>NC_040089.1:45748037-46998037 GCF_003369695.1 Bos indicus x Bos taurus
CCCAAAGCAATTTATAGATTCAGTGCAATCCCTATCAAGCTACCAACGGTATTCTTCACAGAGCTAGAACAAATAATTTCACAATTTGTATGGAAATACACAGTGGGGGTTCTTAAACTGGGATTTGAATTAAAATCATATTAAGAACATATGTCATATTATAAAGTTCTCATTCAGTGGCTCTGTAGTGATATTCTTACCTTTGTTTTTAAAATAACAACTTCATTGTGCTGTAATTAACATACCATATGATTCACCCTTTTAAAGTGTACAATTCAGTGATTGCTAGTACATTCACAAAGTTAGGCAATCATCACCACTGTCTACTTTCAGCACAATCTCATCACTCCAAAGAGTAACTCTGCTACCTCAGGACCATGAGTAGTCATACCTAATTCCTCCTTCCCCATCCCCTGCCAACCAGGTCCTTACATCTCAAGGGACAGCTATAAGAAGAAAATGGGTTTCTTGTCAGATCTGCTAACTATTTTAATTCCCAAAGTTCCAGAAAAGTGATAAACAGCTAAGGGCTATGAGTTCCCACTTACATGAATTAGGAGATGTTTTGGGTTCAGGAAAATGCAAAATTGACTAGATAAACATTAAAATTATGATGCCACTTGGGACTAGAGTTTATTTTCTCAGGCCAATTCCCCAGCGCTTTCAGAAAGTTTTCTTAAGAGACTTTTTCTTCCAAAGACCTCTGTGCTATCCAACTAACATAAGCGGTAACAGGAATTATAATAGCAATAGGAACATACTCTCCATGAGCTCTTGAAGAAATACCTCGAGCTGATCTTTAACAGATGCCCAGCATCTGTCTTGTAGCCTGCTGGATATGTGTGAGAGACACTAAAGATTTAATAAGAAATTCAAAGATCCCCTGCTTCCCAGAGATGCTGCTAAGGGCCAGATTTCTAGAGGTTGTCGTCATTGTTATCAATTGGAAGGCCTAGTGGTCACCACTCCACTAGTGACATCCCTTTATTGGGAGCTTCCCCTGGAGAAAGCAGAAGCATTTTCAAGCTGGTGGCACTATACTGTACAACATGACATGGTTGATGCATCAGTCAGGACTGAACTCAACTGTGTGTGTCAAAAATCCAGTTACAGCATATTAACTAAATACAAGTTTATTTTTCTTATGTAATAAGGTCCAGAGAAAAGTAGTTCAGGGCTGGAGCAGCTACTCATGAAAAGCAAAACTCTTTCCACTTTCTTAGCTGCACATAACTGTAGTTCTTTATGTTTCCCTCATTCTTCTGCCCACAGCTCAGATGAAGTACTTTTTAATCATCTTAAAATTATAAGGATGACAGTGCCACAGTTTGAGAAGGGAAAAAAACAAAACAAACAAACAAACAAAAAAACTACAGCTCCTCCAAAAGCTCTTGCCAGTAGACTTTTGCTCACACTTCATTAGCTAAAACTAGGTCATATGACCAGGAGAGGCTTGGCTACCAGGAATTCCACAGAGGAAAGAAGAGACTGTTGCTTCTCTACTAAAAACTGGGTTGCATTAATTGAAAGCAGAAAGGAGGAAAATGCAGAAAACTAGGAGTATCTGCCACATGGGGTTTTCTTTTTTTTTTAAACACCCTCATAGCTATGTCTAAGTAAAAAACCTGATCTGAAGTTCGTGGGTTTTTTGGTTTAGGTACAAGAAATTACTGACTAGTGCTAATTTCAATCTAAGACTTCTGGTTACTTTTTATGTTACTCTAAGAGGCTGCAACTCAGGGGGAAAAAAAAAAATATATATATATATATATAGGTTTGACATTACAAGTTTTTAAGATGAGGGTCCTGCCTTAGAAATGTATGAAGCCCCAGTAAATATAATGCTTTGCATACAGAGGTCTACATTTCTTCTGAGGTATGAATGGGATCCAGAAAATGAAGTCAGTTTTACCCCAAAGCCTGGCAAACTAAAGTGTCCAGCACCTCCCAAGCAACCACGCAAAGCGAGCATCAGGTTGCCTAAGAGAACACTGCATATAAACAAGAAGCTCAAATAAAACATCTTCTTCAAAGTGTCTAAACAGTGAAGGAAAACAGAGAAGAATATTGAAGGACTTTCACACAGAACGGTGGTGCTCTCAGCCACAGACAGTGGGGTGCAGAGGGGTTCCAGCTGATGAATGTAAAGAGAGCATCCCTCAGCATGTTCCTCGGGTCCAGGGAGAAGGAAGCTACTCTCTGTTACAGGCTTAACTGTGTCCCCTGAAATTTAAATCTGGAAGTCCCAACCCCTATATCTCAGAATATGACTTTGTTTTGAACATGACAGATGTAATTAGTAAAGATGAGGGCATACTGGAACAGAGTGAGGCCTTGATCCAATATAACTGATGTCTTTATAAACAAGGGAAATTTGGACACAGACAGCCACACAGGGAGAGAGACGTGTGACAATGAAGGTAGAGATCAGGATGATGCTTACACAAGACAAAGAACACCAAAGAATGTCAGCAAAACACCAAAAGCTCGGAGAGAGGCATGGAATTGTTCTCAGAAGGAAGCAACCCTGTTGAGACCTTGAACTTGGACTTCTAGTCTCCAGAACTGGGAGAGAAGACGTTACTATTCTTTAAGCCACCTAGTTTGTTGCACTTTGTTACATAGTCTGAGCTAACTAACACTCTCTAAAGAAAGATGATGATAATTGGCTTTAGTTTTTATCATCAAGACAACAGATCTGAAGGCTGTGCTGCTGCTGCTAAGTTGCTTCAGTCGTATCTGACCCTGTGTGACCCCAGAGACGGCAGCCCACCAGGCTCCCCCGTCCCTGGGATTCTCCAGGCAAGAACACTGGAGTGGGTTGCCATTTCCTTCACCGTCTGAAGGCTATAGACCTAAGCAAATAGTGATTTTCCATGATATCAACTTTACCCCTTCTGATGATTGGGCAGTCTTACTAAGTTAATCAACAAAGGCATATGGGAAGGCTGTGGCCTTGAATTCCAAATAGTCTCTCTAGCTTGTGTTTATGAATTTCCATATGGGGGAAGCCATAGTTGGAATCAGAAGCTAAAGTTTCATTCTGTACTATGCTGATTAATTGGCTGAAGAACTTTGGCAAATGACTCACATTCTCTGAAATTCAGTTATGATTACCTTTAAAATGGCGACAATACCTAGTCCAAAGGAATGCTCTGAAGATTAAATGATGCAGTGTAATACGCACAGTTCTGTGGGTGGCACTTAGTAATCTTTCAAGAAATTGTAATAAGGTTAACACTCCTGAGTTGTATCTACAGATCAGTTCAGTTCAGTTGCTTAATCGTCTGATTCTTTGCACACCCATGGACTGCAGCACACTAGGCTTCCCTGTCCTTCACCAACTACTGGAGCTTGCTCAAACTCATGTCCATTGAGTCGGTGATGCCATCCAATCAATTCATCCTCTGTCATTCCCTTTTCCTCCTGCCTTCAATCTTTCCCATCATCAGGGTCTTTTCCAAGGAGTCAGTTCTTTGCATCAGGTGGCCAAAGTACTGGAGCTTCACCTTCAACATCAGTCCTTCCAATGAATATTCAGGACCAATTTCCTTTAGGATTGTCTGGTTTGATTGCCTTGCAGTCCAAGGACTCTTAAGAGTCTTCTCCAACACCACAGTCCGAAAGCATTAATTCTTCAGTGCTGACATAGTCCAACTCTCACATGCATACATGACTACTGGAAAAACCATAGCTTTGACTAGATGGACCTTTGTTGGCAAAGTAATGTCTCTTTTTTTTAATATGCTGTCTAGGTTGGTCATAGATTTTCTTCCAAGGAGTAAGAGTCTTTTAATTTCATGGCTAAAGTGATTTTGGAGCCCTAAAAAATAAAGCCTCACTGTTTCCATTATTTCCCCATCTATTTGCCATGAAGTGATGGAACCAGATGCTATGATCTTAGTTTTCTGAATGTTGAGTTTTAAGCCAACTTTTTCACTCTCCTCATTCACTTTCATCAAGAGGCTCTTTAGTTCTTCTTCGCTTTCTGCCATAAGGGTGGTGTCATCTGTGTATCTGAGGTTATTGACATTTCTCCTGGCAATTTTGTGCTTCATCCAGCATGGTATTTCGCATGATGTACTCTGCATATAAGTTAAATAAGCAGGGTGACAATATACAGCCTGACGTGCTCCTTTCCCAATTTGGAACCAGTCTGTTGCTCCATGTCCAGTTCTAACTGTTGCTTCTTGACCTGCATACAGATTACTCAAGAGGTAGGTCAGGTGGTCTGGCACTCCCATCTCTTTTAGAATTTTCCACTGTTTGGTGTGATCCACACAGTCAAAGGTTTTGACGCAGTCAATAAAGCAAAAGTAGATGTTTTCCTGGAACTCTCTTGCTTTTTCTATGATCTAACAGATGGTGGCAATTTTATCTGGTTCCTCTGCTTTTTCTAAATCCAATTTGAACATCTGGAAGTTCACGGTTCATGTACTATTGAAGCCTCGCTTGGAGAATTTTGAGCATTACTTTGCTAGAGTGTGAGATGAGTGCGATTGTGCAGTAGTTTAAACATTCTTTGGCATTGCCTTTCTTTGGGATTGGAATGAAAACTGACCTTTTCCAGTCCTGTGGCCACTGCTGAGTTTTCCAGATTTGCTGGCATATTCAGTGCAACACTTTCACAGCATCATCATCTTTTAGGATTTGAAATAGCTCAACTGGAATTCTATCACCTCCACTAGCTTTGGTCGTAGTGATGCTTCCTAAGGCCCACTTGACTTCACATTCCAGGATGTCTGGCCCTAGTCCAGTGATCACATCATCATGGTTATTTGGGGCATGAAGATCTTTTTTGTATAGTTCTTCTGTGTATTCTTGCCACCTCTTCTTAATAGCATCTGCTTTTGTTAGGTCCATACCATTTCTGGAGAAATGGGACCATTTCCAACACCATTTTTTGCTGACTGTATAGAGCTTCTCCATCTACAGAGAAGGTATCTACCATTTATTGTGCTCATCTTTGCATGAAATGTTCCCTTGGTATCTCTAATTTTCTTGAAGAGCTTCTTAGTCTTTCCCATTCTATTGTTTTCCTCTATTTCTTTGCAATGATCACTGAGGAAGGCTTTCTTATTTCTCCTTGCTATTCTTTGGAATTGTGCATTCAAATGTGTATATCTTTTCTTTTCTTCTTTGCCTTTAGCTTCTTTTCTCAGTTATTTGTAAGGCCTCTTCATACAACCATTTTGACTTTTTGTATTTTTTTTTCTTGGGGATGGTCTTGATCACTGCCTCCTGTACAATGTCATGAACCTCCATCCATAGTTCCTCAGGGACTCTATCTGTCAGATCTAATCCCTTGAATCTATTTGTTACTTCCACTGCATAATCGTAAGGGATTTGAGTTAGGTCAAACCTGAATGACCTAGTGGTTTTCCCTACTATCTTCAATTTAAGTCTGAATTTTGCAATAAGAAGTTCATGATCTGAGCCACAGTCAGCTCCTGGTCTTTTTTTTGCTGACTGTGTAGAGCTTCTCCATCTACAGATAGTATCTACAGATAGTGCTATAGTAGAATAAAACATGATTTATGAGGCGTAATCAACTCTCAATAATCTATGACCATAAGAAAAGGTTATTATAGGAAGTAAAACCATTAGCAACTAATCTAAAAACTATGTTTTCCAAAAAATTTTTGAAAATTTTTATTGATTTTCATTAGAGAGCTTACATGCGTGCATGCGGGCTAAGTCATTTAAGTCGTGTCTGATTCTGTGCAACCCTATGGACTCTAGCCCTCCGGGATCCTCTGTCCATTGGGATTCTCCAGGCAAGAATTCTGGAGTGGTTTGCCATGCCCTCCTGCAGGGGATCTTCCCAACCCAGGGATCAAACCCATGTCTCTTATGTCCTCTGCATTGGCAGGCGGCTTCTTTACCACTAGTGCCACCTGGGAAGCCTATAGAACTTATGTATGCTCATTATACAATGTTTAAATGATATAAATATGTATAAGGTAGAATTATAATTGTATATTTCTCAAATCCAAGGTTCAGTGCTTATTTTTCATATTTCTTTAGATATGTCTGTGTGTTTAATAGAGATTTTTATAAATTATTTTAAACAAAAATGGATCGTATTCTGTATGTCCCCAACAGATTGATCGAGCTCTGTTCAATAATTTATCTTCAACCTTTCATGCCATACATACTACAAGCTCTATCACAACGCTTCAGATGTTGTATAGTGACTTTTCTGGTAGTCCAGTGGTAAAGAACCCGTCTACCAATGCAGAGGATATGGGTTTCATCCCTGGTTCGGGAAGATTTCACATGCCGTGGGGCAACTAAGCCCATGTGCCAACTACTGAACCTGCATTCTGGTGCCCACAAGCCACAACTACTGAGCCCATGCGGGTTGCAACTACTGAGATTTGCACACCTTAAAGCCTGTGCTCTGCAACAAGAGAAGCCACTGCAATGAAAAGTCTGCACACTGCAAGTGAAGAAAGCTCGCACACAGTGACGAAAATCAGCATAGCCAAAAAATAAAGTAAAAATTTTTTTTAATGCTGTGTAATAATGATGTTTTATGGATACACAAAATTTATTTACTCAAGTTGTTTGAATATTCAGATTTGCCTGCAATTTGTAAAATTCACAATGTTATAATAAATAAAAACTATACTTTAGAAGGGGCTTCCCAGGTAGCTCAGTGGTAAAGAACCTGCCTGCCAATGCCCGAGATACAAGTTTGATCCCTGGGTCGGGAGATTCCCTGGAGAAGGAAATAGCAACCCACTCAAGTATTCTTGCCCAGGAAATCCCACGGTCAGAGAAGTCCATGGGGTCGCAAAAGAGTCAGACACGACTCAGCAACTAAACACCACCATCACCACTGTAGAGAATGGATCTGTTTTCTCCAATCTTTTAAAAATAAAATAAGGCATTGTTGAAAGGAAGGAGAGAAAATGAAAAGGGGGATATTTATTCATTTATCTAATAATTTTCGTTTATATAACATCAAATAACACATTTGCAGGTTGTCTTGTCGAATTTTACTGATAATTTCCCTGAATGAGAATTAACTGAATTGAGTGGTACACTCTAAGTTATGTGTACACAGCTTTGGATAAAAGCTATACAATCCAAGTCACCTCAGTCATCTCCAACTCTATGCGACCCCATAGACGGCAGCCCACCAGGCTCCCCCATCCCTGGGATTCTCCAGGCAAGAACACTGGAGTGGGTTGCCATTTCCTTCTCCAATGCATGAAAGTGAAAAGTAAACTGATCTTCATTGAACATGTAATGAATTTCATCTAAATAATCTAGTCCCAGGTTTTCATAATTTTTCCAACATTTTGACATCCTGCAGGAACCCCACTGTGAATCACCTCTAAAGCCAGATGGCAAAGCTTCTCAAATGATATGCCCAGAACTCACCCAGGCAGACATCCTAGGATCTTAGCTTCCTTTTGCAGATGAAATAAAGCAGGGTTTTCACTTAACATTCATTAAGAGAAAGAAGGAAAATATTTTTCTTCTGGATTAACTTTGGGAGTGTTAAGCAATGCAAACATTTCAGAGGCAGTAGTTCATGATACCATGCAGGCAGACATCCGTGCCAGGAGACACACTTGCTTGGAGAGACGACTCTTCTTTATCTAGTGGGTCTACATATACTATGTGGTTTCCATCAAAACTCCACTGAGAGTTTTCAAAAAGATATTGACTAGCTCTTCCCAAAATCATCAAAAGAGCAGATTCCAAGAATAGCCAAAATATTTTGTATCAAAAAAAGATAAAACTCAATGTACCAAATCAAAATGTAAAGTGACAGTTGTTAAAACATTGAGGTGAATAACAGCAATTGACTAATTGAAATAGAATATAAAAGTCTGGAAATGAACAGATATATATGTGTGTGTGTGTGTGTATGTGTATATATATATATATATATATATATATATACAATATATACAATATATATATATACATGAGAGTCTATTATGTGATAGAGATGATAGCCCAATTTAGAGGTAAAATTGCTTGCTACTTAAAATGCAGATAGAAAAAGTAGACATCTATTTGAAAAAATAAGCTATTTATTTCATTATATACACAAATGAAAGAATCAAATATATAACAGAAGCTTCAAAAAGCAGCAGAAGGAAAAAGATTATAATAAGACTACTAACAAATTTTGGACTAATTTATGAGCAAAAAGCACTGTGCTGTGTGCTCAGTCACTTCAGTCCTGTCTGACTCTGCGACCCTATGGGCTGTAGCCCACCAAGCTCCTCTGCCCACAGGATTCTCCAGGCAAGAATACTAGAATGAGTTGCCATGCCCTCCTTCATAGGATCTTCCTGACCCAGGGATCGAAACCACATCTCCTGCATCTCTATCATTGCAGGCAGATTCTTTACCTGCTGAGCCACCAGGGAGCCCTAGACACACACACACACACACACACACACACACACATGAAAGTCTTTTTAAGTAAGACACAAAACTCAAAGGATACATATACAAACATTGATATGTTTGTATCAATTTAGATTTAGATTTATTACTAAATCTTTATTTATTACTAAATCTAAAATAAATTTAGATTTGTTACTAAATCTTTCAAATTAGTTACTTTGAAAAATATCATAAAAATTCTTCAAAAAATAAAGAAAAGTGGGGGAAAATATTTACAAAAAAATATCAACACTCACAAGATTAACAGCTCTTACAAGTCTAAGAATAACGTATTGAAACCACTAGGGAAGATGCACAAAGAATTTGAACAGACAGTTCAAAAAAAAGAGAGCAAATCATCAATAAATATTGAAAGATATTCATCTTTGTGGTTACCAAGGAACTAGAAATAATTAAAACAACACTACCATGACATTTTCACCTATCAGATGTACAATAATTAAAAAATCATATCTAATAATAACAAAAATGCAGGAAAATGGACACTCAGCACTTGATGCAAGAGAACAGCCTTTTCACAACGTGATTCCATTGTGTTCATCACATTCAAATGCATTTATATTTTGGCCCAGTAATCTTACCTTTCAGTTTCTCTCCCAGAAGCCCACTCACAATTGCTTAAAGATATTTGTGCAAAGGTGTTGCTGCTGCTGCTAAGTCACTATTGCACCATTATTTTCTAAGTTACCCATGAAGCACATGCCAACTACATAAAACACGTTAAAACACAAAAAATGATTAATGGGTGACTAGAAGGCTCAAAGGGACAAAAATACCAAGGAGAAACCTGGCTAGAGGGAACACTCTACAACTCAGTTCAATAAAAAGGCTGGAGGAGACACGGGGCAGAAAGAAACCATGTTTTTTTTCAGATTCTCCCTCATTTCAAGAAAGATCCAAATCTTGTGTATAAAATATTAGAATCAGATTTCTGTCTTGCACCCTAATTGTGTTTCTTTTCTACCTGAAGTCCAGATGCTCCTTAAGAAATCTTAAATGAATAAGAGTTTTATATCAGTGCCTTCTAGTTCTGATGTCCAAAGCTAAAATGAAAAATGACTATCTTCAACTGAAAACACACTCTTTCAGGGCACTAAACAAAGTCACATATTTACTAAAGCTAAGAGGCACAGCTATCATCAAGGAAACATTGCTCATCAGGCCACAGCCAGAGTTATATCCTCACCAATAGACATCTATAATATCCTTTTCTCTGCTTTTTGCTAAAGGTTCATGCAGTTCGAACTTCTACAGCCATGTTTATCTACCTAATTACATATTGCAACTTGCATTTGGAAGGCTAGTTCCATTTCATTACAGCTTCCCACAGACAAAACAAAAATATTTGTTTAAACTCATCCATTGAACCAAAAAAGTGACCACTGTTTTCCTATTCAACTGATACCAATATTGAATCTGAACACTAAAATGATGAAAGATATCTGTCTGGCTGAACAGAGAACAAGAGATTTTAGGGCTCAAAGCACATCACCATATCCTTCCTTCAAAATGGGTTCATACATAGTATGCAAAACTCAGTTTTTGTATCACTGGGAAGACACTATTCTATTCCAAGTCCTTTTAACCATACACCTGCTTCCAACCACTAGTGATGCTTAAGTCTTTCTCACTTGGCTTCCCCTATCTCCCCAAACCAAAGGACTATGTCTATCCCAGGATGGTACATGCTTCACTTTCTAACAGTTAGCATTCCCACAGATCCCTCTGGATCCCTATCATGGTGCATTCTTTTAGAGCTTCTTGTAAATGGAGATTCCACTTACCTGTGTTATGAGGTACTGGGTATCCAGAAAGAATGATTAAGGCTTAGGACTTAAAATTGAACTACTGAAGGCAATCGCAGCTCTGCCATGTCACTTGTGTGTCTGTGAGCATATTATTGAACTTCCTTCAGCATTAGTTTCTTTATCTGTAAAATGGGAATAATAAAAGCACTTGTACTGTTGCCAAGATCATTAAACAGACTAGTATGGTGTCTGGCACATAAAAAATACAAAATATTTAGCTCTAATTGCTAGATTCTCATTATGTCCCTGCACACCCCTGCCTCGGACATACTTAGTAAAACATGTTACATAAATTCCCAGGAGGCCAACGGACTGCCTGCAGGTTTTCCCAGGATGTAGGCAAGTATACAGCACTGAAGGCAATTCCACCAAACCGGAGGTGAACTTCCTCCCAGACTCCTAGGCATGCCTGCCTCTCCATTTCCTATTTTGCTTTATGGAGACCCAGATAAAAAGGACACTGGTTCCATGACTCTAAGCCACTGTGTCCACTTCTATACTTTGTAAAATCAGCCTTTCTGTAACCCTAGTTGTGTAGGCATGCGTCCACTGCTAGACTGTGAACCTGAAGGAGGCACCAAGTTTCCTCCCTCTTTGTATTTCTCTTGGTGACTGCCTGGTACCATGTCTGGAGAAGCAGCATGCATGCTCAGTGGTGTCCGACTCATTGCGACCCCATGGACTATAGCCCACCAAGGCTCTTCTGTCCATGGAATCTTCCTGGCAAGAATACTGGAGTGGGTTGCCATGCCCTCCTCTAGTGTCTGGAGGAGAGGGAAGGCTAAATAAAGAATGAATGAATGGTTGTAATATTTATCAACAAGATAACTGAACCAGCTCAAGGCAAAAGGGAATTTGCCTTGTTCTTTCCTAGCTCCCTTTTCCCCAGCTGTAAGGATATTCTTCCTTTGGTTAATAATGCCTTCCAGCATGCCTTAGCTTGTCTCCATCTGTGTTTTGGATTCCTTCCTTCTATCTCTTTGTATAAGAACTAACTTTTTCTCTGTCAAATGGCAATTAAGTATGAATGCATTCATTAATCAGGTAGGCAGCCCCTAAGACAAGGTACAAACAAAGGAATGTAACAAAAAGTTAAAAATCTTAATTCAAGGAAAACTTGTGTGTAAAGAACTTAACATGAGTCACTAGAAGGGGGCAATGTCTAGTCTCGTCCCTGACAGCTGAGAGAAAGACAACTGTTTATTTACTTTCCAAGAGGCTTTTTTAAAATTACAGTTTAGCTGCTTTACAACATTGTACTAATTTCTGCTGTACAGCAAAGCGACTCAGCTACACATATACATATATCCCCTCTACGTCACCATAGAGCGTTGAATAGAGTTCACTGTGTTTTATGGGAGGTTCTCATTAGTTACCTATTTTATACATAATAGTGTACATATGTATTTGATCATTCCTTCTCCTTGGAATCCTGATGGTTTCTTTAAGTGACTCTGAGAATAGCTATTGTACACATAGAATATGAACAAGTCTGGCCAGCCTGCTGCTGCTATACTAATTTATTTTTTCTCTGGTTTTTCCCAGACCCACACTCGCAAGAATCAAAGTCCATGCAGAAAGTATTCTGAGAACAGTTACTGCTGTGTTTGCAGAACTGTTTTTCAGAGGAACTAGAGATAGCAGAGGGGTTATTGAGTTTAGATGTCAGTAGCAGCATTATTATGAACACAATCAAATGTTTGATGTCTTTGAGTGACCGCGTGTAACTCCTCTACATAGCCAATGAGTAACATGACCAAAGACTGGTATTTTCCCTCACAGTTGAAACCTCCAGCTAAATGAATCACAGAAGTTCTATGAGAAAGTGAGGGGGAAACCCACCAATAACGAGCCAAGAGATTTTCAAGTCTAACAGAGGAAGTAACTGGGGGAAGTGGGGAGTCAGAATGCCTAGGAAGTCCATTGCTTTTCTGATGGCATCTCCTATGTGCTCTGAATCATCTTGGACTGGAGAGGGCATTACATTACACTGATTGCCTTTATTTGATTAGAGTGGAAACTGCCTAAGGATAAAGTCTTACCTGACAGAGCAGGAACAGTGGATCTGGTGAGTCAGGTGCCCGAGTCTGAGTGCAGTGTCGGCCATTGTATCTCCATAAACTTGGATTAGTTATTTCACCTCTTTGGACTTTCAATTTTGTAAACTGAAGACACTATTACTATCTCCCTCATAAAATGATTGTTGGTATTGCTTGTAATAATTAATCCATCTAAAACCCGATGTTTAGGCCCAGGTAAAATTACTGATGATCAATAACTACCAATTGCTATTGCTGACCACTGCTATCCTCCAAGTACAGAGCCTAGTACACAGAAAATTCTCAAGATAAACTTAATGTCAGTCCCAAGTGTTGTCCCATGGAACTGCTATGTTGGTGAATAAATGAAACAGTCTGGAACAATCATGTCATTGTATCATCACACCTCTGCTTACATCATCAAACAACTTTATTGTTTATTCATTGAGTAGATTGCATGAAATTTTGTAGCAGCTCTATACGGATGAACTGTGGTGTTGGAGAAGACTCTTGAGAGTCCCTTGGACTGCAAGGAGATCCAACTAGTCCATTCTAAAGGAGATCAGCCCTGGATGTTCTTTGGAAGGAATGATGCTAAAGCTGAAACTCCAGTACTTTGGCCACCTGAGGCGAAGAGTTGACTCATTGGAAAAGACTCTGATGCTGGGAGGGATTGGGGGCAGGAGGAGAAGGGGACGACAGAGGATGAGATGGCTGGATGGCATCACCGACTCGATGGACATGAGTCTGAGTGAATTTCAGGAGTTGGTGATGGACAGGGAGGCCTGCTGTGCTGAGATTCATGGGGTCGCAAAGAGTGGGACACAACTGAGTGACTGAACTGAACTGAACTGATAAGGATAACAGGAATTTAAAACATGCCAAGGGAGTTATTTCTTTCTTCAACAAATATTTTTGAAACAGATACAGTTTTCCAAAAATGAAAACATTACAAAAATGACAGAAAGATAAAATTTCTATATCATTCTTATTAATAATAACAGTCTATAATTATTACCCACCACCCAATAAGCATGGTGCAAGGCTCTTTATATCTATTAGCTCATTTTATGATGACAAAAAATGGCAAGGTCATTATTATGCTCATTTTAGAGAGAAAGAAACTAAGATGTAAACGGACTCAATAACTTGCCTAACATTTTTCAGCTAGAGTTTTCCAAAGCTGAAATCTCTTCTGTATTTCCAAAGCCCGTTCTTTTTCTATTTTGTTATTATCTTTCTTTCAATATCTTACTACAATATCAGGCAGAATGAAATAAGTACTCTGTTGGAGGTATGAGTAAATTATCATGGAACTCCTGAACTCTGAAACTGTGGGAAAGAAAACAGTGAATTTGAATGGTAGAGAATGAGGGTTGACCTTAATCAGGACATTTTACATAAACCATATAAGATAAGGGGCAATAGGAGGAGATAAAGGGAACGTCAGGATATAAAATCATATCAGTCAAGCCCTAGCAATGTCACTTCACAGGGTAGAGTAGTTGTGCGCTCGAACTTAAAAAATAGGCTGCAGGTAGGTGCAGACTCTATCTAGGTAGGGGTAGAATGACCAGAGTGTCAGAAAAGACTGTTCTTTAAAGTATGGATGCAATCTCCATATATTCACCAACTTTACTGCATACCTGAAACACAGATGAACTTGGACGCTTCGTAGAATCATCACAATTCCTATTTGAGTGGGTTTGATTTAATGATGTTTTACAGTAACACATATGGGCTTCCCTGGTGGCTCAGGGGCAAAGAGTCCACCTGCCAATGCAAAAGACACAGGTTTGATCCCTGGGTAGGGAAGATCCCTTGGAGAAGGAAATGCCAAGCCACTCCAGTATTTTTGCCTGGAGAATGGACAGAGACTGGTGGGCTACAGTCCATGGGGTTGCAAAAGAGTTGGATACAACTTAGCAACAACAACATGTAACACACACACACACACACACAACACTATGAGCAGACAATGTCTAAACAATCATACCTTGGTCATTCATTCTCTCCACTCATTTTCTGACACAAGGCAAATTACTCACAGATTATTCTCAATCCTACAAATAATCAGTAAGCAAATACATAAGGTGAAATCTGTCTGGTGCAAGACCTAAGGGAAAGAGAGAGCACTTGCTTTATCAATGACTCCAAAGCAGGTGTTTTAAGAGGAATACAGGGTTTAGAAAGTGGCCGGCTTCGGCATCAACACACAGCATGTCGGAGAGCAAGTTCATAGGACTCTGGGCCTTCAAGATGGTCTGTTTCCCCCAGTTTTATAGACAAAAGGTTTCTACAACCCTGGACTTGCACCAGGACCCAGCACCTTTGTTGCCTAAGGCCATCCTACCACTTCATCCTTAAGCTGTTCCGAAAGCAGTGGCTGCCGCCACTAGAATACATCCCGTTTGCCTCTAAAAGGAAGGCTTTTTTTGGCTACAGCAGAAGGAAAGTGGGAAGATAAAACAAACTTTAATTCATCTGTTCTTACTCATAGGCTTCCCATCAAGGGTGGGTTTTATCCTTATTTAGAATCAATACTAAGTAAAGAAAGTATAAATATACCAATTGAAAACCTCTTTCTGTGGATGCCTCGGCAGCCACAACTAAATTGCTTGAGGTTTATGGACACCATGCATTTTCCCCAGCGCTTATTCTGAAACCCTCAAGTGTTAAACTCAATCGTTTCCTGGGACCCTTGAGAGAATGGAATCTAAGACATGTTAATAGGGGTTTTTTGTTTGTTTGTGTTTGGGAGGGGGAGGGGGACTGTCATTCTGGGACAATTAGGTAAATCCCTAACAGACGGATGGAGTTTTTGAATCCTAATTGTTTGTGTTCAATATTTTTCCCCAAGAGATAAGAGTAACTATATTTAAGTTGAGTAGTCTGAGAAGAGTAGGAGGATCTGGGTGAAACTGACAAATTTCCCCTGGGCATTTCCCATAGGTTAGCCTTGTGTCAAGGGATTCAACCCTCAGAGATCTCCTAGGATTGCTGTGTGCCACCATAGGAAGTGGCACAGACTCTGAATCAGGTGACTTTATGACTTTAACTACTACTGCAACCCAAGAGAAGGTCAATCTCCAAAGAAAGTTTATATTCTTCATGTGTAAGATAGAAGACTCGAACTGACACGTCCCTTTAGAGCTCTTCCAACAGTGATCTATTCCACTGAGGGGGCTTTTCTGGGCAAACACAAAATGAGCCAGAAGGTAAATGCTCAGAGCTGAGTATTTTGAGAAAAAAAGAAAAATGCATGTAGAGAATGCACCTAAAGAGTTTTTACACCTGTATTTCTTCCCTAACTTAGAAAACCTGAAATCCTTTGACTGCTGCAGATTCTGGGTCAAGAAGTCTCAAGTTAGGTTCACTTTTTTTTAGGAAAGCAGGGATGGATTTATCTTCCTAGTAGGTGAAACCAAAACAACCATGAGTGATAAGCCTAGATCTTGGGCTACTCTCCAGGCACTTTTCCACTACATTGTGCTACCTAGATTTTCTCCTTCAGACTTAAAAGAAAGAAAAACATGAAATGACAGGCAGATGACTTGGAAAATGTCAAACTATTGTCTCCAGACTTTCTAAAAACTAAATCTGGAAGATATCTCATATGAAAATGTTTTTGAGGGGCAAAACATGTGGGATGTCAGAAAACTCATCTCTCTTGAAGTTTAGAAAGTATCATTCAAAAAAAGCTAAAAAAGATCCTACTGTAGAGAAATCTACATATATTTTTTTAAACTGCTGCTGCTGCTGCTGCTAAGTCGCTTCAGTCATGTCCGACTCTGTGCAACCCCATAGATGGCAGCCCACCAGGCTCCCCCATCCCTGGGATTCTTCAGGCAAGAACACTGGAGTGGGTTGCCATTTCCTTCTCCAATGCATGAAAGTGAAAAGTGAAAGTGAAGTCGCTCAGTCGTGTCAGACTCTAGCATGCCATAATTTATTTGGCCAATGAAGACATACTCTACACAAACCACCAATTATCATTATATCTTATCTGCAAAGACATAGAAGTGATCATTTGTGTAGATCATTTTATCTGTATATTTAAGTGACCATGTATCCCACCTTAGTATGAGCCCATGCTAACCTCCTTTTCCTAATCATCTTCATTCGGCA
Organism: Bos indicus x Bos taurus; assembly: GCF_003369695.1. Lineage (NCBI taxonomy): Eukaryota > Metazoa > Chordata > Mammalia > Artiodactyla > Bovidae > Bos > Bos indicus x Bos taurus. Next base: position 45,764,449 of record NC_040089.1, read on the forward strand.
CACTTTTTTTTTTCTTTTTGTAGTATTTTCACTTTATTTAACAAAGATATTCAGCATTTGCTATTGACAATGCATAGAAATTTTTTAAAATTTTACTGGAGTATAGTTGATCTATAATTTTGTGTTACTTTCAGGTGTCCAGTAAAATCAATCTGTTACACATATACTTATCTCCACTCTTCTTTAGATTCTTTCCCTATCTAGACCATTACAGAGTATTGAGTAGAGTTCCCTGTGCTAAACAACAGGTCTTTATTAGTTATCTATTTTATATATAGTATTACATATGTGTCAGTCTCAATCTTCCAATTTATCCTTCCCCCTCTTACCTCCTGGCAACCGTAAGTTTACTTTTTACATCTGTAACTCTATTTCTGTACCTTTTTTTTATAGATTCCACATATAAATGGTTTAATATGATATTTGTCTTCCTCTGTCTGACTTCCTTCACTCAGTGTGACACTCTCTAGGTCCATCCATGTTGCTGCAAATGGCATTATTTGTTCATTTTCTTTGCTGAGTAATATGCTATTGTATGCATGCGCCACATCTTCTTTCTCCATCCCTCTGCTGATGGACATTTAGGTTGCTTCCATGTCCTGGCGACTATAAGTTAGTGCTGCAGTGAACACTGGGGTGCACGTATCTTTGCAAATTATGGTTTTCTTCAGAGATATGCCTTGGAGTTGAATTGCTGGGTCATATGGTATTTCTGTTTAGTTTTTTAAGGAACCTCCATAGTGACTGTACCAATTTAGATTCCCACCAACAATGCAGGAGGGTTCCCTTTTTCCCACACCCTTTCCAGAATTTATTTGTAGATTTTTGATGATGGCCATTCTAACCAGTGTGAACTGATATCTCATTTAGTTTTGATTTGCATTTCCTTAATAATTAGTGACACTGAGCGTCTTTTCACATGCCTCTTGGCCCTCACCACAGTTTGTTTTTTAGCACAGTATTTGACAATCTGATTCAGTTGTTTCTGCATTCCCGCCTTGGACATCACACCTCTGTATTCCCAAAATTACGTGGCATAATACTGGGTAAGATGTTATGGAAAAACTCAAACGAATACTTTGGCCAACCCAATGCTTGCAGGTCATGGATACTCAAATACTTGTGATGATCCTTTAACTGACCTTTACAAAACTTACCGCCATTTAAATGTGAATGCTCCATTTGATCACATATATTTGGCCCAATTGACTTCTATAGTCCATTGGTTTTGTGGCATACTGTCTAATCATGCACACCCAACCTTTCATGTGTCAGTGAGACGAGTGTAGCAAATCTAATCTTTGCTTAAATATAAACCAGGAGTAAAAAGAAGCCACAAGAATCTTCCCTCAAAGCCAGTACACACAGATCAGGGTCAGCAGTTAAAGGCACATGGTCATCTGACCAGTGACCTATCTTTACCCTTGGGAGCTGGTAAAGTTCCAGATAAGCCCTGGTGAGGAGGATGGATGGTAAGGCGGAATGAGTCCAGACCAGAGTGGCCAGAGGGTCCACGCAGCCTGGAGTGGCTCCGTGCAGTCCTGCCCAGCTGTAGGCCAACACTGGTTAGAGCCCAAATGATAGGGTCACAGCCAGTAACAAGTAGCAGATACCAATGGGCACAGGGAACCACACGTGGCCACAGGCACAAATCGATCAGAAGGAATGAAAACAAATCATTTAAGATGAAATACGTTGGTGGGGACAAATGTATAAGTAGGAAGAAATTGAAACCCCTGTTCACTGTTGTAGGAATGCAACATTGCACAGCCACTACGGAAAACAGTATGGGAGTTCCTCAAAAAATTAAAAGCAAAACAATCATGTGATCCAGAAATCCCACTTTTGGGTATTTATCCCAAAGAACTGAAATCAGGATCTGAAAGCAATATTAATACAATATTCACAGCGTTATTCACAATAACTAAGTTGGGGACACAACCTAAATATCCACTGACAGCCAAATGGATAAAGAAAAAGTGATATTTACACGTATAAAATAGTATCCAGCTTTAAAAAAATAAAATTCTGCAATATGTGACAACATGGATGACCCTTGAGGGCATTATGGTAAATGACATAAGCCAGTCACAGAAAGATAAACACTCATGATTCCATTTTTAAGTGGTGTCTAAAATAATCAAATTCATAGAATCAAGTAGCAGAATGATGGTTACCAATGACAGGGAAGAGAGAAATGGGGAGTGACTAGTCAGTGGGCATAATGTTTCAGTTAAGCAAGATGAATCAATTCTAGAGACCTGCAGTACAACATTGCACTCTAGTCAACAGAATGTATGTCACACTCAAGAATTTGTTAAAAGGGTATATCTCAAGTTACATGTTCTTACCGCAATAATGTTTTTAAAAATAAAATTTGAAATAAATGTCCTTGAGAATAAATAAATATCTAAAATAAATAAAATACCTATATATTGCATTATTATTCTGACTCAATGGGCTCTGAATAAGAGGGTTTAGTTTAGTGAATAAGAGTGTGTGTAGACTGGAATCTGACATACTGTGTTCAAAATCCTCCTGATTTCTCAAAGTTATAAGAATAGAATTAAATGGAATTATTTAGGGCATGTAGCATAGAGGCAGCGCCTAGCATATACTAAGTATATTTTGAACATTTTTTTAAAATATGATACAGGGCACCCTAAGCTGGTGCTCTGTGATAACCTGAAGGGATGAGGTGGGGAGGGAGGTCGAAGTGGGCTCAGGAGGGAGGGGACACATGTATGCCTATGATTCATACTGATGTATGTCAAAAACCATCATAATGTTGTAAAGTAACTATCCCCCAATTAAAATCAATTAGTCAATTAATAAAAACAAGAATTGTGTGAAGCCCCTATAATTTTGTCATTATTAGTTGGTCTTCATTTAAAGTTTATTCAGTTGCTCCTCATACATCTGTCGTGATTTCTTTCACTTTCCCCTTTGTTTCCCTCCTCCTCTCTCTTATTGCTGGGTCTTATTTCTTCTCTTTCTGCTCTCTTATACACCAGGTCCACCATAGTCTTTTAAAGGTCTGCTTTCCTTGTGTGCGTGAGAGAGAGAGAGACAGAGACAGGAAACAGGGGAGAGAGAACATGTAGAAAGGTTGGGCAGACAGAAGTGGGCCATGGAGTGAAGGAGGGTCACAGTAGCGGCCACGCATCTCAGGACCAGAGGAACAATGGCGTACAGACCATCTTTCCTCCCCCACAAAATGCCATCATCCAGTCTCACTGCTCTCCTTCTGAACTCACAGACAGGACTGAGTGCTCACACACGAACGGCACTCTGCTCTTGGCTTAACTGCCTTTGATTACGATAAGGGCGCATATCAACCACAGTCCTTAGGTATCCATCAGGCTACTGTCCAAGACATACTGACTCCTTTTATTAACTGGAAATTATTTATGTAACAAATATTTCCCAGAAATCAAATAACAGCTACTAATTTGAAAAACAAGCAAATTCAACTATTTAGCCAGAGGCTCCAAATGACACATATTAGGCATGCAAACATCTCTAACAGACATAAACAATTTTTAAGTAATCTTTTTAAAATTAAATAGAAAATATAAACAGGAAAAATACACAAATTTCAAGGTTACAGCTTGATAAATTTTCACAAGGGGCGCACACCCATACAACTATCATCCTGACCAAGAAATAGAACATTTCAGACATCCCAAAGTGCCTTCATCTTTCAGGCACCACCCCGCCAAGGGTTACACTATGCAGAGTGCTAACACCATAGATGAACTGCCTGCTTTTGAACTTCACTGAAATAGAGTTATCAGTCTCTAGTCTCTTGTGTCTGGCTTCTTCTATTCAACATAACATTATATGATTCAGTCAAGTGAAAATGTAAATTAATTTCAATAATGAAAATTTAGCCAATGAAAATTTGAATTAATTATAACTCTGAAAACTTTAAACAGTATATCAAGTATGAAAATGTTCATATCCCTTGATCCATTGATTCTATTTCAAATAATCCATCCCCAGTTTTTTTAAACAGGTAAGAGTTTACATTCTAAAGTGATTATTAAAGGTGTATTTAACTTTGATGAAAATTCTAAGATGGGAATAGTTGAAAAAAATAATAAGATTCATCCATGCTAATGCATGCGGCCATAGTCCATTTGTTTCATTGATGTAGACTAATCCTAAGCAGCAGATTTCAATTAGCTTTATACACCAATCTCTTGATGAAAGTGAAAGAGGAGAGTGAAAAAGTTGGCTTAAGATCATGGCATCCAGTCCCATCACTTCATGGCAAATAGATGGGGAAACAGTGGAAACAGTGAGGAATTTTATTTTTTGTGCCTCCAAAATCACTGCAGATGGTGAGTGCAGCCATGAAATTAAAAGACCCTTACTCCTTGGAAGAAAAGTTATGACAAACCTAAACAGCATATTAAAAAGCAGAGACATTACTTTGCCAACAAAGGTCCGTCTAGTCAAAGCTATGGTTTTTCCAGTATTCATGTATGGATGTGAGAGTTGGACTGTGAAGAAGGCTGAGCGCCGAAGAATTGATGCTTTTGAACTGTGGTGTTGGAGAAGACTCTTGAGAGTCCCTTGGACTGCAAGGAGATCCAACTAATCCATCCTAAAGGAGATCAGTCCTGGGTGTTCATTGGAAGGACTGATGTTGAAGCTGAAACTCCAATACTTTGGCCACCTGATGCGAAGAGCAGACTCATTTGGAAAGACTCTGATGGTGGGAAAGATTGAAGGTGGGAGGAGAAGGGGACGACAGAGGATAAGATGGTTGGATGGCATCACTGACTCAATGGACATGAGTTTGAGTAAACTCCGGGAGTTGGTGATAGACAGGGAGACCTGGCGTGCTGCAGTCCATGGGGTCACAAAGAGTCGGACATGACTGAGAGACTGAACTGAACTGAACTGAACCAAACCCATATACTTTGGATGGCTTATAAGCAGGAGTTATATATATGAACTAGCTGCAAGATCAACAATCTGCTTAACTCTTTTAAAAACTTAATTAATAATTATTTTATTTTTCACTGTGCTGGGTCTTTGTTGCTATGTGGGCTTTTCTCTAGTTGTGGTGAGAGGTAGCTGCTCCTGGTTGCACTGAGCAGGCTTCTCACGGCAGTGGCTTCTCTGGTTGCAAAGCATGGGCTCTAGGGTCTTGGGCTTCAGTAGTTGCAGTGCATGGGCTTAGCTGACCCACAGCATGTGGGATCTTCCTGGACCAGGGATCAAACCAGTGTCCCATGGATCACAAAGTGAGTTCTTAACCACTGGATCACCAGGGAAACCCTGCTTAACTCTTTAAACAGCTCTTTTTATTTATTCTTTCTCATATGTCCTTCTCCTTGGCAATAACCCGAGACCAGCTCATTTGGAAAAAATGGGCTTTCAAATTATTAATTGCCTGACTCCTTTTTCCAAGCTCTGCCCCACCAGTGATTCTCCACTTTCCCCCACTATTTCTTCTGTTTCACCCACCCTTCCCAAAGGTACGAATGCCAGGAAGTCTGAGGTGTAATATATTCTTTCCCTAACAATATGGAAAAAACAAACAAACAAACTACATGGGCAGAGGATGTTGGATAAATTGCAATTACTGTCTAATAGGGTCTTCACACTCATTCACTGCTTCGTTTGAAGTGTCATGAATATTCACACAAATATATATAAGAAAAAAAAGTTTTCATAAAAAAAAAACTACTTAAGGTTTATCTGGGCCAATACTTTTTCTGCCACAAACAGTAGATGGAGAAAAATTAGAGTTAACTATAATGAACTAAAGTGAAGATGAATATTACATCCAAGCAAATGGATGCTAAGACCATGTATGTGGTTGTCTCAGCCATGGAAAAAGCCCTGGAGTATGGAAGAAAGACAGACATGCCAAAAATGGACGAAAGGAAGCATACCAGGCAATATGGTTACTCCACAATGTCATCCCTGCCCATCCCAGAGGGGCATAAATAAAAATACTCTGGAATTGAGTACTACTGATATTTAAGCCCAATTTCCAACAAGGTCAAGACTAATAGCGTGTTATTTGTTTTACTAACTCAGGTTGCAAACGCCTTTGGGCGGATCTGGTACCTTCTTCTATATCTCGTTCCGCGCCAAGAACACTGTTAGCCATCAACAAAACCATAATAGAACTTGAGTTTTCTCCAAGGGCCAATGAAAACACATACACTGAGCTAATGGGGACGTTTACAGGCAAGGATTCCAGTTTCCTTTCTGAAAATGCCACCAAGGCAGACTAGCTAATTAGGTCTTAGGAAGTGACACTGACCAGAAGGACCCACCTGCCTGGAGCTTTGTGAGTGCACCCAGCCTGTTTTCTATTTGTTTTGCTCTTGTTTTTGTTCTTCTAGCTATAAATGAAAATAACTATTTTTGGAATTTCAAAAGGCTCTCTCTGAGATCTGGCCTGTGCATTTACAGTAATTTCAGGAAAATGGGACTGTAGTACTTAACATTGAAAAAAGAAAAAAAAATGTATTCTTCTGGAAATGTTCAGTTATTCCTCTTCCACCCTTATTCTCTTCCTTTTGGAGAAACCTAGAAAAATAACTTTGTCCGAGGCCACCCTGAAATGCAGTGACAATTCCAGGAATGAAATTTTAGATGTTTCTCTCAACCCTGTTTTTCGATCCAGCCTAAGAATAGTCATAATTTTCCCCGTATTTCCAATATACGTGTCCTTGTGATGGTCCAACTCAACGTCTTTGTGCTTCTGAAAATAACACAGATTGACGGAGACAGGGATTATGGACAACAGACACTGGAATAACACAGACTCAAAGACTAGTACGTTGCTCTATGAATAAGAATTACTTTGACTTCAAGCAAGGTTCTTTGAACCCAAAGAAAGACCACATACAATGAATATTAAACACCAGAAAATGCAATGGGTATTAATGGAGCTTCTATTATAAATACTTAGAACACAAAAGTTTCAGTGTCCCTCATATTCTCTTCCTCCAAAATACTAGGAAAAAATGTTACAACTGCAAGTCATGGACTTTATCCATCTAAATAAGTAAATAATTTTGGAGGAGTCAAAATACATCAACATGGGAGCCAAAACATACTAGGAAATTGTAATGGAATATGGTAGAGCAGACAGAGAATGGACCAGAGAGGCAGACTAGCAATTCCAGTTTCATTTACTATCAGCTCTGCAGCTGTTTAAATTTCTTTCAGCTTAATTTCAATTATAAAATCAAGACTCAAATACTGAGCTTTTTCAACTGCAAATATTGAAACAACCCAAATTTGTATAAATAACAACACAAATAAGTAAGAAATAAAAGAAATTTCTTGACTATTTATAAAAAAAAACCTAGGCGTCTTTAGCTTCTGGCACACTTGGATTCAGGTACTCGACATTGTCAGGAAGTCTGACATATGCCTGAGAGACATGATCTCTCTCATATGCCTCTTTCTTCTGAAAGGGCTTAATTTTCAAGTATGCTTTCCCATCACAATGGCCCCCAGAAGTCAAGGGTAATATCCTTACACTCCCAACTCTTATGCAATGAAGACTTCTCTGAGCTAACAGGTGGAACAAGAGTTTACAAACTGAACCTCCTTTATTCCAATCAGTTATATGTTCAGAAGGAGGCATCTAGAGGAATCACTGGAAGGACCCCCAAGGTACATCAGAGTGCTATTACCTGAATAAAGGTAAATAACTTCTGAACAAGTCAAAGAAACCAATGTCTTCTACAATGAATCTCAGGATCGTTGTAAAAGCAAACAAATAGAACTCAATTCCAATGTCCTAAAATTTCCATTAAGACAACAATAAATTAAAGCCATTCTTATAGGTGGATGAATCTTTGATATCCAGGAAATATGTGCTTGTATTAATTCCACTAAGAGCACACAACATACTTAGTAGTGAAATTGCCATTATCTGCACAATATTCTGCCCAAATGAAGTAAGGGTGCAAGGTAAGATTTCAGTTAGATTGAAAAGAGAAAAGGATTTAGCCTAGTGAAGAAGAACAGAGCAGTCATTCTAAGGAGAAGTAAAATAAGATAATAATGAGATATTTTTCATACAAGAAAGAGTTTGTGGGCAAGATAAGCATTCTAATCAACAGAAAATAACAGATGCAGAAAGCAAACTTAGGTTACTGAGGGGTAAAGGTGGGAAGGGATAAATTGGGAGATTGGGACTGACATACACAAAGTTCTATATACAAAACAGATAACTAATAAGAACCTTGGAGAAGGAAATGGCAATCCACTCCAGTATTCTTGCCTGGAGAATCCGATGGACAGAGGAGTCTGGCAGGCTACAGTCCATGGGGTCGCAAGAGATGGACATGACTTAGCAACTAAATCACCAATAAGAACCTACTGTATAGCACAGTGAACTCTAGTCTATACTCTATAAAAGTAGAGAAGAATCTAAAAAGAATGTGGGAAAAGAATCTAAAAAGAATGGATGTACATACATATATATGTATGTATACATAAATGATCACTTTGCTGTGCACCCAAAACTAACACAACACTATAAATCAACTATACTCCAATAAAAAATGTTCAAAAGAAAATGACATATCATTAAGTAAATTTATAAATATTTTAGTAGGAAGAATTTGCATACTTTCACCAAAAATAAAATGTAAAGAATTAAGTTCTTAAAACGTCGTCAGCAAGGAAAGATGTTTTGGGAGGAGTACTCAATCAGCGTAGTTTTTTCGGATACATGCCTCCTTCTTAAGCTGGTCTGCATTCAATGAGGCAGGCTGTGTGCGAACATAAATTTGACAAATGAAATTCAGCCTTCTTCATTATACAACACAATTAGCTCACTCCAGTACAGATGAGGATTTATTGGTTTAAGCATGTTAATAAAAGCCTGGCTGCAACAGAGAAACAACAAGTCATCTAGAATGAGAAAACTGCATTAATATACATGATGTGGCTTCTAACTGGGGGCCAAAAGGAAAACTATTTCCTGGATATCAGATAGAGGTCTGTCCAACAACAACCTTAATTTGAGCATTTTGAAGGTAGACTTCAAATAAACAATGAAAAGCAACACAGCAACATTTAACCAAACATGAAGAGTTTTGTTTTTTTTTTTTAAACACACGGGGAGTGCCAACCATAAATAATTTTTGCAAGCAATACTAAGCCAGACTTACCATCCTTCCGGTAATGCACCTACATCAGGCACCAAGAATCCTTATTTCTGGCTATGATGAATTCAGATGAGTTATCCCGTCCTCAAAAAGATGTCTAGAGAAGGCTTTGCTGACTGCCAAAAGCACTATTCTCTCAAAATAGAAATCCCTTCTCAGTTCGACTTAAGTCTGTTATGATAATCTCAGGGAATTTACCAGTCTGGGAAGAATTTATTTCATGGAAGTGGAGTGTTTCCAAGGTTTAAAGAAATTCACTCCATATTTCGGGAAATGAACATGTGATATATTTTGCATGTTGTTTTAATAGAAGAAGCAAATAGCTCTTTCTACAGCGTGGTATGAGCTGTGGATTAAAAGTGGTTGTATGTTTACAATCAAAGAGTAAAAAACAGGACCTTAAGAAAAGTGAGCATAATTAAAATCTTGAGAAAATAAGGGTATTTTAAAGGCCATAATGGTAAAGCACTAGGTTCCAGAGCAAAAAAAAAAAAAAAAATTCAATTTGAATTGTTTTTCATTATTATAAGGTTGCTTCTAAATATGAACATATTGAGGGGTGTCCATGCCAAGTATTCATTGGATGGTATGATGCCTGCCAAGCATCTCTACTGCTCTGGGTCCTCTCGTTTTGTGTCTGTGGTATAAAGTGACGTTTCCTCAACTCTTTCCTCAACCAAGAGCTCTGAAGCCAAAACAGAGTTAATGACATGACTAAACATGGACAGTTTTGATTATCACAAGGGTGTGCACAGCTTTCTATATGTCTGATTAATTGCAGAAGATCAAGGCAGCCTTGGGGTTTTGCTCATAGGAGAGATGTCAAAACTCATCTCTAGAAAACAGGAAAGCTTCTATGAATAGGAGAACTATAAGCCATGCTTGAAGGAGGAGAAGGAACTAGTCAGGTAAATAAGGTCTCGAGGGGGACTGGCATGGGCAAGAGACCACCAGCCAGTGGGAATACGGCTCTTTGGAGGAACTGGAATGTGTTCTGTTGTGTGAAACAGCCACATATAAGGATGAAGCCAGTGGAGAGAAATTAGAAATGTAAGCAGAGATAAGACCACGCTAAATCTTATAGGTCATTATTAGGACCAGCATATTTGGGGAGCAGCCATGTTAATCATCAGAAAATTCTTTTGTCACTACATATGAAATATATCCAGAATCTGACCACACTTTTAAAACATCTTTATCCCCATGATGGTGAAAGAAAGTGAAGTCGCTCAGTTGTGTCTGACTCTTTGTGACCCCATGGACTGTAGCCCACCAGGCTCCTCCATCCATGGAATTTTCTAGGCAAGAGTACTGGAGTGGGTTGCCATTTCTCGGGTCTCCCACATTGTGGGCAGATGCTACATATCCTCTCTGGTTGTGGGAGCTCCATCTCTGTCTCTGCCATCAGAAGGGCAGGAATAAACCAGTTTTGTTCACTGCTCTATTACCTGCTTTTTGAAAAATGCCTAGCACAAAGTAGATGCTGAAAAAGGTTTTGATCATTGAGGACTAGCTTGTGCCTCCTATATTTGAAATCCTTTAGCTGCTTACCATTTCAGTAGGATGAAAAGTCAAAATCCTTACTCTGAGTTCCAGGGCCCTGCTGGACCTGGTTTTCTGGCCTCCCGCCTCCTTTCTGCTTTCATCTCCGATCACTTTTCCACTTGCTCTCTTTGACTGAGTGACTGAGCATGCATACTCTTTACTAGATACACACTGGTCTTTCCATTTCCTGTCTATAGTAAGCATGCATCGCCCCAGGGCATGTGCACATCCTATGCTCTCTTGCTCCACATAGCTCCATAATTTGATCCTATGCTTCCTTCAAATCTGCTCAAATGTCACCTGCCCAGAGAGGCCTTTTCTCTACCATCCCACACAATACAATAGCAGCCCCTTTCTGATTCTCTCTTCCCCTTTACCTGGCTGAATTTGTGCACGCTAAGTTGCTTCAGTTGTGTCCAAGTCTTTGCAATCTTATGGACCCTATGGATCACAAGGCTCTTGTCCATGGGATTCTCCAGGTAAGAACACCAGAGTGAGTTGTCCCGTCCTCCTCCAAGGGATTTTCCCCACTCAAGAAACCTATGTCTCTTACATCTCTTGCATTGTCAGGCAGTTTCTTTTTATTTATTTATTTATTTATTTTATTTGGAGGCTAATTACTTTACAATATTGTAGTGGTTTTGCCATACATTGACATGAATCCACCACGGGTGTACATGTGTTCCCCATCCTGAACCCTCCTCCCACCTCCCTCCCCATCCCATCCCTCTGGGTCATCCCAGTGCACCAGCCCCGAGAACCCTGCATTGAACCTGGACTGGCAATTCATTTCACATATGATAATATACATGTTTCAATGCCATTCTCCCAAACCATCCCACCCTTGCCCTCTCCCACAGAGTCCAAAAGACTGTTCTATACATCTGTGTCTCTTTTGCTGTCTCTCATACAGGGTTATCATTACCATCTTTCTAAATTCCATATATATGTGTTAGTATGCTGTATCAGTGTTTTTCTTTCTGACTTACTTCACTCTGTATAATAGGCTCAAGTTTCATCCACCTCATTAGAACTGATTCAAATGTATTCTTTTTAATGGCTGAGTAATATTCCATTGTGTATATGTACCACAGCTTTCTTATCCATCCGTCTGCTGATGGGCATCTAGGTTGCTTCCGTGTCCTGGCTATTATAAACAGTGCTGTGATGAACACTGCAAGTTTTTTACCACTAGCACCACCTGGGAAGCCCGTACTTGGCTGTATTTGTTTTAATAATTGTGAAAAAATACTTATCATAATAAGTATTTATGTGTGTTGCATGTCTAACTCTATAAGATCAGTTCTGTGAAGGCAGTAGATTTATGTGGGTCATGACTGTTTCCTGGCACTTAGAACTATGTTTGATCCAGGTTAGCATCTGCATTAGAGGAGTCAACTGGGAATCAGAAGTTACATCAGTTATTTGATAACAGGAAATTTAGTACCAAGAAGTGCTAAGTACTATGAGCTTAAGTAGGTACCTGCTGCTGCTAAGTCACTTCAGTCGTGTCTGACTCTGTGTGACCCCATAGACGGAAGCCCACCAGGTTCCCCCATCCCTAGGATTCTCCAGGCAAGAACACTGGAGTGGGTTGCCATTTCCTTCTCCGGTGCATGAAAGTGAAAAGCGAGAGTGAAGTCGCTCAGTTGTGTCTGACTCTTCGCGACCCCATGGACTGCAGCCTATCAGGCTCCTCCACCCATGGGGTTTTCCAGGCAAGAGTACTGGAGTGGGGTGTCATTGCCTTCTCCGAAGTAGGTACCAGAACAGTACAAAGAAAACTCTCGAGTGTCCCCAAAGTAACTACAGCAGGAAGCAAACACCACCGCTTAGTCACAGGGATAAGGAAGATGCTGGAAATTCTAAAATGCAGAAACCTAGGAGAGAGTCCTTGTGGAGTTGAAACTTGGGGCTCTGAGAAGAGGGATCTCATGGCTGGTGCCTCTGAGCTCAGAGGAGTGACCTGGTAGGCTTGGGACCCAGACCTTGGAAGAAGGACTGTTGAAGGTTGGGCTGGGAGGATGATAAATGATGAAATGGGCTCTGTTCATGCTGGAAGAACCAGTGGCACAGTGGATCCAGCTGTTGCTTTCAGAAGGAACAACTGCTATGGGATGGAGAAGTCATACTTGGGTGAAATACTAGGAACAGACAGGAGACAGGAAGCCCCTAAGAAGCTAGGGAGGAAGGAGGATATCCTTTCTTCCTCTTCAACACTTGTGACCTCCCTCTGTCTCTCCCTATTGGTGAAGTCTACACGGAGCCTGCTGCCAGAACCAAATTGTGATTTTCATAGTTCTAGCCACAGACAGCATCACAAAGCTGAATATATAAGGGTGGGTTTCAAGCTGAGAGACAACTCAATAACTTGCCCAGAGCTCAAGAACTTCTGTTGACAGAAGTTATTGAATGCACTGGAATGTCTTAAAAAAATCATCTAAATCGACTAAAAATTAAACATGGTCATGATAATAAGTAGCAATTAAAAATTATCCAAAGGAAACAGAGGCAATTGAGGTTTGTCCCCAGGCTATGGCCAAGTAAAATAATCAGTTTCTATCACAGGCAGTGCATGGTATTCTGTTTCCTGGCAGCTGAGGTAACAATGGAAATATGCCATGCATTAAAATTTCATTATAACAGTGAAGAGAGAACAGCAGAGAGGTCTAAAGATAAAGTTAGTTTTTTTTTTTCTAAAGCAGAGGTTTGATCTTTTCAAGCAAGCATATATTTTGAAACCCCACAATATAGCACCAGGCAACGTGAAATAAAAAGGCTTAGCCTTGCTAGTGTTTCAGCCCATAGTAGCAGTGTGTGTGAGACCACTGTTGGCCTCATCTATAAAGAACATCAATATATAAACAAGAAAACATCTCATTTTAAGGACTAGATTCTAAGGAGCCATCAGGATGAATTAGGAGCAAAATGAATGCTTGAATTAGATATAAATCCACTTGTGCTCCAGAAGTGACTGAATCCCTAAAGAAGACACAATAAATTGACTTCTTGCCTGGGGACATTTAAAATTGAATAGCAATTACAATGAACTTTTGTTCTGCAAAATTTTATGCTGAGTTGCTCTTCATGGAAGAAGTCAATTGACCCCCACTACTTAAGTTCACTCCTAGAGAATACAACAAGAATACAACTTTATTCACATAAAGTAAGATGCTTGCATTGCTCTTTTTTTGCAGCAGGAGGAGATACAGTCAATTCATTTCATACTTGTACTATGTTGATAAAGATTTTTAAAATAGGTGCTATAATAGTCCTGTTTGACATCAGTTAAGGCTATATTGTAATTTATCATGAAGGTATTTCTGCCTACTCTAATTTTGGAAAATATCTTGAGGGAGAGAGATAGCAACAGCTGTCTGGATTACCTCAGTAATCCTGAGGTAACTGGATTGCATGAGATGGCCTGTAAACAATTGTCCATAGAATCAGAGGTGGATGATGGAGCATCATGAAGACTACATGTGGTCTTGAGATGTTCTTAAATGCAAGGCATGTCAATGCAAGTGCATCAAAATAAATAATTATATTTTCAATTTCAAAACACAGATTACTAAGATAACTTCAAGAAAATGAGAAGACAAATCATAGAATAGGAAAAAAAAATTTGCAAAAGTCACATCTGATAAAGGACTATTATCCAAAACATACAAAGAACTCTTAAGACTCAATAATAAGAAAACAAACAGCCTGATTTAAAAGGTGGGACAGAGACCTGAAAAGACACTTCATCAAAGAAGACATATGGATGGAAAATAAGTGTATGAAAAGATGTTCCACATTCCATGTTATCAGGGAAATGCTAATTAAAAATGAGATTCCACTGCATATCTATCAGAATGGCCAAAATCCAGAACAGTGGAAATAACAATGTTGACAAGGATTTGGAGCAATAGAAAGTCTCATTCATTGCTAGTGGGAGTGAAAAATTATATAATCCCTTGGGAAATAGTTTGGCAGTTTCTTACAAAACCACACTCTTTCTTTTCATATGATCCAGCATCATGCTTCTTAATATTAACCCGAATGAATCAACAACTTATGTCCACACAAACCTGCACATGGATGTTCATGGTAGCTTTATTCACAATTGCTAAAATTTGGAAATATCCAAGATGCCCCTCAGTAAGAAAATGAATAAATGGTGCCATATTCAGACAATACAATGCTATTTAGTCCTAAAAAGAAATGATCAGTTGAACCATGAAGACATGGAGGCAACTTAACTGCATATTACCAAGTGGTGGAAGATTGTAACCAATACCTCACTCTGATATCAGACATGGATAAAGGGGAGGTTGTATGTAATATGAGAACTCCCCGTACTTTCTGCTCTATTTTGCTGTGAACCTCCAACTGCTCTAAAAATAAAGTTCATTAAATTTTTTAAAAGTGTGGAGTGATTGCCTATGTTACACTGAAACTAATATTTTATCACAACTTGTCTTCCTATGAAGGAGGAGGAAGTGGTTCCATGTTTATATTCCTTACCTCTAGAACAGCTGGCTCATAACTCTTACTCTATTTTCTAACATTTCCCTCATTTTATGTCTCCTGTTATTTCTGTAAATAGCATGTGTTAAATAAGAAAATAACTGCTTTCAGAGTAACAATCAAAAGTTTTACTTAAAAAAGTGACCAAGATTATTTCAATTGGTACCCTGGAGACTATGTAGTTGGAACTCTTTGAGAAATCCTGACTACACCAGCCTTGCTAATCTAATCTCTCTTCTCATTACTCATCTATTCCAAATTCCATTAATTCCCTAGCTTGACCATGGCGTGAGCTTTCCAGAAGTCTTTGTAAGATTTTCTGCTTTATGGTACTTCCTGCATACCATTCAGTCTGTTTTCCCTCTGAAGGCCTGTTCATAAGACAGAATGCAAGAGAGAAGATGAGTCAGATTCTATCACTGACAGCAGTACATCATTAATAATGCTAATAGTTACTTATGAACGACCAATCATGTGCCAGACACCACGTTAGGTGTTCAAATAAAAGTAAGTATTGTGCCCTTTATAGCTGAGGAAGAGTTTCCTGGTGACTCAGATGGTAAAGAATCTGCCTGCAATGCAGGAGACCTGGGTTTGATCCCTGGGTTGGGAAAATTCCCTGGAGAAGGGCAAGGCTACTCACTCTAGTATTCTTGCCTGGAGAATTCCATGGACAGAGGCGCCTGGAGTGCTAAGTCCATGGGGTCACAAAGAGTCAGACACAACTGAGCGAGTAACACATATATGCATACATAGCTGAGGAAACCAAGCCTCAGAGAAGGTTCACAACTTACAAAAGGCCACAAGGCTGGATGATTTTCTGGATCCTCTGTTTGCAAGTGTCAGAAATAAGACTCCAACTCATTTCGGTGAAAAAGGATAAAGTTTGCCTTAATTCCAAATTTAAATTCCAAAGTTTAAACAAGCAGACCAAATGAATGAAAGTCACAAAGGCAGCGTGGCTTCAGGAATACTAAGAACCAGCAACTCAAAGTTCAAGTTTTTTCTGGGTCTCTCTACTCTCTCTGCTCTTCTCTGCATGTGTCACTTATTCCTTCTTATTGCAGACAAGTTTTTTGCCTTTGGGAGGGAACTGGACTACCAATGGCTCCAAAGAGTTATATCTTAAAATGTCTGTCCCTGGAAAGATATTCTCTTTGCACTCATCAATTCAAAAAATCCCGGCAAAGAAAGTTCTATTCATCTTGTTGACTCCTCTGGGTTAATTAACTCTATTACTAAAAAAAAAAAAAAAAGAAAGAAAATGTGGATGACAAGAAATGGAAGTGGAACTGGGAGGAAGATGCCAGAAAATTGAAGACTATTCTCATAAGGCAAACTCAGAGATGTTCACTATAAAAACCATACTGCAAGGCCTACAATTATTATTCCTATTATGTAGATGAGGAAAACAAAAGTTAAGCCATTAAAAGAAATTAAAGTATAACTTTGGAAAAGGAAATGGCAACCCACTCCAGTTTTCTTGTCTAGAAACCCCCATGGACAGAGAAGCATGTCAGGCTCTAGTCCATGGGGTCGCAGAGTCAGACAAGATTAGTGACTGCTGCTACTGCTGCTAAGTCACTTCAGTTGTGTCTGACTCTGTGTGACCCCATAGACGGCAGCCCACCAGGCTCCCCCATCCCTGGGATTCTCCAGGCAAGAACACTGGTGTGGGTTGCCATTTCCTTCTCCAATGCATGAAAGTGAGAAGTGAAAGGGAAGTCGCTCAGTCGTGTCCGACTCCTAGCGACCCCATGGACTGCAGCCTGCCAGGCTCCTCTGCCCATGGGATTTTCCAGGCAAGAGTACTGGAGTGGGGTGCCATTGCCTTCTCCGGATTTAGTGACTAAACAGCAACAAAAGTGTAAGCTGCTCAACACAACCCAAGAAAGAAGTATCTGGGACTGTTCACTGTGCTTCTGTCCATTCCGTTGTATCTGTTTCCAGCCGGAAGAAATGAAGGTGGCACAGAGAAAGCCATTGCTAGTGGAAGGGTGATGCACAGTATCTCACAGGACCAAGTTGATGCCAGTGGAACTTGAAGTCTACAGATTGAATCAACGGCCAATCTCTCTGGCATCCATCCTCTTAAGATAATAAGACATAAACCATGAATATAGAATAAGAGTAGTGATATTAATTGATTACTATCTTTATGCAGTGAAATCCGCTTATTTATTACATAAAATAAAACTCTGAAAAATAGGAAAGATCATCACTGTTTCGTATAAAAGGAACCTTAGAGAAAGAGAGGTGAAAATATCTGCCTAAAACCATGGCTGATATTCCAACCTATATAAAACCAGCTTCAAAGTTTCAGTGAGTTCCAAACATCTACTTCCAAAGAGAAGAAGGCAGAAAAGAACAAACAAAGGCTCTCCCAAATAAAAATGGTAAATAACAGTAACAGTAGTGGTATTTGCCTTGATCTCAGCTGGATGAATGAAAACGAAGGAAACAATAGACACTTACGATCTCAGCAGAGTTGGAGTCCTAGCAGCTAAGAGCAAGGGCTTAAATCTGACGTCAAGACTCCAAGTATTAATAGACACCAGGGATACAGTTAAACAAGAGTCTTCCAGTTGAGAAGCTTATATCTTCACTGGAAAAATAGACCATATTTTTATGTAAAACAAATAAACAGATAATTTATGCTTTGAGTGCATGCATACATGTGTGCTAAGTCATTTCAGTCATGTCTGACTCTTTGTGACCCTATGGATTATAGCCTGCCAGGCTCCTCTGTCCATGGGATTTTCCGGGCAAGAATACTGGAGTGGGTTGCCATTTCCTTCTCCAGGGGATATTCCTGACCCAGGGATTGAACCTGCACCTCTTAAGTGTCCTGCACTGGCAGGTCAGTTCTTTACCACCAGTGCCACCTGAGAAGCCCAATTTATGTTTTACTATTAATACATATGATGACATTAAAACAGGAAACTAGCAGCAGCAAGTGAATGTGGATGCTGGGTTGTTTAGTGTCCTCAGAGAAGATCTCTCTTAGCAGGAGATGTGCATTTAGTTCTGAATGATAAGTCAAAGGAAGCTAAACAGAAATCTGGGTGGGGTGGGAGGCAAGGAGGTGGGGAAAAGGATTATTTCAAAGAGAAAGAAGATCAAGTACAAAGACTCTGATCAATTCAGTTCAGTTCAGTCACTCAGTTGTATCCAACTATTTGCGACCCCATGGATTGCAGCACGCCAGGCTTCTCTGTCCATCACCAACTCCCAGAGTTTGCTCAAACTCATGTCCATCAAGTTGGTGATCCAACCATCTCATCCTCTGTCGTCCCCTTCTCCTCCTACCTTCAATCTTTCCCAGCATCAGGGTCTTTTCCAATGAATCAGTTCTTCACATCAGGTGACCAAAGTATTGGAGCTTCAGCATCAGTCCTTCCAATGAATATTCAGGATTGATTTTCTTTAGGATTGACTGGTTTGATCTTTCAGTCCAAGGGACTCTCAGAGAATCTTCTTCAACACCACAGTTCAAAAGCATCAATTCTTCAGTACTCAGCTTTCTTTATGGTCCAATACATGACTACTGAAAAAACCATAGCTTTGACTAGATGGACCTTTGTCGATAAAGTAATGTCTCTCTGCTTTTTAATATGCTGTCTAGGTTGGTCATAGCTTTTCTTCCAAGGAGCAAGCATCTTTTAACTTCATGGCTGCAGTCACCATCTGCAGTGATTTTGAAGCCCAAGAAAATAAAGTTTCTCACCATTTCCATTGTTACCCCATCTATCTATTTGCCATGAAGTGATGGGACCAGATGCCATGATCTTGGTTTTTCGAATGTTGAGTTTAACAAAGACTCTGAGAATGGAACAAGGCTGATCTGTTTATAGGGCAGAAAGAAAGCCAGAGTAGCTGGATCTCAGTAGCTGAGTTGAAAAATAGAGAGGGGCTTTAAGAGGGGAGCCTCCTCTTGATCCTGTAGTGCTTAACAGGCAAAGGCAGGAGTTTGACATTTTTAATAGGAAGTCATTAGATATTTTTATCTAGAAAATGATGAGATCTGATTTGTATTGTAGAATAATGGTTCTGAAGGAAAAGCCCACATGAAGGCATGGAGATCAGTGAGGCTGGTAGGAAAATAGACCAGATAGGGTGGAGACTTGAACTCAGGTTTTAGCCATGAGATTTGTGCACAGTGGTCACACCCAGGGCACATTTTGGTGAAAAAGCATACAAGGTTGTATGTAGGCTGTGAAGAAAAGAATCAAAATCCCCAAATCTTAGATTTTTGGCCTGTAAATGACATTTACTGAGATAGCAAAACCTTATGAGAGAACAGATACAGTAGGTGGTTGGGGGGTGGGATGATACTTTTGTTTTGCCCGTGTTACGATTAGTATGCCTATTAGACAGCCAAATGGGAAGGTCAAGTGTGCAGTTAAGTGAATAATCTGCAAGTCAGGAAGGGGACTTGGACAGAGATATGAAAGTGAGAGTTTTCCGTTTACAGGTACATTTGCACTAAATTCGTACCCTAGGGAGACACTGTGGATAAATAAACCAAGAAAGATAAAGATAGAGCCCTGTGTCACATCAAAATTTAGAGTGCCAGGGAAGAAAGAGCCAATAGTAAGTAGCTCAAAGTATAGCGTGTTAGGTGGTAGGAAAAGAGTGGGACTGAGTCACACAAGTCTAAAGAAAAATATGTTTCAGGAAGGAGAAACAGGTCAACAATGATAAATGCTACTGAAAACAAGAGATTGAATAAATAAGAATAGAGACATCTGGATCATCATTCTTTCCACTGCAAGCCACAGAGACCCAACTGAGAGAATTTTGAACAATTTGGAAGTTATCTCAGTTATCTAGACCCTGGGCTGTTCCAGGGATCCTTAATTCAGAGGGTTAACAACACTAACAAGAACCAGATACCTTCCAATGATGATGAAGGTTCTGAATCCACTGAGTGTTCACTCTATGACAGGCATTGTTCTAATCATTTATTATTTTTCTAAATCTCATTTAATCCTCACAACATTCTTACAAGGTAGGTATTATTTTTATACCCATTTCATAGTTTAAAAGACAAGGGACAAGACAAGCCTGAAAGAGCCAGGCTTTGAACCAAGTCAATATGATTCTAAATTCTCTGTCCTTCAGCACTGTATTATGTGGTGATTTACAGAGAAATAGGTGAGGCTAAAAGATGAGGACATGATGACAGAGGAGAAGACATTTGGAGGCAGAGACATGAGAGCTACAAGGCAGGGTGAGGGATGATAAAGTCAAAGACATGCACTTCAAAGAATCTGGGGTTTTAAGGGAGGAAGAAGGAGGGACAGCCTGGAAGTGACAGTGGGGAGCAAGGCTTACAAGGCACAAAAGCATTTGAAGCATTTCCGACCAAAAGGACAACATAAAAAATAACTTCAAATTTGGGCATTTAGAGGACTTGGCAGTTCCTGAGGGTTCTGTCCTCATCACTGTATTTTTATCCCAGGATAGGAAGTTCTTATGAAGTTCTTGTCCTCTAGTCCAGTCTAGCCAAGAATCATACTCAGTTTTGGAGTGAAGCTATCAGGTTAACCAAGAGGATATCAAAATGAATTATTTTGGGAATGGTTCTCAGCATGATACTCCCATGAAAGTATTTAAAAAACAGTAACAACAAAGAAAAAACTCTCACATGTAGGAATTTTTCTATTTTTTGATAGATTGCAAACAATTTAACTAGATGCAAATGTTCAAATGTAACTTTCAATGACAGGTTTTAAAATAAATAAGTAAACTGCTTTTCAAAACCAGTAGATATAGATCAGGGGTCAGCAAAGTGCAGCCCATGGGCCACTTAAGTTTCTATGGCCTGAGAGTGAAGAATGCCCTTTACACTTCTAAAAGGTATGAAAATATAATCAAAGACAATTAATATTTAGTGACAGGTAAAAATGATATAAAACTCAAACTCAATATGAAATAATTAAAATCTCATGACACATCAACATTAACAAATGGACATTTGCAAAACATTATGATGACAGACGACATCAAATAAATGAAGTCTTACTCCAAAAGGATTCCATTTTTGTCATTCTGTTACAAACAAGTGCACTTGATTATTATTGTATTTTTAATTTCATCAGTAAAATATAATAGACATTTGTTTTCCCTTGTATTACAGAGGTACCTACATAACCTCAATTTCGCCTCTTAGCCTGAAAAAGTTAAAAGTTTGGCTATCTGACCCTTTATAGAAAACCTTCACTGACTTTTTGTTATAGATAATAGGTAGACAAAATTTATATTACTTAGGTATCACAATAGAAGTCTTATGGATGTGATATGTGGATGTTGTCTATAAATGTAAGCATTTGATCATATATTCATTCAGTCAGCAAGCATTTATTGAGCACCTGCTATATACCAGAAAATGTCTTGCTTGCTGAGGATACAATGGTCATTGCTCTCAAGGAAAACAGTCTTATTTTATTGTCGTGATAATTCTGGTAGAATTTAAGAAGAACAAGCAATTTCTACAAAGTTTTCCTGTGAATGACTATGTCTTCCTCTTTCTCCCACTCCATTTGTCGTGATAATTCTGGTAGAATTTAAGAAGAACAAGCAATTTCTACAAAGTTTTCCTGTGAATGATTATGTCTTTCTCTTTCTCCCACTCCATTTTCAGCTATCATTGACTACTTAATTTCATGTTTTTACATAAGTCTAGCAATTCACTGTTTTTCTATCTAGGATGTAAAATGCCAGTAAGCAAATGTGACATCTCTCCCCTACCTTTAATTCCACTGGAATGTGTTGAGACTTTCTCTTCTATGCTTCCCCTCTATTATGTCACTGAATTGGTAGGGGTCCTGGCATGTCACTTGGACAAACTCATTCACGGGAGGTGCCTCTGCCAAGGGGAACTGAGCACTATCCATTATCATAGCAATTGCATTGCTCATCCTCAGAATCAAGTTCCAAAGTCATTTTCTTGTTTTCCAGTAGCTAACTCTTGTCCTTTTCTTTCTAAATTGCCTCTGACAACAATGGTTCTACAGGATTTCAGTGTGGGTTTAGGAGACTGAACAGCCAATGGATCTGGGGCATTCTTATAGCATGCAATCATAACTTGTGTTTAGTTTTCATAACAAAATCTTATCCAAAACCGTCTCAAAGAAGCCAAAACCAATCCAAAACCACTTCCTAGGTCCACATTGCGTAACAGATAGATGTGCTCTTTCCCACCACAAATGAAGGGCACTAGGTAGCTAGATGCCTGATCATATGAATGGTGAAAGTATTTGTCTATCATGTTTAAGCTACAAAAACTGCAAGATTTCTGATTCTGTGCTTGTTTCTGGCTCCACGATTTCTGGTTCAGTGTTTATTAAACAACATTTTTCTATTCATAGGCATCACTATTCCTTCTGTGACTCCTAGGGAGAGTCTATTTTCTTTCTCTTCCTTCAGTTCAGTTCAGTTGCTCAGTCGTCTCCGACTCTTTGCGAGCCCATGGACTGTAGCACACCAGGCCTCCCTGTCCATCCCCAACTCTCAGAGTTTAGTCAAACTCGTGTCCATTGAGTCAGTGATGCCATCCAACCATCTCATCCTCTGTTGTCCCCTTCTCCTCCTGCCTTCAATCTTTCAAAGCATCAGGGTCTTTTCAAATAAGTCAGTTATTCACATCAGGTGGCCAAAGCATTGGAGTTTCAGCTTCAGCATCAGTCTCTCCAATGAATATTTAGGACTGATTTCCTTTAGGATTGACTGGTTGGATCTCCTTGCAGTCTAAGGGACTCTCAAGAGTCTTCTCCAACACCACAGTTAAAAAGCATCAATTCTTTGGTGCTCAGCTTTCTTTATAGTCCAACTCTTCCTTCACATCCTAACAAAATATAACTATTGTGGGAATAGGAACATGGGGGATTTAAGTCTTTCACTTGATACCCACAGATCAAGAAATAGGGAAGAAAAAGAATATGTTTAAGAACTGCATTGATAGAAACGAAGGAACTAGGGGGCATGGAGCTTAAATAATTTAAATATTTAAACGTTAAAATGTTTTTTCTTATTTCTCAAGTATCTTCCTTCCTTAAGCTCTCTCAGCACCATTGAGCTTATGTGTCTCAGAAATAGCAAGGATTTGGGAATTTTTACTGGTTCAGTAATCACCCCTCTTCCAAAATGTCTTCTGTAGCAGCAATGAGATTATCTGAATCCTGAGTCCATGGGAAAGAAATCTTCATTCTTTTCCTTTTAGATTACAAGTACACATAACTGGGAGGTCTCTTGTGCTGTAGCGTGTGCACTTTGTACAGAGGGCAGGGTTTTGACAATAATGGAACCAGAAGGGATAAAAGAATGAATTAAAGAATAGAGCAGATAGAAATTAGAAAAATTTTTTTAAGTCAGAGAAAAATTAAGTGTGTAGGGAGGGTAGGATCACATGGAAACACAGCGAGTAGAGGCCCAGATGATACAAATTTGATTCCAGGCAGTCCCATACCCTGCCTCACCACACCCTCCAGCCCCAAAATGACAGTTCTTCCATTGCTTTACGATGGTCTCTAAAACTGCCAGCATTAACAAAACTCTCTAGGGATGTAATTTTAAAAAGATATTTTAACTTAATAAGACCAATCAGATGCCACTTTGGTATGAAAATAACACGCAAACTGTAAATAAGTGTTTGAGCTTGGGTTAAGCCTTATCTACACCCTCTACCATCAAAATAAGAGTCTTCAATCAACAACACTTTGTGCATTCCACATCTCTGGGAAGGCACCCTAGCCTCTGTCACACTCTTTACAGAGTCATTCTAGATGATTCCGTCTCCCTCACAATCTTCCCATACAATGGCACAAGCACTCACCAAAATGTACAATTTCTATTTCCTAAATATCTCCCAAATCTGTCTCCTCTTCCCTACCCACACTTCCACTATTTCAGTCCAGGCTACTCCATCTTTCATGTGGATTTCTGACATAAATAGGACTAGGTAGTCCTCTTCCCTGAATCTACCTAGAAAAGAGACTTTTCTAAATTACACATCTGATCTTGATACCTCCTTGAATAACTTTCCCATGGGTTTCCTACAGGGAGTGCTCACACTCACCCCTGGGTTACAGCACACTTGTTTAGTGGCCTGTCCAGAACAAACTCCAGAGCGTAGTTAGGGGTTGTCATGCTCTGCCACAGTGACATTCCTTGCAGTGTTTTATGCTGTCTCACGACTCTGCATCTTTGCGGTGATACAGATATTCTTGTCTATCTTGTGAAAACGGTGTGCTCCATGAGCATGAGCACCATGTCTTTTTATTGTTATAGCCATGGCGTCTGACACAGTGTCTGGCACGTGGCACAATGAGATGAAGGACTGGTAACTTCTAAAGCACGTGGACGATACCAAAAGGAGACAGTGCTTGCAGTCTGAGCACAGCCACCACAGTGATGAGGGCACAGTTACCTCTGACAGTCACAGGAAAACAGGAAGTGTCCCAAAAATTGGGGCCAAGGGAAGAAGGATAGGATGAGTGATGGGCACCAGGAGAAAAACATGAAATGCTTAAAAACAAACTGTCCAGTGCCTACTTTGGCAGAGGGATGGCCCTGATGTGAAGGGTGGCTCAAAAGGAAATGACTGCCCGACATAGGAGTAAAGAATACCAATTATTTTCCTCTTAAGTAGGGCCAGACCAACTCAGCAGAAAACCAGAGGATGGGCACTGCTTTCCTGGAAGGAAGCTGATGGTGCTGATGCCATCGGCTGGGTTGACTAAGGAGACATGATCCAGGAGCCACCCAGCTGAAGGCTGGTATACCACAGACAGACATGCTTCTAAGACCTGCGGCAATTAGGAATTCAAGGTTAGCCCCAACTTTTCAGATGAAGCCTTCTAATTTTCCTTTTCCCTCCCCCGAGCTTCTTCCAGGAAACCTGCCTTGTCCTCTGCTGTGGTTGGAAAAGATCAAATGTGCCCTTTACCGAAAAGGCAGGGCTTTCCTCTCCCCACTGCTCCTTCATGCGCACCCCCATGTGACGGCTCATACAGGGACACTCCCGGGGCCTCTGACACAGAGCTGTCTCAACTCTCTGTCTCTGATCCTTTGTCTCAATTGAGGGCACACCAGGTCAAGACAGAAGGCCAGACCTGCTGGTCCAAGATGGTTAATGATGATAGAATAAAGTCACCATAAAAAACCATTATTTTGAACAGAATTTTTTTGAGATAAATTTTGAGCTCAGACAATTCAGAGATGCTTTTGTGCAATACCTTCATAATTTCACTCATGCCAACTTCAACCAAAAACTTTATCAGAATAATGAGGCAAAAATCATGGCGGGGGGAAATGTGGTCTATTCTCCAAAGTGGAAAAAAAAAGAAAAGAAAAGTTGTTGAAAGAGGAGAAAGCAATTTGATTCCACCCTGGTACCCAATCTTTTCTCCTAGAATTTCAATGAGATTTCTAAAGTTGGCTAGACGTTCTCCCACTGCACCCCAGGAGCACACAGGAGAACTTTCCAGTAAGTATTGTCTATATATTATTGTCTCCATTCTGCCCAGTTGTATCAGTCCTTATAACCTGTATATTATAGAACCATTTCCCTTTTACTTCTGTCCCTCTCATCAGCTTGTGGACTTCTGGGAGACAGGAATGTATGTCAATGATCTCAGCTTGTCACCGCTGGGTCACCCTTTCCTTCCAAAGATGGTTTCTGCTGGTCTGTAAGCTCACCACGGGCAGGGACATGGCTTATTTCAGCACATAAGACAAGAAGAAGACAATGGGCATGTACTGGCTGCTTGTCTGCTTTGGCCAAAACATTGGCAGGTCACATATTTCCATGCCCAAAGTTTGTTTGCAGATACACACACTGTTGCCCTTTCTGAAATCTTCATTTTTCTCACAATGAGTTAAATACTGCCCGTGGAAGGATTTACTCTCTTGGCGTCAGCCCATGAGAGGGCTATGAAGGGGCAGGTGCTATGAGCACATAACAAGATTTTAAGCCTGAGGTATCACGTGATGGTGGTGATGCTGGCCTAGGTCATTGCTCTCACTCACAACAGTCACAGCCAAACTTGCACAGGATCCAACTAGTAGCCCCAGTGAGGCCAGGAAATGCAGGGTAGCCCCAGAAGTGGAGTAACCACGGGGTCACTACAGAACATTCCTGAAGGGGAATATACTGGGTTTGATAAATCACAGGGTTCGTGACCCAAGAACAACTCACTTTCCTTGATGATTCCATGGTATTTTTAGCCATTGAGCTGGTTAGTTCCCTGTCTGGATATTATTCCTTTTTTGTTTGCTTGACTCTTGATCCTTCCTTCCTTCCTTCCTTCCTTCCTGCTGTGAAATGGTCTGTTTACTGTGTATTGCTAAATCACTACCATATTTACTTGTGTTTTTACGGCCAAGATGCTCACAACCCTTTTTTTTTTTTTTTTTCCATCTGGAGGGAAAAACCATTACCTAAAAAAGAAAAAAGAAAAGCATGTCTCTTACATGAACTGAAATGTTTCATTTTATTTTCTACCCCATCTGAACACTTGCAGCTTATCAGGTATTGTGAAGCACATTAATACACATTATCTCATTTAACTCACCACGTTGATTGCTAGAGACTTGTTCTTATCCTCAGTTTTATTTAGGGGGGAATAAGCACAGAGAAGGCAATGGCACCCCACTCCAGTACTTTCGCCTAGAAAATCCCATGGACGGAGGAGCCTGCTAGGCTGCAGTCCATGGGGTCGCTAAGAGTCGGATACGACTGAGCGACTTCACTTTCTTTCTTCACTTTCATGCATTGGAGAAGGAAATGGCAACCCACTCCAGTGTTCTTGCCTGGAGAATCCCAGGGACGGGAAGCCCGGTGGGCTGCCATCTATGGGGTCGCACAGAGTCGGACACGACTGAAACGATGCAGCAGCAAGCACAAAGAAATTTTCTCGAGGTTACCTGCTAACATGTGTTAGAGTTAGAATTTGTACCTGGGTTAGTGCGACTCCTCTTAGCTATTAATTTTCCATAACTTTGAAGTCTGTATCTTAATTTCCCATCACTCCCTCCAAGTCTGTGCATCAGTTTCAAAAGAATTCCTGGCCTAGGGAATTGTGTATCACACAAGACCACAGAAATCATAGATCTCCTCAGCTTGCATCTTACAGATGTATGTAGATCATAGAGAACAAGAGTATTTACAAGATGTTAAAGCTACTTCATGTTATCTCAAACCAATTAGATTTTCTGGTCCTCTTGTGGGTCTCTTGTTTTTATTACAACAGTGACTTCTCCTGTCCCTTATATATTTACTATAATTTTCTGACAAGCAGTATTTCTTTTCCTTCATTCAAGAAGCTCTGCTTTGCCAAAGGAGAATGAAACCTCTCAGAAGGAGAAATCCAAAAATATCATTTGACGCCATTATGCATGCAGAGACACAGTAAACCTTCTAGATGCTTAAGACATCTTGGTTATGGAAAATGATTATGTAAATGAAGATAATTCATACTTCCTCGCTTTATAAATTAGCCCTCGGAACTAACTTGGCTGGTGAATGAGACCAAATACAAGCAAGGCCAACAATAAGCAAACATCAAATGAAGTATTATTTGTTTTGGATGACCTCTCACGTCCTTTCTGGCCCTTCCAGACCTCCTGGCATTCATCATCTTCTCTGCTCACCTGTCACCTGCTCAAAGTATCACACTGAATGGCTGTCCAAACACACTGTTTACCACCTTCTCTTTCAATTACATTACTCTCCCTTCTTCCCTCCCCCAGTTCTCATTCCCTAAGCTGGACGATTTCCCTCAAGGGTTAGAGGGCCTCTACCATTCTTTTGCATGTTCTCCTGTTCCTTTTCCTATGTTCTAAGAGCACCTGTGACTTTCCAGTACCGCCTCCAACCCACTCCTGACAGAAGACTTCCAGCAGAATGGGACATTGCTGTGATCTGGGGATCTTTCCAGGGCTTTTCTCCCATGACTACTACCTGGTCTACACTTAGCTGTTTGCATGTCATTTCTGCTCTTTTAGGAGGCTAATGGATTTATTAATTTAATTATTAATATTTTTAAAATAAATTTTATTATAAATTTATTAAAATAATACAAAATTTTGTTAATAATTGCATTATTAAATTATTATTGTTTAGCTGCTAAGTCATGTCCAACTCTTTGTGACCCCATGGACTGTAGCCCTCCAAGCTCCTCCATCCATGGGATTTCCCAAGCAAGAATACTAGAGGGGGTTGCTGCTTCCTTTTCCAGAGGATCTTCCCAACACAGAAACTGTACCCACATCTCCTGCTTGGCAGGCCGTTTCTTTATCACTAAGCCACCTGGGAAGCCCAAGGGCTCCTGCCAATGCAGGAGACACAGGAGACTCGAGTTCAATCCCTGGGTTAGAAAGATTCCCAAAGGAGGAAATGGCAACCCACTAGAGTATTCTTTCCTGGAAAATCCCATGGACAGAAAAGTCTGGAGGGCTATAGTCCTTGGGGTTACAAAGAGTCACACACGACTTAGCAACTAAGCATGCATGTATGATAAATTATTGACACTCATACTTGTTAACTGGAGTAGGAAATGGCAACCCACCCCAGTACTCTTGCCTGGAAAATTCCAAGGATGGAGGAGCCTGGTAGTCTATAGTCCACAGGGTCGCAAAGAGTCGGACATGACTGAGTGACTTCACTTTCACTTCACACTTGTTAATATTATTTAAATTTTATTTGAATAGTATTAATTTAATATTATTATTATGGATTTCATTAAATAAATATTGGTTAAATAAAATCAATAATCTAATCCCTGCCAATGTGTGAACTACCTGACAGGTCACCCCACACAGTAATCAAGTTCAAAAGCACAGGTGTAGGTCCAGAAGACACTCTAGGAGTGATGACATTTACAAGCAGGTAGCAAGCCCAGTTTCTCAAATTCTGTCAGGGAGACCAGTCACTGCCGGCATCTTCTGACTCCAAAGTTAAGGTTATTTATCCAAGTCTTGCTAATTATCACATCACCCTCATTATGTCTGTAATGGCTTGTTCCAAAATAGATGGTTTATCATTTCATGAGATAGTAGTGAAACGTTTATTTTCCCTTTCATTTATAGGGTTTATTTTTCAATTAAAAAATAATGCAAGTCTGTTCTAATAATGAAATATAAGAATACTCAAAGATATAAGGAAAAGATTAACAATCTCACTCTACCTCATTTTTACTCCATCAACCCTCAAGTAATCAATGTTAATAGTTTGATGTGAACTCTTCCACCCCTTCCTCTATGATCAATACATATATATTTGAAATAAATATATATGTTCATGCAAAGATATAAACTACAAATAAAATATTTTAATTATGCTCTAAACATGGGGTCATATTATGTGTATGGATCCCATGCTTGCTTTTGTTCTTAATAAAATGTCATGGACATCCCTCTGGTCATTATAATCTATATTATGGAATACTATAATTTAGTCAATTTTCCTTCTATTCCATCTGTTTCCACTTCTTTTGTCACTACAAATAACAATATAGGAAATATCATTAACCATAGCATTGCATCTCAGAGGCTATTGTTATCTACAGAATATGTTTCCAAAAATGAGATTGCCTAGGTCAAAGAATACATACATTATTTTCTGGAAAAGACTGGTTAAAGCAACTCACACTCTCCTTGACAACATCTGAAAGTGTCTGTATTCTTAGAAGACTTGTAATATGATAAAAACAACTGATAAAAATATTATGTGAGTTACAAACATACGATAAGTCCATGTGGGCTTGTGTCTAATAGTGAGACATTAGAGACACTTAAATAGTGAGACAGTGAGACATTTAAAACAAAGGGTTGGTGGTGGAAGGAAGAGAGCCAGCTTTCAAGATGTATCCCAGCATTTTTACATAGGTTAAAGCTCATTGGAAATAGCACCAATGACCTTTCCTGGTATGTGAAAGTAGAGGTGGACATTTTATAAAGGATGAATATAACTTTAAAGAGGAGGGTGGAAAGAGGAAAGATGATGTTATTGCCAGGCAACCCTAAAGAAACCTGCTCTGATTGGATGTATGTCAAATGAGGATGAGATGGTTGGATGGCATCACCAACATAATGGACGTGAGTTTGAGCAAACTCCAGGAGACAGTGAAGGATGGGTAAGCCTTGCGTGCTGCAGTCCATGGCATCGTAATGAGTTGGACATGACTTAGCGACTGAACAACAACGATGAATAATTTAGCCAGATATTAAGCAACTTTACCAAAGTTTTACAGATAGAAAAATGCAGTAATGGGATTTAAATGGGAGGCTATGTGGCTTAAAATCTCATACAAATTCAACCACACTAGGTGATTTCTCACCTGTTCTAGTACCGTAGTAATTATAACAGCTGTGATGATCAGTTCTATGTGTCAACTTGACTGAGCCATGAAGTGCCGAGTTCTAAGTGTATGTGTGGGATGTTTATGGGTGAGATAAACATTTGAAGAGGTGGACTGAGTAAAGTAGATTGCCCTTCCCAATGTGGGTGGGCTGCCTCCAATCTATGGGGGACCTGAAGAGAATGAAAGACAGGGAAGGGAGGATTCACTCTCTCTGTTTTCAAGCTAGGACACTGACCTCTCCTGCACTTGGACTGGAACTTACACAACCAGCTCACCTGGTTTTCAGGTCTTCAGACTCACATAGGAACTATTCGACTGCTCTGCTGGGTCTCCGGAAGATCATGGATCTTCTGAGTCTCCAGACTGTATGAGTCAATTCCTTATAATAAATACATAATATCTATCCTATTGGTTCTGTTTCTCTGGAGAATCCTGACAGTAAAATAGCTAACCTGTATTGGTTAATTCATAGGAAACATGAATTACTATGTTTAAAGCACTGGATGCTGATAACTTTTTTCAAGCTATCTCATTTTCACCATACAAAAACCCTAGGAGATAGGTACTATTATCCCATTTTACAAATAAGGAAAGTGAGATTCTGAGAACTTTAAAAACTTGGACTGGCACAAATGATTGAACTAGTATCCTAGAAAGTAGTATAGGGATGCTGCTGCTGCTGCTGCTGCTAAGTCACTTCAGTTGTGTCCAACTCTGTGCAACCCCACAGACGGCAGCCCACCAGGCTCCCCCGTCCCTGGGATTCTCCAGGCAAGAACACTGGAGTGGGTTGCCATTTCCTTCTCCAATGCATGAAAGTGAAAACTGAAAGTGAAGTCACTCAGTCGTGTCCGACCCTAAGCGACCCCATGGACTGCAGCCTACCAGGCTCTTCCGTCCATGGGATTTTCCAGGCAAGAGTACTGGAGTGGGGTGCCATTGCCTTCTCCGGAAGTATAGGGATATGAGGGCTCAAAAACCAAACTCTTCACTTCTGTGACTTTTTTCTCCTAAAAGCAGTTTAATATCTCTCTCCCTCTTCATTGTCACCGCTATTATCCTGGCCCTCTGTATTTCACCCTGTGCTTTATCTCTTCTCTTTCTATTCCCATTACAAAGGTAGATATTTCATCTTATGTATCTCTAGCTCAACCAGGCATTAAGATATTTTAGACTTGCGTCGCTTACATCACCTGCCTTGGCAGGTGGGTTCTTTACCACTAGCACCACCTGCGAAGCCCCAGATAAATGCATAGACAGTTGTATATCCTCTCCCATCCTGAGGATAGATTATTCACTAAAAATACTTACAGCTTCACCCTCAGCAATCCATGGACAGAGAGATGCAGTGATAAAAAATAAAAAAGTAAATCATTACAGTGAAATCATTACAGGCAGCTCAATAGTTCTGTGACTCTCTGAGTTCCTCTACTAAGTTCCTGGTGAGAGATTTTACAATTAACACAAAATGGTAGTTAAAGGAACCCAGGTTTGTTAGCTTGTTTGTATTGATATTAAACATAATATAGAGTTGGAACTGGTTATGGACAAGGAAAGTATCTATTTATTCATCCTGTGAAAGTGAAAGTGAAGTCGCTCAGTCGTGTCTGACTCTGCAATCCCATGGACGGTAGCCTACCAGGCTCCACGGTCCATGGGATTTTCCAGGCAAGAATACTGGGTGGGCTACCATTTCCTTCTCCAGAGGATCTTCCCAACCCAGGGATCGAACCCAGGTCTCCTGCGTTGCAGACAGACGCTTTACCGTCTGAGCCACTAGGGAAGCCCTCTTCATCCTGTAATCACACCCAATCCCATATCTTAGCGCTAAATCTAAAGAAGCTATTCCTTGTCATTAAAATTTAAATCATGATATATCACATAGTGTGTATACATACAATGGTGGTATGTGATTTGAAAAGTCATTTATTTATTTTAGGGAGGGGCACAGCTTTTTAAATATCTCAATTTTCTACAAATTAACATGATAGTGAGAATTTCAAGGAAGTTTCCCATTTCAGAAGAAATTGGCCAATATCTACTCAAACCCCAAATTTGTAACCACAAAAGTTGATTCCTTTGAAAAGGACATTTTTCCCCTTCCCACAGACAAGTCAGCTGAGCAACCCTGCACATGGTGAGACTCAAGAACCAATGGAAAAAAAGAAAATAAACCATAGGCTTCTTTCCAATGTGCCAGGAAAGAGACAGTGGCAAGAACTTTAGACACTGGAATTTGGTAGGGCAACAGCACATTTATAAATTGCAGTTCATTCTTGGAGAATCACTAGGTTCCACTCCTCTTAATATCTCCTCCTGTTGGTTTCTAAAGATGGATATTCAAAAAAGATACATCTACAATTAATCTATGACAAAGGAGGCAAGAATATACAACAGAGAAGACGGTCTCTTCAATAGGTGGTGCTGGGAAAACTGTACAGCTACATGTAAAAGACTGAAATTTGAATATTCTCTAACACCATATACAAAGATAAACTAAAAATGGATTAAAGATCTAAATGTAAGATCAGATTCTATAAAACTCTTAAAGGAAAACATAGGCAGAACACTCTTTGACATAAATCACAGCAGTATATTTTTGGATTCACCTCCTAGAGTAATGAAAATTAAAACAAAAATAAACAAATGGAACCTAATTAAACTTAAAAGTTTTTTTACAACAAAGGAAACCATTAGCAAAACAAAACAAAACCCACAGAATAGGAAACATCTGCAAAAGATGTGAACAACAACGGACTAATGTCCAAAATATACAAACAGCTCAATAAAAAAAGAAAAAAAAGTTCAATTTTTAAAAAATGGGCAAAAGATCTAAAGAGACATTTCTCCAAAGAAGACATACAGATGACCAGAAAGTACATGAAAGGATGCTTACCATCACTAGTTTTCAGAGAAATGCAAGTCAAAACTGCAATGAGGTATCACATTATACCGGTTACAATGGCTATCATCGAAATGTCTGCAAACAGTAAATGCTAGAGAGGGTTTGGAGAAAAGGGAATCCTCCTACACTGTTGGTGAGAATGTATATTGGTAGAGCCACTAAGGAGAACAGTAAGGAGGTTCCTTAAAACACTAAAAACAGAGCTACCATATAATAGAGTAATCTCCTCCTGGGCATATATATGAGGAAACCTGTAAAGAAAAATGACCCCAGTGTTTATCACAGCACTATTTACAGTAGCCAAGACACGGAAGCAACCTAAGTGGCCATCAACAAAGGAGTGGAAAAAGAAGATGTGGGACATATATACAATGGAATATTGGTCATAAAAAAGAATGAAAAATGTCATTTGTAGCAACATGAATGGACCTAGAGATTACCATATTCAGTGAAGTAAGTCAGACTAAGACAGATATCATATGGCATCATTTATATGTGGCATCTTAAAAATGTTGCAAATGAACTTATTTACAAAACAGAAAAAGACTGACAGAATTAGAAACCAAATTTATGGTTACCAAAGGGGGAAAATGGTAGGAGAGAGGGATAGATTAGGAGGTTGGGATTAACATATATATACTGCTATATATAAAATAATCAACAAGGACTTACTGTATAGCACAGAGAACTCTACTCAATACTCTGTAATAAGCTATATACAAAGAGTCTGAAAAACAATAGATATGTGTATATGTACAACTGAATCACTTTTGTTGTACACAGAAACTAATGCATTGTAAATCAGTTATACCCTAATATAAAAATTAAAATTACAAAAATACATCTGCTGCTAGCTGCTAAGTCATGTCAGTCGTGTCCGACTCTGTGCGACCCCATAGACGGCAGCCCACCAGGCTCCCCCGTCCCTGGGATTCTCCAGGCAAGAGCACTGGAGTGGGCTGCCATTTCCTTCTCCAATGCGTGAAAGTGAAGTCGCTCAGTCGTGTCTGACTCTTAGCGACCCCATGGACTTCAGCCTACCAGGCTCCTCCATCCATGGGAGTTTCCAGGCAAGAGTACTGGAGTGGCATTATTTATTTTGTGTGAAAAAAATAATTTAGTCTACCCGAGATAAAAATAGTGTGCCTTATCGATAAACAAGCCACCAAAGTTTTATTTCTAGCCAAACATTTTTCTCTTTCAGTGAAAAAAAAAAAAAAAATCAATACAGAATCTGACTTGGTTTGTATTCAGTGCAACTATTCTCTCTTAAATTATGTAAGCCACTTTATCTTTTATCATCTCCAACTAAAGTGAAAACTGATATTTACTTATAAGCTACCTTTCACCTAGTCGCTAAAGACATTTTGCATAGCATCCACCTAATTAAATCAGATAGACAAAATGAGAGGATGGGGGCAGTGCTGGCTTCAGGTTCATGACTTCCCCTGATGGGCCAACTGAGGAAGACCTCAGGATGGTCACCACTGACACTCTATGTATGTCAACAGTCTTTGGTCTGAGGGTTGTAGGTGGAGCTTAACTATGCCTGGGAAGCCCAAGTGCTGGTATGCTGTGTAAGCCTGTGTAAAACAGTTGGTAAATGTGTTCTTTGTTTTAGAGGTCTGTTATATATTCTATTATGTTATATATGTATTATATATAATATATATAATGTATATATATATATATTTGGATACATATTTTAGATATATATATCCAAAATCTGGACTTCCCTGGTGGCTCAGTGGTAAAGAATCTGCCTGCCAGTGCAGGAGACATAGGTTTGATTCCTAAGATCCCCTGGAAGAGGGCACAGCAACCCACTCCAGTATTCCTGCCTGGGAAATCTCATGGACAGAGGAGCCTGGTGGGTTACAGTCCACAGGGTTGCAAAAAAATCAGACATGACTTAGCAACTAAACAGAAACAACAATCCAATATCCAGTGGGAAATCTTAAGAAGAAA
This sequence comes from Bos indicus x Bos taurus, assembly GCF_003369695.1. Taxonomy (NCBI): domain Eukaryota; kingdom Metazoa; phylum Chordata; class Mammalia; order Artiodactyla; family Bovidae; genus Bos; species Bos indicus x Bos taurus. Next base: position 45,799,905 of record NC_040089.1, read on the forward strand.
TATGACTTGGGGAACAATGGGGAACTTGGAAAAATCCCCTCCACTTAGTCTCTGTGGCCTCAACTCATTCCCATTAACTCAGGGTGAACCAGAAGCTCTTTCTTCTCTGTCTGTTCCTTCTCTCTAATAACAGTGACTCTGTGTTCTTTGACTGCCCCTTTCCTGAAGACCACACCTCAATGTTCTGTTCTCAGCCATATGCCCTTCTACTTCTAGTCTTCTGCCTCCCTGAATGATCTCCTTGAAAACACAGCAAGTGGCACACATCAAAGCAAATATAAAGTTATCATTCCTGTGCATAAAACTGGGGCTCTTTATCACCTGCCAAATAAAATTCAAGTCCCTGAGACTGACTGAGAACTGATTAAAAATCATAGATAGAAATTTATATTCCTATAACAAAAAAGAAAAAAGCTCAAAATCAAAGATCAAATGATTATCCCAAGAAGTCAGAGGTGCAAACTAAATGTGACACAGAGAAAGTAGGAAAATAAACGGGGGTAGAAATTAATGGGAGTGAAAATTAGAGTAAAGACAATAAACCGCCCAAAGGTTAGCTCTTTGGAAAGACTAATGAAATTGATAAACCTCTAGTGAGACTAATCAAGAGAAAAGAGACAAAAAAGGCACAAATAATTGCTAATGGAGATGAAAGCAGACCATTGTTACTTGTTCAGACGTTCAAAATATAATGAGGACATTATAAGATTACCAGAAAAATATAGGATGTAGTTAAATCTGAATTTTAGAAAAGTGACTGATCATTTTTTAGTATACATATGGCCCAAATATTGTTTATCTGACAAATATCATAACAGTTTTATACCTGTTAGAGAAATTGAAACCATAATTAAAAATTTTCCATACCAAACCAAAGACTTCAGGTACACATGGAATTACTGAGAATTGCATCAAATCTTCAAGCAAAAAATCTGACCAATCTTACACAAAACTCTTGCAGAGAATAAAAAAGCAAGCAACCACTTTCCAATTCATTTCATGCAACTGACATGAACTTCATAAGACAGACAGAACATTATAATAAAAATAAGTTCAGTCATTTCACTTATTTAAATAATATAAATAACATAGCTATAAAGACTATACAACACAAGAAAGCTGAGTTTATTTTAGGAAGGCAAATTTAGCTTAACATTTTGAAAATCAATGTTATATTCCACATTAATAGAATAAAGGAAAAAAATTATAAGACCATATCATATACAGAAAAAAGGTTGTGATAAAACTTATGCTTACAGAAGTATATTTTACCCATAACGTGCTCGGACAACAGTGTGAGGAGTTGACACTGAGTGTGTTTAAAGTGATCAGAGGTACTGGGTTGGCCAAATGTTTGTTGTGGTTTTTCAGAACATCATATGGTTGCTTTGGGCCAACCCAATAAATTGAATTAGCAATTTCAGACTTGTTCCAGGAGAAAATAATTTCAAGTACATAAAAATGCAATATCTCCTAGAGGAGATACCCCACGTCCAAGGTCAGGAGCAGCGGCCATGAGGAGATACCCCACGACCAAGGTCAGGAGTGGCGGCTGTGAGGAGATACCCTAGATCCAAGGTAAGGAGCAGTAGCTGTGCATTGCTGGAGCAGCCATGAAGAGATACCCCACGTTCAAGATAAGAGAAACCCAGTAAGACAGTAGACGCTGAGAGAGGGCATCAGAGGGCAGACAAACTGAAACCACAATCACAGAAAATTAGACAACCTGATCACATGGACCACAGCCTTGTCTAACTCAGTGAAACTAAGCCATGCTGTATAGGGCCACCCAAGAAGGGCGGGTCATGGTGGAGAGGTCTGATAGAATGTGGTCCACTGGAGAAGGGAATGGCAAACCACTTCAGTATTCTTGCCTTGAGAACCCCATGAACAGTATGAAAAGACAAAATGATAGGATACTGAAAGAGGAACTCCTCAGGTCGGTAGGGCCCAATATGCTACTGGAGATCAGTGGAGAAATAACTCCAGAAAGAATGAAGGGATGGAGCCAAAGCAAAAATAATACCCAGTTGTGTTTGAGACTGGTGATGGAAGCAAAGTCCGATCCTATAAAGAGCAATATTGCATGGGAACCTGGAATGTTAGGTCCATGAATCAAGGTAAATTAGAAGTGGTCAAACAGGAGATGGCAAGAGTGAACGTCGACATTCTAGGAATCAGCAAACTAAAATGGACTAGAAGAGGTAAATTTAACTCAGATGGCCATTATATTTACTACTGTGGGCAGGAATCCCTTAGAAGAAATGTAGTAGCCATCACAGTCAACAAAAGAGTCCAAAATGCAGTACTTGGATGCAATCTCTGAAACGACAGAATGATCTCTGTTCATTTCCAAGGCAACCCATTCAATATCAAGGTAATTCAAGTCTATGCCCCGACCAGTAACACTGAAGAAGCTGAAGTGGAACGGTTCTATGAAGACCTACAAGACCTTTTAGAACTAACACCCAAAAAAGATATCTGGAACTGGAACTCGAAGATAGGGAACTGGAATGCAAAAGTAGGAAGTCAAGAAACACCTGGAGTAACAGGTAAATTTGGCCTTGGAGTACAGAATGAAGCAGGGCAAAGACTAAGAGTTTTGCCAAGAGAACGCACTGGTCATAGCAAACACCCTCTTCCAACAACATAAGAGAAGACTCTACACATAGACATCACCAGATGGTCAATACCGAAATCAGATTGATTATATTCTTTGCAGCCAAAGATGGAGAAGCTCTATACAGTCAGCAAAAACAAGACCGGGAGCTGACTGTGGCTTAGATCATGAACTCTTTATTGCCAAATTCAGACTTAAACAGAAGGGGGGAAAACCACTAGACCATTCAGGTATGACCTAAATCAAATCCCTTATGATTATACAGTGGAAGTGAGAAATAGATTTAAGGGACTAGATCTGATAGACTGCCCGATGCACTATGGACCGAGGTTCATGACATTGTACAGGAGACAGGGAGCAAGACCATTAGCAAGGAAAAGAAATGCAAAGAAGCAAAATGGCTGTCTGAAGAGGCTTTACAAATACCTGTGAAAAGAAGAGAAGCGAAAAGCAAAGGAGAAAAGGAAATATATACCCATTTGAATGCAGAGCTCCAAAGGATAACACGAAGAGATAAAAATGCCTTCCTCAGTGATCAGTGCAAAGAAATAGAGGAAAATAATAGAATGGGAAAGACTAGAGATCTCTTCAAGAAAATTAGAGATACCAAGGGAACATTTCATGAAAAGATGGGCTCAATAAAGGATAGAAATGGTACGGACCTAACAGAAGCAGAAGATATTAAGAAGAGGTGGCAGGAATACACAGAAGAACTGTACAAAAAAGATCTTCACGACCCAGATAATCACGATGCTGTGATCACTCATCTAGAGCCAGACATCCTGGAATGTGAAGTCAAGTGGGCCTTAGAAAGCATCACTACAAACAAAGCTAGTGGAAGTGATGGAATTCCAGTTGAGTTATTTCAAATCCTGAAAGATGATGCTGTGAAAGTGCTGCACTCAATATGCCAGCAAATTTGGAAAACTCAGCAGTGGCCACAGGACTAGAAAAGGTCAGTTTTCATTCCAATCCCAAAGAAAGGCAATGCCAAAGAATGCTCAAACTACTGCACAATTGCACTCATCTCACACTTTAGCAAAGTAATGCTCAAAATTCTCCAAGCCAGTCTTCAGCAATACATGAACCATGAACTTCCAGATGTTCAAACTGGTTTTAGAAAAGGCAGAGGAACCAGAGATCAAATTGCCAATATTCACTAGATCATCAAAAAAGCAAGACAGCTCCAGAAAAAACATCTATTTCTGCTTTATTGACTATGCCAAAGCCTTTGACTGTGTGGATCACAATAAACTGTGGAAAATTCTGAAAGAGATGGGACTTCCAGACTACCTGACCTGTCTCTTGAGAAATCTGTATGCAGGTCAGGAAGCAACAGTTAGAACCGGACAAAGAACAACAGATTGGTTCCAAATAGGAAAAGGGGTATGTCATGGCTGTATATTGTCACCCTGCTTATTTAGCTTATATGCAGAGTACATCATGAGAAACGCTGGGCTGGAGGAAGTACAAGCTGGAATCAAGATTGCTAGGAGAAATCTTGATATGCAGATGACACCACGCTTATGGCAGAAAGTGAAGAAGAACTAAAGAGGCTCTTGATGAAGGTTAAAGAGGAGAGTGAAAAAGTTGACTTAAAGCTCAACATTCAGAAAACTAAGATCATGGCATCCGGTCCCATCACTTCATGGCAAACAGATGGGGAAACAGTGGAAACGACTGACTTTATTTTTTTGGCTCCAAAATCACTGCAGATGGTGACTGCAGTCATGAAATTAAAAGATGCTTGCTCTTTGGAAGGAAAATTATGACCAACATAGACAGCATATTAAAAAGGAGAGACATTACTTTGCCAACAAAGTTCTGTCTAGTCAAGGCTATAGTTTTTCCAGTGGTCACATATGGATGTGAGAGTTGGACTAGAAAGAAAGCTGAGCACTGAAGAATTGATGCTTTTGAACTGTGGTGTTGGAGAAGACTCTTGAGAGTTCCTTGGACTGCAAGAAGATCCAGCCAGTCCATCCTAAAGGAGATCAGTCCTGGGTGTTCATTGGAAGGACTGATGTTGAAGCTGAAACTCCAATACTTTGGCCACCTGATGAGAAGAGTGGACTCATTTGAAAAGACCCTGATGCTGGGAAAAATTGAGGGCAGGAGGAGAAGGGGATGACAGAGGATGAGATGGCTGGGTGGCATCACCGACTCAATGGACATGGGTTTGGGTGGACTCCGGGAGTTGGAGATGGACAGGGAGGCCTGGAGTGCTGTGGTCCATGGGGTCAGAAAGAGTCATACATGACTGAGTTACTGAACTAAACTGAATAAAAAATGCAAATTTGGAAATATTTTTATGGTAAATTCTAGCATATTTGACATAGTGGATCATTTTTAAATACCCTCTTCCTTGACATAAGAAAATTATTTGGAGTAACACAACACAAAATAAAAAATAATAATGGTCAAAAATGGAAATAGAAGTAATTTTTCATTTTATAGAACCTTTTATATTGTTTTGTGATGATCTCCAGCTTATCCCTAACCAATATTGTAGTTGGATCGGCTCTTGTGGTTCTTATTAAGACTGTGAGATGTCCTCAGCAAAAAGGAGCAGAAAACTAGAAAAAAAGAGGTTTATTATTCATAGGTCCTGGAAAGTAGGTGGCGCACCTGGAGCCACGCAGTGAGGTTGCTGCAGGGTGCGGGGAGGCGGGTGAGGGAGGGAGGGAGAGGGGAGGGAGAAGAGGAGAGAAAGAAAAGAGCACATCTGGCCTGGGATTTTGCTTTTACTGGTGGCTTCAGAGGCTTCCCTAGTGGCTAAGACCATAAAGAATCTGCCTGCAGTACAAGAGATACAGGTTCAATCCCTAGGTCAGGAAGATGCCCTGCAGAAGGGAATGGCAACCCACTCCAGTATTCTGGACTGGAGAATCCTATAGACAGAGGAGCCTGGCCGGCTCCAGTCCATGGGCTCACAAAACTAGGATATGACTGAGTGACTGCCTCCTAGACTCAATTCTTTATTGGTGAATTTAAAACATGACAGCTGGAATTTAAAGCATAGGGAGAGAAAAAACATGTAGTCCAAACGGTTGGTTATTGAAATTAACTCTAAAACAAAGGAACCTCAGTGTGGGGAGATGACCGGGCTCTTTATCCAACTGTATGGCTGGCTTGTGTTTATTCTAGATAGCCAACTTTGAAGTGGAAGCCTCAGCAATCAAAGCTTAAGGCAGGCACTTGCATTATAAGATGAAAAGCCAGCCATCAGGTCTTATGATACATACATAATTTCTTCAATTTTTTAAACGGAAACAACAACAAAAAAGAAACTTAAGGAAACAGGTAATGGATTAGTCATTTTAACTGCATTGCATATTTTTAAAGGGAAAAAATGTATACCTACATATTGATCTATTGTAGTAATGACTAATAGTTCCTATGAATTACAGTTCCTGTTTTTCTAGCTTTAACATTCTACAGATTTGTCAATGATTTTGTCAAAGTCATTTTTTTCACATATTTATGTTCAAGACAATGTCGACATTTTTTGGTCAATCTGTGCTCACTGATAGTTGATGGAAGAACACATTTAACGTCATAAAATTTCTTTCACATGAAACAAGAGACATAAAAACAGCTAAGAAAATTTAATCTAAAACAGGGCAAAGTTTCATCAAAATACCATTTCAAAATAAATTTCATAAAATGTGTACTGTCCACATCTTTATTTCTTTGGTATCAATTTGAATTATTCCAAATTTTTTACAGCCAAAAAAGTTCCACTAAAATACTTTCATCAGGAATTCATCTTAAATTTCTATTATATTTAGTAAAAACTTCTAAGTTTTTCTTTTGCTTTAGAATCAATGTCTAGAACTTAGTGGAAATGATTAGGATATTTAAACATTGCCTTGTTATTTTTCCAACAATGTAAGATGAACATCTTTTGTTATTTCTCTGGGTATTTTTCATCGAATTTGATTCATTTTTCTAGGTAAATGTCCAAATTCCTTATATCTGGCATAGAGAATAGCCTTTCTCACCATTTCTGTGCACCAATCTTCAGGGAAAAAGTTTGGAACTTGCTGCTGTCAGTACATTATTAAATGGATTCTGGCTGTGTGCAAATATTTTTATGGCTGGTTTCTTCACACTAGAAAATATATAATCAGGAACAAAAATCACATACTGCTATCTTTGTTTATTTCAAATGCACTGTTTAAATGCAGAAATATATAGCACCGTGGGAGTTGGAAATACAAACTGCTAAAGGAGGACGCTCCAAGGATTATAAACCATTAGGAATTTCTTCTGGAAATGAACTTGGTGGCCGAGTCCACATGTGTCAGAGGCCAACTGCAGAGCTGGGCGTTCTCTGAATTAACTTTCGTATATAACCCAATGTTTATTAAAGAGATGGGAATGTGCTCATTTGAAACATAAATATATGTTACTGAAAACTCAGCAGTGATCATGGCAAATGCTTGTAAAGTAGACCAGAAAAATACTCTTTTTTTTTTTCCTGGATGGTGCTTAAGAACTGCTAGGCATGGTGGTAATTTAAACACAGACAAAGCTGAGTCAGTGTGGTTATGCTTTTAAATTCTTTACAGGTAATGCACTCTCGATTGTCTGTAGCCCAAGTGGAGGGTGTATCCCAATCTTTGATCAAATACAGATGGATCATCATGTCACTCTCCACTTACTGAAATGGAGAATAAGCAAACCCTCAACCAACTTAGAACGTCGAGCCAGGAGGCTGCTCATGCCTCTTACGGATGCCTTCATGCTTAAACCTGTACCATTTTTATCACGATTTGTGGATAGTTTTGTCAGTAGGTATTCTACGATCTCTTTTAAAATTTGCATCAGAAACAACAGTCCTGGTTTCAATAGCTCACTGGGAAATGAAAGCTTTGCAGAAATCCCTGGCCTATGTAGTCCATTGCTATGAGATTCAAGGCTTCTCCCTAGCCCTGGATGTGTCCATCTTCCTTAAACAGGGCTCTGGTCCCACACCTTTCTTGGTGAGACACCGCCAAAAAACAAACCCAATATAGACAGAGACAAAATGTGCCTTTTCCTCAGATACAGAAGCCACACCGCAGGTGGAGAAATAGGAATGTCCTCCCGATGCCATGTAACCCCTACATCTGTCCCAAAGCTGGCACACCTTCTAGAAAAAAAGAGAGGCGACCATTTAACTGGTGGGAATGGAAGAATGGCCCAGACCAGCTGGGTTGGGGGACAGGAATTCCGGAAAGCATGATGACGTTGAAGCTGGTATAACAGCAATTACATGCAATGTCTCCCTTCTGGCTGGAGAAAAAGCAGTGTTCTTCCAAACAGAATTCCTTTGAAAATGCCCTCTCTATAGAAGAAAGTAAAGTTCTAAAATTTCTAATTTCGCTTCCAACTTTCTTCTATTTTTCCCTACCCTCTCCAGCCACCCAGAGCTCAGCTAATCCTCCCCAAAATAAAATATTTCTGCAGTTGTTCCCAGCCTTATTCTCTTGGCCATTATGTTTTCATGCCAGCTCCTCAACTATGATTATATTGATCCATGTAACAGTAAAAGAAAGCCCGAAATGAGTCCAAGACCTTGGGATGTTCACCTCATAGCTCATTTTGACAGATTTATTTAAGAAGTTGTGTGTGTGTGTTTTAACTCAGTTTTGTTTCCTTTTCCAACTAAGTATATCCTCAGCATCAAGGCCAAATTTATAGACTTATGTAGTGGATTCCCTGGAATTAGTCTCCATGTACGTTCCGCCTCATCCCAAGGCAGAGTGTATCAGACCCTCCCTCTGTGAACTGGACAAACTCCTGGCTTCTAATGCTGCGCCTAATGCCAAAAGGCAGTGTGGTGTGACTGCCATCTGCTGGCGTGGTGCTGACATTACAGCATAGACCACCGTGCACTAATCAGGTGACACTTGTTTGAAATCAAAAGCTTTCTCTGAACAAATGAAAAACAAGCTTCCTCAATCTAGCTTCAACACACACACAAATATTTACACTGGAAAAGCTGAAGAATTATAGAAATTTTTTTAATGGAAGACTTCCAAGTGAGAATCATACTCTGAGGAAATGGGATTACCCAGGGGGACTCCATCACCAAAAACCTAGAAGCCAAACCTCATCAACTCAGACAGTGTGATTCTACCTTGCGAAGCCTGTTATGGGCTGATATCAAGTCCTATAAGAAGTGAAATCTTCCCTCAGATACTGACAATTAAAATAAATTCTTTCCCTTTAAAGAAAATAGAATGTTTCTTACAATCCAAATGATTGACACGTAAACACTGACACTGAGGGAAGGGACGGGGGAATTCTTTTCTCATTACAAAAGCCATTCTCCAAGGTTTAAGAGTAAGAATCATGCTTAAGAAATGTTGACACAAACTCACCCTTGAAGCAAGAGCCAGGCACTTCTGCTCAATTCTCTCTTTTTTTTTCCCCCCAACTCTTATCTTGATAAAAGTGACAGTGGAGAGTGAAAAAGTTGGCTTAAAGCTCAACATTCAGAAAACGAAGATCATGGCATCCGGTCCCACCACTTCATGGGAAATAGATGGGGAAACAGTGGAAACAGTGTCAGACTTTATTTTTCTGGGCTCCAAAATCACTACAGATGGTGACTGCAGCCATGAAATTAAAAGACGCTTACTCCTTGGAAGGAAAGTTATGACCAACCTAGACAGCATATTCAAAAGCAGAGACATTACTTTGCCAACAAAGTTTCGTCTAGTCAAGGCTATGGTTTTTCCTGTAGTCATGTATGGATGTGAGAGTTGGACTGTGAAGAAGGCTGAGCGCCAAAGAATTGATGCTTTTGAACTGTGGTGTTGGAGAAGACTCTTGAGAGTCCCTTGGACTGCAAGGAGATCCAACCAGTCCATTCTGAAGGAGATCAGCCCTGGGATTTCTTTGGAAGGAATGATGCTAAAGCTGAAACTCCAGTACTTTGGCCACCTCATGCGAACAGTTGACTTATTGGAAAAGACTCTGATGCTGGGAGGGATTGGGGGCAGGAGGAAAGGGGACGACAGAGGATGAGATGGCTGGATGGCATCGCTGACTCCATGGACGTGAGTCTGAATGAACTCCAGGAGTTGGTGATGGACAGGGAGGCCTGGTGTGCTGCGATTCATGGGGTCGCAAAGAGTCGGACACGACTGAGCGACTGATCTGGTCTGATCTTCAGGATTCATGGAACTGCACACTTCATGGCCATGAAAACCAAATTCCTATGGCTGACTTCAATGGGTGTTTCCATTTCTTTTCAGGGCAAAGACTGGGACCATGTGTGATTGGGAATAGAATTCACAACCGCTGGGAGGACTGTCCCAGAGAGAATACCCCCTATAGTAGAATGCAATTGAACTTCTTGGAAGGATCCTATTCATTGCAGCAGCAACACATTCACTACCAAAGGCAACGGCTGCCATTAATCAACATAAATTTCTACATTAAAGGCTATGGGAACCAAGATAAATTTCACGTTTTACAAAACTAAAGGATTCAGTAAGTACTAGATTTTTACATTATATGAATGCGATTTATCCTGTCCCCAAAGCCCCAGCTCCCCCCTCTTATTAAATGGCCCCACATCTGCTCAGTCACTCACCCCCTAAATGCATGGAGCTATCCTACACCTCTTATGCCCTCACTCATCACATCCAATCCATCTCCATGTCTTAGCAGCTGGATCTCAAAAGCCAAATCTGTTCATATCTCTCCATATCCACATGGACCATCTTAATCCAATTGATGATTATATTCCTTGGGAGGTGCAGCCATCAGGGGCTAAATGGGCATTGTGTCCATTCTTGCCCTTCTATCCTCAACTCTCAGCTGTGCAGTTGGAGTGATCTCTTTAAAATACAAACCTCCAGGGGTGACAGAGACTAGAACCCAAATGCTGTACCATGGCTTACATGCTTTCTACCATCTGGCCTCTAGCTCTTCTTTATTCTCTTATCTTTCTCTCTTTCCCTCACTCTTTATACTCTAGCCACTCTGGCCATCTCTGTGTTCTTCCAACTCTCCAAATCTAGCTTCCTCTTAGGAGGGGGATTGGCTTCTTCCTCTGCAGGATGTCAGAATGTCACGCCACCAGCAACTTCTTTTCATTCAGCTCTCACTGAGGACATTACCACCTCACTTCAACGCTCCTTCCCTGATCACCCTATTGAAATCAGTCCTTCCCTTTGTTTTCTTTGCTTCATATCATTTATCATTATTGACAATTATTGTTGTTCAGTCAATAAGTTGTGTCTGACTCTTTGAACCGGACTGCAGCATGCAAGGCTTCCCTATCCTTGACTGTCTCCCGGAGTTTGCTCAAACCCATGTCCATTGAGTTAGTAATGCCATCCAACCGTCTCATCCTCTGTCCTCCCTTTCCCCTCCTGTCTTCAGTCTTTCCCAGCAACATGGTCTTTTCCAACGAGTCAGTTCTTTGCATCAGGTGGCCAAAGTATTGGAGCTTCAGCTTTAGCATCAGTCCTTCCAATGAATATTCAGAGTTGATTTCTTTTAAGATTTAGTGGTTTAATCTCCTTGCAGTCCGAGGAACTCTCAAGAGTCTTCTCCAGCATCACAATTTGAAAGCATCAATTCTTCAGTGCTCAGCCTTCTTTACGTCCAACTCTCACACTCATACATGACTACTGGAAAAATTATAGCTTTGACTTTATGGACCTTTGTTGGCAAATTGTCTCTGCTTTTCAATATGCTATCTAGGTTGGTCATAACTTTCCTTCCAAGGAGTAAGCATCTTTTAATTTCATGGCCGCAGTCACCATCTGCAGTGATTTTGGAGCCCAAGAAAATAAAGTCTGTCACTATTTCCATCGTTTCCCCACCTATTTGCCATGAAGGGGTGAGACATTACTTTGCCAACAAAGGTTCGTCTAGTCAAGGCTATGGTTTTTCCTGTGGTCATGTATGGATGTGAGAGTTGGACTGTGAAGAAGGCTGAGCGCCGAAGAATTGATGCTTTTGAACTGTGGTGCTGGAGAAGACTCTTGAGAGTCCCTTGGACTGCAAGGAGATCCAACCAGTCCATTCTGAAGGAGATCAGCCCTGGGATTTCTTTGGAAGGAATGATGCTGAAGCTGAAACTCCAGTGCTTTGGCTACCTCATGTGAAGAGTTGACTCATTGGAAAAGACTCTGATGCTGGGAGGGATTGGGGGCAGGAGGAGAAGGGGATGACAGAGGATGAGATGGCTGGATGGCATCACTAACTCAATGGACATGAGTCTGAGTGAACTCTGGGAGTTGGTGATGGACAGGGAGGCCTGGCGTGCTGGGATTCATGGGGTCGTAAAGAGTCGGACACAACTGAGTGACTGAACTAAACTGATGGGACCGGATGCCATGATCTTAGTTTTCTGAATGTTGAGCTTTAAGCCAGTTTTTTTCACTCTCTTCTTTCACCTTCATCAAGAAGCTCTTTAGTTCATTCCTCTTTGCTTTCTGCCATAAGGGTGGTGTCATCTGCATATCGGAGGTTATTGATATTTCTCCTGGCAATCTTGATTCCAGCTTGTGCTTCTTCCAGCCCAGCGTTTCTCATGATGTACTCTGCATATAAGTTACTATTACAAGGTAAATTCATGAGACCTACCTTGCTGTTCTGTTTGACATAGTATCCTCAGTACCTAGACCAGACCTGTGTGCATGAGAACTTAATAAACATTTGGCAAGTGAATGAATGTGTACGCACTGTGTATGTCATTATCCTTGCTCATACTCAGAATTTTCTCTTATATAGAATAACTGGCACTTTTTAGGCTGAGGCTCAAGTTGGATACAGAAGAAAAGAGGTTCTGATATCAACAACCCTGGGTTGGTATCGTAGGTCCAGGGTACCCAGTATCAGACTCTAAGGAAGGATTCACATGCAAGTGGTCATTTAAGGATGGCATCCCAGGAAAGACTTGTAAGAGGTCAAAAGATGTAAAACAGGGAAGCGCTGGAAGCCAAGCATAGTGGTGAAACTCAGGCAAAAGAAAAAAAGAAAAAAAAAACAAAGAGGAGCTCTGGGGTGAAAGTTAAGCTTCAGAATCATCCCCAACCCGAGGCAAGGGAGCTGGGCTTTTTTCGTTCCTCCTGAGCAGGCACTGATGCAGGACTGCTGGGGGGATGCAAACGTCAGGGCCCTGCTGGGTCTCCAGCTCACAGGCAAGGCAACTCTAGTAGCACCCAATTCCACCACTGCATAGCAGCCTGACCTGGGGGAGCTGAGTACCATCCCTAAGCACGAATTTAAATGAGCTCCAATATGAGTAACATTCCCAACAGAAAATTTTTTGGAATTTATTGAGGTAATGCTTCCCTGGTGGCTCAGACAATAAAGAATCTGCCTGCAATGCAGGAGACCCGGGTTTGATCCCTGGGTCGGGAAGATCCCCTGGAGAAGGAAATGGCAACCCACTCCAGTATTCTTGCCTGGAGAATCCCATGGACAGAAGAGCCTGGCAAGCTACAGTCCATGGGGTTGTAAAGAGTCAGACACAACTGAATGACTTACACACACACACACATACACACACACAATTGCATATAATGCATTTAACCTAACACCAAAAATACAGAGAGAACTTGGAGGAGAGCTATTATTCAAGATTTGGGTTTTAGGCAATTTGGTTTTGGTTTTAAGGCAATTTGGAGATTAGAAGGGATGTCTAGGAAGTGAAAATATTACATAAGAATAAAAGCTAAACAATAACTCTGGTATATCATCCAGCCCTATGCATAAAAATTTAAAATAGAAGTGAATAATACTGGATAGTAGATTTAACAGAAAAGAAAAAGAAGAATCGGTGCACTTATATGAAGACACAATGTTTACTTCTCACTTAACACTATCCCTTTAAAATTTCTGTTGATGTCCTTTAGGATCCTGGAATATTCACAGAAAGAAAGCACAAACTTTTGGACATATAGGAGGTAAATGATTCACCAATTTTCAGTGCCCTGAGAATAAGAGAAATGGGTACTAACACAGTGAAAAGAAATGGGCTCAGTCACCTAATGGCACCCCACACCAGTACTCTTGCCTGGAAAATCCCATGGATGGAGGAGCCTGGTGGGCTGCAGTCCATGGGGTCGCTAGGAGTCGGACACGACTCAGCAACTTCACTTTCACTTTTCACTTTCATGCATTGGAGAAGGAAATGGCAACCCAATCCAGTGTTCTTGCCTGGAGAATCCCAGGGACGGGGGAGCCTGGTGGGCTGCCATCTATGGGGTTGCACAAAGTTGGACACGACTGAAGTGACTTAGCAGCAGTAGCAGCAGCAGCAGTCATCTAAAATATTTTTAAATTGGGGTATAGCTGCTTTACGATGTTGTACAATGAAGTGAATTAGCTCCATAAGCACACATATCTGCTCCCTCTTGAGCTCCCTGCCACTCCCCATCCCACCCCTCTAGGTCATTAGAGAGCACCGAGCTGAGCTCCCTGTGCTATACAGCAGCTTCCCACTAGCTAGTTCTTTTACATACGGCAGTGCGCATACATCAATCCTAATCTCCCAATTCACTGCCTCCCTACCATGGCCACACATCCACTCCCTGTATCTGCATCTCTGCTCCTGCCCAGCTAACACGTTCATCTGTACCATTCTTCCTGATTCCACATGTATGTGTTAAAGTATGGTTATTTGTATCTTATGTTTGCACTGAGAGAAACTACAAAGGGTTATTGGCCACATTTTGGATTCATCAGCATGTATTGTTAAAAAAAAATCTCATTGATCCTACAGAGAAAACAGCCTGGAGCATCTTCAACCCCACATGTAGCCAGAACCTGTCCACTGGATAATATGAGGGGATTCTACAATCTGTCAGCTTCACAGGAAAGTAAATGAGCTTTACTTGCCATTTTTTGTATCAATGATGGTGACATCTGTTTAATAAGCTTGGGTAAATCTTTTAATAAATGTTAAAGTTTGGACCTGGGTCCAATCAGGAGAAACTACCAAAGCCCCAAACTGGTGGAATGAAGAGCACATGGACATGCGGGGGATTTGCTTCTCCCACCACAGAGCCTTGGGCCTGTAGAGAGAAACTTGATAAGATGCAAATGTGTCCACATCACTTCCCTGCTTCAGACAGCTGTGAATATCAAGCAATGTGTGTGAGGCATTTAACAGTGTCGGGCACACAGTCAGAGTCTAATGTGTTATTATTTTATCATTCCTATTTTTACAGCTGTTAAAACATGAGGATTACAGAGGCTTTAAAAAAAATTCCCAAAGGTTAGAAGGTTAATAATTTGCAAAGCTAGAATTCAAATCCCTAGAAGTTTTTGATACAAAAACTCATGTTCTTATTTATCTTTCTAATAAAGTTGTTTAAAATGTGCGGTATTAGTTAGGGTTCTCCAGAGAAACAGGATGTACATATCCAGATAGATAACTAGGTAGGTATACAGATATACAGATGGATGCATACACATAAGGGCTTCCCAGGCATAGTGGTAAAAACCCACCTGCCAATGCAGGAGAGCTGAGACACGGGTTCAGTCCCTGGGTTGGGAAGATCCCCTGGAGGAGGGCACGGCAACCCACTCCAGTATTCTTGACTGGAGAATCCCCCATGGACAGAGGAGCCTGGTGGGCTACAGTCTGTGGGGTTGCAAAGAGTTGCACACAACTGAAGTGACTTGGCACACACACACATGTACACACATAAATGTGTATACACACACACATATATATGTGTGTGTGTGTGTGTACACACATAAATGTGTACACACAAACACACACACACACATATATATATATATATATACACACACATACATACATAGAAAAGGGCTTCCCTGGTAGCTCAGTTGGTAAAGAATCTGCCTGCACTGTTGGAGACCTGGGTTCAATCCCTGGGTCCCTAACCCTAACCCTAACCCTAACTGGAGGAAGGCATGGCAACCCACTCCAGTATTCTTGTCTGGAGAATTCCATGGACAGAGGAACCTGGTGAGCTACAGTCCACAGGGTCACACAGCGTTGGATATGATGAAGTGACTTGGCATGCACACACACATAGAAAAAGAGGGAGAGACAGAGAGAAAGAGAGACAAGGAGACTTGTTTTAAGGAACTGGCTTACGAGACGCAGGGGCTAAGTCCAAAAGCTGTGGAACAGGCTGACAGGCTGAAAATTCTGACAAGAGCTGATGCTGCAGCCTTGAATCCAAAGGCAGCCTGGAGGCAGAGCCCTTCCTCCACAGGAACTCAACGTCTGCTCTTACAGCCTTCAGCTGATTGGACGAGGCCCACCCACATTACCAGTACCGTCTGCTTTCCTTAAATTTGACAAACTTAAATGTGAATCACATCTTTATAAGAAACACCTTTAGAGCAATCTTCATTGATATTTGGAAAACAACGAGGTACTACAGCCTAGTCAAGTTGACATAAAAATTCACCACATGAGACATCAGATGCAAATACGATGCATGGGAAAAAGAATGTTTATTAAACAGTATGCTTAACGGACGACAACACACTACGCTTTGCTTTTCTGTTCCTTTTATGTTTTTTCCCACATTTGATGAACGGGCTGAGGGAGATGCTTAGAAGGTTTCACTCAGCCTATTAACAAAGGAAAAGTCTAGAAAAACTGAGAAAGAAAGAAGAGAGGCCCCTGCAGTCTTTACAGACAACACTACTTCTGCCAGAGCATAGTATTTGTGCAGTGGTAAAGAATCTGTCTGCCAATGCAGGAGACTCAAGAGACACAAGTTCGATCCCTGGGTCGGGAAAGTAGGAAATGGCAACCCACTCCAGTATTCTTGCCTGGAAAATTCCATGGCAAAGGCACCCATGGCAGGCTACAGTCCATGGGGTTGCAAAGAGTCAGACATGACTGATCACACACACACGGTGCTTGTGAAGTGCTGCGAGATGACTCTGGCTGTCTTTGATGGCCATACACCCCTGAGGGTGAACACTCCTTCGATCACACAGAAAATGAGTGCTCACATCTCTATCATGATTCACCATCCTTCTGTTTATTTTTAATATATGTTTCTAAGATTAAATTTGTGAATTTTTCTCCTCCACAGGCTTTTGAAGCTTCTTTTATATTCTATCAGTGACAGAACAAAAGAATAAATTGAATTAGATGGCACCATGCAGTTAGGGATGCCTGAACCTCACAATTCCTACATTATTTTCTGGGAATTTGAAACTTATGACAGTCACTCAAACCAAGAAGCAATGTGTTGCTTGTACGTGAGGCCCCAAATAGCCTACTCTGTCTTTAACTAGTAAAGAAAAACACAAGTTGTTTGAAATGACAGAAATTGATTTAGGATGGGGTAGTAACACTGATTTGGAGAAGGCAATGGCACCCCACTACAGTACTTTTGCCTGGAAAACCCATGGACGGAGGAGCCTGGTAGGCTGCCGTCCATAGGGTCGCTGAGAGTTGGACACAACTGAGCGACTTCACTTTCACGTTTCACTCTCATGCATTGGAGAAGGAAATGGCAACCCACTCCAGTGTTCTTGTCTGGAGAATCCCAGGGATGGGGGAGCCTGGTGGGCTGCCATCTATGGGGTCACACAGAGTCGGACACGATTGAAGCGACTTAGCAGCAGCAGCAGCAGTAACACTGATTACTTATTTTAACACTCCCAGTGAAAGAGGGAATCACTTTTGTTGATGGTTGCAGAACGTGCCATTTTTGAAGTGGTACCACATGACTTAGGGTGTGCGTGGAATAGAAATAGCCCGTGGTTTTCAAAGCCACGTTAAGGCATGGTGGTGTATCAGGTAGCCTAATAATTTAAATAGGTTTTAATATGTGTTTACAGGTGATTCTGAGCTCTGCCTGGGGAAACATGGTAGCAACACCACTAACACCCTCATTCTCTGTTGCCTTCTAGGCAATTTCATCCTGGCTCCCTAATATGCATCCCCTTTCAAAAAACAAAAGCCCTGAACTGAACTAGACCCCCACCTCTTTCTTCAAAGGCAACTTAGTAAATACCGATTGTTGCCTCAGTTTTCCCAATAAAGTCCCACAAATGGCTGAACAAAAAATCTTTCCAATCATAAACATTATTTCTCTAAGAATTCCAGTAGATTCTCCTTTCTCCATCCAATTACCTTCACTGAGATGTTTCTGCAACTTGTGTTAGTCAGAGCTAGATTAGAGAAGCAGGCCCATTAGGAGATTTATATAATAAGAGACTTATAGACGGAGAAGGCGATGGCACCCCACTCCAGTACTCTTGCCTGGAAAATCCCATGGAGGGAGGAGCCTGGTAGGCTGCAGTCCATGGGGTAGCTAAGAGTCGGACACGACTGAGTGATTTCACTTTCACTTTTCACTTTCATGCATTGGAGAAGGAAATGGCAACCCACTCCAGTGTTCTTGCCTGGAGAATCCCAGGGATGGGGGAGCCTGGTGGGTTGCCGTCTATGGGGTTGCACAGAGTCAGACACGACTGACGTGACTCAGCAGCAGCATACTTATAGGAGGGGTTTAATCTTAAACAAATGTGGGTTAAAGAATCTATTGAGCTATGGCTTCTGCAGCAAGGGGATGCAGCCAGTGCATTCGGGAATGGAAGAAGGATGAGAAGTGAGGCAAGTAAGCTGAAAAAGATCCTTACAGGAATGGGCTGGGACACAGGAGAACGGCTGTAAAACTGCATCAGACTTGCACTGCCACTGAGCCTCCGACCTGGACCATGGGAATGATTTGAAAGAGAAGCTGGTGCCTGTTTTCATGCAGCTAAATCTACACCTGACCCAGGAGTCAGAGAAGCTGAAAGTGGGGTCTGGCTGCAGTACTGGCTGCGGGACTAGAAGGGTGGGAAGCAGTGGGAGTGGGAGGGAGGTTCAAGAGAGAGGGACATATGTATACTTACGGTTGATTCACATTGTTGTACAGCAGAAACCAACACAACATTGTAAAGCAGTTAGCCTCCAATTTTAAATATATATATTTTTAAAGAAGTGTCAGCAGATAGATAACAACTCGCCTGGGATGCAACACTTTGTACCATCCTGAGCATAAACTGAATATTGCTGTTCCTTCCACCTTGCAAATCTTGTGTGAAACATCTTTTGTGGCTCACCCCAGCCCAGAGCTGTATACAAAGGGAATTCTGGGAACTGTAGTTCCTGAAGAGCTACATTAACACTCTGAATCTGCCACATATGTCTTATCAATTGGTACCCCAGGAAAACTCTTGGCTGACCCATCCATGAACCTATCAGAAACTAAAGTTTTCATGATGTCAGGATATAAGAGACAATTAGTGATGGAACGAGCTTAGAGTCATCTCAGTCCACACCTGCACTTTACAAATAAGTAAAATGACATCCAAGAAGGTGTAGAAACTTGCTCAGTTCTCTTAATTGCTCAGAGGCAATGCAAAAAATCAGCTTACCTGTGCACTATCCATTAGATGTGAATTGAACATGGCATACCAAGCAGTAGACATTGCCAGACAAGCCTATCCCAGTCTGATGCACCATGCCTCCTTTGAAGGCTGCACAGGGTAATAGGTAACACATAAGCCGTGGTCTTGGCATTCCTTTTCATTAAAAACAAAATTACTGCATAACCTATGTTTGTTATTTTTGCTTTGGCTTTCACATTTTCCTTAAGCATTATACCTTTAAACGATAACAGGCCATCAAAGAATTCATCTGAGGTATGAAATTTAAATTTTTTTGAAGATTATTTTCTTAATTATTTTTAATGGGTAATGCCTTTGAATAAAAAGTTTAACCAAATACAACTGAGGTACAGACTATATTAAAGCTAACATTCTAAAGCTTCTGTGTGTGTGTTAGTTGCTCAGTTGTGTCCGACTCTTTGCAACCCCAGGGACTATAGCCCACCAGGCTCCTCAGTCTGTGGGATACTACAGGCAAGAATACTGGAGTGGGTTGCCGTTCCTTCCTCCAGGGGATCTTCCCAACCAAGGGGTCGAACCTGGGTCTCCTGCATTGCAGGCAGATTTTTAACCATCTGAGCCAACTAAAGCTTAGTCCAGGAAAAAAAAAAAACAAAAACTGTACATTATACAAGATTATGAAAATAGTCTTGGGAGTCACACAACTCAAATTTCAAATAAGAGTTCTACTACATATCAGCTATTGAGCCTGCATCAAGTTCCCCAAACTTTAGAAACTGTTTTCTTTTCTGTAAAATATAAAATTGAGTGTTGTGAGCATTAAATGAGATAATTCAAGTACAGTGTTTACGATATTGCCGGAGGAATAGAAAGAGCATTAAAATAGAAGCTATTAATTACTATCATTACTATTGTTATTGTTATAATTGGCACTATTGGTAATGGAATTATACTAATTAATACTAATAATTATTAATTAGTATCACTGATTTAATTAATCATTAAGAGCATGTAGGACCTAAAGAACTGAATTAGCTCATAATAATTTTTATAAGGTTTTTTTAAATTGCAAACAATAGTTTATGTGATTCCTCTAAGAGGTCTTATTAATAAAACTGGGGTTTAATACCAAAAAAGCCTGGTATTTCCAATATAATATCTATTAGAGTTTATTAGATTTCCTAATATAAGAACTGTTAATTGTATGAAATGAAGCATATATCTTTGCCAACATCCTGCCTCAAGCTGTTTATCTTCTTTCCATCACTCAGTTTCCTCTTCAAAACTAAGAAATACAGATCAAAACATAGCCCTACCTGCTCAGCATCCTCTCTTCAACTGATGTCGGCCACAGATCAAGGGAAGTTCTGCATGACCCTTCAACATGGGAATAATTTATTCTGAAACTACTGGACCCCCCAAAAGCATCTTTTTCACTCTACAGATAAAAACTGCATGGATACTTGTTTATTAAAAAGCACTTTATCCAAGGCTCCACAAATTGCCTGATTATCACCCCGAGGTTTCCAAGCCTTCTTGATGTCCTCATCCACCATCATGCAGGTTTTGACAAAGGTGAAATTGGTTGATTTCAACTTCTGATAGTTCATCCCTCTCCGTGTTCCACTGCTAATTTGAACTATTCACAACCTTTACTTAGACATGTATCAGTCTGCTGACAGCAAGTACCAAAAATTTGTTTCTTTTCCATATCATAGATCTTTTCCATATCATGTATATCTTGCAAGTTTTCAAGAAGTCTCTGCTCATCTTAGTCATTCAGGGTCCCAAGTTGATGGAACAGGCACCATCCTGAAGATTGCCAATTGCCGTGTTGAAGGATGGAGAAGGCAATGGCACCCCACTCCAGTACTTTTGCCTAGAAAATCCCATGGACGGAGGAGCCTGGTAGGCTGCAGTCCATGGGGTCACGAAGAGTCGGACACGACTGAGCGACTTCACTTTCACTTTTCACTTTCATGCATTGGAGAAGGAAATGGCAATCCATTCCAGTGTTCTTGCCTGGAGAATCCCAGGGACGGGGGAGCCTGGTGGGCTGCCATCTATGGGGTTGCACAGAGTTGGACACGACTGAAGCGACTTAGCAGCAGCAGCAGCAGCAGTGTTGAAGGAAAAAGAGTTCTGCAGTATCTTACATCAACAATTAAATACTTGACCCCAAAGTGGCATGCAGAACTTCTGTAATTCACTGGCCAGAATGATCACACGGCCCCATCTGATTGTAGCACAGTTTGGAAGTACTTAGCCAGAAGGGAGTGAACCAGCAATACCTGGGGAAGCCCTAAAGACTAGCACACCAAATTTCCATTTGATTCCAAACAGCAATATCTTTCTTTTGTTGGAAAAAACTGTGACCTTGAGAAGGCTGTTTACTTATTTTCTGCAGAAAACTTTTGTTGGTAATTCACAGAATATAATCGTTACGTGAAGGGTTTCCAAATCAGATAAGTGGAAAGCATATTGATTGAAAGTTCAGGTGTAAGTAAATTTCAGTCTAGAAGAGTTTCTAATGGCAAATCACCACTGAAATCACACACTTGGAGACTTCTACACCCACCCTTGCAATCAAGATGAAAATGAAGATAACCCGGTAACAGACCTATCCAAGAGTCCTACAAAGAAGCAGACCTATAGTTTTCAAGAAACTGCTGTCATGATGTATCTTCATTGGCAAAAACTAGATTTGGCCATTCACTTAATTCAGGCATGAGAGTTCCAATTATTGGTCTTGGAACATACATGCTCATGGGAATAACAATCTAAACCAGCACTAAGAGGAGCTGCTAGCCAGAAATGTAGCTATTTAAACTTAAATTGAATACATTAGGAATAAATTATATTAAATTAACAATTCATTTCCTCAGTCACACTAGCTACATTTCAAGTGCTCACTAAGCACATGTAATTAGTGGCTATTGTATAGGAACGGCACAGATATTCAACATTCCCATCACCGAACAAAGTTTTATTAAACACAAGCAAAAAACTGAAAGTGTTAATTGCCCAGTTTCGTCTGACTCTTTGAGACCGTATGAACTACATGTAGCCCACCAGGCTGCTCTGACCATGGAATTCTCTGGGCAAGAATACTGGAGTGAGTTAACTATTCCCTTCTCCAGGGGATCTTCCCAAACCAGGGATCAAACTTGGGTCTCCCGCATTGCAAGCAGATACTTAACCATCAGAGCCACCAGGGAAGCCCTTAATTAGACAGGTCTGATCTAAATATTTCACTTTTGTGTCTGCAAAGAGTTAAATGTTACCCATTTCCTAAATGACTTATAAGATCTTAAGGAAGGAAATGGAAAGTCCTGACTACAATCAACTAACAGTCCATCTCTAGGGCTGGAACACAAAAGCTGGAGTTCTTTGATGACACTGATTTGATATGCTTCACACCCTAGTGGCAAAGAGTACTTACATTAACACACAAAAAAGCAATTCAAGGACTTCCCTGGCGGTCTGGTGGTTAAGACTTCTCCTTCCAGTACAGGTCATGTGGTTTCAACCCCTGGTTGGGGAGCTAAGATCCCACATGCCTCATGGACAAAAAAACAAAATATAGCACAGAAGCAATATTGCAACAAATTCAATAAAGAGTTTAAAAGTGGTCCACATCAAAAAAAATCTATTTACAAAAAAAAATTTCAAATGCAAGGTCATGCAAGCTAGCAAAGGAAAGCAGAACATCAGAAATAGTGTACAATTTACTTCATCTCTGCTGCTGCTAAGTCGCTTCAGTTGTGTCCGACTCTGTGCAACCCCATAGATGGCAGCCCACCAGGCTCCTCCGCCCATGGGATTTTCCGGGCAAAAGTACTAGAGTGGGCTGCCATTGACTTCATCTCTACTAACCCTGTATTTTATAACTCCAAGGTAAAATTTAGTCTAAAGGGAAATTACTGTAAGGTTAGCTATATTTTTAGTGTGAAAATATTATAGAAAGTCTAGGAATCATAAGTAAGATAGGATAATTTATTTTGATACTCTGTAACTCAAATGTTTGGAGAAGGCAATGGCAACTCACTCCAGTACTCTTGCCTGGAAAATCCCATGGATGGAGGAGCCTGGTAGGCTGCAGTCCATGGGGTCGCTAAGAGTCGGACACGACTGAGCGACTTCACTTTCACTTTTCACTTTCATGCATTGGAGAAGGAAATGGCAACCCACTCCAGTGTTCTTGCCTGGAGAATCCCAGGGACGGGGGAGCCTGGTGGGCTGCCGTCTATGGGTCGCACAGAGTCAGACACAACTGAAGTGACTTAGCAGCAGTAGCAGCAGCAACTCAAATGTTTCCATAAAATTAAGAACATTTGGGACATCCTTCGAGATACAGGAGCTAAGACTTCGTGCTTCCACTGCAAGGGCATGGGTTCAATCCCTGGTGGGAGAACTAAGATCCCTGGTAGGTGAACTAAGATCCCTGGTCAGAGAACCAAGATCCTGCATGCTGCATGGCATGGCCAAAAAGTAAAATAAATACAATTTAAAATTACTCGAATTTAAAAAAAGAACATTTTATGACACTCAACAAAAAGGAGGTGAAAGGAAAGAGGTAGATCAGCTTGAGTTGTGAAGACAAAGAGGAGAAGATGGAAGAAGCCCCCACTCTGCTCTTCCTCAGGTATGATACCCATGTGATATGTGTATCTTTCCTCAAGATTGGTATGGTTGGTGACCAAAATGATGACCATAGGCCCTGAAAGCATGGATCATGAGAACAATGACCCGGAAGCTGGTCAGGCTTCAATTCCTGGTGTTTTGTTCTGGGAACATAATACCCCAAAATTGCCAAATATCCAAGATGTATATTGGTATACCTCAACTCTTCACTGTCAAACCCCACTATGATGCTCTCTGCTTCTGTTTATCCAGGCTCCTCTTCCTACTTATGCAAAGTCTCTTACATAAGGAAAAAAAAAAAAACTAAGTTCTTCTGCCTCATCAAAGTTTGCCAAGAGATCCAATAACAGGACTGAGATCTAATTACAGACAGCTTAAGTCCCTTATCTGATACAAGCAAAGCCTGAGCAACAGTAAAAATCAAAACATTTCTCTGGATAAGTTTTATTGAACCATGATGATTTTAGGCCAAAATATATTTGTTCTCTGAAACCTCCACATACTCAAGAAGATCACTCCTGTTTTATGCAATTTGGAGAAAAACTAGGAGAATTTTAACCTACAAATTGATATATGGTTTATCTTTTTGCAGCCCAGCTCCTCAAATTATAATCACAAGAGAAACTTTAAGAAATATTCATTAAGCATGAAGCATGCATGTTCAGGTAAAATGTACACTTTTCACTCGAATGAAAATGAAAATGAAAAATTTGCCATTGACTATGAAGTTGTGGTTGTCAGGGATTGTTGGTATGAATACTTGTATTGTTCAGGCATCTGCTGTGACTGGTATTGACTCTACTTCTAAAAGACTGAAACTCTAACACAATGGCTAGGAGTCCATCCTTAGCGTCAAGACTGGGACTAAAATAGTAGCCATACGCTTTGTTACTGTGACTTTGGAAGAGCTTCCTTATCCCTCCAGGTCTGTTTTCTTGATCATAAGATGCAGAAAGTAATATCCCAGGGTGGTTTTAAGGATTAGAAGTAATGGATGCAAAGTCTCTGGCATATGGCAGATGGTCAGTGGATGTTAACTGCTGCTCTTATTCATATTCATTTCCACTCCTGTTGTCCATAAGCAAGACAATGACATGATGGTAGAAATATATCCATGGAAGATGCAGTGACATCGTCAGCCTTAGAAGGGGTTAGCACTTGTGCTCAATCATTAGCAACATGCTTCAAGCACTGAAGAAATAAATGGCTCCCTGTATGATGACTCAGTGATAATCAGACCAACATCACATGAAAACTACCCTCAACCCCCATCAACACAGTATAGGAAGGTCTCCCTCACTGAAAGAGAGACTGTTATGTACAGACTTTGGGGGCTTGCTGTGGTGGTGGTGGTGCTGATGGTTCTTAATGTCTTGGATTTGAAATCTGGAAACCAAGGTTTGAATGCTAGCTCTGCCATTCTCAAGTTGTGTGCCCTTAGCTGCTAAGTCAATTAGTCTCACTGAACCTGTTTCTTTAGCTATAAAAATGGGGGCTGTTTTAAGCAATATGGTACTTGGATTTTTGAAAGCACTTTACATATTGTAAATGCTTGTTATAATGCATATTTTTAAAAAGTCACTGGAAAGATGCTACTACAATGCATCTGTGTTATAAGGAGGAGCAACAACTGTCCTTGGATTTCACTGCTTCATCCCAGTAGCTGGCTCTCACTTCATTTATTCCCTCACTCACAAATATGGATGCCTACTATGTGCCAGATGTAGCTCCAGAGACTAGACACACAGCAGATGGAGTCTCTCTTCCTGAAACCTACATACTAAATCAAAAAAAAAACTAGATTTGTAAATATATGGTCTAACTTCCAGTAAAGGTAAGTGCAATGAGGAGAAATAAAGTAGCTTAGGGAGTAGGGTGATCAGAGTTCTCTCTGAAGAAATAACATTTAAAAGCAGAGATTTGAATGAAGTGAGAGAATGAACCATGTGACTACTTCAGGAAGAACCTTCCTGTGCATTGAGGCAGGAGTATAACTGGAATCTTGGAGAAACATCAAAGAAACTGGTGCATCTGACACCTAGTGAGTAAGGCATGGTAGAAGATGAAACTCAGATCATGTAGTATGTGTAAGCTGTAACAGGAAGTTTGGCCGAGGTGGAAAGTACAAAGAACATGGGAGCTGAGGAGGGTGGGGACAGAGGCTCCAGAGGGAGGAGACATATTTATACTCATGGCTGATTCACATTGTTGATGGCAGAAATCAACACACCATTGTAAAGCAATTATTCTCCAATTAAAAAGTCAAAACAAAACAGAAAAATCTATATTAAATAAAACTTGATATCTATTTTTTTAAAAAGAACATAGGAACTGAGGGAATAGAAGCTTTGGTGAGGAAAGGGAAGGGAGATGGAAGGAATTTCAAGGTGGGCAGAGTGGGAGAAGGGAGATCTGGATACAGGGGCACAGTGGATGGTGCTGGAGTGCCCCGGGGTGGGTGCAGACAAAGGCTCCCATTCCCAAGACTAGCCAGTGCCTTTACTGGGGAGTATGATCACTACTGAGAACCAGTTCAACTTTTCCAGAACAATGCTAGGCACACACACAAAGTCAAATAATTTAATATTCACATTTAAAGTGACATTTGTCAGGAGCATGCTCAGTTACTGATGTCAATGTAGAAGAGGCCACAAGAACTCATGATAAGAGAAAAGCAAGAAAGGCTGTGTACAACAGAAATGCTAACAATGTAGTAAAATAAATGTTTTTAAGACAAGGTGGCTGTGCCTTTTATTATTGTTATATTTCTAATTTCTCTAGACTACACAGTAGGACTATCCTATCACATATAGGCACACAAAGGTTTGTTAAGTGAATCAAAAGATAAGGAAAGAAGGAAGGAAAGTAGAAAAGAAGAGAAGGGAGAATAAAGGAAAGAATAGATGACACTGGTTTCCTAAGGCTGCTGTAACAAATTACCCAAATTTGGAGTCTGAAAACAACAGAAAGTTATTCTCCAACAGTTCTAGAGACTGGAAGTCTAAAATCAAGAAGCTAGGAGAATCTATACCTCTCTCCTAGTTTCCAGCAGCTGTTGACAATCCTAGCTGTTCCTTGGCTTGTGTCTGCATAATTTCTGTCTCTGACTCTGTCTTCATGTGGAAGACATATTTTTATTTCTCTCTGCCATCCCTTCTTTTTATAAGAATATATATCATTGGATTTGGGGCCATCCTGATCTCAAGATCCTTAGATTAATCACATCTTCAAGGAACCTTTTTCAAAATAAGTTCACAATCACAAGTTCCAGGTATACATGGCGGGGTGTGGGGAACAATACAACCCACTTGCAGGTGCTGATGTATATTTTTAATATGAGCAAAACTACTAATAGGTCAGATTATCTTATCACAAGCAGTATCAAGGTTATTTCTAAATTAAAAACAGTATGAAAATTTTGTCCTACACAGATACATTTTCAAAAGGAAGGATAATATGTTTTAAAGTATTTTGATATTCTTGAATAAGATTGCTCCAAAAATAGCTAACTAGATTTAGAGGGTGCAATTCTTATTTTAAAAGAAACTGAAGATATTAATTGCTATCTGCACTTTGAAGTGTTCTGCTTTTTGACTGGCCCATTTTAAAACAATTTAAGAATGATTATATTCTAATTTTCATATAAAAAGAACTTGTATGAGCAACAAATGCATGAGAATGAGGTTTTGCAGTAAAATGTTTAATAGTCAATAAATATTAACCCTCACAAGTATGTATTTTCATTCTGAAACAAGCTACATTAATAGTCAGCAAGCATTTGATGGATAACATACAGCAACATGATTCTCAGACTGGTAAATGCAACCCCACCCCAAAAAATGAATATCCCACATCCATTCATTAAGTGGTCTCTTCTGCAACTGTGTGATATTCTTTGTATGAATATATATTGTTACATCAAAATAAAGACTATATATATGTGTATGTGTCTATTTTTCTTTCTGACCTATTATTAAGAGTGTGTAAAAAGAAAATATGGCTAGCATTGATTTCTTAAAACAGAATGGGATCTGCCAGGAATTTGGAGAGGAGAGAGCATGTGTTAGAAAGTCTTGTTCTTTCCTAGGACATTGCCATATTATTCAGTCTCATCTGGGGAAAAGGTCCTTTCTTTGCTCCTACAAGGCATTACATTCTAAACAGGAAAATGGCAAGTTTGTGACATCTTTTTCACCTCCCTCATGGCAAATGGCAATCAAAAAAAAGACCACCATCAGAAAGTGCTCTCTCTCTCTATATAGAGAGAGAGAAACCAGTGCCATAATCAAGGTAGACTTTAAGCAGAGGAATCAAGGCAAAAATATCAGGGAACTGTGGCCAAATGGCCATAATTTATTGAGAATTAAGAACTGGAAGGGAATATAAAGAGTTTGAGAGTGATTCAGACCTAGGAACAGAAATGAGGCTATATCTTATGTGACAAATCTATTTGGCAGTGGTTCCTAGAGAATTGAGTGACACAGATTCTGAGACAAAGTCCACACCAAAGATCCTTTGGTGATCCTTCTGTTGATCAAAAGCCATAGAGCATAAACCTACTCCCTCTAACTCCTTTCACCAGCAGAGCATTACATTCTTCCTTCCACAAAGATGTGATGCAACACGTATGGACCTAAAGAGGACAGGTAAATAAAAATCACTATGAATTTTCTTTGTTTGGCCTATTTTTTTTTTTTTTTTTGCTGATATTGAAAAATACTGAGTAGTGAGTGCACAAGTGTGAAGACATGCCACTCTGATGTACTGCTGTTGTTGGGAGTTTCTTGGGTACATATTTCCTGAAAAGCAATTTGGCAGTAGGTGTGGCATCAATCCAGGGGCAGTTAGGAGAACAGCAGTCACTTGTCCTGAGGCTTAGGACACAGCTGGGAGTCTGGGAGTATGTAGATCAGGAAATCTGGAGGTGGAGGATCATAAACAAGTCACACCTGATATACCGGGCTCCCGGCCACACTGCAATACGTGGTTCTCCGAAGCATGCCTGAAGACTCTGAGGGCCTGCTGAGGAGGTCGGAAGTCACAGGCAGAACTCAACTACTGGGCTTCCCTAGTGGCTCAGTGGTAAAGAACCCGCCTCCCACGGCAGGAGACACAGGTTCGATCCTTGGTCTAGGAAGATCCCACGAGCTGTGGAGCAACGAAGCTTCCGTGCCACAACTATTGTGTCCAAGCTCTAGAGCCCAGAAACCGCAACTACCGAGCCTGTGAGCTCTAGAGTCCGTGCTCTGCAACGAGAGAAGCCGCCCCCAACGAGAAGACCATGCACAGCAACTTAGAGAATAGCCCCCGCTCTCCACGGCTGGAGAAAAGCCCTCAGAGCAACAAAGACCCAGCACAGCCAAAAATAAATAAATAAAAATTAAAAAACCCTACTACTAAAAAAAAAAAAAACCTATACTACTGAGTCAGTAGTACTGTGTCAGTCTTTAGCTGACCCAGAGAACCATGGCTCTTCCTTAATTTGTGAATTCTAAACAAATCCCTAACTCAAGAGAGTCTGGGATACATACTTGCTGGGCTTTAAGATCCTGTGTTCCATAGTTAAACTTGGAAGTGTAGGGATGGGGAATATCTATCACCTATTTTGAGATATTAATATTTTGAATCTTTCTATTATTGAATCAGTGATTCCTCCTCTAGGAATTTAAATTGAAAATTAATGGATGCAAGTCTATAATATATATTGAGTATGTTCATCACAGCATTGTTTATAATGAAGAAACAATAGTAACTCTATAATTATCCATCAATAAAGGATTATTTACATCCACATAGCAGAGGAAGCAGAGATCAAATTGCCAACATCCGTTGGATCATCGAAAAAGCAAGAGAATACCAGAGAAGCATCTACTTCTGCTTTATTGACTGTGCCAAAGCCTTTGACTGTGTGGATCACAACAAACTGTGGAAAATTCTTAAAGAGATGGGAATACCATACCATCTGATCTGCATTCTGAAAAATCTGTATGCAGGTCAAGAAGCAACAGTTAGAACTGGACATGGAACAACAGACTGGTTCCAAATAGGGAAAGGAGTACGTCAAGGCTGTATATTGTCACCCTGCTTATTTAACTTATATGCAGAGTACATCATGAGAAATGCTGGGCTAGATGAAGCACAAGCTGGAATCAAGATTGCCAGAAGAAATATCAATAATTTCAGATATGCACATGACACCACCCTTATGGCAGAAAATGAAGAAGAACTAAAGAGCCTCTTGATGAAAGTGATAGAGGAGAGTGAAAAAGTTGGCTTAAAGCTCAACATTCAGAAAACAAAGATCATGGCATCTGGTCCCATCACTTCATGGCAAATCGATGGGGAAACAGTGAGAGACTTTCTTTTTGGGAGCTCCAAATCACTGCAGATGAGAGACATTACTTTGTCTACAAAGGTCCGTCTAGTCAAAGCTATGGTTTTTCCAGCAGTCAGGTATGGATGTGAGAGTTGGACTAGAAAGAAAGCTGAGTGCTGAAGAATTGATGCTTTCGAACTATGGTGTTGCAGAAGACTCTTGAGAGTCCCTTGGACTGCAAGGAGATCCAACCAGTCCATCCTAAAGGAAATCAGTCCTGAGTATTCATTGGAAGGATTGATGCTGAAGCTGAAACTCCAATACTTTGGCCACCTGATGCAAATAACTGACTCATTTGAAAAGACCCTGATGCTGGGAAAGACTGAAGGCAGGAGGAGCAGGGGATGACAGAGGATGAGATGGCTGGATGGCATCACCGACTCTATGGACATGAGTTTGAGTAATCTCCAGGAGTTGGTGATGGGCAGGGAAGCCTGGCGTGCTGCAGTCCATGCAGTCACAAAGAGTCAGACACATCTGAACAACTGAAGTGAACTGAGCAGAGTCCTCACATGAGAGGGATATTACTAGAGCTCCCTAATTTCTTTTGTATTGGCACATAATTGCTTTACAATGTTGTGCTAGTTTCTGCTATACAACAATGTGAAATCAGCTATATATATGCATAGAGTCCTCCCTTTGGACCTCCCTCCCTCCCAACCCCACCCATCTAGGTCATCACAGAGCACTGAATTAAACTCCCTGTGCTATGCAGCAGGTTTATCTTCCCCAGACATGCACAAAGAGGTTACATGTCCCAGTCTTCTTGAAGTCAGGTGGCACCGGGTAGCTAGTTCTGATTAGAGGACCAAGAACAAAGTGTTCTAAACTGAAGCCATGAAAAGCAGTCTCTTCCCTTGCTGCACTGAATCCACAGTCAACTGTGTGAGCAAGTAATCCTTTATTTTATTAAGCCACTGAGTTGTAGAGGTGAATTTGTTACTGTGGAGAAGCCTTGATCATGCTGATTAATATAATTTATTGCTCATAAAAGATCAATCTTTCTGTTCATCAAAATGGTAAAATATTGTTTCGAGCAAATTGCTTTCTAAGTGTTAAAGCTTTCAATAAACATCTTGACTGAAGTAATGAATGGATAAAAGCAGGTTACAAATAGCGTTTGGAATATGATTCCACTTACCTAAAATCATATGATTGTACATACAGTGAATGCATGAAATGTGCAGAGAAAGATACTTGTAAATACTCTCACCAGAATGTTAACTGTGGTTATCTAGAATGTGGGACTTGCAACGATCTTTGCTTTTCTCTAAATACTCTTCTATATATACTCACTGATTTTTATAAATACCTATATATTATCTCAATTAATACTAATGCCTAAAACACAGTGTGAGTTATCATTAATATTATCATTACTTACAACCAGGAAAGATATTTTCAATAGATTTCAAAAATACTTAAACACATACTTCATTAAACATCATTGAATTATTAAAGCACAGAATTGAGTGACAGATCTAGGTATGTTTCCAGGCTCTGCTCTATCAGCAGCATGATCTTGACAAATTCACCTCTTGAAGATTTAATTATGATTATTCAGACAGGCTGTGGACTTTGGATACCTGGATTTGAATCCATGTTTCTTCCCTCAGCAGTAGTAATGAGTTCAAGCAAATTATTTAAATATTCTGGGCCTCAGTTTTATCATCGGTAAAATGGAGCTATTAAAATTTTACTTACCTTTTTGAGGAGACTAACTGAGCTGCCTTATGTCATGGGAAAACTTAGTATAGAAGTAAAGATCCTTAACTCTGGATCTAGAATGTCACAGTTGCAATCTAGTTTTGCTTCTGGCTGTAGGTGTGACTTCATGAAATTCTTTTTATCTCTCTATACCTTAATTTCCCCACCTGCAAAAAGGGGATGAATAATAGTATTTATGTATTTAGAAGATTCTTTCAAAGACTGAATGAGTTAATGTTCATTGAGTTCTTAGACTGAAGTCTGGCACATTTAAGTATTTGTAAGCAAAAACAATAAATACCATATGTGATGTGTCTGTAAAAAATACTGGGCACATAGTAAGTGCTCTATAAATTTCACTTATGCATAAACTCAGTCTGATGTATAGTAAGTACACTAGAGAAGGTATATGCTTCTGCTAAGGGAAATGAAAATGCTTCAGAGAACATTTTTATTCTTTGAAGATGTTATTTAGAAAGTGGATGTTGCAGACAAACCCTTCCATTCCCTCTAAAATATCCCACCTACAAAGGGCACCCAAGGTGGCTGGATCCCTCTTCGGCCATTCTTACATTCTCAGACCAAAATGTCAGAATAGGGATGAAGAAAGGTTATCTTCATATCACAGTAATGGTTTTTATTTATTTAATTTCTAACATCTGAATAACGGTGTTAAATTCAATACCATATCAGTTCAGTTCAGTTCAGTTCAGTCACTCAGTCATGTCCAACTCTTTGCGACCCCATAAATTGCAGCACGCCAGGCCTCCCCATCCATCACCAACTCTCGGAGTTCACTCTGACTCACGTCCATCGAGTCGGTGATGCCATCCAGCCATCTCATCCTTTGTCAACCCCTTTTCCTCCTGCCCCCAATCCCTCCCAGCATCAGAGTCTTTTCCAATGAGTCAACTCTTCGCATGAGGTGGCCAAAGTACTGGAGATTCAGCTTTAGCATCATTCCCTCCAAAGAACACCCAGGGCTGGTCTCCTTCAGAATGGACTGGTTGGATCTCCTTGTAGTCCAAGGGACTCTCAGGAGTCTTCTCCAACACCACAGTTCAAAAGCATCAATTCTTTGGTGCTAAGCTTTCTTCACAGTCCAACTCTCACATCCATACATATCAGCAACACATAAATATTTAAGTATATATATTTATCTGTTTTATCATTTAGCACCATTGCTCTCAGACTACATCTTTCCCATATCTGAGTCCTTAACTTTTGTTTATTTGTTTTGTCACTTTAAAAAATTTTTAATTGGAGGATACTTGCTTTACAATATTGTGTTGGTTTCTGCCGTACATCACATGAATCAGCCATAGGTATATGTATGTCCTAGATTCTGAAACTATACTCCAATAAAAATTAATTTTAAAAAATATTTTTAAATTTAGCATTTAGAAAAATGGTATAGATGATCTTATTTGCAAAAGAGAAATAGAGACACAGACGTAGAGAACTAATGTATAGAGACAGAGGCAGGAAATGGGGGAAGAGGGAGGATGGGATGAATTGGGAGATTGGGATCGGCATCTATACACTACTGATACTATGCGTAAAGTACATAACTGATAAGAACCTACTGTATAGCTCAGGGAACCTTACTCAGTGCTCTGTAGTGGCCTAAATGGGGAAGAAATCTAAAAAAAGAGAGGATATATGTTTATGTATATGTATAGCTGATTCACTTTGCTATAGAGCAGAAACTAATACAACACCGTAAAGCAACTATACTCCAGAGCAATGGTTTTTAAACTGGGATCCATGGACCCACCAGGGCTCCATAAGGTAGCTCAGGAACCCTTAAGACACTGGCGGGATGCTGAGTAGGAAGGGCATCAAAACCTCGTCTCATTTGCAGTACAGCATCTACAGCTAAGGACATCTGCATCTTGACATTCCACATGTCATGGAAGTGCAGCATGGTGAGCTGCTGAAAATTTAATATAGTACTATTACCTATTTAAATAGTTAAATGTGGGTGATTTTTCTCAGCTAGTCTATGATAACAGAGCCAAAAATTTTTTAGTCACACATCTCAGGAGAGTGGTTAGGCCCTGTTTCCTAGTTCTGTAGGTCTGAATTCCCCAATCCTCTAGGTTGCAGGAAAAAAGGCCTTTTACTGTCCCTTCCTCCATTCCCCTCATTGCCCCCACACTCACCCCAAGAGCCAGGAGCAGGAGATTATACCCTAATGATACCTTCTGAGGAGGGGTTTGATGTCCAAAGCTCTAGGCAATGTTGAAACTACTTTGAATTACCAAAAAAGGAAAATTATGGAGATGTTATGTCATGAAGATTGGCAAGGGAAACTCCTCAGCTCCTGAGAGACAGTAAATCTCCTGGATTTGAATAAAATGATGGTGGATGCTGGGGAAGATTGAGGGCAGGAGGAGAAGAGAGTGACAAAGGGTGAGATGGTTGGGTGGCATCACCAATTCAATGGACATGAGTTTGAGTAAACTCCAGGAGATAGTGAGGGACAGGGAAGCCTGGCACGTTGCACTCCATGGGGTTGCAAAGATTCAGGCACAACTTGGCAACTAAACAACAACAAAGATGCCTTTCTTAAAGCACAGTCTCTTTGAGGCAAGCCATTCCTCATCAAGGGCTGGCAGTGTGGGTGCTCCTTAGGGCTTGGGGTTAAGCACATGGCCTTGGTAACCTTGGCAAAAATGCTCTGAGACTGAGACAGAAAAAAAGGAAGTGGGAGGGGCATAAACCTTTCTCCTCTGATGGACCGTGGAGTCAGGGCAAGCAGCCAAGGCATCAGTGGCCACCATGGAAGCATGACCACAATTACATTAGAACTGTTGTCAAATATAAGAGGGACGGAGAAAGAAGAGGAAAGGGGGGTCCTTCTATCAGTACTGGCAGGAAGAGGCCGGGAGTCAGGTTTGATTTAGCTTAAATTAAAATGTAAATATGGTATCATCTGTATCCTAAAGCATCATGTAGTAATTAAAAGTATTATTTTCATAAGACTTTGGAAAAATGGTTTTAATGCTTAAAAAAAGTTAGAAAAGCTCTATTGTTGGACCTCACGACTCCCTCTGGCCACACTACTCTTTACCTACATCAAACAAGGATTCTACTGAAGGAATTCTTAGTTCTTAGGAGTTCCACACCTGTGGGCAACACATCCAATTTTGCACAAGTCTAATAGCAAGGTCCGTGATGCCCGCGGCAGGCCTCTATAGTGAAGCAGGGGGTAGAAATCCAGACAAATGGAGAAATCAGAGCAGCAGCATCTACACGATAGTGACTACCACATCATATGAGAGCCCAATCATATGGAAAAGACTCAATGAGTTGGAAAAGACTGTGACCCTAGGAAAGATGGAGGGCAGGAAGAGAAGTGGGTGACAGAGGATGAGACGGTTGGATGGCACCATCACCTCAATGGACATGAGTTTGAGCAAACTCCAGGAGCTAATGAAGGATAAAGAAGGCTGGCATGCTGCAGTCCATGGGGCTGCAAAGAGTCCAACACCACTGAGCGACTGAACAACATCAACAACAAAGCTTTACTTGTACCCTCAGTCTTTTCCAACTGGTGAAAATACACTGGATCACAGCTGGAAGGTAAGCCAAACTTTGGGTGTTCCTCTCTGACTATTTCCACCCAAGGGAAGAACTACCACGAAACTGCTGTTTCTCTGGCTGATACTGAGGCCCTGTAGGAATTAAAATAGTCTAAGGAAAGTAAACAGCTGATGGCGCAAGTCTCAAGATTAAGCTCTCATGATCACTTTTGTCTGAGAGTTCAGAAAGAAATGTGGAACAAAGTCATTTAAACAGAGCCAGAAGCAACTCTCATTTCAGTACAAGCAAGTCCTGCTGCCTTTCTTGTGTGTGCAATTTATCATAAAAGCGTGGCTTCTATTCCAGGGCAAAGCAGAAGCTGGAAGTCAATTTTATCCCCCTCTTTTGAAAAGAGCATCATGGGTGATGATGGGAATTAAAACAAAAGAAAAAAATCACATCTTATACCAGGAAAATAACTTGCAGCAGCACAAAGGACTCAAGTTTCACTATTTTTGGTCTAGAATTAATGAGGGCTTGGGGACAGCCTGAAAAGCTTTCTCTTTAGAAAACTCAGTGCTATATTCAGTGAATCTCTGAATGACAAAGGCAAGGTGGGCATCCCTTCTCTAACAGGATGGGCCTTAAGTGAGGCGATCTTTTTAAATTACTTCTTCGTTTTTAATGAATCACCTATCCTGTGATCTAGTTCCTGGGGCAGAGGTGGTAAGGGGTTGGAGGTAAGAATATGGGTTATTTGGAGGAAAATATGTCAAGTTAGACACTCATCTCACACATATATCAAAATGAAATCCAAGTTAAAGAGTGTCATATAAGAAGACCCAGAGAAAATAGCTTAGGTAGCAGATAATGGTAGAGAAAAGATTAGAAGCATACAGCAGAGAGCACAAAGGAACATTTTAGGAGAATTTGTTACATAAGAATTTAAATGTCCATCATGAAATATTGTAAATAAAATCACAACTACTGAGCCTGCGCCCTAGAGCCTAAGCGCCACAACAAGAGAAGCCGCTGCTGTGAGCAGCCCTCACACCACAACAAAGAGCAGCTCCTGCTTGCCGCAACTAGAGAAAGCCCGCGCACAGCAAGAAGATCCAGCACAGCCAAGGGGAAAAAAAAAAAAAAAAAACTAAATATATAAAATTATTAAAAAAAAATTCTCTGTGCTATGACTCTTGGAACTCAGAGACAACATCAGTCTATCTCCGCCTTAAGACATCCCTGACATTCTAGTTTCTTCTGTGAACACACTGAGAGGGGCAACTGATTTCGATTCCGTGGTTTTTAACAAAAATGAAGAACTTCTAGGCAAAGTGTAATGCACGGATACTTGTCTCACAGATGGGCTTCCTATATAAGCTTTTTTTTAAATTAATTTTTATTGGAGTACAGTTCCTTTATAATACTGTGGTAGTTTCTGCTGTATAGCAAAGTGAATCAGCTATATATTTACATATATCCCCTCTTTTATGGATTTCCTTCCTGTTTAGGTCACCACAGAGCACTGAGTACAGGGCCCTGGGCTGTACAGTAGGTTCTCATTAGTTATCTTGGATTGTTTATCTTTTTAAACTTTCCCCGGATCTCAGAGTCATGTAACCCACACATCCTCCCATGTCCTATACTTAGTCGCTCAGTCATGTCCGGCCCCTTGGACTAGAGCCCGCCAGGCTTCTCTGTCCATGGAGATTCTCCAGGCAAGAATTCTGAAGTGGGTTGCCATGCCCTCCTCCAGGCCATCTTCACAACCCAGGGATCAAACCCGGGTCTCCCACATTGCGGGCAGATTCTTCAAAGTCTGAGCCACCAGGGAAGCCCATGAATACTGGAGTGGACAGCCTATCCCTTCTCCAGGGGATCTTCCCAACCCCAGGAAGTGAACTGGGGTCTCCTGCACTGCAGGTGGATTCTTTATCAGCTCAGCTACTAGGGAAGCCCACAACCTGCCATATTTAAAGCACAAATACTGATGCTTGCATTCAGATTTTCTACTGCTCAGCTGAAAAGGCTTTTCACACTTAAATCCTTTAAGTATTTCCTATCCTATTATGGATGGGCTACAGATCCACCTTAAAAATTTCATTTTTTTCCTATCTGCAAAAGGTGAATCACAAAGAACTTCACATGATTGGGCTTGAAATGAAGAGCATGTTAAATAGTTTCTTTTAAAAAAATAAAGAATTAGAGATGAGCTAATTAAGGACAGACATATTTCAGTGCATTTTTAAAGCATATAATAATATTAGGCAATAATCAAAATACCACCAAATGCCTTCAAATAATCTAGAACAATCATCTGAACATACTTGGAGGATAGTCAAGGTGAACTAAAATATATTATATATTCACTTCATGATCTGTCTGGACTCAATTCAATGATACTACTTATGATTTCAATCAGAGGAAAACAAATAATTCCAGAATAAGATTAAGGGCAATGGTAGAGAGTAGAAGGATAAAGGGAGTGAAATATAATTAGGGAGAAAACTTAGACCTCAGACCTTCGGGAGACCTGGTGGCCTTCTGAAAACTCTCCCCCAATATTTGAGCTTCAAATGAAACCTGCATCTGGTAAACACAGGTGTGGCTGGGTGCCAATTTAAGATCAAATGTCTACCAAGCAAGTGGCTGAAGTATTTTTTAAGACCTTGCAAAATCACTTAAAAAGAAAACCAAACTTCACATCTCACTACCCTGGTCTTCCAGTACTAAAGTCTTCAAGAGTCTCCAAAGTCTAAGCCACTTAAGTATTTTCTTTGCCCAATCTCATTCCCGATCATGCAATGTA
Source organism: Bos indicus x Bos taurus (assembly GCF_003369695.1). Taxonomy (NCBI): domain Eukaryota; kingdom Metazoa; phylum Chordata; class Mammalia; order Artiodactyla; family Bovidae; genus Bos; species Bos indicus x Bos taurus. The sequence continues at coordinate 45,837,948 of NC_040089.1, forward strand.
AACTATAATGAAATTTGCAATTGTTTGTTATAGCTTATTATCAACTCCAAATCAGGTTCAGTGATTCAATGAATCTCCTCCCTAGAGAAGCAAGAATTTCCACTTGAGAACCCATCCAAGGCCAACTGAAAACATCATCTTGTCTTAGCTCTAAGATCAGACTGAAAGTAGCTTTTGCATTTCCCCAGGCACCACAGAAATTACCTCAAGTGCTGACCACAGTGTTGCTTTTACCATGTTTGAAATTTTCCATCACTGTATCTAGTCTCACCATGAGAAAGTAGCTAGGCTTTAAAGTACCTTTCTCCCACATATAAAAACGAGTTGACATATTCAAGCATTGAAGTTGTGCTTAGTTTGAGGCAACACGCAGCTGGCTCTTACTTAAGAGTAATTCTCTCCTTAAAATCACATTAGTTCTCACTTTTAGTTTATAGATTCTGTATTTGGGATTCCAGGTAAGCATCCCCGTTAATTAGACACAAGCCAATATTAACAGCAGCAGCTACCACTGTGCAAATGAGATGCTACACAATTTCTGGTCTTAAAAGTCAAGAACCTATGAGTTAACTAGAGGATCTAATCTAGCTTCTAATTAACCACATTAAAATAAATTAAATGCTCTTTCCTCTTCATGTTGCAAAACATAAAAATGTCATGCTCTGTAATTTGAGAATGACTGCTCTCATTTGATTCAGGAGATGGTGTGGTGTCTTTTAATTCCTTTATCAATATTATCCTAGACCAACAGATGGAGGATCAGGCAATTAAGGAGAAATGAGCATGTGCTGTGCTTATCATGCTTTTTAATTTTTTTCCCCTGAAGTTTGCTTACTGAAAGCAGTTTTGCCACATCCACCAGACAGGGGTGTTGATAGCCAAGAAATGACAGACGGAAAATTAAAGGGCTTGAGGAAATCCAAGATATATTGTAGACTCGGGGACAGAAGACAGATATCCCTTTCCTTTCTCAGTATATTCTTTTACTGCAAGATTTTTATTCAAACAGACAGGTATCCAATAACCCTTGACTTTTTTCTTATATCCAGAAATTGTGACCTAGATTTTGCCAAGATAGTAGATCAGTCAGCAAGCATCATTGAGCACCTAATATATGTTCAGCACGTTGCTAGGCTCTGTAGACAGGTGGGTGACAACTCAGTAGCCCTGCCTACTAAGGGAACCAGAAAACTAGTAAGGAAGACAAATAGTAAGGAAACTATTTCATTTTGTTGTTGTTGCTCAGTCACTCAGTCATGTCCGACTCTTTGCAACCCCATGAAGTGCAGCATGCCAGGCTTCCCTGTCCTTCACCATCTCCTGGATTTGCTCAAACTCATGTCCATTGAGTTGGTGATGCCATCCAACCATCTCATCCTCTGTCACCCCCTTCTCCTCCTGCCTTCAGTCTTACCCAACATCATGGTCTTTTCCAATGAGTTGGCTCTTCACATCAGGTGGCCAAAGTATTGGAGCTTCAGCTTTATCATCAGTCCTTCCAGTGAATATTCATGGTTGACTTCCATTAGGATTGACTGGTTTGATCTCCTTGCAGTCCAAGGGACCCTCAAGAGTATTCTTCAGCACCATAGTTCAAAAGCATGCTAAGCCTTCTTATTGTCCAATTTCCACATCCATATGTGACTACTGGAAAAACCATAGCTTTGACTATACAGCCCTTTGTCAGCAAAGTGATGTCTCTGCTTCTTAACAATCTATCTAGGTTGGTCATAACTTTTCTAAATATAAAGGAGTTGAATTTTGGACCACGGCTCTCAGGATCAAGACAAGTTACATGCTGTATCACACTGGGTCCCAGCAAGAAACAGAAGCCCATTTATGTAAGCAGATGGGTGACTTTAATAAGGGACTATTTGTAAAGGTGTGGGCAGGATTCGGTCCCCTAAAAGGAAGCATGCAGCACTTCAGGGTTGTGACGCAGAAGAGTGGAGTCCCCTGAGGAAATAATAAAAATAATAGAAAACAGTAGAGAGCTCTCTAGCACAGAGCCAGCTCTTACCCCCAGGTCCTCCTCCCTGACCTCACCCCATCCCACATACACTCTGAAAGGAGTAAGAGGATCATGCTTAGGGGATCCCAGAAGAACTTTCTGGAGGAATTGGGGCTTTCCTGGTGGCTCAGATGGTAAAAGTATTCGTCTGCAGTGTGGAGACCCGGATTCAATCCCTGGTTCAAGAAGATTCCCCTGGAGAAGGGAATGGCTACCCACTCCAGTATTCTTGCCTGGAGAATTCTATGGTCAGAGGAACCTGGCGGGCTAAGTCCATGGAGTTTCAAGGAGTCAGATACGACTGAGAGACTAACACTTTTCACTGACAGATAGAAATGACTCGCCTCCGTGGAGGAATTCAATCCGCCCTTAGCAAACCAGCAGTGAGGGCAGGGGAACAAACATCCTGACTTCACTCTCCATCCTGATTCCCGTGGGTAAATAAAGGGCCCAGATGAGGCACAAAGTTTAAGCAGGCCATCACCATGCCCTGGGGACCTCGCTCCTTTCACCCTAAATCTGGCCTTGGGTGGACCCAGTGAAAGCCAGGGAGTAAGTCAGCCTGTGGATGCAGCCATGCAGACCATAGGGCGAGGCTGAGAGAGGACAGAGAAAATTAACAGAAGAACATGTAGAATACATGTTTAGAGCACACTTGTTTATTTTTCTAAATCAGATTATATCTGCTCTAAGTCTCAGTCTACCTGGTAGTAGTGTCAGTCGCTCAGTTGTGTCTGACTCTCTACAACCCCATGGACTGTAGTCCGCCAGGCTCCTCTGTCCGTGGGATTCTCCAGGCAAGAATACTGGAGTGGGTTGCCATTCCCTTCTTCAGGGGACCTTCCCGACCCAGGGATCAAACCTGGGTCTCCTGCATCACAGGCAGATTCTTTACAATCTGAGCTACAGGAAAGCTCTCAATCTACCTGGTTGGAGAGAAATTCAACTTCAACAAATATTTTGTCCCCCTTCCCCTCCTGGTATGACAGAAGAATCTTAGGAATGTGTGGTCAGTAGAGGGGGAGAGGGTCCAAGTCTTGGTAGCTCTTGCCTCTATAACTGTGCCCAGAACTACACAATATTTGCCCACTTTAGGCATTTGCAGTCCATCGGGGTTGCAAAGAGTCAAACACAACTTAGTAACTGAACAACAACAAGCAAATGTGATTAACAGATACTGCTGCTGCTGCTAAGTCGCTTCAGTCGTGTCCGACTCTGCGCAACCCCATAGATGGCAGCCCACCAGGCTCCCCCATCCCTGGGATTCTCCAGGCAAGAACACTGGAGTGGGTTGCCATTTCCTTCTCCAATGCATGAAAGTGAAAAGTGAAAGTGAAGTCGCTCAGTCGTGTCTGACTCTTCATGATCCCATGGACTACAGCCTACCAGGCTCCTCCATCCATGGGGTTTTCCAGGCAAGAATACTGGAGTGGGGTGCCATTGCCTTCTCCGTAACAGATACTATTACACGTAAAATAGATAAGCAACAAGGATTTATTGTATAGCACAGGGAATTATATGCAATATATTATAGTAACCTACAATGGAATATAATCTGCAAAAAAAATGAATCACTATGCTGTACACCTGAAACAAACACAATATTGTAAATCAACTATCCTTCAATCAATTACTCATTCAATCAATCAATATCTCCTAATTCTTCCAGTTCAAGAGAATTCAGAAATTTAGCAACCTCTGTCTGGGGCTAGAAGGGAAGAAAGGAGTCCCTAACATGCCCTGTTATATGTGTTCTTCTCAATCATTCACTCTGTCACTAAATAATAACAGCTGTTGTCAGGAGATGGGGGTAAAGAAGGTTGCCAGGTAGGGGGTGGCGAGGTGTAACCTGAAGAAACTATGAGAGAATTGGCTGCCGGCAGCCTAGAGAAAAGGTGCAGAGAAGTCAGAGTACCTGACCTTGGCAGGTGTCCTCGCTCATTTTGCAGGAGATCTTCCAAGTTTTCTTGGTAGCTCCCTTTTCAACTCTGCTAATGATGATAAACTGTTGCCTCAGGACCCACAGCCAACTCTCTACACTGCCTATGAGTTTATCACTCTCATCAACCAACTACAGATCCTAATTAGAAAACATAAATATCTGGTCGAGTATAAAAACTCACAGGTGTTATATTGATCCTGAGTGACACTGACATCTAATTGACCAGGTTTCTGGTGGCAGTTCTCTTGGGAACTATGCAACAAAGCTAGTAATGGTAAAAAAAAAAAAAAAAAAACTGGAGAGAATAACTGTCACTTTGACTATGCATATGGTGCCCCAAGTTTAGAGATGAATTAGAGAGAGCTTCAAACCTAGAGGGGGACTTCCCTGGTGGCTCAGTGGTAAAGAATCCACATGCAATGCAGGGGATGCAGATTTGATCCCTGTGTCAGGAAGATCTGGAGGAGGGGACAGCAACCTACTTCCCCACTTCAGTATTTTGCCTGGAGAGTCCCCATGGACAGAGGAGCCTGGCAGGCTATAGTTCATGAGGTCACAAAGAACTGGACATGATTCAAGCGACTGAGCATGCACACACTTGAATCTAGACGAGGGATTGCCTGGCTGGGTTGCAATCACAGGATACAGCTAGTGCACAGGAGGTGTGCTGACGCATGGGGGTGACAGGGAAGAAATTCCCCAACCTCTTCTGCCTTCACATGTTCATTTCCTTCCTCTTGTCTCCCGCTGGCCGAGCCCAATGAGAAGAAGCTGGAAAGGGTGGTAGGGAAATATAGCCCCCAAAGACCAGCCTTAGAGGGTACAGAACAGAGATCAGAACAAGAGGCAGGCGGATGGGCAGAAGGAAGATTATTCCAGCTATTTTTGTCTCCTCTATCCAGGCTCTAGAGATCCACTGAGCTCATCCAAACCTGACTGGGATCAGAAGTACAACTAAGAGAACAGAAAATGGTCTTTCCCTCCAGGCAGAGTCTATAAAAGTCATTTCAATAATTTTCAAGGATAACATACTGACACAGCTATAGGACTATAAGATAAAGACATAAGAAAAATATGACATTGACCATGAGACTCATAAAAAAAATCAAAGGCACCTTTTATTATGGTTTTATTCCCTTAACTATTAATGGTATAGGTACTGGATATTGGGTTAGTGAAGAATATTCTATAACAGGACAGAAAGAAAGCATTTCTAAAAAATTGATCTTCCATAAGCACTCTTGTCAGAGTATATTGGATGTGGTGAGGCACCATTCAGATTCCTTGTCAGGAATCAAGGTCTGAGTGCCCAGTGCTGGGAATGGTGTTGGCAGACAGGTCTCAATTGCCAGTGTTCTCAGGGGTGCCTTAGCCTGAAGGGAGACGCTCACCCAAGGTCAGGCAACTTTTCCCTATCCCAGAACAACTCACATCCAATGACTGATTCACACAGGCCTATAAATGGGCTTCCCTGGTGGCTCAGATGGTAATGAATCTGGCCGCAGTGCAATAGCCCTGGGTTTGATCCCTGGGTTGGGAAGATCCCCTGGAGAAGGCAATGGCAACCCACTCCAGTATTCTAGCCTGGAGAATCCCACTGACAGAGGAGCCTGGCAGGCTACAGTCCATGGGGTCTCAAAGAGTCAGACATGACCGAGTGACTAACACTTTACTTTTGGGCTTCCCAGTTGACGCTAGTGGTAAAGAATCCACCTGCCAATGCAGGAGACATAAGAGATGTAGGTTGGATCCCTGGGTCTGGAAAACCCTCTGGAGGAGGAAATGGCAACCTACTCCAGTATTCTTGCCTGGAGAATCCCATGGATAGAGGAGCCTGACAGGCTACAGTGCATTAGGTCACAGAGTCGGACACAACTCAATGACTTAGCATTCATGCATAAAGGGAGAAGTCTTTCACCCCAAGTAAGGACAGTTTTGAAGGTCTAGGCCATCTTCAGAACAGAACCATCTTAGGCATGGCTCAGGCTTCCAGAGAGACTACATGTCAACTTGGCATTTCTCTCTGTATAATCCTGTTTATTTCTCTTTTCTTTCATAGGTTGACCCCAAAAGCACTAAGAAAAGCCCTAAATGCTGATCTTCATCTCAGAGTCTGCTTTCCTAAAACCCAACCTGCATCACAGAGAACCTCTAACAAATAACACTTGTATTTCTCCATATTGCTGAACCTGCCCGCTATTGCAAACCAGCTAAACAAAGGGATTATTTTGCTGCCAATATTTCATTAAACTCTCTGCACGTCACTTTCCCTTTTCCAAGTTTCTAGTTTTGCTCTTGAAATGTACTTGAGAAAATTAATAGACTTGGATCCTTTTTTTTAAAAAAGTCAAAGCACAGTAAGTCTTGTACCAGGAAAACCAGAGTAGAGGGCAGCAGGGAGAACCGTTAAAAAGGAATGAATGACCTAAGAAAAACAAGTACCAGAGCTATACCCACAAAAACAAACAAAAACAAAAAACAAAAAAACCTGTTTTAACTCTGAAAAAAGAAAGAGATGAAAGAGAATGTAATAAATTCAACAGATTTACAGGTCCAGTGAAAACCACACTTAATCCACACTTATCCAGTGGATACCTGATCCCATGGATACCATAGACTTCTTGCACTGGAAATCTGCTTCTGTTAGGAATCAGAAACCTTTTCCTCTGGGGCAGTACTACCATAGGACACCAAATGGGTGCAAATTCCTTCCACACTTTCTGAGTCCTACCCTCAGAGCCTGTCAAGGCCAGAGAAGTCAAGAGCCTTCTTTAGTTGGATGCAAATGGTCAGCCCTGAAAAATGACAATAAATTCAAGTCATTTTCTGTGATAATAAAATAGTAATAGGTAACTTTCAAGTGTTATGCATGTGCAAGACTTTATGCTAAATGATTTAATAATATTTCATTTAAGGAGAAAAGGGAAGATGCTGAGAACTGTACATCATGTATGAGGGTATGTCAGTTAGCAAATGATTATGGCTATCATAAAAAAAGAAAGAAATCAAAGAGAAGCCACAGTGGCTTCGCAATGTGTTGAGTTGGCTGGGCTGAACGACATTTCCCAACATTCCTTTTTCTGAGTGTTTCAGGTTAGGCTGGAGCACAAGGTAGATTCTCCTGAGAGACCTGGAGGGCAGTCCTTCTGTAGGGCTAACAATGTAGGCCAAGCACACTGTCACAGAGCATTTTGTTGACCTGAGACAGTGGTTGGGTCCGCAACTTCTCCATCTTTCCCCAAATCCTCCAACTCTGCTAGAGTGATAGGCTCTACATACGGGCTAAGGCTTATATGATTTGAACTTCCCATAAGAACCAAAGCAGGGAGTATCCAAGTTTTCTTATCAGCCTGCCCAGGTGTGGGGCAAAGGGGAAAGGGAGTGGTGGGGATTGGACGCTTTCAGCTAAAACAAAAATGGAGTCAATCTCTTTATTAGAAGCATCTTTGACTAATGGACCAGGGATGGGGGTTTTAACCTTATGACAAAGGGCCTTGGCCTCTCTAGAGCATTCACACCACCAAGATCAGAGGTAAGAAGAGTGGACATGGACTTCAGTCCATCTTGGAGGGCCCCATCTCATGCTTGTGGGTCCCAGCTTCATCTTGCTTGACCCCACTTTATATCCATCTTCCCTTCAGGATTTCCTTAGCTTTGGACTTCACGCTCCAGTAACAGGTGCAACGACAACAGTGTTAGAAGACTACTTAACCAGCTCTCCCCAGTGCACATGGCCAAATCCCTAAAATAAATGTGTGTGTGTGTGTGTGTGTTTATACACTCCTGATTCTGCCTAGCTGATTGAACTCTGATTCAGAAACCCCAAATCTTACTTGTTTGGGGGATGGGAACATGCATCAGAAACGGTTTAGCTTCTTTGACCATGTGATACTCTCCTTTAGTATGTTTGATGATTCTCACTGGGTTCCCAATTAAGAATGCGGGTGTTCAAGGTCCCTGCGCCTACATTTATACTCTCTATACTACAGCTCAGCTGAACTGCTGGCAGCTCTCTGACCAGATTTTCATATTCTCATATACAAAATGCAATGGTCTAGGGAGAAGGCCAAGTCCAACCACCAGAGGAAAGACTCTGGCCAACTGTACTCTGTTAGCCATGATCACCTTGTTTGTCTGGCAGTGTGGATGGTCCCCTTGGGCAATCGTCCATCGTTATTAGTTTCATTTTGAGAATAGATCATGTGTACAATTGGTGAGATTTTTCTTTTCAAAGACAGATTCTAGATGTTGAGAGTATATCAATCACTACATATTTTTTTTATTAAAAACCAATTCTCAAGGCCCTCACCATGCAGTATAATTTCTAACTTTTAGATCACAGGGTCTAACTGTGTCAGTCATGCTATCTATGTGTGGATGGATTTCTTCCCTTTCATTTTTCTCTGATTTCTATTACTTACCATATTAAAAGCACACTGTTTTACTACAATGCCCAATCTGTGCCAAGTGAAGATTTTTCATACTTACAGACAGAATTTAAAACTGCCAGGATTTAAAAGCTCAAGTTCTTATCAAGGCAAATGATTACAGTCATTTATGTAATTTTTGTTGACAGTTTTTTTTTTAACTTTGATCTCCATGTCATAAAAATTAATGCCTATAAGTTGCTTTATGGTCCCACAGAGATGGATAGTGAAAGAAAGAGGAAAAATGCCTGCTCTGTTAGGGGATATGTTGAGAACTGATCATGTAAGTAAAAATCCAGATTAAAATCAATGCTATTAAGAGGCAAAAAAAAGAAAATGGGATAAAAAAGCATTAACAAATTATACCGAGGGAGAAATATAAACTCTACATTAGACAGGTCTGTTAACAAAAAGATAGAATACTAAATTATTATGACTCTAAACTTAGCTGAATGATTGTAGTCATTTTTCAACTCCTGTTTACCAAGTCAAATTAGAATAAACTTGCACAATGAGAATAAAGGAAGCACTGAAAAATAAGTATTGGCAAAATGCAGGTGGGGCGTATTTAGAGTAAATGTGAACATAAACATTTGGTCTGGATGATATGCATCCTAGCATAACAAGAAAATTAGCAAACATCAATTGAATTGCTTATAATTGTCTTTAAACAAAGCACTCAAGACACACCATGAGATTAGAGGAAGATAGATGTGGTATCATTCCACAGAGCAGATAACAATGGCTGAGCCAGCTATTGTAAATCAGAGACTCTACCTTAGCAATATAATGAAACAAATATAATAAAATGAAAAATCTTTAAACAGTTAGAACACAATGGGATCATAAGCAAAAGACAAGATGGGCTTACCAAGAAAATATCACATTAGACTGAAGTCATAGATTTTTGCCAACAAATGAGAAAATCAATGACAGAAGGAAATGAAGTAAATGTTTTATAATTGGCCTTTGGTGAAGCTTATGACAAATTTTCATAAAATTCTACTTCTTAAATTGGTTTGAATCAGCTTAGAGATGAATATAGTCACCTGAACTGAAAATTGGTTGCCTGGTTGAAGGAATATGCCTAGAAGGCTCTGACGAGGATGAGTATTTATAATTTTTAATACTCCTAGACTTTCCTATTTCTTTCAAGGCCTTGATGAAAATGAGGGTAAATTTACAGATTTAGGCAATGCCCAAACACAGCCACTTAATTTTATATTTTTAGCCAAATGAACAGAGGTGCATCTATCTGAAGAAGACAGATGTAGAAGGAAATGAAGGAACTAGAGAAAAATAAAACACTCTAATAGAGGCATAAAGTACATAATGTTGGCTGTTTCTGATGATAACTATGTAAACAGATGGAGGTAGGGTTTGTTTGGGTTTTTCCTTTACTTTGGTTGAGTTATCATCTGTACACATTATGGATTAAAAACCACTAAGACCTTGACCTTTGAATGATTCCCCCGCCATCCCCCCACCTTTTTTTTTTATTGCTCAGCTACTCTTCTCATTCTCTCATGTGAGCATCCTCCTTGTCCATGGAAAAGAGCTGTTGGGAAGCTACCTAAAGATGTACTTTGTGCAACAATAAAGGCCAGAGATCTGCTCTGGTTTCAAAAACCAGGTGAAAGTTAGAAAATTAGAGCCTGGGAGCTGGTTCTCCCTCATCTGGCAGGCGGGAACTGGTGAAGAACAAAATTCATCTTCCAGTATCCCAGGGTGTGAGTTAGGACCTCTCATTCACTGGGACACAGAAGCAATGAATAAATAGTAGGATTTTGTAAGATGCCTACAAATTAGGTCACCTAATCTGATACAGAAAGTGGGAGAAACCATGGAAATGGATAAGCTGAGTGGCAGAGAAGAAGGCTTGAACTAGCTTAGAGGATCAGCAGGAGATCAGCTGGGATTTAGGAAAGCAAGCAGGGGAAACAATGTACTAAGAGAAAAGGCTACATGTAAAGACACAGAAGCAAGTGCATGCTGAAGTTCAGAACTGCTGCTGCTAAGTCGCTTCAGTCGTGTCCGACTCTGTGCGACCCCATAGACAGAAGCCCACCAGGCTCCCCTGTCCCTGGGATTCTCCAGGCAAGAACACTGGAGTGGGTTGCCATTTCCCTCTCCAATGCATGAAAGTGAAAAGTGAAAGTGAGGTCGCTCAGTCGTGTCCGACTCTTAGCGACCCCATGGACTGCAGCCTACCAGGCTCCTCCATTCATGGGATTTTCCAGGCAAGAGTACTGGAGTGGGGTGCCATTGCCTTCTCCGGAAGTTCAGGACAGCTGTAGGCAATCTGGTATTAGATTGACTACACACCCAACACTCACCACACCACCATAGTTTACAGGACCTGCATGGTCTAGCCCACATCTAATTCTTCTACTTCCTTGCTGCATACCCTGTTGGGAGACAATTCCCTACAGACCTCTCAAGTTTCTGCATTTCTTGCAAGCAGAGGTACTTACCCTTCCATTCCAGACTATCTTTCCAAGGGTTATTGTATAGGGCATTGTCCTGGAAGTTAGAGATGATGTCTCCTTGTAGGGTAGGTTTGCGTATGTATTGTCCACTGTAATAAAAACAACATGTACCTCCAGACTGAAGGAAACGACAACCCACTCCAGTATTCTTGCCTGGAAAATCCCATGGACTGAGGAGCCTGGCAGACTACAGTCCATGGGATTGCAGAGAGTCAGACATGACTGACTACGCAAGCATGCCTTCCAGATCAAAGGTCAAGCAGGTCTGTTTCCAATTTTAAAAGGCTCAGATTCCCAAAGCTCAGGATTCCTCAATGGTGGCACAAACTCACCATGTGTTCAGCCCCACTGGACCTCTCCATGCTGCCTCTGTGAGACTCAGGTGATGGGTAGGGGGAATGATGCAACACGAAGCTCCTGCTGTTTAATGTGTCAGGACTAATAGAACTTTTGTCTCTGATTCTGAGACATTTTGTCTTCTGTCAGTTTCTATAAGATGGTGGCAGGCTAACATTTTTGGGGTATAGTTCAGTCCAGTCACTGAGTTGTATCCAACCCTTTGCGACCCCATGAACCTAGTAAGCCGGGCCTCCCTGTCCAGCACCAACTCCCAGAGTCTACCCAAACTCATGTCCATTGAGTCAGTGATACCATCCAACAATCTCATCCTCTGTCGTCCCCTTCTCCTCTTGCCTTCAATCTTTCCCAGCACCAGGGTCTGTTCAAAAGGGTCAGCTCTTCACATCAGAGGGCCCAGTTTAGAGTTTCAGCTTCAACATCAGTCCTTCCATTGAACACCCAGGACTGATCTCCTTTAGGATGGACTGGTTGGATCTCCTTGCAGTCCAAGGGACTCTCAAGAGTCTTCTCCAACACCACAGTTGAAAAGCATCAATTCTTCGGTGCTCAGCCTTCTTTTTAGTCCAACTCTCACATCCATACATGAATACTGGAAAAACCACAGCCTTGACTAGACGGACCTTTGTTGGCAAAGTAATGTCTCTGCTTTTGAATATGCTATCTAGGTTGGTCATAACTTTTCTTCCAAAGAGTAAGTGTCTTTTAATTTAATGGCTGCAATCACCATCTGCAGTGATTTTGGAGCCCCCCAAAATAAAGTCTGACACTGTTTCCCCATCTATTTCCCATGAAGTGATGGGACCGGATGCCATGATCTTAGTTTTCTGAATGTTGAGCTTTAAGCCAACTTTTTCACTCTCCTCTTTCACTTTCATCAAGATGCTTTTTAGTTCCTCTTCACTTTCTGCCATAAGGGTGGTGTCATCTGCATATCTGAAGTTATTGATATTTCTCCCGGCAATCCTGTTTCCAGCTTGTGCTTCTTCCAGCCCAGTGTTTCTCATGATTTACTCTGCATATAAGTTAAATCAGCAAGGTGACAATATACAGCCTGATGTACTCCTTTTCCTATTTGGAACCAGTCTGTTGTTCCATGTCCAGTTCTAACTGTTGCTTCATAATCTGCATACAGGTGTCCCAAGAGGCAGGTCAGGTGGTCTGATATTCCATCTCTTTCAGAATTTTCCACAGTTTATTGTGATCCACACAGTCAAAGGCTTTGGCATAGTCAATAAAGCAGAAATAGATGCTTTTCTGGAACTCTCTTGCTTTTTCCATGGTCCAGCAGATGTTGGCAATTTGATCTCTGGTTCCTCTGCCTTTTCTAAAACCAGCTTGAACATCTGGAAGTTCACAGTCCACATATTGCTAAAGCCTGGCTTGGAGAATTTTGAGCATTACTTTACTAGCGTGTGAGATGAGGGCAACTGTGCGGTAGTCTGAGCATTCTTTGGCATTGCCTTTCTTTGGGATTGGAATGAAAACTGACCTTTTCCAGTCCTGTGGCCACTGCTGAGTTTTCCAAATTTGCTGGCATATGGAGTGCAGCACTTTCACAGCATTATCTTTTAGTATTTGAAATAGCTTAACTGGAATTCTATCACCTCCACTAGCTTTGTTCGTAGTGATGCTTTCTAAGCCCCACTTGACTTCACATTCCAGGATGTCTGGCTCTAGGTGAGTGATCACACCATCGTGATTATCTGGGTCGTGAAGATCTTTTTTGTACAGTTCTTCTGTGTATTCTTGCCACCTCTTCTTAATATCTTCTGCTTCTGTTAGGTCCATACCATTTCTGTCCTTTATCGAGCCCATCTTTGCATGAAATGTTCCCTTGGTATCTCTAATTTTCTTGAAGAGATCTCTAGTACTTCCCATTCTGCTGTTTTCCTTTATTTCTTTGCATTGATCTCTGAGGAAGGCTTTCTTATCTCTCCTTGCTATTCTTTGGAACTCTGCATTCAGATGCTTTATCTTTCCTTTTCTCCTTTGCTTTTCACTTCTCTTTTTTTTCACAGCTATTTGTAAGGCCTCCTCAGGCAGCCATTTTGATTTTTTGCATTTCTTTTTCTTTGGGATGGTCTTGATCCCTGTCTCCAGTACAATGTCACGAACCTCCGTCCATAGTTCATCAGGCACTCTGTCTATCAGATCTAGTTCCTTAAATCTATTTCTCACTTCCACTGTATAAGCATAAGGGATTTGATTTAGGTCATACCTGAATGGTCTAGTGGTTTTCCCCACTTTCTTCAATTTAAGTCTGAATTTGGCAATAAGGAGTTCATGATCTTAGCCATAGTCAGCTCCTATGTATAGTAAAATCTTAGAACTATCACCAAGGACTCACCGTCACTTTCTAAACTCTAGTCACATTCAACATCCTTAGATCAGAAAAATGGAGATTAAGAGTAGGAAGAGCTATCACTACATACCTATCAGAATGGCTAAAATAAAAGTGACAACACTAAATACTGGTAAGAATGAAGAAAAATTAGATCATTCGTACTGATAGGAATGTAAAATGGTACAGCCACTGTAGAAACAGTAAGGCAGTTTTCTCAAAAACTAAACATGTAATACCATACAATCCAGTCATAATGCTCCTGAGCCTTTAGCCCAGAGAAATGAAAACTATGTTCTCATTAAAACCAGTATATGAATGTTTATTCAAGTTTCATCTGCCGCATCCAAAAAACTGGAAAAAAAGGCTATTTGCCTTCAATGGATGAATGGTTGGCAGAATTTGGGTATATCCATACCATGGAACACTACTCAGTCATTAAAAAGAAACTATTGTTACACAGAACAGCTTTGAAGAATCTCAAGAAAATTATCTTGCATTAAAAAGAGCCAGTTCCAAAAGATTACATACATGTTGTAAGATTTCCACTTATATAACATTTTAAATGACAAAATTTTAGAAATGGAGATTAGTGCTTTTCAGGAGTTGGAAATAGGTGTGAAAAGCAGAGAAAGGCCGATGTTGTTATGAAGCGGTTTCATAAAGGATTTTTGTAGTGATAAAACTTCTCACTATCCTGACTCTAGTGGTAGATGTGTGTGTGTGTGTGTGTGTGTGTGTATGTGTGTGTTAGTTGCTTAGTTGTATCTGACTCTTTGCAACCCCATAGACTGTAGCCCACCAGGCCCCTCTGTCCATGGAATTCTCCAGGCAAGAACAGTGGAGTGGGTTGCCATTTCCTTCTCCAAAAGGAACTACAGAAAGAAAGAAAGTGAAGTCGCTCAGTCGTGTCCAACTCTTGGCAACCCCAAGGACTGTAGCCTACCAGGCTCCTCTGTCCATGGAATTTTCCCGGCAAGAGTACTGGAGAGGGTTGCCATTTCCTTCTCCAGTAGTGGTAGATACATGAGCCTAAACATGTGATAAAAATTTCAAAGAATTAAATACACACATATATATACACATACACACGAGCACAAGTAAACCTGGAGAATTACAAGTAGGATCAGCTGGTTTTATCAATGCCATTATCCTATTAGTAATGTTATACTATTGTTTTATATAATGTCTCCATTAGGGGAAATTGGGAAAAGAGTACATGGGATCTTTCTGTATTATTTCTTATAATTCTATTAAATCTAAAACTATCCCTGTAAAAATTTAAATTAAAAACTTCTGGGACATGCCAAAGATACTTTCTTTGCATAAGGAAGAAAATCTATCAAAAAGTATTTCAAGGCAGAAATACTTCCTGTTTACATCACATCAAGTCCAACCAGTTATATACTGCTACAGCATTACATGATTTCACATTTATTTTTTGAGAACTTTGATGAATATCTCTTGCCTTACTGTACCATAAGCTTCTTTATGGCAGGACTGTGTCTGGTTTGCTCTAGGGCTTGGCAGGTATTAAGTGATCAAATATAATTTGTTGTTATTCATTTGCAAAGGTGTGTTTGACTCTTTGCAATCCCATGGACTGCAGCACACCAGGATTCCCTGTCCTTCAACCATCTCCCAGAGTTTGTTCAAACTCATGTCCACTGTGTCAATGATGCCACCCAACTATCTCATCCTCGCCCGTCCTCTTCTCCTTTTGCCTCCAATCTTTCCGAGCATCTTTTCCAAGGGTCTTTTCCAGTGAGTCAGCTCTTTGCATCAGGTGGACAAAGTATGGAAGCTTTAGCTTCAGCATCAGTCCTTCCAATGAACATTCAGGGTTGATTTCCTTTAGGACTGACTGGTTTGATCTCCTTGCAGTCCAAGGGACCATCAAGAGTCTTCTCCAGCACCACAGTTTGAAAGCATCAATTCTTCAGCACTCAGCCTTTTTTATGGTCCAGCTGTCACATCTGTACATGACTACTGGAAAAACCATAGCCTTGACTACACAGATCTTTGTCGGCATAGTAATGTCTCTGATTCTGAATACACTATCTAGGTTTGTCATAGCTTTTCTTTCAAGGAGTAAGCGTCTTTTAATTTTGTGGCTGCAGTCACTGTCTGCAGTGATTTTGGAGCCCAAGAAAATAAACTCTGTCACTGTTTCCACTTATTCCCCATCTATTTGCCATTAAATGATGGGACCAGATGCCATGATCTTAGTTTTTTGAATGCTGAGTTTTAATTTAACAAATTAATAAAGGAAGTTTCAAGAGGTAATATTAAAGAAACAGAACTTTACAAACATGAATATAATATTTTAAGTAGTGATAATGTCAAAGAAAGTTCCAGGATAACAGGCAAACAAGTATTCCCAAGAGTCAGACTGACCAGGGTCCACATTCTGATTCTGCCACTTATCTGATAGGTATGCTGTGCTTAGTTGCTCAGTTGTGTCCGACTCTTTGTGACCCCATGGAGTAGCCCACCAGGCCCCTCTGTCCATGGAATTCTCCAGGCAAGAATACTGGAGAGGGTAGCCATGCCCTCCTCCAAGGGATCTCCCCAACCCAGGGTCGAACCCAGGTCTCCTGCACTGCAGGCCGATTCTTTACCATCTAAGCCACCAGGGAACCCCGTCGGATAGGTAACTAGGCACCTACGTTTATTTTCTCATCTCTGCAGCATGAAGGGATTAATGGCATCCATCCTAGAGGGTTGTTATAAGAACCAAGATTATATAGGGAAAGCATAGGACTTAGAAAACAGAAGATATTTAATAAATGCAGCTGCTTCCTCTACTACAGTTACGACTAACACCATTGACACTCGATTACAAAGCCAGTTGTTCCAATTGAAGAAAGGAGACACAGGCCAGAGGGTTTTGAAGAGATAAAAAAAATTTCCAACAAGTCTTTCAATAGTGAAAATGTTTTACAAGTATATTTTTCTACTGGGAGGAAAAGAAAATAATAAAGTAGTTAAATAAAATCTTTCTTAAAAAGCTTTCATATTCATCAAGGTATACCACATTGTGGGCCATAAAATATACTTTTACACATTTGAAAGACTAGAAATCATATAAAGTTTGTTCTTATCCCACAATGGAATTAAAATATAAGTCCAGGAACAGAAATATAGCTGAAAAGTTTCCCACATATTTGAAGGTTAAACAATACACTTCCAAATGACACAGGGACCAAAGAAGAAGGTATAAGAGAAATGAAAAAGCATTTGAGCTACAGGAGCACAACTAAAGGACAAAGACAATGAAATGGAGAAAAGACAGTCTTTTTAGAAGTGGTGCTGAAACAACCGGATGTTTACATGCAACAAACAAAATAAACAAACAAAAAATCCTATATACACAGGCTTTATACCTTTCACAAAAATTACCTCAAAATGGAGTGTAGCCCTACAAGTAAATGCAAAAGTATGAAACTTCTAGAAAAGAGCTAAGTAGAAAATCTACATGAACTTGTATTTGGTGATGAGTTTTCAGATACAACACTAAAAGCATGATTCATGAAAGAAAAAATTGGGAAGGTGGAGTTTATTAAAATAAAAACTTTCTGCTCTGTGTAAGATGCTATTAAAAGAATGAAAAGGCAAGTTAGAGTCTTGGAGAAAATATTTGGAAAATGCACATCTGATAAAGGACTTGTACCCAAAACATACAAAAAATTCTTACAATTCAACACTAGCAACCAGCATTTAAAAAACAGACAAAAGATCTGAACAGACTCTTCACCAAAAATGATACATGGAACAAAAGTCAGCATATGAAAAACCTATATGAGAAAAGAGTATAAAAAGACTACACACACACACACACACACACACACACATATGTATATAGTATGGGCTTCTCAGGTGGCTCAGTGCTAAAGAATCCACCTGCCAATATAGGAGATGCAGGTTCGATCCCTGTGTCAGGAAGATCCCCTAGAAGGAAGTGGCAATCCACTCCAATATTCTTGCCTGGGAAATCCCATGGACAGAGGAGCCTGGTGGGCTACAGTCCATGGGGTCGCTAAAGAGTCAGACTTGACTTAGGGACTAAACCACCACCCCCATATACAACACACACACTGAATCACTTTGCTGTAACCCTGAAACTAACAAAACGTTGTAAACCAATTATACTCCAATAAAATAAAACATATGCAAAGATTCTCAACAGCATTTATCATTGCTGCTACTGCTGCTGCTAAGTCGATTCAGTTGTGTCCGACTCTGTGCAACACCATAGACGGCAGCCCACCAGGCTCCCCTGTCCCTGGGATTCTCCAGGCAAGAACACTGGAGTGGGTTGCCATTTCCTTCTCCAATGCATGAAAGTGAAAAGTGAAAGTGAGGTCGCTCAGTCGTGTCCGACTCTTAGCAACCCCGTGGACTGTAGCCCACCAGGCTCCTCTGTCCATGGGGTTTTCCAGGCAAGAGTGCTGGAGTGGGGTGCCATTGCCTTCTCCGGCATTTATCATTAAGGAATTACAAATTAAAACATTTGTAACTTTACAGAGGAAAATTTTGGCAAATGCTATCTTAGCCAGACAATCTATATTAAAGATGCTGTTCAGTCGCTCAGTCGTGTCTGACTAGAGATGTCATATTGATTGTCTTCTACCTGAAGTCTAATCATGAGCAAAACACCAGACAGCTCCCAAATAAAGAGCATTCTATAAAATACAAAAATCCTCAAAACTGTCATGGTAATCAAAAACAATAAAAGTCCGAGAAGTTGTCACGGTGAAAGGAACCTAAAGAGACATGTAATATAATACTGAACCCTAGACGGGATCTTGGAAGAGCAAATGTACCATACTAATTTTTTTTTTAGTCTCTAAGTCGTGTGCAACTCTTTTGCGACCCTATGGACTATAGCCCACCAGGCTTCTCTGTCCATGGGATTTCCAAAGCAAGAATACTGGAGTGGGTTGCCATTTCCTTCTCCAGGGGATCTTCCTGACCCAGGGATTAAATCTGAGTCTCCTGCATTGGCAGGGGATTTTTGTTACCACTGAGCCACCAGGGAAGCTATACTAATGTCAGATGTTAACAATAGGGGAAATTGGATATGGGATATATGAAAATTCTCTTGACTATTTTTTGCAATTTTGCAAAAAAAGTTTTGGCTTTTTTTAAAGCCTTGTTTAATGGATAGGGAGCTTCAGTGTTTCAAGATGAGTAAGTTCTGCAGCTCTGTTGTATAATAATGTGACTCAACATTACTGAATTTTACACTTACAAATGGTTAAGATGGTAAATTTTATGTTATGTGCTTTTTACCACAAGAAAAGGTTAATAAAGGGTTTCCCAGGCGGCACTAGTGGTAAAGAAACTGCCTGCCAATGCAGGAGACAAAAGAGATGCAGGTTTGATCCCTGGGTGGGGAATATCCCCTGGAGGAGGGCTGGCAACCCACTCTAGTATTCTTGCCTGGAAAATCCCCATGGACAGAGGAGCCTAGAGTCTCAAAGAGTTGGACATGACAAACCAGTTAGCACACACACCAAGGTAAATAAAAATTTTAAAACCTCATTTCACTTTTAGAACAAAAGAGTTTCTCATTCTCTTCAATTAATTAAATATTAATTATTCAAAGACTATAGTCATTATTAGTATAGCTCTTAGCATCAATAGAATGCTTAATGTATTTAGGAGCTATGCTGAGCATTTCAAAAAAAACTCTTCAGTTGAAACCTCACAACAGCTCCATTAGTTGGGTATTATTACAGCTGGCCTTTGAACAGTGTGGAGGGTGGTGTGCCAACAGTCCACCATTCACACAAGTGAAAATATTAATACATGTATAACTTGATAGCCACCCCTCAACATATTGGGTTCCACATTCCTGGAGTCAACTCCAGACTGTGTTGTACCTATTTGGTGAAAAAGAGAAAAAAAAAAAACCCACCTGTGCAGTTCAAACCCATGTTATTCAAGGGTCCAATGTACTACGCTTTCCACATTACAGGTGGTAAATATGAAATCTTAAGTACATTGCTGCGGTCACAATGCTAGTAAGCGGTTCTAATTTCCAGAACAACTTGATATCAAAAATTCACATTCATAGTCACTTTGCTGTATTTGCAAATGTCACCTGCAGTAGTTCACAAACCCCCAGTTATTAAAACAAACAAACAAAAAGCCCACAGGAGTAAACAGATGAATAAATGCCAAGCCAGCAGAGCAGCCAGCCACTGACTTTGAATGCCTGTGCATTTGTCATAAGGCATGCACACTATTTTGACCATTTTATAGATTACTGGTCCCCATTGTGATCCCATTAAAACCAACATTGGCCACTGTGATATAAACCATGCTCCATCACTCACCCATATTCAATTTATCTTATAAAAACTGGAAGGAAAAAAATGCTATACCTTATAGACAGAAAAAATCCTAAAGGTAGTTCAGTTGAACCTTGAACATGGCTTGAACTGTATGAATCCATTTACTGTAAATAAGTAAAGAAGACCTGTAAGTACAGTACTAACTTGATCCGGGGTTGGTTGCGTCTGCAGATACAGAACCGCTGATATGGAGGAATCGTAGGTAGGAAGGAATCCTGATACGAGGGCCTACTACAATAAATTATAGGAGAATTTTCCACAGCTCAGAGGGTTGGCACCCCTAATACCCAGGTTGTTCAAGGATCAACTGTACATTTAAGCAAGCGCTGTATTCCTAGGGAAATTAGATTATAAAAAGTGAAAATGAAAGTCACTCAGTCATGTCTGACTCTTTGTGACCCCATGGACTATATGGTCCATGGAATTCTCCAAGCCAGACCAAGCCAGAATACTGGAGTGGGTAGCCTTTCCCTTCCCCAGGGGATCTTCCCAACCCAGGGATCAAATCCCTGTCTCCCAAATTGCAGGCGGATTCTTTACCAGCTGAGCCACAAGGGACGCCTAAGAATACTGGAGTAGGCAGCTTATCCCTTCTCCAGAGGATCTTCCCGACCCAGGAATTAACCGGGGTCTCCTGCATTGCAGGTGGATTCTTTACCAACTGAGCTATGAGGGAAGCCCTCATGCTATAAAAGTTACATCCTAAATATATTTTCCCTTGGGAGTAGAAGAATCTTTGAACAAAGAAGGAAAGTAATGCCTTTGAACAAATCTTTCACTTTTGTTTAAAAAGACCTTACCTAAGAACCCCATGCACTTGCCAGGCATGCGTTGTGACTGACTGGGAAACAATTGAAATGTTTGAGAAATTTTACAGCACTCTCCTGGCATTTAGAAAAAGGCAAAAAGCTCATATGAGGCTAAACTGGATAGTTCCTTGCAGGTTAAAGTTGGAAACATTTGAGGAAAACATTTCAAGCTCTGTCTAATGCAAAAATCAGCACCAATGCTGACTTTTAATATGGAAAACCATCAATCGCTAGCATAAGTCCCTGTTTGGGATGGAACCATGTGAATGGAATATGAAAAAATGCATAAATAATTTTGAATGGAAAGAGTGAACATGTTTTCTAACTTTGAAAGGGCTGCAGAATGTTAAGTCATAGTTCAAACTCTATGATTTTTTTTCCCTATCAGCTTGCAGTAACTTGAATCCTAAAGATTCTCACATGAAAGGAATGCATAACCTCTGTTAACCAGGGTTCAAACTTCAATAGAGTTATTAGCTCCACCTTATTGATTATGTTAGTTGAAATTTCTCAATCTTTATTGGTGTTTTTTTCCTCTGAATCCCCAGGATTGAGATAAGTGTGTTAAATTTTTCTATTATTAGTGTATTTCTATTTCACATCTCTAGTAGTTTCTGATTTCTGAAAGTCATTGCTGTGTTACTGGAGGAATTGGTAATAATAATAATTTTTGCATTTTCTTTGTGATTTTCAGACTTTAGTATTATAAAAATATTTTTGATCTTCATCCTATTTTGCCTATATTGACCTGTGATTTTTTAATTACAATTGCCCAGCCTTTTAACCTTTGAAATTATTTAATTTTAGGTATGTCCCTTATTGAGAGCTCTGTAGCTTAGACGGTAAAGCGTCTGCCTACAATATGGGAGACCTGGGTTCAATCCCTGGGTACAGTGGAGAGCCAGATGTTGCTCTTGGAGGCAATATGAAAATCCTTTATATTTTTATCTTTTTTTTTTTTTTTTGGTTAACAACTGAAATAAGCCCGATATGATCTATGTGCTTTATTTCTGTTCTGTCATATTGTTTAATGATATTTTTATGGAATGTAGAGAATTGTTCACTATGTGGACATTTTTCTTGCCGCTTTCCTTTTTTAAGATGCATATTAAAGTATTTGATAGTAAAATAACATAATGTCCGAGATTTTCTTTAAAATACTTCAACCATAAAATTGGTGGTGGGAGGGCTACAGATAAAATAAGTACAGATAATGCTGATGGTTATTGAAGGTGGACACTAGGGTTCATTGCAGTTCTTACTTTTATGTATGTTTGGAAACTTTTGTTTTCAAAAGTCTTTTGCTTTTTAAACAGTTATAAAATGTTTTGTCTTTTTTAATTTATATGTAGTTTGTATGGTTTTTTTATAATTTACTTTCATAATAGCCAAGTTGTATCTTTGTGAACGTAGACCTGAAATAATTAAAACTTAAGAGTGTCATAAAAAGAAGCGTTAGTCTCTAAATCAAATAAAGACTTTCTCTATTGCCCCAAGCTCTGCAGTAAATTATACATACTGTAAATGAGCACGGCTTCTTTTAAACTTACAAGAAACAATTTTGTCTTTGTGAGAGTTTTACAGCTACATCCAACAGCCTATAAAAAGCCTGTCTTGATGTGGTTCCCTTGGTGACAGGACATAATATATGTGTCCATTAAATTTGGAAATGTAATGAAGTGTAATAAAAATCTACTTCAGAAAAAATACACTTCTCAGCATATTTTTATTAATTAAAATATTGCACTGAGCATTTTTCATGTCTGCATGCCCGACAGCAAATATAAGCTTTGCCACAGATTAACTGTGACTCTTGAGTTTCATCCAATATTAATTGGTACAAAATAGCAAAGGCATTTTTGCAGAGAAAATGTTTTGACTGGTAGCCCCGAGTGATTCATGGATAAACAGTTACGCTTCCTGAACTGTGCGTATACCATTTCAAATGCCACCAGCAATACGGATTTTGACATTTGTGTCTACAGGGGTAGAAACAGACTAGAAAGTGGATATCTTTAAGCCTTGGGGAAGAACCTCCTTACTGATGACTCCCTACTCCATCCTTGAAGACACTGTCACTATTTTGCTTCTGGGGGAGGTACGGTATAATAAAAGTGGTTTAAGAAAACCCTGAACAAAATGGAGACACAGATGTAGGGAACAGACTATGGCTAACACGGAGGGAGTGGAATGAATTGGGAGATTGGGATTGACATATATACGTTAGTATGTATAAAATAGATAATTAATGAGAACCTTGAAGTAGGAAACGGCAACCCACCCCAGTACTCTTGCCTCAAAAATTCCATAGGCAGAGGAGCCTGGTGGGCTACAGTCCATGGTGTCAAAAAGAGTCGGATACTACTGAGCAACTAAGCAATGAGACCTACTCAGTGTAGCATAGGAAAGTCTAAGTGCTCTGTGGTGATCTAAATGAGAAGGAAATCCACAAATGAGGAGATATATGTATATGTACAGCTGATTCCCTTTGCTATACAGCAGAAATTAACACAACATTGTACAGCAACTATACTCCAATACACATTAAAAAAAAGAAAAGCCTGCATAAATTCAACTAGCAACAACATAAGCAAAGAAAAAAACCACCTTAGTGTGCCTCTAGAGGCAAAGAAGTTAAGAAAAAAAGTGGGGGTAGAGGAGAGGGAATCAAGGAGTAATAAGCAAAATCACTCTCACGTTCTACTTTGTTTTGTTCTTTAAACTTTAAGCGTTTTATTTTGTATTGGGGCATAGCCTGTTAACAATGTTGTGGTAGTTTCAGGTGAACAGTAAAGGGACACAGCCATACATGTACATGTATACATTCTCCTCCAAACTCTCCTTCCATCCAGGCTGGCACATAACATTGAGTAGAGTTCCATGTGCTATAGAGTAGGACCTTGTTGGTTACCTGTTTTGAATAGAGCAGTGTGTACATGACCCTCCCAAACTCCCTAACTCTCCCTCCCCCTACCCCAGCAACGATAAGTTCATTTTCTTAATCTCACATTCTACTTTGGATGGCTAAAACCTGAAGCAGAAGGAGAGTAGAGAGACTTATTCTCGGGATGATGACCCGGTTATCTTCAGATGAGTAATAGAAAACTCTCAACTACTTCCATCTGAGCTCCTCTCTCTGTCTGTCTTCCCAAATTAACAACATCTCAATGGCTTTGACATATTTTTAATCATATTAAAAACACGTGGGGAAAGTGTGCATGGCTTCTACCCACCTCCTCCCCAAATCAACAAGAGTATGAGTTGCCTCTCATATATTAAGTTAATCTGAAAGATATTTGCTTTTTGAATTCTTGGGTAATTGCAATGTAATAATTATTGGAATCTTGACTGTCCTGGTTGCTGTTCCATGAAATATACCCAACCGATTTAAACCACATTAAGCAACTATTCAACCAAAGAACTAATGAGCTGGACTTACTAGGTCATAAACTCTCTCTCCTAATTTCTTTTTCAAAGTACTCATATAGGAGTCTCTTTACTTAACCACACCTTGATACCCTAGCCACGTTTATGTGAATTACAGAAAATATCTGAAAATACCATTGTACTCACTTGAAACAGTGCCATACTCAAAAGGAAATGCTCAGGCACAGTATTTGTACCAAACACATCACTGAGGGCAGAATATAATATTATATTACTATCAGATGGTACTTATTTGCCTAGCTGCAGCAGACAGAAAGCAAATGATGGCAATCCACAAATGTTTGAAAGTTCTCTAAAACAAGATTTTTTTCCCTACTGGCTTGAAGGTTTTTTTGGAAGTAGGGAACTCTTAAGAGTTGCACATACATCAAGGCAGTAATGGAAAGCAAAAGAGATGAGGAAACTGAAGACCTTCCAAATCTGAAGGCTCTCAGGGCCATGAAACACAGCCAACGGCCAAAAGCTATTGTCCACTTGGCAAGGCAGCATATGCGAGCATGCTCCTTTCACTAACCACGTGGAGTGATTCTCTACCAAAATATATCAGAGGCCTCTCTGAGAGAACCCTAGTCAGGGTTCCCTGATTTCCAGCATGTAACACTCCAGCTCTGATCCAAAGCCTCTCTAGTCCCTAGTCCCTAATGCTTCATCTCACATTGAAGGCACTTATCAGACTGTCTATAACGGTCTCCTTGTCCACGCCTACCACGTACCAGACTGTGAGCCTCCTGACAGTGGGCGAGGAAGTGTCAGCTGCTCGGTCGTGTCTGACTCTTTGCGACCCCATGGACTGTAGCCCGCCAGGCTCCTCTGTCCATGGGACTCTCCCAGGCAAGAACACAGGAGTGGGTTGCCACGCCCTCCTCCAGGGGATCTTCCCAACCCAGGGATCAAACCCACGTCTCCTGCGTCTCCTTCACTGACAGGCAGATTCTTCACCACTGAGCCACCTGGGAAGCCCTCATTATCTGGATAGCAGATACGTGAGGAGGCCTACTTTATTCTCTGCACTTGTTTGACTATTTGAAATATTACTGAATTGTTAAATTTGAATATAGGAAAAGAAAACACATATACCTAGTCACTAGTTCTGCCTATCTGTAGCCATTTGCTTATTCATTTATTCTTTTTTCTTAAAAATATTTCTCTTTATTTATAGATATTAACCGGGGCACACAAGCTCTTTGACCTTTGGTGTGACATGCAGGATCCTTAGTTGCAGCATACAAACTCTTTGTTGCACCATGTGGCACTTTGTCCCTGACTAAAGATCAAACCCAGACCCCCTGCACTGGGAGCACAGTCTTAGCCACTGTGCCCCTGGACCACTAGGGAAGTCCTTATTCATTCATTCTTAGCATACTTTTTCAGTGCCTATAAAGTACCAGGTTTGTGGTAGGCATTGGGCACGAAGTAACGAACAAAACAGAAATTGCTTTTGCACTCTTGGAACTTAATTTCTACTGGGCTTGGGAAAAGACAATATATTAGTAAATGAATACAGACACCAGGCAACCTTGGGTTTTAGTAGTGCTTGGAGAGAAAATAAACCAGATAACTCACAGATAAGAGAGTGACTAGAAGGAGAGAGGGGATACATTTCTGGTAGACAGGGAAGGCTTCATTGAAGTGGTAACTTTGACCAGGATAAATGTATAAGAGGAAAGAGAGGTCATGGGTAGCCTATGAAGGCAGGAAGGGGCTGGGGTAGGACCATGGAGGAACTTAATGGATGCTGCAAGGAATTCAGATTTCATCGCAGTGCCAAGAGAAACAATGGGAATGTTACAAGGAGGGAAGTGACCCAATCTTATTTGTAGGGAAGACCACCATGGCTGTTGGGTAGACAATGGAAGGTGAAGTAGAGAGAGGAACATTTTTGGTTATCAAAACTAGGGGAGAGGGGTGCTGCTGGCATTTAATGAACAGAGGCCATGGATGCTGCTAGAAGTCCTACAAACAAGGCAGCCCTTCTCAACAAAGAGCTATATATCCAGTGGTGCCAAGGTTGAAAAATCTTTACTCTGTGCAGATCAGGTCTTTGACTTCAGGAGACTGCATGACAGAAGCAATGGGAAAACAAACAAATCAAAATATATACATTCTAAGGGATGTGTCTTCATGGGAAGCAAAGAGGCAAACTACGGAAAGAAAAGAACAAATAAAAAGAAGCTATAAATGTAAAAGTCAGTCAAAACATGGAGTCATTCACTTTTGTACCAAAACAAAAACGCTTTGCTTTTGAAACCAGCCGAACTCCCTTTAATTTCCCACTGCATCCTTGATATGGTGTCCTTGATATGGTGACTTTCATTGGTGGAAAACACACACACACACACACACACACACACACACAGCTGGGACTTGCCTGGTGGTCCAGCAGTTAAGACTGTGCTCCCAGTTCAGGAGCCCAGGCTCCATCCCTGGTCAGGGAACTAGATCCTGCATGCTTCAACTAAAAAGACCCCACGTGCCACAACTACGACCCGGTACAGCCAAATAAATAAACAAAAATAAACAAACGAATATTTTTAAAACATACAAAATTTCTTTCAAAAACACACAATGTTTTTTTCCTTTAGTTAAACTAAATAGCATTCCACTTAGATCGCATTGTGTTAACACTTAGAAATCCTTAGTGAGTAGCGTTCTTACCCTTGGATATGTCTTCTTTTCAATAAGTTTATGATGTGCCTTCAGAAATTTGAGCATTTTATTAATTAGTGATTAGGATTAAAATTTTTGTCTGACAACACCAGGGCCTTTTCCATTAATATTCTGAAAATGGAGATAGCAGTCTACATCGGACAGTACTGTCAGATATGTTCATCTAGGTTAAGCTGGATTTTTTCCTTTTTCATGCAGATTGATGCGATGGGATTTGCCCAACAAATTATTATGCTGAGACTCAGAGAAGGCTTCACACGCAAAGGGAGCCCCTGGGATGCTGTTATTACTCTTTGAAGGACACTTGACTTTCACCGAACATCTGCTTTGCTTAATGTACCTCTACTAAATGAGAGCACCTGAACTGAATATTTTAACTGAAGAAGGCAACCAGCAAAAGACCATTTGGAAAACCCCAGGATCTTTGCCAGGGGGCTAAAATTCAGTTGACCCTTGAAAAAAATGGGTTTGAACTGCGAGGGGCCACTTACACACAAACTTTTTCAACAAATACATATAGTACAACACAGTAGTACTGTGGTCCTTTGAACCCACGAATGTGGAACCTCGGATCCAGGGAGTAGAGGGAAGACTATGGGCTTAGGGCTTCCCAGGTGGCTTGGTGGTAAAGAATCCACCTGCCAAGCAGGGGACATAGGTTCTATCCCTGGGTCGAGCAGATCTCCTGGAAAAGGAAATAACAACTGGCTCTGGTATTCTTGCTTGGAGAATCCCATGGACAGGAGGCTACAGTCCATGAAGTGACAGAGTCGGACACAACTTAGAACCAAACAGCAGCTGTACGGGACTTGAGCTTGCAGGAGTTTTGGTGTCCATGGCGGGTCCTGGAGCAAATTCCCTGTGGATACTGATGGATAACTGAACAACTTAGATCCTTAAAAGAAAATCCTCAGAATAGGTTATTAGGGATTTCCTCTAAAGTCTGTGTTTAAAGCCTGTGAAAACCAGGCTTCCCTTATGGCTCAGACGGTAAAGCAGCTTCCCGCAATGCGGGAGACCTGGGTTCAATCCCTAGGTCGGGAAGATCCCCTGGAGAAGGAAATGGCAACCCACTCCACTACTCTTGCCTTTAAAATCCCATGGATGAAGGAGCCTGGTAGGCTATAGCCCATGGGGTCAAAAAGAGCTGGACACGACTGAGCAACTTCACTTTCACTTAAAGTCTGTAATGGCAGACTTTCACAGTGAAAGTGAAAACCAACAAAAACTAATGGAAAACAAAGATTACTTACTCGTATAAGAATATGAGTGTTAGACATACTAGACATCCTATTGCAAGGCAATGAAGTATAAGTTAGTACCAGTGAGGGAGGCAGGATGGGTATTCTCATACACTGTTTGGGTGGGGGAGGGTTTATTAGGGCTTCCCTTGTAGCTCAGGTGGTAAAAAATCCACCTGTAATGCCGGGAGACCTGGGTTCGATCTCTGGGTTGGGAAGATCTCCTGGAGAAGGGAATAGCTACCCACTCCAGTACTCTTGCCTGGGGAACACCATTATTACAAGCCCCTCTAGATGACTTTTTTTTTTAAAGTTTATGCCTTATAATTTGATAACTACCCTTTGGGCTTCCCAGGTGGCGCCAGTGGTAAAGAATCCACCTGCCATTGCAGTAGAGGCCAGAGGTGAGGACTTGATCGCTGGGTCAGGAAGATCCCCTGGAGTAGGAAATGGCTACCCATTCCAGTATTCCTGCCTGGAAAATTCCATGGACAGACGAGCCTGACAGGATACAGTCCACGGGGTAGCAAAGAGTTGGACACAACTGAGCATGCGCACACTGCACCCACAACTACCCTTTTAAGTGAATGATCAGAGAAGAACACAGAGGTTCATGAGTACAGGTGCTTGTTGCAAGATTAAAATAATAGTGTGAAATGATAACAGTCAGAAATTTAAGTGGATTATAGTTAACTTATTATTATACTATATATATTAATTATTATATATTAATATAGTTTACCTAGGTTGGGAAGATCCCCTGGAGAAGGAAATGACAACCCACTCCAGTATTCTTGCCTGGAGAATTCCATGGACAGAGGAGCCTGGCAGCTACAGTCCATGGGATCACAAAGAGTCAGACACGATTAACTGACTAACGCTTTCACTTTCATAGTTAACCTAAAATATGAAATATTAGTAACTTATTAAAAATCAACTTTTCAGGACAATATTCAAGATAGCATTCACTAATGTATTCTTAGAACTTAAAATAATACCTGGTACATGATATTAAGTCCTCTAAACACTTATCAAGTGAAAGAACATAACACTGAATGTAAGAGGGTACACATAATTTTTTTCAACATGATCCAAATTCTCTTGTAAGTATAATTCAGATAGATACATCGGTAGACCCCTACCTATGCACAGAAAGAGATCTGAAAGGAACCACTCAGAATTATTTACAACTATTACTTCTAGGGGGTGGGTTTGTGCACTGTTTATGTTCTTTATTTCTTTCTTTATTTTAAAAATCTTCTATGATAAATACTAATAAATTCCATTAGTGACATTTCTAAGTGATAAAAGGTCTGTATGCATTAAAAAAACATAAGTCACTATTCCTTTCAGTGATGTTTCTCGATGGCCTTGATTCCACTTCCCTATTGCAGTGGTCCCTAACCTTTTCAGGCTTCCCTGGTGGCTTGGGTAGTAAAGAATCCACCTGCAAGGCAGGACACCTGGGTTTGATCCCTGGGTGGGGAAGAGCCCCCTGGAGAAAAGACTGGCAACCCACTCCAGTATTCTTGCCTGGAGAATCCCATGGACAGAGGAGCCTGGCAGGCTACAGTCCATGGGATTGCTAAGAGTTGGACACGCCTGAGCAACTAAGCACGCACGGCAACATTTTTGGCACCAGGAACTGTTTTCATGGAAGACAATTTCCCCCAGGGGTGGGGGTGGGAGAGGGAGGATGTTTTTGGAATGATTCTCGTAAGAAGCATGCAACCTAGATCCCTTACATGCATAGTTTGTAGTAGGGTTCCCGCTCCTATGAGAATCTAATGCTGCCACTGATCTGACAGGAGATGGAGCTCAAGCAGCAATGCAAGTGATGGGGGGCAGCTGTAATACAAATAAAGCCTGGCTCAGTCAGCCACTGCTCACCTGCTGTGTTACTGGAACTCCTGAGTGTTTATGGGATTAATCAGCCAACTTAGCTTAACAAACATTTGTTGACATCCTGTTAAGTGTCTGCCATGATATGGGGAGACACACATAAGCAACATACTTCCTCCTCTCAAGGGGATTACAGTAACTATACAGCTATATGATTTAGATATTTAATATAAAGCTAATATGGTTAAGAGAAAACCGTCTCATTACCTGGAACTAGCATCATAATGGAATTGGGTGGGCACAGGCCACCATCTGAGCAAAAAGCTAGAGGGTCATCACCAACCTGGGGGAGACCAGAAGGAGGAATTAAAGCCATAAGGCAAAAGCAGTGAAAATACACAGTTACAGAAGCCGAGGAAAGAAAACAAGCACAGGAGGAGGCCCCGCTGGCATTCTGACAAGAAACCAAATAAGACAACACCTGAGATGTGAAGTCAACTGCACGGGTAGTTTGACTGTTTGGTGTGTATTCCAGTCACATCTTCATTTCTATCCAAGGAGAAATGATAAATGACATGTCTACTGCCTTCTCTAGCCTCAAGGCCAATTTGCCAGCCCCTTAATCTAACTCTCATTTGTGAGTAAAACTCCCCCTTCTTGGCTGCGTCTCCACAAAACCTTGCTCACTCCATTTCCTACTCTTTGCACATCCCAAATCCTCCAGCTCTCCTCCCTGCCAAAGAAACACCTTCTCTGATGCTTTCACGATTTTGAGGCATTTTAAGACAGAGAGAAGCATTTTAAGTCAAAGAATCCATGACTTAAACTGCAGAGGGAGTCCATTTAAAGGAGATTTAGGTCACTGGTAATATGGTAACTTTCAAACAAGATCAGCAGTCTTCCCCTGCTCATCACGTAGGACATTAAGATGAATCGCCTTAACACCAGACCCTTTGCATTAATAAACATCAGGTTTACAGTGAACAGTCCCAGAAAAAAAGGTATCTCTAGTGAGGCTCTTACCAACAAGCACTGTATTCAACAGCCACACAGATATAATAATTACCAATATAAGATCTTGTGCCAAAAAGAGCTAGGTGAATTTTGTGGTATACTGTATAGATAAGCATCTAGGCCAGGGATTTCTTTTAAACACAGAACTCAGAAACAAACCACCAAAACCCAAAGCAGCATGACCAATGCGTAGACCAAAGAATGCTAGTTTTAGGAGATGAACACAGCTGTTATAAAAAATGAGAATCCAGGGACTTTCCTGGCAGTGGTAAAGCCTCTGTGTTTCCACTGCAGGGGGCAGAGGTCAGGGAACTAAGATCATGCAGGCTACGTGGTGTGGCCTAAAACATTATATATGTATAGTCAAAGCGAAAGTGAAAGTCACTCAGTCATATCCAACTCTTTGCAACCCCATGGACTATACAGTCCATGGAATTCTCCAGGCCAGAATACTGGAGTGGGCAGCTGTTCTCATCTCCAGAGGATCTTCCCAACCCAGGAATTGAACTGAGGTCTCCTGTATTGCAGGAGGATTCTTTACCAGCTGAGCTACCAGGAAAGCCCTAATGAATATAAAAAGAGGTGATTTAAAGCAAAATAATATATATTTTTTAATGAGACTTTTGGGACTTCCCTGGTGTCCAGTGGTTAAGATTCCATGTTTCCTTTGTAGGGGGTACCAGTTCGATCCATGGTCAGGTAAGAACCTGCATGCCACAGCATGGGGCCAAAGAAAATAAATCAAAAATAAATCCTGGTTTAAAATTCTGGGAAACCCTACATGAGACAAGTGTCTCTACCATCATCTTGAATGTGTCAAGGTAAACTGAATTTCTCCTAGAGCAGGATAAGATATATAACATTTCCCAAGTTTATTTGATCACAGAATTTCTTGATGTACATTATTTTGCAGACCTAAGGTTTTCTTAGGAAGCATATTTTAAAACTCATGAAACTGGATTAGATTTTTAAATTATAGAATTGTATTAGAGGTGACTTCTAATCTCAGAAGTGACTTTAGAACAGCTGTTATCAATTGTGTCTGCCCATTAAAATCACCTAAGAAACGTTTAAAATTCCCAGTGACCAAAGTCTTACCCCAAATCAATCAGCTCAGAATCTCTTGTGCTAGGACCCAGACAGACATCAGTAGTTTGTAAAGCTCCCAAGGGGCCTTCAATGGGCAGCCAAGTTGATAGCCACTGTCACTGGGTCTGGGCTTCCCAGATGGTGCTAGTGGTGAAGAATCTGCCTGATAATACAGGAGACTTGGGTTCGTTCCATGAGTTGGGAAGATCCCCTGGAGGAGGGCATGGCAACCCACTCCAGTATTCTTGCCTGGAAATCCCATAGACAGAGGAGCCCGGCGGGCTATGATTCATAGGGTCGCAAAGAGTCGGACACAACTGAAGTGACTTAGCATGCGTGCATGCCACTGAGTCTCCTACCAATGTAGGAAGCTCTTCAGCATTCTGATAGCTTGCTGAAGTAGCTCTTCAATAATAGGGAAACTTGGTACCCACAAGAGACAGTGAAACATTCCTCTGCTACGTTAAACAGAAGATGAAGCACACTGCGTCTAAGACAACATTTATCTCCGTAATATCTTCTCTTGCTAAAACTGTAGGGTGTCTGCAACATTCCTGTCTTTTATCAATAGATGAATGGCTCATATATTTTTTCCCTCATTAGTTTGAACATAGTGTTCGAGATTAAATTCACACACAGAGAAAACACAAGCTTCAAATTTATTAATAAAGTTCTAACAGCAAATATTGAAAAGCAGGTAGCTAGACAGAGAGTACAGAATATTAACTGTGACATGTAATATTTAAGGGTAGGCATTTTTATTAATATTTATATACCTAATATGTACCAACTAGAAATCTAAATAGCAGAGATGCTTTTTGCATTATGTAGACACAGACCAAGTGAACCTAACCAGCCTCCAAAGCACAGACTGTCCTAGAGGTGGGAGCTGGCACAAGCTTCTTTGCCAATCTTTGCCTTGGTAGGAAGCTTAATTAATTTTATTTATAGTTCTCCCAAGTACTGCTTTCCTTCTTTTCGATGAATTAACTGGAACCCATGTGAGGTCATGAAAGCACTGCTTTCAGCTGAATAGTTAAAATTCTTGAACTCCAGAGACTCCAGCCAGACAAATAACCAAGACAGAAGTACCTTTCTGAATCGACCTAAAACCAATTTAACAATGACAACTCAAAAAGCATTGCCCTGACTTGGGGTGAGTCATTCTGTTAAAATGCATAATAGTTTAATCCCTTGGATACCCATGGATTTCATGCATTATAAACAAAACAACAGGCCCCCAAAACAGTCACTTATGCTAGCCCCACATCACCAAATCTAGATTTCATTATAGTTTCAGCTCTCCCAGAAGTGGAATTTTTTTTTTTAATTGAAGGATAATTACTTTACAGAATTTTCTTGTTTTCTGCCAAACCTCAACATGAGTCAGCCATAGGTATACGTATGTCTCCTCCCTCTTGAACCTCCCTCCCCATCTCCCTCCCCATTCCACCCCTCTAGGTTGACACATGGAGAAGGCAATGTCACCCCACTCCAGTACTCTTGCCTGGAGATTCCCATGGACGGAGGAGCCTGGTAGGTTGCAGCCCATGGGGTCGCTAAGAGTCGGACACAACTGAGCGACTTCACTTTCACTTTGCACTTTCATGCATTGGAGAAGGAAACGGCAACCCACTCCAGTGTTCTTGCCTGGAGAATCCCAGGGACAGGGAAGCCTGGTGGGCTGCCGTCTATGGGGTCGCACAGAGTCGGACACGACTGAAACGACTTAGCAGCAGCAGGTTGACACAGAGCCCCTGTTTGAGTTCCTTGAGACATACAGCAAATTCCCATTGGCTTTCTATTTTACATATGGTAATGTAAGTTTCCATGTTACTCTCTCCATACATCTCACCCTCCCCTCCCCTCTCCCCGTGTCTGTAAGTCTGTTCTCTATATCTGTTTCTCCATTGCAGCCTTGCAAATAAATTCTTCGGTACCATCTTTCTAGATTCCCTATACCAGAAATGGAATCTTAAGCCAGTCAATCAGGGATCACCTGATCAGCACTGGTCAGATAATCTGCCTGATAGACATCTGCCATCCCCTAAAGAAAAGTGACCCTTCAATAACCACCCCACTTTTTTGTCTGGTATAAACTCCTCGTTCCGCTCCCTTCTGCCTAATAAGTCTTTCATTATATACAGCTTCTTGGAGCTCCTCCTCTCTATCTGCTAGATTAGATGCCTCCTGATTCATGAATCACTGAATACCAGATCTTTAAAATTTACTCAAATGAATTTTGTTTTTTAACACATGCAAAACTTGCATCAAAGAAAACAAATACCTAGTGCTTAAAACTGAAAAGGTTTATGACAAGGTAGTTGCATTATTTATTTGAATAATAAAATAGAGCCCAATTTCAAACTGACTTGCTGAAACGAGCTATCTGATCTTAGAATCACTAATCTTTATTTCCTTCACAATCCAATTTCCTTTATTATTTGCATTGCTAATGACTGTTTTGATTAAGGAATTAGGGATAGAAATGATCATGCAGTATAATTAGGTATGTAGATTTGCAGCTTTTTGCTTTTAAATGCAGTGTATTCAAAGAGCCATATCTTGCTACTAGATAACTTGTGAAATTATTTATTGTATTAGTAATGTGCTGGGATAGTTAAGGAGCTAAGAATTTCAGGATTATCCCATGTCCAATGTCTGGTGGTCCATAAATATACCAAATGAATCTAAGTAGGCCTTTAAAAAATCCAATTTTATTGAAATAAATATGAGTTTTAATAGCCCAATAAAACATCACTGAAAGATAAATATTGGAAGTTATATGGCCCAATTTCAACATAGCAATTCAATGAATTTTACCTCTCGAGGAAAAAAATATATATTATAACTCTTTTTCATGACAAATTTGTATCTAACTTAAATAATACTCCTTAATGAACTTGATAAGTTTCTATAATAATGGAGTGAAGTTATCTGCTGTTCCCCAAATAGTTTGCTAGGTATTTTGAAACTGAAATATAAAGAGGACCTCAGGGAATGTGCAGCACTTATGCTAAAGAGGAGGAAACACAGGCAAAGAAACAGAGAGGACAGGGGGATTTATAGCTGTGTTTAATTTTGTGCTTGGGCTGCTGTCATGGAGAAGAAGTATTAGACTTTCTCTGAAGCTTCTGAAGGCTAGAGACCAAATGGAGATAGGTTGTAAAACAGCAGAAAAAAATATTTTCAAGCAGGCAAAATTATTCCAAGATGGAAAATCCTGTAAAAGAAGTGAGTCTTTTGTAAATAAAAACAATAAAGTCTAGGCTTGATAAATACAGAAGAAATACTGAAGAAGAGGTCTGACTCAGAAGCAGAAGTCAACTGAATTACTTAAAAAAAAAAAATTTTTTTTGCCGTGAAAAAGTCAAATATTGTACTGGAAGGAGGTGACTAGCTAAAAGGGTTAACACTAGGGTCATTATTATTTTCTTTTTAATTGGTGTATAGTTGCTTTACAATATTGTGCTAGTTGATAACTTTTAAAATCTGTTTCTACCCTGGTGATCTAGAAGTTAATTACAGTTAATTGGAGATTATTTAAAAAAAAACAACAAGGAATCTAGTTTAAATAAATCACTGAAATATCAGAAATCAGAAACAAGCTAAAATAAAACTTTTAATTTAAGGCACAGCCACTGAGAGACACACAAATGGTCACAATTAAATTACTCTCTATTAAAAACTTACACAAATATGGCCATATTTTTTTGAAAATCTCTAGAAGAATTTTTTTTTTGTATATTTCACATTAAAAACTAAAAACTACTATTTACCTGCACACTTCTGGTTATTATCCCTAGATTCTGAGGTCATAGATGATTTTTATTTTCTTCTTTTTGCTTATGTTAATATATTTGTTTTCTTAAAAATGAAATGGTTAATTGAGAAATAAATTTAGTAAAATACTCAATGTATGTTTTGTCTACAGTCACAGAATAAAGTTAAAAACTGAGATACTTAGATATTTTCATCAAAGCCTCATTTTAACCTCAATTGTCTATATATGGTTAAAAAAAATTAAGTACTTAGTGATAGTTATGTAAATTTGTTCTTTAAATTTCTCAGTGCAGAAACAGCCTACACACTCCATAAAGCTCATATTAATTAATAAAATTAGCATTCTGGACATATTTTACTGCAAGTGTAAAAACATTGTTTTAGTATCTTTCACAATATAATTGTGTACTAAGGAGTATTTTAATTTTATAATATTTCAGTTTAAAATTAAATCATTGTCAATAATTATTTTGAGTTACAATCTCAACAGCTATACCAGCTGTGGAGGTTAAAACAAATAACAAGATTTAATTCTGGTAAAATTAAGCACTTTACCAAGCACTCTAGTCCAAATTAAGGCGATAACCACATGGTACAAATTCAAGGAAACAAAATTGTAACTTATTCTACTGTTCCCTGCCAGGATCATGTAAAAGAACTTATGAAAAAAACATCTATAATATTTCTGTGTACTTACCATTAT
Organism: Bos indicus x Bos taurus; assembly: GCF_003369695.1. NCBI lineage: Eukaryota > Metazoa > Chordata > Mammalia > Artiodactyla > Bovidae > Bos > Bos indicus x Bos taurus. The sequence continues at coordinate 45,874,475 of NC_040089.1, forward strand.
GTACTCTGTTTTAAAATCACAGTTGTCTTCATTAAATTAAGCTGAAAGTTAAAGATATCACAGAAGGCCTTACAAAGGAATTCAGCCTCCATACTTTGAAAATTATTTGAAGTTTTGGGAAATCACTGTATTAGAAAATTCAGCTTCTGAGACTTTCTGGTGGTCCAGCAGTTAGAACTTCACTTTCCAATGCAGCAGATACTGGTTCAATTCCTGGTCAAGGAGCTGAAATCTCACATGCCCAGGGGTCTCCATTCCTCATGTCCTAAAACTGGAGTCATGGCTCAGGCTCAGGCTTATGGCTAGTTACTTAAATGCTACGAATGGCTAGACCTCCCAGTTTTGATTTCTGCTAGTTTTGTTCTTCTGATGCCTTCGTTTCCAGGCTTTGGTGCAGTCAGAGCACCTCTGTGATGTGATGCCATCCATCAACTGCATGCCCATCGATCATTATTTGTCCATCAGCCCTTATATGCCTGCCTGGTTAGAGCTTCCTCAACCTCTGGCAGCTCTTGGCACTGCATGGACCTTCTCCATCCCAGTGGATACAACCTTTCTTTGTATGTCCCCATCCTCCTGATACAAACACTCTGAATCAAAAACAAACAAACAAACAAAAACTATCTGAATCTCATCCATGTCAAAATAGAATCCACATATGGGACTTCGTGGAGAAATAGTTCATATGGTCCCTTTCAGAATCACTGCAGCATCTTTTCTTCATGTAAAATAGTTACAGTGAAATAGGTATGTATCTACCATTCACTTCCAGGGCTGTGATTTCCTCTGCATTCCTTTTCTTGACTTCCCTAGTATGGGACACCAGTGGATTCCCCTAACTAAAGAATCCTCAGCTCTCCTCTTTTCAAGCTGCTGCTAAATATACATTTAATATACATCCCAAATGTACATTTGGGCTTCCTAGGTGGCTCAACAGTAAAGAATCCATCTGCCAATGCAAGAGCTGCACAAGATGACAATTTGATCCCTGGGTCGGGGAGATCCCCTGGAGGAGGATATAATATCCCACTCCAGTATTCTTGCCAGGATAATCCTGTGGACAGAGGAGCCTGGCGAGCTACAGTCCATGGGGTCATAAGGAGTCAAACACGGCTAACCAACTGAATATGCACGCAAACACACTAAATATGCATTTAGGATGAAGTCATACATTAAAAGGCAAAATGGCTCTGGGACCTTGACCAGTAGCTACCATTACTATTGAAAAGAATTCAGTAACACATTTGTGACACTGGTAGATACTTTGGAGGAATGAGCATTCTGACCACTGTGTGGTTCGGCCACACTGACATTTCATAATAGTGCAAGAAAGCTGCTCAGAACTGCTGTGTTATGCTACAGGGCACACTGTCTGGCTGTTCTCTGTTAAGTCTCTAAGAACTTTAGAAACAAAAACTGCTGTTAGCTTAAGTGGTACTTAACCTGAAATCACTTGAGGAAGAGCCTGGAAGCATTGTGCCCTCTGAAGGGATGGGATAAATATAACATGTGTGAAATTTTATACCAAGTTGATAAAATAACTGAGCCCTTTGAAGAGACACACAAAAACTTATTTTCCTGCCAACACTTGCCTACATGATTTCATCTAGACTCATGGATTAACTACAAGCTCATGACTCCCAAATTTAATCTTTCAGCCCAAATCTGTCCCTTGACCTTCAAAATTACTACCTAAATGCCTCCTCTATAACTCCACATGGATGTCAACCAAGCATCTCACACCGAACACATCCCAAACACAGATAATTCTCCCACATCCCCAGTCTATTTCTCCTGAAATCTCACTAAATAATACCTCCATTCTTGTCAGTGTACAGGAATAAAAATCTTGATTCTTCTCTTTTTTTCTCACTTTCAACATATCAGCAAATTCAGTTAATTCTCCTTCCTAAATATCCAGAATTAGATCCCCATTCACCATCTCTGCCATAACAATCCTGTTCCAAGCAGCAGCATCTCTTGCCTGGACTAACACAGCCTCCTACCTATAGTTTTGCTCCTTCTCCCTCTCCCTCTACATTTATTTTAAAGGGAGATGGAGACTTTAAAAGGTGAGCCAGATCATGTTACTCCCCTGCTCAAACCCTTGCAGTGGTTTCTCAATTTACACAGCAGAAAATCTAAATTCTTTACAAAGGTTTATGTGAGTCTTGATGGTCTGCACCCCAGCCTTCCGCTGCCTCCCACCTGCCTCTTGCTGATGACATCTATCATCACTCTCTCCGTTACTCACTTTGTTCCAGCCACAAGGGCATCCATACTTCTACACCTTAAATGTATGCCTGTTCCAGGGACCTTGCCTTGTTTCCTGAGACACTCCTCTCCTGCCATCCACCAGGCTTACTCCGTCACTTCCGCCAGGTCTCTGCTGAGATGGAACCTTAGGGAGGCCTGTGTCTGCTTATTCTACATAAAATAGTGTGTTTCGCCCATAACACTCCTTATTTCCTGATCTTGCTATACTTGTCCTGATTTGAACAAAACCATTTATTTACTCACTGCTTGCCTTCTCTCAGAAGATATAAACTCCTCGAGGTTGGAGACTTTGTACGCTCAGCACCTCGAACAGTGCCTGATACAGAATAAGCATTTGCTATATACTTGTTGGTTGATTAAACAAATGAATAATGCACTCCTGCATTCCCAGTCTTTGTTATAATGAAAGCCGGCATGTTTGTACATCCTCGCACATCATCTGGAACACATCAGACCTTGATCCAGCCATTCACAATGCCCCCAGGATGGGGAAAATCTGGAGTTAATCATCCTTTTCAAATTGGCACTGCCCCCTGGGCATTCTATCATCCTTACACCAAGACTGCTGGAAAATCCAGATTGAGCGATTACAATGGTCTCCTAAGGAGCCATTTGCTGTTCATAAAACTCTAAAAAATAGCATCTATGGAACAAAGAGGCCGATGCAGTGTAGAGATACATTACCCTGAACAGCTTAAGATGGCTTCCAGGAATAGGATGTACCATGTAATAGCGTAATAACCTGTCCATTTCTCATTAAAAGGAGACTGAGAGTACCCTGGCACCACACATTTATTTTTAAAGCTCTTGCGTGGAGTTGTTCTCATAGACTCTCACTGTGGACTTGAAGATTCTAAAAGAGAATTTCTAATAACTGAGAGACATCATCAACATATCTCAGGCCTCCTAAATGTGGAATTAGAAAATGAGATAGCAGACAACGAACAGAAGGAACTGCTGCAGAGAATACAGCGTGTACATTTTAGACAAATCTTCTACTCTTTCAGAATGAATGAATGAATGATTTGAAAGAGTAAATACCTCACCCATTATCTTCATAAACTGTTTGGCTCAGAGGAGGCACTGAATATTTGGTACTTACATTTTTAACCTGATATTGGTGATATTTTTAACCGTGATATTGGTTAAGATGGTTAGATCTTGATATCAGATATACAAGGGTTAATTCTTGGCTGCTACTAATTACCCATTGAATTAGACAAGTCACCTAACCTCTCCGATCTTCTATTTTCTTATCTAGAAAGTGGAAGGATTAGAACCTTTCATGGCTGGGGGTGGGGTGGGGGGTCTCCCTGGTGGTTTGATGGTAAAGAATCCTCATGTCAGTGCAGGAGACATGGGTTCAATCCCTGGTCCAGGAAGATCCCACATGCCCCATAGCAACTAAGCCCGTATGCCACAACTATTGAGCCTGTGCTCCAGAGCCTGAGGGCTGCAAATACTGAGCCCATGTCTGAAGCCTGTAAGCCCCGGAGCCTGTGTTCCACAAAAGAAGCCACCACAATGAGAAGTCCTGGCACCGCAACAAAAGAATATGCTCCGCTCACTGCAACTAGAGAAAGCCCACACAAAGCAATGAAGACCGAGTGCAGCCAAAAAAAAAAAAAAAGTGTAAAAAAAGAACCTTTCATGGAAGAGGACTAAACAAAATAAGCAAAGAAAAGAAAGAGTGTAGTACAGCATCTGTGTGCTCAGTCACTTCAGTTGTGTCCTACTCTTTGTGACTCCATGGATTGTAACCCGCCAGGCTCCTCAGTCCATGGGATTTTTGCAACAAGAAAACTGGATTGGGTTGCCATGACTTCCTCCAGGGGATCTTCCTAATCCAGAGAGACTGAACCTAAGTCTCCTGTGTCCCCTGCATTGCAGGTGAATTCTTTACCGCTGAGCCACCAGGGAAAGCCCAGAACAATATCTAGCATATAAATAAAAATAACAAATACAATAGTAACAGTTAATACAGTAGGCATTGCAGGAAGGATCTGGGAAGAAAGAGGAGGCGATTACTCTTCCACACTTTCGGGTCTCCACTCTGCTCTCTATGGCATGTGATTTGAAGAGATCCTAGTGGCTCAGTTGATAAAGAATCTGCTTGCAATGCAGGAGATCTGGGTTCAGTCCCTGGATTGGGAAGATCCCCTGGAGAAGGCAATGGTGACCTACTCCAGTATTCTTGCCTGGAGAATTTCATGGACAGATGAGCCTGGTGGGCTATAGTCCATGGGGTCACAAAGAGTCAGACATGACTGAGCAACTAACACTCTTTCACTAACAAAATAAAAGGCTTTGGATTCCTGTTTCTCACGCATTAGAGAGAGGGAATTATTTCCCTCAACTTGTCAACTGATTTCCCAGCTGACATCACACAAAATTTAACATCTTTTCCAGGGTTTGATAAACGCCACACTTTTCCTAGGAATTCGCACTCAGTCTCGCACTCAGAATTAAGGCGGGGACATTCATTAGTCGCTCCTCCAATCCTGCCAGTTTCTCCCTTGCTTGCTCTTCTCCCTACACTCCAATCCAGGTACCACTGGCTGCTTTTCCCCTGCTCCCTCTGCTCGTGTGAGAGAAGCCTCCTCGCCACTCCCTGAAGAAAGAGACTGGGATCTCAAGACTCACAATGTTGCACCTCCTGACCCTGTTCTTTGTTCTCATCCAAACCAAGACAGACTTATCCTTCAAGATCAAGCCTGTGTATTACCTCCCCCATGATGATACTGCTGTCTTCGCCACCAACCACAAGTAGAGATGATTTCTGACTCCTTTGCGTCATCCATGTGTTTCGTTAGAACTGCATTTCGCCTTTGGAATCTCTGTTGCAACTACTGGTCCATCCAGAACTGAGGATTAGGGTCAGAGAGACCTAATTTCTAATTCCAACTACCCATTAACTAGGTGACTTTGAGGATGTTATTTACTGTCCTAGAGCTTCAGAACCGTCCTCTGTAAAAGCAAAGTCATACTCTCTATCTGGGAGGATTATTATGAGAATTCAGTGAGATCATGGAAATAAATGTTTAGTCAATGCTGACACATAATACGGGCTTTATGTGTAGTGTGCTTGGCACATAGAACCCAGTCTTTTACACACACAAAAAAAATTTATAGAGCACTTACAATGTGTCAGGCATTGTGTTAGGAGGCAGTAAGACACAGTTCCAGCACTCAACAAGCTCAGAGGCTGTTGCTGATGCGTGAGGGAATGCGGGTTGGGGGAAGGTGCAGTAGAGCAGGGCATGAGTGGGATGGACTGACTAGGGAAGCTGCAGTCATGCCCCAGTGTGGCAGGTGCTCTCACACAGTGGGCTGACATGTGACTGCACCCACCCAATTCTTGGAGGGCAAGAAAGGCTTCCCAAAAGCCGTGGGGTTTAAGCTGAGAGGAATCAGCCGAACACGGCGATGGCTGAGACAGTTGAGATGGTAGAAGTGATGAGGTTGACTTGGGGGTTAATACTGGGGGTTGCACTTAGGTTGGTACTTAGGGCTTCCCTGGTAGCTCAGAGGTTAAAGCATCTTGCGGGAAACCCAGGTTCGATCCCTGAGCTGGGAAGATCCTCTGGAGAAGGAAATGGCAACCCACTCCAGTATTCTTGCCTGGAGAATCCCATGGATGGAGGAGCCTAGTGGGCTACAGTCCACGGGGTCGCAAAGAGTCGGACACGACTGAGTGACTTCACTTTCACTTTCACTGGGGGCGGCAGGGCTTGAAGGACATTCTTGGCAGGGAATGTGCAGAGACCTGGAAACAAAGGGAGCCTACTGGTTCCAAGAGCATTTCAATATGGCTTGAGACAATGAAGATAACCAATAAATATTGAAAGTGTCGGACTTCCCTGGCAGTCCAGTGGTTGAGAAACCATCTGCCAATGCAGGGGACACGGGTTCGATCCAGGAAGATCCCACATGCCACAGAGCAACTAAGTCCATGCACCATGACTAGTGAAGCCAGTGGGTCTAGAGCCCATGATTCACAAGAGAAGCCACCACAGTGAGAAGCCTGTGCACTGCGACTATAGAGAAGCCCCTGTTATGGCAACTAGAGAAAGTCCATGTGCAGCACTGAAGCCCCAGCACAGCCAAAACCAAATAAATTTATAACATATCTCTATATTATTGAATTAATCAATTAGCTGAGTAATTCATTAACTGAACCCTCTATCCTTCCCACCCTCACTGAGCTCTCCCCACACTCTTATGCGACTATCCATCACATCTATTTGAAGGTGTGTTTACATCCAGTGAACTACAGGGTAGACTACAGCGGTTAGGAGAAGGGGCCCTGGATGAAGACTGTCTGAGTCAGATCTCACCTCTGCTACTTACTGGCTGTGGGACTTCAGCGACTTACCTCCAGTTTACTTTCTTGTAAAACAGAGATTAAAAAATAGCTCCTTCTGTGACTATTCAGATTTAGCTATTAGTATGGCAACCAACTGACACAGAGAAATCATTCAATATATGTTATTAACAAAACATTCCCCAAAAGTGTGTGTGCACATCCTGTTTTGTGACCCAACAGCAAGCTCTTTGAGGTCAAACAGTCTTAAATGTTTTCTCTTCTCAGATATGACAGAGCAGTGCTGTTTGAAAATGCTTAATACATGTGTGCTGACAGAGTTACATCAGTTCAGGCAGCAGAGAAGAATGCGTAAGATTGTGAATTTTGGAGCCAGATCTGTCTGAGCTCATATTTATAGCTCTTCCACTTTCTGATTCTGTGATCTTGGGCAAGTTGCATAACCTCTCATTGCCTCAGTCTTCTCATCTGTAAAATGGGGATAACCATAGCAATGACCTCACTGGTTAGTTGTGAGCATTCAGTGAGTGGCCTTACTCCAGGGCTGGTATTTAAGAGCTAGTATTATAATTGTTATGCTGTGTGTATTTTTACCATTAGAATGGAAAATCAGGACTGAGGTGGGAATGCAATGTCTAAACATGCAGTCAAACTAAAGACACAATGCCAATTAGAGATGTGCAATTTCTATGCATTTGTGTAAAATCATCTACGCATAGGCACAAATAAATATCCACAGTTTCATTATATTAAAAGTGCATATTTGTGTGTGTGTGTGTGTGTGTGTGTGTGCGCGCGAGCATGCGTGCTCAGACATGTAAGACTCTGCGACCCCATAGACTGCAGTCCGCCAGACTCCTCTGTCCATGAGATTCTACAGGCAAGATTACTGGAGTGGATTGCCATACTCCTCCAGGGGATCTTCCCCACCCAGGGATCAAACCCCCGTCTCTTGTATCTCCTGCACTGGCAGTTGATTCTGTACCACTGTGCCACCTGGGAAGCCCTTTATATTCAAAGTAACACCATCTAATGTAAGAGGTCCAGTGTAGATTTATCGCTGCTTCCTACCTGAATTTGTTCTATCAATTTCAAGTTAAACAGAATCTTGGCTTTAGAAGAACCCAAGTAAAAGATTGGAGGGTTTCTCAGAAATAAGAAGCCAAACAACAAGAGACTGTGTCTTAATATCCTGAAAACAGCAAATATCAAAAAATGACAGCTTTCAAAACTTAGATATTAATGATCAATCTAATCCTAAGAGACTCAATGCAATTTGAACCATCAAAGTCAGTTCTGAAGCTGGATCAAATCCACTTATCCACCCCTGATTTAGAGCTTATGGATTTATTCTTCTAAGGATCTGTAATCCAAATATCTTATTTGGGGCTCTTGGGAGAAGATACAATAAAGTGTACAGAACGGTAGGAATTCAAATGGGGAAATTCCTAACTCCTTAATTAAAGTTGCATGGATAATGCTTCCTGCATGAATCAGATTCATAAAAGTATAATAATAACCACAGATTTATAGTTGGACAACGGATGTATGTCATGATCTGAGTTACAGCTGAGAACAGAGTTTGTTAAAGCTGAATTATGGCAAATGCCTTCAACCGAAAAAATGTATGCATAAAATATTAGCCATGATGCACACTTAGAATACTCTGCAGTATAATAAAGACCACTTCTTTTAAAGGTTGTAAATTAAGAATGTTTCCTTTCAAATGAAAGGAATTATCAATTATCACTTTCCCTTTAAAAGTGGCAGAGGAGGTATCTTGCATCTATCTCCTTTTATAAAAGATAGGTCCTCGACTGTAACAGTTTTCTATGTAACCTTCTCCAGGGTCCCTGGATTATGGTCACAAAGCTACCATAAAAACAAAAGCAATATACCTCAGTCATTTCTATCAGTAATTACTATGTTACTACCCAGTTACTTCTACATGTTCTTTGATGTGGTGGGCAGGTTTACAAGTGTTCTGAGCACCTTTTTTTCCTATCTTATTATTTTAGGAAAATCCAGTTAGGAATTGCTTAGGTAGTAAATATTCCTTGGACACTCAACATGAAGGCAGACTTCTTTCTCTAAGCCAGGAAATGAGAGAACAATTCTCGAAACATTCAAAGGTACATTTTCATTAAGAAATTTGGGGATTTGAGTTTAAAACTCACATGTACAGGAAAGGGAGTCTGTTGGGTGGAATAAGTGACTCCCCAAGGCTGCAAGGGAACTGGGTCACTTGGCTGGCAGTTGATGGAGTGAGTTTTGGTGTCTCCAGTTGTCAGATTTGCAATAACATTTAGCCTTTACAAATTACTTTACCAACTCCCAAGATCATCAATCTGTAGTTTGTTTGGTTCTTTTCTCTGAAACTTGCCTTTGGTTCCCACTGGTCTCCTGACTTGAGTTATTGCTGAGTTGATCCAAAATTCATCAGCTTTAGCTCTACCTCCTAACCAGGGAATATCAACACTTAAGCTTCTTTTTGAGGGGGAAAAGAATGAAAAAAAAACCATATATATATATTTTCATATATATATACACTGTAGTACGTAGTTAATTAGATCTTCAAACTAATTAATTAGACCTTCAAACTATCTCTTTCTTTAAAAGAAGCTATTTTTTGAAAGTATTCAAGATTCCCATTCTGTACATTTATCCAGCAGTTCAAGGGGGAAAAAAAGCCTTTCAATTTTGCCTTCCTTCATGTGACCTTTTATTTTTTTTTAAATTTTATTTTATTTAACTTTACAATATTGTATTGGTTTTGCCATATATCAAAATGAATCTGCCACAGGTATACATGTGTTCTCCATCCTGAACCCTAAATATGCTTTTCCTTCTATGTTTAAATATAAGAATAAATTACATATTTGGGGGAAATTTTTGAAGCTATGGAAAAGATAGAGAACAAAATTTTAAAAATCATTCCTAATTTCAATACCTTGAGATCATCACTATTATTACTTTGATATTTCTTTCTAGCACTTTTCCTGCTGCTGCTGCTGCTAAGTCGCTTCAGTCGTGTCCGACTCTGTGCGACCCCATAGACGGCAGCCCACCAGGTTCCCCCATCCCTGGGATTCTCCAGGCAAGAACACTGGAGTGGGTTGCCATTTCCTTCTCCCATGCATGAAAGTGAAAAGTGAAAGTGAAGTCGCTCAGTCGTGTCGGACTCTAGCAACCCCATGGACTGCAGCCCACCAGGCTCCTCCGTCCATGGGATTTTCCAGCAAGAGTACTGGAGTGGGGTGCCATTGCCTTCTCTGGCATTTTTCCTACGTGCCTTCTAATAGCATAAGGAACAAAATCTATATAAACTGCTTTCCATACTGCCTTTAATATGTGATACTATATTTGAGAATTTTTCCATTTCCACATTCTGTGAAAATCAAATTTTTAATGGTTATGTATTACTAATATGTACATGACCTATGAATTTAACCATTTCTATCTTGTCTGATATTTTAAATGTATTTAATTTTCATCCTTAATTCCAGATTCTGGTTCTTTTCTCTGAGTTTTTTCTCAAAGTTTCTGTAAGCACAAATACTGTGTCAAAAAGTATTTTAGAAGACTACCTAGGCCATATGATTTGTTAGACACTGCTCTTAACTTAATAACATTTATTTATTTATTTTAGCCATGTAAGGCATGGGTACTATTGTTATCCTTATTTTACCTGTAAGAAAACGGGCAGCAAGATTAAGTAATTTCCTGGAGTCACACTGGGACTGTGTAGAAGTCCTGGTCTTTGAACTAACCATTATTCCAAGCTGCCTCTGGGGAAAAGTTGCAAGACTTTTCTGATAAATACTGTCAATGTTTCTAAAGGTCATATAACACGAAACTACATGTGAGAGTGCCTCCCTAAACTTCTATCACTTACTTTAAATTCACCAGCACAGAATACTATTTCTTTTAATGTCTATCGCCAAAGTTTACATTTTAGATGTGTATTTATTCAGGAATATGAATCCCTTTGCTATATACCTGAAACTAATGAGGCTTCGTGGCTCAGAAGGTAAAGAATCTGCCTGCTGTGCAGGAGACACAGGAGACTCAGGTTCAATCCCTGGGTAAGGGAAGATCCCCTAGAGGAGGAAATGACAATCCACTCCAGTATGCTTGTCTGAAAAATCCCATGGACAGAGGAGCCTGGTGAGCTACAGTCCTGCTGCTGCTGCTGCTGCTAAGTCGCTTCAGCTGTGTTGGACTCCGTGCGACCCCATAGACGGCAGCCCACCAGGCTCCCCCGTCCCTGGGATTCTCCAGGCAAGAACACTGGAGTGGGTTGCCATTTCCTTCTCCATGGGGTCACAAAGAGTCAGACACAACTGAGCAACTAGGCACAAACGCATACCTGAAACTAGCACAACACTGTAAATCAACTATACTTCGATTTTTAAAATGCAGCAAGGGGTATGTAAGGAGGGAAAGGGACCTAGGGAATTAAACTTATATCTTTATTTTTTTAATTGTATTTATTAATTCAGCCCCTTTATTCTAAACTTTATAGATGCTTTTTCTCTTTGAGAAAATAGAACTTTGAATAAAGTTGGAGTTCAACCAATAATTGGTAGCTTTGGAAAAGAGGAGAATGAGCTCAGATCAGATCAATAAGCACTGATTCAACTTACTTGGATATAGACCAGCAGGCCTGAAAGAACAGTGTGGCAACTATTTAATAGTGTACATAGGAAAATTCACAGCATTAATGCTTCTGCTTAGTGGGGCTCCTTTCTTAACTCAGAGACAAGCTAACAGATGCTTCTTCAAGTTTACTATTCCTGAAGGTATGAAAGTATTTTCCAACAGAAAGCAGCTGAAAAATAATACAAGATGGTACCCAGCCATGAGCTAGATGAAATAAGTGTTATAGTAAGTTAGAGAGGGGAGAAAACTCCACAAGGCTAGGCCCTGAGCTGAATCCTGACAGATGCTGTGAGGTTTAGCTGATGTGTTGGATTGGCCAAGAAATTTGTTCAGGTTTTTCCATAAGATGTTATAGAAAACACAATGAACTTTTTGGCCAACCCAGTGACTGTATTGAATTGGTGGAGTGTGTCCTGAGCAATGATGAGTCTTCTCTTTGGATGAACCTAATTCAGAAAAAGGAGAAATGTTTGCAAATGGAAGTATTTTAATTGCCTTTTAGTTTTAAGCAGGAAATACAATACCTGCAGCTGTTATTTTCTTCTTATTTTCTTATCATGGAAATAGTGCATTTTGGTTTACTTTATGTCAAAATGCTTGAAACTACATAAGCAGGCTGATGTCTGCTGTGCTTCTGAACACATTCAAGTTTGAGTAAGATATACTGATGCTCATGTTAAGGCAGCTAACTATGAGATATGCTCTAATTGCACTTTTTAATAAAGTGGTCTTTTAAAGGAGAGATTTGCTTGGATTTCAGAAGCTACTAACAGTAGCTTTAAAATACAAAACTATTCATGTGACAGAAACACAGGCTTATTTCTAGACAGTTCTTGAGAGCAAATACTGCAGCAGTTTAAATACTATATTACTTCTTAATTATCTTTGGAAGTTGTTAAGGAAAATGTAATTACAGAGTGGTTAAATTTTTATAAAAGATTAAGATACAAAGACAGCGATTTTTTTCTACTAAGAACCAAAAGCATCATGCCTAAGGCCTATAAAAATTTCAAAATCCACCCCAAAAAAAAGTAAGAAAAAAAATACTGGCTTTAAAACAGAAAAAGAAAATTGCAAAGTAGGGATTAATAAATGATATTATTATATATACAGAAGGTATTCTTTTGTTAGGGCTTCCCTGGTAGCTCAGCTCGTAAAGTCTCTACCTGCAATGCAGGAGACCCCAGTTTGATTCCTGGGTCAGGAAGATCTGCTGCAGAATGGATAGGCTACCCATTCCAGTATTCTTGGGCTTCCCTGGTAAAGACGCTTTCTGGTAAAGCTTCTGTGGTAAAGCTCAGCTGGTAAAGAATCTACCTGCAATGTAGGAGACCTGGGTTCAATCCCTGGGTTGGGAAGATACCCCGGAGAAGGAAATGGCTGCCCACTCCACTATTCTGGCCTGGAGAATTCCATGGACAGAGGAACCTGGAGGGATACAGTCCATGGGGTCGCAAAGAGTTGGACATGACTGAGTGACTTTCTTACACATCCTTTTGCTAACTATTCAACGACAGTTAAGTCTTATGATGCTTGTGTGCTGCGCTGCGCTTAGTCGTTCAGTCATGTCCGACTCTTTGCGACCCCATGGACTGTAGCCCGCCAGGCTCCTCTGTCCACAGGGATTCTCCAGGCAAGAATACTAGAGTGGGTTGCCATGCCCTCCTCCAGGGGATCTTCCCAACCCAGGGATCAAATCCACGTCTCCTGCATTGCGAGCAGATTCTTTACCATCTGAGCCACCAGGGAAGCCCCTTATGATGATTATATATAAGCTAAAATGTACCATTACCCTTGTTAAAATAAATGTGATATGATATGGGCCTCTATAAAAAAAAGAACTTAAGTTCTGCCAAAATGTTAACTTGGCCCTGGGAAGGAAGTACTTCTGTCTGATTAAGATATTTTGAAGCACTGCTCATTAAACATGGCTTTCATCTCTCCAATAAGTAACATTTATTATATAATATACCTAAGGTACACTTAAGATATCAAAAGGTATTACAAAATTTCTACGTCTGTCTATAGCCTCAATTGATAAAGGTCACTTGCTTTAGGCAAGTGCTTTGGCTGATTATAATACTTGAGATGTTAGCAGTATGGTTTCCTCTACTTTAGCCACTGGTTTATTCTTCACTGAATATATATATTTAGTTTCAACATGCTTTTTGGCTCAGACTCTGTAACAAATTATTCACTGCTAGGCCTCAGGGGCCACCCAGTTTGTGGTACTTTGCTACATCAGCCCAAGAAACTGTACATCATCCTCAGGTTGAAATTCCAAACTCCAGCTAGAATAAAATGGACACATCCTGGGTCAGGTGTACTTCTCTGCTCTAATCAATCAATCAGGCTTGGGTTGGGGGAGGGGAGGATTATAACTCCTGCAGACTAAGTGTGCATTTGAGACAAAGGGAGATCTAAGCCTGCATCCTAGAAAACAGAGCAAAAGTAAAGTGCTGATGCTTTATTTGCGGGGCACAAAACCAGGGCGGCAAGAGTGAGGAAAAGGTAGGACGACCACGTATCCTAGTTTGCTCTCATCCTGGATGGCACCTATCGCCCTGGTGCGGTGTGAGAGAGATGAGCAGATGCACAAGTGGGTCTCCTTGGGAAGAGGCATGATGGTGCTTTCAGGTCCACAAATCCAGCACCATCCTTCTTTTTAAGAAAGACTATGTGATGCCAAGTGACCAAAGGGTTCATAAGGATAGAAATCAGGGCTCCAGGGCTATTTTATTTGGCTTAATAATGTCCATGTAATATCAGGCTTGGAAGCCATCTAGTTTGGGGTTCACTGACAAATTTTTTAAAGTAGCTTTTGTATTTTAATGCCCACTAAGTAAAATAACCAAGACCTCAAATGTACAAAATATAGTTTTAAAATAAATTTATCTTAAAAATTGAGTCAATCAATTAAGAAAAGGCTCAATAAATAATAGAACAGAGAACACTAGAGCAAAAATTGTGAGAGTGGTTCAGAAAAGAAGTTCATTCATGAATCCAATGTTTAATTCCACATACAACATGCAAGATATTGTGGTTCATCTTGACCCTGAACAGCCCCAATGACTGGTGTTTCCTGATAATACTTTTCCAGTGCTTGACCCAGGTTTTTCCTCTTCTTCCTCTGTTCTTTTGTTGTTTTTGTTTGTTTGTTTTGTTTTGTTTTTCTACTAGTCCTGACTCTCTATTCTGTGGAATCATACAAGTTATTCTACTGTTTCTTCTTCATGGCTGTCCTTTGAATAGCTGAAGTCAATAATTGAATTTTCTTTTAATCTTCTTTTTCTATTGCCCTTTTTCATTAAGGATCCTTGTATTCTCTTCTTTATCATTTTTATGAATAAAGAGATAAAAGGCCCACGTTACAGAGCCTATGTTTCTCATAAAATACACTTGTGCAGGGTTCCAGGAGGGTTTCAACATTTCTATGTGCCTCAAATTTCTGAAATTCTTACATAAAAATTATGTGATCCCCTCTGTATCTTTGCAAGATGAACAGGTAATATCAGTCCCATTTATGAAATTAGAAAACAGAAGGACAAAAATGTTAAGCAATTTAATTAGAAGACAAATAATAATAAATTTCTGAATTAAAAAAATGGAGCCTCCATATACTAGTATTTTTTTTTCTTCTGCTAATCCTGCTGTTTTTATAGTCTCTGGTATCAGGAAATTCACAGCCTAAGATGTAAGATAATACAGACAGAGCCACAGAAAATGGAGAAAAAGAAAGGAGAAAACTGAAAGAGAAAAAAATACAGGATCTAGAGAGGGGTAGACAGGAAAACCAGAGGGACATGATGGTTATAAAAGAGATATGATATTATATCTGAATATTTTTAAGTAGATTGTTATTCTTCATATTGGCTCTTAAACTTAAGCTCCATGAAGTGAGAACCTACTGCTCAAGTAGATGCTAGGGGGACCTTTCAGAAAATAAAATATCTTCTGGAAAAAATCAATAGAGAACTTATTTTATTTTCTGAAGGCCCCCCTAGCTTCTACTTGAGCAGTAGGCTCTGACTTCATGGAAATTTCGGTTGTTATATGTAGAAACCAACACAATGTTGTAAAGCAATTTTCCTCCAATTAAAACATAAATTAAAAAGAATAAAAATACAGGATTCAAATAAAAATAATAGAAAAATAAAATAAGATACAGTTGGCCCTTCATATTCATGATTCCATGCATTTAACCAACCACAAGCAGAATTTTGCCTGAATTTTGGTTGAATCTGCACATTAGGAATTTGGGAAAAGGGAAGGCTGACTGTACTACACCATCTTACAAAAGGAACTTGAGCATCTGTAGATTTTGGTATCCATGGGGGTCCTGGTGCCAGTGTCCCTGGATACCAAAGGACGATCCTAAGTATATACCCCTAAGGAAGACAAGACTCATGATCTGCTCCAGGTTGGGTTTGTAGTTTCTGCTAGGAGGAATTAAAAGACTCAGTATAAAGTTGAACTCACAGCTAAGATTTATTACAATGAAAGGAATACAAAGCAAAGTCAACACAGGTAAGGGCACATAAGACACAGTCTGAAGGAAACCAAATGCAAGCTCCCAAGCGGACCATCCTCGGGCGGTCACAAGGACATGCTTAATTCCTCCAGCAGAGGGTTGTGACAGCACACACGAAATACTGTCCACCACGGAAGATCACTGAAGACCCAATAACCAACACTTTCCTTGGAAGGTGGGCACATAGGCACCCACTGCCTGTCAGGTAACAAAATTCTAGAATCCCAGCAGGAAAGCAGGTGTTCAGCCTGAATGATACTGTTTGTCCGAACAGTTTAGGCACAGTGAGCCACTCTTGTCAGTTAAGGGGCCATTTAACATCCATGTAAGGATCTGTTTGCAGTCACGTTCCCAGATGCCAGCCAAGGTCAATGCTGCAAGCAGAACTTTCTAAGGAGGGCAATCTCAGGTGTGCTATGGCAACTCCTCTGCACACACAGTAAATGCTTCACCCAGCCAAAAGCTTTACTACAATCTCAGGTTGATTAGACCCTGGAACAGAATTTAGTTTTTACCTCTTGGAAAAAGAGAACCCGGACTGTTTTGATATATAAATACTAGTCATCAAAAATATTGGTTTCCCTGGTGGCTCAGTGGTAAAGAATTCACCTGTCAATGCAGGAACCCCAAAGGAGATGTAGATTTAATCCCTGGGCCAGGAAGATCTCCTGGAGAAAGGCATAGCAACCCACTTCATTATTATTGCCTGAGAAATCCGATGGACAGAGGAGTCTGGTGGGCTATAGTCCATGGGGTTGCAAATAGTCAGTCATGACTGAAGCAACAGAGTGCATATTGAGCACATGAGCACATCGAAAAGATATTGGGATGGCAGAGAGAGAAAAATGGGTAAGACCAAGGAACGAATCCCTACATCCGACTGAGGAATATATAATCTACAGTCTCATTGATGATCTCACTAAGGATTATTTATCAGTCCCACTTGAGAGTTCCTGCAACTGAGATATTTCTGCCCCTTAAATCTAACCTAGATCTTTCCTTCTTATTAAACTGGATCTTTCCATCTGGCTCAAGAAAGCCTTCCATTCCCCCTGGAGGCTCAGTTGATAAGTAGCATTACAGATCATCAGGGCCCACAATGATGTCTGTACCATACTATCTGCTCACAAAGAAGGAAGCATTTGATCCTTGTACTGAAAGTGCTTAGTCGCTCAGTCATGTCTGACTCTTTGCAACCCCATGTACGATAGCTCACCAGGCTCCTCTGTCCATGGGGATTTCCAGGTAAGAATACTGGAGTGGGTTGCCATGTACTCCGCCAGGGGATCTTCCCAAACCAGGGATTGAACCCAGGTCTCCCGCATTGCAGACAAATTTTTTACCATCTGAGCCACGAGGAAGCCCAAAGAGTAAGAGAATTGCTCATCAGGCCTAGCAAGATATGAACTCATGACCCCTGATTTACAAGACCAGTGCTCTAGCCCCTGAGCTATAGGGCCTGTACTGAAGGAGAAGGCTTTAAATTTCCCTATATAAAACACAAAAGTAATCAGCGTAGAGACTTGAGGAAAGTTATATCGGGAGATTTGGTTTCCTTCAGAGAAAACTTTCGTCACTAATTAACTGTGTCTTCTTGGCCAGTTAGACTCCCAAACCTCAGTTTTCTCATCTGTAAAATGAGAGAATCAAGCTACAGGGCCTGCAAAGTCTCTTTGGACTCAAAAACTCTGATTTAATGGATCTCACATTACTGTCAAACATAATACCACTGGCCTGATTATAAAGTCACAATGTTCTCAACTCAAATGTCTTTCGTCCCCAAATCAGGGGAGGGATGAGCAGTGAGCAAGGAGGGGGAGTTGGGAGAAGGGACTTCAAAAGAAAAAGTTGTAGGGATTAAAAGAGCATTTGAATTAAAAAAAAAAAGTCTTCCAAATATTCTTCCTACTCAGAAATGTTTACTGGAATCATACAGAACTACTTCTTTATGCTCTAGCTGAACTTTCCCTGCTTGCATTTCAATAATAAAGAGATCAGCCCATTAATTTTTTAAAACAGGAAATGATAGGGAAAAGACTCCATAAACAGCTGAAATGTTAATCACACAAAGGCTCCCAAAGCAATTTCATTCTGGATCCCTCATGGTTATGCATTACAATAGTAATTTTCATCAGAACAGTGGCCCTTCTGACAGGCTGCTGGGCAAATGATACCTATAGCAGCCTGAATACCTGTGCTGGCTTTTGAAGGGGCACCTGGGCAGAATGTTCCAGAAAAGCATTGGCATAGACAGTGGGGCTGGTGGGGTGGAGGCAACAGAGAGAGTAATTAATCCATTCGGAAGATACTAGGTAGTCTGCATATATTATTTATTTGAATTCAACAACAGGGGATATAATTATCATGCTCACTTCACAGATGATGGAAACGAGGTTCAGAGAAGGTAGGTAACTTTCCTACAGGCATACAATCACATCGTGGATTAGTTTTCCACTGCTGTGTTCTTGCTGCACAACAAATTACCACAACCCCAGCAGTGCAAACACCACAACTGTATTGTCTCACAGTTTCCACAGGTCAGGAGTCCAGGTGTAAGTTAGCTGCGTTCTCCACTCAGATCTCACCAAGCTGAAATCAAAGTGTCGGCCACATGTGCAAAGTCACTTCAGTCATGTCCAACTCTGTGACCATATGGTCTGTAACCCGCCAGGTTCCTCTGACCGTGGGACTTTCCAGGCAAGAATATTGGAGTTGGTCGCCATTTCCTACTCCAAGGGATCTTCCCAAGCCAGGGATTAAACCTATGTCTCTTATGTCTCCTGCACTGGCAGGTGAATTTTTTACCACTAAGGCTACCTGAGAAGCCCAATGTTACATTCTATTTACATTAGAAGTTAGAATTAGTAATGTAAGTTAGAAATTGGAATTAGTCGCTGAGCCGTGTCTGACTCTTTGTGATCTCATGGACTGTAGCCCGCCAGGCCCCTCTGTCCATGGAATTCTCCGGGCAAGAACACTGGAGTGTGTACCCATTCCCTTTTCTAGGGGATCTCCTCGACCCAGGGATCAAACCTGGGTCTCCAGCATTGCAGGCAGGTTCTTTACCATCTGAGCCACCAGGGAAGCTGTGATTCTAATCTGAGGTTTGGGGTCTTCACCCAAGCTCACTGGTTATTGGAAGAGTTCATTTCCACTAGAAGAGGTCACACACATCCTTACCACACGATTCCGGTAGGCAGTTCACAACTTGGCTATTTGCTCCCAGGCCAGTCTGGCTTGTCCTGGATAATCTTCCATTTGGTTAACTCACTAACCAAGTCAACTCACTGGTTAGTGACCTAATCGCAGAAGTGATATCCAATCCTAGCCACAGGTTGCACTCACACTCAGGTGGGGGGTGGGGAGATTATACAGCACAGCACATGGGCCACTGAGGGTCAGCTTAGAACTCTGCCTCCCATACAGAGCTGGCAAAAGACAAGACCCAGCCCTTGGGATTGCTAGGTCTTCAGTTGTGGGAAAGGCAGGAAAGTGAATAAACACAAAATAAATGTGTTCAGGGATATGTATGCATAAATGGTAAGTACCTGCCTAGGGAGGGTTCATAAAGTTCAATCTGACTTTAAAGAAGAGGCTGCTGTGTGGATAAGATGAAGGGCTGAGTGGGGAGGGTATTAAAGGAAGAGGAAGCATCTTCCCTAAATCTCTTCAGTGAATTTTCCATTGACTCTTCAGATTAATCTTTAAGTCTTAAATATGACTTGCAAGTTTTCATGTGATCTAACTTCTCCTTCCTTTCCAGACATTGACTCCTTTAGTATCTGCTACCTGGACTCATTGTACATCTTTTATATATTGATTTTTAAATTTTATTTTTATTTACTTTATTTTTTGGAGGGGGGCATGTTGTGTGGTATGCAGAATCTTAGTTCCCAGACCAGGATTCGAACCTGTGTCTCCTGCAGGAACATGATTCCCCCAGATTACAGTGGCTTAAAACAAAGGTTTATTTCGTGCTCACAATGCATGATCATTATTGCTGCAAATACTGGTCATTCCAGACTTAGGCTGACAGAACATCCTCCATCTCCAATAAATCTGTGGCCATCGTAACAGAGAGAAGAAACATGATAAATCTAAAATGTTCATCTTGAAAGTGACACGTACTTTCATCTACATTACTACATACATGACATATGTATTCCATTAAAGAAAACGAGTTACATAGCCACTCCTGAGTTCAACAGGGCAGAGACATATAAACACAAGAAGGGGTTCTTCAAGGAAATATTTGACAAAGAGGAATATAATCAAACCAGGCTGCAAGGCTCTCTTCCAACATTTGGGTTTTCACTTTTCATTTGTTAGCAATTAAACTTTACAATTCTGCCTTGGATTTGCAGTAAAGAATACAAGTCAAGGTTTTAGAGGAAAGAGAATCGGAATATCTTGTATTTTGGAAACAAGAAAACTGGCTCAGAGAAGCTGTCCTTCTGCATCTCATGAGAACTGGGATGAAACCACACACCACTGGCCTCTGGACTGAGGATCATTCTTCTGTTGCTTTCATGATATAGGGTTAGTCGCTCAGTTGTCCGACTCTGTGACCTCATGGACTGTAGCCTGCCAGGCTCCTCTGTCCATGGAATTCTTCAGGCAAGAATACTGGACTGGGTAACTATTCCCTTCTCCAGGGGATTTTCCTAACCTAGGGATCGAACCTGTCTCTTTTATTTCCTGCATTGACAGACAGATTCTTTACCATCTGAGCCACCAAGAAAGCCCTACACGAGATAACCAAACTGCTATCCATTGATACAAATCAGACCCAAGGCTTTGTACAGCATGGATGTGATCCCTGTCCTTGAACCTGATTTATGGTCCTCTTAGGGGAACCCCTGAGTCAGTGAGTTACAATAGGGCTTTTCTCAAATCAATTCTCCTTGCTCTGTTGAGAGAGGCTGTAATTATGCTCAGTTCTTTGGTTGTTTTATAGCTTGGTACTGACATAGTGAGAACATCTCCAATAAAAATGTCTATGTGGCTTTGTTTCCTTTTGTATAAATTCATTGTCTAGAATCCAGCAGCCCATGTCTTAGTGATTTATCAGAATTAGTCCATTTAGGAAGGAGTGCCTTGCTCAACTGAAGTCTGTACTCTTTGTTTTACCCAAATATTGGTATTGTCATTCAGCTTAAACTAAGCTCCCATGTATATTTCAAAGCTTTAAAAAACAACAACAACAACAAAAAAAACCCTTTTCTGGTTTAGTCAATTCAACTCAAAAGCCTCTTTATTCTAATCTTTTTATACTTCTTGCTTGTATAATGAACACTTTTTCTTCATCATCGTTTTCTTTTCCACTGACATTCCATATAATGACTACCTAATCTGATGGCTACCTTCACTTATCAATTGGTCAGATCTCAGAGATGGCAGAAAATGTAATGAAACAAAGAACTATTTTTGAAAAATATAGTGTGGTTTATTTTTAAAAATTTTAATATGAGCTCCTTAGTATATCATGGGTCATATGTCCTTCAAATTTACTATGTAAAAACAAGCAGCATATACCATATGACCTTACATTCCCACTCCTGGACATAGATCCTGAGAAAACACTGTCTGAAAGATTACAGGCACACCAACGTTCACTGCAGCATGGTTTACAATAGCCAAGATGTGGAAGCAACCTAAATGTCCATCAATGGAGGAATGGATAAAGAAGATGTGGTACATATATACAATGGAATATTACTCAGCCATTAAAAAGAAAGAAAGATCTAGAGAGTGTCATATTGAGTGAAATAAGTCAGACAGAGCAAGAGAAGTATCATATGACATTCCACATATGTGGAATCTAAAAGGAAATGATACAAATGAACTTAAACTTACAAAACAGAAACAAACCCACAGAGAAGGAACTTTCAGTTGCTGGGGGTGGGGGGTGGGAAGGATGAGGGGAAGGGATAGTTAGGGAGTTTGGAATCAACATGTACACACTACTGTATTTAAAATGGATAACCAACAAGGGTCCACTGTACAGCACAGGGAACTCCGCTAAATGTTATGTGGCAGCCTGGATAGGAGAGGAGTTTGGGGGAGAATAGATACAAATATATGTACGGCTGAGTTCCGTTGCTGTTCAGCAGAAACAATCACAATCTTGTTAATCAGATATACTCTAATATAAAATAAAAAGTTTAATTAAAAAAATATTGGAAAGAACAAACTATATGATGTTTAAACCAATGAATAAAGAAAACATGGAGCATATACTCCAACATTCTCAAATCTCTCAGAAAAAAAAAATATGTATCTGAATATTCTTTTATCAATTGTTCACTCTCTGAGTTTTGAGTCCTTTTTTTTTTTTTTTTACTATTTCTTATTTTGTATTTTTGACATATTTTACGTTGCATTTTTTTCTTCTACTATACTCATGGTGTTGAACTGAAAGGTAGTTTAGTGCTAAAAACTGGGCATATAGTAGACATGTAAAGGAATTTGAGACTAGACAGATTGGGCTATTTTAAGAAATGAAATAAACATTCGCTGTCTGCAGAGAGGTTAGAATCTAGATTTTTTTTAATACATATATTTTGGCTGCATCATGTGGCATGTGGGATCTTAGTTCCCCAACCAGGCATCAAACCTGTACCCCCTTGCATTGGAAGCATAGAGTCTTAACTGCTGAACTGCCAGGGAAGTCACTAAAATCTAGATTGTTAAAAATTGGCCCCTGACACTTTTAGGATTTGGAGTCTAAAAGCTTGTCTGGGGGTCCCCCACACCTCAGTTGAATTTGGACTGCCCTCTGCTCATTTGCTGACACCAGTCCAGGGTGCACAGCTTATCATTGAACAGCCTGAGGACCAGGAATTTAAATTCACCTTCCAGCGATCTGTTCTACAATTTACATCCACATACACACATATATAACACAGGTATAGTATTTCCCTGAGGGCTCTCCAGCATAAATAAACTAAATGATGTCATGTCAGACAAGGGAAATTCTTCAAAGGAAGCCAACATGGCACAGAGAATCCAAACATGGAGAGCACATTTGAACAAACAGGCAGACCATGTGCTAAAGAGCTGCTTCCCTATAACGCCAGAGTTTGGAAAAGTTGAAAAGTTTGGTTATTGGAATGGGACTATTCCTAGAAGACATTAACGATTAGTGGACAGATGACTGGGCTAGGATGAGGATGCTACAGTTATGCTCTAGAGGTCTAGGAACTTAACCTGTTCCATGGCTTACTTTCCACAGCTCAGCTTGATGTCACTTCTGTCCTGCCCATGAGAACTATAGAGTGACCCTTTCTCTCTTTGCTTACAAACAGCTGACATGATATTAAATCTACTGCTAAACACCATAATTCTAAACCACAATACCTTTTGTATATTAATAGTTTTCCTATATCAAAAATAGCACTGTAGAAATACAGGAAAAGAAGAACAGTATAAAGAAGTTATGTGTAATCCTAACATGCAGATGTAAAACTTCTGAAATGTTTGCTATATTTTCTTCTAACCTTTTATTCTAGGATGACTTAATCTATAATCACACCCCCAAATCCATACACAAAACCCCCACTACCCCAACACACACACATGGAGGAAGGGATCCTCCATCACTTACTAGAAAACGACTTAATCTTTTTACTTCTTAGTTTTCTTACCTGTAAAATGCAGGTAAAACTAATGCCTGCTTCACATTTCTAGTGTAAAGATTAAATGAGTAAGTTATAGAATATGCTTAGAATTTTATCTTGCACATCAGTTCAGTTCAGTTTAGTCGGTCAGTCATGTCTGACTCTTTGCGACCCCATGAACACAGCACGTCAGGCCTCCCTGTCCATCACCAACTCCTGGAGTCCACTCAAACTCATGTCCATCGAGTCAATGATGCCATCCAGCCATCTCATCCTCTGTCGTCCCCTTCTCCTCCTGCCCTCAATCTTTCCCAGCATCAGGGTCTTTTCCAATGAGTCAGCTCTTCACGTCAGGTGGCCAAAGTATTGGAGTTTCAGCTTCAACATCAGTCCTTCCAATGAACACCCAGGACTGATCTTTAGGATGGACTGGTTGGATCTCCTTGCAGTCCAAGGGATTCTCAAGAGTCTTCTCCAACACCACAGTTCAAAATCATCAATTCTTTTCTGCTCAGCTTTCTTTATAGTCCAATTCTCACATCCATATATGACTACTGGAAAAACCATAGCCTTGACTAGACGGACCTTTGTTGACAAAGTAATGTCTCTGCTTTGTAATATGCTGTTTAGGTTGGTCATAACTTTCCTTCCAAGGAGTAAGCGTCTTTTAATTTCATGGTGGCAATCACCACCTGTAGTGATTTTGGAGCCCCCTCAAAAAATAAAGTCAGTCACTCTTTCCACACATAATGATACTCAATAAATATTGACTAGTATTATCTTACTGTATATTGTTTTGTTTCCTTTCTGTAAAAAAACTTTATAAAGTACATGCAAACTGTCTCTCTACCTTCATAACCCCAGGCTAAACTACTGCCATCTCTCTTCATAATCACTGCAATGATTATCTAATTGATGTCCTCAGTACAACCTATAGTCTAGTCTCCATAGAGTAGATAGGGCAATTTGTTACAAACATAAATCAGACCATAGAGCTCTTCTTCTCAAAATCCTCTGATGATTTTCAATTACACATACAACAAAATATAAATTTCTTATTATTTTAAGAGACTGGATTTCAATTCATGTTGAAATCCTGCATCCAGATCAAACAGGAGTGGTAAAGAACCTGCCTCCCAATGCAGGAGATGCAAGAGATGCCAATTCAATCCCTGGGTCAGGAGATCCCCTAGAGGAGGAAATGGCAACCTACTCCAGTATTCTTCCTTGGAAAATCCATGGACAGAGGAGCCTGGTGGGCTATAGTCCATAGGGTCGCAAAGAGTTGGACAGGATGGAAGCAACTTAGCACGCAATCCAGAGTGTAACCACTAGAGATGCCCTCAAGGTCCCAGGAACTCTTTATTTTCCTGCTCCAAAACTGTAAGTTCAAAGCTCTCAGTTTCATAGTTGCAAGACACTACTCAATCTCCAGGATCTTCGCCATGTTCCAGAGAAACAGAGAAGAGAGAGGTGAAAGGGCAGAAGTCAAAGTGCAAGGAGATAAGCTGTAGAGTCTGTCCCTTTTGCAAGTCTTCCTAAAAGCCTGTTCATACACACTGATTTCATGGTACATCTTTATCAGTCAATCAGTCAGTTCAGTCACTCAGTTGTGTCCGACTCTTTGCAACCCCATGAATCACAGCATGCCAGGCCTCCCTGTCCATCACCAACTCCCGGAGTTCACCCAGACTCACGTCCATTGATTCAGTGATGCCATCCAGCCATCTCATTCTCTGTCATCCCCTTCTCCTCCTGCCCCCAATCCCTCCCAGCATCAGAATCTTTTCCAATGAGTCAACTCTTTGCATGAGGTGGCCAAAGTACTGGAGTTTCAGCTTTAGCATCATTCCTTCCAAAGAAATCCCAGGGCTGATCTCCTTCAGAATGGACTGGTTGGATCTCCTTGCAGTCCAAGGGACTCTCAAGAGTCTTCTCCAACACCACAGTTCAAAAGCATCAATTCTTCGGGGCTCAGCTTTCTTCACAGTCCAACTCTCACATCCATACATGACCACAGGAAAAACCATAGCCTGGACTAGACGGACCTTTCTTGGCAAAGTAATGTCTCTGCTTTTCAATATGCTATCTAGGTTGGTCATTACAGTCTCACAATCTCCCTAACCCCCACAGCAGCTTCAAGAAACCCCAGGACAGCCAGTAGTTTAATGATTCACACAGGTGCTCCACACTAAACTGGTGGCCAGCTGAGAATTAACCCATTTTGTGCAACGATCACACAAACACAAAGAGGCTACTTTCAAGGGAAATACGGCATATAAAAAAAATTAAAACAAACAGGGCTTCCCTGGTGGCTCAGTGGTAAAGAATCTGCCTGTCAATGCTGGAGACACGGGTTTGATCCTTGGTCCAGAAAGGTCCCACATGCCGTGGAGCAACTAAGCCTGTGCGCCACACCTATTGAGCCTGCGCTCTAGAGCCTGGGGACTGCAACTGCTGAGCCCATGTGACGCAACTACTGAGGCCCACATACCCTAGAACTCAGGCTCCACAACAGGAGAAGCCACCGCAATGAGAAGCCCGCACACTGCAAACAGAGAGCCTGTGCACTGCCCACTCATAACAACCAAAGAAAAGCCTACGTGGCAAGGACGGCCCAGAACAGTCAAAAATAAATAAACGAACACAGGGACATTTTTTTATCTCTTTCCCCCCATTCTCCCTTTATTAACACCATAACTTAAAAGTGGAAAACAGGAAAGAGTTAACAAATAAAGCCAGAAAGGCTCAAGTTCAGTTCCAAAGTTCTAGACATAACTTTGATACCAGCCAGACGAGCCTTTGAAGTGCAAAACAGGATCGGATCCCAAAGGGAATTCTGACACACAAGTCCTGACCTGAGCATTAATCAGAGAAGCCACTGGGTGTGAACAGACCAGGAGGAGTTGGAGGGTGTGGTATGAATACGCTGCTTGGTCTGGTGGTCCTCACCACAACAGAGAAAAATGATCCACTTAGGGGTCAAGTAACAAGTGTCAGGTCCCTCAGGGCATAGCCTGACAATAATCATCACTCAACATAGACAGGAAGCTCATTGCAAATAATTCAATACAGAAAACGTATAGATAATTAATCTCAGCATTTTGCTATATTTTCCTGCTTTCTACCCTTGAACCTTGCAACTCAAAGTGTGTTTTGTGTCCTAGCAGCATTCACCTCACCTGCGGGTTGGTTAGAAATGCTAATCTCAAGCAGCTCCAGACCTACAGAATCAGAATCTACATTTTAACAGCATCACTATGTGATTCTTGTGCTCAGTCACTCAGTCATGTCTGACTTTTATGTGACCCCATGGACTGTGGCCCATCAGGCTCCTCTGTCCATGGGATTTTCCAGGCAAGAATATTGGAGCCGGTTGCCATTTCCTCTTCCAGGGGATCTTTCCAATCCAGGGATCGAACCTGCATATCTGTGGCTCCTACATTGGCAGGCAGATTCTTTACCGCTGTGCCACCTGGGAAGCCCATGTACGACACTTGATATTAAAAGCCCTGAAATCTAAGTTGCATGAAAGCAGAGCCTTTGTGGGTTTTGTTTGATGTTATATTTCCAGTGGGGCAAATGACACCCGGTGTTACCTGGAGGGGCTCAATAAACATTTGTTTTGTGAATGATTCCAGGAGTGAAAGTGCAGCAGGAAGGGGGACCCTTGCAGGTCTGAGAGTAGGCTCTTTCCTAACACTTGTAAATGAATTGCCCAAAGAGACACATGCTGACAAAGCAAGAGACTTTATCGGGAAAGGGAGTCTGGGCGGAGAACAGCAGGATAAGGGAACCCAGGAGAACTGCTCTGCCACGTGGCTTGACATTTTGGGTTTTATGGTAATTGGGTTACTTTCCAGTTTGTCTCTGGCCAAGCATTCTGACCCAGGGTCCTTCCTGGTGGCAAACACATCACTTAGTCAAATGGATTCCAGTGAGAAGGATTCTGGGAGGTTGGCAGGACATATGGACCGGCATCTCCTCTCTTTTGACCTTTCCTGATTTTTTCCGGTTGGTGGTAGCTTGTTAGTTCCACGTTCCTTACCAAGACCTCCTGTTGCCTGGCCAGGGTGGGTGATTTTGGTCAGCAGTTCCCCTAACAAATGCACTAAAGCTTGCGTGCTGAAGATGAATTTGAAAAGATGAGAGCTACTCATGTATCATTCTCTGTATTTTATATACACAGGCACACAAACACATTTTAATCAAAGAATATATTGTTAGTTCATACCTCAGATGCATTAATACAATCTAAATAGTGCTACAAGATGAACTCCTGTCTTGGCCATTGTGAAAGACTAAATCCATGGAAGAGGTGAAGATAAGAGAGTGAGGTGATCCTGGAGAAGTTATTCCCACAACCCAGAAGATGATGTAGATTTGTGGTTCACCCTGGCCTGTCCAAGAGCCACGCTCCTCCTTGGGAATGAATGCACACAGCTCAGAGGGGTACAACCAGGATCCAGGTTCTCTACATGGATGCCACAGAGCTCCAAAGAGATGCCTATTCCAGATTTGGCACTTACGTGACATTGCTAACTTATGCCAGAGTTCACTCATATCAGGTAATGGTCATTCCACCCTGACCTTGCTGGCCTGAAGATGTTTTAGAGCACTGCAGGAACCCCCCAGATCGATAAAAACCCTGGTCAGGGTGTCTGTGATGACAGAATTAACTTTCCTCCAGTGCTGGGATATAAAGACTGGGTCAGATTTCACTCCACTTAAAAAAATTAAGTGTGACATTCCCTTTTTAATCATTTCTTTTAAATTTATTTGAAAATTTTTCAAATATACACAGCAAGTGAAAAGTATAATGAGCCTTCAGTATCCATCATCCAGCCCCCCAAATTATCAATATGCTGCCAAACTTGTTCTATCTATACCTCCCACTTGCAACTCTGTGGTTATTTTTATTTGACAGTTTTATTGAGGTATAAGATACACAGAATCCAACCATTGTGAGAGTAGAAGTCAATGATTTTTAGTAAATTTATACAGATGTACAGACATCACCACAATCTGGTTTTCAAAAATTTTCATCACCCCAACAGGTCCATACAGGCCGCCCCTCTTTCCCACTCCCATGCCTGTTTATAGTCAGTTCCTACTCCCAATCTAAGCTCCAGGCAACCACCGATCTGCTTTCTATCTCTGTAGATTTGCCTTCTGGAATTTCATATCAAGAGAATTACATAGTATTTAATCTTCTTCCACTTGGCAGAAGATTTTTGAGGCTCATCCACGTTGTAGCATATATAAGCACTTCAATTATTTTTATTACTGCAGAGTATTCCAGAACATGGACAGACCACAGTCTATTTATGCATTCACAAATTGATGGATATTTGAATGTAGGTTGGGGCTTTTGTGCTATAAAAATGCTATGAACATTTAGAAGGCTATAAAAATGTTATGAACACAAGAAGAAGGCTTTTTGTGTACATATTTTGATTTTTCTTGAGTAGATACATAGGTGTGGAATTGTTGGGCCATATGGTAGTGTTGTAAAATACTAAAAAAAACTGTGTACCAAAGCAGTTGTACCATTTTATATCTCTACCAGCAATGTGCAAGAGTTCCAGCTTCTCCACATCCCCCCCAACACTTGTTTTGTCTTCATTTTATTACAGTCATTCTATTGCATAGGAAGTGGGATTTCACAATGGTTTTAATTTCTATCTCCCTAAAGACCAATGATGTGCAGCATCTTTTCATGTACTTGGTGGTTTAGTCACTAAGTCATGTCCGACTCTTACGAACCCATGGTCTGTGACTCACTAGGCTCCTCTGTCCATGGAATTCTCCAGGCAAGAACATTGGAGTGGGCTGCCATTTCCTTCTCCAGGGGATCTTCTCAACCCAAGAATCGAACCCAGGTCTCTTGCATTGCAGGCAGATTCTCTACAAACTGAGCTACAAGGGTAGGACTGATGCTGAAGCTGAAACTCCAATAATTTGGCCACCTGATGCAAAGAACTGACTCAATAGAAAAGACCCTGATGCTGGAAAAGATTGAAGGCAAGAGAAGGAGATGACAGAGGATGAGATGGTTGGATGGCATCACCAACTCAATGGAGATGAGTTTGAGTAAACTTCGGGAGTTGGTGATGGACAGGGAGGCCTGGCGTGCTGTAGTCCATGGGGTTGCAAAGAGCAGGACACGACTGAACGACTGACATAAATCCCTTCTGAGATATATCCTCTGTGAACTTTTTCTCAATCCAATCAATAGTTGTCCCTCCATTTGATTAATGATGTTTTTCAAAGCACTCTGATTCTGGATGGTTATGACATCTGCTTACTCAGGATGTATAGAGACTTCACTTAGCTACATTTAGTTCATTTGGCCATAACATATGATGCAGAGCCAATTTTAACTGAAAGTTTTTAATCTTTTCACAGCATAAAGGTCTGTGTCTGGAGAAAACCAAGGCTGGCCGATCTTCTGCCTAAAGGGGTGACCCAGGAGAGTGGGGGCACAGGGCTTCTCATGAGGGCAGAACAGAGGGTTCAGCAAGGACACCTGCTGGAACCTGGTTAGTGACTGTCAAAAATTAACATCTTCCAATGCACAAATATAGAATGTCTCTCCATTTATTCAGGTCTTTTTTAATTCCTGTCACCAATATTATATCATTTCCAGTGTTAACAAGTCTTATACTTCTTGTGTTAAATTTATTCCTAAGCATTTTATTCTTTTGGTTGTGATTGTGAATGGAATGGTTTTCTGAATTTCATTTTCAGATAGCTCATTGCCAGTATACAAAATTACAATTGATTTTTGTAAATCGATCTTGTATCCTGTGACCTCGATGAACTCATTTATCATTTCCAGTCACTTTTTCTGGTAGTTCCTTTAGAATTTTCTACATACAGGTGTGACACTTTTTGCACGCACAATTTCTGTGGAATAAGATTCACAGGAGCCTGCTTTTAAATCGAACGAATTAGAATTCATTCAAGATTATTCCTATTACAGTGCTGCACACGCCTGAAGAGCAGAGTGGAAGAGGGATTGGCAGCCCATCTTACCTCTTCTAAGGCTGTATGAGAGCTCTTTGGTTAAGGGTTTTGTCAAAATATGCCTATAAGAATGTGTCTGGGCAAGGAGGAGGGATTCTTGAGAACTGCTGCCTTCAGAAGATGGCTTGGCCTGAGATATGTCCTTAAGGAATATTCTAGGGAGACAGAAGAAATTAAGAGTAGAGGCAGCCTGGGAAAAAACAAACCTGAAGCAACGTACTTTCATGCCCCCATGTGAAAAGCATGAAAGTGTAAGAAGAGGCATCTTCCATACTTCACAGAGGATACCGATGATGGTACCAAGTCAGTATGTTGAGTTCTGAAAGAGGACAATTCAAAGAACTAGATAAAGGCTAGGAAAGAAGGGAAGGTTTCACAATGCCTAAATTGTTGCTATAAAAGTTGCAAGCTCCTTAGGGTATAATAGACTTGAATCCTGACCTATCACTGAGTCCCTGAGTGTAAAGCACTTAGTTCAGAGTTTGTTTAAGAGTAAATGTTCAATTGCCTGGAAAATTCCATGGAGAGAGGAAGCCTGGTGGGTTACAGTTCATGGGGTCACAAAGAGTTGGACACGACCGAACAACTGAGCACACACACACACACATACACACACAAATGTTGAATCCATGGCAGCTGTCTACATTACTACTATTACTTTCACAACTAAAATTAGAGGTATTCTTCAGTTCTCTACAACTAGCATTTCTCATGCTAAAGGTAGCTCTCTGCTCAATTTGTTGTGCATTTGAGGGACAATATTGTGGGACTCCAGAAGTAGATTAAAGCTATTCCAGATAGAGACTGACTTCAGAGAAGGTGGTAAGGAAGATGACAAAGAAAAAGTTTACACTAACCATGCATAGCAATCAAGACTACAAAGTGCTTTTCGCATGTCCATTACAGCATTATTCACAACAGCCAAGGTAGGGAGATAAACAACCTAAGTGTCCATCAACAGATAGATGAATAAAGAAGATATGGTTTCTCTGTCTAAAATATATAAACTATATATAATTATATATATTATATAATAATATTCAGAGAAGGCAATGGCACCCCACTCCAGTACTCTTGCCTGGAAAATCCCATGGACTGAGGAGCCTGGTGGGCTACAGTCCATGGGGTCGAGAAGAGTCAGACACGACTGAGCGACTTCACTTTCACTTTTCACTTTCATGCATTGGAGAAGGAAATGGCAGCCCACTCCAGTGTTCTTGCCTGGAGAATCCCAGGGATGGGGGAGCCTGGTGGGCTGCTGTCTATGGGGTCGCACAGAGTCGGACACAACTGACGTGACTTAGCAGCAGCAGTAGCAGCTATAATAATATTATAATAAATAATAAACTCAAATGTACCAGTTTCCTAAAAGAAATCAATCCTGAATATTCACTGGAAGGACTGATGCTGAAGCTCCAATACTTTGGCCACCTGACATGAAGAGCTGACTCATCGGAAAGGGCCCTGATGCTGGGAAAGGTTGAGGGCAAGAGGAGAAAGGGGCAACAGAGGATAAGATGGTTGGATGGTATCACTGATTCAATGGACATGAGTTTGAGCAAACTCCAGGAGACAGGGAAGGACAGAGAAGTCTAGGGTGCTGCAGTTCATGGGGTTGCAAAGAGTCATACACAACTTAGAGACTGAATGACAATGAATGACAATATAATAAATTATATATATATATAATTATATATATATATTAATATTTATTATTTAATAATATAAATATAAATATATTTATATTTATATAAATTTATTTATATATATAAATAAATTTATATAAATATAAAAATAAATATAAAATATTAATAAATAAATATATAAAATTATATATATATATAATATATAAATTATATATATAATTTATATATTAATATACATATAAATTATAAAAAGGAAATACTTCCATTTATAACAACATGGATAGACCTTGAGGGCATTACTCTAAATGAAATAAGTCAGAGAAAAAATAAATACTGTGTGATATCACTTATATATAGAATCTAAAAATGCCAAACTCATAGAAACAGAGAGTAGATAGATCCCTGTGATTACCAGGGGCTGAGGGCTGGGAGCAATTGGGGAAATGTTGGTCAAAGGGGATAAACTTCCAGTTATAGGACAAATAAGTTTGGGGAATTTAATGTATAACATGGTGATTACAGTTAATAATTCTGTATTACATACTTAAAAGGTGCTAAGAGTGTAGATCTTAAATGTTCTCACCACAAAAACAGAATGGTAATTATGTGATGAAGGTGTTAGCTAACAGGATGGTGGTAACCATTTTGCAAAAGATGGGTGTATCAAATCAACAGGTTGCATGCCTTAAACTTACACAATGTTATATACCAACTATATGTCAGTAAAGCTGGGGGGGAAGAAGACTACCAAGTGCTTGTAAAAAGACTAATGAATAAACCTGAAATGGCTCATCTGTACATGTGTGTTTATATTCAGAATATGTATTTCAAGCTTATCCGTACTCATACTTAATTACATCTTTAATTTCTAAACTGCCAGATTAAGAAACAAGCTCCTTTCTCATTGTATTTTAAAACCTAACTCTGTGATTGTCAAAAAGGAGGCTATTGTGTAGCCAGAGAATGCAGCCTGAGGGGCAGTTTCAAAACAGAACTCTCCCCTCTCCTCCACTGCCCTCCCTCCCCGTTCCTTCTCTCCTTACTTCTGCTCTAGTTTAGGGCTGAGTCATCTTCCCCGGAGGTGATGGCGTCACTGATTTGGGAAATGGGGCTCTTTGAGCTACATTTACTTTATTTGGCTACAAAATACAACCCAGAAACCGAGGTCTAATTGGCTGGCAGATTTTTGGACCCTACAGAGCACAAGAATCTACGTTTGGGGAAATCAGCTCTGTCCTGCCCGGTCCTGTGCTCCAGGTAGCCAAAAGTCAGAGCCTATTTGATAGGATGGTCCAGGGCAGGGCTCTCAGAAGTGGCCTGAATGTGTTCCATTAGCAAAAATGCTCAGGTGGCCAGCACCTTTGGCAGAAAGAGGTGATGTTGGGGCTGCCGGATAATAAGGCATCTTTATCTGGCTCATTTTCTCTCTCATGAGCAGACATACAATCCTGCAGCCACAGAGAGACACACATTGCTGAAAGAAGCAGGGAGCAGGCACACTGATTTTATCTTTGTGTGATGCATGGCAAGAAATGGCTGCAACCTCAGGAAACTCAGCACTGAATGGAATGAACATTCTAGACGTAACTTCATTTCCTGCTTAATGGGAAGTGAAACCATTTTACTTCTCTGAGCCTCCATTTTTGCTTCTTTATTCCAGAGAGCAATAATTGCTACCTTCAGGGTGGCATCAAGGATAGAAAAAGAACATACTCTAGAATGTTCTCTGTGAGATCCAATGCACTACACAAAAATGAACGAAAAAAAGTACAAGCTGTCTCCCTGGTGCTATGTCTAAACTTGCCCCAGATACTAATATATTTAAGTGGCTAAAAGCAGGGCCAATTTTCTCACTGATATTCTTCTAACAAAGGTAATTTAAATTATAAGAACATACAATATTATTTTCACATAATTTTATAATGCTATTTTCATTTGAACAAAAAGAGTACGGTCATAAACTTCTTTTCTTTTTTCCTGAGTGGGTCCCTGTACAAAAATACATTGTTTATCATGACTCTAATTGGCTCCCTTGTTTCGGTCTGACACTCTTGCAGGTCCATCCTTCACATCACTGCCAGCCTGCTTTGGCTCAAAGACAAATCTGAGTTTGACTCCTTTTTTTCCCCTGAAGGCCCATATCAGTCAAGTCTTTTGGATTCTGCCTCCTTAAAATCTCTCAAATCCATCCATTTCTCCCCATCACACCTGACATGCCTCTATTTTTAAGCCACTCATTTTTTACCAGAAATTAATGACTTAGCCATCTACACGGCCATTCATAGGGCCCCCGTGTTGCTCTCTAATCTGGATTCCTTTCTCCACCCTGCAGCTAGAATGATCTTCCCATGGTGCACATTTCATCATATAACTCCCTGCTGGAAACCGTGATTTTCAGGAATAATCAGGGTGAAATCCCCAACTGCGGGACCTGGCCTCCCTGCTCCTTCAGGCCCAACCTTGAGGTTCAAGCCCTTGCTTGGCACCTTTGCCTCCCTGTTCACCACTCCCTCTGATTCACTCTCCACTCCAGCCTTTCCTAATGATGTGAGGCCCCCTCATGCCATGTTCTCACCCTTTGTACATACTGTTCCCTTTATCGGGAAGACTCTTTTCTAACAGTTTCCATCCTTGTTGCCTTCACATGCCTAATTCCTTTCATCATCACTGACACCATCTCTTCTGGGAATCCAGCTCGGGACCCCTAAGACTGGGTGAGATTGCGGGGAGCCGGCGTGAGGACCTCCACCCGTGCCAAAGGTCATGAGGAAGGAGGCTCGACATACTCAAAGGCGGGATCGAGCCTCAGGAGTCCCCCTGGATATTCTCGAGCATCTACCCCCCAAAACCAGAGTCTGCCTACTTTACTGCTTTGTGCTCTCACCTCTGACTTTACTGGGGGCTGTCCCCCACCACCATCTCGCTCTCTCTGATAAAGAGTTAACTTACAGCTCCAGTTAATAAGTTCCTGGGCATTAGGAGTGTTTAAATCCAAACCCCTCAGATAGCTCTCTAACTCGCCTGACAAGTTTACCTGGACTCCTACAGCTATGCATACAATTGTTTACAGTCTCCCAGCCTCGAGAGGCACAGGAAGCTTAAGATATTCAAATAGCTTAGAGCCTCTCAGAGAGTTAGAAACTGTCAGAATAAAACTAGTAAAAGATTTCATTGATGAGCCAATGCTTGCTGCCAAGTTCCCACATCCCCTGTATTGTATCCTTGAATGTGTATTAATTAATATAGTTGGAATGTAGAAAAAATAAATAGTGGCCTTGGTGTTAGCAACTTTAGACCCTTAAGGTAATAAATTCTTTCTTTTGTTGTAAACCCACTGCACCTCTGCCCTATAGGAATGCAACTTTATCTAACACCTTCGGAGGATGGCGCCAAACCTTAAAATAATTATTCTTAGAGAAAATAAGTCTTACGGTTGACAAACCTTTGTCAAGAGTCATAAAATGTTAATAGGCCTTCTGGCCAGAAGATGATGTAAATCACCTAAACCATTTGTATAAGATAAGTTTGCAGAAAAGAAACCCTGGTCTCGATAAGGATCAAAGACTGCTGACTTTGCATGATTTCACATCCCCTATTATCCTCTATGTGCAACTTAGGGTATAAAAGCCCCTGTTGAAAATAAAGCTACGGGCCTTGCTCACCGAAGCTTGGTCTCCCCGTGTCATTCTTTCTTGTTTCCTTTTCCTCCTTTTCTCTTCTGTTCTTCCTTCATGCCAAAATAATTTGGAGTGTGGGGGTCCTCTGCGACCACTTATTTGCCTGGGCTTCTAAGACCCACTCGAGAAGGTGCCTAAGGTGGGGCACCTTCCGCTATTTGAGAGGGTGCCTGTGGCCTCCGTGGTCAGAGCAAGTTTGGTGTCACGAACTTTATTGATTTCCCACGTAAACCAGTTATTATTGAGCATCTAATAAATCTCTCAGCCTTTGCTATCCCTTAATTGCCAACGCCGTCATCCTGAGGGAATCCCTGGATCCAGCCGGGGCTGGACCCCGACATGAGATGCTCTTTCCCTGTGCCTTCAAGGTATTTTCCTCTGGTACTAATCTATCCGCACTTGCACTCACCTATTTGCTGCTGTGGCTCATCAGAGAGGCTATCAGCTCCCTGAGGGCATGGATAGATCCTTGTTTCTGCTATAACCCATCCCATAGTGGATGTTGTGTTCCCACTCAGGTTACTTCCCATCTCCCAGCTGCTGGGGATGTCAATTTCTGATGGCTCAAAGCCATGACCCTTGCTGGCCACTGCCCCAGGCTGCAGAAAACTGGCTTGTTTTATATAGTTACAGATCCTCTAAGAGACACTGGGCCGTAGTTATAGACCCATCATTACAGACCCTCTAAGAGATACTGGCGGAGAAGGCGATGGCACCCCACTCCAGTACTCTTGCCTGGAAAATTCCATGGATGGAGGAGCCTGGTGGGCTGTAGTCCATGGGATTGTGAAGAGTCGGACACGACTGAGCGACTTCACTTTCACTTTTCACTTTCATGCATTGGAGAAGGAAATGGCAACCCACTCCAGTGTTCTTGCCTGGAGAATCCCAGGGACGGGGGAGCCTGGTGGGCTGCCGTCTATGGGGTTGCACAGAGTCGGACATGACTGAAGCGACTTAGCAGCAGCAGCAAGAAATACTGGAGGGTTACAGATACCTACAGATCCATATAGACCGTCTTAGAGAAATTGGGTCATAGTTACAGACCCACAGTTACAGTCCCTCTTACACACATTGGGCCACCATTGACTGGCTGACATGGGCATACCTAGGCTGGGCCTCCTAGCTACTTTAGGAAATCTCTAAAGGGTTATCTCAGCTCCAGAGCTCCTGGTAGAATAGAATGAGGTTGCCACTGTAACTTCACTGAATATTCATTTTTCTCCTTGTCCAATCCTGCCATCTTACTTTCCTTTATGTGCATCTCCCAAGAATATTCCCCAATAAACTTTCACACACAATTCACAACTCTCACTCTTTGAGTCTATTTCTAGGGAACACAGTCTAAAACATTCCCTACCACCCAATATAGTACCTGGCACACAGTAGGTGCTCAGGATACACTTGACGTTCAACCAAATAAATGTCTTGGAAGGCATACTCTCAAGTCAGGAGACTTGTATTATTCATGTTTCCATTTCTAGTGTCCAGCACAGTACCTAACTATTTACTTGCTTGAATGGTCCTTCAAAAGCTCTCTTTATATGACTAAGACAGCAGTCTTCCGGAGGCATATGGCTACTTTCTTTATCCAGAAGTTCCAAAGTTATACAAGCTAAAATCATAAAAAGAGTCTATTATTACTCTGCATGATAAAATTTACTGCCTTCAATGGACGAACAAGTGACATTGCAAATTTCAAAGCAGTTAGAAAATACTTTGCTTTTCATTAGAGTTTAAAAGGGCTGTGCTCTCCCTGAGAATTAAAATAACTCTAAGGTGAGCTATGTGTAGTTCTAATATATCTGATAGGTTTTTTAAAGGTGTATCTTTAGGAAAACTCCCAAAGAAATATGGGTTGGAGGATAAATGCCAGCTTGAATGAAGCTGAAAACTGAAGAGCTTCAAGACTTTTCCCCCATACAACTCTGTGGCTTTCTGAGAGGTGAGAAGAAATCACTGACTGACTAACTAAAAACCCAAGGGTGCTATTTTGGTCTCAGTAACTTGGACGTGGAAGGACATCTTAATGAGGGGAATCACAATGGTTTATGTAAGAACTCAATGGGTAGGAGTTGACATTTTCCAGAACATGAATGGAATTTCAATGGGAAGTCTGGAAGATAAGGCTGTCTTGGATAGATGGGCAAAACCAGAAACAGGGAAGTCAGATTAGAAATTATAGTTGTTTTCAAAGAGGACCCACCTAGTAAAGGGTTGCATACATACATGCTCAGTTGCTCAGCTGTATCTGACTTTTTGTAACCCCATGGACTGTGAAGAAGGCTGAGTGCCAAAGAATTGATGCTTTTGAACTGTGGTGTTGGAGAAGACTCTTGAGAGTCCCTTGGACTGCAAGGAGAGCCAACCAGTCCATTCTGAAGGAGATCAGCCCTGGGATTTCTTTGGAAGGAATGATGCTAAAGCTGAAACTTCAGTACTTTGGCCACCTCATGCAAAGAGTTGACTCATTGGAAAAGACTCTGATGCTGGGAGGGATTGGGGGCAGGAGGAGAAGGGGACGACAGAGGATGAGATGGCTGGATGGCATCATTGACTCAATGGACGTGAGTCTGAGTGAACTCCGGGAGTTGGTGATGGACAGGGAGGCCTGGTGTGCTGCGATTCATGGGGTCGCAAAGAGTCAGACACGACTGAGCAACTGAACTGAACTGAACTGAGGGACTATACCCCACCAGGCTCTTCTTTCCATGGATTATCCAGGCAAGAATACTGGAGTGGGTTACCATTTCTTTCTCATGGAGATCTTCCCAACCCAGGGATCAAACCCATATCTTCTGCATCTTGTGCATTGGAAGGTGGATTCTTTATCATTGAGCCACATGGGAAAGCACCAGTTAAGGAGTGACTTCTTTGTTAATACATACACATATATGCGTGTGTGTACACACACACACACATACACGTATACTTCTGGACCTTGAAGAAGTTATGTTTAGTACTTGCTTTTAAATTACTTCCTTTTTTAAGTAGACTTTATTTTTTAGTGCAGTTGTAGGCACCATACACAACTAGACAAAATTTCACACTATGAAGCACAGTAATTCATTAGGTTTTAGCAAAACTGAGCAGAAAGTACAAAGGACCCTCATAACCCCTCAACTCCATCCACGCATAGCTTCCCCTATTATCAACATCCCTTATCAGAGTGGTACATCTGTTACCAATGATGAACTTTTACTGACACATCATCATCACCAAAATTCATAGTTTACATTAGGGTTTGCTCTTAGTGCTGTATATTCTGTGGATTTGGGTAAATGTATAATGGTGTGTGGGCTTCTCAAGTGGCACTAATGGTAAAAAAACAAACAAACAAAAAAAAACTGCCTGCCAATGCAGGAGACATAAGAGACCTGGGTTTGATGTTTGATCCCTGGTTGGGAAGACCCCTGGAGGAGGGTATGGCAATCCACTCCAGTATTCTTACCTGGAGAATCCCATGGACAGAGGAGCTGGTAGGCTACAGTCATAGGGTCTATATCATTACAGCATCCTACAGAGTACTTTCTCTATCCTAAGATCCTCTGTAGGCAATTCTCTCATAAAATCACCCCATTCTTCAGTAAAGAATGTTATGTATATGGACACAAGCACACACACACCTCTTGATGTTCTGAAGTGGGGACTCTGAGGAGGCTGACGGTTGGGCAGCAAAGGAGAAGCAGAGCAACAGTTATTGAGGAATGGCTTTCTGGGATTTCACGTGTGAAGGCAGTACAGCAAGTAAGGACTTATTGCCAAGTGAGAAGTCTCGGGGAAGTGGCCTGGTGATAGGAAACTGCTTTCAAAGAGACAACCCAAGAGACTTCCCTCACCTGAGTTCATAAACAGCTCAAAAGAGCCAACCTCTTGAGTTATATTCTCTCTCTCTCTCTCAGGTAGCTATGGGTTTTCCAGTAGTCATGTACAGATGTGATATTTGGACCATAAAGAAGGCTGAGCACTGAAGAATTAATGCTTTTGAACTGTGGTACTGGAGAAGACTCTTGAGAGTACCTCAGACAGCAAGGAGGTCAAACCAGTTAATCCTAAAGGAAATTCACCCTGAACATTCAATGAAGCTCCAATACTATGGCCACCTGATGAGAAGAGCCGACTCATTGGAAAAGACCTTGATGCTGGGAAAGATTGAAGGCAGGAGGAGAAGGGGGCGACAGAGGATGAGATGGTTGGATAGCATCACCAACTCAATGGACATGAGTTTGAGCAAGCTCCAGGAGATACTGAAGGACAGGGCAGCCTGGCATGCTGCAGTCCATGGGGGTCACAAAGAGTTGGATGCGACTGAGTGAGCAACAACAATAGGAAGATTCACACTGCACATTAGCATATCAAACTCTTCAGGAAATTCTATCACTAAAGAAAACTACTTCTTTTAAGACTACACATTCCAAAAACTACTGATGTGTACTAATATCTGTGGTGCCCAGTATGAGGATTGCTACACAGCCAACTGAAGGGATTTATTTAGCAACAGGTTTTCACAACCAAAAAGGATATCCTTGGAGCTTTATGTGGTTTCTGGACTCAAGATAGTTTGGAGAGGACAATGACTGGAGATGTTCTTTAGGGATGGCTACAATGTTTCAATCCCAGTTCTCATCTGGTGTAGACTGAAGATGGTGGCTAAGGATGAGAAGAGGAGTCAAGAGAGTAGTCATTGAGGACAAACTGACCAGACTTGATCACTAACTTCTGTAAGGATGAGGAATAGGCAGAAGGATTCATGTCACTACATAACTTTAGAGCAAGAAGGGATCTGTAAGATCATCCAGTTTGGCAGTTTTCAAACTTATATTTAACCTTAGAACCTTCAAACATCAGTTTCAAGGAGAAACCTCAAGGTTAGGACAGAAGAAATCAGAGGGCTGTGGGAGTGTTATATCCAACACTGGAGAAAGGAAGTGTGTGGGGGAGGAATTCCTGGGCTTCCCGTTCTGAATCTTGGCTGTGAATTTTCACGGCATTTTAGATCTGAGAGAAGTGCTTCAAGAAAGAGGCTTCACAATTCAAGTATCATTTCACCTACTCTCAAAATAGTGCAGGGAAAATAAATTTCAAAGGAGGGAATATTTCACATGAGTAGTTTTAGAAGCCTTGAATTGTAGGAAGACTCACAGTTTTCACTCCTGGCTCTATCACACCCTTCCATATGTTAACATCCAATAAATTTCTTTTTATTATTATTTTTTATTATTATGATTATTTGTATTGGCTGCACTGTATCTTCATTGCGGCATGTGAGATCTTAGCTTCCTGACCAGGGATTGAACCCAAGTCCCTGGCATTGGGAGCAGGGAGTCTTATTAATTGGACCATCAGGGAAGCACCCCAAATCAAGAAATTTCTGAACTTCTCTGTGCATACTTCTGTCTTCCCATCTGTAAAACTGGGATAATAATAACAGAGTAACATCCATTTCCCAGGATTATTGTGACAATGAAATGAGGTATTCCACTGAAAATGTTTAGCACAAAGCATGACATAAGGCAAGCAGTAACTTTAGTTCACTATGTAATAAGTATTATCTCACTACTTAGGATGCTTGCTATATGAAAAACACTATTGTAGGTACTGCAGAGATAAAGAAGAAAACAATACTATTTAAGTCTTGCATTTACTAAACTCTTATTTCAGGAATTTTACTTATGCTACCTCTTATGGTGATTTCATCAAGGCTGTATATTGTCACCCTGCTTATTTAACTTATATGCAGAGTACATCACGAGAAACGCTGGCCTGAAAGAACCACAAGCTGGAATCAAGATTGCCGGGAGAAATATCAATAATCTCAGATATGTAGATGATACCACCCTTATGGCAGAAAGAGAAGAGGAACTAAAATGCCTCTTGATGAAAGTGAAAATGGAGAGTGAAAAAGTTGGCTTAAAGCTCAACATTCAGAAAACTAAGATCATGGCATCTGGTCCCATCACTTCATGACAAATACATGGGGAAACAGTGGAAACAGTGTTAGACTTTACTTTTTTGAGCTCCAAAATAACTGCAGATGGTGACTGCAGCCATGAAATTAAAAGACACTTACTCCTTGGAAGGAAAGTTATGACCAACCTAGATAGCATATTCAAAAGCAGAGACATTACTTTGCCAACAAAGGTCGGTCTAGTCAAGCCATGTATGGATGTGAGAGTTGGACTGTGGAAGAAAGCTGAGCACCGAAGAATTGATGCTTTTGATTGTGGTGTTGGAGAAGACTCTTGAGAGTCCCTTGGACTGCAAGGAGATCCAACCAGTCCATTCTAAAGGAGATCAGCCCTGGGTGTTCTTTGGAAGGAATGATGCTAAAGCTGAAACTCCAATACTTTGGCCACCTCATGCGAAGAGTTGACTCATTGGAAAAGACTCTGATGCTGGGAAGGATTGGGGGCAGGAGGAGAAGGGGACAACAGAGGATGAAATGGCTGGATGGCATCACCGACTCGATGGAGCTGTCCCATGAAGAGGGCCATGTTGCAAGGTACAGAGGCATCCTATCTACAGCCAGCACAGATGTGCCAGGTGTGTGAGGAGCCATCACAGCAGTGGACCCTCCAGCCCCAGTCAAGCCTTCAGATGACTGCAGCCCTGACCAGCAACTTGACTACAAACTCATGAGAGACCCTGAGCTTGAATCACCTGGCTAAACTGTTCTCAGATTCTCTGAACCACAGAAACTTGGTGAGATAATTTTAAGTTTTAAGCCATAAACTTCGAGGTGAATCTGTTAGAGAGATAGACAACATACTCTCAAAAAGCCCTGAAAAGAAGATGTGGTACATATATACAACGGAATATTACTCAGCCACAAAAAGGAAAAAATTGGGGCCATGTTTAAAGACATGGATAGGCCTAGAGACTATCGTACAGAGTGAAGTCAGGAAGAGAAAAACAAACACTGTGTATTAATGCATATTGGTGGAATCTAGGAAAAATGGTAGAGATAATCTTATTTGCAAAGCAGAAACAGAGACATAGATGTAGAGAACAGATGTATGGACACCAAGGGGGTGAGGGGGAGATTGGGATTGACATGTATGTGTCATATATACACTATTGGTTTTGGTTTTTTCAGAAATGCATGCTCAGTCATGTCCAACTCTTTGCAACCCCATGGACTGTAGCCCGCCAGGTTCCTCTGTCCC
Organism: Bos indicus x Bos taurus; assembly: GCF_003369695.1. Taxonomy (NCBI): domain Eukaryota; kingdom Metazoa; phylum Chordata; class Mammalia; order Artiodactyla; family Bovidae; genus Bos; species Bos indicus x Bos taurus. The sequence continues at coordinate 45,917,406 of NC_040089.1, forward strand.
TGGGATTTCTCAGGCAAGAATACCAGAGTGGGTTGCCATGTCCTCCTCCAGGGGATCTTCTAAACCCAGGGATTGAATTCATATCTCCTGTGTCTCCTGCATTGGCAGGTGGGTTTTTACCACTAGCACCATCTGGGAAGCCTGGTGGCTCAGATGGTAAAGAATCCACCTGCACTGAGGGAGACCTGGGTTTGATCCCTGGGTTAGGAAGACCCCCTGAAGGAGGGCCTGGCAACCCACTCTTGTATTCTTGCCTGGAGAATACCCATGGACTGAGGAGCCTGGCAGGCTACAGTCCATGCGGTTGCAAAGAGTTGGACATGATTGAGCAACTAAGCACAGCACGGAATAAAATAGATAACTAGTGAGAACCTAACATACAGCTCAGGGAACTCCACTCAACACTCTGTAGTGACCTAAAAGGGCATATAGCTACATACAGTGCATATATATATAATATATATTATATATTAATTATATATAATATACATATACATATAGCTGATTAACTTTTCTGTACAATAGAAACTAACACAACATTGTAAAACAATTATACTCTAATAAAAGTTAATTCTTAAAAAGTAAAACAAAATAAAAATAAATTTAAAAAATTAAGTCCTGAAAGAGATATGTGGTTATCCATTTCATTGATAAGAAAACCAAGGTGGAGATGTTAATTACTAATACTTTTTTCAGGTCACTCAGCTGGTTGTGGGGAAAGGCAGATTTCAACTAAGATCTACATGTTTCCAGGGTCCTATTCCAAAGACAGAATCAATGAAATATCCAGCACACAAAAGGAAGTGCTGTAGGGGAACATGCCCTTAGGGAGACATTGTACCTGCCTTCGCTTTTTGCCTATGACCAGCCCAGAGGATAAGAGTGAAGGACACCCAAGGGTCCATAGAAGGCCTATAAGAAGAAGGTAGAGATTGCCTTAACAAATACAGTCTGTGTCAGTTAAAACACCTAATAGATACTGCCTCATTCACATTTGAAACTGAGGGGCAAATATTAGCAGATAGTTTTCCCCACCGCCATGAAATTCACATTTCTAGCTTTGGGGATTCGTGACTGAAACTAGACCTCACAGAAATACCTTTCAGTGCTTCCCTGGTGGCTCAGTGATAAAGAATCCACCTGGCATTGCAGTAGACACGGGTTAGATCCCTGGTTCAGGAAGATTCCCACATGCCATGGAGCAACAAGGCCCATGTGGCACAACTACTGAGCCTGAGCTTGAGAGCCTGGGAGCCGCAACTACTGACCCCAGACCCCACAACGACTGAAGACCGCGTGCCCTAGAACCTGTTCTCTGCAACAAAAAGAAGCCTGCACACCACTAGAGAGTAGCCTCTGCTTGCCACAACTAGAGAAAAGCCCACATGCAGCAATGAAGACCCAGCACAGCCAAAAATAATAAACAAAATAATAAATTGGGGCTTCCCAGATGGTGCTAGTGGTAAAGAACCTGCCTACCAACCTGCCTACCAATGCAGGAGACATAAGAGATATGGGTTTGATCCCTGGGTCAGGAAGATCCCCTGGAAGAGGGCATGGCAACCCACTCCAGTATTCTTGCCAGGAGAATCCCATGGAAAGAGGAGCCTGGCAGACTACAGTCCATGGAGTTGCAAAGAGTCAGACATGAATGAAGCGACTTAGCACGCAAAATAAGAAATAAATAAAAACTCATTAAAAAAAAAAAAAGAAATACCTTTCAAAAGCCAAATTCTTCCCCAACAGTTACCGCGGGCTGGAAAAATGAGCAGAAGACGGAGCCCGGATCTGCACTATGCTAATGCTGGCCTTATCTCACAAGGCACATCTTGCCTGCTTCATTCTCTCCCTCCCAGGTGCGATCTAAATCATCTCCTATGTCCCATTTTTCTTTAAGTTCTCTGAGTTTGGCAGACATGAGGATTGAGCCCTAGATCATACCTTCAGGTTTATGAGGACAGTAATCTGTCATCAGCACCTGCAGTGCCTTTTATCGGCCTCCAACTGCATGAATTCCTCCGACTCTTAGTCTCTGACAACGGATAGACTTTTCTCATCTCTAACCACTAAGGCTCAACCCCACTCTTTGCTTTTGCGACAACATACTACTCTGCTGTATTTTCTGCCTCTGGGAAAATACGAAAGGCATACAACTTAAAAAGAAAAGGCTTCAGAGGTTTAGTCTGTGTTACTTGCCCACCATTCAAGAACAGAGACACATGGAGGCGGCTCCTTTGGGTCCACACCTGATGTCAATGTACCCAGTTCCAAGTTTTGACCTTGGGTCTGAACTCCACACAACTGCATATGGTGGAAATACAGTATGTGAAAAATTAGAAAGGTGAGCTTGCATAGTGGTTAAGCACATGGTCTGCAAAGTCAGAATGCTAGAGTGTTTTTAAAGCACTTAAAAGAATTTCTGGCAAATCATAACCACTCCATTAGTGTTTGTTTCATGTAGGAAGGTTAAATCTATTGAACCAAACTCCCATTTCTTTGGAGAACGGCCTCTCTTCTAAGATAGAGCTTTAATTCTCTCATTTAATCCCCACAAAACCAAATAGTATATTAAGATATTAGAGTTCAGAACCCTCTATCCATCACCCCATTCAGAACTAGGGATTTGATTGTTATTTTAGAGAAAGAATATTTTAAATTTACAGACATTTGCTTAATAGTCTTTATGTTTTCCAATTTTGCTGAGCTAGGAAATTATTCTGCAGGATTATATATATATATATATATATGTACAATTTCAATATGTTTCCTATATTTCAAAAGCAATGTAAGGCATTTTCAAGGGCAAAGTTGCCTGTTTTTTTTATATTTACTCTCCACTTTAACTTGAGATTCTAACCCCATCTAAACTGATGCCCTCTTTGTCATATTTAGTTGAACATTATACATGGCTTCTCTGGTAAATTAACTTTCCATGCCTGAAATGCTATATTCAACTGTGGGATCTTTCCTTCTTAGCTCTGTGCATATAGCCATAGGGGTCCTGGGGTCATTGTTTTCCAGAACTGGCTGAAGATAGAACTGTGGAGTCAGCAATGCTAAGTCACTACAGTCGTGTCCGACTCTGTGCGACCCCATAGATGGAAGCCCACCAGGCTCCCCCGTCCCTGGGATTCTCCAGGCAAGAACACTGGAGTGGGTTGCCATTTCCTTCTCCAATGCATGAAAGTGAAAAGTGAAAGTGAAGTCGCTCAGTCATGTCCGACTCTTCTCGACCCCGTGGACTGCAGCCTACCAGGCTCCTCTGCCCATGGGATTTTCCAGGCAAGAGTACTGGAGTGGGGTGCCATTGCCTTCTCCGGAGTCAGCAATAGGTCTTTGGTAATAATCATTTCCACAAATGTATTGAACACTGTTCAAAGCTTTGCTACATTTTCTCACTTTCCTCCTAGTGCAGCTCATGCCAGATTCAGGAGCCAGCCCCGATGACCCCTCCCATCTTTTTTCACACCCATAGAAAATGAAGATTCATTATGATGACTCTGGGCTGTAAGTACAGGGCTTTATTAACTCCACTATTCCATGAGGCAAATAGGACTAGATTCCTTAGAATTATATCCTTATTACTCAATAAATTGGTTAAACCTGCTGCTTTTACCACCCAATTGAGATTGGGTCCCACTTCCCACTCCTTCTTAAGAACAATGGCTAGGGACTTCCTTGGTGGTCCAGTGGTTGGGAATCCACCTGCCAACACAGGGAACATTGGTTTGATCCCTGGTCCAGGAACTAAGATACAACGTGCTGAGGGGCAATTAAGTCCATGCACCCCAACTACTGAAGTCTGCATGACCTAGAGCCCATGTTCTACAACAAGAGGAGCCACCGCAACGAGAAGCCTGCACATCACTAGAGAGTAGCCTCGCGTGGTTACCACAACTGCAGAGAGCCCCTGTGCAGCAACGAAGGCTCAGCACAGCGATAAATAAAAGTAATTAATTAAAAAAAATAAGAACAATGGCTAAATTTACCTCTTTGCAAAGTCTGGGTTCTAATGTCTTCTTTGGTGGTGGTTCTCAAACTTTAGCACAAATTAAAATCTCCTGGCATACTTGTGACACCACAGACTGCTGGGTCCTGGTAGGTCTGAACTGAAACCCAAGAATCTTAATTAACCAGCTCCCAGGATAATGCTCATGCCCTGCATCCAGGACTGAGACCTTGAGAACAGCTGCTCTAGTTTATGAAAAATGGTACAAGAAGTTTCAGTCTGCTGGGGGTTGAATTGTGTCCCTGAAATAGATGTGTTGGATTCCTAACCCCAGGTCCCTGTGCATGTGATCTTACTTGAAAAATGGAGTCTTTGTAGATGTAATCAAATTAAGCTGAACTCATACTGGATTAGTGAGTGAGTAAAAGTCGGTCAGCCATGCCTGACTCTTTGCAACCCCATGGACCATAGCCCATCAGGCTTCTCTATCCATGGGATTCTTCAGGCAAGAATACTGGAGCAGGTTGCCATTTCCTTCTCCAAATACTGGATTAGGGTGAGCCCTAAATCCAATGACTGGTGTCCTCATAGGAGAGATTTAGAGACACAAGACAGATTCATGAGGAAGATGACCACCGAGTGATAACGGAGATCTGTCTCCATGCAGTGCTGAAGCAACAAGCCAAGAACTTCAGAGACTGCTAGCAACCTAGACAAGGAGCTAGGAAGAGGCAAGAGATGATGCATGTCTGGAGCCTTCAAAGGAAGTACGGCCCTGCCAACACCTGGACTTACTTCAGAACTCTAGCCTCCAGGACCAAGAGTAAATTTTAAGCCACCCAGCTTACAGAACTTGCCCATGGCAGCCATAGGAGGTGGATACACAGTCCTGGTAGAGATTGAGGATTTAGCCCAAGCCTTCATCCTTCCCTAAGCTCACATCCACCCCATGGCTTCCTCATATATTTCCTCTAAAGATATTGGCCATGTGACTCGCTTTGGCAAATAACACCATGGAAGACAGGGAAGTGCTCCAGTGCTAAGCCGGATCTTAACATCTTGCATGCTTTCTTTCACCCTCTTGCTCCTCTGCCATTACTATGAGAGTGGCTTCCCCTTTCAGCCTGGCGAAGGGCTCCTTCAGTCTCCCCACAAATCTGCAGTTAGGAGCACAGCGGCGCTAACTTCTCTGACTTAAAGCTAAGCCAGAAAACCAAGCCAAGCTGAGTCTAGAGCAACAGAAATCTTCCCCACCCCATTCCTGTCCAGAGCCTTGGTCTGGACCTATGCTGTGAATACTTGTTTGGCCACGGTGTGATCTGGGCAAACACTTTCACTTTTCTGCCTTAACTGTGAAATGAGGGGGCTTAGATTAGCTTGTCTCTAAGTTATTACTTTGTTTTTTTAAATTGGAGTATAATTGCTTTACAATGTGGTATTAGTTTCTGCTGTACAATGAAGTGAATCAGCTATATGTAAACATACATCTCTCCCTTTTGAGCCTCCCTCCCAACCCCACCCTATCCCACCCCTCTGGGTCATCACAGAGCACTGAGCCGAGCTTCAAGAGCAGGTTCCCACCAGCTCTCTGTTTTAAACATGGTGTGTATATGTGTCAGTGCTACCCTACCATTTTGTCCCACCCTCCCCTACCCCCACTGTGTCCACAAATCCATCCTCTGTATCTGCGTCTCTATTCCTGCCCTGCAAATGGGTTCATCTGTACTATTTTTATGGAGTCCACATACTTGCATTAATACAAAATATGCATTTTTGAATTGATGAAAATGTCTACTTCTAAGAGTATAGAAATTAAAACAAACAAAAATGAAGTATGAACTTGCAGTTTCATGGGGGAAAATGGAGACCTAATCATCATTAGGTAGCTTATTCACAAACTCCTTCAGTCAGGCATTATTTATAAATGCATAATACATGTATCAAATATTTATTATGTGCCAGAGTGCTGGTAGCTGGAACATCAAAGGTGAGCAGAACTAGAGTCCATTTCTGTCCCCGTGGAACCAGTGGAGACACTGATATTACTTAAATGAAGCGGAGGGCGTGGAGAGGAAGCCAGCACTCAAGAAGGTACAACAGGACTCAGTGATGTTCTGCTATATTTAAAACGGATAACCAGCAAGGTCCTACTGTACAGCACAGGGAACTCTGCTCAATGTTATGTGGCAGCCTGGATGAGAGGGGACTCTGAGGGAGAATAGATACATGTACAAGGATGGCTGAATCCCTTTGGTGTCCACCTGAAACTATCACAAGATTGCTAATCATCTATGCTGCTGCTGCTGCTGCTAAGTCGCTTCAGTCGTGTCTGACTCTGTGCGACCCCAGAGACGGCAGCCTACCAGGCTCCCTCGTCCCTGGGATTCTCCAGGCAAGAACACTGGAATGGGTTGCCATTTCCTTCTCCAGTGCATGAAAGTGAAATGTGAAAGGGAAGTTGCCCAGTCATGTCCGACTCTTAGTGACCCCATGGACTGCAGCCCACCAGGATCCTCCGTCCACGGGATTCCCAGGCAAGAGTACTGGAGTGGGGTGCCACTGCCTTCTCCGCTAATCATCTATACTCCAATATAAAATAAAAAGTTAAAAAAAAAAAGATTCAGCGATGGGTTAACAAAGCAGTTAACAGAGGAGGATGCCAAGTCCCCTGTTTACTTCTTACCCAGACATTTTGGTCTCTATCTCTTTAACAGATTGTGCAATAGAAGCTACAGATTAGAATCTCCTAGAGTACTTGAAAAAAAGAAAAACAGCACTGGGTATGGGAGTCCTACCTCCAGAGATTTTGATGAACTTTGTTAGCATTGGTATTATTATCATTTTTTCAGTCTGTCTCTACTCACAAAAATGGGACGATAACTGCCTGCTTTAACAGGATGTGCCCTGTGTTTGCTTCTACTGCTGCATAACAAACTAAACACATATAACGCAAAATAGGTAAATTGAGCAGCTTAAAACAGGCTGGTTTATTAACCCACAGTTCTACAGTGCAGACGGTTGAGTGGACACACCTGTGTTCTCTGCTCAGGTTTTACAAGACCTAAATCAAGGTGTCTGGTGGTTTGGAAGCTTATTGGAAGTCTCTGGGAAAGAGTCCATTTCCAGACTCACCCAGGTTGTTAGCAGAATCCAGTTTCTTATGACTCCAGGGCTGAGGTCCATGTGCCCTTGCTGGCTGCCTGCTGGGGCCCTCTTTACCTTCAAATAAGTAACCCGAGTGTTGAGTACTTTTCATGCCTAGAGTCACTGTGAGTTCCTCTCCTGCCCTTCTCTTTTGCTTCCAGCTGGAGAAAACCCCTTAATTAGACTAGGCCTACCTGCATAATCTTCCCTTTTTGAGGTCAACTGGGCCTCCTGCATGCGTGCTTGCATGCTCAGCCATGTCCAACTCTTTGAGACCCATGAACTACAACCCACCAGGCTCCTCTGTCCATGGGATTCTCCAGGCAAGAATACAGGAGTGGGTTGCCATGCCCTCTTCCAGGGGATCTTCCCAACCCAGGGATCAAATCTGCATCGCCTATACTGGCAGGCAGGTTTTTTATCACGAGCCACCTCGGAAGCCCCTACTGTGCCTCCTCACAATGACAGGAGGACTGTCATCACATTCTCAGGTTCAGGGATTATAGCACAGACTCTTGAGGGCCACTTCTAGAAATCCAGTCTCTCGTATACCACAAGTCCAGACAGGTACCTGGCACACAGTAGGTCCTCAAACCATACTTGCTAAATGGAATGGAACTACCACTTTGCTGTGGCAAAGGATGAGAAGGCATAGAGTGGCTGATAAACAGATCATTTATCAATTAGTTAAATCTAAGCATATTATTCTTTTAAAGACTTTTAGAGTAGAAAACACACATTCTGTGGAAGAGTTCTACAAATCATACATATACAGCTCTATACATTTTCACAAACATTATATGCATGTAATCAGCACACACCTAAACAATCAGAATATCCCTAGTACCCTAGAGGCCCTCATGGACATGGTCCTAATGCCATAGATTAGTTTTGTCTATTTTTTGAACTTTGTATAAATGGAATCACACAATATGTACTTCTGATTGTCTGGCTTTTTTGGTTCAACATTCTGTGCGTTGTGATAAGTAGCCTCTAAGATGACCTCCAATGATCCCCTTCACCTGGAATTCATGATCTTGACTAACCCTCTCCCCTTGAATAACCTGCATCTAACTAATAAAATGGGGCTTCCCAGGTGGCGTGAGTGAAGAACCTGCCTGCTAATGCAAGAGATGTAAGAGAAATGGATTTGATCCCTGGGTCAGGAAGATTTCCCTGGAGGAGGAACTGGCAAGCCACTCCAGTATTCTTGCCTGGAAAATCCCAAGGACTGAGGAGCCTGGCGGGCTACAGTCCACAGGGTCGAAAAGAGTCAGACATGATTGAGCAACTGAGCACACATGCGCACACACACACTATACTGGATACCATATAAATTAATTTATCCAACCTATTGATGAACATTTGGGTGCTTCCAGTCTGTAGTTATTACAAAAATAATGAACATGGCCATGAATAGTCCTATATGTCTTAACAGTCCTATAGCCAAGAACAGTCCTATATGTCTTTCGGAAAAAGATGTGTATGCACATCAGTCTGGTACACACCTAGGAGTGGATCTGCTGGGTCACTGGATAAGGATATATTCAGCTTAATACGCCAAATGGTTTTTCCCAAGTGGTTGTATCAATTCACATAATGCCAGTAGTACATATGAGTCCTTACTGCTTCACAGTTGTGCCAAGAGTTGGTATTTTCTTTTTTTGGAGGACCATTCTAGTGGGAACTGTTTTTGTTCCCCAAGGTTCTCAGGTAATATTAATATTCAGCCAAAACTGAAAATCCCTGCTTAACTACTGCTTCCTCTTTATTAGGCTAAACCACATGAAACTGCTGTATTTGTGGGATTTAAAAATGTAAATACTGGCTATTTCTTGTGGCTAAACTAATGATTTCTTCACATCTTATTTACATTTATGCTAAAAATGAAACTCAAACTGAAATGCGCATCAGTGGGGAAATATCTTAACAACTGGAGCTGAAATGAAATTTTTAAATTAAAAATGGATTTCAGTGACTTTTACATTTTAATACTAACCAGATCCTTAAAAGCTTGAAAACAGACCAATGATGTGCACCCTCGCTGCCGGTCAGAATCTCCTGTGGATTTTTAAAACTTAAGTGTCCCTGCCCCAACCCTCAGGAACCCTACCTCTGTGAGATTAAGGTCAGGCTAAGAATGTGTGTTTGTAAAAGGCGAATGTACAGACAAGGCTAAGAACTGTTGATACTACCTGTCCCATGGATTTCTTTACCATTCATTCAATCTAAGGAAAGACTGAACAGTTTGCTGATTTTATATACTTGGAAGAGAAGCACTTGTGTGTTAGTTCCTTTTGGACTTTAGAATGCTGATCTGTATGTCAGGTTGGAAAAATTATTTTGGCCTGAACAGGACTCTCTCTACTGTATCAAGGATCGAAGGCTTAGATTTGACTTGAATACAGCTCTATGAACTCAGAGTTAAAAAGTATCACCAAGAGCATTTACTGGTTACACACAGGTATTTTTAAAAGTGCCCAGACACAACCATGTTACCCAATAGGAGGATTAAGCATATACTCAGTGACCACAAAACCAGGTGTGCACGCACACACCCAGAAACAAAAATGCTCATTTAAAAAAAATTATAACCAAGTGGGACAAAGACAATCTAAGTAGTCATCATGACAGGAAGAATCGGATCCTTGTATTTCCTTAAAGTTATTTTCCAGAGTAATTAAAAATTAAATATAGGACTGGGGCAGATCATCTAGGGGCTGGGAGGAAGCAGTGCCATATGCAATTCTGAGCTCAAGGCCTTTTCTTTTATTTCAAACTTTATTTATTTATTTATTTATTAAATTTTGTATTGGGGTATAGCCAATTAACAATGAGCCTTTAAAAATCTTACTACAGTCCTGAGTCAGATTGGTTCCCAATGCCATTCCCTTACCTCTGCCAGTGATAAATGCATCTGTATTTTCACATGAAGGGGAAAGAAAAAAAGTCTGGAGACTTCATTTTTATCAGTATTTACCAACTCTGGAATTCTACTGCCTCCCGCGATTCTTTTTCCTGTCCGCTTATAGCACTCCAGCACCTGGAGTCGGGACACACGTGCGTAAGTTGAAAGAACGCACTGCTGCTGCTAAGTCACTTCAGTCGTGTCGGACTCTTTGTGACCCCATAGACGGCAGCCCACCAGGCTACCCCGTCCCTGGGATTCTCCAGGCAAGAACACTGGAGTGGGTTGCCATTTCCTTCTCCAATGCATGAAAGTGAAAAGTGAAAGGGAAGTCGGTCAGTCGTGTCCGACTCTTCGCGACCCCATGGACTGCAGCCCACCAGGCTCCTCCGTCCATGGGATTTTCCAGGCAAGAGTACTGGAGTGGGGTGCCATCGCCTTCTCCGAAAGAACGCACTAGATAGTTTTAATTACTAGTCTCTATCAACAGACCGCCAAGAGGCTCCCTGGCCAGCCAAGCTGAAAGCCTCCACTCTTGGAATCCAAGTAGTTTCCAACATCTGACATGCTCAGGTTTAGAATCCTGGTTCCTAGATTTTGTTCCTAATAACCCCTTGGGGAGATGCCTGCTCAGAATTCTCAAGACATCTCCCATCCCTACGCTGCTTAGCCACCTGAACCACCTGGAGGATCAGAACACAGTCCTATCACCCAGCAAGACTCTCCCTAACCCACCTCCCAGGTCTTAGAGGAACAAGTTTCAACCGCACCCAGCACAGCGGCTCTCTGGCCCAGGCGGAAAAAGACACCTGGCCGGTGACTCTGATAACCTCACTAATTAGGTGGCCAAGGGGATCAGCGACAAACCCAGAAGGTCACACCTCAAACCCCTCCGCCTCCTGCCTCCCTCAAGAGCCCTGCCAGGTGCTTACCCTCTTCTAATCGACAGGGACGATCTCAATCACGGGTCTCTACTCCTGGCGCGGAACGAAACCCCGCGCGCGACATCTTGGGAAATGTAGTCCCCGCCTTCCCAGGGTCCCCGGGTCCACCCATGAGACCCCCTCACCCAGAGGGATTTCTCTGCCTAGGTCCGATGAAACCGGAGCTGCCATCCCCCTGTGGGGTTGGGGCCTCCCCCCACGGAGGGCCCGGGGTGCTCTCCCTGGTCTGTGGGAAGAGAGGAAACTACAGTCCCCAGGCTGCTCTGCGCCGAGCCAGGAGCCGGCAGCCTCGCTTTGCGTGACCGCGGCAGGTTGGTCCTGGAGCAGATGAGCGCAGAATATTTAGGCGAAAACGCGAGGAGGGGGTGGGATCGCGGGGCAGGAGGAGTATCTCCGCCAAGAAAATTATGCATGCGTTAGGGAAGCTCTGAGAGAATGGCTGTGGAAGGTAAGGGACGCTTGGGCATTTTAAGCTCCCTCTTAACGCGCGCACCCCAATACACACATCCCCGCTGAAGCTTGGGGAACCTGGGGAGGAAAGGAAAGAGGGTGGTGGCGAGCGGGCCCTTTCCTCTTAACACCTCTTCTTGGCACTCACCTGAGCCATGGAAGGCCAGTGGGCGCTTTATTCAGTTGTTTTAGAAAGACAAGTAGATTGCGCAGGACTCCAGCGTCGGAGGCAAAGAGTGTCCCTAATGCGAAACGACGTGCTGGAAATGGGGGGAAAGCCCGAGAGGTCGCCTTGAGATTTCAGCCCCTAGGTGCCCTTTTTGATGCTCCCCACCTCCTGCCCCATACACCGGAGCCAGTTCCTTGGCCCCAGGGTTGGTAGATGCTAGCTTTGCCCACCCCCGCTCCCCCCGCCCGCACGTGGGAAAGGACCCTCACCAGATGCGTCATGGGGAAGCATGGACTGCTATTGGGTCGAGGGCCCCACGTCGTGTGTACTCAGAAGCGACAGCAGTGGATGTACCCAGAGAGTGGAGGTGTCCCTACACCTGCCTCTGTTCATACAACCCTCCCGAGGCTGGCAGAGTTTACAGAAACAATCAGTCAGGGATGACGGCAATCAACCTCTTCGATTGGGGTGAATCCTCTTCTTTGAAGCCCACCTTCTTTCCTCATATAATTTTGGCCTTTGGCTTTACAGTGCGGGCTCTATGATCCTGCTTCCTTTGAACTTTCCGGTTGAAAGCCCGGGATGGGCGGTTTGTATGGAATCCCAAGTTTTCGTTCAGATTCTCTCACCTTGGAAGACTGGCTTTTTTGCTGAGGGTGCTTTCTGGGTAAAATGTGTGGGCCAGACGGGTTTATGATGTCGCACTATAGCCAAACTGTTCCTGAATGATAAAGTGAAATGAGCATGAGACTAAAGGGGAGCATCCGATCATCTCCAGAATTATGGTTCCTGAGCTTGGCTCAGGTCGTGGAGGAAATGGGTGTTGGAAAGAGGGCATGCTTGCCAGCTGTGGCAGGCTCCTTGCCAAGGGGAAATGAGCCTGCTCCTTGGAGGCCGGAGGCAAGAAGAAACCATGAGGGCTTACTGGCTTCCTTCTCCCCTCCGTACCCCAGGTGAGAGCAACTGAGCTACTCCGACTCTTGTTAGATTACTCTTGTTAATTACTTAGCAACTTGAAGAAGCAACACCCCAGCTCCTGTAATCAACATCCATTAACTTGGAAGACTTGCTTTTGGGCTCTCTGAGGTTTGAAGATTTCCCCAGCTGGGCACTTCTATCTACCTATCTACCTACCTTTAATGTATATATTTGGCTTTTAAATTATTTGTAAAATTATAAGTTTATACACACACACACACACATATATACACACATGATCTTCTGGAGAAGGAAATGACAACCCACTCCATCCAGTATTCTTGCCTGGGAAAATCCCATGGACAGAGGAGCCTGGTGTCCTACAGTCCATGGGGTCACAAAGAGTTGCACAACTTAGCTTCTAAATAACAACAAATCATATTTGTGACTTTGAAAAAATAACCAGCTTTCTTTTCCATGCAAATTAATAGTAGAGTGAGAATCTGTCTTTTTGCGTTGTTACAGTTGATGGTAACTGAGACAAGACTTTAGATGAAAAGAAAAAAAAACAAACAAAAAAACACCAAGATAAAGTTCACTGAGCTAAGGCCAAGGGCAAGCTGACCTACTGGCACCCTCTCTGCTCACCCCTCAGATGACATGATATCTTCTCTTCCCCACTCTTCTGTGTCCTCAAGTGAAGGGCACTCCCACTGGTTGCCAGTGTACTTGAAAACAATTTCCTGCTTGCTGGAAGAAGTATAGAATTAGTCATATTTCTTGTCTGATGGGTTATTATACCAGTGAAGCCAGACCTTACAAAAACAAAGGCTTTGAAAGGAAGTATGCCTGGACTGTGGAGAGCTTATTTTATTTTCTAGTGGCTTGTTTGGTTAAAGTGGCTGTCTAATAAACAGGAGATCCTGAGCTGGAATCACAATGAGCTTCAACTTGAAGAATAAAGGGAACGTTTTAAACTTTGGCTGCAAATATTCCTGTCTCTGGTCTTTACAAAGGCGGGCTTCTCGGTTTGAACTTGGCCCTTCCTGGCTACTCTCACTTGGCCTTTCAAGGCGAAGGGTAAACTCCTCTGGGAACTTGCCTTAGCCCTCCTTTCCCTCTGACTTCTGAGTGGCCCGCCCAGTCTGTGGGAAGTGCCTCTAGCATTCTGTTCCCTTAGTACCTGTGCTCCATCCATCCTAACACTTGCCTTAGTTCATGCCTCTCTCTGGACTCTAGTGAAACTGCAACCCCTTAGGAGTGGACACCATGTGTTTTTGACATTTTATACTCCCAGTCTGTAGTATACTACCTGACCCGTGATAGGTATTCAACAAATGCTCATGAAATCCATGGGAAATAAATTTGTGGAGCTTTTGTAACTGACTCGCTAAGGGTGCATGGGACTTTCTTAGGATTTCTGAGAGGTTTGAAGGTAGGGAGGCTTTTAAAGGAAGTGCACTGTCTCTTGGAGAAGGCAATGGCACCCCACTCCAGTACTCTTGCCTGGAAAATCCGATGGATGGAGGAGCCTTGTAGGCTGCAGTCCATGGGGTCGCGAAGAGTTGGACACAACTGAGCGACTTGACTTTCATGCATTGGAGAAGGAAATGGCAATCCACTCCAGTGTTCTTGCCTGGAGAATCCCAGGGATGGGGAGCCTGGTTGGCTGCCATCTATGGGGTCGCACAGAGTTGGATATGACTGAAGTGACTTAGCAGCAGCAGTAGTCCCCTCTCTTTAGTCTTCTGATGCTCAAAGGCTCTTCTAGAGCAGTGGTTTTCATCTGAGAGGGATATTTCTGCCTAGGGCATGTTTGAGATAATGCAGGGTCTGGCTTGATATTTTGTGCCCATGGGTCAGCAATGCTAAATGTCCTGCCATGCATGGCCTTTTTATACAAAATTCCCAACCCAAGACCAGGGAACAACCAGTTTCCCCAAGCTCACTGAGAAACACTGAGAATAAGGAATTTCACCAGTGGGAATGGTATAGGAAATATAATACATGTTACTTAACATCTGAGATTTAGTTTCTGCATCTGGAAAAAGTAGGCACACTACTGTTTAGGTCCTACTAAAGTTGTGAGTATTAAATAAAAGAAAAGGGCTTATTAAGGGTACTCAGAAGGTGGATTCTCCGTAAACTGTTATTTGTACTACCATCCTTCTTTCAAAAAGCAGTACTGTTTGGAACCTGTTTGCTACCCTGAATGTTTACTTATTCATGTCAGTTTTTGTAATTAGTAACAAATTAGAAGGTTTTTTTTCCTTGCAGTGTGTAACCTGTTTTCTTAAGTAAGCTTGAACTTGTAAAAGTGTTAAGAGCAAGTAAGTGGCTCATTCATTTTGCTGAACCTGTAGCTTTGAGTTTACATTAAAAAGAGATGCCGTCTGTGTATTTTATGGCTATCCTGAGTTAGGTTTTCTTTAAATTAATTACAACATCTTAGGTGTAGTCCCTAACCTGGTTATGATCCAAGTCTTATACTTGTGGGCAGCTTAAAGCTGTGCTTTCCAGCCACAGAATGTGTTATGGTCTGCATTCGGATTGAGATTGTATTGGCATCCATTTTCTTCTTAAAAACATGTTGTAAGAAATTACTCCATTAAGCTGGAGAACTAGGACCTCTAGAAAGGACATAGCCTGCAGAAACCAAGAGTAATCCATTCTCCATGGAGACTGTGGAGACAGTTGTATCCATTGAGACACTTTTCTAACACGAGTTGTAGGCAGAGGGAAAAAGTAGATTCATCTGGCATAGTGTTGTATCCACCTCTGTAATCCAAGATTGGTACCTGGCACTTTGGCAGACCTTAGTAACTTTTTCTTGAGTGAAGTATTAGGTTAGCCCCCAAATTCATTCAGGTTTTTCCATACAGTGCTATGGAAAAAAGTGAATGCACTTTTTGGCCAACCCAATATAAATGCTTCAGAGCAAAAGAAAACTTTTCCTACCTTGGTCCCCATTTCCTCTCTCTGCGTCATCCTCAGCTGTATAAGAAAAATGGAATGGAGAAATACTATATATAGTGTTTCTATTCCAGATCTAATAGAATAATAGTTCCTCTTCCATGGCAGAAAGATGAGTCCCAATATTTACCACCCTTCCACAAAGATTTCCAATAGAAGGCTGTGTGCTGTAAATGACATTGGGCTAGGGGATCTACATTTCCCATCTAAAATGAATAAGCTAACTTATCAGATAGCCTCTGATTAGTCATTCAGTGCTCACATTCTATAGTTTTTCTCCTGTGAAAGAGTAACAAAACTGCCCATCACCAAAATATTGTAAGGATAAGTAATCCTAACAGTGGCTGGGGAAAGAGGAGGAAACAAGATAGTTGGAACCTCATGGCAAAGAGAAGCAGTCACGAAAAGTGACTGTACCTTGCTGGCCCAGAACTGAGTCACAATCACAATGCAAGATAAAGACATTGTCTTGATTAGAAGGGTACAGGAGTTATTTTTTTCTAACTTTGGGCTGGATGGTAACGTGGATTTGCTAATACTGCACCCCAGCAGTGAGTTTACCCCTTACAGAAGTGCCCGTCTCTGTAACATTGGCAGCCTGGACTGCAGAGAGGAGATGGGCTTCTGCAGCAAGTACCTGGGACCCAGAGAGAGACAGGCCCCAACTACGGATGCCTTGCTCCCTTTCACAGGCTTGCTTGTGTCTACTTGTCTTCTCCTCACCAGAGGAGAGCCCGTCGAGAGTGGAGAGAGACCAGCAGTGCTCTCCTCTTGGATTGCCTCCCAGAGCACAGGAATCGAGGAGGAAGATGGCTATCTGGGTGCTAGCCCACCTCCAGTTTTTCTAGCTGCGTTTCCATGTGGCGAACATGGTTTTTGTGTGCTTCTCTTTGGTGGAGCTTTTTGCCTGACCCGTGATAGACTCTCCGTGAGGTTGGGTGAACGAATGAGTCAGTGGATGAGTGGCAGACTGAATGAATGGGTAAGCTTATGGGTGCATCTGCTTTCTGCAGTAGGCCCCATGTTCTCCCCAAGGAGAACCCTTAGCTGCGTTCATCTGCAGAAGTGGACGTTGTAAAGGCAGTGCAACCGTCAACCTGCTTCTGCTGTGACTCTGCGTAGCATCTGGTGTCAGTGTTCAGCTACTTGCTACTCAAGTCTCCTGCATTTCACTTTTCACCAAGGGTCTTTTTTTTTTTTTTTTTTCCGTCTTTTCTTAATATTTATTTTGTTCTGTATCCCACAAGATAAGACTTTCCTGCAGCAGCAGCTTAAACAATCGCTCTGTTTTAGGACTTGAGAGTGATGAATGGGAGCCCATCATGGAAAGCTCCTGTTGAGTGACTGTACATGAGGGAGAGGTGGGAGCCCTAGGCTGACTTCCTGCCACTCCCAGCTCTTCTCCTGATCTCTAACTGGTTGGACAGAACTTCAGTCTAATCCTGCCCTTACCTGGCCCCGCCCTTGCTAATTCCTTTTGGGCCACCCTTCTTTCTCTTCTGTCTCGCGGTGAAGACATGTGGAATATGTGATAACATGTAGCCAGTGAAGCTGCGTTCCATCCACATGCTGAGTGAGTCACAGTAGATGCCCCGGGGACACAGTACAGGAGGGGCAGCCAGGGATCCAAAGCCTGTTCCTGTTCCCTGGGGAGTAAGCATCAGACATTGTGCATTTGGTGAATTAGGAGAAAGAGGAGAAAACTGCAGACTCTCTTTCTCTGGCATTGGGCATTTGCTGTTAATAAGCTGGAGAACATTGCCAGTGTGCAAGGAACTCTACTAAATTTGGGGCGGAGTCCATAAAGAAGAAAGCTTAGCCTTCCCTTGTGTCCACTTGGCTAGAGACAGATTCAGATGAAAGCTGAATGATATAAGTGCTAAATAAAAGTACAAGCAACATAACGTGGGAGGTCTGAGAACAGACGGAGCATTTAGTTCAGAGCTGGGTGGGATGGGATGACCTAACCAAGGGGACCGCCTTTGAGTGAGCTTTGGAACACAATACTCATGAGTGGGGGATGGGGGGAGGACATAGAACAGAGGGCTGTGAGTGGGATGTGTGTTCCCTAATGGCGTCTCCCCACCAAGTTCTAGTGTTGTGGCTGTTTAGCCCTCTATGGGCAGGGTAGTGAACGGGCATGCGCCTGTCGCGTCTGGTACATTCCTTTCCCTATGGGCTGCTGCATTATCCGCTTGGCCAGACCTCTAGCACTCCCTGCAACCCAGCTGGATCGTGCCTGTGGTCCTTTTGTCACAAGAGTGAGCTAGGAAAACTGCTCTCCTGATTCCTCCCCAAATTTCTGGTAGTGTCACAGCACTACCAGCTCAGAGCTGGCTCATGAGAGCACACTTGGCTATATTTAGTCTGATTTTTCTAAAGTGTGGGTGCAAGAAGCTGCTCGTATAGCTTGCCTCCCAAGGGAAGAGCACACAGGGGTGGTGGTTGTTGGGTGACAGGGGGCCGCCTCACTGCCTTCTCTTTGCAGCCTTTTCCCAGGGCACCTGGTGCTGGGAGGAACCAGCTGGCAAGTTCAGTTCCTTTGTTCCTCAGCTGCTGTTGATGCTCTGGAAGGTGTTTGGTGCTATTCTGTCCAGAAGTCATTTTTATAGTCCAATGGTTTTACAGTGTCTGTGTATTAGCTGCTAATGAAGGAATGCAGATCCTGAGAGCTGGGATAACACCAACAAAATATAATAGGTAAAATAAAAGCCATCCTCACTTTTAAGTGTAGTATTTGATTTTATTCATTATGTGATTCCTTGACCTTATGAGGTTAACAGCAGGAAGTAAAAGTGATCATAATTGTTGTTGTTCAGTCACTAAGTCGTGTCTGACTCTTTCCGACCCCATGGACTGCACCATACTAGGCTTCCCTGTCCTTCTCTATCTCCTGGAGTTTCCTCATAATATGAGTGTGTTTATTCACTAAAGACTCAACACTTAATCTTTCTCCACCAAAAATTTACTTTCCACTCAACACCCACAGTTTTGTAGATTGGGCTCTCTTAGTCTGATAATTGCTCAGTTATACAACTGTGCATGCAAATTGACTGCAAAGAGAAATTTCAGATCATGCAAAAGAGGAAGAAAATTCATGGACTCTATGAAAGTAACATTGGAAAACCGACAGAATGAGACAGCTGTGACCCAATTAAGATTTGGCTTAGTTAGGCCAGGTAACCATTAAACAAGAGAAAATTGACCTACAATGCTGATTTGGTAGGAACCAAGGAAAGAATTAGACCAGCTAAGGATTAAGAGAAGTCTCTGGTGAAAAATGATGCCCTGAAATACTTTGGGGAGAAAATGATCTCCTTTATAAATGGGCTGTGAAAAGTCAAACATAAAATGAAAAATGTTTTGTCCTGCAGACATAAATCTTGTTGGAGGAGCTATATAACAAAAATTGATTTTTTTTTGTTGTTCTAAGAATTAACAGATACTTAAAATTTTAATATAAGTCTACTAAACTGGAGATAAATATCTCCATTTCTCTCTCCAAGTATCATTCAAACTGTTTCACTCTTAATTTTTGAAACTTGACTCTGTATTTCCTTCCCTCTCTTTCTACATTAGTACTTTAAAAAGTTTAAAGTTCAGATTATTTAGGTATAATTTACATTCAGTAAAATTTACCTTTTGTAATTCTTTGAGTTTTGACAAACATATACAATTTATTCAGTTTTGTAACCATGAAGAAAATCAAGTTCAATTCCTACACCCTGAAAAGATTTCTTGTTTACTTTAGTTACACTTTGCTCACAGTCTCTGATTAACATACTGTTTTGAGTTGTCTTTATACTTTTGCCTTTTCCAGAAGGTTATATAAAATATCATATACTATGATAAAATGATATCATATACTATGCTGCCATTTGAGTCTGAATTCTTTCATTTAGTATAATGCATTTGAAATTCATCATTCAGCGCTGTTAGTTGGTGAATAGCAAGCATTCCATTGAATGGATGTACCACAGTTTATTCACCAGTCATATGTTTAGAGTCTTTCCAGTTTGGGGTAATTATGAATAAATGACTGTTAGCAGTTGCATACAGGTTTTTGTGTAAACATTGTTATTTCTCTTATATGAATAGCTCAGAGTGGAAATTGAGTCTGTGTGTGTTTTAACTTTATAAGAAACTGCCAAACTGCTCTCTCGAGTTACTGTCTCATATGTATTTTTCTCAATTTGGATTTTTTTCTCTATTAATCATCTGCTCATAATGAGGACCTCACAAGAATAAGAGAATTACATTAATGGGGACAATTAGAAGGAAACAGTTTTCCAGAAGTGAGTTCCCTGAGCTATATTATGGAAGAACATGCAAGTAAAGCAATGGCAAATATGTATCTTGCTTTCCAGGTTAGTCCAGACTTCAAGGATGGATTTGGCCTGGAAACATCACTGGTTTTACATCCAAAAGAAAGCTGTTAAATTCCCTTTATAATAAAACGTAACAGGAATTTGCCATCAAGTTCTGGATATTTATTTGTTGTTTTGTTTTGGTTGTTGTTATTGTGGAAAACCAGATAAGGAATGGAGCCCAGATGAGGGAGGGCTTCCCTTTGGAGGAAAATTTGGGGAAGAACATGCTTTAGAGGCCATAGATAAGTTAAACTAGAGCAGGAAAATTTTACTTCCTATCCCTGGAAGGAATTTGTCTTGCCTGCCAAGGGGAGCTTCCGGTGGAGCCAAGGACTCCATTTTATGAAGCCTAAGAAAAGGTTAATTGATTCAATCTCTAGTGATTTAAATTTTAAGTGTGGCTGTGTGTGATCTGATTGAAAATTGGGTCTTTCTTGAGCTCTCTCTTTATACAGTGGGAGCAGTGCTTGATTCACCTGCAAAGACCAGATTTTGCTCAGCCACAAATTAGATGGAGGGCTTTTCCACAAAATTGCTTCGAAGTGCAAAACATGGTTTTGGAGTTATAATCTGGGTATGGATGCATTAGCATTTTCAGAATTTCCCAGTGGTCTTTGGGGTATTTGAGTTTGGGATAGCCCAGAATTTGTATGATACATGGTTGCCTTAATGTAGAGCTACCCTGTTTGAGGTTGTAAAATGTCAGTTTAGGGTTATTGTCTTTGTTTTTGAGAAGGTGCCTGTGCATTACATAAGGGTGAAAATATAATATTAACCAGGCTTCAATAGATGAATATTGCACTTAATTTTGTTGAGTTGCTTATTTCCCCCATGATGACAGTGGTTTATAGCTGGAGAAAAGAGAGCAACCAGTAGCCAAGAAATGGACATGCACTTCCTGGTCTTGGCTGAGTCATCACCCTTTTTTCCCTTCCATCTCTGAGGTTAGAACCAGGTATGTGTCAGTACTTTGTGATGCCTCAGTTTTTGCTTTCTGTTTGTTTTCTGCTCTCTGAGATAACTTAACCACAATGTAAAAAAAATTAAATTAAATCTGCCTGAATAAACTATAGGATTGCCCTTTGGTGTTAAGGCATCTTGGAAATTTAGGCGAGTATAGCATGTACTTCATCTTCCCTGGTAGCTCAGAGGTTAAAGCGTCTGTCTCCAATACAGGAGACCCAGGTTAGATCACAAGATCAGGAAGATCCCCTGGAGAAGGAAATGGTAACCCACTCCAGTATTCTTGCCTGGAGAATCCCATGGACAGAGAAGCCTGGAAGGCTACAGTCCACGGGGTCGCAAAGAGTTGGACACAACTGAGCAACTTCACTTACTTAGCATTTACTTCCTATAGCTTAGAAGTGAAATATTCTTCATTTTACACTCGTAGATATTTATTGAGCATCCAGTGTATGCCAGTCTCTAGCAGAATTTGATTTATTGTCCTGTAATACCATGGATAAGCTTAGGAAAAACAAGTGTTCTGAAGACAGATCTGCTTAGGTAGTGTTTCCTTAGTGATGAGATTCTTCTGGGGCACTTGGTGATAACATCCATGTTCCTCTTCTCCTCCCTTGGATGGTATGTTTTTGAGTCAGAAATGTAACTCAGTTGGTAAAGAATCTGCCTGCAATGCAGAAGACTTGGGTTCGATTCCTGGGTCAGGAGGATCCCCTAGAGAAGGAAATTGCAACCCACCCCAGTATTCTTGCCTGGAAAATCCCATGGACAGAGGAGCCTGGTGGGCTACAGTCCATAGGGTCGCAAAGAGTTGGACACTACTTAGCAACTAAACCACCACCAATACCATGGATAAGCTTAGGAAAAGCAGGTGTTCTGAAGACTGATCTACTTAGGTAGTGTTTCCTTAGTAATGAGATTCCTCTGGGGCACTTGATAACATCCACGTTCCTCCTCTCCTCCCTTGGATGGTATTTTTTTGAGTCAGAAATGGGGCCTTGAATCTAACACATGGCCTGAGTCATTCTTAGTAAGTATATTTGCAGATGCCGGTATGGGGGCAAGATTCTTAATCTAAAATCTAATCCTTGACCCCCTTAAACCATATGCACAATGTGCATATGGAGATTGTATTTTTCATGGTAAAGGGGACTGGGGCTGTCATTCTGTTCTCCAGGGAATAAAGATGAATGTGATCTTCTTTAGAACAGCCATTTTACTTTTTTAAAATATATTCTGATAAATCTCTAGTGCCAACAACTATGTCTGGCACATAGAAAGCATACAACTATTTGTTTAGTAAACAGAAAGATTAACATCTTTTCATTAGTTACTACTGGTTACTCTAAGCCAGCCTCTTGATGGCCATTCTCCAGACATTGTTGTTCAGTTGCAAAGTCTTGTCTGACTCTGTGACCCACTCATGCAACACACAGGCTTTCCTATCCTTTGCCATCTCCTGAGTTTGCTCAAACTCATATCTATTGAGTTGGTGATGCCATCCAACCATCTCCTCCTTTGTCACCCTCTTCTCCTCCTGCCTTCAATCTTTCCCAGCATCAGGGTCTTTCCCAATGAGTCAGTTCTTTGCATCAGATGACCAAAGTATTGGAGCTTCAGCATCAGTCCTCCCAGTTAATATTCAGGGTTGATTTCCCTTAGGATTTATTGGTTTGATCTCCTTGCTGTCCAAAAGACTCTCAAGAGTCTTCTCCAGACATTAGTTTTCATAATGCAATGAGATAGTTGATTTCCCAGCCCGTAGTTGAGAGACTTTAGGTCCAGAGAAGATAAGACCACACAGCTAATTGGTGGTGGGACTGGGCTTTGTTGCCAACTTTGCCATGTTCCAGTGAGAGTGAAAGTCACTCAGTTGTGTCTGACTCTTTGCGACCCCATGGACTATGTAGTCCATGGAATTCTCCAGGCCACAATACTAGAGGGGGTAGCTGTAGGAATTGAACCCAGGTTTCCTGCATTGCAGGCAGATTCTTTACCAACTGAGCTACCAGGGAAGCTTTTTCACAGTCCTGTGTTGCTTTCTGGTTTTGTTTCAGTTTGGTAGCTTGGCTGTACTTTACTAGCTGTTTGTTGGAAATGTTGATAATTTAAGGGGAAGAATAAAACAGTGTAATAAACAAAACATTGCTTATTTGGGCTCTACAGTAGGGAAAACTCTTCCAGGTTTTTAGATCAAACCTCTATGAGATATTTGTCTTGATCTCGGCTCTCTGCACTTTAGTTTCCTTCTGTGTAAGAGCCTGAGGTCTTTGGGTTTTTGTTGCTGCTGTTTATCCCTGTGGGTTTCCAGATTCACTTATGTACCCAGCACAAATGAGTGCGCATTCCTATTTGGATAATAAACATTCATTGTGCACTTGTGATAAACTCAGCTCTGTGAATAGCACTCACCGGGTGATATAAAAGAATGTAAGGCCACGAACCTTTCCTTCATGGGGCTTACGGTTGCTTCAGATTCAAGGCTTGGTTTGTGAATGTATCTTAATAAAAAGAAGAAGATATGGACTTGGGCAGAGTGGGCAGTGTAGGGGGCTCTGTTTTAAGCAGAGGGAGCCGCCATGCCCACGGCAATGGTCCTCTCACTGCCCTTGACTCCCCAGATGTTTTTAAAGGGTGTTTGTTTGTTTGTTTGTTTTGTTGTTCATCTGTTTTTTTAAAAACTTCTATGGAAAGTTTGATCATAGCCTGGAGAAACTGAAAAACCAAGGAAGCTAAAGTAATAAGATAAGGGGAAAGAAAGGAACAGAGGAACAGATGTGAGAAACATTTCGGGGGCGGGGGGGAGGTGGGGAAGACTAGGATTTGAGATTGTGTAGTTACAGGGTGTGGCAGCCACATAAGTGCTCCCAACTCTTCAGGGCCACTCTACTCCCAGTAAAATCAAGCCCAAACTCCTTAGCAGTCAGCGACCTTTCCAGACTGCCACTGCCCTCCTGCTTCAGGCTGATCTCCACTCCTTTCCCTTAGGAACCTTCCCTGATAGTTGAGGACCCCAGGGATCAGCTGTGTGCTGACTCCCTACCATACTGTTTATGCTGGTCTCCCCACCTAGAAGGTCTTTCTTCCACATATTCACTTTGCACATCCTTCTATGTGCATGTCTAAGGCAAGAGAGTAGGTGAGTAAGTCAGGGAGATTTCGTGTGTGATGCGCAGGATCACCAGTACCAGCAGTTTAAGGGATAGGATGAGGAAGGGGAGGCTGAAGGAGATGGGAAGAAGCAGTCAGTGGAAGGAGGGGTCCCATTTCAGAGTGGAGAGTCTCAGCATCACGTGATGAACTAAGACAGCCAACAAGACATGTGCTGGGAAGTACCCAGTGGTTTGGTAAAGATTTAAGGCATTCTGATGAAATGGGGAGGCAAGTCCACTAATACTTTGGGGGTGTTGAGGAAGCTACTCTTGATGCAAATGTATCCTCAAGAAATGGAAAGAAGTGTGAAAGTGCAAAGGAAAGGGAGTTGTGGAAAGGGAGTAATTATGGAAAGGGAGAGATCAAGGTCAAGGGAGTTGTAAATATTGTGAAAAGTTGGAAGAAGGAAAACAAGGGGGTCTCATGTAGGTAGGAAGCAGTTCAAAGCCTTTCTAGTTTGTGTGTGAATTGACCCCGTGGAGAGGGAGATTTTGAAGATACAAAAGATAAAAGGGGTAACCTTTAGAGCAAGGGCCATCAGCACCAGCAAGAGTTTAGCTATATTATGTCTTGGAGAAGGTGTTCCTTCTGGAAAGGGTGGTTGGTACAGGTAAGGAATGTTATAACTATAAAATAAAACACATGACTGTTAAAGATATTACTACCTGTACTGTGATAGGCACTGTTCTAAACTTATCACATGTTAATTCATTAACCTTCACATGAATCTTGTGAGGTAGGTACCATCATCATCCCTATTTACAAATAACAAAAGAGGTCCAGAGATGTTAAGTGACTTGCTGTGGTCACTCAACTAGTTCATGGTAAAGCTGCAATTTGATTAAAAACAGAAGATGTTTGTGACTTCCCTGGTGGTCCAGTGGATAAGACTTCACCTTCTAATGCAGGGGGTGTGGATTTGATTCCTGGTCAGGGAGCTAAGCTCCCACATGCCTCGCAGCCAAAAAACCCAAAGGTAAAACAGAAGCAACATTGTAACAAATTCGATAAAGACCTTAAGAATGGTCCACATCAAAAAAAAAAAAAAAAAAAGTCTTAAAAAGATGTTCATCCCATTTCCTAGTTAGGACACTTTGGGGAATACTGGATTCAGACATTATCATCTTCAGAATTTTTTCAATTATGAGACTATTAAATGATCACCTACTAATATACTGTTATGTCAGTTATATCAATGAAGATTTTTTTAAAGGATGATCTCTAAGGTCATCCACTGACATTGTCAGTGGGTCAGTGACAATTTCTTGCCTGAGTTTATTTTGTAATAACTAATTCTAGGTAGGACAAGGATGGAATTGAGGACTTAGAATTCTCAAATGTTGAGAGGGGATGATTTTCAGAACATGAGTCCTCTTCTGGAGAGGTTAGGCTTTGTGGGGGTGGGTGGGGGGTGCTTGCCTGTGGAGCAGGGGTTGAGTGTACAAGCCAGCCAGTGGATACCCCAAGGGCACCCTCATTCTGCACCCTGGTTTCAGGGTTTCAGGAAAATAACGGCAAGTAGAAGTGATGTCAGAAAGGTGAAAAAAAAAAAAGGTGAAATGACGCTGAAAATAAACTTGGCCAACTGTTCGGTTTTGCCAAGACGGGAACATCTTCTCCATTTCCTTCCATCTCCTGCCTCCTTTCTGCTTTTAATGACCTTAAAATTTAGGTTTCCAGGGTGCTGAGGCCATTGTCCCTGATTCTAATGATAAGGGAGAGTGATTTTCCCCAGCTAATGTTCCGTCTATTGCTTGCTAAGTGCCTCTCTACAAACCCACGGAGCTCCTGCCTCCCTCTGACCTGCTTTGCCTGGCCAGGGTTTCTTAACTGAAATTCAATCGCTTGGCTTTGGCACTGCACGTTTGCTGGGGCTCACCCCAAGGCCATCATCATTGCAATCCTATTGCCCTGGCTTGCCTTACCGAGTACAGCCTCTCATTGGAGCCACAGCTGACCTATTGGCAGCTGGACCACGCGCTCCTGTTCCCGTTTCATAAATTAGGATGTGAAGGCTGTCTTGCCCAGGGTCACATAACTCATTAGTGATGGAGCTCAGATTTAGAGCTCAGTGTCTCAAGTCTTTTTTATTGTGGCCTCTGTAATTGCTGCAGTGATTTGGAATGGATGGTACAGTGCCTACTTTGAAGTGGGATACTGTAAAAGAGAGCAAGAATTTTCTTCAATTATGAGTGAAGGCAGCCAGAATGGAACCTGAAGTCATGAACTTCCTTGGAGGCCTCTAATCCTTGGCTCAAGTGATAAGTTTCTCTTTCTCTCTCCTAGTATTTTATTGATTCACTATAACTGTATCTTCTAAATAGTCATATGAAAGTAATATTTAAACACTTTTCAGGTACGAAAATTTTTCCTATTTATCCTAGAAAGGAAAAATATGAAAACAGAGATAAGAAACTAAGAATAACAATAGTTAACATTTATTAGGCACTTGCTGATATTAGCAGCTGGGACTGCTTCTCAGCCAACATACACTGGTATAACTGTTATTGGTTGTTAATAGACAAGGACTTTCCCGATGGATTGGGGTCCAGGCCATACTGGTGGTCTTAAATACTCTGACTGTTCCAGTAGCCTTACAAGATGGTTGTTAATATTCATTTCCTACATAACAAAATTAAGGCCCGGACAGATTAAATAACTTCCCCCAAATCATTGTTGTTCATTGTTCAGTCACCCATTTGTGTCTGACTCTGTGACCCCACGGACTGCAGTATGCCAGGCTGTCTTGTCCTTCTCTGTCTCCCAGAGTTTGCTCAAACTCATGTCCATTGAGTCCGTGATGTCATGCAACCGTCTCACCCAATGTCACCCCTTCTACTCCTGCCCTCAATCTTCCCCAGCGTCAGGGTCTTTTCTACTAAGTTGGCTATTCACATCAGATGACCAAAATACTGGAGCTTCAGCTTCACCATT
Source organism: Bos indicus x Bos taurus (assembly GCF_003369695.1). Lineage (NCBI taxonomy): Eukaryota > Metazoa > Chordata > Mammalia > Artiodactyla > Bovidae > Bos > Bos indicus x Bos taurus. The sequence goes on from NC_040089.1 coordinate 45,944,281, forward strand.
AGTCCTTCCAACTAGTATTCAGGGTTGATTTCCCTCAAGACTCATTGCTTTGATCTCCTTGCTGTCCAAGAGACTTCCAGGAGTCTTCTCCAGCACCACAGTTAGAAGGCATCAATTCTTTGGCTCTCACAACCGTATGTGACCACTGGGAAGACCATAGCCTTGACTATACAGACATTTATCAGCAGAGTAATGTCTCTGCTTTTCAACACACCGTCTAGGTTTGTCACAGCTTTCCTGCCAAGAGGCAATCGTCTTCTGATTTCATGGCTGCAGTCACCATCCTCAGTGATTTTAGAGCCCAAGAAGAGGAAATCTGTCACTACTTCCACCTTTTCCCCTTTTATTTGCCATGAGGTAATGGGACCAGATGCCTTGATCTTAGTTTTAAGCCGGCTCTTTTGCTCTCCTTCAGCCTCATCAAGAGGCTCTTTAGTTCCTCTTCACTTTCTACCATTAGAGTGGTATCATCCACATATCTGAGGTTGTTGGTGTTTCTCCTGTCTATCTTGATTCCAACTTGTAACTCATTCAGTCTGGCATTTCTCATGATGTGCTCAGCGTATAGTTTAAACAAACAGGGTGACCAGCCGGTAAATGATGGATCAAGAATTCAAACCCCAATTGGTGCCCATTCTGTTGCTATTAAACAAGGAGGCCACCCTGATACACCCAGTAGATCACCCTGGGAGAGTTTATATTTCTTCCTTGACTTAATGTAGGTAATTGATTGTACCTGGTGTAATTTTATTCTGCCCCCTTGCTGCTGCTGCTAAGTCGCTTCAGTCGTGTCCAACTCTTCGCGACCCCATGGACTGCGGCCTTCCAGGTTCCTCTGTCCATGGGATTTTCCAGGCAAGAGTACTGGAGTGGGTTGATATTGCCTTCTCCCTTCTGCCCCCTTCTGTTCTTAAAAAATGTCTGTAAGCATGATGCTCAGTTTCATTCTCTTCATATGCAGCACTACTGAGCTCAATGATTAGAGCTCTTGAGAGGGCAACAGATACGTAACTGTCCACGTTTCTCAAGGTATCATCACAGCGCTAGTCCTGTAATTTGTTTATGGTTATTGTCAAGGTCACAACCATAGAAAATACATTTTATAATGAAAGGTGTATGTGTTTTGGGCTTCTCTGGTGACTCAGATGGTAAAGAATCTACCTTTAATGCAGGAGACCCAGGTTTGACCCCTGAGTCGGGAAGATCCCCTGGAGAAGGGAATGGCTGCCCACTCCAGTATTCTTGCCTGGAGAATTCCATGGACAGAGGAGCCTGGCGGGCTACAGTCCATGTGGAATGAGAAATCTATGCAGGATGAGGACAAGATCCAAGTTAATTGTAGAACTCAGAGTTGTAACAGTTTCTTTTTGGTTATGTCTGTCAACTTCCCATCAAATTTTATTATAGCTTAGTGATTGATGTGCTTTGATTATTGCCAAGGCATTTTATTCTTAAAAATGTTCTTTTAACAAGGTTTTCTACCTTTGCTTCTGAAGTTTCATCTTGGTCTCCTAGTTTGTCTATCTAGTTATTCTCTAATGTTGTGGTCCCCAACCTCCAGGATCTAATGCTTGTTGATCTGAGCTGATATAATAATAATAGAAATAAAGGACACAATAAATGTACTTGAATCATCTGGAAACCATCCCCCCCAACCCCAGTCTGTGGGAAAAGTGTCTTTCACAAAATCAGTCCCTGGTGCCAAAAAGGTTGAGGACCACTGCCCTAATGTCTCATTGATATTTTCTTGTTTATACTATGGAGGATGTTCAGCCATTTTTATTCTTAACTTTCTAAATCTTTGATCATGTTCAGAATCACTTATTTTTATATTCAGCTACTACTTAACTGTGTCCTCCAAGTGCTGCATGAATGCTCAGTCTTGTCCAGCTCTTTGCCATCCCATGGACAAAGAGTCCAGGCTCTTCTGTCCATGGAATTTTCCAGGCAAGAATACTGGAGTGGGTTGCCATTTTGTCCTCCAGGGGATCTTCTCAACCCAGGGATCAAGCCCACGTCTTCTGCATTGAGGGAAGATTCTTTACCACTGAGTCACCTGGGAAGCCCCCTAAGTGTTAGATATTTGTAAATTAGGGTTACATTTGCAGATAATGAGACATGCCTTTTTTTTTTTTTAATAAGGGAGTATAGACAGATATTCTCTACCATTTATTGAGGGTTTATTATCCACCAAGGATTGTGGCTTATAACCATTTTTTATAATGCCTACTACAATATATGTATTCCCATTTTGCATATGAGGAGACAAGCTTTGGTTAAGTATTTGTATGAGGCTACTCAATAAAAGAAACAGAATGAAGCCTGTATATGTATGTATGTTTAAGAACATCATCATAGTGTCTAAATTCTTTGAGTACTTACTATGTGCAAGGAAGTGTATTAAGCACTTTATAAACTTTGAGATTTTATTTTTATTAGTTTTGTGAGCTTAATTGCAAAATGAGTTATTTCCTTTTAAAAATTGCTTAAAATGAGGTATTGTTTTCTTAATGTCTATAAACTTATCACTAATTCCAAACAAAAATTTGTTTATTAAAGCTCTTCTCCATACCTTCATATGGTATTCTGTCAATCTCTTCTCATTGAAGAAAAATTTCCCCAAAGGATTCTGGCTGTTTTTAAGCAAGTCCATCTGTAGACTTGCTTCAGAGCTGTCGTGTTTGGATTTCCTTCCAGCAGTCTCCTTGGGTTGCCTTTCTTGGTGTCTGTGTTATATTCCCTCCCCCAGGACCCTAGATCTATCTCTTACCTTGTTTCCACCTTCATTTTGATGGGCCCCATCCCCCTGTTAGCCCTGAGAAAAGGTACATGGGAAGCATACTTTTGAGAACTTAGTATCTGATAAGGTGTGTATTCTGCCCTTGTATTTAATTGATAAATTGATTAGACTTTTAAAAATAAGTTGAAAATTGCCTTCCCTCACAATTTTGAAGCCTCTAATATCTTCTAGTTTCCAGTCCTGGTTTTGAGAAATCTGAAGCCTTACCATTCTTGATCATTGGTATGACATTTTTTTGAAATTATTAAATCTTCTTTCTGTTTCTAGTGCTGAGAAACTTGATGAGAATACGCTTTGGTGTGAGTCTATTTTTATCCATTGCATTGTGTACTCAGTGGTTTTTCAAAGTAGAAACTCATGTCATTCATTTCTGAGAAGTTTTTTGAATTATTTATTTGATTTCCTTTTATCCAATTCATTCTGTTCTTTATTTCTCTGGCTGCTATTTTTGAGATGATAAATTTCCTGGACTGGTTCTTATTTTTGAAATCTATGTTTCCTATTTCTCATCTCTGTTCTTTTTGTTCTGTTTTCTGGTAGATTAATTTTATCTCTCAAACTTCTATGGCACTTATAATTTCTACTATCATTTTTAACTTTCCAAAGAGATTTTTTTTTAGTTTTCTGAAGTTTTTATAGCATCCTAATCTTGTTTTGTGGATGTAATCTTTTTATATTTTATTGAGGATATTAATGCTAACATTTTTATTTTTTCAACTGAAATTTATTTCACTCTGATTTCTTCCAGTGCACTGTTCTTTCTATTCATTCTGGTCTTTTTTGATTGGATATTGTCAGATGTTTACAGATATTAGGCTTTCCTTATATTTAAATAGCCCATGCTAAAAATTAGGAAGATCTCTATAAATTGGGTCTGTCAATCATGGTTTTCATTGTAAGATGAATTGGCTGGATATTTTTTAGGACAAGGGAGTGGGCCATCTTATGTCAGGACTTCTAGGGGTCTTTTTGTTGTAGGTCGTGGTTTGTTTTTAATTGGGCTGGGCTGGTTAGTTACTCAGACGACCCAGTATTCAAACTCTAGTACCTGATTGCTGAGTATAAGCCTTGTCACCAATTAACTTCCATTATCTAGGTATATTTTATTATTTTTAAGAAAGTTGGCAATCTAAGCGTAGATTTTCTAGGAATGCCCATTTCTGAAGAGGATTCTTTTAACCAGAAATTTTCTTCCACTACAATTATAACCTGTGTGAGTTCCTAAAAAGAATAACTGATGCATAGTAGGTGCTCAGAAAACAACTGTTGCCTGAATTCGTATTTTTCTCAGCACATCAGGCTTTTTGAACAATATACAATGGGATGAGAAAAAAGCCTTAAGTTTCCTAACTTCCATCCTCGTGCTATAGTGTACATATAGTCACTCAGATTTGACAAAAGCAGTCAGGCAAACTAACATATTAATAGATTCAGCCCTGAGAGAGAGTGTTCTGTTTATGGAACTTCTTGGAGTAAGAGTGTATTTTATATTTGAGATCAGGGGTTGTTGTTGAAGTGGCAGCCAGCTATAAGTCAGCCTGTGGCTCAGATCACAGAGCTGTTCCTCTTAGGAACCTGCAGACCCATGAGTGTTCAGATGGCGGCATTTTGGAACTTGATTTAAGCACACATTCTGCTGACTGCTTCCTAGAGACTTGCCCATCTGTTCCTTTCTGCTGATTGGGTCTTTTTGAACTTAGATTTCCCCATGGGTCTCCCACAGCTGCCTCTTTCTATTCTGACCTAGCTTTTTCTCCTCGCTTGTCCTCTGTGTCTTCCCACCAGTTCTTCATCATTGGGGTGGAAATGGAGGAGAGCTGGGTGATGCTGAGCTGGCATCTATGGAAGAGCCAACTGTGGAACCCAGAGGACTCGCCTGTTGGCATGACCACGTGCTCTGTGGTGACGCCTTTGTCGTCTGTTTGAACATCTGGGTTCCCAGTCTCAGGGAGCCACCAGTAGGTCAAGACTCCCTGAAAGAAGAAGGAGGTGAGCAAGACCTCTCCCCTGAGGGCAGTGAGACCACCATGTTTAAAGATAATCTTTCAGAAAAGCTTGAACTTAGATTCAGTCAGCCAACCATGTTGGGTTTGTCAAGAGATGAGAGGGGAAAAAAGGGTAGTGTACAGAGAAACAGGGTAACAATGAGGAGAGTATGGTGTCTGGAAATACATAAAGAAGAATCATTCACTAGGTATGGAGGAAAATAAATTACCCAGTTAACAAAGCTTTATTAAAAAATTAATTTATCCAGTTACAAAGACCTAAAAGCATAGTTTGTTGCAAACCTGAAGGCTTTAAAATTTTTTTTACACAATTTGCTATGTTCTGTTACTATCCTAGAGGGAGATACTATTAGAAATTCAAGAATTAAAAAATGCAACATAGCAGCATTTCCTTACCAGTCAATTTAACCTTTTAAAATAATCACAATTACACATTTATTACATATACCCTTTGGAAAGTAGAAAGAAAAAAATATTATCCAGGGACCTAACTTTGAAAGACAGCCACTGTTAGTATTTTCTTCTAGGCTTTTTCTTTGTATGGTTTTTGGTTTTGCATAGCAGGCATAAGGCATTTTACTTGCCTCATGGTAGATTTTTTTGGTCTTCAATTGGAGTCCACTGTGGTTATATTCTGATAATACATGTCTGTGATTTATTCTTTTCTTGTCATGAGGCTGAATAAGCAGTGCTTTAGTTCTTGGCTTGAATAAATTCTTTATATGCTTTTAACATAAAACATTGTTCAGATTAGAAAGTGAATAATCCTTAGAGCAAAGAAGTATGATGTATGTTTCACAACCCTTTTTTTAAAAGTATCAGATCTTTTAAAAAAAAGTCAGAAGCACAAAAATGGCTTGGGGAAAATGTGTGAAACAAAGATAAGATTTTTAAGGTTTCCAGATGGGAGGCAGTCTCTCAGGGGCCCTAGGACACATCATAGATGCCTAGCATTGCTTATTAAATAGACAATAATTTTTATTACATATAACATGGTGGTCTCAAGGCAGAGAGGGAAACCTTTATCTTTTCCCTTGGAAAAGGCACGGAAAAGAACAGTTGAGTGTAGTAGAGGCACTGCTGAAGCCAGGTGGAAATTTTGGCCCTGCCCTCACTGCTAACTAGTTGCTACATCAGAGGCACCTGCCCTCAATATCATAACCAATAAAATGAGGTGGTTAAACTATATAATTTTAATAAGTTTCTCTCCTTCTCTGACTCAATGAGTTTATGATCCTGAGACCAAACACTGAGAATATAAAGATGCAGAAACCCAGCAACTTGACTCTTCCTTTTCCTCTTCCTTTGCATCTAGTCAGTTACCAGGTTTGACCCGTTTTACTCTCTAAGTAAGTCTGGCAAATGACCATCCTAGGACAGAGTTATGCTCATTAGTTTACGGATTTATTGCTGCCTTTGTACTGCAGCTTCCCTGGTGGCTCAGGTGGTAAAGAATCCGCCTGTGATGCAGGATGGAGAAGGCAATGGCACCCCACTCCAGTACTCTTGCCTAGAAAATCCTATGGACGGAGGAGCCTGGTAGGCTGCAGTCCATGGGGTCGCTGAGGGTCAGACACGACTGAGCGACTTCATTTTCACTTTTGACTTTCATGCATTGGAGAAGGAAATGGCAACCCACTCCAGTGTTCTTGCCTGGAGAATCCCAGGGACAGGGGAGCCTGGTGGGCTGCTGTCTATGGGGTCGCACAGAGTCTGACACGACTGAAGCGACTTAGCAGCAGCAGCAGTGATGCGGGAGACCCTGGTTTGATTTCTGGGTCAGGAATATCCACTGGAGAAGGGATAGTCTATCCACTCCAGTATTCTTGGGCTTCCCTGGTGGTTCAGCTGGTAAAGAATCTGCCTGCACTGTGGGGGACCTGGGTTTGATCACTGAATTGGGAAGATCCCCTGGAGAAGGGAACAGCTAACCACTCCAGTATTCTGGCCTGGAGAATTCCATGGACTGTGTAGTCCACAGGGTCGCAAAGAGTCGGACACGACTGAGCAACTTTCACTTTTGTACTGCCATGGCAGAGTTGGGCAATTGCAACACTGTCTGGTTAGCAAAGCTGTAAATATTTACTATCCAGACTCTTGACAGTAAAAGCTAATCAACCCCTGATCTAAATAATTTACAAACACATCTCCTCTCATTTTCACTACCATTGTCCTAACTTAGGTCTTCATCTCTTCTCACCTGGAGAACCCAAGAGCCTTAATCTTAGGGTTTCTCATTCTAGTTTTGAGCCTCCCAAATGTGTTGCATACAGATACAGAATAATTTTTTAGAAAAAATTTGAAATGGCAGTTTGCTTGCTTAAAACCCTCAAGGGGCACCCTGTTGAACTTAGGATAAAAATCACAGTTCCTTACCTAACACACAGTTTGAAAACCACTCCACTGACATCTGAAGACCCTTCTAGTCGTGGGACTGGGAGTTTGTTTGATGTGACATATGTGATATGAATTTCAGCCTTAGAAAACCCAACCTAACTCAACCAGGCTTGAGTACAAAGAGGCTTTATATTGGCTTACCCAACTAAGAAGCCTGGTAACAGATCTGGATGAAACCTTTCCCAAGGCTAGGTTTCCAGTTGTGTCTCCTGAACTCTGTTTCTCTGTTGGCTCCTCTGCTGTGGTAGCCCTGTTGACACAGTGGCTTTCATCTTGGGAGGTCAGGCCTGCCATAGCCGTTCCTGCCTCATAGCCTCCTGTGGACACATCTTTTCCCACACAAGTGCAGAGGTCTCTCTGATTGGACAGCATAAGTCATGTGATCCAGGGTAAGGGACCGTGCTGAGGGGTTTAGGGCCAGGGCCTGTGCTTGAGCTCAGGAATTGGAGACATCCCCCCTGAACTGTAAGGAGTGGGAAGAGGAGGAGGGCATTATCCCCAAGGAAATATTGGGCTGTTGTGGAGACAGGATGGAGGTGGACTGGGACAAAATAACCAAGATTCACTGAGCATGCCATGAGCAGGAGCCCTTTGACAGTCAGGCAGTAGTAGTTACAATGAGTACCTGGAGAGGCAGACTATCACAAGATCTGGGAACTGTGATTGCCTTTCTCAGTGGTTCTTAATTCTAGCTCTTCATTAGAAGGACTAGATGCCTGGGCTCTTCGAGGACCAGTGAACTTGGGAGCTCTTTCTGGTTGGCCAAGTAAGAATGATTTAACAAGTTCTCCAAGTGACAGTAATGTGTAGCTAAGGTGACACATTGACTGGGCTTACATCCTGACTTCATTTACTGGTCTATGGAATGGGAACAATTCTATCGTCCATCCAGATTTGGGGAATGAATAAATGAGGTGATTCTATCATCCATCATCCAGCCCAATTTGGGTGATGTATGTAAGGAATATAGCCTACCTACTTACTCAAGTAAAGGGTAGTTGATTTTGTTGTTGTTGTTTTTAAATAAGGGCACCGGTTATGTTGGATTAGGGCTCACCCTCATTGCCTCATTTTACCCTGATTACCTCTTTAAAGGTCCTGTTTCCAAATATAGTTACATTGGGGCTTAAAACATTAGTATATGAATTTGTGTGTGTGTGTGTAGGGGGGTCACAATTCGGTCCACAGCAGGTACTGATCTTATCATTCTCTGATGATAGCTAGTGTTTCTCTACCCAGAAAAATAGAGACATACATACATGTTTATGGACTTGCATATGTTTATGGACTTTGAAGATGCCTGTTAAAAAGGAACATTCGAAGCAGCCTTGCAGAGGAAAACAGATACCAGAGACAAGGAGGTGTGTAAAAGAGGACAGGCCCATTCATTCATTCACTTACTCATTTAACAGTTATTTGCCGAATGCTGTTGCATGAACCGGGCCCGGTGCTAGGGTTATAACAGTGACCCAGGCAAGGCTCCTTTGTCTCATGACTTTTTTTTTTTTTAATTTCTGGAGTCGGGCAGTTAACGCATCCACAATTCTGTATCAGAGAGCACCTAGTGCTATGTGTTAGAGAATCGAAATGGAGTGATGGGGTGGTGTTTGCCTGGGAAGCTATTTAGATTTTGTGATCAGGAATGTCTTCCCTGAGAAGATGCTGCTGAAGTGGAGGCCTGAATAACAAGGAGTCAGCCGTGCACAAAGGGGCAGAGGGTTGACGGCTGATGAAACGCCTGCTAGTCCCCGGTTTATTTTAGTACCAGCTGGCAGAGCCACCTCCTCCAGCACCAGCTGCTTCTCAGATTCCCTTCTGCTGCCCACAGAGCCAGCCTTCAGGATCTGCTCCGAGATGGGCATGGCTCTTGTGGATTGCTCTCCTCGCTCTGGATGTCTTTCTCTTATCCTGTTGCAGAAATGTTTAGGTCATGTGTTCAAAGCGGGTGAAACCCATCGAGGCAAATATCGGTGCCTCTAAACTCTCATTGACGTTCCCAGAGCTTAGTCACTATTGTCTCCTGCCTGAATTAGAGTTACCACCGTAGGAAGAGAAGTTGGCTTTGGTGTTGTGGTAAATGCATAAACAATCATTGTGCTGTGTAACAGCACAGTTGTGCTTCCATAACCACATGGAATTAAAGGGACCTCAAACAGCACCTGGATGGGATGGAGAAGACTTTCCCTAGAAGCTGCATCCTGAAAGATCCCCACTGGCCGTAGGATAAACAGCAGAATCCTACTGTGGCTTTCAGACTCCTGTGGGTCTGGCACCTGCCACCTTCTCTAGTTCTCTCTACCTCTCGGCTAAGAAAGGCTGGGATCAGATCTACTCTGTGTGTCTCATCCTAGGGCGAAGTTTGAAAGAGCAGTTGCCTCTAGGCATGCCCTTTCCCTGCTTATGACAAGTGCCTGTGAAGCCAAGCAAACTTCATAGCATGCTGAACTCTGTTGCTCACATCTCCTACACTCACATCCACTGGCCAAATGAACTCACATGGTCAAGACCAAAGTCATTGTATAGGAACGTATTCTGCTCCGAGGGTAGGAGAGTGAATGTTTATCAAGCAGTAATCTGATCCACTCCAGCAGCATGAGTGCTTGGAGAAGGAAATGACAACCCACCCCAGTACTCTTGTGTGGAAAATCCCATGGACAGAGGAGCCTGGTGGGCTGTAGTCCATGAGGCCGCAGAAGAGTTGGACGCAACAACTAAGGCAATCTGATCCACCCTAGCAGCGTTAAGTGCTTAGAAAAGTGCCCATATAGGTTGACCTAAATTAGAAACAATAGTGTACTATCTAACAATCTAATGTCCAGAAGTGGGAAAAAAGTTTGTCAATATATTCACAACAGAGTTGAGGAAAGATTTTTATATAGGGTGAGACGAGCATGTCAGTAGACTTTTGGGAGGAATGAGTAGGCTGGTTGAAAATGGAAGGTGGGGCAAAGCTTGAGGATTCCACTGAAATTGGAAAGCACGAACTTAGAGCAGTACCTTTTTTTCTTGTGGTTTTTAATAGCAGCAGCCAAGAAGGCCAACAGTTGGATTGATAACTTTCTGTGAACTGAACTTTATGTGCTTGATCCCCACTCCCTTCTCCTCTCTAATCTTAAGGAGAGACTGAGATAGCGTAACAGTTGGTGTTTACAATGTTTTAATTGCTGTCATATTGAGAACTGACTAGAAACATCTTTAGAAATAATTTATACCACCATAAAATGAATTGCTAATCTTTCAGAGAGTATTCTTTAGCATTGTTTTTGTTTGTATACCAGCCAAGAAGAGCTAGACCAATCAGTGAAGAAACTGCTAAAATATTTTAGAAGCATTGTCTGATTTGAATAGCTAAGTGGGAATATAAATCCTTTCTCAAATACTCAGTCACACTCGCTGCTATTCGCTTGTGGTTTTGTCATCATTGTCTCCTAGGGCAGTGTGCGTGTATGTGCTTAACATGTCCACAACATACCCACCCACCAGTGCTCAGTGGTGGGACTCAGGTGGGAACATAAGGGCAGTGGAGTATGTGTTGACTTGTACCAGCAGGCGTTGTTTATAGTCCTTATGGTGAGCCCAGTATTGAAAGCGACAAAGGTAATGATGTTGATAATTAACAACATGATCCATTTGATGCCTAAGTTTTGAGTGGTGACTTGAGGTGGTAGCATACTGCCCTGAATGATGAAAGAAAGCTTTGGGAATTCAGATGAAGTGATACAAGTATGTGTTGGGATAGGGGAGAGGGTTTTAATGAGACTTAAACTGTATCTTTGACTCAGGTGATAAAGAATCTGCCTGCAATGAGGGGGACCCAGGTTCGATTCCTGGGTCGATAAGATCCCCTGGAGAAGAGAATAGATACCCACTCAGGTATTCTTGCCTGGAGAATTCCATGCACAGAGGAGCCTGTCGGGCTACAGTCCATTGGGTCACAAAGAGTGAGACATGACTGAGCGACTCTTTCACTTTCGAACTGTATCTGAAGGCCACTTGCATATCAACATGTAAATGATCTCATCATAGTCATCCATGTTCCTGAAACATATTAGCTAAACTTCTCCCTGCTCAAAATCTTGCTTTTCCAACTGTTTAGTGAAAAATATTACCTCTTATCCTAATACCCAAGACATCACTCTCTCATAATCTGCTCCCAGATTATCCTGTCTCATCTTCATGATTTCTTTTCATTTAGGTTTTAAAAGACTTGTTCCTTCTTGTAAATGCTCCAGACTTCCCTAATCTGTACTTTTTATTTTCTTTTTTTTTTAATTATTGGTCTAGACTTGATTTGCAGTATTATGTTAGTTTCAGGTGTACCGCAAAGGAAATTAATTATACATATACATATATCCACTCTTTTTTTTAAATTTTCTTTCCCCATATAGGCCATTACAGAGTATTGAATAGAGTTCTCTGTGCTATACAGCAGGTTCTTATTAGTTTATTTTATACATAGTAGTGTGTATATGTCAGTCCCAGTCTCCTATTTGGTCCTTCTGCTTAGATGCCTTCTCCTGATCTATGAGTACAGGCCTCACCTCTTCAAACCCAGTCTAAAATTCCAAGTTCCTATGAAGTCTTGCCTGTTTTAGAGGAGATGGTGATGGTAGCTGGAAGTAATTATCCCTTCTCATTTTGGAAGCCTCTCATCATTACTTCTAGAGAAGGCAATGACACCCCACTCCAGTACTCTTGCCTGGAAAATCCCATGGATGGAGGAGTCTGGTAGGCTGTAGTCCATGGGGTCGCTAAGAGTTGGACACGACTGAGCGACTTCCCTTTCACTTTTCACTTTCATGCATTGGAGGAGGAAATGGCAACCCTCTCCAGTGTTCTTGCCTGGAGAATCCCAGGGACGGGGGAGCTTGGTGGGCTTCTGTCTATGGGGTCGCACAGAGTCGGACACGACTGAAGCGACTTAGCAGCAACTTAGCAGCAGCAGCATCATTAATTCTTCAGCAGTGTATATTCCCACCCTGTCTTACCATATCATCTGCAAATAACTGTTGGACTGCTTATTGTCATTATCATAGAAATGTTCAATCTTCTAGTTTTCATAGACAAGTAATTTTTTAAAATGGTGCTGAGTTCCTATAACTTTTTTGTTAACATTAAAACTTACGTGCACAGATGCAGAGGTACTCGGTTTTCCCAGGTGGCGCTAGTGGTAAAGAACCTGCCTGCCAATGCAGGAGACATGAGAGACACAGCTTCAGTCCCTGGGTTGGGAAGATCCCCTGGAAGAGGGCATGGCAATCCACTCCAGTATTCTTGCTGGAGGGTCTCATGGACAGAGGAGCCTGCTGGGCTACAGTCCATAGGGTTGCGAAAGCATCGAACATGACCAAGGCGACTTAGCAAACTCACAGCACGGAGGTACTCACAAACTCTTACCTAATTTCATAAAAGATACACAGTTGACATCAGGAAATGCAGGGAAAACAATATCAAAATGAAGGACACAGGTTTATACTGGAAACATCAGTGGAAAACTCCTAAGAGTCTGTTTTCATTGAGAACCAATGCCATTTACATCGCATGTATTTCTCTTCTCTGGGCAGGCATTTGGGAGCCACTATTTTAGTACACTGAGAGCTTTGCCAGAGCTGAATTATCTCTGCTTCCTAATTTATCTTTGTCTTTCTCAGATATCTTGGGTCTCTAAAAGCTTATAACGGCAACAACAGCAACAACAAAAAAACCTGATTTGTGACAACAGAGCAAAGAGTTGGGGAGTAGATGTTTCAAACATCTGACAGTTGTCTAAAATAACCAAACTAGCACATCACTTTTATAATAGTTTATCTGAAATGTGTTTGAAAGGACAATAGACAGGTTACAAAGGATCTTCATCCTCAATGAGCAAAAATTTTACAAAATTCCAAATTATGGCATTATATTTAATCATTTTCTTATCCTTAAAATGTAGGTTTGTTGTTGTTCAGTCAGTAGGATGTGTCTGACTCTGCAACCCCAGGGACTGCAGCACACCAGGCTCCTCTGTCCTCCACTGTCTCCCAGAGTTTACTCAAATTCATGTCCACTGAGTTGGTGATGCTATCTAATCCTCTCATCTTTTGCTGCCCACTTCTCCTCCTGCCCTCAATCTTTCCCAGCATCAGGGTCTTTCCAATGAGTCAGCTGTTCGCATCAAGTGGCCAAAGTATTGGAGCTTCAGCATCAGTACTTTCAGTGAATATTCAGGGTTGATTTCCTTTAGAACTGACTGGTTTGATCTCCTTGTGGTCCAAAGGACTCTCAACACTCTTCTTCAATGCCACAGTTCAAAAGCATCAGTTCTTCGGTGCTCAGCCTTCTTTATGGTCCAGCCCCCACATCCACACAGGACTACTGGAAAAATTATACCTTTGACTATATAGACCTTTGTCGGCAAAGTGATGTCTCTTGCTTTTTAATATGCTATCTAGGTTTGTCATAGCTTTCCTTCCAAGGAGCAAGCATCTTTTAATTTCATGGCTGCAGTCACTGTCTGCAGTAATTTTGGAGTGCAGGAAAATAAAATTTGTCACTGTTTCCACTTTTTCCCCTTATATTTGCCTTGAAGTGATGAGACTGGATGCCATGATCTTAGTTTTTTAAATGTTGAATTTTAAGCCAGCTTTTTCACTCTCTTCTTAAACCTTCATCAAGAGGCTCTTTAGTTCTTATTCACTTTCTGCTGTTAGAGTGATATCATCTGCATTTCTGAGGTTATTGATATTTCTCACAGCAGTCTTGATTCCAGCTTGTGATTCATCCAGCCCAGTGTTTCTCATTATGTACTCTGCATATAAGTTAAATAAAAAGGGTGACAATATACAGCCTTGCCATACTCTTTTTTCCCAATTTTGAACCAAGTTGTTGTTCCATGTCCAGCTCTAGTTGTTACTTCTTGATCCACATACAGGTTTCTCAGAAGACCAATAGGGTGGTCTGGTACTCCCATTTGAAGAATTTTATGTAGTTTGTTGTGATTCACACAGTCAAAGACTTTATAGTCAGTGAAGCAGAAGTAGATGTTTTTCTGGAACTCCTTGCTTTCTCCATGCTCCAAGGAATGTTGGCAATTTGATCTCTGGTTCCTCTGCCCCTTCAAAACCCAGCTGGTACATCTGAAATTTCTTGGTTCACATACTGCTGAAACTTAGCTTGAAGGATTTGGAGCATAAACTTTCTAGCATGTGAAATGAGTACAGTTCTATGGTAGTTTGGTATTGCAGTGAAAACTGACTTTTTCCAGTCCTTTGACCACTACTGAGTTTTCCAAGTTTGCTGACATATTGAGTGCAGTACTTTAACAGCATCATCTTTTAGGATTTGAAATAGCTTGGCTGGAATTCCATCACCTCCGCTAGGTTGGTTCTCAAGGGTGTCCAGCTCTCAGTGATTAATCATACTATCATGGTTATCTGGGTCATTGAGACCTTTTTTGTACAGTTCTTCTGTGTATTCTTGCCCCCTCATCTTAATCTCTTCTGCTTCTCTAAGTTCCTTACCATTTCTGTCCTTTATTTTGCCTATCCTTGCATGAAATGTTCCCTTGATATCCCCAGTTTTCTTGAAGAGGTCTCTAGTCTTTGCCATTCTATTGTTTTCCTCCGTTTCTTGGCATTGTTCTTTTTATAAGACCTTCTTCTTGATCCTTGCTATTGTCTGGAACCCTGCATTCATTTGGGCATATCTTTCTTTTTCTCCTTCATCTTTTGCTTCTCTTCTCTCCCCAGCTATTTGTAAAACCTCCTCAGACAGCTGCTTTACCTTCTTGCATCCTTTTCTTTGGGATGGTTTTGGTCACTGCCTCCTGTACAGTGTTACAAACCTCCTTCTGTAGTTCTTCAGGCACTCCATCAGATCTAATTCCTTGAATCTATTTGTTACCTCTGCTGTATAAGGGATTTGATTTAGGTCGTACCTAAATGGCCTAGTGTTTTTCCCTACTTTCTTCAATTTAAGCCTGAATTTTGCAATCAGGTGCTGATGGTTTGAGCCACGGTTATCTCCAGGTCTCTTGTTTTTGCTACTGTATAGATCTTCTCCATCTTTGGCTGCAAAGAACATAATCAGTCTGATTTTAGTATTGACGGTCTGATGATGTCCATGTGTAGAGTCATCTCTTAGGTTGTTGAAAAAGAGTGTTTGCTATAACCAGCGTTTTCTCTTGGCAAACCTCTGTTAGCCTTGCCCTACTTCATTTCGTACTCCAGGGCCAAACTTGCCTGTTATTCCAGGTTTCTCTTGACTTCCTACTTTTGCATTCCAGCCCCCTATGATGCAAAGGACATCTTTTTTTGGTGTTAGTTCTAAAAGGTGTTGTAGATATGGTTATTTAAATCACTGAAACAAATATAGAAAAGCCAGAAATCATTTCCAAATTCTTGTTTTTTCAGTTCCTTTTCAAGTAACATTTATAGAACAAAACAGTTTGATTTCAACATTGGGAAGAAAGTCACTGATTTTTTTTTCAAGTTTGCACTAGCCACTAGAACGTGCTATAATGATGGAAATGTTCAGTAACCTGCACTGTCTGATATGGTAGCCACAGCAGCACATGGTTGATGAGCAATGGAAATTGGGCTGGTGTGACAGAGGAACTAAATTTCATCTGTTCTTAAATATAATTAAAGTAGCCACATGCAGCTGTTGGCTCCTGTGTTGGACTGTGTGGCTTCAAAGGATTGATCAAAGAGTATTGAGCTACACTTTGTGGTGCTAATTTGGATGGCATCTTATCAATTTTCTTAGTAAACTTGAGAAACTTTAACATGGGCATTTTTAAAAAAAATTAGTCTCCAGGAAATGATACGCCTATTAAAGGCTCTATTGACTTTTGAGCTACTTTTAGTCCTCAGATCACCACAATTTTTATATTTTTTAAAATTAATTATTCTATTTGTTTGTTTCTGGCTGTGCTGAGTCTTCATTGCTGCATGGGCTTTTCTCTAGTTGCAGAGAGCAGTAACTATTCTTCATTGTTGTGCACAGGCTTCCCACTGCAGAGGCTTCTCTCCCTGTAGGACACAGGCTCTAAGGCACGTGGTCTTCAGTTTTTTCAGCACGTGGGCTCAGTAATTGAGGCTCTCAGGCTCTAAGAGCACAGTCTGAACAGTTGTAGCACAAGGGCTTAGTTGCTCTGCAGTGTGTGTGATCTTCCCAGACCAGGGATCGAACTTTTATGTCCTGCGTTGGTAGGTGGATTCTTTACACACTGAGCCACCAGGGAAGCCCTATCACAAGTTTTTAAAATGCTGATTCTCAATCTTTAAATTACAATTGTCCATTTCCTCCACTGGTATAGCTCTTCTTTGATCGTTTAGGTAATGTGATTTTTGACTTACATGTACTTGTACACGTACCCAATCCGTACATATAGGCACCTATATATAGCGTATATACATTTGTGAAGATCAGGTGAAGTGAGGGATGGGACTTGTTAAACTTGAGTGTTCCTTTAGCCTGAGCATTACTATGAATAGAGAAAATAAGCAAACAGAATTGTCTGCCAAGTTAATCTGGCTCCACCCCCTTGGGGAAGGAGAATATTCACGTTCGTCAAGTAAAACCAGAACCTATCAGGCCTTTTTCATGTTTCTGTGATTTCACAGAAAACTAATGTCTCTTCCTGAAATATTCTTTTTTCTCTTCACTGTGGGGTGACCCTTGCGAGAGAATTTTAAAGTTGCTTTTCTTCTCTGAAGCCTCTATCTGACCTTTTGTCCTCTTCTCCCCTTCCTAGCCACACCAACCAGTCACCCCTTTCTTTTTAGTGGAGTTGTGTGTATTTGTGGTCCTGGTCTTTGCTTTAGAAGAAATCAGTATCACAAAGATGATATTAACAAGAATGAAGGAAGTAATGATTGCAGCGGTTACTGTCTGTGGGGCATTTAGTAAAATGCTAAGCATTGACTAAACACTTTAAATACATTTTCATCTAACCCTTCTAAAGCATTGTAGAAAAGTTATGATTGGTCCAATTTTATAGATAAGACAACTTAACTCAAAGTAAGTTGTCCAAAGCCTACCACCTAGTGAGTGGTAGGGCCGGGTTTATTTGACTCCAGAGCTCATGGTTTTACTGACTAAGGGTTAATTAAGATGTAGAGAGAAAAAGAAAAACCTCTTATTCCCCAGAGTGTCATGGTGTGGTGGGAACAGCATTGTATGCCATGTGAAAGAGCTCTTGTTTTCATTTTTACCTTAGCCATTTTCATGGTGGCCTTCCGTGGGTCAAGTCTTTCTCTCCCTTCTGATTTCTAATTCCCTCCTCCTTCTAAAAAATACCTTAGTGATAGAAAATGCAACATCCTCCATATGTTAATTCTACATTATTATACTTCTTCCTCCCTTCTCAAAATACCAGATTGTACTATGTAAAGACTTTTTGAACAATGAGACACTTGCAGTTCATTAGTTTGGTTTGACAGACAGCCATCATCACACCTTTAGAGCATATGTTTCAAGGTGCAGCAGTTTGCTTTTATTTTTATTTCTGTCCTCATTCCTCAACTCTCACCAAGGTTGTTTATGTATTTGAAAAACTGTCATTTTTTTCTTCTGGCTTTGCTTCACCTGTTTTTAAATTTCACTTTAGTTTCCCCTTTTCACTTAGGGCTCCTACTTTTCACGTCTGTAATGTGTTTGCCCTTTAAAGTTACATGATACCATTTTGCTTGTTTAACAGTTGTTAAAATTGTTAATGCCAAATATTCCTCTGTTTTGATGGATGACAGAAGGATGTAAATGGAGTGTGGATGCTCGCTGACTATGTGCTGTGTCAGATGTCCCATATGTGCCATCTCGTGTTGTCAATACAGTAACAATGTGTGGCTGAGTAATAAGGTCATATTAGTATTTCCATTTCGTGGAAAAGAAGTGATATAACTTGGCTATGATGAAATATATATAGTAAGTAAGTGTAGACCTTGGGCTTGCATCAACATGTAGCTGAATAGAGGGGAGGGATGTGAATAAAAACACAGGATTCAGAAACATTTGTAGAGACTTCACTGGCAGTCCAGTGATTAAGACTGCTTTTCAGTGCAGGGAATGTGAGTTCAGTGGGCAGCTAAGATCCCACATGCTTTGTGGCCAAAATAACACATCATAAAACAGAAGCAATATTGTGACAAACTCAATAAAGACTTTAAAAAAATAGTCCACATAAAAAAGTCTTAAAAAATAAAAATGAAAGACAAAACAAACCCCAAAACATTTGTAAATATTTAAGTGTATCTAGTGTTTGTATTTTGTTACATTTTAAAGATTACTTTATATTCAGTATGCTGCTGTCATTCAGTTGCTCAGTGGAGTCCAACTCTTTGCAGCCTCATGGACTGCAGCACGCTGGGCTTCCCTGTCCTTCACTATCTCCTGAAGTTTGCTCAAATCCATGTCCATTGAGTCGTTGATGCCATCAAATCATCTCATCCTCTGTCGCCCCCTTCTCCTCGTGCCCTCAATCTTTCCCAGCATCAGTGTCTTTTCTAATGAGTTGGATCTTTGCATCAGGTGGCCAAAGTATTGGAGCTTCAACTTCAGCATCAGTCCTTCCAATGAATATCCAATAGAAAGCAAGTATTTTAAGTGTTCAGGTCACTGAGTTTTGATACTTACATCATGTTGTGTAACTGAAGCAAGATGTAGAACATTTGCACTGCCAAGAAAGTTCCCTTGACTCTACAGTGAAATCTTTGTCTCTTCCACTCAGCACTTGAACGTATCCACTGAGCTTTTTTTTTATTGAATATTATTTAGTCATGATATTTCCATTTTTCTTCTTTGTCTTTTTTTTTTTTTTTTTGAGATTTTCTTGGCTGAAGCTTTCTGGGTATATGTGTGTGTGTGTGTGTGTGTGTGTGTATGTGTGTGAGAGAGTCTGTGTATGAGAGAGACAGGTTTAATTACTCACTGAAGGATTTTTAACATGGTCCACTTTTAAATTTTTGTCAAATAATTCTGAGATCTGTCATCTTGGTATTGGCATCTATGGATTGATCATTCCTCATTCAGTTTGAGGTCCTCCTGCTTCTTGGTTATGTGTGATTTTTCTGTTCAACCAGAACTTGGACATTTTCATTTTATGTTATGAGACACTGAAGGGAAGTGTTAGTTGCTCAGTTGTGCCTGATTCTTTGTGACCCCATGGACTGTAGCCCACCAGGTTCCTCTGTCCATGGAATTCTCCAGGCAAGAATACTGGAGTGGGTAGCCATTCCCTTCTCCAGGGGCTCTTCCCAACCCAGGGATCAAACCCAGATCTGCATTACAGCAGATTCTTTACCATCTGAGCCACCAGGGAAGCCCATGAGACTGAATCTTTCTTACTTAAACCTTCTGTTTTAACTGCTTTTCTTTAACACCACTCTGGCCAAGTAGAGTTAGAAATTCAGGTTCCTCACTCTGCCTAAGTTGAATGCTGGGAGATGGGGCCTCTTTGCTGTTCATCACTGATGATAAACAGAGTGATGAAAGCCCAGGCTCACCACCTGGCTTGCTCTGACATCACCCCAGAAAGGACGGACTGCCTCCTTGTTGGGGGTGGAAGTGCAACCTTCACACTTCTCAGACGACATTGCAGGGGTGTGGAGGTAACCTTATTACCAACCGACAGAGATGAAGGTCTGGGCTCTTTACTTGGCCTTCTATGACCCACTGGAGATTTTTGAATACCTTATTATAGCCCCAGAGAAGGCAATGGCACCCCACTCCAGTACTCTTGCCTGGAAAATCCCATGGGTGGAGGAGCCTGGTAGGCTGCAGTCCATGGGGTTGCTAAGAGTTGGACACGACTGAGCGACTTCACTTTGACTTTTTACTTTCATGCATTGGAGAAGGAAATGGCAACCCACTCCAGTGTTCTTGCCTGGAGAATCCCAGGGACGGGGGAGCCTGGTGGGCTGCCATCTATGGGGTCACACGGAGTCGGACATGACTAAAGTGACTTAGCTTAGCTTAGCTTATTATAGCCCAGGGTAGGGTGGAAGTTGGGCTTCTCCTTTGCTGATATGAGTGGTTGACTTACATTTTTACTGTGATGTTAGAGGAGAGCAATTACTATCTAGAAGTTTCCATCTTGCTAGGCTGCCCTTGTCACGGTCCTTTGTCTACAGAGCACAGGCTCTTATTATCTTACTTTTTGTTGATGCCCTTTGGCACCTCCATGTTTCAGCTTCTTCAGCTCCAAGTCTGCAGTATATGAGGCAAAGAGAGAGCCTAGGAAACTCACCTTCATGTCTTTCCTTGAGATCCAAGGTCCCTAGATCATCTACCTCCTCTTGACCTTTCAAAGTCAGCCTTACATTTGCTTTGTATATAATGCTCAGGATTTTTGTTTTTCCTTAGTAGAGAAAATTGAGAAAAGTGTGTCTATTCTCTTTTCTCAGAAGCATCCAAGAGGTACTACTTTAAAATTTTTTGAGAAAAAAATATCATAGTAGATTACATGTAGTAAAGGAAAATACTGTTTTATGAAAACTTGGTTCAGTTCATGTACATAGATACAGCTGTTTGGGCACTAGTTCATGGCATGAAATCTGCTTCTTATAGTATCATGGATAAAAATGTTTTAGTCACCATTGTAGACTACCTGTTTTCTTATCAGTCTGATACCTGAGTCCTCTAAAGCTTCACAGAACTTCTTTGTATTCTTTGTATTCTCCTCATGAAATAACGGTTAATGTCTATGTTCCCTGGAGGTTGTTCAAAGCCTCCCCCCACTGTCCTGATGGTGAAATGTGTAAGTTAAGCATTATCTGAATTTCTGCTGTGTTTAGTCCAGATATCATGGGTAGGAAGGGTGAATACTTGCTGTGGTTGCCACACTTAAGTAGTCTTGGGGAAATGAGATTCTCTTAATCTGTTTTACAAAGAGGACGTCGTCTCTGTGGACACATTGAGTCAGAGTGAGTGTTCTTCACGTGGCTCAGAGGAGACAGCGTCCCCACACAGCTACACATGGCTGAATACCTGGCTGGGACCGACATTCACCCAGGTTCCGCTGTGGCAGCCACAAGGCAGTTGTCAAGGTTACCATCTACCATAGGGCAGACTCCTGAGGCCAGTACCGTGTGTTTTGGGCATCGGCTGTTCACAGTCCTCGCTGGTTTCCCCTCCTCCTCATCAGCAGAGTGCCTTCTTCCTCTCCAGCCTCCTCTTGTTCAGAGGAAGGGGTCCATCTGTTACTGGTCCCTTCCAGGCTGGCTAGGAATGGACATGCCCTCTTCTAATGCCTCTGAGTTACCCATTTAGAAGTTTATGTTTTACTTTGTTCTTTTTGATGGTGAGCAAAGGATTTCAGACTGTATCTAAAACATGTTAAGTTTTGGCATATGTTTGCAGAACCACACTGGGCTGACCAAGGAGAGGTTTGGAAATCCTATTCTGTTTCCTCATAGTTTGACCCAAATGATAAAATCGAACATGATTTAGTTTATCTAAATTGCCTGGGAGTAGGGGAGTGCAGAATAAGTCAGAGGTGAGTTCCCCAAAGATCATGAGTTTTTGGCACTTTTTGATGATAAAGTGAAAGACCCTGGGGTCTCCAGAACATGGTTCTACTCTACCCTAGAACAGGGCTCACTCAGCAGACTTATTTTTGTAAAGGGCCAGCTGGCAGATGTTTTAGTCTTTGCAGGCCATATGATCTCTGGTGACTTCCCTGTGGCTCAGACAGTAAAAAATCCACCTGCAATGCAGGAGACCCAGGTTCAATTCCTGGGTCAGGAAGATCCCCTGGAGAAGGGAATGACATCCCACCCCAGTATTCTTGCTGGAAAATCCCAGAGACAGAGGAACCTGGCAGGCTACAGTCCATGGGGTTGCAAAGAATCGGACAACTGAGCGACTAAGCGTGCATGCCTGGTCTTTGTCACCACTACTCACTTTTGCCATGGTAGCACAAAAGTAGTCATAGATAATGTATAAATAATTAAGGATGGCTGTGTTTCAGTAAAACTTTATGAACACTGACATTTGAATTCCATATATTCTTTTCAGATCCCAAAATACTCCTTTAGGTTTTTTTTTTTTCCCCCAACCTTTAAAAAATGTAAAAGTTATTCTTGGATCACAAGGCATATGAAAACAGGTGGCAGACTGAATTTGGCCCACGGGCTGAAATTTGCTGACCCCTGCCCTAGGAGATGTCCACTGGACAGGTTCCTTTGCCCAAATAGCCGCTGTGCTCTGTATCCACTGCTGCTGCTGCTAAGTCGCTTCAGTCGTGTCCGACTCTGTGTGATCCCATAGATGGCAGCCCACCAGGCTCCCCCGTCCCTGGGATTCTCAAGGCAAGAACACTGGAGTGGGTTGCCATTTCCTTCTCCAACGCATGAAAGTGGAAAGTGAAAGGGAAGTCGCTCAGTCGTGTCTGACTCTTAGCGATCCCATGGACTGCAGCCCACCAGGCTCCTCCGTCCATGGGAGTTTCCAGACAAGAGTACTGGAGTAGGTTGCCAGTGCCTTCTCCACTGTATCCACTAGCTTAACCCAAACTTCTATTCCTGAGACATTTCTGGTACATCACTATATTCTCATGTTAAAACGTTAGTGACCTGACACCCATGAACACATTCATTCATACAGAAGTTCTTATGAATATTGTGGATACCAGAGTCCTGCATTTGAGTAAGAGTTTTGCCTCAGGTCTCCACAGTGGAAGTCCTGGATTGATCTACTTCTGATGATAATTTTCTTCATAACAACATGAACAGTGTATTCTTAATGTACACCTTCCTTGCTAAGGTGTTGTTATACTTATGCAGCTTTCTAGGTCAATGGGAGTTATGCAACCCAAACTGGAATATTTTGCTAGGATTTCAGTGTTCTTTTTTTTTTTCTCTTGAAGGAAGAGCTAAGCAACCATATGTAACTAGTTAAAATGGAATCATGTGTCAGTTTGGAATGGATCATCTGATAGTTAGAGGATACTTGATTCAAAGTCACTTAACAAGAAGGGATTATTTCTTTGTCAGAGCACCAAGTCCAGAGGGAGGCAATATGAAAATGAAATAGTTGAGTAGCCCTATGGTGGCAGAGCCAATGTGGCCACTAGCCTCTTGACTTTCACTTATGTTTGGAGCCCTGTTGTCACAGAAGCTCTGTAGCAGCTCTAGAGAACACATCAGCATTCAAGACAGAGGGAGGGAAAGAAGGATGGTATCCACATTCTCTTTTGTAGTTCCAGGACTGTCTCTTTACCCATCAAATGTCTGCTTAGGTCCTGTAGGCAGGAATCTGTCAGCAGCCACTTGTAGCTGCAAGGGAGGATGGGAAATTGAGTTTTGACTTTAAGCCATGTTGTGGGAGGTGGCCACGGAGGAGAGCACTGGGAATGTTTAGCCAACTGGAAGTGTCTGCTACAGAGAGCAAGCAGCCTTTTGTAATGCCTGGGTGACTTCTAGAGAGTAGAGTTCTGCTGAGTTTGAATCCAAAATATAATGCACGGGGCACTTCCCTTAATTAAACAGGTGCTTGGAGAGTGTCTGGTATATGTTTATTATATATGAGAGGTATGAAACAAGGGCCATGTCCTCCAAGAACTTTAGCTAATAGCAAGAAATAGACATGAAATTGTGAACAGTCTTTCTCAATTTTAATAGCTAAGGCTGAGGATTGGAGTATATTAATATTTGTGTCATAAGGTCATGTGTTCATTTAGCAACATTTATGAGGTGCCAAAGATGTCAACTGTTTAGTTTGCAGGTATGCAGATGAATAATGCAGTTTCTGTTCTGCAGAAAGCAGTCAAGTAAAACAGCAGTTTTGGGAGCTCTAGGGTTCTGTGATTTACCATAGCTTGAATTATCCAATTATGTTGGAAGAACTTTTATTTGCTCTTTTTTGTTGTTTTTTTGTTTTTAAAGTTTTTTTTTAATGGGATTATAGTTGCTTTACAATGTTCTACTATACAGTGAAGTGAATCAGCTATGCTGCTGCTGCTAAGTTGCGTCGGTCGTGTCTGACTCTGTGCAACCCCATAGACGGCAGCCCACCAGCTCCCCCGTCCCTGGGATTCTCCAGGCAAGAACACTGGAGTGGGTTGCCATTGCCTCTCCAATGCATGAAAGTGAAAAGCGAAAGTGAAGCCTCTCAGTCGTGTCCGACTCCTAGCGACCCCATGGACTGCAGCCTACCAGGCTCTTCCATCCATGGGATTTTCCAGGCAAGAGTACTGGAGTGGGGTGCCATTGCCTTCTTGGACCTCTCACCCCGCCATCCCACCCATCTAGATCATCACAGAGCACCAAGCTGAGCTCCCTGTGGTCTATAGCAGTTTCTCACCAGCTAGCTGTTTTACACATGATAGTATATACATGTCAATCCCAATCTTCCTTTGAAAAATAAAGATGTAAACTACTCAACAGAAGGGAATGACAGTCAGTAGGGTTGGATCAGTATCTTTTCCATCATACCTCTGCTTATTCTGTAAACATCTTATTGAATCAATCTTATTAGGGTAACTGTACAGTAGTAGTCAGGTGGCTGAGCACTGGGTTTGTAAAACTCAATAAGCAGTCCCTTGCTTCATGGGGCTTCTAGTTATAGGGTAAGCAGACATGTTAATAAACACTTGGAATGCATGGTGTATATTCGCACAAGATCTAATAAGAAAAAGATGTACTGTCAACATTGCTTAGAAAGATATTAATGGATGCACAGTCAATTAAGGCTTCACAGGGAAAAGCAGAAAGAGCATTTACTATTTCCATGCAAATAAGGAAACGGAAGAGTATATTATGGGAAAAGTTCAATTCTGGCAAAGCAGAGAAGCATAAGACATCTCGAGAGTTCCAAGCAGCATCTACGAGTTGGTATAAACGTAGGTGCGGGAGCCAGAGCAGCACCATTGACGGTGTTTGCACAGCATCTCTCTTCTCAGTGATGCTGGAAATAAAGGACCATTCAACTTGAATGAGTTGTAAGGAGACAAGGGAGAGTGTGGCATGGGTGGGGATTAAAAGGACTGGGCAGCTGTGTGACTTCTTGACAAATAGATCCACTTGTTCTTACAAATGAGTGTCATGAGGCCAGCACGTCCCTCGGCTCCTCTTGAATCATCTCAAGATGAAATGAAGCCTGGCATTTAGGCAGAGTTTGTTACTGTGACCGAAGTCCCATCGGAATGGGATCCCTCAGAGGTCAGGATCAGGCTGGCCCAGGCTCACTTCCATCGAGTGAAGCATGTCTTCTGCTGGTCAGGCTGGGGTCCTTTCTGGAGACCGTGCCCTTTTCAGGAACATTTGAAAGAAACTGGATATCATTGAGCTACCGTGACTATTTTATTTTTGAAAAAAAAAAGAAATATACCTGAAAATCAAAGGGAGATGATTGAAAGAAGACTAAAAATATTTTTGGAACTTTCTGCTTTGGGAGGCAGTAGGGAGGTGAAAGTGGACATAGTAATTTTGGTTTTAAAATTTTATTGCAGAATATGACAGAATTGGTTACCATAGAAACGGTAAAAATTGGTTACCATTTTTGAGTGTGTGAGTCAGTGGCATTAGATATGTTTATATTGTTGTGCAACCATCACCACTGTCTATCTCCAGAACTTTCTCATCAACCCAAACTGAAATTTCATACTAAGCAATAAATCCCATTCCCCTCTCCTCCAGCCTCTGGTAACCACTGTTCCACTTTGTCTCTCTGAATGAAATAGAATCACCCAATACTTGTCCTTTTGTGACTGGCTTCTTTCACTGCACATAATGTCTTCAGGGTTCACCCTTGTTGTAGCATGTATCAGAATTTCATTCCTTTTTAAGACTGAATAATATTCTGTGGCATGTATATATCACATTATGTTTGTCCATTCATCCATCAGTGGACACCTGGGTTCTTTCCACCTTTTGGCTATTATGAATAATGCTGCTCTAAACACGGATAGACAAATACCTGTTCAAATCCCTACTTTGGTTGGGATTGCTGGATCAAATAGTATTTTGTATTTTAATTTTTTTTTTGAAGAATCATCATACAGTGTTCCACACAAACGGTCCCATTTTACGTTACCACCAGCAACACTCAAGGGTTTCCATTTCTGAGGGAGTGGATTTTTGCATGTGAAAAAGATGATGCCTTCAAATTGGCATTTCAAAACAATGCTAAAACATGGGTATTTGCATGAAGAATTTTCTCTAGCTTTTTAAAGATTTTTTCTTTTTTGGGTATGGACCATTTTTAAAGTCTTTATTGAATTTGATACAATATTGCTTCTGTTTTATGTTTTGGGTTTTTGGCCTCAAGGCATGTGGGATTTTTATCTCCCCCACCAGAGATCAAACTCACAGCCCCTGCATTGGAAGGCAAAACCTTAACCACTGGACTGCCAGAGAAGTCCTTTCTCTAGCTTTTTAAAAGAGCAACATCTGTAAAAATCTGGTCTTTAACTCATTTTAAGAGCTCACTGTTAGCAACTTTAACATTAAAGCCGCAGTGGCAGCACTTCAGGTAAAGACTGCAAGCAGCCTGCAGTATCAATACAATAACTAAAAATCCACAAGACTGTGAGATTAGGGAGATCCGGCAAACAGTAAGATCTCCAAGCTGACCTGTGAGCTACTGAGCCCATTAAACTGAGTAAATAACTTTAGTGAAAACAAGAAAGGGTTGTAATGAGGACAGAAAAGAGAAAGCAAATGGGGGCACCTATTACATGATGAACAAAGAGATGGAGGTCACGGCATATAAGAGGCCATTTGAAAGTGGCTTGATTTGTAAATATTAGGGACATCAAATTTCAGGGAAAAGAAAACGAAGCCTGTCAGGAACAGTTTTAAATAAGTATACCCAAGCACAGAAACATAAATTGGCTACTGGATTTGTAAGTGAGGAGGGAACAGTTATGAAGGATTAAAACTGTGTATGAAGAAGGCAACATGCATAGAAAGTCAAAATGCCATATCCCACCTCAGGTCTATAGAGATCTTACATTCTGTACACTCAGTATTTACTAGCAGAGAAGAGAGGTATTTTGATGTAAGGCATGTTTGTGTAAAGATAGAAGATTGCTGGTTCATTCAGCAGCTGAACAGATGTTTCTCCGGAGCCTGTTACGTGCCAGATTCTGGACTGGGCAGTGAAGATGGAGCTGGCAGTTGTCAGCAATGAGACAGATCAATTAGACAGACAACCCCAGACAGGGAGGAGATGAAGCCCAGGATTCCAGAGCTCACAGAAGACTCTGTGAAGACGTTGGAACGGACATGTCGGCTGAGTAGGAGTTCACGCCCCCAAAGAAGGAAGTGGGATTTGGGTGGAGTTGAACCTCTTTCTAGGAGGAGGGACCAACATGAGCAGGAGTGAGGGAAGTAGGAGAGTCTGAGTGGGGAGGGGATAGCAGAGGAAGACAGGAGATACTGGAAGCTCCCAGCAGCTCAGTGATATTCCTCAGGATGTGAGTTTCAAGGCAGGAAACAGCTGGGAATCATGCTTGAGTATGAACAAAGACACACATTTTTTTTTTTTCTTTTCTCATTAATGTCTAAATCCCCCATCTCCCTACACAAGCTCACCTCTTTTTAATAATCACAGTTTTAGTATATTTAATTGAAAATTCACTGTAAGTAGGCTGATCTTTGGAGATGGAGAAGCTGATTGTTATTAACAGTAATTAGCTTCATGCTCTCATAGGTTGCGTTCTTTTTATTCCACTGCCTGAACTGGGTATTGTGCTTGGTTCTCCAGCATCCATTCTGCCTCTGCCTGTTGAGTAACCGAGATGTGGTTTGGGGACTTGACCTTAGGTGGTTTAAGGGTAATCCTACCTCCACCACCAGTGTTTTAGTTCACTATTGGATGTATGTGATTCACTTTGGACCAATGAGAAAAATCCAAGTTTGGAGGAGGATTGAGGGAGGAAACCTATGGTCAACCGAGCTGTCTCTATTGCTAGATGTGAACTAGAAGCTTGTAGCTGTAGTGCCATGTGGGGACCCAGGCGTAAGGTGATGTTATGGATGGTAGAATGGAGAAGTGAAAAGGGTCTTGATGGCCCTATTGAACTGGGAAATCAGCTAACACAGAACTTTTCCCATTACTGGGCTTCCTCTCCTGAAAGTTAATGATTTTCTTCACTGGTTAATCTATTTTGGGTTTGTTCATCTGAAACTTGAAATCATCTGCAACCTAAATGATACATGATCTTTGTGACCTTCAGCAGACACTGTACGACTTTTTATGACTATAACCCTTTAAGCCTCATTTCCCTTGTCTGTGAAATGAATATAATTATGTATCAGGGTTTTTCATGAAGATTATTTGAGATCCATCACAAAACCTGAGGGAAGAGGCATGAACTAATACATGAGTGCTTACAATGCACCGTGAAATAGGCTGGTCCATGTTTTAGGAACTTAAAAGACTAGAAAAGAATTTCTGATAATTTTTTAGATAAAATGGTATAAATAGGGCTTCCCTGGTGGCTCAGTGGTAAAGAAGCCGCCTGCCAGTGCAGGAGACACAGGTTCAATCCCTGATCCTGGAAGATCCCACATACTGCAGAGCAACTAAGCCCATGAGCCACAGCTATTGAGCCTGTGCTCTAGAGCCCAGGAGCGGCAACTACTGAGCATGTGTGCCATAGCTGCTGAAGCCTGCATGCCCCAGAGCCCGTGCTCCACAACAAGAGAAGCCTCTGCAATGAGAAGCCCGTGTGCCGCAACTGGAGAGTAGCCCCCACTCACCACAGCTGGAGAAAAGCAACAAAGACCCAGGACAGCCAAACAAAGAAATAAAATTATAAAGTGGTATAAATAAGGTCACATGCATACAGACCACTGTACAGTGAGTTTTTTAAGATTCGTATGATGTTTGTTGAATACTTGTCTTTCCAGGCATAAGATCCAATGTGGGGAGGGAGAGATAGGGAGAATGAGGGAGGGGATTAAGGAAAGGCGTGTCTGAAGAGTTGGTATTTAAGCCAAAACCTTACTGATGAGTAGCAGTTAGCTGAAGAATGGGGAAGAACAGTTCAGACAAAGAAACATTATATGCAAAGTCGAGAAGGCATGGGGTGTTCAAGGAAGAGACAAGGAAGTGGGTGGTACAGGTGGAGTGGACAAGGGATACTGTAGTGGGTGAGGAAATTGGAGAGGTAGAATGAAACAGATAATGTCATAGCCTTGTTGCCCACATTAAAGACTTTTGAATGCTCTGGGGGTACAATGAAGCCATTAGAAAGTTAGTTTGTGTGTGTGTGTTTTTTTTAAACCTTTTTATATACACAAAAGTAGAAGGAGTAGTGAAATAAATCCCCATGAATCTATCAGTTAGCTTCAAGAATTATCAATGCATGGCCAATATCATCTATCTCCTTCTCTTGTCCCCTCTACATTTTCTATACAGTGGATCTTTGATTATTTTAAATAAAGCAGTGTGTACATGTCAACCCTAAACTCCCTAACTATCCCTCCCCACCCAGGTAAACATAAGTTTGTTCTCTAAGTCATTAAGTCTCTGTTTTGTAGCAGAAGAGTCTTGTGAATTGACCTGTGCATTTTTTAATGAGATTGTGGGTATCCAGGGAGGAGGAGCAGTTGGGGTGGTCAGTCTAGGTGACACAGGTGGGTAGCGTGGACCAGAGTGATGGCAGTGGAGATGGAGTGAGGTAGGTGGATGGGAGCAACATTTTGAGTGCAGCACTTACTGGCCCTGGTAAAAGATGAAAGTGATGTACTGACTTACAGGGAGAGTAGTATCAAGGAGGACTCTTTAGCTTCTCTGTAGTGACTGGAGAAGGTGAATATTTGGGGGTAGAAAAATCAAGGTTCAATGTGAACATGTTAAATGTGAGATCTCTGATACACTGACATTGGGATGTTGAGTGACAGTCTTACTTATGTCTGAAGCTAGTAAGAGAGGTATTTCTGGGCTGTAAGCTACAGGGCCATTGCTGGTTCAGTGGTAGAATTCTCATCTCCCATGTGGGAGACCCGGGTTCAGTTCCCAGCACATGCATCATGCTCACCTTCGTTTTATATGTAAAAGAGATGACCAGTGCAAGTTTGATGCATGAAGCAGGGCACTCAAAACTCGTGCTCTGGGACAACCCAGAGGGATACGGTGGGGAGGGTGGTGGGAGGAGGGTACAGGATGAGGGGGACACATGTATACCTGTTGCCAATTCATGTTGATGGATGGCAAAACCATCACAATATTGTAAGGTAGTTATCCTCCAATTAGAATAAATTAAAAAGCAAGTACACACCTGTCAGGAAAAAAAAAAAAAAGGTCTCTCTGGGCTGGATGTAAGATTTGAGAGTCATGGGCAGATTGATTGTATCAGAAATGATGGGAAGGGATGGGACTTGTTAAGGGAGAAGTGAGAGCTGGGAACAAAATATCTGCTTGACTTCTTACTGTTTGCTCAATAAATATTTGTTGAATATTGAGTGGATGCTCGAAGAATAGGGAAGATTCAGAAGCTGGAAGGAATGAATGAACAGTGTTCCAGATGGAAGCATAGATACAAACTGAACTGCAGAGGTTGAAATAACTGCATGTGTGGGAGGCAGTGCCTAAGTTGCCTGATTTGGTATTATCATCTGTAATGTGGGGATTAGTCACTTGCTCAAGGTCGAACTTCTTGAAACTGATGCTTCCTGCATTTGTGCTGCCGTCTTTCTGACTTCGGAGCTCGGGATTTGCCACCATACCATGGTCCCTCTTCCCCAGATTATTTCCTATAGTTATAATTCCACCCCTCAACTTGGAAATGTCTTGTTTCTTCCCATGTAGACCAAATGAAGTATTGTCTTTCATGGACACCTTCTTTATAGGATCTGTTTTCTGAGTTAGATTTCTTTCCTCTTTCCTAGCTCTCCACTGCGGTTTGAATCCACGGGGTATTGATCACCCTGCCCATGGTGAAGGTATTAAACTACAAATTGAAGGTGAAGGTGTTGAGTCTCAATCCATTAAAAATAAAACTTTCCAGAAGGTGCTTGACCAAAAAGGAACCCCCAAGCGACTGCAGACAGAAGCCGAGACAACTAAGGTAGGTGATACTCCAATGAGATTCTGAAGCTGCAGCTTCTATATTTTGTGGCCCAGCCCCAGGGAAGAACTGACAGTACTTTCATTAATTATTGTTGGTGATTCAAAAATCACTGCTCCTCGACTACAAGTAATAAGAAATGAAAATAGTGACTTCATCACCTTTAGAGTGAAATCAAAGCACATTTGTGGTCAGTCTTAGAGCATGAGGCTCTGAGGATGGTATAGGACGAGCTCTAGGGATGAGTGCCTGGACTTAACGATTTGTTTACCAGGCTCAATCGATCATTTGATAATATTGGACAAGTCATATGACTTTCCAAGCCTCAGATTCTTCACCTATAGAATGGGTACCAGCAACACTATCATTTCCATCAGGTTGAACAGATGAAATAATACTGTATATGTACAAGTATTTTGTAAAAGGCTCAGTTGGCTGCATGAGTATGAGGGGATTTTGCTGACCATCACAGTAACAAGTGATATTTTATGAAATATATACATATATTCCAGGTACTGTTGGAAGGACTTTGACATACTGGCTTATTAGGTTCCGGTAACAATTCTGTCAGGTAGACAATAGTAAACAGGACCCTGGTTAAAGATATAGTTGCTCTAATTTGTTGCAGTATTCTTCAGTCCTTTAGTCTTTAATATAGATGTAGGTACAAGACACACAGTGGTAAACTGGGAGTTGAAGGATAGACGATTATTTAGTAAGAGCAGCCTCTTTCAAAGGTTTTCCATCATGGAACTGGCGCTGTATGGGTCTTTGTCTGAAACCGGTGAAGATGCTTTTGTTGGGGGTGTATGTTAGTTTGCTCCTTGAAAATTGAGAGAACTTGTCTTCCTATGGTATTTCCTTCGAAGAGATTTCCTTTCAAATGTTTGTTGAGGAGATGAATATATGCATGCCTTGGAAAGCAGATGTTGCAGTCCCCCAAGAAAAGCCTCAAGTAGAAAGGTCGCTCGGCTGTCATACAATAACTCCCTCCCACTCCCGTAAAAAAAAGAAAAAAGCCTTCCAAGATCAGATGTGAATTTTTCTACCTTGTCTGTACTTTTGGATAATTACCAATTACTTTAGTGTAGATAATTAAAAACTGATGACAAAAGAGTATGTGTGTATCTGTGTTGTAGGGAGTGGGGAACAATTAGCAAGGGAGATATTGCAGATATTTTGCACATTTTAGCTGAGAGAAATTACACCTCATAGAAAATTGGTTGGTTATTGTTATGTGAGAGGAGCTGGGAATAAGTAAGCCCTATTTGGCGTGCTGTGATTCATGGGGTCGCAAAGAGTCGGACACGGCTGAGCGACTGATCTGATCTGATCTGCTCTGATTTTGACATCTAAATCTGGTCAGCCAGTGGTTGATTCCATCTTGAAAGAGTGAGGAAAAAAATATCTTAAAGGTCTTCTTTAACTAGGAAGATAAATGGTTTATTTGAGTAGGATCTTTTCAGAGATGCGTAAAATATTAAATATTACAGTGGAGGAAAAGAAAACATTAATTGACAATTGCCTGATTTTAATTCAACTTTAATTTAATTAAATTAATTTAATTCAACTTTTCCAGATTCTCTTTTATTTGCAGAACAGATTTGGTGATATAAGAAGTTGGATTCAAACCTGATAGGATTTGGTAACTTCTGAATTACCTGGAATGTGTGATGTGGTAGTAAAACCAGTCTTCATGTCAGTACCTTTTTGCCTCTAGTTCACTTTACATTTGCTTTGCTGAAAACCTACTTCACCGAGAATGCAGTCATCTATAATGAACCTTTCCTCAGGTTTAGACTCTGGTTGCAAGCCA
Organism: Bos indicus x Bos taurus; assembly: GCF_003369695.1. Classification (NCBI taxonomy): domain Eukaryota; kingdom Metazoa; phylum Chordata; class Mammalia; order Artiodactyla; family Bovidae; genus Bos; species Bos indicus x Bos taurus. The sequence continues at coordinate 45,977,295 of NC_040089.1, forward strand.
GATTTGTCTGAGATTTTCCAGGTTGTCTACAGTGAAACCCCCAAACTGAGTTGAAAGGGAATTCAGAATGTCTTCACATTGACATGTTTAGGAGTGAACAGACTAGGAGCTCTTGTTACAAAGTATTTATTTTTTCATGGAGGACTTGATGACAGTGGTGGTTGCTGGGGAACAGGGGCAAAAATAAAAATAAGGATTACTCCAGACCTGCAGTGTCACATACCCCAGAGATTCTGTACCACCGACAGTGTGAACATGTTCTGTGCATGTATGGACACACTGAGATGTGCCTTTCGGTTGCACTCCAAGGGTTATTGGAGTTGTGAGTCATCCTTTTTCCTTAGGTAAATAATTGAATCTCTGGTAACTTGACCTACTTTACACTTAACTTAAAAAACCTCTAGCTACAGATGCATCATGTAAAGCCACTCAGAAATGCAAATCCATACAGATTTTCTGGAGGACAGTCTGATAGAGTTATCAAAATTTTCAATGAGTGTAAGTTTTGAGCCAGTGATGCCCTCTCTAGGAACTTGTCCTAAGGAAATAATCACCCAAATGTGCAAAGATGGCTGCAGGAGAATATTCACTCTAGCGATGTCTATAATATGAAAATAATGTTCATTCATAAAACTTTGGCCAAAGAGACTGTGTATTCATGGAATTGAACAAATTCTATCTTTTTAAGGGTGATGGAGACCTATGTATATTTATCTTAGTTTGTTCGGAGTGCTATAAAACACTTTAAACTGGGTGGCTTATAATATTATTCAGCTGTATAAAGGAACGAAGTGGAATCATTTGTAGAGATGTGGATGGACCTAGAGGCCGTCACACAGAGTGAAGTCAGTCAGAAAGAAGAAAAGAATTATTGTATATTAACACATATATGTGGAATCTAGAAAAATGCTATAGAGGCCTTCTTTGCAAGGCAGAAATAGAGACGTAGAGAACAAACGCATGGCCCCTAAGAGGGGAACCAGGGGGTGAATTGGGAGATTGGGATCAACATATATGCACTATTGATACTATGTATGAAATAGATAACCAATGAGAACCTACTGCATAGCACAGGGAACTCTCCTCAGTGCTTTGAAGTGACCTAAATGGGAAGGAAATCTAAAGAGGGGATATATGTGTACATATAACTGATTCACTTTGCTGTACAGGAGAAACTAACATAGCATTATAAAGCAACTGTGAAAGGAAAGTTTTAGTCACTCAATCGTGTCCAACTCTTTGCAACCCCAGGGACTGTAGCCCACCAGGCTCCTCTGTCCATGAATTCTCCAAGCAAAAATCCTGGAGTGGGTAGCCATTCCCTTCTCCAAGGGATCTTCCTGACCCAGGGATTGAATCCATGTCTCCCACAATGCAGGCAGATTCTTTACCATCTGAGCGACCAGAGACTATGCTCCAATAAAAATTAAAGAAACTGGATGGCTTATAAACAACAGAAATTTGTTTCTCATAGTTCTGAAGGCTGGGAAGTTCAAGGTCAAGGTACCACCAGCTGGAGTGTCTGATATGAGCCTTGTTACCCAGGTCATAGACATCCATCATCTCACTGTGTCCTCACATGGTAGAAAGGGACCAAGGATCTCTCTGGAATCTCTCTCATGGGGACACTGATCCCATTTGTGAGGGCCCCGCCCTCCCAAAGACTCCTCCTCCTTACTATCACATTGGGGGCTAGGGTGTGAATTCTAGGGGAACACAGATTTTCAATCTGTAGCAGTGTTTATGCAGGAAAATGAGCGTGCTGCTATTGCAGTAGGGCGAGAGGAAGACGGGCAGGTTCCTGCAGAGTGTGTAACATGTTCCCATTTTCCTATAAATATCTTTTCCCCGTAAAAAGGCATCACCGAGTCTGAAAGACTTCATTCCATAATTGTTTTTATTTATTTTTAAATGGTTTTTAATTTATTTCAAAATTTTATTTTTATTTCTATTTTAAATTAATTTATTTTTATTTATAATTGTTCTATAGTATTGTGTTGTTTTCTGCCATACATCAACATGACTCAGCTATAGGTATACATATGTCCCCTTCCTCTTGAACCTCGCACCTCCTACCCGATCCCATCCCTCTAGGCTTGCACAGAGCGCTGGGTTTGAGCTCCCTGTGTCATGTAGCAGATTCCCACTGGCTATTTTACGTATGATAATATATATGTTTCTGTGCTATTCTCTCAATATGTCCCACCCTCTGCTTCCCCTACTGTGTCCACAAGTCTGCTCTCTGTTTGAATCTCCATTGCTGCCCTGCACATAGGTTCTTCAGTACCGTTTTTTAGATTCCATATGTATGTGTTAATATACAATATTTGTTTTTCTCTTTTTAACTTCACTCTGTATAATAGACTCTAGGTTCATCCACCTCATTAGAACTGACTCAAATGTGTTCCTTTTTATGGCTGATAGTTAAGTCATGTATGACTCCTTGAGACCCCGTGGACTACAGCACACCAGGCTTCCCTGTCTTTCCCTATCTCCCAGAGCGTGCTCAAACTGACGTCTATTAAGTTGTTGATGCCATCCAACTGTCTCGTCCTCTGTTGTCCCCTTCTCCTGCCCTCAGTTGTTCCCAGGATCAGGATCTTTTCCAGTGAGTTGGCTCTTAGTATCAGGTGGCCAAAGTGTTGGAGCTTCACCTTTAGCATCAGTTTATCCAGTGAATATTCAGGGTTGATTTCCTTTAGGATTGACTGGTTTGATCTCCTTGCTGTCCAAGGGACTCTCAAGAGTCTTCTCCAGTACTACAGTTCAAAAACATCAATTCTTTGGTACTCAGCCTTCTTTATGGTCCAACTCTCACATCCGTACATGACTGCCGGAAAAATCATAGCTTTGATTATACAGACCTTTGTTGGCAAAATAATGTCTCTATTTTAATATGCTGTCTAGATTTGTCATAGCTTTTCTTCCAAGGAGCAAATGTCTTTTAATTTAGTGGCTGCAGTCACCATCTGCAGTGATTTTGGAGCTCAAGGAAATAAAGTCTGTCACTGTTTCCATTGTTTCCCCATCTATTTGCTATATGCTGATGGGACCAGATGCCATATTAGTTTTTTGAGTGTTGGGTTTTAAGCCAGCTTTTTCACTTTCCTTTTTTACCTTCATCAAGAGGCTCTTTTGTTCCTCTTTGCTTTCTGCCATTAGAGTGATGTCATCTGCATATCTGATGTTATTAATATTTCTCCCGGCAATCTTGATTCCAGCTTGTGGTTCATCCAGCCTGGAGCGTTTCACATGAGGTACTCTGCATTTAAGTTAAATAAACTGGGTGACAATATTCAGCTTTGACATACCCCTTTCCCAATTTTGAAACAGTTCCTTGTTACATGTCTGGTTCTAACGGTTGCTTCTTGACCTGCATACAGATTTCTCAGGAGACAGTTTATATCTAGAGCTGAGATTATGGGGAAATTTTTCTTCTTCTGCACTCAGAGTTTCTTTTTAATATATGTACTCTTTTAAGCATAAAGGAAATCAGTCCTGAATATTCATTGGAAGGACTGATGCTGAAGCTGAAACTCCAATACTTTGGCCACCTGATGCGAAGAGCTGACTCATTTGAAAAGACCCTGATGCTGGGAAAGATTGAAGGCAGGAGGAGAAGGGAACGACAGAGGATGAGATGGTTGGATGGCATTACTGACTAGATGGACATGCGTTTGAGTAAACCCTGGGAGTTGGTGATGGAGCTTGGCGTGCTGCAGTTCATGGGGTCGCAAAGAGTCAGACACGACTGAACAACTGAACTGAACTCTTTTAAGCATATTTATTTAAAGCTCTTTTCAGGTTGCTCATTAGCTTAAGCAGCTCAGCTGTGACTCTTCCTATTTGTTGAATTGGTGTTCTACCTTTGAGGGTGTTGTTTTTCCTCCCATGGGTCCGAAGTCTTGCTGAATGATTTGCCAAGGAGGAGAGTTGTCTTGGGAAATATGCCGTGTGTTGAGGTGCTTTTGTAGTCTGTGTGCTGTTGAAGCAAGCACTGATGAGGTGCTTTTTGTGTTTGTCTCTTCCTGAACTGTTTGGGAGGTAGCATCTTTGACCAGGTGTTTAATTATGTCTCAATCTGATGTTGTCTTTGCTACTGATTATGCAAATAAAGTCCCCCCAGATGTGCTCTCTCATCTGCAGCTTCACACAGGAGCCTGGTTCCATCTCCCTGTCATGCCTATGGGCTCTGCCATTCTGGGTCTGGCCAGGCAGGGCTTTGGAACCAATCCCTATTCCAGATCTCCAGGAGGCGTCTTTAGCTTCATCATTCCTCATTGCTATGAGCTCTTGGCACCTAAAGATATCTCTTCCTTGATTTCAAGTATGGCAATATATAAATTTTAAAATATATTTTCTAATATCTTTACATTTCTAGAGTCTGAGAGGGGATTGCATAGCATAAGTGTAATCTACCATCTTGACTGTGAAATTCATATTGCTTTTATAATTAAAAAATTTCTCTGTCTACACATCCTTGGAAAAAGCATCTTTTTGTTTCTTTATCTTAAATGTGATTTGGGGACCCTTGCCCTCAATGACTCAAAAGACTAGAGCTGTAATTCTAGAAAGAGGGTTATCTATGTCATTGGCTATCTTAAATGAAAGAGAAATGAAATAGAAATCAATAGAGAACCAAGCTCACTTTTAAGCCTTATTACTGGGTAGCATAGGGTCTAGTTGGGAAAACAGAAACAAAAACAGATACATTTGATGTGTGAATTTGCAAAAGATATTTGCCAAAGGGAGTCCTAAATGCCAGTGAGGACTTGGGAATCCAGAGAGTATAGGTGCCTTAGGGATCAGTGTCTTGGCTAGCACAGACATAGAACATCACAGAAAGTTCTATTGGACAGGCTGCTCTGATCTGTGGAAGCCATTGAAATTTTCTGGTTATAAGAGTGAGTAAGATGAACAGATGGAATTGTGTGAACATTTTCTCTGACTCTTGTCCTTGGGCCTGGGGGGACATGTGCTTCAATCATAAGAAAAAATGTGGAAAGGGGAGTCTGTTTTGAAGGTTATATCCCTCAATTGTCCGATGGTTGGAATTTGCGTTTCCATAGCAACTCAGGATCTGGATTAAGATCAGCCCATCGGTAGATAGCATGCTGGCTGTTCCCTACCTTGAAATTCTGGACTGTTTTCCTCACAAGTGGCCTAAATACAGCATTGGGAAATTGAAACTCTTGTCTTCTAGACTTGATCTTCTAGGTGCTTATGAAGAAATTTGCCCTGTGTTTTCATGCCTATAAAGGAAGGGTTTCATAAAGTTAATCTTTATTTTTTCATACCAGCAATGCTGATTCACCAGAGCATGTAAAACAGTGAATCAGAATAATGATCGAGAGTCTTGATGACTTTCTGTGTCTCTTGTTTAGATGTGATTGACTCCTATGTTTTTATTTATAAAATCTCCATCTTGCAGCTGAGAAAATGAAGAATGACTTGCAAAACTTAGCTTCTGGCTAAAAAGTGGAGAAACATGACTGAAATCTAAGTATAATGACTCTAAAACCAGGATTTTTTTCATCTCTTTAACATTAAATGACAAATGATTGATTGATTTTGGAAAGAAAAGAGAATCTGTTATACCGAGAATCAGGCCAATGAGACAAAAGAAGAGGTTAAAACACTGCATGTATTCTTTCTTTCTTGGGGAGAAATGCAGTAGATCCTGATTGCTATATTATATAAGGCAGAAGCAGTGCCAGCATCCAAAGCAGTGAATAATTGCCCACATTTGGCTCTGGGATGCATTATGTGAATCTTTGGCAGCAGATAGCCTTTTCTCATTAGGCTAATATTAGATTTAGTTTGTATTTCTTTGGCACAGAGTTAAAGGAGCTGGCCTGGAGTTTGGTGCTGGAGGCGGGAGGAGGAGAAAGCCTGGTGCTTGGGATAAGCCACAGGTGGATAAATGAGAGCTGACTGTAGGGCAGCTGGGGGATGTTTGTTAGAGTGGGAATGGAAGCATAATCTGGGATTGAAACAGAAAGCTCGGAGAATTCTGTCTTGGGTTAAAGATGAAGGGGGATTGTACTTAACCTTGATCAAATCACATTGCTCAGCTGCCTCTGAGAAGGCCTACAGCAATTTGGGGATAGAATGATCTAATTCTTGGCTATCTGTGTTTCTTGGCTTGGGGAGTAAGAACATCTCCAAAAGAGGCTGTCAACCCAATGTACTGTCACCAGTGATAGGAAAGGACATAATGCATGGGAAACATAATGACCACATACTTAGTTAAGAATTGTCAGGGGTCAGAACAAGAGAGAGAAGCCAAGATGACGTCATGCCGTGTGAGCTCCAGGCCCCTCCTGCACAGGCACTGAACACTTGGAAAGACCTCAGGAGAAACCGCAGTCAACCCGTGTTGGAAAAGGTAAGCATTTACAACTGAAGTGCTGAGCTCTGAAAAGTGTGACAGTGGAGCATGCATTGGAGCCATAGTTTCATGGAATAATCAATCAAGAAGGCAGCTTCGGGAGCATCCGACTACCTGGTTTATTGCATAGGTGGTGGTGAGATGACATGCCTTCTCAAAATCTTGAGGCTAGTAGTGGCGCAGCCTGACCTAAAACATCATAATTCTGACACATGGCTAGAGCTTACCACTCTATACAAAACAACAGCTTCTTGCAGCCACTTGGTTGGCATTCCTTTTCTTGTGTACCCAGACTGCAGTGCATGCCATTTTGAGGATAGAATGTAAAGTTGGCCTCAGGGGAAGTGGTGCCCCTATCAGTGGGTGGATCAGAGCCCAGTTACAATTCCATTGACAATTTGACACAGTAAAGATAGTCTTTTGGAAGAAAGGGTGAGTTCTAGGGGTGGCTTGACTGGTAGCACTCTGCCCAAATGCTTTTCTTTTCCAGTCTGAAATGCTGGGGATCGATATGTAAACTTTTCAACTGTGACAGCAGTTAAGAGTCATGCCTGTCAGAACTGATTGAGAAATTTCACAATTGCCTGCATTTATATAAAGGCAAGTGTATAATTTGAACCTAAGAAAAAGACAAACATAAGAGGCACACGTGACAGCAGTGATCTGCTTCTGTGACTGTGTTGAAGAGACTCCGAGTCCTTGATGGGTGACACTGGAAAAGCCTAGAGGCATCTGAGAGCCCTGGTCAACTCAGCCAAGTGAAGAACTCAAGAAGAAGATAAAACAGAAGTTGGGAGAAGCTTAAGGCCAAGTAAGATGAAGAGCAGAAGGTGGTAGAAGAAAGCAGGGTTGGACCTTTGTCTGTACCCACAGCTTGAGGACTGACGCTTACTCCAACTGAGGGACATTGTAGTCCACCAGACACACAGCATCTCTGAACATATACACACATGTTTCCCCTTTTGACCCTCTCTCTCCCTGTACACACAGACAGATGCTAAGACATTGTTATAAAATGTGTATTGTTGCATACGATTTTCAAGTATATTTTGGCTTTCCTGGTATCCTACATCATAGTTGCTTTTGAACTATGAATACCTGGACTCAGGTGACCATGCGATTTGCAAACTTTGGCTATAAAAAGCCAGATAGTAACTGGTTCTTCATGGTGGGTGTTGCAGTCCCCATGTGACTTTGCGGAAGTGGATGTATTTCACTGAGATGCCTACAGGTGGACCTGTGTGGAGGTGCACGTCTGCGTGTCTTCCCTGCTCCACGATGTCTCAGTTGCACCTCAGCCAATGGGAGACACTGGACAGGTCGGCTTTAGACACTGTACACCCAGGATCTGGACAAATAAATGTTGGGAGAGGGTATGTGGGGAAGGGACACTTTAAGTCATTTTATAAGAATACCTTGCCTTCTCTTCTCTCTTCTCTCTAAATATACAAATGGCTAACACTTACGTTCTATTTGGGTATAACTTGCCAAAAGTTAATAGTTGTAACAGGAAAAACCGTGGTAATAAGTAATACATCATTTTAAACTGCCCTATTATCTCATGGCTCTTCCCAAGTGGCATTAGTGGTAAAGAACCCACCTGCCAATGCAGGAGATGTAAAAGATGTAGGTTCAGTCCTTGGGTCGGGAATATCCTCTGGAGGAGGGCATGGCAACCCCCTCCAGTAGTCTTGCCTGGAGATTCCCATGGACAGAGGAGCCTGGCAGGCTACAGTCCATAGGGTTGCAAAGAGTCAAACACGACTGAAGTGACTTAGCAGGCAGCAAGATATCACTCATATATTGAGAAAGAGAATGATTTTGTAATAATGATTGAGTTGAAAAAATAGTATGTTGCATTATGTAGGAAAAAAATGTGAATTGTAGAGGCAGTTCTGTTGTTCAGAGATAGATTATCCATCAACACATCATGTTCATTCTCCCCTTACTTCTTATTCTGAAATCTACTCATGTTCCCACATCTGCTGCTATCACTCGGACCCACCTCACTATCTCCTAACTGGCTTCCACTTCACTCCTGCCCTCCTGTGATCCTGTTCCCACACACCAATCTTGAATTAAAGGATACCACGCACCTTCTTAGCATCCTTTTCACTTAAAGTAAAAATCCAGACTCATTCCTATGGTGAGAATCCAAGACATTCAGGCTTTGTTTGGCCTCCCCAATCTCACCTCATATCAGATTTCCCTCTGGTCATCTGAGCTCCAGACACAGTTGTCTTTCTGTTTCTGGAATATGCCAAAGTCATGCTCTCTCTTGAACGCATTGGTACCTGCCATCCTGTCTGCCTATATTTACCTCCTTGATCAATGATTGGTTCCCTTGTTTCCCTGTCACATAGGTCCCAGCTCAAATGTTTCTCTGCAGAGAGGCCTGACCACTCCAGTCACGCTTTCTGATATCATGGTGTATCCTTCATGGAGCTTCTTCCTGTCTGAAATCATACTGTTTATTTTCTGTCTCTCCAGTAAAATGTAAACTCCTTGACAGCAGTGATCTTCTCTGTCTTATTCACTGGTATGGCATCAGTGCCTGCTGCAGTGTCCAGCACATCTTAAAGAATACGCTTCTGATAAATGAAATGTTAGTTGATATGACCTGGAAGTTCCTCGCCTCTGGGTCTTCCTTTCTTTTGCCCCGTAGTGTTTATCTTTGGGCTTCCCTGATAGCTCAGTTGGCAAAGAATCCACCTGCAATACAGGAGACCTTGGTTCAATTCCTGGGTTGGGAAGATCCATTGGAGAAGGGATACACTACCCAGTCCAGTACTCTTGGGCTTCCCTTGTTGCTCAGCTGGTAAAAAAATCTGCCTGCAATGCGGGAGACTGAGTTTGATCCCTGGGTTGGGAAGATCCCCTGGAGAAGGGAAAGGCTACCCACTCCAGTATTCTGGCCTGGAGAATTTCATGGACTGTGTAGTCCATGGGGTCACAAAGATTCAGACACAACTGAGCGACTTTCACTCACTCCACTCTGCTATCTTTATCCTCTGTAGAGGCGAGCAGGAAGATCCATCTTGCTGTAATGATTGTTAGTGGCAGAGGATGCTTTTCTGGATGGTGGGGGCAAGTGGAACATTGTCCACAGGACAAGCAAGGGTTGCATCCATAGCTCTTATTTACCCTCCTTCTTCACAGTTCTAACTTGTCCCTTAGGCTAGGGAAATACCTGTTTGTGGTCTGTGGTTGGCATTCCAAACTTGACTTAGTTAAAAAGTCTCCGACCTGCACATCCATCCCTCTGCTCCCTCCAGTGTTGGCCAGGATTCCACCCCTACCCACAGCTCTCTTCATAATCCTCAGTATAAGCATCAGCTGACTCCCTTAACTCTTCCCCCTTTGCCTTGAAGTCATAACCAGATGATAAAAGAAGGCAGCGGCTTCTCCTTAAATGATCAGGAAGTTTTAAATTGAGAATCAGACCACCAGGTATCAGACAACACCTCGAACATTATTGCCAGGGATTTATGAATGAGAAATAGTTTTCAGGTGTTGCTGTTACATGTGACCATACATATTTTGTTATAGCAGCTTGGGATGCTATAACAAAATAGCATAGTTTATAACATGGACTAGGTAGCTTCAGTAATAATGTCTCACTGTTTTGGAGGCTGGGAAGTCCAAGATCAGGAAGTCAGTCAATTTGGTTCCAGGTGAGGGCCCTCTTCTTGACTTGCTAATGGAAGCATTCTGCCGGTATCCTCACATGATGAAGATAAAGTGAGCTCTAGTCTCTCTTTCTCTTCTGAAAAGGATGCTGATCCTATCATGGGGCCCCGTCCTCATGACCTCATCTATACCTATTTATCTCCTAAAAGCCCTACCTCCAAATACGATCACTTTGGGGGTAAGAGCTTCAGCCTGTGAATTGAGGAGGGGCCACAAACATATGGTTCAGAATATATACCAAATGTGCATTTTGGTCAGACGCCAAGTGAGCAAGTGTCCAGTCACTATTTGGCTGAAGTTGAATATCTTCATCTTAGAAAGAATGTCTGGCATACAAGGATAAACCTGAAATACTGATAAGAATACCTATTTATTACAACTTAAATTTATACCAAGCAGATACTTTTTTAAATTGCTATTGTAGTGCAGTGGTATCAGAGTGGTATCACAAGCAGAGTCACAGCTATCGACTCCTGTGGTTTTTATAGTGCACATTTGTGATACTGAGAATATACTCTTCTCAACTGAGATCAGTGAAGGAGCAACAGATGTTTTGGTCAAGCTCTGCCCCTGCAGGCCATGCTAATGATGATGTTACCAAGTCATTGAACTTTCATCCTCTCCACTGAAAACTGACTGAAATGAAGACTTCAACTCTTGGGCTTGCCATGTTGGTTGTAGCTCATGAGGCAGTTTCATTGAAACAGTCCCATAAATGAAAGCTTAGGATTGTATTTAAAGAAGATACTTGTTAAGCGTTCTCAAGATTAAGCTGAATTGTATTGCCATCCCTGTGGTTTTCTCTCTTAAAAAATGTTTTCACAGTACTGTAAAGCAGGAATTTCCACTCAGTAGCTGGAATTCATTCATGTGCCCATCAGATCATGTTGTTCTCTGCTCAGACTCCTCTCATTGCTCCCCATTTTCTTTGAATTAAAAGCCAGAGTCCTTTCCGTGTCCTCCTGGGCTCTGCATGATCTGTTCCCTGGTAAGTCACTCGTGTCACCTCCTGCTACACTCTTCATGTTCAGGCTGCTTCTGGACTAAACTGGGTATCTTCCCACCTGGGTGGAGAAGGCAATGCCACCCCACTCCAGTGCTCTTGCCTGGAGATTCCCATGGATGGAGGAGCCTGGTAGGTTGCGGTCCATGGGGTCACTAAGAGTCGGACACGACTGAGCGACTTCACTTTCACTTTTCACTTTCATACATTGGAGAAGGAAATGGCAACCCACTCCAGTGTTCTTGCCTGGAGAATCCCAGGGACGGGGGAGCTTGGTGGGCTGCCGTCTATGGGGTTGCACAGAGTCGGACATGACTGAAGTGACTTAGCAGCAGCTTCCCACCTGGGAGCCCTTGTAATGCTGTTCCCTCTGCCTGCAGCTTCTTTTTCTCAGGATGCCCAAGACACTCTCCTCCATCTTCTTGAAACCTTTATTCAACCATAGCCTCAGTGAGGCTTGCTGGGCTGTTGTGTTTAAATAACGAACTCTTTCTCAGTGCTTCTGATCCTTGACTCTTTCGTTATTCTCATTCCCACACTCAACATACCCATGACGTTTTAAAACAGTGTATCATCTTCTTATCTATTACACGTATTATTATTTTATGTCATCCCTCCAAATGTAAATTGTGTGAGGGCAGGGACCTGATTTGTTTTTTGATCTATCCCTAAAATGGCAAACTATGCTTGGTATATTACAGGGACACAATTATTTGTTGTGTAAATTAATTCATATAATCAATGTACATTTAAGTTTCACCTGACTGATAAACTTTTAATATAAAAACAAGCCAGGAGATTAGCTTAATTAGACATAAAATACCTACATTTATTGGAAAGGGAATTTTCATATAGCAATAATAAGCCCTAAGGAGCATCCCTATCTGTGTCACCAGCAGTGTAGTGGTGGTCACAGGTGTAAGTAACCAACGTGGCCAAATGATCATTATTTTGCACAAGGTCAAGGTTGCCAAAACTGGAGCCAAAATGGCATTTGGCTACTTGGCCTGCCAAAACCCAAGGCTGAAGCCAAATCCTTATAGAATTTTGGTCAAATGTCACCAAAAGCTGAACTTCATTGCTTCTCTATTCTTTATATAATTAGTTCATAAATGCACTCATGTCCAACTTGCATATTGTGTAATCTTTTTTGGGAGAAATCTGATACCAACCTTTTCTCATGTTGTACTAAATAAACAAAGGAGGGTTAGTCCTATCGATGCCTGAATAGCAGTAACTACTTAGAGGTAGCCAGAAGTGTAACAAACAGAAAAGAAAGTAAAAGTGTTAGTCACTTTGTCGTGTATTGACTCCTTAGGACCCCATAGACTGTAGCCTTTCAGGCTCCTCTGTCCACGGGAGTCTCCAGGCAAGAATACTGGAGTGGGTTGCCATTTCCTCCTCCAGGGAATTTTCCCAACCCAGGGATCAAACCCAGGTCTCCTGCATTGCAGGTGGATTTTTTAACCATCTGAGCCACTAGGGGAACCCAGATGGAAGAAAGAAATGCATCAAAGCTTGGATTTGTTATCGAGCAGAACTCTTTTAAATAGAGGATATGTGATTTCAAAATTTTGTTTCAGTTCAGTTCAGTTGCTCAGTCGTGTCCGACTCTTTGCGACCTCATGAATCGCAGCACACCAGGCCTCCCTGTCCATCACCAACTCCCAGAGTTCACTCAGACTCACATCCATCAAGTCAGAGATGCCATCCAGCCATCTCATCCTCTGTCATCCCCTTCTGCTCCTGCCCCCAATTCCTCAAGCATCAGAGTCTTTTCCAATGAGTCAACACTTGGCAGGAGGTGGCCAAAGTACTGGAGTTTCAGCTTTAGCATCATTCCTTCCAAAGAAATCCCAGGGCTGATCTCCTTCAGAATGGACTGGTTGGATCTCCTTGCAGTCCAAGGGACTCTCAGGAGTCTTCTCCAACACCACAGTTCAAAAGCATCAATACTTCATCACTCAGCTTTCTTCACAGTCCAACTCTCACATCCATACATGACCACTGGAAAAACCATAGCCTTGACTAGATGGACCTTTGTTGGCAAAGTAATGTCTCTGCTTTTCAATATGCTATCTAGGTTGGTCGTAACTTTCCTTCCAAGGAGTAAGCGTCTTTTAATTTCATGGCTGCAGTCACCATCGGCAGTGATTTTGGAGCCCAGAAAAATAAAGTCTGACACTGTTTCCACTGTTTCCCCATCTATTTCCCATGAAGTGATGGGACCAGATGCCATGATCTTTGTTTTCTGAATGTTGAGCTTTAAGCCAACTTTTTCACTCTCCACTCTCACTTTCATTAAGAGGCTTTTGAGTTCCTCTTCACCTTCTGCCATAAGGGTGGTGTCATCTGCATATCTGAGGTTATTGATATTTCTCCCAGCAATCTTGATTCCAGCTTGTGGTTCTTCCAGTCCAGTGTTTCTCATGATGTACTCTGCATAGAAGTTAAATAAACAGGGTGACAATATACAGCCTTGATGTACTCCTTTTCCTATTTGGAACCAGTCTGTTGTTCTATGTCCAGTTCTAACTGTTGCTTCCTGACCTGCATATAGCTTTCTCAAGAGGCAGGTCAGGTGATCTGGTATTCCCATCTCTTTTAGAATTTTCCACAGTTTATTGGGATCTACACAGCCAAAGGCTTTGGCATAATCAATAAAGCAGAAATAGATGTTTTTCTGGAACTCTCTTGCTTTTTCAATGATCCAGCAGATGTTGGCAAGTTGATCTCTGGTTCCTCTGCCTTTTCTAAAACCTGCTTGAACATCTGGAAATTCACAGTTCACATATTGCTGAAGCCTGGCTTGGAGAATTTTGAGCATTACTTTACTAGCATGTGAGATGAGTGCAATTGTGCGGTAGTTTGAGCATTCTTTGGCATTGCCTTTCTTTGGGATTGGAATGAAAACTGACCTTTTCCAGTCCTGTGGCCACTGCTGAGTTTTCCAAATTTGCTGGCATATTGAGTGCAGCACTTTCACAGCATCATCTTTCAGGATTTGAAAAAGCTCAACTGGAATTCCATCACCTCCACTAGCTTTGTTTGTAGTGATGCTTTCTAAGGCCCACTTGACTTCACATTCTAGGATGTCTGGCTCTAGGTGAGTGATCACACCATCGTGATTATCTTGGTCATGAAGATCTTTTTTGTACAGTTCTTCTGTGTATTCTTGCCACCTCTTCTTAATATCTTCTGCTTCTGTTAGGTCCATACCATTTCTGTCCTTTATCGAGCCCATCTTTGCATGAAATGTTGCCTTGGTATGTCTAATTTTCTTGAAGACGTCTCTAGTCTTTCCCATTCTGTTGTTTTCCTCTGTTTCTTTGCATTGATCCCTGAGGAAGGCTTTCTATCTCTTCTTGCTATTTGGAACTCTGCATTCAGATGCTTATATCTTTCCTTTTCTCCTTTGCTTTTCGCTTCTCTTCTTTTCACAGCTATTTGTAAGGCCTCCCCAGACAGCCATTTTGCTTTTTGCATTTCTTTTCCAAGGGGATGGTCTTGATCCCTGTCTCCTGTACAATGTCACGAACCTCATTCCATAGTTCACCAGGCAATCTATCTATCAGATCTAGGCCCTTAAATCTATTTCTCACTTCCACTGTATAATCATAAGGGATTTGATTTAGGTCATACCTGAATGGTCTAGTGGTTTTCCCTACTTTCTTCAATTTGAGTCTGAATTTGGCAATAAGGAGTTCATGATCTGAGCCACATTCAGCTCCTGGTCTTGTTTTTGTTGACTGTATAGAGCTTCTCCATCTTTGGCTGCAAAGAATATAATCAATCTGATTTTGGTGTTGACCATCTGGTGATGTCCATGTATAGAGTCTTCTCTTGTGTTGTTGGAAGAGGGTGTTTGCTATGACCAGTGCATTTTCTTGGCAAAACTCTATTAGCCTTTGCCCTGCTTCATTCTGTATTCCAAGGCCAAATTTGCCTGTTACTCCAGGTGTTTCTTGACTTGCTACTTTTGCATTCCAGTCCCCTATAATGAAAAGGACATCTTTTTTGGGTGTTAGTTCTAAAAGGTCTTGTAGGTCTTCATAGAACCATTCAGCTTCAGCTTCTTCAGCATTACTGGTTGGGGCATAGACTTGGATTACTGTGGTATTGAATGGTTTGCTTTGGAAATGAACAGAGATCATTCTGTTGTTTTTGAGATTGCATCCAAGTACTGCATTTTGGACTCTGTTGTTGACCGTGATGGCTACTCCATTTCTTCTAAGGGATTCCTGCCCGCAGTAGTAGATATAATGGTCATCTGAGTTAAATTCACCCATTCCAGTCCATTTTAGTTCGCTGATTCCTAGAATGTTGACATTCACTCTGAAATGACAGACACACTGAAACCATACTCACAGAAATCTAGTCAATCTAATCACACTAGGACCACTGCCTTGTCTAACTCAGTGAAACTAAGCCATGCCTGTGGGGCCACCCAAGATGGGCGGGTCATGGTGGAGAGGTCTGACAGAATGTGGTCCACTGGAGAAGGGAATGGCACCACTTCAGTATTCTTGCCTTGAGAACCCCATGAACAGTATGAAAAGGCAAAATGATAGGATACTGAAAGAGGAACTCCCCAGATCAGTATGTGCCCTATATGTTACTAGAGATCAGTGAAGAAATAACTCCAGAAAGCATAAAGGGATGGAGCCAAAGCAAAAACAATACCCAGTTGTGGATGTGACTGGTGATAGAAGCAAGGTCCGATGCTGTAAAGAGCAATATTGCATAGGAACCTGGAATGTCAGGTCCATTCAGTTCAGTTGAGTTCAGTTCAGTCACTCAGTCATGTCCTACTCTTTGAGACCCCACGAATCGCAGCACGCCAAGCCTCCCTGTCCATCACCAACTCCTGGAGTTCACTCAGACTCACGTCCATCGAGTCAGTGATGCCATCCAGCCATCTCATCCTCTGTCGTCCCCTTCTCCTCCTGTCCTCAATCCCTCCCATCATCAGAGTCTTCTCCAATGAGTCAACTCTTTGCATGAGGTGGCCAAAGTACTGGAGTTTCAGCTTTAGCAGCATTCCTTCCAAAGAACACCCAGGGCTGATCTCCTTCAGAATGGACTGGTTGGATCTCCTTGGAATCCAAGGGACCCTCAAGAGTCTTCTCCAACACCACAGTTCAAAAGCATCAATTCTTTGGTGCTCAGCTTTCTTCACAGTCCAACTCTCACATCCATACATGACCACTGCAAAAACCATAGCCTTGACTAGATGGACCTTTGTTGGCAAAGTAATGTCTCTGTTTTTCAATATGCTGTCTAGGTTGGTCATAACTTTACTTCCAAGGAGTAAGCATCTTTTAATTCCATGAATCAAGGCAAATTGGAAGTGGTCAAACATTTTGATTGCTCTTGATATAAAGTAGTAAAGGACACTGACCTGGGACATTGGATCCAATCCCCAGTCTACCCTGCTACTTGCCAGCTGTACAACCTGGGGCCAGTTTCTTATCCTTTCTCTGCCTCAGTGTCTTCATCTGTCCAGTGGGGATAATCATAGTGCCTGCCTCTTGGGGTGGTTGCTCGTATCATTGGAATTTATATATAAAATGCTCAAAACGGCTCCTGGCATATAGTAAGCATGCTGTTAAGTTTGCTTCTATTGTTGTTCTTCATATTATCATTATCCCTGGAAAATATTTTGGCAAGATGGATTAGAGAAAATAACTTTTTTCAGCAGAAGTTTTGAATTGGCTGCCTGCAGCCATATTGGGTCTACCAACAAGTTTTGTTTGCCCACACACACTTAAGGTTTAAATTAATCTTCAGTGGTGGAAAAACCCTAACATTCTTCCTTTAAATACTCCATATTTCCCACTTCTCTTGAAAATTTTTTAAAAATCTGGAAATGATAAGCCTAAATTGGTACCAGCTGGAGTTGTCAGCAGCTGCCCCTTTTTGATGAATAGGCTCTCTACTTTGGTTCTGCCTATGCCTGGCCCTCTTCATTCATGAGGTTTCCTGCCAGGCTGCTTTAGGGAGTTTAAGTTTGTGATCTTCAGTGTAAAGGACACTGACATAGTATAAAAAGTATAGTAAGCCCTCTCTTATTTAAATGACTTATCTCCTTAAAGTGCACATATCATTCAACATTCAAAGTATCTGTTAGACCCCTTCTCTGGTGATACTGTATTGAATAAGACAGAAGTGGAAACTGGATCTCAAACATGTACTATGGCACAAGTTCTGATATATATTTGGAAGGAAACCAACTGAGGTCTGAGAAACTGAGATCGAAAATAAAGATGGAGGTGAGACTAGGGGCCTGAAGGAGGAAAAGGAGAAAGGGTGCGTTCTGAAATGAAATCCAAGTGTTATAAAGGAGCAGCCTTGCCAAAAGATGGGGCTAAGAATACTTCCTGAACCAGAGTCAGCTTGTACAAGGGCCCTGAGGTAAGGAGGAGTGTCTCCTGCTGAGGAAAGGAAAGAGACCTATGTGGCGGGTATACAGATGGCTCAAGGTGATGTTATGGATCCTGTGGGTTTGCCTGAACCTTATATTTTCTGCAATGGAGAAATTGATGGAAGGTTTCAGATAGGGGAGGGGCTTACAAAAAGAAGACCCCATCTGCTCCTCAGAGGGTTGGTTGGAAGTGAGCAAGAGGAGAAATAGACTAGGATGTGGATACTGGAGTTGATGGAGGTGAGAGATGCTGATACCAATAGAAATGGAGAGAAGGGGCAAATTTGGAGTTTATTTTGGAGACAGAAGTGATAAAATGAGATTAGGTATAATCCATGAGGCAAAGGGAAGCAGTGAGGATGACGACTAAGTTCCTGGTTTGAGCAGCTAACCAGACACTGGTGTTATTTAGTAAGATAAAAAAAAAAAAAAGTCAAGGAAAGAAGATGTTAATAGGGGAAGATTTGAGGTGAAATCAGAAGGTTCTTTTTGACCATAATTAATTTTACGATTTTAGAGTTACATCCAAGAGAAAATGTCAAGTAAGTCATTAAACTTGCAGTCCAGTTTCCAAGCGTGATCTGGGCTACAGCTATAGGTCAGCGGTCACGGGTGTCATATTGTGGTGTGTATCTGTGTGTGTGTTGCAGAGGGATCAAACATGTAGAAACTAAGGGATATTTTAGAAGTCCTGACTTTTAAAAGGGGATATCTCTGTAGTTTCCCTGACTCTGTGCTGCTACTTGGACTGTTAGCCTTGTCCTGTCATTATTGAATTTTGAGCCTAAGGATTAGGCTCTTCAGTTTGGAGGGTAATGACATAGCCGGAAATCATTTGGGTAGTAGATCATCTTCACTTTTTTCAGCTTTTTTTTTTTTTTAACCTCCCCCACCCATCGTCATGTTCGCCTACTGTTGACTGCTTCACGCATTTATTGGAAGGAGGCCAGTTGGAAAAGGAGTAGGGGTTGGGGGGATGAACAGCAGGTTGTTTTTAAGCTCTGAAGGCTTCTTAACTTTCTGCAGGGATGTGAGTCTCTGCTCTTTATCAGTGCTGTCATTATAGTTGTCACTTATGTTCACCAACATCCACTTTTCTCCTCCTGGGCTCCAGTAAGACTGCACTTGCTGGTCTCCCAGAATGCCTAGACAGTGGCCTGTAAGAGAAACCCACTGCCCTAAAGGACTGGGGCTAGCAGACACTCTGGTGCAAACTTCAGCTCCCTTTGGGGGAGTGTGGTAGCCACCAGCTCAGATGGCAGAGCACAGAGTCAAAGGAACTTTGATCACCAGGTCACCACAGAGACTGCCCAGGAGCTGACTTGGAGCTGACTTTGTATAAGCAAGAAGTAAATTTTCATTGTGTCCCAAGAGTTTGAGGCATGTTTGTTAGTGCAACATGTGTTGCCATTTAGTTGCTATGTCCAACTCTGTGACCCAATGGACTGTAGTCCACCAGGCTCCTCTGTCCATGGGATTCTCCAGGCAAGAATGCTGCAGTGGGTTGCCATTTCCTTCTCCGGGGGATCTTTCCAACCAGAGATGGAACCCGTGTCTCCTGCATTGCAGGCAGATCTTAACCACTGCGCCTCTAGGGAAGCCCTACTGCAGCATAAGCCTAGCCTAATCAGTTTAATCCAGGTGGCATCTGAGAACAATGTAATAATGTTTGTCCCAAACCTAAGCTCCTCACAGGCAGGCATCTTGTTGAACGTCAAGCCAAGTGCAAACCCTGACAAAGATGGGTGTGCTCCACTAATCCTCTGAAGTCAGTATCGATCATGACTTTCTTTTCAACAGATGGAGACTCTCAGTGCCCTTTTCACTTTAAACGACTGAACTAAAATTAAACTGCTATTTGAAGATTTTAAGGCTTTTCTCCTGGGCCCCAGCAATTGTTACCAGCGTCAGGACATTATGGGACACGTCTTCCTGGTGCCCCATTTTGTGTTTGTCTGTAACTGACAGCAGCTAGCCACCGTTTCCATCTCGCGTTGTTGCTGTGACTTCCGTTAGCTCATGGTTTCTTCTCGAGTGTATCACTGAGTGCTCAGTGCTGTACCTGGTCTACCTTGTTGGGCTTAATTGTTGCTTTTTTCCCGTGTTATTTGTGTGCATGTGTATGCATGTATGCAGTTTAATCCACTGAAGTGATTATTTCGTTTTGGAGACGCTGCCCTCTTTTTCCTTCCAGAACGCAAATATGTGCTGTGTCTCTCACCATTTATACATCAACTTTAAGAACCAAGTGCTTCTCCTTGAATGACCCCTTTCCCTCTTGGGCTTAACTTGGCTAATATTTATCGGGTGTTTGGCTAATATTTATCGGGAGTTGAGCACAGGGAAGTTATTTACAGCAGTGCTTATTAATGCACTTCAGTGAGTCATGGCAGTTTCTAGCCAATGCTGTCATTTTGTTGAGGATGGTCCCCAGTGGAACCCCAAAATTTGCAGCAGCTTCTGAGGAAGCACAAGGCTTGTGTGCCTTGATGGCAAACCCCAGAAAATATAGGGGAAAGGAGTGGTCATAATCAGCATGAATGTTCAGAATCATCCAGCCTTCTCATTTTTACTGGTGAGAAAACTGATGGGCAAAGAAGAGGGGTGGTTTGCAGAAGCCTGCGAAAATGTTACAGAGATGAAATTAGGAGCCAGATTTTTCATCCTGTCACTCCATCAAGGCCTTTTTTTCTTGGGACTTCATTCAATACTTACTCCAAATATTTATGAGAAACTTCAAGTTGTATAAGGGTTGGTTATTTTTAGCATTTTAAGGATTTCTCCACCTTTTCCTGGAGAAGATCTCTTTGGAGCCATCCCTCGGTAAGAGCAGGGGGGAAGATGGCCTTTAGCTTTATACTTGGGGCTTGGACAGTGATGGCTATTAATGAGATTGGAATGAAAATCTGCCACAACATGGATGGACTTGGAGGGTATTATACTAAGTGAAATAAGTCAGAGAAAGACAAATACTATACATTACCACTTTTATGTGGAATCTAAAAAAACCAACTAGTGAATATATATAACAAAAGACTCATAGAAACAGCAATCTAGTGGTTACCAGTGGGAGGAGAGGTAAGATAGAGAGATAGAGGGTTAAGAGGTACAAACTACTATGTATAAAATAAAACTTCGTGGCCAGATTGTACAGCACAGAGAATACAGCCAGTACTTTATAATAACTGCAAATGGAGTCTTAGCTTTAAAAACTGCAAATTGTTATGTTGTACACCTAAAACTTACATATTTTAAATCGACTGTACCTCAAAATAAAATAATAACAATCTTAGGGATTGCTTATAAAGTGATTCCTAGGCTCATGCATGCATTTCCACTCTTTAAAAAGGTATGTATAATATTTGATAATATAGAATAGCATATAAAATATGTATATATGACTAATAGTAAAATTAACACTGGTGAATCCACCACCGAACTTACAAAAGTCTGATTCATCCTCTCACTTTTAAACTCTGGAGTTTTCTGGAAATGACTGGCTTCCTTAGCTTTATCCTTTTTTTTTTTTGGTATTTTCTCCTTCTATAAAATGCTATTGGCTAAACATATGTACCACTTCTCTCTGTATTTACACAAGCCATGATTACAACAGTCTAAGGCGATGGCACCCCACTCCAGTACTCTTGCCTGGAAAATCCCATGGACGGAGGAGCCTGATAGGCTGCAGTCCATGGGGTCGCGAAGAGTTGGACACAACTGAGCGACTTCCCTTTCACTTTTCACTTTCATGCATTGGAGAAGGAAATGTCAACCCACTCCAGTGTTCTTGCCTGGAGAATCCCAGGGACGAGGGAGCCTGGTGGGCTGCCGTCTATGGGATAGCACAGAGTCGGACACGACTGAAGTGACTTAGCAGTAGCAGCATCCCTCATATATAGTGATTTCCAAGACAATCATCAGCCTCCTTCTGGTTTTCTTACCGTTTCCCCCTCAACAGTGTCTGTGCAGATGACCAGCTGGCCTGACCTCCAGGCCTGACAGCTCTCCCGAGCCTGCTTCCCTCATTTTCCAGTGCCTGGTGGACAGTCCCCCGGGATGCACTGCTGTTACATCAAAAGGAACAGAACAAGGAAAGGCTGCATCCTTTCTTTGGCAACGTATAAGTCTTTGACATAAAAATCAAGGAGGAAAAAAATCGAATCTATATTATTATTTTAGATGTCAAGCCTGTTTCTCATCCATCTTGTAATTTTTCTTAAGTGTTCGTTGAACTTGTTACAGTATTGCTTCTGTTTTATGGTTTGGGGGAGCCTCTTGGCCGTGAAGCATGTAGGATCTTACCTCCACAATCAGGGATCGAACCTGCACCCCCTGCATTTGGAGGGCAAAGTCATTAACCCCTGGACCACCAGGGAACTCCCCATCTTGTCATTTTTAAGAAAGGTATTTGTTTTTAGAAATGGTGCACACTTACATTATTTAATATTATTTTTCTAAATTGTCTCTAATACTTGATTACTGAGTATCAGTTTCTAAATTTGCAGACTGAGTAGGAATTTATTCTTAACATTTTATATCTTTCTGAACAAAATTTGTTAATTAGATAGTCCAATGAGCCATAAACTTAAATGCACTAATTTTTTGTTTGTTTGTTTTTTGCTTCAAGTCAGGTTGAGGGTTTTAATTTAATACTTGGTGTCTTTTATTAAGGAAGGCAGTTTTAAGATCATGATTATAACCCCAGAGTTAAAGTTTGAGATTTTATAAATGGTTTTAATTCCTATTTTAAATTAATCCAACAGAGAAGCAATGCAGGTATAGCTTAAAATATAGAAATTTCCTTTTCTTTAAAAATTTGTTCTTACTAAATGGATGAACTAAAGGATTTATTTGCTATGCATTATCAAAAGTTTAAATTTTCTTAAAACTGGCCCTCAAATCTCATTGTTTCATCAAATATCTTCTTAAAATTTCACTTTTAGTCTAGTTGATTTTTGTTTTTGTCCTGCAATAGATTTTGTGGGGTCTGATACTTAGATAGTTTTGAAACTTTAGCTACAAAACTTCCAAGTACAAAAATCAATAGAGTATGATTATCACTTTAGAATCTGTTACCATTGTTGTTCAGTTGCTAAGTTGTGTCCAATTCTTCAGGACCCCATGAACTGCAGCACCCCAGATTTCCCTGTCCTTCACTACCTCCCTAAAATTGTTTAAACTCATGACCATTGAGTCAGTGATGCCATCCAACCATCTCACCCCCTTCTCCTCTTCCCCTCAATCTTTCCCAGCATCAGGCTCTTTCCAGTGAGTCAGCTCTTCGCATCAAGTGGCCAAACTATTGGAGCTTCAGCTTCAGGCCACTCCTTCCAATGAATATACAGGGTTGATTTCCTTTAGTACTGACTCGTTTGATCTCCCTGCTGTCTAAGGGACTCTCAAGAATCTTCTCCAGTACTACAGTTTGAAAGTGTCAATTCTTTGGCACTCAGCCTTCTTATGGCTCAATTTTAGAATAATAAAACACAAAAATTATAAATCTGAAAGAGCTGATAAATATCACAAACATCACAAAATCCAAAAAATAAAATTTTATTAATTGATACTTAATACTTTTTTCCTTTTTTGACTGCTTGTTCATTGACTGTCTCTCCCTAGAACACTAATTTTTGTAGTATTTTCTGTAGCAAGAATAGAAAGATAATTCATTATTTCCTCTAGTGGGTTTCACCAAAATTTCTTGGGATAGTGTATCCTGGAGTTGGTATCATATGACCTCTCATATAAATATACTTACCACTGGTTGTAGTAATACTATAGGTTTGAGCCCTAAGATAGGAATCATGATAGAATCTATTTGCTAAGATTCCTACACAAAGGGGAAAAAAAAGGTATGTTTATGTCATATTGTCAAGTCTGTTCCATAGGTCTCTTTTGACTTGGTGTATGTAAGAGCTAGATTCTCAGCTTTCAGCTTCCCATGTCTAAATAGTCGGAGAATTTTTCAGACTGGCACCTTGCTTCATTACATTTCAAAGCTTGCTTCTTTCACTACACTTGTACTTCCAACGCCAAATGATTCTGAGTCCATGCAGGTGAGAAAAATACTCTAAGAAGTCATACTATGCTGAGACAGCTAATAGTAACTTAGCTATACATGGAAGCACCATTGACCATGTGATAGCATATAGGCTATATAAATACCTATTACTAAACTCAAAGTTGGTTCTGCCTCAACTTCTCCTTAGCAGGATCCCCAACATGTCTGTGGATTTTCTAAGACAGCCCAATAGGAAGGCAGAAGGAAAAATAGGGGCCAATTATCTTAAGTTACTATGGGTAAGATACATCACCTTAGCAAATTTTACAAATTATTAACAGTGTATACGGTTATGTGATTCCACAGGTGAGGCCCTGAGCAAATGAGGGGATGCTTCCCCAACTTGAATTTTAGTTTGTTGACCCCTATTTCACTGTAAATATGTAGGATAACTGTTAAAAAGCACTCACTTTCTGAATAGTATTGACTTTAATTCACAGTTGATGACATGGCATTAGTTTATATGATTGCTTTTCAAAGATTTATTCAATTTTTGCTTTAAAATAAAAATGCATTGTTTATTGGAGCCCTCCCTTAACAAAAATCACATAATCAGTTTAAAGTGGAATTTAAAAAACCCACTAGGTTTACTTTACAGAAATGTTCAGTTCAGTCGCTCAGTCATATCCGACTCTTTGTGACCCTATGAATCACAGCACGCCAGGCCTCCCTGTCCATCACCAACTCCCAGAGTTCACTCAAACTCATGTCCATCGAGATTGGTGATGCCATCCAGCCATTTCATCCTCTGTTGTCCCCTTCTCCTTCTGGTCCCAGCATCAGGGTCTTTTCCAATGAGTCAACTTTGCATGAGGTGGCCAAAGTATTGGAGTTTCAGCTTCAGCATCATTCCTTCCAATGAACACCCAGGACTGATCTCCTTTATAATGGACTGGTTGGATCTCCTTGCAGTCCAAGGGACTCTCAAGACTCTTCTCCAACACTACAGTTCACAAGCATCAATTCTTCGGCGCTCAGCTTTCTTCACAGTCCAACTCTCACATCCATACCTGACTGCTGGAAAAACCATAGCCTTGACTAGATGGACCTTTGTTGGCAAAGTTATGTCTCTTCTTTCAACATGCTATCTAGGTTGGTCATAACTTTCCTTCCAAGGAGTAAGCGTCTTTTAATTTCATGGCTGCAATCACCATCTGCAGTGATTTTAGAGCCCCAGAAAATAAAGTCTGACACTGTTTCCCCCATTTCCCTATCTATTTCCCATGAAGTGATGGGACCAGATGCCATGGTCTTCGTTTTCTGAATGTTGAGCTTTAAGCCAACTTTTTCACTCTCCACTCTCACTTTCATCAAGAGGCTTTTTAGTTCCTCGTCACTTTCTGCCTTAAGGGTGGTGTCATCTGCATATCTGAGGTGATTGATATTTCTCCCGGCAATCTTGATTCCAGCTTGTGCTTCTTCCAGCCCAGTGTTTCTCATGATGTACTCTGCATAGAAGTTAAATAAGCAGGGTGACAATATACAGCCTTGACATACTCCTTTTCCTATTTGGAACCAGTCTGTTGTTCTATGTCCAGTTCTAACTGTTGCTTCCTGACCTGCATACAGATTTCTCACGAGGCAGGTCAGGTGATCTGGTATTCCCATCTCTTTCAGAATTTTCCACAGTTTCTTGTGATCCACACAGTCAAAGGCTTTGGCATAGTCAATAAAGCAGAAATAGATGTTTTTCTGGAACTCTCTTGCTTTTTCAATGATCCAGCAGATGTTGGCAAGTTGATGTCTGGTTCCTCTGCCTTTTCTAAAACCAGCTTGAACATCTGGAAGTTTATGGTTCATGTGTTGCTGAAGCCTGGCTTGGAGAATTTTGAGCATTACTTTACTAGCATGTGAGATGAGTGCCATTGTGCAGTAGTTTGAGCATTTTTTGGCATTGCCTTTCTTTGGAATTGGAATGAAAACTGACCTTTTCCAGTCCTGTGGCCACTGCTGAGTTTTCCAAATTTGCTGGCATATTGAGTGCAGCACTTTCACAGCATCATCTTTCAGGATTTGAAATAGCTCAGCTGGAATTCCATCACCTCCACTAGCTTTGTTCGTAGTGATACTTTCTAAGGCCCACTTGACTTCATGTTCCAGGATATCTGGCTCTAGGTGAGTGATCACACCATCGTGAGTATCTAGGTCATGAAGCTCTTTTTTGTACAGTTCTTCTGTGTATACTTGCCACCTCTTCTTAATATCTTCTGCTTCTGTTAGGTCCATACCATTTCTGTCCTTTATCGAGCCCATCTTTGCATGATACATTCCCTTGGTATCTTTAATTTTCTTGAAGAGATCTTTAGTCTTTCCCATTCTGTTGTTTTCCTCTGTTTCTTTGCATTGATCACTGAGGAAGGCTTTCTTATCTCTCCTTGCTATTATTCCTTGGAACTCTGCATTCAGATGCTTATATCTTTCCTTTTCTCCTTTGCTTTTCAATTCTCTTTTCACAGCTATTTGTAAGGCCTCCTCAGACAGCCATTTTGCATTTCTTTTCCATGGGGATGGTCTTGATCCCTGTCTCCTGTACAATGTCAGGAACCTCCATCCATAGTTCATCAGGCACTCTATCAGATCTAGGCCCTTAAATCTATTTCTCACTTCCACTGTATAATCATAAGAGATTTGATTTAGGTCATACCTGAATGGTCTAGTGGTTTTCCCTGTTCTTCAATTTAAGTCTGAATTTGGCAATAAGGAGTTCATGATCTGAGCCACAGTCAGCTCCCGGTCTTGTTTTTGCTGACTGTATAGAGCTTCTCCATATTTGGCTGCAAAGAATATATTAAAAGGCATGGTTTTGTGTAATCATTCAGTAAGTATGCCACTATAATTGCTATGTGTGTTACATTACTTGGATGCAAATAAATGGAGAAGAGAGAATGTTTTTAATTTCAGCAAACACTTGTATAGCAGTTATCACGCATCGGGTTCTGCTTGAAGTGCCTTTCGTGTGTTACCCCTTCTAGTTCTAGCAGAATGGCATGGTAGATAACCTGAGAGCCCTCTCGTTATAAATAGCAAGAAATGCTACATGAAATATACCAGAAATCCTATACAGTGCATGGCAGAGCTTCTAAGGAAGTTAAAGGAAACCATGAGATGCTAGAAACGAAAAGGGCACCAAAACCAGGAGGTGAGAATCTGGCACAACACTGTGATGCCCTTGGTTGAAGGTTGACACTTGGATTTTAAAACTCATGTGGAGTTAAGGAGTGAGAACGTTGGAGCTGCTCCCCACCCCACATAAAATGAGAACTCTAAAAAGGCAGCATTTTCTGAGCAAGAGTAGTCTAAGGGTCTTCCCATTAGAACAGGAAAGCAAAAGAAAATGTCTCTGTCTTCATGTGGATTCTGGGTAGGGAAAGAAAAGTCTTCCTAGAAAAACTTGAATTTATGTACCTGGCTTCCTGTGAATTTGGAATTTATATTTGTAATTCCCATGTGTTCCAGGAGCTGCCAGCTGAGAAATTAATCCCCAAATTAGCTTTGTGCCAGTAATAGCCTTGGGACAAATCCCAGAACTAAAATCTATTCTGGAGGGAGGCTCTGAGATAATAAGGGATCAGTAAATAACTCTCTTCCATCTCCTGGTTTGAGACCCAACTAAATTATGGTTGGACAGATGTCAATTAGATTGTCACCTCTATTCCTGACACATCTGATTGGAGAGTGAGCAGTATGGGCTTGCTAGTATTTCTCTCAAACCTGATCAACTTCATTGAGTATTAGCTCAGTTTCACAACTGCTGATCACTCATATGGGACAGACCATTTACAGCAATTCCCCCCAAAGATTGTCTGGCAGTCATCCTTGTCATCGTGTAATGATAGAAGGAAGAGTTCATTAGTAATATCAATATTGCATGCACCTAATAAAATAGCCTCAAAATAGATAAATAAATTGAATGGAGAAATTGACAAATTCACCGTCAGAGAAGAAAGCTTTAGCTTCTCTTAGGAATTAAGAGCCTAGGTGGACCAATATTAGAAAGGATGTAGAAAATATGAACAACACAGTAAAGAATCTTGGTGTAGGAAATAGAGTTAGAACCTTGGACTAACAAGGAGTACACACTTTATCTGTAAAGTAAGCTAAGGTGACAGAATTAAAGGCACACATGCTGTAACCTAGAGGTTGCATCTTACATCCTTGTATAGAAAATGATTTGTGAAAGAAGACATTTCATGAGTGTTAATTATAGGATTGTTTATAATACAAAAAATAAGAACCTAAATATTCAGAAGTAGAAGACCAGGTAAATGAATTTTGTTCATACAGGGAATACTAAACATAATTCTAAATGATTGGTCTAGAAGTATCTAAAGCATCAAAATGCATAGGTCTCAGTGAGTAAGAATCAAATTGTAGAAAAATATATGCAGCATGACAATATCAAGTTTAAAAATGTAAAAATGTATTTATGGGTACATAAATCTTTGCCAGCTGGTCAATGACGTGTGTACATACTGGAGGAAGCAAGAGAGGGGACCAGGTCTTACAAGGTGGTTTTGACTATGCTTGAAATTTCTTGTTAAAAGCAATTCTAGAATACTATGCTTAGAGATATGGGAGCAACAGTTTCAAAGGGATGAACGTTGAGTGTTTGAGAATATAAAAAATCATATTCTAAATGGAATGGTTTTCCATTTACATCGTTAACATTCCCCCATAAGGTGATTGGTAGATTTCTATTCCTTCCACTTAGATAAGAATCCTAATGAGGCACAAGACTGAGGACCCCGAATCTAAATTCTGTACTTGTAACTCAGTGCTCTGTACATAATCATCTTACTCTGACATTTTCTAGTTCCCCATTCCCAGGATGTGATTTCTTCATTTTTTTCCTAAACCAATTTAGTAGAACATAACTAATGACTAGGTACTCACTGAAAATCCCCAAATA
Source organism: Bos indicus x Bos taurus (assembly GCF_003369695.1). NCBI lineage: Eukaryota > Metazoa > Chordata > Mammalia > Artiodactyla > Bovidae > Bos > Bos indicus x Bos taurus. The sequence goes on from NC_040089.1 coordinate 46,005,773, forward strand.
TCAAGGATTGGTAATTGTGTCCCCCAAATCATTTAAAAATTACTTTATTACATGGTAAATTGACCTGATGTTCAAGGATCCAGGCATAACCCTTGCCCAATTTCATGTTGCAGTGAGAAGGAGTTTGCATTGCATAGTCGAGCTAATTGTAGCTAATTGATCTTCCCAGGTGGCTCAGTGGTGAAGAATCCGCCTGCCAAGAAGGAGACACGGGTTTGATCCTATCAGAAATATTCCCTGGAGGAGGGAATGACTAGCCACTCCAGTATTCTTGCTAGGGAAATCCCTTGGATAGAGGAGCCTGGTGGATTGCAGTCCATGGGGTCACAAAGAGTTGGACATCGTGACAAACTTTTCACTTTCTTTTTTTTTTTTTTTTCAAACTTGTTCTTATGGTTTGTTTCTCTGTTCAGGAAATACAATGATAAACATATAACAGAGCTGATCTGCCCTTCATTGGCACACTATTATTTAGTTGGATGGGGGGAATGTACAGTGTGCTGATTTGCAGGGTAGAAGAGCCACATATTTTATGATTTTAATATTTTTAAATATCAATTGTCAATGTGGGCTGTAGAATTCATTTAGTTGTTTGATTCATTAAGAAAAGGCTTTGTATGGAGTGTCCCTGTGATAGTGTGGAGAAAGACAAGCTTGTTGTTTATAATACACGGTGATACACTAGAAGAAACCCACTGGCATCACTGAGAGTGGGGCAGGGAAAAGAAGAGGAGGAATAGTGTTGTTTTAGGGAAATATTTTAGAAAACTTACTATATTTCTTTTCTGGCACCCACTCAAAGAGACAAAAGTACCATAAGCAAACTGTGAAACTTGGGTAAGAACATCTTAGTTGTTTTATTAGTGCTTTAAACAAAACTAAGAATGGAAATCAAGTGTAAAGATAAACAACATCAGGAAAAGAATTCTTCCGCACATGCTGAGAAAGTTGTAATTGAAACGAATTTATCATTAATTGATCTGTGTAGTTATCGTGTTGCTTATTTTTCTTAATTCTCACATTTGTTGTGTTAACAAACAACAGATGAATGTCTCACTTTTATCATTGTTGAATTAGTGATTTTATTTTTCTTTTTTACCCAGATCCCTGATGGGTCTTCATTAGGCCTGACTTGAGCCTATTACAAATGCACAAACCTGGAAAAATATGGTGTATTAGTTCTCTGGACAGAACCCATTGGTTATATAGATATAAGTTGGCATGCTCAGTCACTTCAGTCACATTTGACTCTTTGTGACCCCATGGACTGTAGCCCACCAGGCTTCTCTGTCCATGGGATTTCGCAGGCAAGAATACTGGAGTGGGTTGCCATTTCCTTCTCCAGGAGACATGAATCTATTCATCCACATATCTTTTACCTAGCTACTTACCTGGGCATCTGCCTGCCTACCCACTTACACATCTGAGACAGATTGGGTAAGGAAATGGCTCATGATTGTAGGGCCTGGCAAGTTCAAAATCCACGAGGCAGGGTACAGACTGGGAACTCAGGCAGGGTTTATGTATTGCAGTTGTCAGGCAGTATTTCTTCTTCTTTGGGAACCCTCAGTCTTTGCTTGTAGGGCCTTCAGTTGGTTGGTGAGGCCTGCCTACATCACAGAGGGTTTCTTTGGTTTCTCCAGAGAAATAGAACCAACAGGTTGGTTGGTTGTGTGTGTCTGTGTGTTAGTCACTCTGTTGTGTCTGACTCTTTGTGACCCCATGGACTGTAGCCCACCAGGCTCCTCTGTCCATGGAATTCTCCAGGCAAGAATACTGGAATGGGTTGCCATTTCCTTCTCCAGAAACAATAATAGCAAGACATAAAACCACTGCTTTGGAAATATAAAATTAAGGAGCAGCAAAAATGGTTAGAAAAAAGGCGACTGGATGGGAGAATGCAGCAATAATACAGGAACATGAATGGGAATGGAGAGAACAATTCAGGAGATTTTGTTTAAATGAATATTCTGAACTTACTAACGGAATATGCAGGGAAAGGGAGAGGGCAAAACGAGGGATAAAGCTGTGGTTTCCAGCTCAAGTGGCTGAGCAGATGAAATGCCTTTTAAAGGGATAAGGAAGTCAGAGGGGAAGGCAAGTACAGCTGACTCTTAAACATTGGGGATGGGGATGGGAGTTAGGGGCTCCACTTCTCCAGAGTTGAGAAGAGGGGATAACTTTACAGTCAGTATCCATGATTCCACAACAGCAGGTTCAGACAACCACGGATAATGTAGTACTGTAGTATTTATTTAAAACAGGCATATAAGAGGACCCCTGCAGTTCAAACCTGAGTTGTTCAAGGGTCTTTATAGAGACTATGCAAGATTATCAGTTCTATTTTGGACAGTACTGCCGGAATTTGGAGAAAATTGGTAGTAGTTACCCTGACTGTGTAGCACACAATTTAAGATTAGAGCCAAACAGAAATGTAGGATTTAATTGAAGAAGATAGTTCAAGTCATGACAGAAGATGAGATACCCCAAAAATAAGAGAAAGGAGAGTAGTACACCTTTATGGTTGAGAAGAAAAGGACCCGAGAAGAGGAGAAGTTCCACAGGGAGTGAATTAAGAGTGGCAAATGCTACTGAAATGGAAAGATGAGGACTAAGAAAACAGCATTTATAATAAGAGTAAGAGGTACCTTGAGTAATGGAGGGAGAAGCCAAATTCAAAAGGGTTAGTGAGTGATGGTAAGAAACTGAAATAAATTCAAATTTGTCCACACCCCTCCCATCATTACTTATCCCCAAAACACTGGTTAGATTTGTAGTCACAGGCCTCTTTCCTTTTTTTGGCATTCTGTGGCCCTCCAGATAGTGATTTTAGTAATTATTCTTGAATAAGTGTCCTTAGCAATCTTAGCTTAAAATCTGTTTGTTGGTCTTTTCTGTGCTGTCAGCACTCGGTACTGGTGCCTGGCTTGTCCCTGCTCCCTGCCACACCCCGTGTGTGTGTGTGTGTGTGTGTGTGTGTGTACACATGATTAAGGAATCAGATCACATGGTTATGGAGGCTGTTGTTCAGTCACTAAGCCATGTCTGACTCCCTGCGACCCATAGGCTGCAACCCACTAAGTTTCCATATTCTTCACTATTTCCCAGAGTTTGCTCAATTCGTGTCCATTGAGTGAGTGATACTATCTAACCACCTCATTCTGTGTCACCCTCTTCTCCTTTTGCCTTCGGTCTTTCCCAGCATCACTGTCTTTTCCAGTGAGACAGCTCTTTGCATCAGGTGGCCGAAGTATTGGAGTTTCAGCTTCAGCATCAGTCCTTCCAATGAATATTCAGGGTTGATTTCCTTTAGGATTGACTGGTTTGATCTCTTTGCTGTCCAAGGTACTCTCAAGAGTCTTCTCCAGCACCACAATTTGAAAGCATCAATTCTTTAGCACTCAGACTTCTTTACAGTCCAGCCCTCACATCTACACATGACTACTGGAAAAATCATGACTTTGACTATACGGACCTTTGTTGGCAAAGTGATGTCTCTGCTTTTTAATATGCTGTCTATGTTTGTCATAACTTTCCTTCCAAGGAGCAAGTGTCTTTTAATTTCATGGCTGCAGTCACTGTGTCACTGTCCATAATGATTTTGGAGCCCAAGAAAATAAAGTCTGTCACTGTTTCTACTTTTTCCCCATCTGTTTGCCATGAAGTGATAGAGGCTGAGAACTTCCCAATTATCTGCTGTCAGAAAACTGGAGACCCAGGATCTGCTGATATACTGCCTGTTCACAAACTGGTGATCTCAACATTCAAAAAAAGCCAGTGTTTCCGTTTGAGTCTCAAGACAGGAAAAGACTGATGTCCCAGTTCAAAGCAGTCAGATGGAAAAGGGGTTCTCTTACCCAAGAGGGTCAGTTTTGTTATTCTGTTCAACTTTGTTTCTTTGTTGTTCTGGCCTTTAGCCAATAGGTTGGTGGAACTGACCATTTACATCAGGAAGACAATCTGCTTTACTCAGTTTACTGACTCAAATGTTAATCTCATCGAAAACACCCTCATAGAAACAACCGGAATAACAGTTGGCCAATTATATGGGCACCATGACTCAGTCAAGTTGACACATGAAATTAACCATTATATAGGCTGTATTTTTTTTTCCCTTATTAAAGTACTGTGACCACTTCTTGAGTTATTAGGATACTAGGAAGAAAAAGAAAAATAATGTATCCTTTATCCCACTAGAACTTTTCTTTCAAGTCTTTTAAATTAAAGGCCATGTTTTAAAATATCTTGAAAATATTTGCAAAAATGCTTTGGATGTTTGAAAGCTTTCATCTCTTCTGCTTATTTGTCCCAGTCGTCAGAGCAGAAAGACTAAAATGGGCCCAGGGGCCCTGGATGTTTGTCCAGTCGCTGCCACTCACTAACTTTATCTGTTGAGAAAGAAAGAAAACCTCTTCTGAGCTTCAGTTTCCTTATCTCCTTATGGATTGCTCAGGCTTGGCAATCTTTGTGACCTTTTCTGCTTGAATATTTTATTAATCTAGAATTTCTTAAGGGGGAGGTAAACGTTCCACTCTTATTACCACGTGCTGGAGGATTGGAGGTGATGTACAGATGAACAGTGCTCAGTTTAATAATTTGAATATTTTACTGTGTGTTTGAACCAAATAAGATTTGCACACATAATCATGGTTTCCTGATTGTTGCTTAGGACAAGGTGAAAATTAACAAAAGGAATCATTTTAGTGAAAAATATTAAGAAAATACATATTTTAGACTTATATGGAAAAACATTATAATTGTTCCAAACTTGGACTGTATACAGTATACAGTATTAACCTATGAATCTAAGTTGATGTGCTATCATGATGCTTTTCATGAGACCCAGAAATACCACAGTTCTTGTAGCAGAGACCTGCATATATGCTTTACTAACACTTTGCTCCACTTGCATGAGTATAACCTGCCAAGTACAGTACCAGGCACAGGAATCCTTGGGTGAGTGGATGTGGCTTTGGCCCTCAGAGAAGGCAATGGCACCCCACTCTAGTACTCTTGCCTGGAAAATCCCATGGACAGAGGAGCCTGGTAGGCTGTAGTCCATGGGGTCGCTATGACTGAGCGACTTCACTTTCACTTTTCCCTTTCATGCATTGGAGAAGGAAATGGCAACCCACTCCAATGTTATTGTCTGGAGAATCCCAGGGACGGGGGAGCCTGGTGGGCTGCCGTCCATGGGGTCGCACAGAGTCGGACACGACTGAAGCGACTTAGCAGCAGCATCTTATAGTCTAGTGTAGCGTCAGGAGTGTAAATGAGTCACCGTAACCCAGTATCCTATCTGCAGTAGGGAAAGTACGTACTAGGGACCAGGTTTAGGATAACAGAGGTGGATCACCTCTGCCGTGGGAACACCAGGGAAAGCCTCACTGCAGTCATTCTTGACTGACTGAAAGATTGGGAGTGTGCATTCCAAGTACAGGAAATAGGCTGTCCAAGGGGCTTTCAGTAGATCCTTGGGTGTTTTCTGACATTTCAATCAGGAAGTCCCTGGAGAAGATGTTTTCCTTTTGTCTTCCCAGATCCAGGTGACAAGCCTAAGCTAATCTTGCAGTGGTCATGGATTAGATTCTGGAATATTTGCCATCTCTGCACTTTCTTGTTTCCTGGCTCAGGGTTTCTATTTTCTTTTCTTTTTAAATTCCAAATGAGTCCTAAATAAGAATCTGCATATCCTATAAATATTCTTTTTCAATATGGCTCTTGGCATTTTAAAAAAGGCAAAGAGAAGAAAAATGATTTTCAGTAATCTTGGATGAGGGAAAACTTTGTACCCCTAATGAAATGCCTAAGTTTGCTTTTGTGTTAGCTGGAAGCCTACTGTAAAGCAGACCGATGTGGCCTTCTGTTCTACTCCAGGCGCCAAGAGCTTGCTGGGCTGGCTTCCCACTGAGTCTGTGTAATGCATTCCTTCTGTCCCACCCCATATTGCTGAACTGCTGAGGCTGGTGACATCACCTTGGATGATAAAGCCATTCCCAAATGGTTACAAGTTGAGCTGACTAAATGGAGAAATGCGGTGGGGGTGTAGAGGGGCTTGCCACTTAGACTAGCATTGTGATTTCATTTGCCTTCTTAAAAAAAAAATTCCTCTGTAGAAATAGGAATGATTACACATTTAAATTTGAAGTATTTTATAGGGCGGATTTATTGCTCCATTGCCACTTGGCTCTCAAGCAGATCCATTCATCTGTTCCTTTGACAGCCCACAGATTTAAGCTTTCTCTCCCAGTGGGCCTCCTCTGGACACTTTAAGAGCTAGTGGGAATCATATGGAGAAAGTAGGTGTGGGCTGCTGGGACAAGTTATCTGATGTCTTGTGATTCTGGTTGAGAATTTTTCCTGTCAGGGCTGGGGTTTACAGAAACCTCCTCCTCCTCCTCCCACCTCTTGCTTTGATAACTTAGTGCTACTCATCATTGTTAAAGTCTCACCTTAACCCTTCCTTGGCCCAAGAGCCTTCCCTGAGCACCTAAGTCATGGGTGAGTCTCTTTGTCATCTCTGCTTCCCATCTCATCACAGTTGCCAGGCAAAGAGGGCCACAGCAGGCTCATGCCCTCAAAATTGTGTCCCTCGGACTTCCTAGTGGTCCGGTGGTTAAGACTCTGTGCTACCCATGCAGGGGGCACGGGTTCAATCCCTGGTTGGAGAACTACAATCCCACATGCTGTGTGATGTGACCAAAAGATATATATTAAACAAACAAACCAAAAAAGCCTGTGTGTCTTGACCTGGAGGGAGCAGGGAGGTGTTTTATAGTAATGATTCAAAGAGGGTGTGATCAGCTCATGAACATCCTTCTCACTGGTTGCTGGTGAGGTAAGTGGGAGTCAGCATCATTGATCTTGTAGGTCCAACTTGTCTGGGGTCTATATGCTTGTGGGCAGGATACAGTTAACTTCTCCCACCTGATGGAGGTTTCAGTATCTGTAAAACAGCTCGTGTATCCCTTGAGGGGGAACCAGGACCCTGCTCCAAGGCTGCAGTATTGTTTATTTTGACTGTTCCTTCCTTGTCTCTGCATCTATCTTCTCCCTTCCCTAATTAGCAACTGTTTGAATCTGCTTGCTGGAACTCAGGGAAGGTCATGGAAGCTGAATGAAGCCTACTTCTTTAATGAAGAAATAGGGACACAGACAGGCTTTTGTGCCCAGGAACACCACAGGGTCCTGCACAATATCAATAATGTCAACATACATAGCAGAGAAAGTATGGGGTCTAAAAGAAGTAGTAGATACCATAACCTAGGATATGTAAATACTTGTGCATTATTTAGAACTACCTGAGCTGCTTATTTAAAAGTTTGTGTGTCAATTTGTATATGTGTGCATGTGCATATGTATTTATATAGTTTAGAGCTTTATCTCAGCCTAGAGATTTATGACTGTATGATTAGTACTTGGGCATCTTCATTTATCACTTGCCCTCGGGAGGTCTGTCAGGGCAAGCATGAAACAATTTGAGAATCAAGGTCCTCATTCACCTTCTGTTGGCTTTCTTTCAACTTCTGGTCCCCACTCCGCCTTTTTCTGTTTGTTTTTTTTCTTCATTCCTTCTCTTCATTATATATGAAAGCATCTGGTACAATACCTGGGCTTCCCTAGTGGCTCAGTGCTAAAGAATTAACCTGCCAGTGCAGGAGATATGGGTTTGATCCCTTGGCCAGGAAGATCCCCTGGAGAAGGAGATGGCAACCCACTCTAGTATTCTTGCCTGGGAAATCCCATGGGCTACAGTCCATGGGGCTGCAAAGAGTGGGACACAACTTAGCAACTCAACGACAACAGCAGTACAATGCCTGGCGTGAAGCATGTTCTCAGTAAATCTAACCTTTTCCCCATCCTTTCTGCTTAATATTTCTAAAATGAGTGAGTGATTAGAACATGTAGGGGGCAACATTGCAGGATGTGTTGAGGAAGAAGTGGAGTAGTCAGGTGAAAGCTACAGACTGACCTTTGTCCACGTTATTAGTCAGGAATGAGGATTGGGAAGGCCAGAGGAGGGCAAATACCTATTTGTGTGGTTCTTCTGAAACAAGAGGGAAGGGGGTGGGCCACAACCTTTAAAAGAATGACATAGCCCGAGGATACTACATAAACTGATTAGAACCAAACAGATGGTGACAGAGCTCTGATACCAGACCCAAGAGCTTAGACTCTGTTCTCTAGGTAGATGGGCCCCCAGTGGATTTTCCTGAACAGGAGACTAATGAAGTAAATAGTCATTTAGTCCCAGTGGCTTGCAATGGGGAGATCCTGGCAGTAAAGCGTTGAAGGAGGATTATGAAGACCATCCTAGAAGTTGATGAGTACCTAAGATTTTGAATGTTGTTAGAAGGAAGGGAAAGTGAGGAATGGATGCAAAAATATCTTGTGAAGGAAGAGTCTTTGTTGTTGAGGGGTATGGAGTCAAGACTCCTGAGGTTTCCACTATGAACTGAAATAGAGGCATGGGAAAGGGGAGCTTGCTGAAGGAGAAGGTGAGTTACTGTTTTTTCCCATTGGGATTTGACATGAAGGTAGGTCTCCTAACGGGGGATGTCAGACTCCGAATGAGAGGCCAGGAAAGGTTATAGTGATAGAGATTTGGAAGTTATACACAGAGGTGTAATTGGTGTCATGAGTGTGAAAGGTGGTGAGCTTAGGACTAAATGCATAAACTCTGGGAATGTCCAAAACAAGGGACAAGCTTTTTTGATTTTTTTTTTTTTGCTAGGCCTACAAGGATAGCCCTTTTCTCCTTCATTCTTAGGCTGTTTGTGTTTTGTTTTGTTTTGTTTTAACTGAGATAATAATGATTTATAACATAGGTTTTGTGTGTATAACATTCTGTTTATACTTCTATATACACTATGGGATTCCCACCATCAAAGTGAGCCCATTTTACTGGTTAATTCTTTTTTCTCTTTTACCTTCTTTCATCTGCTTTCCCTCTTTAAAAAATTAAATTGTATAAGTCTGAGATATACCATATGATGAATTGACATATGTATGTGTATATTGTAAAATCATTACTACACTAAGATTAGTTAACACATCCATCCCCTCCCAAAGTTACCTTTTTTGTTTTTGTTTTTTTCATGTGTGGTGAGAACATTTAGGATCTATTCTCTTAGCACCCTTCAGGTGTATCATACGGTGTCTTTCCCCTAGATTTATTGAGCAATGTGCTGTGTTTAGTTACTCAGTCATGTCTGACTCTTTGCAACCCCACAGGGACTGGAGCCCACCAGGTTCTTCTGTCCATGGGATTTTTCAGGCAAGAATACTGGAGTGGGTTGCCGTTTCCTCCTTTAGGGGATCTTCCCTTCCCAGGGATCAAACCCACATCTCTCACGTCTCCTGAATTGGCAGGGGGATTCTTTACCAGTGTGCCACGTGGGCATCCCTATTGAACTATAATTGGCATATAATATTGTGTAAGTTTAAGGAGTACAACATATTCATTTGGTACATTTATATATTGTAAAATGATTAACACCTTAGGGTTAGCTAACACCTGTATCACACCCCATAATTACCATTTCTTTTTTGTGGTGAGAACATTTAAGAGCTACTCTTAGGCAGCTTTCAAGTATATGATACAGTGTTGCTCACTCCAGTCACCATTCTGTGTATTAGATCCCCCAGAACTTGCTCATCTTCCATTGCAGTCACCAGGCTGTACATTGCCTTGCTTCCCTCTTTTCTTTCTTTTCTCTCTTTTGGCCCCTCCCTCCTTCCTTCACCTTTTCCATTTCTTTTTTCTCTAATTTTGTCTTCCTTTTCACTAATCGAATGCAAAGATGCCTGGATGTTTTGACATAGACTAGGGACAATCTTTGATGCCAGAGAGGAGCATAGGCAAAGAGAAAATACAGACAACCTTGAGAAGTCCATGGTTCTGTTTTATATATTATGCACAAGACTAGTTTGTCCTTCAAGGGCAAATTATTCCTCATCATAGAAATAAAATTCATTTGGTTAAATGGGGATTACAGGCAACCTATCATAACTAAATGTGTATAGGCTTGGAAACTAACTTTCACTTGGACATTATTTTAAGTAACCTCATAAAAGTGATTATCATAAAATTGCCTTTCTTTGTTCTCTGGTTTCCTAATTCTGTAAGACTTGGGAGATTGCCCTGGTATTTCCATACAGTGGTGTTGAAAGTTGAAATCAAAGTTCTGCCTCCTTCTCCAGATGACTTTAAAAACATACTCCCCTACAAGCCAGAACTTTAAAAGGTATATCTAAAATTGTACTTTTTTTTTTTTTAGTGCAGTATGTTAAGGACTAAGTTTGTAGCAAATATTATCATCTCAGGAATATTTTTAAATTATATTTAAAGCATTTTATTGTTCATAATGTGATTTAATTTTTAAGACAAATGCTTTTTTGAAAATTAACAGCAATAGATGTACCTGTTTTCCTACTGAGAATGAGATGATCTGATCATCTTTACAGAACGCAAGGAAAATATCTTTTTGATGTATCATTTTCTTGCTATTGTCTGGATGTCCTGACACTTACAACCTATGCAGCCAAAGGAGACTGTTTCTCACTAGCTGAATAATTCTTTCAACCTTATGTGGGGTAACGTGGGTAAAAGGGACTCTCCCCTTTTCAGTGGACACACGCCCACCATCTAGCATTGCCTGCTTAACTTCCCTTTCTTTTTTTTTTTTTAATTAATTTTATTTTATTTTTAAACTTTACATAATTGTATTAGTTTTGCCAAATATCAAAATGAATCCACCACAGGTATACATGTGTTCCCCATCCTGAACCCTCCTCCCTCCTCCCTCCCCATACCCTCCCTCTGGGTCGTCCCAGTGCACCAGCCCCAAGCATCCAGTATCGTGCATTGAACCTGGACTGGCATCTCGTTTCATACATGATATTTTACATGTTTCAATGCCATTCTCCCAAATCTTCCCACCCTCTCCCTCTCCCACTGAGTCCATAAGACTGTTCTATACATCAGTGTCTCTTTTGCTGTCTCGTATACAGGGTTATCGTTACCATCTTTCTAAATTCCATATATATGCGTTAGTATACTGTATTGCTGTTTTTCCTTCTGACTTACTTCACTCTGTATAATAGGCTCCAGTTTCATCCACCTCATTAGAACTGATTCAAATGTATTCTTTTTAATGGCTGAGTAATACTCCATTGTGTATATGTACCATAGCTTTCTTATCCATTCATCTGCTGATGGACATCTAGGTTGCTTCCATGTCCTGGCTATTATAAACAGTGCTGCGATGAACATTGGGGTACACATGTCTCTTTCCCTTCTGGTTTCCTCAGTGTGTATGCCCAGCAGTGGGATTGCTGGATCATAAGGCAGTTCTATTTCCAGTTTTTTAAGGAATCTCCACACTGTTCTCCATAGTGGCTGTACTAGTTTGCATTCCCACCAACAGTGTAAGAGGGTTCCCTTTTCTCCATACCCTCTCCAGCATTTATTATTTGTAGACTTACCTTCCCTTTCTTTGCTTTATTGTAAATGAGATATTTGACATTTGAAGATATTTTTACAAGGCGAAGATATTCATCTTCAAGAATAAAAGTACTCAAAATCATGAGTTAACACCTTTATTAATTTGGTCAGTTAGTACACTTGCATGCTTTGGATCTGGCATTTTGTCAGTTACTGAAGAGTGTGTGTGTGTGTGTGTGTGTGTGTGTGTGTGTGTATTTAGTCATGGGGAAATCCTAAAACAACATAAAATGTTTTAACATATGGAATTTGTCGATAGGGGATTGACAATCTAACTGCATGGTGATTTATTGCTGAAAACAGGAAACTTACCACAACCAAGTGCTGCATTCTCCCACTGCTTATTTTGTAAATAAAGTTTTATTGGAACATAGCCACACGTGGTCATTTACATATTGTCTGTGATTGCTTTCACACTCTAGTGGCAATTTTGAGGAGTTTGACAGACTTTGTGTCCTGTAAAGCTTCAAGTACTTATTATCAGGTCCTTTACAGATGAGATTCAGTTGACTCCAAGCTTAAATGCACTTAAATACAAGTCAGTGATGCCCAAAAGGTTGGCCAAATAAGGTCTCATGGAGAGGCATTTTCAGATTGGCTACAGATTCGTGTAAAATATTATATACCTACTTGGAGAAGGGCAAACCAGAAACACATAAACTGAAATGACTTTGGACAATTAGGAGTTCTAGTTCATCAGCAAAGTGAGCTTAATAGGTATCTACTTTCCTGGGTCACAGGATTTAAGGAAATCATACACATACACCTGTTTTCTCTGGATTGGCTTCTTGCTCTGGGAAAGACAGGTCTTTGTATCTCTAGGCTTACGGGCTTCTGTTAGTTGAGATTTAAGAAGACCCCATTCTATAACTTGAATCTCTCTAGTCACTTGCTCATGTCTGGACCAATCACTGGCCTTGTTGTTTAGTCACTAGGCCATGTCTGGCTCTTTTGTGACCCTGTGGACTGTAGCCCTCCAGGCTCCTTTGTCCATCAGATTTCCCAGGCAAGAATACTGGAGTGGGTTGCCACTTCCTCCTCTAGGGGATCTTCCCAACCTAGGGGTTAAACCTGCATCTCCTGCATTGGCAGATGGATTCTTTACCACTGGGGCCACCCGAGAAGCCCATCACTGGCCTACCAGGATGCCATGGCCTGAGAGAGGAGTATTTCCTACGAGAAAGGAACGCAACCAAAAACTAACATGTTAACTGCATTGTCTTTACCTTTGTTAGACCTCATTCTTTGACTTTACTCAAGCTTTGTATGTAGTCTGGGTTGAGATAAATAGTTTTCATAGCTAAGGCCTAGTGTACACGTGGACACTGATGTACAGCCAGTAGCGGTGGTGCAGGCTTAAGGAAGAGAAAGGCTCCTTTCTGCAGCACCTGCAGTAGAAACTGCAGTGGCTTATGGAGCTCCTGTGATATGTTTAGAATTCTGTGAATGGCACAGTCTTTGTGATTCTTAACTTTTTATCTACCTTGACAAACAGTGAGGGTAATTTTCACATAACTGACAGATCTCTGTGTATATCCCAGGGGTTATGCACAATTCCCCGAATGCTGGCTTTATCAGGTTTCTCTTCCACAAGAAAGCACATGGGAAGACAAGTGAAGCAGACTTTGTTACAGATGACCTTGAATCTGCTCAGAGGGTGGGGACAATCGTAAAGCACTCCCCAACTTTAGCACTTCATTATAACATTAAAATCAGTAATGACCTACCTCACTGCTGATCACAATACCTTGGGGACCTGTGTCATGGTGGTTGAGAACCACTATCCTGGAAGAACTTGGAGTCACCTTAGGGTGATGGAAGAGGTTTATAAAATTATTCATGAGACAGGGTAGATGGGTTGAGTGCCTAATAAGTGGAGCCGACATCTGGAACAGTCAAGAGCATAAAGCATCCCACAGATAGAGGATTCTTGCATTTGTGGGCCTGTATTAGTTATAGGTCTCTGGTTACAAGAAACAGAAATTCTTGTCAGTTAGCTTATGCAAAAAAAAGGAGAAGGTACTATAACAATAAAGTGTATCTTCTAGTCCTCTGTCGTCTAAAATGACATCTGGCACATACTAGGTATGAAGTAAATATTTGGTGAATGCATGGTCCCAGCCATAAAGTCATTAGAAACCCAGTGGTTTTCCATCTCCAGCTCTCATCTCTCTTCCTTTGTGTATAATACTCAATTCACCTGTTTTTTTGCCCCTGCAGATGATTACTCAGCTTCCCACTTGACGTGGCAGCCTGTGGCCACCCACAGCTCCAAGCTTATACTGTCCAGTTTCAGCCATGAAACGAGGCTGACTTGACTCCTTCATTCCCATTTTGAATTCTGGGAAAGCGAGAGTCTGGCCAGTCTAGGTTAGTGATGTCCCTCTGGCAGATCAGTGGTGCTGCAGACCCTAGACTCCCTAGGATCCTGTGGCTGTGCGTCAAGCAATATGGGGACTATTCTCAGGCACAAAGGAATTCATTGTAGCTGAGAAGTCAGTCCAGGGTGGCTACTCTTGACCCATGAGATAAATGAGATGAAAGGTGCTAAAGCCAGCTCTCCATGTAGTCTGCAGCAGGGCAGGCTTCTCTGGGAATGGATGGTTATAGCTGGAGTCAGAATAGTTAAGCCTTCTGAGTCTTAGGTAGACTATCAACCCTACACTTCTGTGTTTATTATCACTCGGCTTCCATGCCAGCCAGGAGAACATAGAATTGTCTTTTGAGAAAATGTCGAACTGAGGCATCCTCAGTTAGCTGGTGCTGAATAATAATGGAATTCTATTCTTGGACTTCGTGATTCCATCTCTGAGCAAATGCAGAGGAGACCTTGGCAGGTATCTTTATATATGATCAGCAATGCCAACGCACCTCTTGCTGTTAAGGCGATGCAGCAGACATGAGTGACATTTTTAGACTGTTTGTACTGAATGTAATAATGTTTTTGTGTGGAATGTACTGTGCTTTACTCTTGAGAGATGGCTTGGTTTGATAGAAAGAGGCAAGCAGGTTTATTAATACAGCCCAGTAAGGCCATGTGCCATCTCTGAAGTATCAGTCTACTTCTTTAACCTTTGTGAGTTAGTTTTGTCATTTGCCTAATGGAGATAATGACATTTCAGGAGAAAGAAAGAAAAGGAATAAATAGATGCTTACTTTATAACACACACAAAAATAAATTCCAGATGGATTAAAGGGTGATTATGATAAAGTTTTAAAAATTTCAGAAGACAATGTAGGAGAAAGATTTTCTTAGGCATCATAAAATTAAATATTTCTTAATACAAAACAAATCACTATGAACATAGGTAAACTTGGGTGACAGTGTGAAGACATTTGTGACATATAAAGCAGACATTCAGTTAATATCCGTAACATGTTCTGTAAAACAAATATCCACAACAAATCAGTAAAATAAGTCACATAAATAGGCAACTCAGAGAAAAAATTTTCATGTCACAATAAACTTATAGAAAGACTCAACTTCATTAATCAAAAAATTCATTTTTTAAATGAGATGCCCTTGCATTGGATTAGCAAACATTAAAAAAAAAAAAAAGTGATGTGGAACAATGACCACTTTCATACACAATGAGTGGAAATTTTTTTTTTTTTAGTGAAGGCTCTGTTTGTTATTTTGGCATTAATTCTAAGATATAAAATGTGTATGCCTTTCGACTCAGCAATTCTACTTCTGGGAATCCCATCAAGAATTCAATTGTGCACAATAATGTATGTATCAGGACTCTTATTTCAGAATGTTTTGCTGTATAGAAAAAAAATGAGAGCCAATCTTTATCAATGGGAGTAGTTACATTATGGTATCTATCATTAGAATGAAAAATTAGAAACACACTAAATCCCATCAATAAGAGGATAGCCAAATCAATCATGGTATATTCAGTAATTTTGTGGAATATGATGTAGAGATTCAAAAGAATGAGGGAGATCCAAAAACGAGACTATAGAAATATTGATAGCTCTCCAAGATCTCTTGTTAAGTGAAAAACTGAATCATGGAATCACAAATACAGTATGGTAAATTTATATAAAAGGTACTTAAATTTGTGTATATTTATGGGAAAATAGAAGAAAAAGGAAGGGTCATGCTAATTTGACAGTAGGGGCCTTTGTGCAATGTTTCAATGTATAGATAAAAAGTGATAGTCACACTTTCTGTATTATTGTGATATTTAACTATTTTAGGTGAAGCATTTCCAATTTTTCACTCTAATGAATATACCATAATTTAACTACTCTATTAATATGTTGTTTTTAATTTTTCCCTTATAACAAAATGTTTTAAAACAATCTTTGTACATGAATTTTGTGTACAATTGAATTATTGATGGGTTCCTAAAAGTAGAATTGCTGGGTCAAAGGGTATACACATTTTATAAGTGTTAGTTGCTCAGTCATGTCTGACTCTTTGCAACCCCATGGACTGCAGCCCACCAGGCTCCTCTGTCCATGGGATTTTCTAGGCAAGGATACTGGAGTAGTTTGCCATTTCTTTCTCCAGGAGATCTTCCTGACCCAGGGATCAAACCTAGATCTCCTGTACTGCAGGCAGATTCTTTACTGACTGAGCTGAAAATAACTTAAACAGAAGCCTTACTAAAGAATAGTTTCATTAACAATTTATGAAGGGTTCATTGTTCTACATTACTTGCCTAAGTTACTTGCTTGGTGCATAATAAGTCCTTGATATCTATTAGCATTTTTCTTCTTTGAATTCTTTGGTAGAATGGATAAGAATTGCATAAACTAAGAAATATTCAGTTAGTGCCTTCTGTATGTCCTGGGGCGAACTTATCTATAAGGACCTTCCAACCTGCCTCTGAAGATTAAACAGATTCACTTGAAATGTGGATTTGCAAAGGGAAATTAATTAATCTGTTAAATGAAAAATACAAATAAAAAATGCATGGGCAGTTGGCAGGGCTGATGCGTATGGTCGTGTAGGTTGGGCACTGCACAATCTCCTAGATTTGTGCAGGGGTTCCAACCAGTCAATTCTGAAGGAGATCAGCCCTGGGATTTCTTTGGAAGGAATGATGCTAAAACTGAAACTCCAGTACTTTGGCCACCTCATGCGAAGAGTTGACTCATTGGAAAAGACTCTGATGCTGGGAGGGATTGGGGGCAGAGATAGAAGGGGACGACAGAGGATGACATGGCTGGATGGCATCACTGACTCTATGGACGTGAGTTTGAGTGAACTCTGGGAGTTGGTGATGGACAGGGAGGCCTGGCGTGCTGCGATTCATGAGGTCGCAAAGAGTCAGACACGACTGAGCAACTGAACTGAACTGTCTACTTAACTCTGTGGAGTAGTGAGATTATAGATGACCAGAATGAGCTGGAGTCTTAGAGAAAGTCATAGGAAAGTTGGAATTTAGAATGATAATTAGGGAATAGGAAGGATTTGAGACAGAAGATATGAAGCAGTGTGATATTCCCAATGGTGACGAGGGGAATAGCAAACCGTTAGGAAGGACACGTTCAGGGCTGAGGACACAGCCGGAACCCCATGACTTACGCTTGTTTCCACCTGTGTTTGCTTTTGTTCGCTTCATTTGTGACTTCTTTAATTGTTAAAATGATAAAGGCATAGTCTGGCTTTGATGTTTCAAGGTGTTAGAAGCCATACATTCTTGGTTTAAGCAGAGTTGAAGAGGTTTTGGATTGTTGACTTATAGTAGTCAAGCATATAGAAGAGACGGATTCTGAACCAGAATGCAAAAATCATTCATTTCCCAGGATAGAGGCAACCGAAACAAGACTGAGACCCAGACGCCTGGTGCAAGTATTGGCGGCCCATCAGAAGATTGCTTAATTAGTCCAGACTAGGGGCTAGGGTTCTGGCAGTCTTAGGAGAGATTTCCAGCAGTTATTGGATTTGTTTATCTACTTTAGCAATGTCTATGCCTAGACTCTGTACCATTTCCTAGAATGAGAGCATCCCTTTCCTATTGTCATATCAGAGTTTGATGCAGACTAAAATGCTTATCCATCCTACTTTTGTCATCATTATTTTTCAACTTATCCAAGAGTTTCTGGTACAGTTAGTCCTTTCCATCTCTCTGCTCCCTTTTATGAGTTGGTTCTTGTGTTTTATCCCTGTTTTAATGTGTTATTGTACCTTTTGTTTTAATCTGTCTTGATTCCTTTTTTAGAAGACAGGTATACAGTAAATAAATGTATGTTATTTATGCTTGCCACAAATTTCTACCATGACTTCATCACTTCATGTTGGGCATGTTACAATTAAGTTGTTAATTTTATTTTGTTAAGCTGCATTTTCTGATAACTTTTGGCCCCCTCCCCAAGCAAAATAAGGTGGCTTATCAGGTGGCTTAGTGTTAAGGAGTGTCCACCTGCAACACAGAAGAAGCAGGAGGCATGGGTTTGATCCCTGGGTCAGGAAGATCTCCTGGAGGAGGAAATGACAACCCACTCTAATATTCTTACCTGGAAAATCTAACGGACCTAGGAGCCTGGGGGGCTACAGTCCATGACGTTGCAAAGAGTTGGACACAACTGAGCTACTGAGCACACAACAGTGCAAGCAAAATAAATCCACCCTCTCCTGTGTGTTCTTTCTTTGGAAGGCAGCTGTGCTCACCACTCTACCACCAACACTCTACCACCACCACACTCGCGTGTGTTCTTTCTTTGTTTCTGCATGTGTGTGTTAGAATGTCTTATCTACCTGTGTCTTCATGACTAGATTGTAGAGTTCTGAAGAAAGCAAAGACAAGGTACATTCATTCATGGACTAGACACCCTGCTTCCTGGAAAGAGCTGGGTCTGCAGAGTGCTGTGGACTCTAGGACTAAGGGCAGCACCACCCCTGGAACTACCTCTTGGAGGACCTCCTGACCCCCAGAGACCCAGGCTGAGGAATGAGAATACATAGGTTGAGCTTCTTTCTGTGTGAGTAGGAGAATGCTGGCTTCTCCAGCTGAGGGACTCAAGGGGAAAATGTACTTCCTTGGCATGCTGTATGAGTCCTGGCAGTCTCAGTTTAATCTGTGAAAAAGAAAAGTCCCCTAAACCTCAGTGACAAAAGTACAACAATTTTCTTTTTCATATTATATCTCAGTTGCTCATCATCGGAGGTGTCTCCACATCAGGAACCCCAGCTGATTGAGGCTCCACCATCTGAAAAGTCAGTAGTTACTAGTGCAGGAGGAGGGAAAAGATGAGTAATTGCACACTGACCCTTCGGTGTTGTCTCTCCAAAGTGACACATACGTTCATTGGGTAGAACAAGTCAGGGGAGTTTAATTCTTTCTGTGCAAGAGATGGCAGGAACTGTATATCAGCAGGCAGTGGAAATGTCCCCCACACTTAGAAATGGCAACTGTCAACCCAGCCATTGCTGGTCCGTGTGCCTTTGACCTCTTACCAGATTACTGTGTAAGGGCCTCAGTGGCTGAACCTGAACCTCAGGGACGAATAGAGCCAGGAAGAGGCAAAATAATAATGATAACCTAAAAGGGGCCCAGAATCCAGAGAGAAGAAAGATATGGAAAACACTCATAATAGGTAGCAACTAACTCCTGTAGGGGTCAATAGATTACAGCCCATGGACCAAATCTGGCCCAACCATTGTTTTTGTCTGACCCACAATCTACAAATGATCTTACGGTTTTAAATGATTGAAATAAATGGAAAGAAAAATAACATATCATGTGTTTTACAACGTGTCATACATTATTTCCTAGTGGCTCAGTGATAAAGAATCCACCTGCAGAAGACACAGATTTGATCCCTGGTCCAGGAAGATTCCCTGGAGGAGGAAATGGCAACCCAGTATTTGTTGCCAAAACCCAGTATTAGCAAAAAAAAAAAAAAAAATCCTGTATTTTTGCCTAGGAAATCCCAAAGGATAAAGGAAATCCCATGGATACAGTCCATGGGATCACAAAGAGTCCGACACAGCTTAGAGACTACACAGTAACAGCAACAACAGTACATTTTTCTAAGTCTTTACTTTTATCAGCTCAATTAATCTTTACGGCAATCTTACAGAAGAGGTACTAGTAGTCATTGTGTAGAAGAGGCCACTGAAGCTTCTAGATTGGTTAGGGGATAAGTAGACCTCATGAGTCCTACAGCTGGAATTCACACCCAGAAAAGTTGTACCCTAGAGCCTAGGCTCACATGTATATTTCTTATGTATATAATGTCTTTGTGTATGTGTGTGGCTGTTCTGGGTCTTTGTTGTTGCACTCGGGCTTAGTTGCCTAGCCACATGTGGGATCTTAGTTCCCTGACTACGGATCGAACCTGTGTCCCCTGCATTGGAAGACAGATTCTTAACCACTGAACCACCAGGGAAGTTTTTGTATCCTAGAGCCTAGGCTCTTAATCTGCTTCCCTAAGCCAAAAGTGCAGTGTTGAAGTGACAAAAGAAATATTCAGGCAACACATTACTGGTGAGTTCCCAGGAAAGATGGTTGTATTTCAGTAAAGCAGAGAAAGGCTCTGTAGGAAAAGGAATCCCTATTTCTACCATAATAATAGGAACCATTAACTTTAAATCCTGATTAAGAAAATTCTTACCCATTCTCCTCCAAAATAATTCTGTTCTTCATTAGTAGATTTCAGACACATGTTACAAAAATTATATTCAGTAATCACTACTATATTTTACATTTAGCTAATGAAAAGTTTATGAAAATTGACTTACTCTCTTGTTGTATGTGAACCCTATACAGAAGTAATTTGCTCACTCCTGAACTAGTGCTATGGAAGTTGATAAGAAGATGCCAATAACATTAATGCAAACAATGATACAAACATTTAGGAAATCCAGTAATAACATAAAAAGCTTTTGTGTAAATAAAAAATATGAATTTAGCTTTTTTTTTAATATGAAATTTTGAAACCTACTCAAAATAGGAAAAAGGGGGTGAAACGGACCTCAGGTACCCAACACCTAGTTTCGATAAATGCCTAGTTTTATGCATTGCTCCAACTGTTCTGTCTCCTGACATCAAGGAATTGTAAACAAAGGCATTCTATCATTTTACTGGAAAATATTCCAGGATGTTTCTATAATCGGTAAGGGCTTTTTTTTTTTTTTTAAGGCATAGCCACAATATCATTATCACACCTAACAAAATTAGTTTAAAAAATGCCTTAATGTTATAAAATAATAAGTCCATGTTCAGTTTTTCCTAGTAGTGTCAAGGAAAGCAGAACTTGAAGTGGAGTGCCTGTAGGGGGGAGACAGTGAGTGGTAACTTGATTAAGCCAAGAAAAACAAGGTAAAAGAAAACAAAATACATAGAAAAGAATGAAGATAAGAAGAATGCTAGGTGCATGCTAAGTTGCTTTAGTCGGGCCTGACTCTTTGTGACCCCGTGGACTGTAGCCCACCAGACTCCTCTGTCCATGGGATTCTCTAGGCAAGAATACTGGATTGCATTGCTATACCCTCCTCCAGGGGATCTTCCCGGCCTAGGGACAGAAGCCCTGCCTCTCATATCTCCTGCACTGACAGGTGGATTCTTTACCACAAGCACCACCTGGGAAACCCCAAATAAATAGAAAACAATGAAGATACAAAGAATAAAATTAAGTGTATCAGTGGCTTATGGTGAACATGACAACCTCCCTTATTTTATACAGGTTCAGTAAACAAAATCCAGCAACACGAAGCCCTTTTAAATCAAGGAGCTGAAAAGTGGTTTAAATTACAGGAATGTGCAAAGAGATACCAAGAAAAATAGAGGTTGTAATTTAATATAAAACTTATGGGAATCTGAGGTTAAAAGCAGTGAACAGGATAAATAAGGACATTACTTATAGGCACAATATAAAAGGAAGATCTATTAGTCATAAGCATAAAAGCATCAAATAAGACTGAAAAATAAAAAGCAGATCTTACTAAAATGCCAAGGAACTTGATATTAGTTCAATTTTAGTGTATAATCTTGCTATATATTTTTCAAAATCACCTAGATCAGATAAACTATATTATAATAAATAAAATTACATATATTTAACTTCGAATTCTGTGAAAGGGAAGGGAGAGTGTATTTTTGTATGTCCATATTATACTTTCAAGAATAGTATACCCAAAATTTTCATAGACCATGTTCTCTTATTATAATCTAATAATTAAAAACAAGTTTAAAAAGGAAATCAATAATAAAGTGACCCAAACTATCTTAATTATATTCATAAAATTCTCCTAAATTAATCTTGGATCAAAATAGAAGTCAAAACTTGAATTGTGAACTACCTCAAAAGCAATTTAAAAAGGAGAAAAATCTTATACCAAAATCTTATGGGATGTATCAAAAGCTGATCTCAAGGAAATGTATTATTGCTTTAGATATCAATATTTACAAAGTAAAAGAAAGGAACTTCAAATGTGTCTTAAGAATTTAGAAAGAGAACATAAAAATAAAACCTTGGGAAAAGTAGTAAAGATAAAGACTTAAATTGGTGAAGCAGGAAATAATAACTTGTAGAGAAGTTAAGTGAGTCCAAAATCCAGTGCTTTGAAAAAACCAATAAAATCGATACCCTCTTCTTGATTGTAGTGGAGAAAAAGAGAGAGACAGCAAAAATGTGTGTCATTAGGAACAAGAAAGGAGATAAAACCACAGAGAGAGAACAAATTAAAAGACTTGTAAAAGGATACAGTGTAAACCCTTGGGACAGTAAATTTGAAAGCCCAAAAGAAAAGTTTAGGATGCAAATTACAGGTCATATCTGGGACTGGCCTACTCAGAGAAGCCCTACCCAATTTACTGCTTCCCGTGGTTACAACCAGAAGTTCTGGATACCGAAAGAAACTGCCCAAGGCTTCAACAGTAAACGGTACACACAGATGGGGAGGGAGGCAGAACTTGAACTACCGGTGGTGAGGCGGTGATCACGGTTTTCCTGTTTCGCCCCTGCCTGGCTGAAATCTGAACTTTGCAGAGAGTGTCTACAACTACAGGTTAACAGATAACCCCCCTATTTCTGACCAGGAAAGGGGGCCTCCTGCAAACCAAAGAGTGGGAGAAATCTCTCTTTTCCTTGTTTCTTTTTCTCTCTGAGCCCTATCCTCACTCCAAGGGTGGCCTCAGCAGAGGTGCAGGTACCTAAAACCTTGAGAGAAAAAGGTCTTTGGTCGGATGAATCAGAAAAAGTAACCCCTCCCCCCAACAAACCCAGTCCAAAGAGTGATGGGGGGATCACCCCGTTACTGTTTCTCTCTTGTCTTTCACCACATTGCCCAAGGGCAGCCGCAGTTACACAGAAGTGTGGACAGTAGGGTGCCTTAGACTCAGCACGCCTCTCGAGGAAGCAGGAAGTCAGACCCCTGTCATGGTGAGTACGTGACTCCGCGCATTCATCAAACTTGCAGGCATGTGTACCAACAGGAATGGATTTAACTGGATACAAATTCCCAGAGAGGCCTAGAGTGCTGCATTCCATGGGGTTGCAAAGAGTCGGACACTCGACTGGGCAACTGAACAACAAATTCAAAATTAAATTTAGACCCAGAGGGATGGTACGGGGAGGAAGGAGGGAGGAGGCTTCAGGATGGGGAACACGTGTATACCTGTGGCGGATTCATGTTGACATATGGCAAAACCAATACAATATTGTAAAGTTAAAAAAAATAATAAAATATATAAAAAACATTAAATTTAAACCAGAAAGCTTATACATTGATTTGGGAAGAAGAAAGCTTTCATAATTAATTATCATAGAAGATATTAGAAATGTAGCAAAAGGTCTCCTGACTTTTAAATAGAAGTCATGAGAAACAGGTCATTATATAGCTAAGTTGTCTACGTATCAGAAAGAACTTTCCACATATAAGTGGTATCATACATATTTGTCTTTCTCTGTCTGGCTTAGCTGGTGAATATAACAAAAAAGACGCAGACTCAGATATAGGGAACAAACTCTTGGTTACAGTGGGGAGATGAAAGTTGGGGGGCAATAATGGGAATTGATGGGTACAAGCTATTAACATAAGGATATACAGAACAGAATATAGCCAATATTTTATTACTAGAATGGAATATATTCTAGCTTTAAAAAATTGTGAGTGACTGCATTGTACATTTGTAATTATGTAATATTGTACATTAGCTATACTAATAAAGAATTATTCCAAAACTTAAAAAAAAAAGGCAGTTAATCCTGATGTTACTATACTATCCCAGGCTATAAAGAGAAATAGCCTAACACAAATAGCAAAATATGATTTAAATATATATATATGGAACATGTCTATATGTCTACATGTCTGTATCATGATATAACTATAGCTATATATCTATCTGCATGTCTATATCATGTGATTATAAATACCAAATAATCTAGCATTGTGACTATGAGTAATATGCTATAACTAGGTAAACTTTTTTCCAGGAACAGAAAGATACTCAGTTTCAGGAAATCTATCAGTATAATTAATTTCTGATACAAATTAAAGGAAAGCCATGATGAAAATGCTTCTAACGGCAGTTCCTAAACTTCAGCAGATATTCTTACTTAAAGTGAAAGTTAAGTAAGGATGTGAGCATTTCATAAGTAAAGACTGTTTACAGAGAACAGATTTCAGTGGCTAATGAGTCTTAAATTGTAAAACATTCAAATCATTTTAGATAAAATCAGGAACTAGGGTGGCTACTGTCACCAGTAGTATTAACAGAATTGTTTTGGAGGAATGAAAATGTAAAAATTGGTATAAATAGTAGAAAAAGAATACTTTATCACCTGTGCTTATTATAAAAGTCTATGCCTAGAAAATTCATGATAGATTGATACTAGTGTTAGGATTAACAACCACTTGGTCCACATAAATATGCAAAAATCAATAGTTTCTCCTCTCAAATAGCAAAACTACAAAAAATGGGAATAAAACACATTACATCCACAGTTGGTGTCTGCAGATCACCTGTATGTTGTGGGGAGCTACTGTCGAAGGGGAAGCCTGGGAGAAATAGGATCAGTTTGTATTTTGAAAAGAATGCTTTGGCAGCTCCAAAGAGACTAGTGTGAAGCGGGGAGACCAATTATGAGGCTCCTGCAATGATCCAAGAAGAGACGGTGTTGCCTCAAGCAATGACAGCCGCAGTGGAAAAAAGTAGAAAGGGACGGACTTGAAAGATCAAGCAGGGAATAAAGGATTTGCCGTCAGCTGATTGGAGGGAAGGGAGAGGGAAGAGTTAGAGATGAATCCCTGGCTTCCGGCACGGAGCCTGGGGGTGGGGCTTCTTTTCCTGCGTAGGAACGCTGGAACGTGCAGGATCTGTGGCCCCATGTGCGGGGGTGGGGAATGTGAGGCGTGTCTAGTTCATGGGTATATGAGTATTCAGTAGGCAAGTGTGGTTACCTGTGTTTGGAGCCTAGAGCGAAGGAGGCATCTAAGGAAGACATTTGCACCTCCATTGCTGCCCTGCAAATAGGCTCATCAGTGCCATCTTTCTAGATCCCACATATATGTGGTAACATACGACATTGAGAACAGACTTCTGCACACAGTGTGAGGAGGAGAGGGTGGGACAAATTGAGAGAATAGCACAGAAACATATATGTTGCCATATGTAAAACAGCCGGTGGGAATTTGCTGTATGACACAGGGAGCCCAAATCCGGTGCTCTGTGACAACCTAGAGGGGTGGGATGGGGTGGGAGGGGAGGTTCACGAGGGAGGGGACATATGTATACCTATGGCTGATTCATGTTGGTGTATGGCAGAAACCAGCACAATATTCTAAAGCAATTAAACTCCAACTAAAAATAAATAAAATTTTTTAAAAAGGAAGACATTTGGGTGGCATCAGCAGATGGTAGATGCGTTGGAGATTCACAGTGCAATTACTGGATCAATGTTTCTTTACAATAGGAATCTGATCTTCAAATTCCTGATATAAAAACTTTTCCTTTTAGTCCTCCAGACAAGTATACCTCTCTTTTTTCTCCTCTTTGCTCGGGTATGAACTCCTTTCTATATAATTTTTTTTTTTTTTTTTGCCATGTTTTAAAGTTTTAATTAAAGGATAATTTCTCTGCAGTATTGTGTTGGTTTCTGCCAAACATCAACATGAATCAGCCATAGGTATACCTGTGTCCCCTCCCTCGGAACCTCCCTCCCCATCCCACCCCTCTAGGTTGTTACATAGCCTTGGTTTGAGTTCCCTGAATCACATAGCAAATTCCCATTGGCTATCTATTTGATCTCTGTCTCCTGACCACCTTTGGCCTTGACCGACCATCTGTGCTCCTGCCAGGCTGTCTTCTCTAGCAACTATAGCAATTCTGTAAATTTTGGGCAGCTGTTCCCTCGCCTTGTCGCTTTCAGCCTAGAGGTTTAACAACTCTCTGCTGGTGTTCTGCTCCACCTGATCCCTGCCCACACTATTATAATTAGTTCCTTCATTAAATTCCTCCTCATCTTCCCATTTGATGTGCTGTTTCCTATTGGCTATCTTATCTGGTTAGTGACTTGGCTGCGTCAGAATTACGTGGATGCCTATTGAAATTCAGATTCTGGGCTTCACCACAGAGTAACGAAAACAGAATTTTTGGGGTGAAACCAAAGACTCAGCCATGTTTCAGGAGTCATAGGTGATTCTGATTTGTAGCCAGATTGGGGAATCTTCCCTAGTGTTCCTGGTGGCATTTCTGGGACCACGTAATATAGTGGACCAAATAAGTGAAAGTGAAGTTGCTCAGTCATGTCTGACTCTTAGCGACCCCATGGACTGCAGCCTACCAGGCTCCTCCGTCCATGGGATTTTCCAGGCAAGAGTACTGGAGTGGGGTGCCATTGCCTTCTCTGACATGGACCAAATGGCAGAGGTTGAATAAATAGTCCAGGGCTCTGCCATTGTCTTTGTGTGACCTTGGGCAAAATTATTTCACTTGTTTAAGCCTGGGGTTCCACAAATGTAAAGGGAACTCATAGTTTCTTTCTCTTATGGTTATTCAGAGGCTTAAATGACGTAACCCAGATAAAACATCTGGGTTTCCTGGGCTTCCAGGGTTCCTTATTATCAGTTGATAGGGTTCATTCAGTCTCCACACACTCAAATTTTACTAGCTTTTGGGCAGATAAGACTTGGTCCTTATATCCAGTCTTGTGCAGGACACAGAAAAGCAAGATAATTACAATAAAATGCAATTAGATTCTTCAATATTTAAAAACTGCTAACATAAAAATTTAGGAACTTTGACTAATGTCAGCAAGCTGTGGCCCACAGCAGATGTCTGTCAGCTTCGTCCTGTGGAGTAAGGCTAGCAGTTGCTTGGGCAGTGTTGCTCTCAACATATGAATAAGTAGTTGTGAACCTAACTAGGGGCAGAGCTGTTTTGTGATGAACTCTTTGGGGAGTATAGGAGAGGTGGGTTGAAGCAGGGAAGGTTTCAGAGACATCTGTGACACATCAGATACTTGAAGATGTTCATTCCTTGGGCAAGGAGTCAGGGCAAGTGTTTCACTGGCACCTAATAACACAGAGTACATGGGAAATGAAGTGTGGAATCATTGGGAAAGACACAGTTTGGTATGATGGAGACACAGTATTAGAAATGGCTGGTGTTTATTCAGCTCATATTTATTAAACTTTTGCTATGGATCAGGCACTGCTCTGCATGTTGGGAACACAGACTAATGCAAAATAGTCCTTGTTTATGGCGCAGGAGCTTCCATTCTTGTAAGGATTTTAGTGAACAAATGAGTAAATGTATGATTTAAAATGCTGGTAATTGCCATCTGCTGTGCTCAATCGCTCAGTCTTGGCTGACTTTTTGCAATCCCAGGGACTGTAGCCTGCCAGGCTCCTCTGTCCATGGAATTTTACAGGCAAGAATACTGGAGTGGGTTGCCATTTCCTTCTCCAGGTAATTGCCATTGAAAAGTACAATAAAGCAGGATAAAGAGAAAAGGGTATATGGGCTGGGGAGGGTAGATAACAAGGGGCAGCCAGGGAAGGCCTGTCTAACAAGCTAACCTGAGAGAACACAGAAGCTGGCCAAGTGGATCCCTGGGGAAAACACTTCAACAGAAGGAACGTGATACAAAGACCTTGATACCAAGCACTCTTGATGGACTGAAGAAACAGCAAGGAGCCTGGATGGCTTGAAGATAAGAAAGATGAAAAGAGTGATGAGACAAGAGTGGAGAATTAGTGGAAATTGTAGTTCATGTAGAGCTTGGGTGCCACTGGTGAGCATCTTTGTTTTCATTCTGGGTGAGGTGGTAAAGCATCATTGGTTTTTTAAACTATTGTTATTTGTTTGGCAGCACTGGGTCTTCACTGCTGTGAGGGTTACTCTCTAGTTGTGGCATGTGGGCTTTTCATTGCAGTGGCTTCTCTTGTTTTCGAGCATGGTCTCTATGGCACAAGGGCTCAGTAGTTGCAGCTCAAGGGCTCAAAAACGGTGGCTCCTGGGCTCTAGAGCACAAGCTCGGTAGTTGTGGCATACAGGCTTAGTTACTCCGTGACATATGGGATCTTCCCAAATCAGGGAACAAGCCCATGTTTCCTGAATTGGTAAGACGATTCTTTACCACTGAGCTACCAGGGAAACCCCCATCATTGGGTTTATTAGCACCTGACTGACTTAAAATGGGCCACACTTGCTGCTGTGTTGAGGATAGACTGTAGGGGGCGCAGGAGGGAAGCAGGAATACCACTTGGGAAGCTGTCCTAATAACCCAGGAGAGAGAAAGAGGGGGACCAGCAAGGGAAACAGGGGCAATGGTGAGAAGTAGTCAGACTCTTGGTATATTTTGAAGATTGACCCACGTGTTTTAATGATGGATCACAGGTAAGTGTATGCATAAGAGATAAGAATCAGTTCAGATCAACTCAAAGTTTTTGAGCAGAGCAGTTAGAAAGTCGTAAGTGTTAACTGAACCAGAACTACAGGAGGAATAGGCTTGTTGGGTAAGGTTGAAAATCAGGCATTCTCCTTCAGATGTGTTTAGTTGGAGGAGATGAGCAGACAGCTTCAGTAGAGAGCCTGAAGTGCAGGGGAGAAGTGCAGGCTACGGAAGGTGTTAATGTGTAAGCACTATTTAAAGCCTTGAGACTGGATGAGTCTTCTTAGGAAGAGCGAGTTCTACAGAGCTGCAAGGACTGGATGCCGGGGCTTGCAATATTTAGAAATCAGGGAGACTAGGAAGAAACAGTAAGGAGTCAGAAGGAGCAAGCAGTGAGGTGGGAAGGAAAGGAGGTGAGTTATGTCCTGGATGCTAAAACAAAGTGCTTCTAGAAAGAGGGAGAGTGGAATTAAATGTACCTGATAAATTGACTTTGATGACTGAGAATTGACTGTAGCAGTTGGCCACATGGAATCGGTCACTGGTGACCTAATAGAGCTGTCTCAATGGGGTAGTGGGGCTAAAAAGCCCGGTGAGAGTGAATTCAGGAAAGAATGAACCCACAGGATTTGGAGAACAAGAGCAAGGACAACAGTATTGAAACTTTAAAGGGAAAGAGAGATGCAACGGCAATAGGAGGTAGATGTGGAGATATGGTGTAGAAAAGGTATTTCTATCCTGATGGGGTTGATCTCCTATAGAGAGGGGAATTGAAGTGGAAGAAGAGTAGACAAGGGCTGAGTAATGTCTTGAAGTAGGCACGAGGGTGTGAGGTCTAGTGTTTAAATCAAAGGCTTGATTTCAATTAGGTCCCAGAGTTACAAGAGAGAAGACAAAGCAAATGAGCTCAGAGACAAGATGGGCAAGTGGAGAGATGATGGGGAAGGATTGGGGAGCTTTGTTCTGCTGGCTCCTCTGGTCTCAGAAATGAGAATTATAATTCCATTCAACAATGAGAATGGACAGCAGACATTGGAAGGGAGTGAGTGACTGATTAGATGAGGGGCACAAATTGGAGATGCCCAGAAACACTAAGTTTCCTCTTAAGTTACTGGCCTTGAATTTCAGTGGTAGCCAGTCACTAGAGTGGAGTTTTATTCTCTATCCTTATTCAGCTGGGAAGCTGAGGGTATTGTGTAGAAAGAGTTGAATTTATCTAAGGTTGTGACTTTGCCAGGCAGATGTAGCCAACCAAATGAGAGAGAAGCAAAATATGCCATATAGGAAGCTTAGCTTTATTCTGTAAGCCCGGGGGGTCTTCTGTGATGACATACGTGTTTCATTAGGATAAACCTGACAGCCATGAAAAGGGGGAAACCGACACCCTGTTACAGTGGATGCTGAGAACTGATATTAATTGCTTCCGTTTCAGCTACCCTGACCTTGGTGCTTGCTTTCCGTTTGATGGACTGTTTGAAGTGTGGACCTCTTGGTAGACTTGTGTCTTTAACAAATAATAACTTCCATTTCCACAGGAGGTTAAGAGAGCACCCCCACCCCCACCATCCACTTCCCCTCCTCACAGTCTTCAATAAACCACAAGCCGAGTCAGCAAGCTCTGAAAAGTCTGAGGTTCCCAAAGCTAATTTTAAAACTTTGGTACATCACAGAGCAAACATGTTGTGCCAGTCTCGGTTCAACTGGGCCAACTCTTTTCAGGTACAAAATATATTTTATGAGTTAGATATCTATCTAAGAGTACATTTTGTAAAGCCAGATAAAATTGCATTTTCAGCTAGAGAAATATCAAATATCAGAATGACCTCCAAGGACCAAAACATCCCAGAACACTGTGTATTTTATTAAGTAAAGAGAGCTAAGCAAAATCCATTGTGTGGGTATGTATAAAATGTGTTTACACCAGCATCATCTATCTTGGGATGGCTTCTTATGACTACTTGCTTTATATATACCCTAAAGACCAACTCGGTGTCTTATTTTTATTATTATTCATGTAAAGAAAAGCCTTTATATAAATTAAAAACCTTAAGAATTATTGTTTCCATTAAGTTATGTTGACTTTGTTCAGATTCGTTTCCCGTCTGACGATACGTTTGTTTCTCAGTATAACAAATCAGGAAAGTCCTGCTGACAAGGCTTATAATTAAGCTGGATATGAAATTCCTTAATCTGCAGTTGTCACAAATAAATTAAAAGTTCACAGCAGTTTTGTAGAAAAGTGACTTTTGAAATGATTCCT
This sequence comes from Bos indicus x Bos taurus, assembly GCF_003369695.1. Lineage (NCBI taxonomy): Eukaryota > Metazoa > Chordata > Mammalia > Artiodactyla > Bovidae > Bos > Bos indicus x Bos taurus. The sequence goes on from NC_040089.1 coordinate 46,036,339, forward strand.
TTCTGTTCCCCTTTGATGGAAACCATTAAAGCTCATGTTTTCTGACGGAAGATGATTATTTAGTGCTGAACTTGGTATCAGTTGTCTGGTGTGGGAATGTAGTTTGAGGCACGGGTTTTTAAGTTACTGAAAACATTGATATGCTTAAGTCTCCCCTAAGACTGCTGAAAAACTCCCTCTGCTCACCAGGCTGTTAGAGTGGAAACTACAGTGGACACTGAAATAATTGGATGATGTGTCTAGGTTCTCTTAGTTCTTCCCTTCCCCCTCCCTCTTTTACTCAGACAATTAATAGTTTACAGAGTGGCCACCACAATGCAGAACACTGTGATCACACCAGGCTGAGGGGAGGACACAGTTCTCATCCCCGAGACTTTGTAATCTGGAGAATACTGAGTGAATTGCGCTATGTTGGCTACCGTAGAGGTTATAGACTTTCTTAAGGAACCAGTACTTCCTTGGGATGATGAATTTCCTGTTAACAAACACATATTGTCAGTCAGTGTAAGATTCCGCTATTGAGTAATTCAAAGTGAATTTGGAAAATCTCAGTAAAAGTACCCTCTCCCCCGCTCCACCCAGGCACACAATGAAGGGGGAGGCTTCTCTTTCTTTGCTCTATAGCTTCTGGATCTGACTGAACGCCAACTAAATGAGGTGGTGGCAAGGATATGAATTTAATTACCTGGCAGGAAAGAGGCCTAATAAATTCTCGGCCTTATCACTTCGGCATTATTAGTACCATTAAGGGAAATCAGGACCTTGGATAGAGATGAGTGGGGCAGCCTGGTGTCAGATGGAGCCCAGATGTGTGTATTAAGCATAGAAGGGGCTGAAGGTCATGCATCACTCACTCCAGCCATACGTGTGTGTATCTGATCATATAACAGTATCAGCAATAACACTGTCACATATGCAGGCGGCTGGAGGATAAATATGGACGTCGTGTGAAAGGTAAAAGTGGGAATAGAAGAATAAAGTGACAGTGAACCCTTATCTCTCAATAAGAAAGATGCTTTCAAATGTGTCCTCCTTCGGGCCTGCTCTGACAGGCCTCTAATACAAAATCCTCTGCCTCACATAACCAGCCTCTGAGAGTCGGAGCCCCTGTGCTAAGCCCCCTCTGCTCAGCACAGGGATGAAGGAGGTAGACATGGCAGCTGGTGTTAAAGAAGCTTAGCTCAAAGGGAGGATCAAGGGAAATGTGACAGACAGTGAGTGCTGGGTAGAGATAACACCTGCATGATGGATGTTTGGAAAAGTGAAAAATTGGACAATGCGACAAATAAAATGGAGAGAGGGAAAATGACAATTTTGAGATCAACATACATAATGATGCTAGTTTAGATGAAAAGGGAGGAGTCAGGCGGCAGACTAGAGGACATGAAGGAAGAGAAATGTATATGTATACACTTAATATACTTTTAAATTATACCTGGAGTGCAGCTAAGCTTTAGAACCTGGGCAAATACAGAGCGACGAGCCCGATGGTGAAGCCATGCTCCCTAATAGGTTTACCCTTGGCCTAATTATTTTTTATGGATCGCTACCCAGGAAGGATATAAAAAAGAATGGCTTTAACCTTTCTCTCAGGCTGATTGGAGTTTTACTATCTTTTTGCTCTTCTCCTTTCTAAATCAATGAAAAAAAGTTTGTCTAAGAAACAGTAAATCGAGCCACTCTGACCTTTTGATATTTGGATAAAGCAAAAATGTAAGTGATCATCTTTAGTCATCTTATTGATGAGTCTTCCAAAAGAGAAGCACAAGCCATCTGGTTTCCTGGATAGCTAGTCCTTTACCTGTCAACATTTAACCATTAAGAGCTTGAATCTTCACAAATAAGTTATATGTTTTTAGATACAGATAATTAATGTAAGTTCCCTGGAAGGGAATGTGTCCATGTATAGATGCCTGTGAGCCTTTATATTTTAAAATGATCCTTAAAAAAAAAAAAAAAACTCCTTCTCTCCTTGTCCTAATAGTGTGGAGAAACATGGTCTTGCATTGTGTTAGGATGCTTTTTCTTTCCTTGACAGTAGTAATGGCCATGTTTTGGGGTACCTCACAACTATGCAAATATGATCTCTCACCATGCCTACCAATTCCGGCATTTCAGATGTAAAAACATTCAGGTCGGCTTTCCACATGATTTAAATTGACTACACTTTCTGAAAAGTCAGGAACTGCAAGATGAAAAGGAATTTCTATACATACTTTTTCTTTGCTAGAAGCTGGTGTTGTGTGTCAGCATATGGTTGTCATACGAGGTAATTAAATCATTAGATTCTAGCAATGTTTTTATTTTAGAAAATAAACCAAGCAAATCAAACTTGGAATGCTCACCCTCTCCTTCCTCAACTCCCCTCTCAGCCAATTCCTTCCCTACAGGAATAACTAGTGTGGGACACCCAAAAGATTTTTAAGATTTTCACATTGCTGACAATTACCGGAAATTATCAGTAATCATACAAGAGGCTTATAACTCATAGAGGTACCAACATAATTATTACATGTTTTTCAGTGCTGTGAACTTAAATATACTGATAACTCAAGCACAAATGATGTAGCTGTGGCTTTATTAATCATATTGTCTAGAATACACAGACTACACGTTAGTCAGTTTATTTAGTTGTGACCAGTAAAAGCAAGTCCTAATTTTAAAAGTTCAGAGCTTTAGACACTCTGTGGACTTCTTGCTCCTTTTTGTAATTGGAGCATGTTCACTCAGGCCATACCATAAAGCAGATCATCTTTAGGCAGAACCATATTATCACAGGGATGCATACCCAATTGGCATCAGCAATCTCTCAGCTCATGTAAAATCATCAAATAGGGTATGGCACTTGAAAGCAAATGTACAGCCACTGTGCCTCCATAAATCATCAAAAAGAATAAAAGTGATTCATGTTTTTTAGAATGGACATAAGTCCTTTGCACTAGACTGATTAGGAAAACAGTCCCAGAGGACTTTAGATTTTTGTATAGGGGAAAGAATATAAGAATTTCATCGAGACTTGCACTGAAATTCTGTCACTGATGCTCATTCTTAACCTTTAGCTATTTAAACTCTTCTTTATAAACGACCAACATAACTAATGACTAATAACTTTATTATATAACTTTATATATATATATGTATGTATAACTGTATTAACGACTAATATAACTGAGCTTCGCTGATAGCTCAGCTGGTAAAGAATCCACCGGGAATGCAGGAGACCCTGGTTCGATTCCTGGGTCAGGAAGATCCCTGGAGAAGGGATAAGCTACTCACTCCAGTGTTCTTGGGCTTCCCTGGTGGCTCAGCTGGTAAAGAATTCACCTGCAATGTGGGAGACTTGGGTTCAATTCCTAGGTTGGGAAGATACCCTGGAGAAGGGAAAGGATACCCACTCCAGTATTCTGGCCTGGAAAATTCCATGAACTATAAAGTCCACGGGGTCCCAAAGAGTCAGACACAACTGAATGACTTTCACTTATATAACTAAGGGGCTTCCCAGGTGGCTCAATGGTAAAGAATCCCCTGCCAAGCAGGAGACGCGGGTTCGATCCATGCATCGGGAAGATCCCCTGGAGAAGGAAATGGTAACCCGCTCCAGTATTCTTGCCTAGGAAACCACATGGCAGGCTGCAGTCCATGGAATCACCAAAGAGTCAGACATGACTTATCAACTAAACAACGTTATAACTAAAGATGTCAAGTGCCTGGCAAAACGCCTGGCACACGGTTGGTGCTCAGTAAGTGGTAGCTCATATTATGTGCAGATTGTCACTGGAGGAGTTCCCTAGGGTTTAGTAGGGATGGTGAGGTTAATTTAGGGGTGTATGGAGAACGCCTGGAAACCTCTGGGAAGATGCTTAGCCACTGAGAGTCTAATTGATGAGGAGGCAGAGCAGTGCCATCCTGCAGTTGGATTTCTGCTATTCCCACATGACGGGCTTGCTTGTCTGTTGGTTTAAACAGGCTGGACCTCAGACCCAGACTGTTGACCTTTGTTCCCCTCTACTGATTATTCTCTGCATTTCCAGCTCTCCTGCCTCTCCAACCTAGCTCTGTTGTTCAGAGCCACCATTATAAACCCCCCATTTCCACAGTTCCCTTCTTTAAGAGGTCATCTGGGGGCTTCCCTGGTGGTCAAGTGGCTAAGAATCTGCCTGCCAATGCAGGGACATGGGTTCAATCCCTGGTCCAGGAAGATCGCATATGCCGCGGGGCAACTAAACCCATGCACCACAACTACTGAGCCAGCACTCTAGAGCTCGCGCGTCTCAGTGAAGAGTAGTGCCTGCTGGCTGCAGCTAGAGAATGCCTTCACACAGCAACGAAGACCCATCACAACCCAAAGTAAAGAAACTTAAAAGAAAGCTCATCCATTCCTTTCACAAACATTTATGGAACACACGCTGTATTCTACGCCCTTGTGCCTGACACTGGGGATACTGAGATAAAAAGACAGAGCTGTGCATTCCAGGAACACGAATTCCAGCTCAGAAGCCCTAGGGAGATCTGGGGTGCTAACGACGCTCAGAGCACACTTCCTGAAGCCTCTCTTCAGGAGGCCAGAGGTGCTCAGCATGATGCTGGGACAGCAGAGTATGAAAAAACATCACTCCAAGGAATGTTCTGTGTGTGTGTTATCTAGTAAGGGCAGAGAAGGGTGACAGGCTCTTATGTCAGTGGGTGATTTTCCTTTACCCCCAGTTTAGCATAACAGTTTATTCATAACTTGGAGAGCGTCAGACAAGCACTATGCTGAATGCTTGAAATGCAGTGCTAAGTACATTTCGTCCTTCTGTAACCCTTCAGGCGTAGGGCACATACTAGAAGAGATGGGGTAAAAGAGGCTATTTTTCTAATTTATCAGGATGCAAGTTTTGGGCTCAGAGCTATTGAGACTATATTGAAAGCTTATCTGTCTGTAGTACGACAGGTCCTCAATCCTGTTGGGAACCTGATCCGTGTTGTTTGGTGGAGCCCATGGTGGCAGGCATATGATTTAGGCCTGGTAGTTTCCTATATCTTTGACCACAGTGATTGGTTCAGATATGGACATTTGATCCAGACTAGGCCAGTTGGGAATCCATATAAGACATTCTTGCCAAAGCTATTGAAGATAACTGCCCTCTTTTCCTCGGGGTTGCTAAGCTGGTAGGAAGTGAGTCTGGGGTTACTTGACCACCATCTTTGCCTGTTGGAAAAGAGGAGAGAAACAGAACCTGAATGGCATCATTTCTGGCCCCAGATTCAATCATGAATGAAAATAATATTTCCTAGTTTTGTGTGTGTTAATCACCTCCCTCCTATGACCCATTTCAATGATGAATAGGTAGACATCAGCCAATTTAAATTAGATGGAGTTGTAACTAAAATAATTCTTATAAACTCACCCATTCAAAAGCTATTACCAATAAATCCTGGTTGATTTTATAATAATCTCAAATGTCTTAAGTCACATTGCCTCTGGAAACCACCCGATGTGTGTGTGACTGACTGTGCTGCTTTCTATGACCTTTCATATCCTGTTGGGCAGGCACCCCGCACGCACAATGGTCCCTGGTGGTTTGTTAATAATCCCATGCTCTGCAAGCACCTGGATGAAACATCATCTGGAATTTCTGTAGAATGCCTTTATGGGTGTGATCTACTTCCCTTCCATTTGTTGTTTTCAGTATTTCTCAGTCACTCACCACGTGCCAGGAACTGTTGTTAGACATTATTGTCACAGCCTTTCATCCATTCTGTATGAGGAAATTAAGATGTTGAGCAGTTGAGTCATTTCCCCAATCAGCTGAGAAAGTGCTAGACCTGTGATTGGCCCTTGAACCTGACCCCAGAGCATGTGATGTAACCACTGTGTATTGGCATCTGTCTGTGCACCAGGAGTGGTTTAGGTTTCTACGTGTTTGGTCTCACTTCGGACACTCTTGCCCTTTCCCCCCGGCTCGTTGGTTCCCCTGGGTGACTAGTATGTCTAGTGCCCCCTTTGAGCTAGGAAATATTCAAAAACAAAAATGGTTTCTTCCCACTGATTATTTGCTGAGAGAGATCTTCACCCATATAAAGAAAGTAAGTCAGCCTAAGAAAGCTCTAGACTTTCTTGAACTGTCTTGGAATTTGTAACTTGTAGAACTATGAAAAAGTGGGCTTCTCTGGTGGCTCAGACAATAAAGAATCTGCCTGCAATGTGGGAGACCCGGGTTCCATCCCTGGATTGGGAAAATCCCCTGGAGAAGGGAATGGCTACCCCTCTAGTATTCTTGCCTGGAGAATCCCATGGACAGAGGATACCAATATTTTGTTTAAATGGTTTTTCCAGTGGTCATGTATGGATGTGAGAGTTGGACTGTGAAGAAAGCTGAGCACCGAAGAATTGATGCTTTTGAACTGTGGTGTTGGAGAAGACTCTTGAGAGTCCCTTGGACTGCAAGGGGATCCAACCAGACCATTCTAAAGGAGATCAGCCCTGGGATTTCTTTGGAAGGAATGATGCTAAAGCTGAAACTCCAGTACTTTGGCCACCTCATGCGAAGAGTTGACTCATTGGAAAAGACTCTGATGCTGGGGGGGATTAGGGGCAGGAGGAGAAGGGGACGACAGAGGATGAGATGGCTGGATGGCATCACCGACTCGATGGACGTGAGTTTGAGTGAACTCAGGGAGTTGGTGATGGACAGGGAGGCCTGGCGTGCTGCGATTCATGGGGTCGCAAAGAGTCGGACACGACTAAGAGACTGAACTGAACTTTCAGAACTGAAAGAAAAACATCAACAGTAGCAAAGAGCCACAGATGAGGTTTAAGGAAAAATGAGTCAAAGTGAAAAGATATTCTGAACCATAAAATTTATGGTCCAGGGAAGGAAAAATGAAATCTTTGGGCTGTTAAGAACTAAGTTGTCTTTCTGTACCAAGGACAGCTTTCTGTATTCCCAGAACTCCTAGGATTCCCTGCACTGAGCAATTAATTGTACATGCTTCAAGTCAGCAGCATGCTATAAACAACATAAAGCTTTTGTCCAAAATAGTTTTACAAAAGTAGGATGTCATCACCACAGCAAAACCAACAGAAGCAAAATATTAATAACTCAAAAGCAATTGTAAAGTCATGTTTAAACCAGTACATAATACTACAGTGTAAAGTGTGTAATACCAAGAAGATAGAGGGTATATATAAGAGATAAGAAAATGCTGGAGAAGTCAGTGTTAAATATACGTAGAGTATCATTCAGTCTTAAAAAAGAAGGAAATCTTGTGTATGAAATAACATGAACAAATATGGAGGACTTTATGCAGAATGAAATTAACTAGTCACAGAAATGCAAATACCAGTTTTTTAAAAAGATTTTTTTTATGTGAACTATTTGTAAGTCTTTATTGAATTTCTTAAAATATTGCTTCTATTTTATGTTTTGTTTTTTTGGCTACAAGGCACATGGGATCTCAACTCCCTACCAGAGGTTGAACCCTCATCCCCTGAATTGGAAGGTGAACCACTTGCCCACCAGGGAAGTCCCATCACATGATCTTATTTATGAATTTTTTTTAAGTCAAACTCACAGTAACAGAGTAGAATGGTGATTACCAAAGGTTCTTATAACCCACGATTGTCCACATAGTTAATTTCCTTAAACTGATTAAATCAGCATTTCATGTGCAGAAAGCAGCCAGTGATTCAGGTGGTCAGCCTGCACAGTTGGTGATCCACTCTGAATGTTACAGACAGAAGGAGTAGAAGACACCTTTGATTTGTTAGCCTTCCTCATCTTAAAGCCTTGAAGTGAGGAATGGAATGAGAATGCCTGGCTTGTAGTTGTTGCTCAATGAATATTTGCTGTGAATGAATGGCAGTGAGGAAACGAATGACTCATGGGACTCCCTTCTGCTTTGTCCAGAGCCTGGTATAAAGTTAGTCTGAAAATGGGCATCATAATACCTTTCTCCACATTTGCTCTGTGGAGGAATTGAAAATTTGGATACAAAAACACTTGGTAAATACACAGCATTGTGTGCCTGTGTGTGTGTGTGTACTCAGTCGTGTCCAGCTATTTGCGACCCTATGGACTGTAGCCCACCAGGCTCCTCTGTCCATGGGATTCTCCAGTCAAGAATACTGGGGTGCCCTCCTCCAGTGGATCTTCCCAACCCAGGGATGAAACCCATGTCTCTTGGTCTCCTGCGTGGCAGGCGGATTCTTTACCCACTGAGACACCTGGAAAGCCCATACAGCACTGCTGCTGCTGCTGCTAAGTCGCTTCAGTCGTGTCCGACTCTGTGCGACCCCATAGACGGAAGCCCGCCAGTCTCCCCCGTCCCTGGGATTCTCCAGGCAAGAACACTGGAGTGGGTTGCCATTTCCTTCTCCAGTGCGTGAAAGTGAAAAGTGAAAGGGAAGTCACTCGGTCGTGTCTGACTCCTAGCAACCCCATGGACTGCAGCCTACCAGGCTCCTCCATCCATGGGATTTTCCAGGCAAGAGTACTGGAGTGGGGTGCCATCGCCTTCTCCGCCATACAGCACTGCTGCTGCTGCTGCTAAGTCGCTTCAGTCGTGTCCGACTCTGTGTGACCCCATAGATGGCAGCCCACCACCAGGCTCCCCCATCCCTGGGATTCTCCAGGCAAGAACACTGGAGTGGGTTGCCATTTCCTTCTCCAGTGCATGAAAGTGAAAAGTAAAAGTGAAGTCGCTCAGTCATGTCCAACCCTCAGCGACCCCATGGACTGTAGCCCACCAGGCTCCTCCGTCCATGGGATTTTCCAGGCAAGAGTACTAGAGTGGGGTGCCATTGCCTTCTCCGCATACAGCACTACACATGTGTTTAAAATTCCTGCTGTGGACCCATGACTCATTTTAAGGCCCTCTATGATCAGAAATTAGAAAGTAATATGGGGATTAAAAACTAGCTTTAAATATTATGCGACTTGCAGAAGCTGCCTGGCTTTAAACACTCCGTAGCAGAAAGCCCAATAAATTTGAAGTTCTGTAGCCCTTCCCGAACTCCACCATATACCTCTCTCCAAATACTCCAAATACCTCTGCACTTCCGGTTTTTGGCATAGAGGCTCTTCTTTTCTCTCTGGAGCAGCCAAGTTCTGTCCTTTCTATAGCTGATTCTGCTGGCTTTGACCTGGTCTTTATTCTAAAACATGTATAGGAATATACATATGTATTTTGTGGAATTTGTGACAGGGGGAGCTGTTTTGGGAAGCATCCTCTTAAGACAGGGTAGATATAATTTTACAGCTTCACAAGAACCTTGTGAGCTCTGTTAGCCATTTATAATCCCCCAGCTTGTCCCGCATCCTACATCCTTTAATATGTTTTAATAGATGTACTCAGAGTTCTTCTTCCTTTAATATTTTTCACTCCTGGATTATTTATATACTTTATTTGTAAAATATTTAAATTTCCTTCTCCCTGGGCTAACTGCATTTGGGATTGGCAGATTTTAAAATTTTCATGGGCTCTGCTTTTGCAAGAGAAAAATCAAATGACTAGTGCATGTCTGAACTACATGAATACTCTTAGTGTTAATTATGCCCAGACAGTCAACAAGGCAGAGAGATAAAACCAGTGCCTGCCTTCAAGCAGTTAAGAGTCAAATGAAGAAGATACACACATACAATATAAGTGCAAGAAAAAAAATGATAAGAGTGCTCAATCATATTAAAAATAACGGACTTTATATACTCCCCCAAAGTGTTTGGAAGGTTTTTCACATACATTGCTTGGTATAAGAGCTTTGTAGAGAAGGGAATAATTATATCTGACTGGAGGACTTCGGTGAAGCTTCATGGAGGAGATGTTGCTTAAACTTGGCTGTGAAGGATAGTCTATAAGCGGAAAAGTGGGGAAGAGATTTTGGGAATGCATTCCAAAACAAGAGAATGACAAGCAGTATCAAAGAGGGATGAAAGGGTAGGGTGGGTTTGGATATGCATAGACCAGAATAGGTAGATCTTAGGAAGCCGAGAACAATATTCTGGACCATTTCATTGGGAAACTAGATCATAAGGAACTAGATCATAAGGAACTTGTTGCCATGCTAAGTATTTCAGCACTGCACTGAAAGACTCAGTGTTTCTGCCAACAGCCTGGTGGTTTAATTACCCTTTATTGTAGTCTCGTAAAAATATTGTTTATTGAGAACCTGATGTTTCAGTGAAATGTGAATTGTTTACTTTCTCTGGGATTTGTTCAATTCTAAGTGATAGTAAAGTACCTTGTACTGTCTTATGCAGTTAATCAGTCAAATGATGGGATCAATATGTATGGACTCACGACATAACACTCGACTTTTCTGGTGGCTCAGATGGTAAAGAATCTGCCTGCAATGCAGGAGACCTGGGTTCGATCCCTGGGTTGGGAAGATCCCCTGGAGGAGGGCATGGCAACCTACTCCAATATTCTTGCCTGGAGAATCCCCATGGACAGAGGAGCCTGGCGGGCTACAGTTCACGGGGTCACAAAGAGTCAGACACAACTGAGCGACTAAGCACAACATAACACGGCGCTGGAAAAGCCGATGGTGGCCAGACATGGTGGATCCAGAACTCACAGTGTCACGAATCTCCTCCTTTAGGTCTCCTTTTTCTCTTTTGGCTCTACAGCAGGGCCTCTGCATGTGTACAATCCCCAGGTCAGGTCCAGTAGACAGATGTCTCTTTCTTGGGAATTCTTGCCAACATCTTCAGAGTTAAGGAACCACGCTGATTGTATTCACCTGTCCAACTGAAATATGGGCCTGGGAGTGGTAGAGAGGCGCCTCCAGGGAAATCGGAGTTCCTATTTCCAGATGAAGGGGAACCGATGCAGAGTTGGAAGACAAAAGAAGTCCACTGCAATAATACTTTGTTCTCTTAGAAAGGCTCAACTGTGATTTACTCACTTAGGATTGGAGGCTCAATATCACTGATAAACAGGAAGGGCAAGTTCTCCTTGTATGTCTGTCCTACATGTAGCAACAATTGGTTGCAAAGAGGCCAAAGCTTTGTTTGATACAGATGTGAATTTGTCACTGTTGTGCGCTTTTGCTCAATAAAATGGATACTTTTAAAGACATCACTATGGTAAATGCTTTAAACTATTAATACAACCAAATTGTGTCTGTTTAATTTGCTACTAACTGATCTTCATGAGGTTGTCAAGCCCAGTACAGACCTTCATTCTGTTGTGAATTTTGTGATGCATTGTGTTGAGAAATCTTCTAAATTGTCTTTTTTCCCCTTTACTTTAGAACTTGCTATTGAAGCGGGAATGTAAAGCTTTAAGAAAGAAAGTGCCTCTTCAACCGGAACTATAGAGTTGCTAGGGCCCTGCCATGATAATTGACACAGCAGAGGTTCAGCAAACACTGCTCTGAAGTTTGCATTATCAAATCTACCCAGATTTTCCAATCCACAAAACATCTATTCAGGCACTCTTTTTTTTTTTTTTTAATTTTACCATCCAGAGATTTCTAAATTTGTCAGTTGACCTGCTAGACACTGCATATTACGTTGCTTAAATAACACCGTAAACTGTGGGGGACAAAGGTGGAATTGTCAAATCACCTACAGTTTTTAATGGCTTTCTCTTTCATATGAACATTTCAATTTCAATTGCTGTCAGTTCCTCTAAATAGGAATCAATCTTCTTTTTTTTTTTTTTTCCACTTTCATATTTCCATCATTCTGAGTGCTTTCCAGGGAAGCAACCAAATTAAATTAATCTCTGCAGCTTTTGAGTTTTTGTATTTATTTATTTATTCTTTTCTAATTCAGTGAATCTGTTGCACTAAGACATCCCTTTTGTTAATGGTTCAATTTCCTTCTACAGTTCCAGATGAGTTGTCAGTGATAATATTTGAATTCCAGTAGGTTCTTTGTGAAGAAAAATATAATATCCCAGGCTGTCACAGTCAGTTTATTTTTTAAATGACATTGGTGGTGTTAATACCTTTTAACTTGACTTTCAAGAAGAATTTCAAGCTTTGATAATGTTAGAATCCATAGAAAAGTAACCACATTGACACTTTCTTTGCATTCTATCTACTGAATATTTTGAGTTATTAGCGTTTTTAACTGTTGATCCAAGCAAGCTTTTGATAGGAACTCTGTGAAGAATTGTTAAATGAATAAATAGTGCTCTCCTGCCCCAGCTGCTGCTTTTGGGGTTTTTTTTGGAGTGGTTAGAGAGGTTTGGGGTATTTAGTGCCTCATAGAGCTAGACTGTAATTATCTAAACTTGACCAGTAGCTGCTGTCCAACATGACACCCCTTTGTCTGCTGACTCTGGCGAAGCAAAGGTATACTGCGTAATGGAGGGAAGGGGTGCTTTCACTTTATTTATTATATGAATGACACTTCCTGGAATTCTCTGGAGGAATCTTTTACTCAAAGTTCAAGGTTGAATTTTATATATACTTTATAGGCAGTAATGGAATATTATAAAAGTTGTTGTTCATTCACTAAGCTGTGTATGACTCTTTGCGGCCCCATGGATTGCAGCACACCAGGCTTCCCTGCCCTTCACTATCTCACGGAGTTTGCTCAAACTCATGTCCTTTGAGTTAGAGATGCCATCCAACCTTCTCATCCTCTGTCACCTTCTTCTTCTGCCTTCAATCTTTCCCAGTTTTGGGTCTTTTCCAGTGAGTCGACTGTCTGCATCAGGTGGCCAAAGGATTGGAGCTTCAGCTTCAGCATCAGTCCTTCCAATGAATACTCAGGTTGATTTCCCTTAGGATTGACTGGTTTTATCTCCTTGCTGTTCAAGGGACTCTCAAGAATCTTCTCCAGCACCACAATTTGAAAACATCATTTCTTTGCCACTCAGCCTTCTTTATGGTCCCACTCTCACATCTGTACATGACTACTGGAAAAATCATAGCTTTGACTATATGGACCTTTGTTGGCAAAGTGATATCTCTGCTTTTCCATATGCTGTCTAGGTTGGTCATAGCTTTCCTTCCAAGGAACAAGTGTCTTTTAATTTCATGGCTGTAGTCACAGTCTGCAGTGATTATGGAGCCCAAGAAAATAAAATCTGTCACTATTTCCATTTTTTCCCCATCTATTTGCCATGAAATGATTATAAAAGTTAACCTCCATGAATAAATATAGTTCTCTTTCTCATTAAAAAAAAAAATGATTGTGATACTGAACAATTGAGTGAAATTCCTCCTTGTTAGTGTGATCTGGACCAGAATCACATGACATGCTTGTCAGTGAAGGCTCCTGAGCCCCACCCTAAGCCTTCTTGGGGAAGAATTTTTTTTTTTTCTTGGTGAGACGAGTGCTGATCACCAAGCCTCCCAGGAGGTTTTTATGCGAAGTAAAAATTGAGAACCAGTTATAAAAGATTAGTAACTGTAAAGCACCAGCCTAACATTAACATGTAGGAGTATGAAAAGGAAACAGTCGTGTACAGTTGACCCTTGAACAAGCTGGAGTGATTAGCACTTTTAACTGTTGATCCAAGCAAGCTTTTGACAGCAACTCTATGAAGAATTGTTAAATGCCTGTAATGTATAGGATGGGGAGGAGTTGGTCCTCCCCATCCATGGATTCAACCAAACATATAATAAATAGTGTAGCACTCACTATTGAAACATACACACATATAAGTAGACCCACAGTTCAAACCCATGTCATTCAAGGGTCAACTGTATATTTGTATACCTGTGTGTGTGTGTATATGTGTAACTTCTTTTGCTTGCACAGATAATTCTCACCCTTAATATTATCTCTATCTACCAATGTTATTCTAAATTATTGAAATAATTTGTTACACAGTAACTACATATATTGTTAGTTTAGGGTACAATAAAGTATTATACAAATATCACCTTTCTATCAAGACTTAACATCTAAGATAAATAATAGTCACTGTTGACTATTTAAGACATGTTAAGGACAGAAGTCAAAGAAATTACAGGATTTTTACTAAGTCACGTATTTCTACATTTCAGAAATAGAGCCATTTCAAGAACAGACCGTGTATAGATGTATTCATTCTTGCCCTCCAAGAGTCAAGGCCATTTCAGGAAGACACAGTACAATTTCTGTTCCTTGGGAAGTGATTTCTGACACCCTCCAGTGATTCTCCTGAAGTTCAGGTGCAGGCCCCCTCCCCCTGTTGTCCCAGCCACGATGAGGTCTAGCCTGTGGGTTTAATCACAATAGACAAGGTGACTGTTTCAGCTGTGAATCAGTCCTGGAGGGTTAGATCCTATTAAACTTTGGTTAGTTGGCCAAATTCATTCCGACAAGAACTTCTAAAGTTTTAAGCGATTATTTGACATTTATAAAATACCAATAGAAACACAAAGAGATGTACATTTCTCTGTATTTGGGATCTTTTCATACCTTCTGGAGGATCAGTTCACAATCACCCAAGAAAGGAATGCTTTTCTCTTACCAGACAATTATTTTATTTTATTTATGGCTGTCCTGGGTCTTCATTGCTGCACGGCCTTTACTCTGGTTGTGGCCAATGGGGGCTGCTCTCTAGCTGCAGTGTGCAGGCTTCTCATTGCTGTGGCTTCTCTTGTTGCTGAGCAGGGGCTCTAGAGCACATGGGCTTCAACAGTTGCAGCACGTAGGCTCAATAGCTGCAGCTCCTAGGCTCTAAAGCACAGGCTCAATGGCTATGGCGCATGGGCTTAACTGCTCCGCAGCATGTGGGATCTTCCCGAACCAGGGATCAAACGTGTGTCTCTTGCATTGGCAGGTGGATTCTTTACCACTAAGCCAGCAGGGAAGTCCTTACCAGACAATTATTGAAACATAAAGGAAGAGGGCTAATACTCTTGGTATATTTTTTTATCATCCACTTGCTTCCCAAGTGGCAACGCCTCCTCAATATTTAGGCCAGAGCATTATTAAGAATATGAAATGTTATTACAGAGCAGATTTCATAAGGAATTTGATCCATCACTATGGTATTATAGCAGACTTTCAATCACTTTGTACCATTAGAGTTCCATTTTTAATGTTGCCTGGGCCTGGAACTATGTTCAAAGTTGAAGAATGAAATGAGTTTGGAGAAAATGCGTTTATCCGTTGCATTCATATCTCCACCTCTGTCATGCTCTGCCTACCTTTTTGATTGCCCCCAGGAATTTGGCTGAAAATAGTATGTATTGTCTGAGGACTTGCTGTGTGCCCCTCAGTGCCCCATATTTAACAATAATACAGAAAAGCATTTCCTACCCAAAAAAGGAAAAAAATAATAAGTGGTGATGATACAAGTCACGTGGAAGCAAAAATACATTCACAGTTTCCAGGAATTTGGGGCATGGACTTAGCTTTTGCGGGGGAGGTGGAGTGTGTGCTATTCAAACCACTACATCCTCTGATAAGCCCTGAGTTTTCACAGTATCCACCCAAGCCTTTTGGAAATAGCAAGTCAAAGGCACACCCTGCCCCCCACATGGTCTCACCAGCTGTGCATATTTGGAAAGAATAGACAGAATGATTAACAGCCAAGTCACCATTCCCTTATGGTGGGCCTTATAGTGTTTCCTTCTGGGGAAGGAAATGGCAACCCACTCCAGTGTTCTTGCCTGGAGAATCCCACAGACGGAGAAGCCTGGTAGGCTGCAGTCCATGGGGTCGCACAGAGTCGGACACGACTGAAGCGACTTGGCAGCATGGTGTTTTAAGGGTTAGATGGACCTGGCACTAGATACGTACCCATTAAATAAAATCTAGCCATTATTACTGTGTTGCTCTCATCTGCGCTTCTTTGTAATGCCTGGTCTGGAAAAGGCAGATGACAGACAGGCGTGTGTTGTTTTGCTGTGGGTTTATGAAGGTTGGTGCGTGACTGCATTGTAGGTAACAACCTTTCCTTCCCACTCAACTGTGACCTCAGAATATAGATGAAGGCATGGTGAATATGAACTTCATAATATGGTAACAGGAAAAAAAAAACAAACAGGAGAATGAGGGGCTAGGAAAAGACTGATTTAATAGTTGCAGAGGATCTAGATGAGCCAAGGAAATAATGTGACAAAGGCCATTTCTATGGGATGGTTAATCTAAAACACTGTTTTTGAGGACTTAAGTTTTGATAACCCCCAAAATAAACTTAAATAAGGAGGTTTGAGTTATAACCTACCCACTATGGCCAACTTGCAAAGTTAGTATCACTGCTCCTCTCAGGCTAAAAAATCACCTTAGGCAACCATTTTGTGTTTATTTTCTCTTTTAGTCCTTCTCCAGGCAATTATTTTAATTGGATTTTATCTGTGGCAAAAAATAGAGGGTGGTAATCATGGTGAAGGATTGACTCCAGAGAATGAGAGGTGCAGGGAGATGGTGGCAGTATTGTGATTCCCCCTCCCACCACCAGGTGGCGCTTGATATCTGACTGACTGTTTAGCCTTGGAACAGGGTCTATTCTCAACTTTTTAAAGTGATGAAAGATGACATCATCTTGAAACAAATAGCCAACTCTCAGTGGACTTTTCACGCTTTGTGGATGAATTTTGACCTAATTCTAGAGGGTGAAAAGGAGGCATTGATGAGTTGCGCCTAAGAAGTGCTGTTGGCTAGTGGGAAGGAAGTCCTGAACACAGTTATCCTATGCATAAATATTTGTTAAATGAACAGATAACTTTAAAACCTTTTCATGAAAGAACTCTACTCATTAAATACTCAGAAGTCGTTAATGTCCCAGCCACAGAAGAAATCACATAAGTTTCTTAATTTCCTTTTATAATGCACTACTGGAAAGAGAGCTTATTTCTAGTATTAAACCAAATGACAGTACATTGATGCATTTCCTTTTACTTGCAAGAAATCCCCACAGACAGCATTAATGGATTTATTTTAAATTGCTGTTTGTAAAATGAAAACAAACTCCAAATAATTATATAAAATTGTTTTTTAATGTTTGCATAATTTTTTCATCATTAAAAGCCACTGAGCTCTTTAATATTGAGGCAGAACCATCCACTGAGCATAAAAAATTGTTACCTTGATGCTTTTAATATCTCTGCCTCACACAGGAGCATTCTCTGCTCTTTGTGGTTATTTATAGTGCTTGTCACATTAGTGGTTTACTCTGACAAATGTATTGTTTTTCATGAACTTTACCAAGAGAAAAAGGGGAAAGAATCCTTATCCTGCAACTTCCCAGAAACCAGGCCTATGTGCTTGGCCTGGCATAGAGAATCAGATAAAGGTGGTACTCTCAGTTTACCACTTAAGAGACCTTTAAGTGATGCTATTCTTACCTTTCCCCTATTTTCAAATTCATCCTCTGCAGAGGCCATAACTGGATGCTGAAAAAGCCTACTGAATCCACTTATTAGGATCAATGTGTGGTTTTTAAACTGCCTTCCTCTTGAGTTCAGTTTTATATACATTTTCACTCATTGAACACTGGAGTGAAAATACACTCTTCAAGGTATTCCAGATGAATGCCCCGCAGATCATTAGTACTTTAACTTGCCTTGACTTGCAGATAATAGAGAGAAAAGCTTTGCCTGTCATTTCTGTTTCATTGACACCTAACCTAAGATGGTAAACAGCCTGCTAAATAGTTGTAAATGATGATGATTATTTTTGTCTCTATGAATCAGGGCATTCATCAGGAAACATGCAAAAATAAACTAAATACACATGCTAATATTATGCATTTGTCTTACATAACCCATGAGTTCAAATTTTGCATTCATCAAAACAGCTTTACTGGCCTTTAGAACTGGCTGACTTTATAATAAGCAATGTTAAAAACTTGAACATAAATATTCAAGCTAATAAAAGATTGCTTTTGCCTAACAGTCCCTGGAAGATGCTGTTTTAAAATAGCCTCCCAATGAGCAAACTAACAGAATGGTTAAAAGTATGATCTGCCCACCAACAGCCTGGAGGTTTGTTAGAAATGCATAAGCGTGGACTGAACCCCAGACCTGCTGAATCAGTCTGGATTTTAACAGTGACTAATAAATCTCCTGTGCAGGTTATAGGTGATTTATATGCATGTTATTTTGAGAAGCACTGTGGGAGGTACCACTTATCACCCAGGAAGACACACTGTAAAGTGGAAGTGTTGGTCGGCTCAGCTGTGTCCTACTCTCTGAAACCCTAAGGACTGTAGCCAGCCAGGCTCCTCTGTCCATGGGGATTCTCCAGGCAACAGTACTGGAGTGGGTAGCCATTCCTTTCTCTAAGGGATCTTCCCGACCCAGGGATCGAACCCAGGTCTCTCACATTGCAGGCAAACTCTTTACCATTTGAGCCACCAGGGAAGCCCACTGTAAAGGTGCTTCCCAGATGTCACTCAGAGGGCCAGTGTCCAAACTGGATGTATTCCAAGGGCACATCTAGAAAATGATGATATAATTGATCTTGTGGGGATGAGGAATGTGTATGCATATTTCAGAAAGCTTCCTAGGCAGCTGTGATGAACAGCTAGTTTTGTAGAAAGCAAGACATCAGAGAATGGGATGGAAAACTGACAAGTTTTGAAAGTTTGAAAAAAGGGAAGATGAGTAAAAGGAAGGTTCACATCAAGAAAAAGTGATCATGCTAGATTGGCTCTAAGGTACCAAATCCTCATCAGTTAAGAGCTATTTGAGAAAGACAAGAGAAAATGGAAATGACAGAAAAAGTGGCTAGAGAGGCACCCCATCCACATTTGCTGGATACAGATCACCATGCTAGCCAGTGATGGAGGTGAGTGAGCAGACAGTCTAACCTGTAGTGACCTCGAATTGGGCGGGGGTCAGGGAAAAAGACTATCACTGACTCTAATCCAAGTAAGGACAAAATAAATATGAAAAGAAGGTCAGATAATTGTATTCTCAACCTAAAGGAAAGACTGAGCAGTTTTGGCTGGAAGAATCAGGAATGACTTCCCTGAATGGAGACCATCCCTGTGCTCCAGATGTTCTTCTCATCACATATGTTGATTGATTCTTTTAAGGAGACTCAGAGGTCAAGGAGGGTCAGCATCCTTTTATTTGCATTGTTGTTGTTTAGTTGCAAAGTTGTGTGTGACTCTTTTGCAATCCCATAGACTGTAGCCTGGAGAAGGCAATGGCAACCCACTCCAGTACTCTTGCCTGGAAAATCCCATGGACAGAGGAGCCTGGTAGGCTGCAGTCCATGGGGTCGCTAAGAGTCAGGCACGACTGAGCGATTTCACTTTCACTTTTGACTTTCATGCATTGGAGAAGGAAATGGCGGCCCACTCCAGTGTTCTTGCCTGGAGAATCCCAGGGACAGGGGAGCCTGATGGGCTGCCATCTATGGGGTCGCACAGAGTCGGGACACGACTGAAGCGACTTAGCAGGAGCAGCAGCAGCAGCAGACTGTAGCCTACCAGGCTCCTCTGTCCATGGTACTTCCCAGGCAAGAATACTGAAGTGGGTTGCCGTTTCTTCCTCCAGGGGATCTTCCCAACCAGGGATCGAACCGGCATCTCCTGCATTGCAGGGAAGCCCTTTATTTTCATTATCCAATAGGAAAAAGTCCTTGAAGCTCTTGTCCTTGGAATCTGTGGCCAAGATTCATAAGTCATTTGTGTTTTTATCCATGCTGATCTCTTGGCAGCCTCCAGTGTTTATGAGTTTTTCTCAAGCACTGGCCAACCATGTCCTCCTTGGACTTGTGAAACTCATATTCAGCACATTCTACATTTCTAGAGTATGTGTGCCTTCAGAGTGTTTTTAGTATCCCACTGCTTCACTGAAACTGTAGACCCACCATCCGAGGTAGGGAGGAGAGAGATGATTGCCATCTAATTTTAGGGAAGTTAAGTGACTTTGTGGACAGGGGGCTAACTAGTCATGGAGATGGGACTAGATCAAGTTAATTGTCCTTTTTGTATTTCCACACTTCTTCTCCCTCCTTATCACAAGCCACTTGTGTTAAGTCACTACTCCTAGCTAACAATATTTGATCCACCTCTCCTTCTGGACACACGGAGAGTGAACTTTCTGCTTCCCATCTGGTTGAGTGGTTCCGGCCAGGGAGACTGAGTGGAAGCGATGGTTGCCACTTTCGGGCTGGAGCATGTAATGGATAGTTTCAGACCAAGTGGTTTCCTCCTCTGTGTGGTCATCATGGAAACCATGCCAGGTTGAGGTCTCTGTCACCCTGGGTTCCTGAGCATCTCTGATGAGCTGAGCTGCTGCACTTGACTTGTAGTATGATTAGAAAGTAAACATTCATTGTTAAGTCCCTTGAAATTGGGAGTCATTGGTATATAACCTACCCTATACTGAATGGTATAGACTCTATCAGATCCTTTTGTATATGAGCCAGTGTGTGTTCACTGGAGAGCGAAGGGGTGTCAAACCACTTGAACTCGGCAGGGTCATAAAGCATGTGCCCAATTCATGTGGTAATACAAGGCTCTAGATTCTCAGAGTGAGGGTGCTTCACCTCCTTTCCAAGTTAAATCAACCACTTCTACTTTATACCTCACACCTCTTTGGACCCCTGTCTATATTTGTTGAGTGAATAAATGAATGAAAGTGAAAGTCACTTAGTCATGTCCGATTCTTTGCAACCCCATGGAATAAATGAATAAATAGACATCCTTGGGGTTTGTTCTTCCTATCAAGATGTTTTAGCAACATCACTTCCACATGTTGAACTCTGTAAGCCATGGGAATACCAGGTGTAAACACCAACATTTTCCCAGGAATTCAGTTTGGATAGGAGATCTGTGGCTCGGTGGTAAGGAATCTGCCTGCCAGCACAGGAGACACAAGAGACACGAGTTCAATCCCTGGGTCAAGAAGATCCCCTGGAGAACGAAATGGCAATCCACTCCAGTATTCTTGCCTGGAAAATCCCATGGGCAGAGGAGCCTAGTGGGGTTCAGTCCATGGGCTCACGAAAGAGTCAGACACAACTTGGCAACTAAACAACAAAACAAAGGAGATCTATATTACCACAAAACATCTAGCATCATAGGTTTTGGAGGCAGAAAAAAAGGGATGAAGTTGTGAATGTTACTAGAAATTCAGAGCAGGAATCCCCCAGCTTGGTTTGGTGATATTCCCAACACCTGCCATGTACCTCTAGGAATGTTGGGACATAAGATACAAGACTCTCAAGAAGAATTTAAATAAAACAGATTAGCTTTAAGTTTTTAATATTTCATTGAAAACAATATCTTTTTACCTTTTATATACCATGCTAATGAGCCCGTATTCCAGGGAGTAGCATGCCTGCATGCTAAGTCGCTTTGACTCTTTGCAACCCCATGGACTATAGCTCTCCAGGCTCTCCTGTCCATGGGATTCTCCAGGCAAGAATACTGGAGTGGGTTGCCATGCCCTTCTCTAGGGACCTTCCTGACCCAGGAGTGGAACCTGAGTCTCTTGTGTCTTAGTTGGGTCCTTTACCACTAGCGCCACCTGGGAAGCCAGGGAGTAGCATATAGCTGCATAAATAAAGTCCTTCAGCAGAGACAGTGTCTGTGATCAATAGCCATTGAAACCCTAAGTGGGCTGCAAAGTCAGTTGTCTCAGCTGGTATCAGAAGCTGCTGGGTCTGGGAAGGGTGTCCAGGTTCACTGTGATGCCCTTGGCTATAGCTCTGCCCCCCATTATTTCACTGCAGTAATTATTGGTTCCTATTTCTTCTGTTTAATTACTCCTCTGTTTCAATCTTCCTGCTTCCTAACTTCATTCCTTTATTTTTTTTTTAATTTTTTGTTGAAGGATAATTGCTTTATAGAATTTTGCTGTTTTCTGTCAGACCGCAACATGAATCAGCCATAGGTATACATATATCCTCTCCCTCTTGAATCTCCCTCCCATCTCCCTCCCCATCCCACCCCTCTAGGTTGACACAGAGCCCCTGTTTGAGTTTCCTAAGCCATAAAGCAAATTCCTGTTGGCTATCTATTTTACATATGGTAGTGTAAGTTTCCATCCATGTTACTCTCTCCATACATCTCACCCTCTCCTGCCCTCTCCCCACGTCCATAAGTCTGCCTATTCTGCATGTCTGTTTCTCCATTTCTGCCCTGTAAATAAGCTCTTCAGTACCATTCCTCTAGATTCCGTATATGTGTGTTAGAAGATGATATTGATCTTTCTCTTTCTGACTCACTTCACTCTGTATAATAGGTTCTAGGTTCATCCACCTCATCAGAACTGACTCAAATGCATTCCTTTTATGGCTGAATAATATGCCATTGTGTATATGTACCACAACTTCTTTATCCATTCATTTGCTGATGGACATCTAGGTTGCTTCCATGTTCTAGCTATTATAAATAGTGCTGCAATGAACAATGGGATACATGTGTCTTTTTCAATTTTGGTTTCCTCAGGGTATATGCCTAGGAGTGGGATTTCTGGGTCATATGGTGGTTTTATTCCTAGTTTTTTAAGGAATCTCCATACCATCTTCCATAGTGGCTGTATCAATTTACATTCCCACCAACAGTGCAAGAGCTTTTCTCCACTCCCTCTCTAGCATTTATTGTGTGTAGACTTTTTTGATGATGGCTATTCTGACCATTTTGAGGTGATATCTCATTGTGGTTTTGATTTGCATTTCTCTAATAATGAGCAATGTTGAGCATCTTTTCATGTGTTTGTTAGCCATCTGTATGTCTTCTTTGGAGAAATGTCTGTTTAGGTCTTTTTCCCACTTTTTGATTGGGTTGTTTGTTTTTCTGGCATTGAGTTGTATGAACTACTTGTATATTTTGGAAATTAATCCTTTGTCAGTTGTTTCATTTGCTATTATTTTTTCCCATTCTGAGGGTTGTCTTTTCACCTTGCCTATAGTTTCCTTTGCGGTGAAAAATTTTTTAAGTTTAATCAGGTCCCACTTGTTTACTTTTGTTTTTTATTTCTGTTACTCTAGGAGGTGGGTCATAGAGGATCTCGCTTTGATTTATGTTGAGTGTTTTGCCTATGTTTTCCTCTAAGAGTTTTATATTTTCTGGTATTTTATTTAGGTCTTTAATCCATTTTGAGTTTACCTTATTATATGGTATTAGGAACTATTCTAATTTCATTCTTTTACATGCAGCTGTCCAGTTTTCCCAGCACCATTTATTGAAGAGGCTGTCTATGCCCCATTGTATATTCTTGCCTCCTTTGTCAAAAATAAGGTACCCATAGATGCAGGGGTTTATTTCTGGGCTTTCTATCTTGTTCCATTGGTCTATATTTCTGTTTTTGTGCCACTACCATACTGTCTTGATGACTGTAGCTTTGTAGTATAGTCTAATGTCAGGAACATTGATTCCTCCAGCTCCATTACTCTCTTTCAAGACTGCTTTGGCTATTCAGGGTCTTTTGTGTTTCCATATGAATTGTGAAACTTTTTGTTCTAGTTCTGTGAAAAATGCCATTAGTAATTTGATAGGGATCATGTTGAATCTGTAGATTGTGTTTGGTAATATAGTAGTTTTCACAATATTGATTCTCCCTGCCCAGGAACATGGAATATCTCTCCATCTGTTTATGTTGTCTTTGATTTCTCTCACCAGTGTCTTATAATTTTCTGTGTACAGTTCTTTTGTCTCCTTAGGTAAGTTTATTCCTAGATATTTCTTTTTGTTGCAATGGTGAATGGGATGGATTCCTTAATTTCTCTTTCTGATTTTTTATTGTTAGTATATAGAAATGCAAGTGATTTCTGTATATTAATTTTGTATCCTGCAACTTTTCTAAATTCACTGATTAGCTCTAGTAACTTAGTCCACTGGGGTTCGCTCCTGAGGCTGCCCTGGAGGGCTTGGGTTTGCCCCTGTGAGGCCAGGTGTGGAGGTGGTGCAGCTGCTTGGGTCGCAGGGGTTCTGGCAGCACCAGGTTCTGGCAGCAGGAAATATAGTGCTCTAGAAGGGTATGACAACCAGTATTGGCCGATACACTCCAGTATACTTGCCTGGAGAACCCCTCTCACTGACAGAGAAGCGTGGCAGGCCACAACCTACATGGTTGCAAGGAGTTGGACACTGCTGAAGCGACCCTGCATGCATAGATGCAGGACTCACTGTGGCAACTCTGCCCCAGTGAGAGTTGAGCGTGAAGGTGTCACAGCTGCTTCTCTTGCAGGGACCCTGGTGGCACCAAGTGTGCAGGGACATGGACTGCCTCCGCCATAGGAGTTCTGGCCCTATCAGAGCCTTTTTTTGAGCCTCTTGTAGCTGGTGATCAGAAGGCCTCTTTGGCCAGTCTTTCTCCATAGCTCTGCCCATTCAGGCACTTAGAGGGCTCCCTTGCCTGGGGTCCTTCTCTGTTATTCAGCATGTCAGGCACATAGAGGGACGCCCCCCTGGATGGAGTCCTACTCTGTAGATCAGCAGGTCAGGCACTTAAAGGAGCACCCTAGGTGGGGTCCTACTCTGTAGTTCAGTGCATCAGGCGTTTGATGGGCCAGCCTCTCTATTGTTCAGCTGCAGATGCTGGCATTTGGGAAGAGAGAGCTAGAGTGATGGCTCCACCCACTATGTGTGACTCAGCAGTATCACCTTGCTTCCATGGCTGCCCGGCTTTCTTCCACAGGCATTTCCCACCACAGTCTCCTCTCTCACATCCTGTCCATTCATCTCTCCACAGTCAACAGCAGCGCTTGCCCTGGGATTGCTCCACAATCCCTAAATTCCAGCTCCCAGCCACTGCGCCTTCCAGGGGACCTGAGTCCCTGTCCAGGGTATGTATGGCTGCGGCAAGAACTGTCTGATTCTCATTACAGTTAGTCTGCCACAGATCAGCTGTTTCACCCTCAGCCTTAAAGTTTATCCTCTGACTCAGACAATTGCCCCAATGTGGGGATCAGACCCCTGCTTCCGTTCCCCCACTTGCTGAGGGTAGGTCCAGTCCTACTAACACCCCTGTTTTTCCCCCTAGTTCCTTCATCCTACTGAGTTTTGTGTGGGTCTATATATTCTTTTCCACTGGTCAGGTACTCCTGTCTGCTCTCAGCTGGTGTTCTGCATACACTTCTGGGTCTGAAGGTGTATTCCTGATGTATCCATGGAGAGAGATGTATTCCACGTCCACCTACTCCTCTGCCATTTTCTTCATTCCTTTCTTTCATCATCTCCATCTGTTTCTGTCTTTGAAAACTTCATTCTGGTCTTAAAGTCTAATTGATGCCTCCTCTAACATTTCGTAGTTCATTAGCATATCTTAACAGATTTCTTACATAGAGTTCAGCCATTTTTTATGTATCTAAGAACTTGAAAGCTCTTGATTAAGTATATGGGGCCTCAGAAAGTCACCTTTTTTAGAGGAAATAAATATTCCCAAATGCTTATGATTCTTAATAAACATGTTTTCTAGTCTCTTAAGTCCAAAATAGCCTGTCTGATACCCTTGATATAACACATTGTATTATTTGAAAGCATACTAATTAATGATGGTAAGAGTTAACTTTTAATGAGCACCTAAATGTGTCAGGCATTTTCCCTGAGTGCCTTGTATTTATTACATCACTTAATTCTTCCTAAAACCCTAAGAAGTCAGTGTTAGCCCTGTTTTACACATGAGGAAACTGTATTGCCGAGTATTTGAGTATCAGTAACTGTGGCTTCAACCAGGCAGCAGGATCTAGGTCCCATTCTCATAACCACTGTAAAGAGAGAAAGAGATAAGATAAATAACTGGCCAGAAATACCTACAAGTCTTTGAAGATTATTTTCTTGTTGATATTGAAATTTCTTACCCAGTTTTCAGTTGGTCACCATGTATAGATTTGTTTCTTAGTTAAAGTGATCATGTCAAAATCATACCCAGCTGAACTTGGAAGAAAAATATTTCACAGAGTCAGTTTATTTGGAACCATTTTTGGGGGACTAGGAGAGAATATGAATGTTGATATTACCCTGTATTATACCCACTGAAGCTTTGGAATGTAGAGTTCTCCTATGCTGGATGGCTTGCTGAATACCCAAGTGCCAGGTCAGTCCTGTACCCACAGGGGCACATCCCGTGACAATCTGTTGACACATTTGGATCTCTTCCTATTTTACACATATTGCCTAAGTTCACCCCGCAGTCTTTAACGTCCTCTGTTAGTGACAAGAAGGCTGAGCGCTGAAAAATTGATGCTTTTGAACTGTGGTATTGGAAAAGATTCTTGAGAGTCCCTTGGACTGCAAAGAGATCATACCAGTCAATCCTAAAGGAAATCCCTAAATATTCATTGGAAGGACTGTGGCTGAAGCTGAAGCTCCAATCATTTGGCCACCTGATGCAAAGAGCTGCCTCAATGGAAAGAACCCTGATGCTAAGAAAGATTGACAGCAAGAGGAGAAAGGGGTGGCAGAAGATGAGATGATTAGATAGCATGGACATGAGTTTCAGCAAACTCTGGGAGATAGTGGAGGACAGAGAAGCTTGGCGTGCTGCAGTCCATGGGGTCACAAAGGGTGAGACGTGACTTAGCAACTGAACAACAGCACCAAGGTGATGAGGATGATGACAGTAAACCAACATCTACTGTCCGGTGCTTGTCAGGTACTCCATCTTCTTTATGGACATTCACTCATGTGATTCTTAGAGTAGCTCTATATGTATGTAGTGTCATATCCTCGGCCTACAGGAAGGCAGCCTAGGGAAGTTTCTGTAATTTCTTCATGGTGACACAATGGGGGACTGCAGCACTGGTAACCCCTGTTCTCAGCATATATGATTGGCGGTGAGTGTATGTGTTTAGTTGTTCAGTCATGTCAGACTCTTTGCAACCCCATGGGTCCATGGGATTTCCCAGGCAAGAATACTGGAGTGGCTTGCCATTAGTGGAAGGCATCCATTTACAGACATTTATTGCATCTGCTTTGTGTGACGTGTCCTGAGCACTCAGAGGAAGGAGGTGGTTTTTGTCCTTATGAACTTGTATTCAGCCATGCACACAAATAATTGAGATAAAGAGATGAAAGAGTCTTTTCTGAGAGCACCAGCCAGAAAAGACCAACCAGTTCCTTAGAGGAAAACCAAGAACAGAGGCAGTGCGTTTGATTGCATAGGAATTAAGCAGGTGAATAAGAAAAAGGCATTCAAGACTGAGGAAACGCTGTGTGTAGAGGCCTGAAGCCCTTTACTGATTCATTCAACAAATATGTTTGACTTATGGTTACCAGGGGGTTAGGGTAGGAGGGAATAAATTGGAAGATTTGGATTGACATATACATACCACTATTTATAAAATAAATATCTAATATGAACCTACTGTATAGAACAGGGAACTCTGCTCAATACTCTGTAATGGCCTATGGGAGAAAAGAATCTAAAAAAAAAAAAAAAAAAAGAGTAGATATATGTATATGTAATAACTGATTCACTTTGCTGTACACCTGAAACTAACACAGCATTGTAAAGCAACTATACTCCAATAAAAATTTTAAAAAATATATGTTTGCCTGCATGTACTCGGACTGCCTTCATGGAGCTTATACCCCACCATCCAACAGATGGAATGAGATTTCATGGACATGCATGGCATAGCTAGCACACAGCTACACTGGTGCTTACAAAGTAAAGGCAGGTAAAGCTACAGGATGAGTTACCTATTGCTGTTGCAACAGATATCCACAAATAGTGGCTTAAAACAACACAAGTTTATTATCTTCCTGTAGTGGGAGTCATTTGTTGTTGCTGTTGTTGTTTGGTTATAAGTCCGGAATAAATAAATCTTAAGGTCTAAAATCAACATGCTGTCAGGGCTGTGTTCCTTCTGAAGGTTCTAGGGAGGGTCTATTACTTTGTCTCTTCCAGCTTCTAAAGGACACCTGTACTCCCTGACTCACAACCCCTGCCACCATCTTCAAAGCCAGTGGTAAATCACCTTCAAGTGTCTTCTACTCTTATACTCCTGCCTCCTCCAGAAAAGGACCCCTGTTACTACGTGGAACACAGCTGGATAACCCCGATCATCTCCCTCCACCTAAATCACAAAGTGCCTGCAGAATCCCTTGTGCCATGGAAGGGAAGGCACTCACAAATTTCAGGGATTAGAATATGGACACCTCTGGGGCCTCTTGTTTGGCAGGAGAGGCAGGTGATGAGTTTCATTTGATGCCCTGGATCCTGGGCTTTGTTTAATAGAATCACAGGAAATGAGCAGCAGCAAAAAGAAGATGGGAGAAAACATTAAGAGGTTTTTGCTTGTAAGAGCTTATGAGGATCTGAAGTAATATCAGTGAGAGTGGAAAAGAGTAAGCAATTTGAGAGAAAATTAGTACAGTTAGCATGGTGATTAACTGGATAAGCGATTAAGGAGAGGGAGAATTCTAAGATGACCTTCAAGTTTCTCCTATGGTCAGCTGGGTAGCAAATATTCTTTATTTTCTGCTTAAAATGATGTTTTTCTGGACTGTCCAGTGTCAGCATAAATATTCAGGCCAGTACCTTAGCTGCATTGACTACTAACAAATCACTGGTGTTAGGTTTTCCAGTTGAAGTTCCTCTTCTGTTTTTATACTTTTTCTCTCCTCCTTTTAATATGCTGGTATATCCAGATGTCTTCTGCACTGAATTGCATTTTAGTGTAGTATATTACTCTAATCTATGACTCAAACCTTTAAGATACGATAAGGCTTGACGCACATCACTCTTTCTTTTGGCTTTTGATATGTTTAAGAAAGTAATTTTGATCCAGCAGCCTCATTTCTGGTAATATATCCAAAGGAAATAAAAATCACTATCTTGATGAGATATCTGTACTCCTGCGTTCATTGCAGTATTATTCACAGTAGCAAAGACACGGAAACAATCTAAGTGTCTATGGATAGATGGGAATGGATAAAGAAAATGTGCATATACATATTCCATTGTGTGTTATATATTGATATATATGTACATATATCATTCAGTGTTATAAAAGAAGACAATCCTGCTATTTGTGACAACATGGATGAATCTGGTGGACATTTTGCCAAAAGAAATAAGCAAAAGACAGATATTGCATGATCTCACCTATATGTGGAATCTAGAATAAAAGTGTTAAAGAGTAGTGGTTACCAGAGGCTAGCAGGTGGGGGGAAATATAAGGTATTGATCAAAGGATACAAACTTTCAGTTATAAGATGAATAAATCCTGGAGCTCATATGTACAGCATGGTGACTATACTTAGTAATAATGTATTATATACTGGAAATTTGCCAAGAAAATAGATCTCCAATGTTCTCACCATACATTATGGGATGTGGTAAATATGTTAGTTTGATTGTGGTAATCATTTCACAGTGTATACATATAGCAAAATATGTTGTTCACATTAAAAATCTTGCACAGCCTTGCTAATGCAAATTTCAGTTTTTTTCTATAGAACAAACACTTTACCAAAATATGCAACTTTTTTTGGTGGGAAAAGAGACTGTCCTGTGATTTCTATCCATTTACTGAGGCCTGTGGAAATAAACCTTTATGTACTTAAAGTTATACAGAAAATAGAATAAAATTAATACCAAAAAAACATTGTACACATTATGTATATACTCTTTGTTAAAATTCAAAATATATTAATTCTTACCATTACACATTGTGTTTGCATAGACTGGGAGAAGTATATGCAACACGTATATCTGACAAGTGACCTGTATTCTGAATAGATAAAGGCATACAGATCAAATTAAAAAAGAAAACAGCCCTACTTTTTAAATTGTCTAAAACTTCACAAAAGAAAAAAAAATATCAAAGTGACTGATAAGCCTAGGAAAATATATTGTCATTAGGGGCATATAAATTAGAACCACAGTGAGAAACAATGTCATACTCCTAGAATAGTCAAAACTTCAAAAGATCAGCAACATCAAGTCACTGAGGGTGTGGAGCAATCAGAACTCTCTTTCAGTGTGAGTAGAAATATACAGTGTTGCAACTACCTTCCGAAAACTGTCAGCAGCATCTCAAACATAAACACGGTAAATATAAAGTTAAATACATACTTGCCCAGTGACTCAGAATTCTACTCCTAAGTATTTCCAAGAGAAATTAAGACATATAGCCATGTAAATAATTCTACATGAATATTCATAGCAGTTTTATTCATAATACTCTGAAAGTGTAAACAACTTAAATGCCCATCAGCAGAGAGTGGATCAACAAATTATGGTTGATAATGGCTCTCTGCAACATTAAAAGAGAACAGATAACTTGTACTCACATCAACATGACTGAATCTTATAGACATTGTGTTGAAAGAAACCAGACCCAAAAGCAAACAGACTGCATGATTCCATTTAAATGAGGTATGAAAACAGGCAAAAGTGATAGAAAATAGAAGATGCTGTAAGGGGTTGGAACTAATCGGAAGAGGACATGAGGGAACTTCCTGGGGGAATGGAATTGTCCTATATCTGATTAGGGTATTGGTTATGCTGAAGCTGAAGTATCAATACTTTGGTCACCTGATGAGAAGAGCTGACTCATTGGAAAAGACCCCGATGTTGGGAAAAATTGAAGGCAGATGGAGAAGCGGGCAGCAGAGGATGAGATGGTTAGATAGCATCACAGACTCAATGGATTTGAACCTGAGCAAACTCTGGGAGATAGTGGATGGAGGAGCCTGACATGCTGCAGTCCATGGGGTCACAAAGAGTCAGACGTGCCTTAGTGACTAACAACAACAATGTTGATTACAGGGTGAACACACTTCTCAAAGCTCATCAACTGTATATTTAAGGTGTATGCATTTTATTATCTGTAAATTTTATCTGTAAAATAAAAATAGTGTGCTCGGTACCAGGAATGCAATGATGAACAAAATAGATGGGGTCCCTGCCTTCATGGATTTTGGAGTTGGATGAGTGAGAAAGACATTAAATAAGAAATTGCATGAGAGATAAGCCTTATGCTATGGTGTTCTAGTAGGATAAAGCAAGGGAAGACACTCAGGAGAGCTTAGTGTCCCAAAAGAGGTGATATTTAAGCAGATTCTTAGAGAATGAGAAGGAGTGACTCAAGTGAAGTTGAAGAGGCAATGAGAGATGAGTTTCCTAAGAACTTGGAAAGTGGAAAAAGCAAAACTCACTTATTTAAGGAATGGAAGTAAAATGTGACTCGAACATGGAGAAGAATGGGGAAAGTGACAAAGAAGGACAGTCAGGGGCCAGACAGTAAAAAATCCTGTGGATCGTATTAAGGGCTGCCGTGTGTTGCTGGGGCAAGGGGAATGTGGTGGTTGCCTTTACTCTGTAGAATGATGTGGTTGGTCCAGTGCTACCTACCAGGTTTCCTCCTGTAATTTTTCGTTTAATATTAACAAAATTTTTTATCTGGGCATGACTGCATGCCCAGAGCAAAAGCTTCATTTCCTAGCCTAACTTGCAGCTCTTTGTGGCCATGTTGCCAAGTTTTGGTCAAGGGGATGTAAATTCCTGGGAGATTTCTCTAGGAGGCAGCTGGGGCATGCCCACCTTCTTCATTTCCTATTCCCGCCTGCTCCCAGGGACTTGGCTGTGGCCTTGAAGGATGCTTGAGCATGGTGGCCACACTGATCCTTGGGTCAGATCCTGAGGACCTCAAGAAGAGCTTACATAGTGGCCCTGAGTGACAAGCCTTCAGACTTTTATGAGAAGGAGAGGGAAAGGAAGAGAGGGAAGAGAGAAGAAAAAGCATGTTTGGAATTTTGGGTAGTTCTAGGTGAAGCTAGTCCTGACTCAGATTTCCGATTTTAAAAATCATCCTAGCTTCACTGTGATTCCTTGAACACACAGTTTCATCCACTTTCCTTTGATAGTTTGCTTTCTCTTTGGTTTCCCTGTCCTTTAGGGAGTTAAATGATGAAAATGAAACCATCTTTTATCAACACACAACACTCGATGGTTTTACTTTCAATTTCTGCAAGTGGCTGGTTTAAGGTATAGGAAAATGATAGATTGGTCCACAATTATAAACTAATTACCAAGAACATGGGAACCAAATCTCAATAAATGGGTTGCCCCCCTCCAGTTCATCTTGAGTGAAGTTGATTAGCATCTTAAATAGGAAAGTTGAATGACTCTCATATCTGACTAGTTGTAAAATGTTAGCTTATAATAATGATTTACTACATCAGCAATATCAGACTCCCATTTTAGAAAACGACGAACTAGTTAGGACTTAAAACATTTTACTCAAAAACAAACAAGCAAAAAACTTTACTATCTGCAAGGAAGAAACACAGGCAGGGTCAGTGCATAGTGATGGTATGGAAAAGGACCATTTCTTCCCTATATTAATCTGAAACCTCTCGGATGTTTCTGGACAACAGAGCTGCCTCCATTCCCTCCCATCCCCTGCCTCAGTGTTCACCAGGGCCTCAGTATCCTAATACTAACAATTGGCATGATGTTTTGAACAGTTAAATCATGTTACTTTCTTTCAATGAGCCAAACAGAAGATGAAGCTAATATTAAAAAAGCACAATAAAGCAAAAACCATTACAACTGTGCTTAGAACAGAAGGACATTATGAGCTAAAAATGTTTTAAATTAGTTTTTAATGTGAAAATTAAAGGCATTATAAATCCATCACATGAACAGGATTGTAATTTCCAGTCGATGCAAAGAAAAAAATATCCTGATAGGAAGGGTTTTAAAGCACCGGAACAGATCACTGAAGGAAATTTGTCAAGGTGGTTTCTCTGGAGATCTTTAAAGGGGAAGTCCATCTTTTATAGCTGGTGCAGAAGAAACTGGGGAGGAGGCATGTGGCTGAAATTGCTGGCAGTGGAAGGTTTGTCTCTTCTACTGTTAAAAGTTCTGTGTAAAGGGGATGTCTTCATAATGTTCGAGTTGGAGAAAATTTTTGAAAGCTCAGCATCATTACTAGCCGAAGAAATGCATATTAAAAACAAAATGAGACATTATGACCTTCTTACCAGAATCTCTGTAATTGGAACAACTGCCAATACCAGGGTTTGGCTGGAAAGTGGAGTAACTCATCTTTTACTCATTGTTGCTAAAGTGTGAATTCCTGCAACCTCTTCAGAAAAGTGTTAGGTGAGTTTTTTTTTGCAGGGAGGGGGGATGTTGGGGAGGGAGGTGTCTTTGTTTTTTATGAAGTTAAATAAGCAACTCCTGTGACTCTGCAATTCTACTCTTAGGTATTTGCCCAAGAAAATGGAAATATGTCCAAACAAAGTCTTGTATCATAGGAGCTTTATTCAAAATAGCTACAAACTGAAAATAACCTAGGTGTCTGTCAATCAGAGAGGGGAAGAAAGAACTAAAACCAACAATGGTATACTTTCTACACAGCATTAAAAAAGGAGTGAATGGCTGATGCATGTATCAATATGAGTAAAATCACAAACTTCATGCTGAACAAAAGAAACCAGGTGCCAGAGTGCCTACACTCTTATCTCAGTGATGTGTGGTTCAAGAGAAGGTGGAACTAAGAGATGGAAGAGAAGCACCAGAATAGCAGGGCCCTCTAGGGCTAGAGACTGGGGGAAAGGGTAATATGTGACAAGTTCTGGTTGAGCAAGGAACATAAGAGAAACCTTCACGGGTGATAGAACTTTCCACTGTCTCGATCTAGGTTGTGATTGCGTGGTGTATACATATGTAAAAAAATTATTGCATTATACAATTTGTACTAGCCTATCTTGCTGTTTGCATGACTTCCCTGGTGGCTCAGGGCTAAAGAATCTGCCTGCAACACAGGAGACCCAGGTTCGATCCCTGGGTTGGGAATATCCCCTGGAGAAGGGAATGGCAGCCCACTCCAGTATTCTTGCTTGGAGAATCCCCATGGACCGAGGAGCCTGGTGGGCTTCAGTTCATGGGATTGCAAAGAACGGACACAACTGAGTGACTAATACACACACACACCCACGCACACACACTATATACCGCAATACTCTGTATTGTGATTCTGAGTCCTGTGGGAGTGTTGTCCAGTATTGTCCAGTATACTGGATACATTGTATAAAGCACCTGTCTTAAAAGACCATATTCTTTTAAATTTTGTTTCCAATTTTGTTGAGATATAATTGATAACACAGTGCTGAATAAGTTTGAGATTTATAGAGTAATTATTTCACTTATGTTTATCATGAAATCATTACCATGATAAATGTAGTTATCATTTATCATCTCATATAAGATACCTGCCCCCCCAAGAAAACCAAAAAACAGTGAAAAATGTTTTCTCTGCGGTGAGAACTTTTAGGATGTACTCTCTTAACAACTTTCCTGTACACCATACAGCAGTGTTAAATGTAGTCATCAAGATGTAAGTTATAGTCCTAGTGCTTATTTATCTTACAGCTGGAAGGTTATACCTTTAATAGTAGGAGAAGGAAATGGCAACCCACTCCAGTGTTCTTGCCTGGAGAATCCCAGGGACGGGGGAGCCTGGTGGGCTGCTGTCTATGGGACCGTACAGAGTCGGACATGACTGAAGCGACTTAGCAGCAGCAACTTAGCAGCATACCTTTAAACCACTTTCCTCCAATTTCCCATCCCTCTCCACTCTAACCTGTGAGCCATAAATCTGATCTTTCTTTCTATATGTTTGAGGGCTTTGTTCTGTTTTTGTATTCTACATATGAGATCATATTTTTCTTTGACTTATTTCACTTCCAATAATGCCCTCAAGATCCATCCTTGGTACAAATGGCAAGATTTCCTCCTTTTTATGGTTGACTAATATTTGATGTCTATGTATACCATAATTTCTTTATCCATTCATCGGTCGATGGACACTTGGGTTATTTCCATTTCTTAGCTATTATAAATAATGTTTCTGTGAACATGAAGATGCAGATATCTCTTTAGCATAATATTTTCATTTCCTCTGGATATATTCCTGAAAGTGGAATTGCTGGATCGTATAGTAGCCCAGATGGTAAAGAATCTGCTGCAATGCAGGAGAGCCAGGTTCAATCCCTGGGTCAGGAAGATCCCCTGGAGAAGGAAATGGCTACCTGCTGCAGTATTCTTGCCTGGAAAATTGCATGGACAGAGGATCCTGGTGGGCTACCGTCCATGGGGTTGCAAAGAGTCAGCCATAACTGAGGGACTAACACTTTCACACTTCCATGGGAGTTTAATTTTTAATTTTTTGAAGAGCTTCCATACTCTTCCAAAATGGCTATACCACTTTCCTGCTATACCATTGTCCTACCAACAGTGCACAAGGGTTCCCTCTTCTCCACATCCTTGCCAGCATATGTTATCTCTTATTAATAATAGACATCCTCACAAGTGTCAGCTGATATATCTCATTGTGTTTTGATTTGCATTGCTCTAATGATTAGTGATATTGAGCATCTTTTCATGTACCTTTTGGCTATTAATATATCTTCTTTGAAAAAATGGGTCTTTTCCTATTTTTTAATCTGATAATGATGATTTTGCTATTAAGTTGTATGAGTTCTTTATAGATTTTGAATATTAACCCCTTATCAAGTACATGGTTTGCAGATATTTTTCCCACTTGATAGGTTGACTTTTTGTTTTGCTTGCCTGTGCGTAAGTTTTTTTTTTTTTTTTTTTTACCTAGATGTAGTCTCGCTTGTTTATTTATAGTTTTTTCTTCCTTGTGTTTTAAGTGACATATCCAGGAAGTAATTGCCAAGACACATATCAAGGAGTATTTTTCTTATGTTTTCTCCTAGGAGTTTCATGGGTTTTGATCTTATGTTTAAGTCTTTAATTCACTTTAAGTTAATTTTTATTAGTAGTGTAAGACAGGGGTCTAGTTTCATTCTTTTACCCATGAATATCCAGTTTTCTCAGCATCATTTATTGAAGGCACTATATTTTTTATGAGTATTCTTGGCCCCTTTGTCAAATATTAGTTAACCATACATGTATGGGTTTATTTCTGTTCTCTAGATTCTGCCCCATCAATCTATGTGTCTGATTTTATATAAGTACCATACCATTTTGTTTACTGTAGCTTTATAATATAGTTTGAGATCAGGAAGTGTGATGCCTCTCTCTTTGTTGTTCTTTCTCAGGATTGCTTTGCTATTTGGGTCTTTGGTGGTTCTATATAAATTTTAGGATTTTTTAAACATCATTTTAAAATGTCATTCTAATATTGATAGAGAGTGCATTGAATCTGTTGATGGCTTTGTATAGTGTGGATATCTTAACAACTTTAATTCTTCCAATCCATGAACATGGGATAATTTTTTATTGTGTTGCCTTCAATTTGTTTTTAATGTTTCCTAGCCTCAATGTAGAGCTCTTTCATTTCCTTGGTTAAACTTATTAAGTTTTTATTATTGTAAATTTCAAGCGCTTTAGATCACGTATCCTGTCATTAAAAAAAAATAATAGTAAAGTGAATGAATGGAGCATGTATGCAATACATCCTTTATAACTGTATCTTTTAGAACAAAATGTATTTGGGGTAAAAAGATCATGATTATTGGTAGTAATTAATTGTGAACTCACATTAGATACTCTTGCTATTTTTTGTGTGTTGACTTGATGCTTTTGATACTAGAAACCCCTTTTTACTATGCTTATTTATGGGAATAAACATACATTCATTTTAATTCATCAGCTGCATTGCTGAACTTCATAGTCAATATCTTGGTGTTGAAGGGTAACAATATATTATATTATGTAAAATTAATTAGACTGCCAGAATAGAAAGTCATGATGCATTTGATAGGTCCGTCTCTTAAGTTATGAAGCCATGATGTGAAGTCATGCTAGACTGTGTTAAATGAACAGAAGAGTGGACTTCAGAAAAGTGAAGTGAAAGTTGCTCAGTCATGTTCAAATCTTTGCAACCCCATGAATATACAGTCCATAACATTATCCAGGCCAGAATACTGGAGTGGGTAGTCTTTCCCTTCTCCAGGGGATCTTCCCAACCCAGGGATCGAACCCAGGTCTCCTGCATTGCAGGCAGATTCTTTACCAGCTGAGCCACCAGGGAAGACCAAGAATAGTGGAGTGGATAGTCTTTCCCTTCTCCAGCAGATCTTCCCAACCCAGGAATCAAACCAGGGTCTCCTGCATTGCAGGTGGATTCTTTACCAACTGAACTACCAGAGAAGCCTGGACTTAGGAAAGACTACTGTCAAATCTCAGTTCTATCACACACTACCTCTAACCAAGTTATTTTTCATTTTTGAGTTTTACTTCTCTAAAGGAGGACCAGTAATACTTGCCTCAGAAGTTCATTTGAACAAGTAGAATAAAATAATATTTGTGAAAATGTCTAGCATAAGGCATAATACATATTAGGTTAAAGCACAGTAAAGCTTCATTCCTTCTTTTCAGGGCTCCCAGAAGCCACACGAAGCATCTAGACTTGGAGTTCTTCCTTTTTGCTAAACGACCACATGGTTGGCCACTCCCAGCCTGCATAGCAGGAGCATCTAGGTGAACTCTGAAATAGATGAAGGTACCCGTGATGCATGCTGGTTTGTGGCCTGGATGGTCTTCCAGCCCCTTCTGGACCTTATTCTCTGCTTAGTCATTAAACTTAGTGTACCTTCTCTTCAACTCCCCTTCACAAAACTCATAGTCTTTTGAATCAGATACATTTCCCAACTGCATCACAGTTGTATCAAATAGCCAGAGAATGATAATATCAAAAGTCTAGAGCTGCTAACAACCCAGAGTGGTAGAGTGGGTTGCCTGAGTGGGAGAGCCTACAGCATACCAGGTCCCTTATGTGCATTTGGTATTGGGTATTCTGTTTACCCCATAGATCCAGCCTCACCCATCTTCACCCTACTCAGACCCTGGTAGGACCACATCACCCAGGCTCCCTTGACCTCTGACTTCCAGTTGGGAAACACCAGCAGGAGACCAAAGGGCAGGAGGAGGGTGAGGTTGAAATGTTCATTTCTCTTCTCCCCCCATACCAAGCTTTGATTGACAGCAGCTACAGTCTGCTACCTGAGGCCATGGCCCCCATTGGGCAGTACTTCTCATTTGGCTCAGGTCTCTTCAGGCTGCATTAGCAGCTCTCTCCCCTTCAGTCCTAGAGGTGGTATCTGCCTCCCACCATTGCTGGCCCAGAGGTGACGCTCCCACCCATGCTGGTTCCATTAAGCCTTCCTGTACCTTTGTCAGTGGTTCTTACTGTGTTAATTTTCTATCGCTTCCATAACATGACCACAGATTCTGTCTTAGAACGTATATGTATGTTAGAAGTCTGTCATAGGTCTCACTGGGCAAAAATCAAGGTTAGTTAGGGAAACTCCAGGGAAGAATCCACTCCCTTATCTTTTCTGGCTTCTAGAGGTACCCACATTCCTTGACTTATGGCCCCTTCTTCCATCTTCAAAGCCAGCAACAGCAGATTGAGTCCTCATAGCCAATCTCTCTGACCCCATCTTCTGCCACTGTGTTCTACTTTTAAGATTGGCCTACTTGGGTAGTTTAGGATAATTTCCCCATCTCAAGGTTTTAACATCGATCAATCCAGCAAAGTTCCTTTTTCCCAAGTTCCAGGTTTACAGGGATTAGAATGTTAGCATCTTTGATGGCCTTTATTCTGCCTACTGAAGCTTGTTGTTCAGTTGCTAAGTCATGTCCACCTCTTTGCGACCCTATGGACTGCAGCATTCCAGGCTTTCCTGCCTCCAAATATCTCTTGGAGTTTGCTCAAACTCGTATCCACTGAGTTGGTGATGCCATCCAACCATCTCATCCTCTGTTACCCCCTTCTACCCTCAGTCTTTGCCAGCATCAGGGTCTTTGCCAGTGAGTCACCTCTTCACACCAGGTGGCCAACGTATTGGAGCTTCAGCTGAAACACTAAATTCTCTTCTTTTACCCCTTTGTGTTATCTGTTTCCTACCAGCACACTGATAAAGTATGCTTTAATCCCATTCCCTAGTGACTCTGTGATATATAAGTGTTGTTTCACAGATGAGAAGATTGAGGACAGAAACCAGTCAGCTAAATTTGGATTTACCATACCCAGTATTAGGTAATTTTAATGATGTTTGGCTAGTTTAAAAAGAGAATCAGAAAATCCAAAATTGTTTATGTCTTTTAGCTGCTGGAACAACCCAAGAAATTTCATAAACATTGCCTAACTCAAGGCAGAATTATTTGGTGTACAATATGTGTATGTAAAATACATATGCATTTATGTATTCTGCCCCCCAACTTCCACAACCCGAACATCATAACCCAGGATAAAGAAAAGGGAGTAGAAGAAAGAATCTGTATCAGGAGGTTGTAACTTTGAAAAACTGTGGAATAAGGGAGGTTCACTTTATTCTGGCTCCTTTGACATCTCTGCTTCTCTCCTCATCTAGCCCCTCAATTTAGTTTCTTCTTCTTCCTTCTGCACCCCACCCTCACCTCTATGTATCTAATAAGTCATTGCAGCTTTGGTGTGAATTGTTTTAATATATTGGGTTGGCCAAAAAGTTCATTTGGGCTTTTCCAAAACATGGGTTTTAACATAATATGGAAAAACCCGAAGAAACATTTTGGCCAACCTGCTATTATCTCTCCCAGGATAATTGATATGGTGAAAGAGGAGGTATCTGCAAAGCAGCTCATCTCGTTTACTTAAAATATTAGAGGATATCTTGGGCCCATGGGTCATTTGGTCCTGCCTGGTTAATCCCGCTGCATTCATCTCCTCACTGCTGATCCTGTGTGCTACGTGAACCAAAGTAACAGAGAAGCTGCGTTGGCGAAGGAACACTTGGCAGAACAACAGTCCAGTTGAAAAGCCAAGGTTTGGGTCTACAGATTTTGCTGATGCAGTTGGAGACAACCCAGGGGCAGATTCCATGCAGGGAGCCAGGGCCACCGTCAGCAGCTTTGAGTAGATCTAATAGCATGCAAGCCCTGTAGGAACAGGGATTGATGTCTAGTTTCCTTGGTCTCCATATTCCCAGTGCCCAGCATACATATTCTATAGATTGTTGTTAAGTGAAGGACTGAGAGAAAGAGAGGAAGGAGAGAAAGAAGTGGCATTTTTAGAGTCTGTAACCACTCCACCAAAGATAAAGGGTGACTTTTTCTCTTGCCGTCTTTTGCCCCTCTTAAAGTAAAGCACTCAAGGGTTGACAGACGTGTCTTGACAGCCAGAAAGAAGCAAAGCCCCACAGGAGAAATTAACTGTTGATTTTGAAAGAGAATTTCAACTGCTGTCTCAACTAATGTGTTTTCCTTCCTAAGGAGACAATGATATTTGATGATAAAGCTGTACCAATAATACGTATGTAACCTACTTGTTGGGGCCTCCCAGGTAGCCAGTGGTAAAGAAGCCGCCTACTAATACAGGAGATACAGGAGCCACGGGTTTGATCCCTAGGTTGGGAACATGCCCTGGAGTAGGAAATGGCAACTTGCACTCCCACTCCAGTGTTCTTCACTGGAAAATTCCATGGAGAATGGAGCCTGGCGAGCTATGGTGCATGGGGTTTGCAAAGAGTTGGATACAACTGAATGAATGAGCACACACACAGCTTACTTGTAATAGAATATTGTAGATCAGTATATAAATGTGTCAAATCAACATGTGTGTGCCTTAAACTTATACAATATTGCATGTCAATTATGTCTCAATAATAAAAAAAATATCATGGATCAATTGGGAATTCTCTTGCCTAACATACTTCAATACATTCTCCCAGTAATCACACCACTTCATCCTCATGACTTACATCACTGAAGTCTCTGCTCACATGTTCCTTTCTAGAGATCATCTCCCAACCTCATTACTGCCCCTTCCCTTTTCCTCATAGCACATGCCATGGTATTACATTACATGATAACTGTTTATCCCCACCAGAATGAACGTCCGTGCAGCTAGGCACTTTCTCTGTTTTGTTTCCTGTTGTGTCCTCAGTACTGAGAACAGTCCTTGACCCAGAGTTGGCACTCAGGATATATTTGCTGAATGAATGAACCTGGCTTTGAATCTATCTGGTGACCTTCGACAGGCCCGTCTCTCTGCACCTCAGTCTTATCATCTATGAAATGGGGGTAAGAATTACAATATGGAGTTATTTTGACAATTAGTATTCAAAAGATCCTGGCACACCCATCTGAACTTTCAAAGACCCTCAAAAATAGGGGTTTCTTTCATGTTACCTGTTTTAATTGCATATATTCTTGAATGTAGGTCATTTTTCTTTGCTAAAAGATAATTATTAATATTATTAGGTATTCAGGAAACTTGTTAATATTAATGATCTAGATACGAGTTGTAGTAGTCAAATCTCATCAATGAGACAGAAAATCAAAGTTGGCCACTGACCATTAAATAAAATGTTATAATGACATTCACTAGATGGCAATCTTGGTCTCAATATGGCAAGAATTGAATGATTGACAGAAGTTCTTATTTGTTAAAGAAAATTGTAAATGACCACGTTAGATGACATAAGCAGAGCCATAAATGTAGAAAGTGATTTAAGACTAAGTTCTTATAATGTCAGTCCCTTTCAATTTG
Source organism: Bos indicus x Bos taurus (assembly GCF_003369695.1). NCBI lineage: Eukaryota > Metazoa > Chordata > Mammalia > Artiodactyla > Bovidae > Bos > Bos indicus x Bos taurus. Next base: position 46,077,642 of record NC_040089.1, read on the forward strand.
CAAATCTAAGTGGTATGTTTCTCCATTAAAAAGTCTGTGCAAATGCAAAATACTGTCTCCTTAAAATGTCAAGTGCAGTGAATTACTAAGATGTTGCTGATGGTTTGTGTTTTAACCTCAAAAACTCCCAGTTATTGTCTTGATTGTTACAAATAGCAGATGTGCTTTCTGACATGGTTATTACTTTATTAAATAATTTTATTTAATGCTCTTTTATCTCTCCCATGTCTCTCTAATAATTTATTCATAAAGTTCATCATATTCTGCATAAAACTAGCACGATTATATTTGTACCTGAATTTTTTTTTTTAGATTGAGATGGATGACAAAGATCAGATATGTTAAAATTACTTTGCTGCATTGCCCTCTAATTGCCAGTTTTACTGAATGTGAAACGTATTTACCTTCTCATCATTGTGCTTTCCCTGGGAATAACACTCCAAAGTCAATGAAAACTCTGTTCACTACAAAGCATACTTTCTGGTGGTCCTTCTTAGACTCCTGCAAAAGTATCAGAATGTTTTTTATCACATTCAGATGTGATAAAAGGTGAAGTGAACTCTGGGGCTTCCCAGGTACTGCAATGGTAAAGAATCTGCCTGCTAATGCAGGAGATGTAGGAGACATGGGTTCAAACCCTGAGTAGGGAAGTTCTCCAGAAAAGGAAATAGCAACCAACTCCAGTCTTCTTGCTTAGAGAATTCCATGAGTAGAAGAACCTGGTGAACTACAGTCCAAGGGATCACAAAGAGTCAGACATGATTGAGCATGCACATATGAGGTTAACTTTATGGATGACCTGAATTACTGATTGTTGGGCAGTTTTAAAGCAAGCAAAGAAACATATCTGTTTTCCTTATCTTTCATTTGGTAGCTATTCAGTATTAATAACCAGTGGGAGTTGAACGTGTAAGAAGTGACATGCATTGTGACTAGTTTTTAAGATATCTTTGCCTCGGAAAGTCATCTTTATTCTAGAGAGAAAATTGACATGACTGATGGTGTTTGCTTTCGGATGGTGGGTATCATATAGTTGCATAGAATGCTCATTTCATGCCTTTGAAGCTATGGGATCCTGTACCTTTTGAATGAGAAGGATTTCTACTGATGATGATTTTGGGGAATGAAAAAGATGGATGGTCATTTAACACATGTTATTGGGCATCCTTCTTGGAGAGGCATGACTGCCTGGATTTAAATCCCTGTTCTTCCAGTAATTAGCTACGTGATCTTCCCTCACTTGTGATGGAGACAATAACTGATCTACCTCACAGAGTTGTTGGGGGAATTAAATGAGTTTATGTTTGTAATTCTTATCCCTGGGTCGGAAAGATCCCATGGAAAAGGAAATGGCAACCCACTCCAGTATTCTTGCCTATGAAATCCCGTGAACAGAGGAGCTACAGTCTGTGGGGTCACAAAGAGTTGGACACAACTTAGCAACTATACAACAACAGCAATGTATGTAACTCTTGGGACATTGCCTGGCTCCAAGTAAGCAGATCTCTACGTGTCTTCCAAGGCGCACTGTGGATCTTGCTTTGTCTATGGAACCTTCTCGGATCTCTCTTCTTTCTGGCTGCCTATTTGATTTATTGTCTGAGCTGTATATTTTGGAACTTTATTATATTTGGGGCTTCCCAGGTGGCACTAGTGGTAAAGAACCCGCCTGCCCATGTAGGAGACATAAGAAATGTGGTTTTGATCCCTGGGTCAAGAAGATCCCCTGGAGAAGAGCATGGCAACCCATTCCAGTATTCTTTCCTGGAGAATCCCATGGACAGAAGAACCTGGTGGGCTACAGTCCATAGGGTCGCAAAGAGTCAGACACAACTAAAGCAACTTAGCACACAGCACATCGTTATTTGATGTAGCCCTTTTTTTACCTCTGTCTTCCCCCATTCATGTAAGTCAGTCTCATCCACAAATTTGTAGAACCATTTAGAATCATTAATGAACTGGAGCAAAAATGTTATTATTAATGATGGCAGAGGGTATGCATTTTCTGACTACAGATTGCTAGCCAATTATGTAGTAATACTGCTAACAATCAGAGTAATCATAATGAGATGGCTTCTAAAAAAATAAATGTTATTAAATATTGTGAAATTCATCTCAAATCTATATCATCCTAACAGTTTGCTTCGAAATTAACTTCTGGATTGAAATAAAATTACAATTCTGATGTATTATTTCTATAAACCACACAACCTGAGCCCCCAAAAATCACTTTTTTAATTGAAGTATAGTTCATTTACAATATACTGTTAGTTTCAAGTGTACAACTTAGTGCAAAATTCTTGTAGATTATATTGCATTTAAAGTTACTGTAAAATACTGGCGATATTCCCTGTACTGTGCAGTGTATCCTGGTAGCTTATTTTATACATAGTCGTTTGTGCCTCTTAGTCCTCTACCCTCTATAGCAGAGGGCTGGCTAAGTTTTTGACTTCGGTCCTTTGGTAGAAATGGTTCAGAGTGACCCTCCTCTGCAAGGCCTGTTAGGAACTTACTTCCTTTTCCTATGGAGAATTAGGTTTTTTTCTTAGCATTCCTTTATCCCCTAAAACCTATTTCTTTCTTCCTTCTTTTCCCCTTCCCCACCTTTGCTTCCTTCCAGTCAAGCCAACCACCTAGCCAGCTAGCTATTCGTCTTTTTCAACCTCTTGCTATATGCTAGGTGTTCAGTATTCAAAGGGTCAACTTAGAGCTAGCCCCTGTTTTCAAGGAGCTTATACAGTGATGTAAACAGTTGAGTACTTAATTACAGATAACTTTAAAGACTAGAAAGAACAGCGTGCTCTGAGTGAAGAACAACAGACTTTAAACTGTGTAGTTAAGGCTGCACTGAGGAAGTGATATTCAAAAGAGGACTTGCAAGATGAGAAAAAACCACCGTGCTGATATTAGTGGGGGAGAAACAAGGTGAGGAAGCCCAGGGTGGGTAGAGGGGACTGCACATAGGGAGGCATAAAGACCCTCATGGAACTGGGGATGGCCAACCCAACTGAAGCCCTGTGGGTTTGGAAGAGAGCTCTGAGAGCAGAACCTAAGTGGTCCCTGGGGGTGACCACATGGAACCTTGCAGGTCAGGGGTCTAGATCTGAAGGGTAATGAAAGTCAATGAGATGGCTGAGGCTTGCACCTTTTGACTGCCATTTTTAAGTCACTCTGATTGCTTCTGTGGATATTGCTTTGGGGGGTGCCCAGGACAGCATGAGGGAACCCAGAGGCTGTTGCAACAGTTCGTACCTCTATTACCATATTTAATGCACTGGGTTATTTAGTGATTGATTAGCTTTGCTCTTCATATCGGCGATAGTGAGTCCTGACACTGAATGCCTGAATTTAAGGCCACCCTTCATGCTGTCCAGGGGGATTACTTCTCTTGTGTGTGACTTGATTTGCTCATGATGCTGCTCATCTGCCACTGTCCCTGACCAAGGACCCGTGGCACACGTGCTGCCCAGCTCCACAGCACCAGTCATCCAGCACAGCATCCTCTCCTGCAGAAGTGGTCCTGGCGAGAGAACCACTGCTTCTGCTTGTCTAGAGAATTATTACCTCTGCTGATGTTTAAGTTTTCAAAAGCATACGCTGAATTATTTTTTGAGATGTGTGTGTTGGAGGGGGGTGCTGTTGTTCATGTTCTCTAATGACCTTGCTGTCGAATCCAAATATGACTCTGGTAGGGGGTTATACTTCTCTCCCTTCTACCTTCCTTTTCTTCTATACTGTTTTTGGGAGATCATTTGGATAACAGTAACAGAAGAGGTGCTGTGAACCTGTGTAGGGGTGCCATGGTGGTCATATTAGGGGGATACAGCAGTGGTCATGTGTAGGGATGTGACAGTGAACACAGAATGATAAAAAAAAAAAAAAATACCTACCTTTGTAAGGACTTAGTTTCTGGGAGCAATTATATGAGACAATGGTGACTATTATGGGGGCAAAAGAGAGGAAGGAAGAAGTTCTGGCCAGTGGGGTCATTGTCAGGGAAGGCTTCACTGAGAGGGCAACAGTTGAGCAAACACTTGAAGAGCGAGCCATGAGGACATCAGGAAAGAGCTCCTGGATGAGGAGAGCAGCTTGCGCAAAGGTTCTGAGGCGCTGCCTGCGTGGCAGGTCAGACACGAGAGTGGACGGAGGGCAGCGAGCGCAGGGTGACTGGCCGTGTGTCATCATGAGACCAAGATGCAGAGACAGACGAGGGCAGTCCTGGGGTCCACTATAAGGACTTTTACTCTGAGGGACGTGGGGAGCCAGCCCACAGTGTTGACCAAAGGAATTCCTGGAGGTATGTTGACTGTGAACTGCTCATTGAGTGACTGAGGGAAAATGACCTACCAAATCCATTTGTCTTGAAATTGGTTTCCCAGGTGTGGCAGAGGAAATTGCTGACACTGGCCTTGAGTCACTCTGACATATTGTCATTGCTGGGGTAGCTTCATATCAAATAATAGAGTGTCAGCTCTCCCCTAACGAGGTCTTAGAGCTCCTCCTCACTGCTGGATAGTCAGAATTGTGAAAAGTAGATCTGTCTGGGCAGTGGGGACCGAGGGAGACAGACACTGCCCGAAGCAACTGGTCATTAGGAAGAGACTCACACACAAGTGGCGTGGAGAGGCAGTCCGGTGTCAGGGCTAACAGCAGAGATTCTTGAGCCAGGCTGCCTGGGTTGGAATCAAGTTGTGCTCAAGCTGTAATGTTAGGAGTTAAGTTTGTTGTGCCTCAATTGCTATAGGCATGAAATGGGAATCACTATGGCACCTCTTAGCATTGCTGTGAGGATTAGTGACTATACTTGTAAAGTGCCTTATATGTTTTGAATAAAATCCATATATACTCTAGCTTTTGGGGGCTTATGCTCCAGGTCCATTACTTTGTGGCTGAAGGAAATGAAATTGCACTCCACAGAGCCATGTTGCCCTTTCCTGGGTTGCTTTGTTTTCCTTTGTCTTTGAATGGTTGATGATTCTGCAGTTAAACCTGTATAGTTCAGGGCTCCCCTCCAGTCCCAGTCAAAAATGGAACAACTGCTTTCCTTGAAGGGTAACACTGTTGGAAGAAAATACATTGGCCAAGCCATCATGCTAATTATCTAAGGCTCAAAGGAATTAATTTTCTGGTGGTCAATGAGTTTACTGTCTTAAAAAAAGTTTATTAAATTAATGGGATAGGAAAGGATTTATATTTAAGTACTTGCATGATGACTAGAATAAGAATGAAGGCCTACTGAGAACTGGAGATACAGGGTCAGACTGCCAGTATTATTAAACATATATTAATTCTTAATAGGTTCCCAGGTTTTTGATGAACTGGCATCTGTGTGATGATGCTATGTGCTAAGAATACTGTCTGGTTCTTTTTAACTTTAAAATCAGATAATTATTGGGAAGAGAGTTGAACCAAGTACTGAGTACTGTGCTATGCCATGTGATTTTTAAAAACTGTCTCAGTTAATCATCACTTCATGAGATATGCACAGTTTTATCTCGGATACACAATTTGAGGAAACTCAAAGCTAAGAGGTCATATAGCTACAAATGGTGGTGCCAGTGTTGAGAACTTACTGTGTGCTTTCCGAGGCCACACTGTATCCACTCTCTTGTCCCTTTGGGAGGTCACTAAAGACCATGATGAGTCACAGAACTTGATCTAGTCTATCCTAGTAGGTAATATTAATGCCTCCTTATCAGAATTTTGGATCCCTAGAACCAGTGTGACAGAATTGACCCAGGAATAAATTATAGAATAAATCCTTGTGTGTTTCCTGTTACACAGGAGGAGGAGAAAGGGACAAAAGAGGTTGAGATGGTTGGATGACATCACCGACTCTATGGACATGAGTTTGAGTAAGCTCCAGGAGTTGGTGGTGGACAGGGAAGCCTGGCATGCTCAGTCCCTGGGGTCTCAAAGTGTCGGACATGACTGAGCAACTGAACTGATCCTGTTACTAGTGTTCTCTAAGACTTGTGTGAGTGTGTGCTAAGTGGCTTCGGTCATGTCCAACTCTTTGCGACCCTATGGACTAGAGCCCTCCAAGCTTCTCTGTCCATGGGGTTCTCCAGGCAAGAATACTAGATTGGGTCACCATTTCCTTCTCTAGGGGATTTTCTCGACTCAGGGATCAAAACTGTGTCTCCTGCGTCTCCTGCATTGGCATGCAGATCCTTTACCACTGGCACCACTGGGAAGCCATTCATATAAAGGGGAAAGACCAGAAAAATGAGAGACACAAGATCAAAATAGGGAAAAGAGAAAGTAATTTGAGTAAAGTATCTCTGGGTTGAAGTAATGAATCTGCCTATAATGCAGTAGACCCAGGTTTGATCCCTGGGTCGGAAGATCCCCTAGAGAAGGAAATGGCAACCCACTCCAGTATTTTTGCCTGGAGAGTTCCATGGACAAAGGGGCCTGGTGGGCTATAGTCCATGGGTCATGAACAATCAAACACGATTGAGCAACTAACACTTTCTACTGTGTCTTAGAGAATAAGCAGATAACGCTGTTGCAGGTTATGAGACAGCTGTCTTGAACTGGGCATCAAACAGACCACAGAATCAGACTGTGCTGCACCTTGGGGCTAGAGCTCATCCAAAGGATGAGAGAAGGCTGCTGAAGTGAGCAGGCACAAGGCTGCTGAATGTGTCTGGGTGGGAACCAGTGGCAGGTTCTTTAGAAGTCTTGTGTTTGTAGTCTTTGCCAGCAATTGGGAAGAAGCTTCGAGCATTGCTCAAGAACTGGCATAGAACCACTGTTCTAGAGAAACAAATGTCATTTTCTGAGGACTGAGGTTTCTTAGCAGAATCTTTGATATTTGGAGCTGCCAGGATGCAAATAAAGGCATGAAATAATTTTAGTATTTATTTTTAGTAATTTTTAAGAACAGACTTCGTATTGTCTTGTTCCTAGAGTCACCTGTTCCAATTTGTTGAACTGGGATGGAAGCCGTGCTAGGCATCTTTAGCCTCCTTCCTCCCACTTGAAGGCCCTCCACAAGATGCCTATCTGGTTCTACATACTCGCAGGATGATAAAATCAGCCATGGAGAGGACTAAAGTGCAGTCTGGGAGCTTTAGAATTGTTAAGGGGTTTGGTAGAATTAAAGATGTCTTGTCTTTCTGGGCTAGACTCAACTTGGGTTCTCTATCATCGTAAGATGAAAATTCAGACACCAAGGGACAGAAAAAATCCAAAAGCTAAGCATTCTGTGTATATTACCTAAAAAGTAGAGTGCAGAAAAATCCTGAGAAATTGCCCACACTGCACTGAATCTGTAGTTCACCTTGGGTAGTATGGTCATTTTAACAGATTGATTCTTCCAATCCAAGAACTCAGTGTATTTTTCCATCTGTTTGTGACAGCTTCTATTTCTTTCATTAGTGTCTTATAGTTCTTAAAGTACAGGTTTTGCCTCTTCAGGTAGTTTATTCCTAGGTATTTTATTCTTTTTGATGTGATGGTGAGTGGGATTCTTTCCTTAATTTCTTTTTCTGATATTACACTGTTACTGTGTAGAAGTGCAGCATATTTCTCTATATTAATTTTGTATCTTGCAACTTTACTGAATTCATTGATGAACACTTGTAGTTTTCTAGGGACATCTTTAGGATTTCTGTGTATTATGTCTTCTGCAAACAGTGACAGTTTTACTTCTTCCTTTTCAGTTTGATTTTTTTCTTTTCTTCTCCAATTGCTGTGACTAGGACTTAAAAAACTATATTGAATATAAGTGGTGAGAATGGGCATCCTTGTCCTGTTCCTGATCTTAGAGGGAATGATTTCAGCTTGTTATTGTTGAGTATCATGTTACCTGTGGATTTGTCCTATACAGCCTTTATTATGTTGAGGTGTATTCCCTCTATTCCTATTTTCTGGAGAGTTTTTACTCTATATGGATGTTGAATTTTATCAAAAAATTTTTCTGCATATATTGAGTGATCATATGATTTTTATTCTTCAACTTGTTAATGGGATGTATCACATTGATTGATTTGTGGATATTGACATCTTTGCATCCCTGGAATAAATCCCACTTGATCATGGTGTATGGTCGATTTGATGTTAGATTTGGTTTGCTAGTATTTTGTTGAGGATTTTTGCATCTATGTTCATTGGGGATTTGGCTAGTAATTTTCCTTTTTGTGATATTTTTGTCTGGTTTTGGTATCAGGGTGATGGTGGCTTCATAGAATGAGTTTGGGAGTATTTCTCATTTTGCAATTTTTTGGAATAGTTTCAGAAGGATAGGTGTTAACTCAGTCCCATCTGCTTCTCCCAAGAACGGAAGACAATCACATGGAGATTAATGGATCTTTAGTCTCAAATGGGATTTTCCCAAAAGTCTTCTCTAACCAGACTTAGGCATATATTCCCAGTATCCAATTTGATAACTAGCATTTATTAAATCATCCAACAAACCTTTTTTAAGTGCCCCTGAAAAGAAATATAGACATAATAAAAGTAGAAATGTAAGACATAGAATGCCTAGATTTCAGTCCTAGCCCTGCAACCTACTAGTTCTATAGTCTGTTAATTTACTTTATTATTCTATGCCTCAGCCACTACAGCTGTAAAATGAGGGTGAAATTATCATTTGTACCATTGGGTTGATTGCAGCAGTAAATGGATGAATATCTCAAAACCACAGAGAACAATGTTTCACACATAACAAGCACTATTTAGGAGCCTGTTGATTGAATGTGGTGCTAATGACAAATATGACTATGACAACAATGTTGGTGACAATCATGATTACGTTGTTAGTCTGGGAATAAAAAATACAGCTCTTTCAAGTGACTAGTCATTCTGAGTAAAGATACAGCCAAATGAGTCAACAGTTTCATCACAGATTTTGAATGTGTTTGGATAGAAGTGTGAAGTAGTGTCTGAGTATGGAGGAGACTTGGTGTGGGGTGGTGGGGAGAACTCTGGAGGGTATGATGTCCTAGCTGTATCTCAAGCAATGAGTAGGGGTTAGCCAGGAAGCGAGGTGAGAACAGTACCTTCCAGCTAGAAGAAGCAGTGTGTGTGAAGCTGTGTGACGCGTTTGAGAATCACAGTTAGTTTGGCATAATTAGTCAACATGTAGAATGCTGGTGAGTGAGGGGCGAGGTATTACCTTGGAGAAAGAAGTAGGAGCCAGATTTCAAAGGCTCTCATAGTTCTTAATTGGGAGTGGGGCTTTTACCTGGAAGGTCTGAAACACAGGACTGACAGAGCCAGGAAGGCAGAGAATCCAAGACTCAGAAACATCAGTGACTTTTATAGCTTTGTGAGTTTCCTCATCTATAAAATCAGGGTCTCTGGGACCACAGGGTTTTAAGGTCTCTGCTGTGCTTGTAAATACAGAATGAATGAACAGAATATTCTCATTTTGGACTCTCCATTGATAAAGGAGGAAACAGATGGCATACTTGGGTTTTTAAGAATAAATGTTAAGGAGAAGACTCTTGAGAGGTGTGAGCTGAAGACATGGATACGGGCCACCTGAGAAAGGTCCAGCCACTGCCAAGACTGCTCAGATTCAGGGAGCAAGAGACCCTGTCCTCTGCCTGCCCCACTCTCTCATCTTCTCCTAGTGCCTCCACTCACACCTAGTGGAAACAAGAGATCAGTGTATAAGGTTGTATCCTTGGAGTTCAGGGAAGGACCAAGAGCAGTCAGATGGAAAAATGGGAAATATCCTGAACTCCTCTTGGGACCAATTATTCTGAGTCTATTTTAAGCATTTTTTTCCCCTCTTTGGTCCCTATCAAAATCCACTGTAAGACAATAGCTGGGGATAAGATTGGAATTTGTGAAATTTTCCAAACCATCTTATTGTTCTGAATCAGAAAGCAATACAGGTTCTTTTATTATGATCAGCTACTTTATTCTGTTAGGGCATTACACAGAAAACCACAGAGTAAGTACAATAATTCCTCCTCCTCTTCTTTCCTCTTATTGAAACTCATCAGTATGAGAGCCTCTTGAGAGTTATCACCACCATCCTTACAATAATCTAAAAGGTGCTTTATATTATTCACATTTTACGCATGAGAAAATTGCGGCAATGGTTTTCCAGTGACCCTATAGCTGTAACAAAACAGGGCTTCACATTCACTTTGGGGTTTTTGTTTATACTCCAGTATCTTTAGGCAATAAAGGTCCTTTTGGTAAGTCTACCATCCTGCTTTGGGAAAGATGCTGGTACCTGGTTACTACTGCCATCACCACCGTTGTCTCTACCACCACCTCTGCAGTCATCACTGGTGCTAACCCAAAGCAAAAGCAGCACGTAGATACTTTAGGACGAGGGGCAAATTTTATGGACACTAAGTCTGAACATCTTAAGGAAGATTTATTTTTGCTTAACCTCTGGCCTTATGTTTTAATGACGTTTCAATTTTGGCTTTGTAAATGTATTTTTTAAAATCAGGTTTCTTCTCACAGATGCTATCAGTGGTAACATATTGGTTATAATTTGGTGCCATGTAACATTTCAATGGAAGGATCAGGTCAGCCACCACTTCAGTACTATTTGGATGCAACTAAAATTTTTGCAACATAGTGCTAGTTAAAATTGCCCAGGACTGAGTGCCCTTCTGCTGTCCCCCAAAATGGTGGCTGCTAAAAGTCCTTACAACTGCAGATTAGGTAATTGAATAATTTGTATACCAAATTAAGGTCCAAATGATGCTTTTAATAGCATAATTACTCATAATAAGGAAAAGGTCAGCATTCACTAGTAATTATCTATTCTCTATAATTTTTAAAACATTAAAAAAAAATGCTGTGGCTAGCACATCCAAAAGGGAAAAGGCACCACAACACATCACTGGTAGGCGAGCACCATGCCTTATTATTAAATTAGTAATTTCACTTGAGAGACACAGTGTATAATTGATCAGCTAATTTGCCCAAAGCCTTTCATTTAGATACTATATTTCACATCTCCTTTCACATTTTCACATTTCTAAAAAGCCGGCATCATTATGTGACATAGTTTATTTAGCATCTCTCTTTTTCTGTCTTGGTGGTACCTAAAATAAATGCACATCTTAAAATCCAGTGGCATCTTAGATCAGATGAAATAGGGATTCAGACCCTTTTGTTTACTTTCTCCCAGTGAGATAGCCCTGAAAGACTGAAAGAACTCTTTGAAAAGAGCTAATGCAGAAGACTGAATTTACATCTTCTTCTAGTCATTCATTTTTCTAATTTATAGTATGTGCCTTACCTGGTTGAAACACTGTGAGTTCTTTATGGAAATAATAGTCACAATGGTAAATAGTATTTTCAGTGTTTGGGTTGCCCTTTATAGTCTTTGGGGCTTCCCAGGTGGCGCTAGGGGTAAAGAATTCACTTGCAAATGCAGGAGATACAAGAGATGTGGGTTCAGTCCCTGGGTCTGAAAGATCTCTTGGAGAAGGCAATGGCTATCACTCCGGTATTCTTGCGGCTATGACATACATCATCTTATTCTCAAAAGTGCCTTGAAGGACAGACATCAGTTTCCCACTTTCTGTCTAAAGAATCAGGTGCAAGCCTTCTGAAGTTTGGGTGATTCTGCTAAGGTTATCCAGGTCAGCACTGAAAGCCAGAGCCAGGATCTGGGTCTGCCAACTCCGAGTCCACTCTTTAGAGAGGGAGCTTCCAAAGTTAAAGTCCAACTCCTGCTTTTCAATCAACATCTAAGCAAAATTTTTTTCCCCTTAGGTTCTAATATCTTTTCCCATGTTCTTTTGTTTTAATTGCATAGGTAATATATGAACACAAACCCGCTGTTTTTTTAAAAAAGTGAAATATAAAGTAAAAAGTGATATATCTACATACCACTGTTTCTTTTATCATTTACATATGTATAAATAGCTCTTCAGCATAAATGAAATCATACTATATATAGTTTTGTAATTTGCTTTTCTTGTGGTCTATCTTAGAGGCACTTTTCTCGGCACTGAGAAATCTTCGTGTCAGTGTATGTGATTTTATCTCTTTTCTTGACCAATAAAGGATATTGCATTCTACCCATTTACCATAATTTATTAAAATGCTTCCCTGTCATTAGACATTTGGCTTGTTTTCAAATGTAACTTCAGTTACAATTAATGCTAAATAAAAATACAAAAATTGTAGCACATGCCTGTCAATGCAAGTGTGTACACTTGTGGGTGACAAATGTGTACTCTTCGTGGAGGAGTAAAGAGTGGACCTACTTATATTTTAGCTGTTCTTACTAACTGTCCACAAAGAAAAGCAAACCAGCAGTATGTCAGAATAAGCAAACTGAATCTTCAGGAATTTTTCCCCCCAGTTATAAAAGGGAGGAGATAACACTTAAACATCATAGGGTTCTTCTGACAGTCTTGCAGAGCAGGAATGAGAGCAGAGTCATGATCGCCACACTGCAGGGCTTCTCCCTCTCGTGGATCAGACTGAGCCACAAAAATGTGCACAACCAGGCAGTCAGTCCCAAGGGCATCTAGACAGTAGAGGCAGTTTCCAAAGGTCGGAGGATGAGGTGGACTTCTGGCTGTTGTGTGATGGGCGGATAGAAGAGGGAGTCTGGCCAGCCTAGAGGCTGGGGAGACATGCATCAGCCATGGCATCCCAGAAAGAACAGCATAGGCAGAGGCAGGGAGAAGTGTGTGTTGGTGACCTGCAGTGCAGCAGAATCCTAAATGGTGTGAGGTAGCTGCAACCTCAGACTGGATGACAACTTTCACCCTGAATCTCATTAGTACAGCCTATCTTTTTAATGATTTTTTTTTTTAATGTGGACCATTTTTTAAAGTCTTTATTGGATTTGTTACAATATCCCTTCTGTTTTATATTTTGGTGTTTTGGCCACAAGGCCTATGTGATCTTAGCTCCCCAGTGAAGTGAAGTAGCTCAGTCGTGTCCAACTCTTTGCAACCCTGTGGACTGTGTCCATGGGATTTTCCAGGCAAGAGTACTGGAGCAGGTTGCCGTTTCCTTCTCCAGGGGATCTTCCCGAACCAGGAATGGAACCTGGATCTCCTGCATTGTAAGCAGATGCTTTACCATCTTAGCTCCCCAACCAGAGATCAAACCCTCACCCCTTGCATTGGGAGGCGAAGTCTTAACCACTGGACTGCCAGGGAAGTCCCAGGATCAGCCGCTTCTTTTTGTCTGCTTGGCGTGGCCATTGCTTTCCGCCCCTGACTTCTCTGCCCAATGACAAGAATGATACACCACCCATGGTTAGGCCACCAGGAGTCCTACATATCCCTCTAGTTATGGGAGAATGTTCATCAGAAGTTTAATAACAGGGCTGAAACTGGAGGAAAACCTCTAGTCTGTTCCCACAGTGAAGCTACATTTGACTTCAACATGCCTGAACTGCTCTCTGCCCAGTGTTTTTCCAGGTGCCTCTGAAGCAGAGAGAGGAAGGTGGAGGGAATGAGATGGTTACAAAACCAATCCCGAACCAACTAAAAGCTTTCAGCTTAGAAATAGACTATTGTTTCATATCAGCAAAGCCCTGGGAAGCGCCGTGTGGCTCTTTGGATCTCCCTTTGCAGCCAGTTATTTTCCAAAGGCATTTCTGAGCCAATGGAAACAAAAGCAGGGTAGAGGAAAGAAGGCATTCTGGCATTTTTAAGGAGGATGCAGTTGCCAACAGTGCTGGGGGTTTTGTGAGCATGTGAAGACGGGCTGGTTTTCAGAGGCAGTTGGCAAAGACCTAGCCCTCTTGGCTAGTTCATGTTACTTCCTGGTATATCTGCCAAAGATGGTATGATATACTTTTTGGTCTCATCGCTGCAGCTGTTTGCCCATCATCCACAACTGTTTAATATTGTTCGAGGTCTGGCCTAGGAGTGTTGTGTGTGTATACACACTTCCTGTGCTAGGGTACTCTGTTATTTGTCATTGTTCATTTCCACATTGGTACTGTTGATACTCTATCATATCACTTGCCACAAAATAAGAGTTGTGGTTTACAGCAGTGAGATTATCAGAGTAAGAAGTGCCGGCTTGAAACAGGTCTCCGTCTCCCAGTGGGTGGATAAAGTGACTGGCAGCATAGTGACATACTGACTCCTATCCTTAGAAATGAGACTCAGAAACCCACAAGTTTGGAGGCATGTTGGGCTCTTGACTTAAAAGACCCTCAGGGTGATTGGAAAGTGTAGTCTGATTACAACCGGAGTCATAAATAGATTGACACTGGGTCATAAATAGATCAAGAACCATCTACTCTGCATTGTTGTCTCAGACCATAATTGATGGGGCAGGATTCAAATAGATCCTTACCAACTGGCTCGTTTGGCCTGTGCCCAACTGCCCACAGGTTTGCAGTTGCCAGGAGCTGCAGAGTGCAGGGCTGTACTACATGATGTGTCCAACAAGCCCATAAGGGGAGTGGCTGCAGTCCAGATACCTTGAGGTTACCTATTTTTCACTGGTCCATATAGTCAAAACTATGGTTTTTCCATTAGTCATGTACAGATGTGAGAGTTGAACCAAAGAAGGCTGAGTGCCAAAGAATTGATGCTTTTGAACTGTGATATTGGAGAAGACTCTTGAAAGTCCCTTGGACAGCAAGGAGATCCAACCAGTCAATCCTAAAGGAAATCAACCTTGAATATTCACTACAAGGACTGACACTGAAGCTGAAGCTCCAATTCTTTGGTCACCTTATGTGAAGAGCCAGCTCATTGGAAAATACCCTGATGCTGAGAAAGATAGAAGGCAGGAGGAGAAGGGAATGACAGAGGATGAGATGGTTGGATGGCATCACTGACTCAATGGACATGAATTTGAGTGAGCTCTGGGAGATAGTGGAGGACAGGGGAGCCTGGTGTGCTGCAGTCTATGGGGTCACAAAGAGTCGGACACAACTTAGCAACTAAACAACTTTACACTGAGTTGGCATTGTAGCAAAGATCACAACCACATGTCCCTCTGCAGGGAAGCACAAAAGATGGCTCTCCCACTTTTCTAACTGAACCCGAATCAGAGATCCTAACTTCCAAGTAGAGATAGCACAGCTTTGGAAATACAAACAACAAAAACAGTAATGAAAATAGTAATGAACCTTCCTACAAATGTTTCCATGTAGTCGACATTATTCCAAGCACTCTAAATGGATTGCATCACTTAATCCTTCAACAATGCTGGGAGGTAGATATAGTGATTCTCCCTTTACAGACCAGGAGACAGAGTGGTGCAAAAATGATACAGTGAGCTGTATAGCTGCTGAGTGCTGGTTTGAGCCTGGGCAGTTTGACCTTAGGATCCCCAGGCTATAATTGGTTGTAAGAGTCCAAAGGAGCACAGAAGTAGCCATGGGGACAAGGAACTGTAGGCAAGGGTCAGAAGCATTTGATAATGGGCATTGTCTGTGAATATATAGCTCAAGAAGATGCAGTTTTGTCATTTTCTCTCCCCAACAGCAGAGTATCTTCTCTGGTGATTCCTACTAGGAACCATTGATTACTGAAAATGGTTCATGAAGCAATCCAATTAAGTGAGCCAAGAATTACATGTCAAGTGTTACCATCTTTATTTGCTTATGTCAAGTGGAGTCAGAGTCCTTCTGTGATCAGCAAAGCAAGTGTAAAGTGGTTGATTAATTTCTTTTAAGTTTCGTCAAAAAATTTGTGGGCAGGGAATCTAATTTTCAGTTTAATTTTCCTTCCAACACAGACACTCCATTTTTTTCTTTCCCTCTCTCTCCCCCAATTACTGCTAGCCAGAACGTATCATCTGTAGTTTTATTTTACTTGAGTGTTGGGTTAATAATTTTAATCTGAATGCTTCTCCCTTCTTATC
Source organism: Bos indicus x Bos taurus (assembly GCF_003369695.1). Taxonomy (NCBI): domain Eukaryota; kingdom Metazoa; phylum Chordata; class Mammalia; order Artiodactyla; family Bovidae; genus Bos; species Bos indicus x Bos taurus. The sequence continues at coordinate 46,093,425 of NC_040089.1, forward strand.
TTTATTTTAAGTAATTGGTAAAGGATGCTCCATTACAAACCTGCTTAAATAGACATCAGCCATTTTGCAGAATACCTGAAAAACCAAAAGACTTTTTATCCTTTAAAGTACTTCCCACACTGAAAGTTTTTTTGTGTGTGTGGCTAATAATATATATTTTGTGGGATTCATTGTGTGCCTACAATGGACTGGAAATGGAGGAAACACACAGGTGAATAAAACTCATACCTACAACTGCAGTTTTCTCGTATATAAAATGAAGATGGTAAGTGGATTTTTTTCATAGAGGTGTGATTAAATTATATAGTCTTTGTAAATGTCTTGGCTTCCCTGGTGGCTCATATGGCAGAAAATCCACCTGCACTGCAGGAGACCCAGGTTTGATCCCTGGCTTGGGTTGGGAAGATCCCTTGGAGAAGGAAATAGCAACCCACTCCAGTATTCTTGCCTAGAGAATCCCATGGACACAGGAGCCTGGTGGACTATGGTCCATGGGGTTGCAAAGAGTCAGACATGAATTCTTAGTCTAAGTATTCAACAAATGTTAGCATTGGCCACATGGCTTCAAGGTTGGCTTCTGCTTCTGTGACATGGAAGCAACTGGCTACCCTGGACTGTAGGGTCCGTACTCTCTCCATGTTCTCCACACTCTCAGACCTGTGTTGAGACTCCTGTTTATTCTTTCCATGTTGCCAGTGCCTGAGCTGTGACTTTTCAATCCTATATCAAGATTTCATCTAAAGACACACTGTGCTAGGTGTTAACTCCGGCTGTGTGATAGAGTGTGTGCTGGTTTCCCATTCTTGGTGTGAGGATGTGAGACAGAACATTTGTGATTTCTCCTCTAATTTGATTGTTCCCCTTTAGCTACCACTATGGAGAAGGCAATGGCACCCCACTCCAGTACTCTTGCCTGGAAAATCCCATGGACAGAGGAGCCTGGTAGGCTGCAGTCCATGGGGTCGCGAAGAGACAGACACAATTGAGCAACTTCACTTTCACTTTTCACTTTCATGCATTGGAGAAGGAAATGACAACCCACTCCAGTGTTCTTGCCTGGAGAATCCCAGGGACGGCAGAGCCTGGTGGGCTACCATCTATGGGGTCGCACAGAGTCGGACACAGCTGAAGTGACTTGGCAGTAGCAGCTACCACTAAAGGATCAGTGACACTTTTTTAATAAAGTTGATCCATCTTAGAAAGCTATGGGTATACATGGACACCAACTCATCCCAGACTTAGCGTTGAAAGTCTTAAGTTCTAGGAACCCCTAAGGGTTAGTTTCCCCAGGACTGTCACAGTTTTTAAGCTGAGAATCCCAGCTTCCAAGAACCTCCTTGAAAGAAAGTGAAAGTTACTCAGCTGTGTCCAACTCTTTCTGACCCCATGGACTGTACAGTCCATGGAATTCTCCAGGCCATAAAACTGGAGTGAGTAGCCTTTCCCTCCTCCAGGGGATCTTCTAAACCCAGGGATCAAACCCAGGTCTCCCACATTGAAGGCAGATTCTTTACCAGCTGAGCCACCAGGGAAGCCCAAGAACCTCCCTGGTCCCAGGCAAACAAGGATGTTGGTCTCTCTAGATTCAGAAGACCAAGGTTGTCAAGAATGCATTCCTAACAGCTTATTTGTATATAGTTATTATTTTGCCATAATGAAAAATAGGAGCTAGTTATCCCTTTTGAAATACAATAACTGCTGTTAAAGTTCTGTGACACTGATGAGGCTTTACACGCTCTCCTGAGAGTCAGGAGGGATCCAGGTCTTAACCACTGTTTTGTATGTATCTGAAGCTATATATATCCCTTTCTCTCTAGTTAAACAGATTCTAGAAGTTCTATAGGGCTCTTCAAAATAACAAGAAAATTGACAAATACCTTGCTTTAATTGATTTAAAAATAACTGACTCACTGGCAGGCAGATGGATGCCTTAGGTCAGCAGATCACATTTTTTAGCCTCTATAACAAGAATCAACCTAGAAAATGAGATAACTGTAAGAAAGGTGCTTGTTAATCATGGTGCTAGAGCAAAGGAAATTGAGTCATTACATTAGAAAGCCATCAAGTTTTATGAGTTCTACTCACTCATCTGAAGGTATGCAGTTAACCATTGAGCCATGTGGGAGTTAAGAGTGTTACCCTTCACACAGTCAAAAATACAGTGGGCCCTGTGTATCTGCATCCACATCTGTGGATTCAACCCACTGCTGATCATTTAGTGCTGTAGTATGTACTGAAAAAAAAAATCTGGACCCATGCAATTCAAGCCCATGATTTTCAAGGGTCAACTGTGTATTTTAACTTTCAGTGCAGGCTATTAAGTATGATCATTGCTTCCACAATATGCCCCTCAAAGATTCCAGTTTTATTTGATTGGAATGGCTCTCAGACATGGCTCTTTTAAAAATTCTCCGGGTTATTCTAATTTTAATCCAGTGTTGTAGCAAAGGATGTTGAGAACCCTCTCCACCGGGTCGTACCAGACACATTGACAACCACGCATTTGACCTTTTCTTTTGCTCCATAAAGACCAAACCATTCTGTGTGAAGACAATACAGCAAAGCATAACATCCACTACTTTCTGTTTGTAATTTCCTTGGGAAACTCCAGGTTATCTTATTAGGACTTGGGGGTATTTCCAAACGCTTTCTTATGGTGAGATAAATCTCCATTTATTTATTTATTTATTTATTTTTTCATTTTGGAGAAGGAAATGGCAACACGTTCCAGTATTCTTGCCTGAAAAATTTCACGGGGAGAGAAAAGCCTGGCAGGCTACAATCCATAGGGTTGCAAAGAGTTGGACATGACTGAGCCACTTCACTTCTTGTTCATTTTATTTAATTCTTAATTGAAAATCAACTACATTGTACATATAATACATATATACAATATATTTGCAATATGTAATAACTATACTATTTGTAACTATACAATATGTAATAACTGTACTAAAATAACTCTGCAACAGTGTGTTAGTTTTAGGTGTATAGCAGAGTGACTCAGTTATATATATATATATATAACTGCATATGTATATTTTTAGATTCTTTTCAATTATAGGTTATTATAAAATATTGAATATTGTCCCCCATGTTATACAGTAAATCCTTGTTGGTTATCTATTTTATATATAGTAGTGAATAGCCATTAATCTCATATTCCTAATATATTCCCCCACCCCTCACCATCCCTTTTCCCTTTGGTAACCACAATTATTTTTTATATGTCTTTGAGTTGTTTCTGTTTTGTGAGTAGATTCATTTGTATTATTTTTTAGATTCCACATATAAGTGATGTACTTTCTCTGCTTCACTTAGTATGATACTCTCTATGTCCATCCATGGTGCTGCAATTTCCATTTATAATTGATTCTTAATAGCTCCAGCTTTAGGTAATGCCATTTGCGAATGTTGCTTCCAAAGCTTAGCAGGGCAGCCCACCAGAAGACTTTAACAGGTGCTGTATTAGCTCAAAATAAAGAAGTCAGATTATAAAACAGAATTGTTTCTGTGTATCCTTTACTCCACTTTCAAACATCTTTCTTTTTTCCTTCCTGATTTGCATTTGGAAACTTCTGGAAGAAAAAAATTTTTTTTTAATTTTATTTTATTTTTAAACTTTACATATTTGTATTAGTTTTGCCAAACATCAAAATGAAAAATTTTATTCTTAGCTAAACAGTCAACATTCTACTGGTTAGATTTTCAGTTAATACACTTTACCAAATATGAACAGCTCTCTTTACTTTATCTGATTATTTCCCTGGTTCTGTTGTCAACCTTAGAAGCCCCTTTTTTCTGGAGCCATCTTTTCTCTGAAGTGTTCTCGGTAGTGTTTCTGATTCAACTCCATGGGCTGGTGGAAATCCTGAGCCTCTTTGTCCCTGTTTCTCTCCGAAGGCTTCTTTAAGATAAACAGCTCAGTCATATTAAATAGTAATCTGTCTTACAACACAACTAATTTGGGTTTAGCAAAGTTAACTTCTTCGCCCATCACAGACATAGTGCTAGTGCATTCCTTTGCAGTGGTTATTTGAGGGGACTTCTCCCAGGTCTCCTTTATTTTTTTCAAGGCCAGGGGTGAAGGGTAGTATATAAATGAAGGATCCACTGTAATCCTAATCCTTTTAGTATCACTGTGGGCTCTTTAAAGCTACTCCTATAAGCTGCCTCTGAAATATGATTTTCATTTTTTTCTACGTGGAAACTCAGACATAGTCTCACAAAGAGATTAAACGACCTCCCCAAGGACATTCTTTGCTAGTCAGAGGGTGATCCAGTAATCTAATTAAGGCCTTATAATTCCAGCAGTGTTGCCAAAACCACACTTTTCCCTCCTCCACCTGCCAAACCCAGTAACTGAGCACGATGACTCGCTGGCCCCTGGCCCTGGAATCCCTCTGATGCCCACAGCTGAAGCCATGTGACCACACTTAACGGCCTCTACCCCAGGCCAAGGCCATGGCATGCTGAGTGGTCATTAATCAAGAGGGAATTTAAGGAATCCTCCTCCAGATCAGGTCTGGCCACAGAGACTTCTCTGGGTTTGATCCTTATGGCTGCAACATGGCCCCATATTGTACCCTGGTACTGGTCATAAATAGGATTACCATTCTCTTCTCCTTCATTGGATTTTCCGATTTGTCCTTTGGTTCCTGCAAGGCTAGGGTGCCCTGTGTGCCCTCCCAGAGTCCACGTTCTTTGAGCCCTTGCCAGGCAGCTTCCACCTGTCAGGCGGGCAGCCCTGCTTCTCCCGCCCATTCACCACCTGCTCGCCTTCCCACTTGGAGTTCACATGTGCTGTTGCTCCCTGTGATTCCCGGGTAAATGGCTCTTTTCTAGACCAACTGGCCTACACATATATGCCTATGGCCAATTCATATTGATGTATGACAAAAACCATCACAATATTGTAATGTAACTATCCTCCAATTCAAATAAATTTTAAGAAATTAAAAATAGCGCCTACCTGGGCCGCTATGTGCCACCGACTCCTAGCGCCTTGCTGCATGCCTGCCCAGGCATCTCCCCCATTGCTGTAACTGGGCTGCCTCTGCTCTGTGAATCTGTCGAGGTTCAGGGTTCTAGTTTTGTGCCGCCACCCATGAAGTTCCAGTGTGTTAGTCTGGATAGGAGCCATCCATACCCTGTACTAATTGAAGATGCTCTTTAGACTCAACACTTTCGTCCCATTTTCATTTATTTCTTACAGAACTTAACCTTTTATCCTGGCATTTGGAGGTAACCAGCAACCACCTTCTGTATTTCCAAGTGGTGTTTGGGCTATCTGCTTCTGAGTTTGAAAATTGTTCTCATTGCTCATTGTCCTTATTTTTGGCCATGGTGCCAAGTTTGTGTTTGTCTTTTCTTTCTCTGTTTTCTTCTTTCTTGTTTGATTTTGTGGAGGGTTCTATTTAATCCACCTTTTACTGTATCATTCTAGCCAGAAGATGGATGGGTGGGTGAGTGGATGGATGGACCGACATGCAGACATTCTACCTATTACCTTTTCAGTGATCCATCATTGGCACAACCAGAGTATCTGGTGTGTGTGAAATTGGTGGATCTTTGTGTTTTTATCACTATCCCCTCCACAGTACCTTAAATGTAGCTAACATTCAACACATGCCTATTATCAATAATAAGGAAAAAACTATTACCTTGTCAAATTCAGATTTGGTGTCAGAATGAAGGAGAGGCTTCTACTAGTTTACCAGAATAACCACATCCTTCACTTTGTGTGGGAAGAGAAGCAAGACAAGGCTATTAAAATCTCTGGAAATAAGTGATGTCTCTCAGTTCAGTTCAGTCGCTCAGTCCTGTCTGACTCTCTGTGACCCATGAATTGTAGCACGCCAGGCCTCCCTGTCCATCACCAACTCCCGGAGCTCACTGAGACTCACATCCATCGAGTCAGTGATGCCATCCAGCCATCTCATCCTCTGTCGTCCCCTTCTCCTCCTGACCCCAATCCCTCCCAGCATCAGAGTCTTTTCCAATGAGTCAACTCTTCACATGAGGTGGCCAAAGTACTGGAGTTTCAGCTTTAGCATCATTCCTTCCAAAGAAATCCCAGGGCTGATCTCCTTCAGAATGGACTGGTTGGATCTCCTTGCAGTCCAAGGGACTCTCAAGAGTCTTCTCCAACACCACAGTTCAAAAGCATCAATTCTTCGGCACTCAGCTTTCTTCACAGTCCAACTCTCACATCCATACATGACCACTGGAAAAACCATAGCCTTGATTAGACGAACCTTTGTTGGCAAAGTAATGTCTCTGCTTTTCAATATGCTATCTAGGTTGGTCATAACTTTCCTTCCAAGGAGTAAGCGTCTTTTAATTTCATGGCTGCAGTCACCATCTACAGTGATTTTGGAGCCCCCCAAAATCAAGTCTGACACTGTTTCCCCATCTATTTCCCATGAAGTAATGGGACCAGATGCCATGATCTTCGTTTTCTGAATGTTGAGCTTTAAGCCAACTTTTTCACTCTCCACTTTCACTTTCATCAAGAGGCTTTTGAGTTCCTCTTCACTTTCTGCCAGAAGGGTGGTGTCATCTGCATATCTGAGGTTATTGATATTTCTCCCGGCAATCTTGATTCCAGCTTGTGCTTCTTCCAGCCCAGCATTTCTCATGATGTACTCTGCATAGAAGTTAAATAAGCAGGGTGATAATACACAGCCTTGACATACACCTTTTCCTATTTGGAACCAGTCTGTTGTTCCATGTCCAGTTCTAACTGTTGCTTCCTGCCCTGCATATAGGTTTCTCAAGAGGCAGGTCAGGTGGTCTGGTATTCCCATCTCTTTCAGAATTTTCCACAGTTTATTGTGATCCACACAGTCAAAGGCTTTGGCATAGTCAATAAAGCAATAGATGTTTTTCTGGAACTCTCTTGCTTTTTTGATGATCCAGCGGATGTTGGCAATTTGATCTCTGGTTCCTCTGCCTTTTCTAAAACCAGCTTGAACATCTGGAAGTTCACGGTTCACGTATTGCTAAAGCCTGGCTTGGAGAATTTTGAGCATTACTTTACTAGCGTGTGAGATGAATGCAATTGTGTGGTAGTTTGAGCATTCTTTGGCATTGCCTTTCTTTGGAATTGAAATGAAAACTGACCTTTTCCAGTCCTGTGGCCACTGCTGAGTTTTCCAAATTTGCTGGGATATTGAGTGCAGCACTTTCACAGCATCATCTTTCAGGATTTGAAATAGCTCCACTGGAATTCCATCACCTCCACTAGCTTTGTTCGTAGTGATGCTTTCTAAGGCCCACTTGACTTTACATTCCAGGATATCTGGCTCTAGGTGAGTGATCACACCATCGATGTCTCTAAAGGGACCCTATAATCAGATGCACACATAGCCCTGAATTGCAGTATTTGAAAATTTTAGAAATGAGAGAGATTTGAAATAAACCAGCGTTAGGAAGGAACAGACATGGGACCAGAGTGAAGTTAGATTCTTTCAGTACCTCAGAGCCAAGAGTCACAAAACACTATGCAGGTATTCCATAATTTATTAAACCCTTATGCACATTTTAGGATGCTTCCAAGTTTTCACTGTACAAATACCATAGCAACACACATGCACACCTACATGAGTACATTTACACATATGTGTTTCTGCTTCTTCAAGATAGAACTTGAAGTGGAATTGCACTTTGTAAACATTTAAAAACACACTAATTTCCACTTCAAAAAGACAAAGCTAGTCTGAGAAAGCACATTTCTCCATGAATATTATCAACCTTCTCAATATTTGTGTATTTCTTGGGCAAGAACTTAAACAAGGTTTTCCTCTACATGTCTGTGTTTATTAGTGAACACTGTAAGCTTTTGTAAATAGAGAGGCGAATCTGGCTTCCCTCATAGCTCAGTCAGTAAAGAATCTGCCTGCAATGCAGGGGACTTGGGTTTGATTCCTGGGTTGGGAAGATCCCCTGGAGAAGGAAATGGCAACCACTCCAGTATTCTTGCCTGGAGAATCCCATGGACAGAGGAGCCTAGCAGGCTACAGTCCATGGGGTCTCAAGAGTTGGGCATGACTTAGCAAGTAAATCACCACCACATCTGTATGTTGTAGGGTGGAAAATACTTCAAAAATCTATTGTTAAGTAAAAAATAGGGATGGGCACAGAAAACCATTTTTCCTATTTTGTGTGTATATAGGTGTAAAACACATAGGAAAGAAAATGCATGCAAGGCTATACTTCAAAGTGATGATAGTTGCTAGCTCTGCTGAGAAGAATGGAGTTGGGAAAATAGTATGAAAAGAGTGGCTGACTCTTTATACATCTGTATTCTGAATTGTTACAGAAAATGTGCATTCAAGAATTACCATGTATATTTTTTTAAAAAGATTTATTTATTTACTCATTGGTTGTGCTGAGTCTTCGATGCTGCATGTGGGCTTCCTCTAGTTGTGGTGAGTGGGGCTCCTCTTTGTTCCGGTCTGCAGGCTTCTCATTGCGGGGGCTTCTCATTGCCGGGGCCTCTCATTGCGGGGGCCTCTCATGCCGTGGAGCACAGGCTGTAGGTGCAGGCTTCAGTAGTTGCACTGCGTGGGCTCAGTAGTTACAGTTCCCAGACTCTAGAGTGCAGGCTCCGTAGTTGTGGTGTGCAGCCTTAGTTGCTCTGCTGCATGTGGGATCTTCCTGTACCAGGGATCAAACCAGTATCCCTAGCATTGCAAGGCAGATTCTTAATCACTGGACCACTGGGGAAGCCCACTGTGCATACCTTTTAAAAATAAAACAGCCATAGTATAATGTCTCTGTCTCAGGTATCTGAGCTTTTGTTAAATGATTGCTCGAATAATAAATTATGTAAAACCCGACATGTACACAATGAACACCTCTTAAATGGCAGACCTTGTGGGGGAGCCAATGAAGGGTAGAAATGATGGGCAGAAGTATGAGTGCCCTTGAAATGCTCAGAGTTGTGTGTGGGCACAGATGTATAGACAGATAATTAAACCCCACTGGAAATGGGACTCTAATGAAAGAATGTTACCAACAACTATGGGAACAAGGCAGAGGGGGTATTGGGGAGGTCTTCCCAGTGAGGTTGCATTTGACCTGGGGCTTAAAAAGGTGTACAAGAATTCTTTAGGTCAAATGAAAGTAACACCCTAGCAAGATAAAGCTTAATGTGCAGAGACGGGGCAGGGGAAATAGTTTATGTGGCTGGGGAAGTAGTTCTGGGGCAATGATGGGTAATGAACCTGGGGTGATTTGTTGGGTACCAATCACATCAAGTTTGCCTGATGGGACCATAGAAACGGGTCTCTCTCCCTTGCTCTTGCTTCACCAGCACCCAGCGCAGCACAGCTTGAGAGAATGCGTAAGTGTGTGCATGCGAGTGTCCCCACCATGTATGAGAACCTCACCGTGTCACTCTCTGTGGTTGCATCATTCATGGTCTTCCCAACTCCTCGCCTATTCTCCTTCTTCACTGATAGTCTTCCTTTCCCATAATCTTTCAACTTTCTCAATCTTTTGGTTTCCTCTTTCCATCTCATTGATATCCTTGTGTGTCCCTGTCCTAAAACTGCCTACTGTTGACTCTTCCCTCTCTCTGACTGCATTTCACCTTCACTTGCTGGGGCTGCCGACTGGTTGTATTCCCATGGGTGCCCACCTCATGGGTGCTGCACTTCTCTTACCTTGGATTGGGTTGGCCAAAAAGTTTGTTCAAGGTTTTCGTAAGATCTTACAAATGAACTTTTTGGCCAACCCATTGCTGCTACCATATACTGCTCTTACCCACTTATATTTCTCTCTCTTTTGAAACCCTTGGCTTCAAGCCCTCATTTTTCATCTTTGTGTCCCCAGCAGATGGAATAGTGCCTAGTATATAAGATTTGCTTTTTGTTGTTGTTTAGTCACTCAGTCATGTCCAACTCTTTTGCAACCCCATGGACTGTAGCCCACCAAGCTCCTCTGTGCATGGGATTTCCCAGGCAAGAATGCTGGAATAGGTTGCTATAGCCATCTCTAGGGGATCTTCCTGACCCAGGGATCGAACCTGTGTTTTCTGAATTGCGGGCAGATTCTTTACTCCTGAGTTACCAGGGAAGCCCCAAGCAAGTGCTTAGTAAATATTGAATAAGTGAATCTTACCTCCATTTAAGGATGGGCTGTTGATTGTTAGTTTCTGTCTTTATACCTGGCCCATCAAACAGTACAATGTTCTGTGTGCCTATTGGAGAGTGCAATTCTGTGGTTATAGAACAATCCAAATAAAACATAGTTCATGGGGATGGAGCATTTGTGAGAGTCAGTATCATATGCGGGGCTTCCCAGGTGGCTCAGTGGTAAAGAATCTGCCTGCCCATGCAGGAGACGCAGGTTCAGTTCCTGGGTCAGGCAGATCCCCTGGAGAAGGAAATAGTAACCCACTCCAGTGTTCTTGCCTGGGAAATCTCATGCACGAGGAGCCTGGTGGGCTACCTCCCGTGGGGTCATACAGAGTTGGACACGCATTAGTGACTACACAATAACAACAACAGCATATGAGACTTCAGAGCAGATTGGAGGCCGTGTTATTACTAGAAAACACAATTCTATTGAAAAGGAAACACTTTTCAATAAAGTCAATGTTGTAACACCAATGTTAATTTTCATAGTCTCGTGTTGAGGTTTATACGTGTTAATGCTTTTCAAAATATCAGTTTTTATTTTAATGACTAGTTGTCCCCCAGCTGACATAGACATCCTTACTGTGCTCTCACGGTCCTGATCCCAAGCTCTCTCCTCACCCAGCTTTATCCTCACTGCTCTCATCACGATTCAGTGCTAGAATGTAAACCATTTGCAGGCAGGGGTCCTTTTGTTCTTTCTCACTAGCCTATCTCAAAGCATAGCTTAGATATTTCATGAGGGAATGAATCTTCTAGCTATTCTTCTAAAAAGTTACCTAGCCATTGGCCTTCTGCCTGATATTAAAAATTCTTCATGCTGAAATTCTCTTCTTTTAAACTCTGAGAGTTAGGAGAGGCTACTCAGCAGCATATTTAAAAACCTTGGTATGCATCGGACAGAAAACAGTCATCCAACGTTATTAATAATTGTTTGCTTGTTTTAAGTGGCTTTTAAATAGTTTGAGTTACAATATGCAGAGGCATTTTCCCTGCTTTCAGTACTGCCCTTCTGCTCAGTACTCTGTCATTTGGGTGTAGGGTTGACTTATTTAAAGTAGAAAGTAAAGTAAAATGTAGAAGCCACTGCATATGTTAACTATGGAAATCAGGCCACTTTGCAAATAGGAACTACAAAGCCAGTGTTATCACATAACAATTATAAATTATTATTTGATGCCTTGCCTGTGTAGGAGACTTTTTTAAAGTAATATATTAATATTGTAAAAAGCTGGAGCCATGAACTGAATAAACACGCACACATAGAGAGAGCTGAAAACTTAACTACTTTTGCTTTGAACAATGGGACAAACAGAGCATGAAATTAAGTGTTGAGCACGTTAAATCTACAGATTTCAAACTTTTTATATGGTCACTTTTCAATGAGTAATACTAACTTGAAAACTAGTTTGACTCTTAAAAAGAATTATGGAGTGAAATACATTTGATGAGTAGAATAATATGATTGAACAGGTAGCTGCGAGGGAGGCCAGATTGACCCTGCTTGCCATATAAGAGATTTTTGTGCTTTGTAATCAATAATTCTAAATGACTCTGAAGGACTCCACTGATGTATAAAAGGTACAGAAAAATAGTGTAATGGAGGAACAGAGAATCAGTGGAAAATTAGTTTGGAATCCTTTTCTGGGCTTTTCTTTGAAAGATCAGAAAAATGTCCTGCACTCAATTCTCTCTGGTCTGTATATCCAATGTGTAACCCAGATATTTTTATTATTAAGATAATGTGCTTTCAAATCAAAGAGGTCAAGAAATGCTGCCAATACCTTTGAACCTCCAGCCTCTTTTTGCACCTGCTCAGAACTCCACATGGCTAAAAGATCAGAATTTAGAGCCCAGAAAATAAATGGAAAATAATGAGCATGCAAAGGCAGAGAATGAAGGTTTTTGTTTTTGTTTTAATTTAACTACCTGTGTAAATTCAAGAGAAAAATTGGAAATGGAGTAAAAAGTGAAAAGGGGAGCTTATTAAAAGGGAATAAACAGGAGACAAAAAGCAAACATTTGAAAGAGGAGTTTTGATGATTTATGGGGAAATGCGATTTTAGGTAAGGAATGAAATGGCATTTTTGGCATACCTTTTAGTGTCGTTACTCATTCCTACAGACTCTGGGTGATGCTTGGTGAGTGGAAGATTTTTTCCTGTTTTGGATTTGTTAAGCACTTCTGTAGTATCCCAGATTTCATTTTCACAAATAACATTCGTGTGCTGAGTGAGCCTTGCTCAGTGAGATTCCAGATTTCTATTTATGCCCCTGAAATGATCCTCAATAGAGAAGATCCAACAGCCACAAGGACCAAAAAGACAAGACAGACTGGAAGAAAGACTGAACAAATGAAAATGCTTCTCTCAGTCAAGACGTATGTGTACTGATTATTGGAAGCTTCGGTTCGTGTTTAATTGGCTGTTTGTGGTCAGAGAGAAGGCTGGCCTACTCTTCTCTGGCCTTTATTTCTCTTGTGAATAAAGCTGCCTGATTTATGCCAGGATCTAAGAAATCAACAGGATATAATGCCATGTTTCTTACCTTTTCATACTGTTTTTGGAAGAGGTTATGGAATGGCAACCATCAAATCCTTTGCATTTTTTCCTTCTAGTAGATCTGGGTAAATTAGGCCACTGAGAAATAACAAAGCTGGTTTATTATGCAGCTGTCAGTGAGTGTTTCTAAAAACATGCTTAATTCTGATTTGCACCTGACCTACACTTCAGTAGCAATAAATAGAGTAGCCGTAGAAGGAAGAGTAGATATAGCAACAGTAGAAGCAAAAAGAAAATAACAGTAATGGTAGAGGCTCTTAGTTATTAATAATTATTAATCATCAGGAGTAACAGAATAAATGACATGTTTTGAGTTTATTTTCTCATCAGAGTCACCATGTGTGTTCAGTTGCTGTCATGTCCAACTTTTTGTAACCTGTGCACTGCAGCACACCAGCCTTCCCTGTCCTTCACTATCTCCCAGAGTTTGCTCAAATTCACATCCATTGAGTTGGTGATGCTATGTAACCATCTCATCCTCTGCCTCCTGTCTCTCCTTTTGCCCTCAGTCTTTCCCAGCATCAGAGTCTTTTCCAATGAGGTTGGCTCTTCATATCAGGTGGCCAAAGTATTGGAGCTTCAGCTTAAGCATCGGTCCTTTCAAGGCTGATTTCCTTTAGATTGACTGGTTTGATCCCCTGGAAGTCCAAGGGGCTCTCAAGAGTTTTCTCCAGCACCACAGTTAGAAAGCATCAATTCTTCAGTGATCAGCATTCCTTATGGTCCAACTCTCACATCTGTACATGAGTACTGGAAAAAATCATAGCTTTGACTAAATGGACGTTTTTCAACAAAGTGGTGTCTTTGCCTTTTAATACTCTGTCTAGATGTGCCATAGCTTTCCTTCCAAGGAGCAAGTGTCTTTAAAAGTCACCACAGCAGAGGCATAAAGACATTATCACCTGCTTAAAATTAAATAGCCAGTGTATGGAAAAGCCAAGGTACAAATCTAGGTCTCTGGAATTTCATTTGAACAGAGCCAGCTGAGTGCCTGTTCATGGTGTCATCCAAGCTCCCTTACCTGATCTTTGGTCTTTCAGACTCATGTGTGAATGTGAAGCACACTGTGAACGTCTCCTCTGTGTCGGTCAGTGCTCAGTAACCCACACGTAGTATACAATGCAAGGTGCTAATCAGGTGACCAGTAAGTGCATATGAATGAAAGAATGAGGACAGAACCCTCATGATTTTTAAATTCAAATATCCAAGATTGCTGTTGCTTGGCAGGTTGCTTCATTGTACCCCTTTGTCTTACACAAAAACCTTTCTCTCCCATCAAACTGGATCAGCAAATGGCACAAGGAAGACCGACTTCTGATCCAGCATGTAAGAAGCTTGGAAGTCGTCCCTCTATCCTAATAACAAGAAAAAGCTGGACACACTGAAAAATCAATAACTCTTCTTAGATCCACAAGAGAAGTGAGGTCACATAGCAAACTACTGCCTCCTTAATTAGAGAGACTAATAGGCAAATACAGAGACTCACATCTCACCCGGAGAAGGCAATGGCACCCACTCCAGGACTCTTGCCTGGAAAATCCCATGGACGGAGGAGCCTGGTCGGCTGCAGTCCATGGGGTCGCACAGAGTCGGACACGACTGGAGTGACCTAGCAGCAGCGGCGGCACATCTTGCCAAAGCATGAATGTCCATGTAGACCAGCACTGGGCTAGGGACACCTGAGCTGTCATTGATGAATTGGAGACTCAGTGGAGGACACTTAAATTACTCAGTGAAAGAAGCTAACCTGAAAGGGCTACAAACTATATAATTTCAACTGTGGCATTATGGAAAGTCAAAATTATGGAGATAGTATAAAAGATCACTGGTTGTCAGGGGTTAGGGAAGAGGCAGTAATGAACAGGCTAAGCACAGAGGATTTTTAAGGCAACAAAACTATCCTTTATGGTAGCATAATGGTTAATAGCTGTCATTATCCGTCTGTCCAAACACACTCAAAAAACGTGTAACACCTAGAGTGAATCCTAATGTAAACTGTGGACACTGTGGATGATGATGTATCGACGTAGGTTCATCAGTTGTAACAAATGTACCTCTCTAATGGTGAATAATGCTGATGGGGGAGACTGTGCATGTGCGTGGGCAGAAGTATGTGAATAATCTCTGTACCTGCCGCTCAACTTTCAGTTCAGTTTAGTCACTCAGTCATGTCCGACTCTTTGTGACCCCATGGACTGCAGCATGCCAGGCTTCCCTGTCCATCACCAACTCCCAGAGCTTACTCAAACTCAGGTCCATCAAGTCAGTGATACCATCCAACCATCTCATCCTCTGTCGTCCCCTTCTCCTCCTGCCCTCAATCTTTCCCAGCATCAGGGTCTTTTCAGATGAGTCAGTTCTTCGCATCAAGTGGCCAAAGTATTGGAGTTTCAGCTTCAACATCAGTCCTTCCAGTGAATATGCAGGTCTGATTTCCTTTAGGATGGACTGGTTGGATCTCCTTGCAGGCCAAGACTCTCAAGAGTCTTCTCCAACACCACAGTTCAAAAGCATCAATTCTTCGGTGCTCAGCTTTCTTTATAGTCCAACTCTCACATCCATACATGACTACTAGAAAAACCATAGCTCTGACTAGATGGACATTTGTTGGCAAAGTAATGTCTCTGCTTTTTAATGTGCTGTCTAAGTTGGCCATAGCTTTTCTTCCAAGGAGCAAGTGTCTTTTAATTTCATGGCTGCAGTCACCATCTGCAGTGATTTTGGAGCCCAAAATCACAACTTTGCTGTGACCTTAAAGCTGCATTAAAAAATAATTGTTGTTTTTTTTTTTAAACTTACACAAAGACACAAAGTGATAAAGTGTAATTCTGTATTCTCATTTTAGAATTTATACATTATCATCATCAAGAATCAGTGCAGACTCTGGAGATAGACCTATCTTAACTGTTTGATTTATTTGTCATCTAAAGAATATTTACTGTGTGCCAAGTGCTAGGTGCAGAGAGTATAGTAGTAGACAAGTAAATGGAAAATTATTAGATAACAAGGACTATAATACATTAAAATGTTTGGGGAATTAGTTATGAACTGATGCTCAAGGAAGTCAGCCCTGAGGAAGTGATGTTGAAACAGATCTGAATAACAAGCCAGTGCTAATCAGGATCAGAGCTGAAAATGGCTAGCCTTTGGTGCTTACTGTAGAACGGGGATGGGCTTCTTGTGTTGGAGGAGCAGGAAGAAGGTGAGAATGTCTTGACCTTAGAACATTAAGGCCAAGGCAGAGAAGAATTGGAGATAGCTTTGGAGAAGAATTGGAGCCCAGGAAAGGGCTTTTCAGGCTAGAGGATGGAGTTTGGATTTTATTATAAGTGGAAGGAGAAGATAATGAAGAACTGAATCAGATTTACACACTTAAGAGTTTATCCTTATTGAGCTATGGACAATAGATTATAGATGGCAAGTGTGGAAGTTGGGAAATGAGACAGAAAATTATTGCTGAAGTCTAGGTGACAAATTGTTACCTTTGGGGGTTGGAAAAAGCAAACTTGAGTAGAAGGATCCCAGACACAATTTTCATGCAGACTCCGTAGTCCTGGTATGGATCATGCATATTTAAATATTAGAAAAAGGGTGAGGGAAAGGTAAGGAATCAAAGAATGATTACTGGACTTTGGGTCATATCTTCCAGGATGTTGAAACAGTGGCAGAAAAACAGAATTGAGGGAAATTGTGAATTCGTTTTAGGATATGTTGAGTTTAAAAGTCCTATTGGGCATCCAAGTGAGACATAAAATAGGTGACTTGTCTAAATAAGTTGAAGTTAGAGATACTGAGGAAGAAGTATAAAACTTGGGTATCACTGACTTATAGACAGTATTTAAAGCCAACAGGACTTGAAATTACCACAGCTGAGAGTGCACATAGAGAACAGAAGTGGCTCTAGCATCAATGCCAGAACAGAGCACTTAGGAGTGAGTTAGAGGAGAAGCAGGAGACACAAGAGACACGGGTTTGATCCCTGGGTCGGGAAGATCCCCTGGACTAGAAAATGGCAACCCAGTATTCTTGCCTGCAAAATTCCATGGACATAGGAGCCTGATGAGGTACAGGCCATGGGGATGCAAAGAGCTGGACACTACTGAGCAACTGAGCACACCATCTATCCATCCATCTAGAGAAGAATCAGCTTGCAAAAAGAGACGTAACTGGAGAGGTAGAAGGAAAACCATTAGAGTGAGATGTCTGGAAACCAGGAGAAGGAAGTATTTCACCATCACAGTTTGTCTCATGGTGTCAGATGCAACCGAGGGGCCACATGAAGGGAGGTGTGCTATTGGAAGAAGTGATACTTCATCCAGGACTTGGCCACCTGGATGCCTCAGTGGCCATGACAAGAGCGTGTTCACTTGGAGGAAGAGGGAGGGAAGCCCACAAGGTCAACAGCATGCAGTGCTGAAACAGATGGTTGCCTTAGACAATTCTTTCTGTCTTTCTGTGAAGAGAATGGACAAATAGGGCAATAGCTGGAGGTAGGGAAGGGGGAGATTGGGTTTTCAAAATACATTGTGGCAGAAAAATCAGGAACAATATACATTGTCTATTAATGGAGAAATGATTCCATTGTTAGCTTTTCATTGGAACACAAGTGTGTGTGCCTATATGTGAACATATATTCTTTTGCATGTAGAAAAAAGTATAACAATTTTTAGAAACAAGTAAATATGGCAATCATTTGTACTGACCGTAAACTGAGCACAGATGTCTGTGTCTTCTTCCTGCTAAATACCATGAAACTCTGCTCAATGTTATGTGGCAGCCTGGAGGGGAATGGGGGGAGAATGGATCCATGTGTATGTATGGCTGAGTCCCTTTGCTGCTCACCTGAGACTATCACAGCATTATTAATCGGCTGTGAAAGTGTTAGTCTCTCAGCTGTGTCCAACTCTTTGTGACCTCATGGACTGTAGCCCACCAGGCTCCTCTGTCCGTGGAATTCTCCAGGCAAGAATACTGGAGTGTTTTGCCATTTCCTTCTCCAGAGGATCCTCCTGACCCAGGGATCGAACCTGGGTTTCCCTCCTTGTGGGCAGATTCTTTCCCATCTGAGCCACAGGGAAGCTGTTCTCCTGAAAGTATCACAACATTGTTAACTGGCTGTAACCCAATGCAAAATAAAAAGTTATTAAAAAATAAGATAACGGTAGGGGAATATAAACATTGATGGCAATAACAATGAGAAAGGAAGAGGGGTGGGGAGACACCAGTGAGTTTCATTGTAAAATCTCAAAGAGGTTCTAGACTTGGGGACAGGAGTAGAAACAGGATGTAAAATAGGGGATCAGTAAAGCAATGTTCATCAGTCTTTTCCTTGCCCATTCCTGCTTGTAGAAAGAAAGCCTAATGGCCAGGTGTTTATGCCTCAAGCAAA
The DNA here is from genome assembly GCF_003369695.1 of Bos indicus x Bos taurus. Lineage (NCBI taxonomy): Eukaryota > Metazoa > Chordata > Mammalia > Artiodactyla > Bovidae > Bos > Bos indicus x Bos taurus. The sequence goes on from NC_040089.1 coordinate 46,111,519, forward strand.
GAAATAGTATGTCTCTTAAAGGTTAACTTTTTTAAGTGTGTGGGATGAACTGGAGCATATTGTGTGGGTATTAGCACTCAAGAGTGAGGTCATCTTCATTTTGGCATTTGGGGATCATTTTGAGTAATAGGTTACTCAGGCATCACGCCCAGTGCAAATGCACAGAAATCCCTGTCTAGTCTCCACTGCCGCTTTTTTTTTTTTTCACTAGGAGATAAAGATATAAACCAGATATTTGCAGGAAACCTACAGATAAAGCCAAATATGTGCAAAGAGAACTTTTGAATAATAAAATCCTCCTTTTAAAAATTCTTCTTGTATCCTCAGAGATATTCAGAAACATACTGCATCCATATAAAATGCATTCATTTTTTTCCTGGATGCTGTGAAAAAGGTACATATCTAAGAATAAGTCAGCCCATGGAAATTACAATACAATTTTTGAAATAAATTTTAAAATGTCATAGATTATTTGGCACATGAAATTGAGAAAAATCTCTCCCCATGTGTAGAACAAGGGTTGGCAAACTTTTTTCTGTGAAGATCCAGAGAGTAAATATTTTCAACTTTGCAAGCCATTTGGTCTCTGTCAAAATCATTCACTCTAGTTTTGTAGCCTGAGGGCAGATAGGCATAGCCAAGTTCCTGTAAAACTTGACGGACACTGAAGTTTGAGTTTCACATAACTTTCACCCATCATAAAATATTACTATTCTTTGGTTATTTTAACTATTTAAAAATAAAAACTATGGTTAATTAGATTGTGGACCATACAGAAACAGGTAGTGGATGGACTGGCCCATGGAACCATATTTTATTGGCCCTTAATGTTGATGAATGTATGGATGATACGTGGAAACAGCAAACGAAATTGTGGAATGAGTTTAAGCAACTGTTGGCATATAAGAAAAGAAACTATCTGGTTTTCATGTTGGGAAGCTTCTTTGAAATTCTCAGCAAATATGACATTGGAATGCTGAGAATGTGACACAAGAAAAAAATCCAAACCAGACTAATTGGCTCAACATTTGAACAGTATTTACACAGTCATAATAGGGTAAATGCTGCTTACTGATCTTTTTAACTTTGAATCTATCTACAGTCATAATGCGGCAGACCAGATAGAGGTTGTAGGGCAAAATATCCACCATTAACCATGACAATATAAAAATAATAGTGTGGATGATGGAGGTGGGACTTGGAAGGAGGTGAGCAAGTATTGAAAATGTAGGAAGAAGAAATGAACAACCATAGAAAAAATGTAAAGGGGCTTATTTGGAAAATCCTATATTTAAATATATCAAGGCTACAAAGATAACCAATTAAGAACTAAAGTTATTAATACAAAGAGTAAACCAAGGAGAAGGAAGAGGGACACTAGCATTATGTGTGTGAATTTCTCATCCTTCTCATGGAGAAATCTACAGATAATTCTCTAAGTTTGGTAGGTTAAAGAGACTGAAAAGAAGAATCATTAAGAGAGTGCCCCTGGAAATTGCAACTGGGATTGGAGAAGGGAGATATTTAAGTTAGGCTGTGTGTGTGTTCAACTTTGAAGAACTAATTGTATCCAGTGAGAAGACATGGAACTTTTGTTTTTCAGTGTAAGCTCCTTTGTATATCTTCTTTAAAAAAAAAAAAAAAAAAAAGCATGTGCATGCTTTCCTTGATAGCAACAAGAGGTTAAAAATAGACAGGATGACTATAGAGGCATAAAAATGACCTAAATTGGTAAGCTAGTGAAAGTACGTGATTTTTTGTTCAGAGGGAAATATAGCCTTAAAAATATGTGCGTAGACATGGTTTGTGGGAAAAAATAGTTTATGACAATAAAGGTAATTGTGTTGATGAGATCAATCCGAAGTAAAAATTTTCTTTAATTATATGAAAGTATTTGAAAGGTAAATGTACATATACAAGAAACATATATTTTTGCTTTTGTGATAAAATGCATGGTACTCTATTTTATTCTCTTCCCTTGTATGTACTAAGGTCTTCAGAGCTCTATCAGCCTTAGATTGTCAGGCTATTTTGTCCATCTGGCCAGTTTATCTGAACTAGAATTCACCCCTGTATTAGTCAGCTTGGGCTGCCATAATAAAACACCATCAAATTGAGTAGCTTAAATAAGAGGACTTTCTGTTGTCACAGTTCTAGAGGCTGGAAGTCTAAGATCAGAATGCCAGCATGCAGATTCTGTTGAGAGCTCTCTTCCTGGCTTGGAAATGGGCCACCTTCTTGCTGTGTCCACACCCTGGAGAGAGCTACAAAGAGCTCTCTGATGTCTCTTCTTCTCTAAGGACAGTAATCCTATGGGATCAAGACCCCACCATATGACCTCATTTAACCTTAATTAGTCCCATAAAGTCTCTGCCTCTGAATACAGTCACACTGAGGGTTAGGGGTTCAACATATGTATTGGCGACGCAGACACTTAGTCTGTAATGGCCCTCATTGAACTAAGTTTCATGTGGTTCAGTTGAACTTACAAACAAATTATTCTGCCACTGGGAAGTCATGGGCCTGGAGAATGACAATCCTTTATATAGGCTTGACTTTTAAAGCCTGATAACACTAGTATTAGAAGCTTTACATAGACTGTAGCTCTGACCCTAACAGATTGTAGAGATTTTAAGCTTTCCAAACCCAAGTCCCCATTCTATCCCTGCTAAATATACCTAGAGCAACATTCTCCTAGGGCTTTTGTTTCCTCCTGTGTGCCAGCAGCATGATGCCCTCAACTTCCTGAGACCCATCAGCCCTCTTTTTCTGTATATTCATCCAAAGTGAACACTTAGCCTTTTGATTATTTCATTTGGTCATCACAACAGCTTTGCAAGATGGAGAGAGATGTTTTTATCCACATATTATTGGGGATGTAGTTGAGAGACAGAGATGAGCCTTGCCTTCCTTCCCATATAGTACAAAAAAATGTGCCTCCTTCCATAATAAGGATAAAGAGCCCTGGACTAGGGGTCTTATGACTGGTGCCAGTTCCAGCTCTAAGCTTGGCATACTCAGGACAAAGGCAGCTCAGATTTATCTTCATTGATTCAGTTAAGGAAGCAGTCTAGCCCTGGGCACCTCAGTAAGATGTCATATCTTTTTGTCCCTGCATCCAGCAGGCCAACATGATATCATAATCCTCATTTCCTGCTGTGTTCATGGAGTAAGAACAGAGTTTGAATTCACTAGCAGTGTGACCTTGGATGAGTTACTTCACCCCTCTAAGCCTGTTCCTTTATAAACTGAAAATAATAATTACTTTGTGGATTGTTGGAAAGATTGTAGGTTTTTGGAAAGATTAAAGATGATTTATCTAAAGCACTTAAAACAATTCTCGCTCCCATATGCTGTTATAAAACTGTGCCTAATATTATGTCTAGAATGGTATTAATCTCCTCTGCCACTTTCCCAAGCCCAATTTGGTCCAATTTAACCAGACCTGTTCTAGCAATTTCAGAGGAGCAAGAAACAGGCCCAAGTGCAAAAGATCTCTTGACCTCACCTATCATCAGCTCTGCCTTGTTCTTCTGATCAAAGCAAGTCACCAGGCTCCCTTCTCCCCTACCCCTATATTTAAGAGATGGATAAATAAATAGGTGCTACCTTGGGAATCTAAGGACCCTGGGTCATATTGCAAAGGGTCTTTTTTGTTTTTTTGCACGAGGATATTTTTGTTATCAGTGTACCACATTGTTGTTCCAAAGGAATTTTAGTAAAAATATGAAACAAGGATGATCAACAACCATTTTTATGCTTCCTGTTTGGTTTCGTTTGTGCTCCTGTTCATCCAGAATTCTTGCAGGGGTTTGCCCATCAGGTACGTGCTTGGAGTGCACATGTGCCCTGGCTCCTTGCACCTACCCACAGGGTATGCTCTTCTGGACAGATAGCTGATGGGTTTCCCGCCTTACTCTCCCTTCGTGTCCCTCTTGACAGGCGCAACAATCGGGGCTGATAGGAAAGGCAGGCCTTGATAGTCAAGCCATCCAGGAGGCCAGAGGGATCTCGTTTCCTATTGATGGCCTGTATATGTCTGTGTGTTCCCTCCATGAGGTTTTATTGTTAGAAACCCTGATGCATACCCAGTATCCCACACTTGGGATGCAGCAGATCTTAACCAGCATTGAATGCAAGCATCCGCTTCACAGCTTGTGAGCAGTAGGGTATACACATCTGGATGATGTGCCTTTGTAAATATTTAGGTGCCTGGGGAATCGGGGATTTATCTTTGGTGTGAAATTAGGGTGCTTTCTGTCTGACTATCCCTGGAGACATGGAAGAGCTGACTCTGAGTCGGATAAAAACCAATGGCACAACCTATTGTTGGAAGGCATGAAGTGACGTTTGTGTGGTTGCAGCAAAGCCAGCCTGAATAAGGAGGACCGTTTCCTCGTGTCTCCTAATTTGGTATCTTTATTTTTTCGTCTTTCCTTTCTTTCCTTCTTCAGCATTTGCTCGCCCTCTCCCTGCTCCTATATCTACCTTTTCCACCAGTGCCTTTTCGTCTTCCTTGTTTCATACCAGCTGTTTTCCTTCGGATCTCTGCTTAGTACTCCTAACGCCATCTCACAATGCCTGTAACTGAGCTCCAGTCAGCCAGATTCCAAAGACTGACTGTGTCCACCACACTATTGCTTCCCCGCATCGGGCCTGAGAATCCAGTAGGCGGGTGTCCTGGTGCCCTTCAAGAGATGTGACTGTAACTCTCCTGAGAACATAGTGTGTGCAGACACTTTTAAGCATATTTCTCATCCTTCTACCAAGGACAAGATCGGAATTGTTTCCAGCATGTTGAGGAGCATGTTTAGAAAGATTCGGTGACCTGCCCAAGGTCACAGTGCTAGTGAATGCCAGAACTGGCCTTCCATCCAGGTCTGCCTGATTCCAGATGCCAAGTTCTTTCATTACATCACTCTTTGTATCATTCAAAAAAGAAAAAAAAAAAGGATCAGAGATGTGAGCTATCTTGCTAAGAATTATAGTGCCAGACTGCCTCTGCATTTTTGGCTCACTATGAGAGACATCTAATCGGAGGAAAGCCTGTTTTACTCCCAACCTGGGAATGTCAAAAGCACAGCTGGGACTTGAACCAGTTTTCTGACACTCAAGGATATAGGAGCTGTGATATATGATAGACAGACCTTTCTTTCATTCCTTCCACAAATTATCAGTGCTGTGTGCCAGGCACTATTCTGAAGTGTGGGATTCTTTGTGAAATACAAAAGATCTTTGCCCTTGAGGAGGCTGCAAGCTGGTGGAAAGAAACTGATAATAAACAAAAGACAAAGTTAACTCTGGTACTTGCTATGGAGATGGAAACAGTGGAACAAGGTAATGAGTTCTGGAAGCTGGAGGAGAGAGTGTTGCATTTTTAATTAGGGGAGATTGGGCAGGATGTATTGGAAAGGTAGTATTGGAACAAAGGCTTGAAGGAAGTGAGGGAATTAGCTATGTGTAGGTATCTGGGGGAGACCATTTCAGGCAAAACAAGGAGTGGGTATAGTTGGCATGTGTGAGTAACATCAAGAAAGTGTAGTGGAAGCGCATGTTTTGGGAAAAAGTAATAGAGGTGGCATCGCAGATTTAGGTGCTCAGATTGCTCGAGGTTGTGTAGAACATTGTAAAGATTTCAAATAAGGGCAAGGGGAAAACAAAATGCTCTGTTAGGTGCATTGGGTACCTTGATGAAGTACTCTAGATGTGGCATAATAGTGTTTCTAATCATGACTGTAGCAGTGTTGGTGATGAAAGATAAGTGGATCTGCATACAATGGAAAGTAGACCCCTCAAGTTTCCCCAGTAGATGAGACATGGACTACGAGAGAAAGGCATCCATGATTAATCCAAGACTTGGGATTTCAGCAACAGAAGCAGGCCATCTCTCTCAGATGAGCTGTAGACAGCAGTCTGGGGAGGAAGAATAGGAGATCATTTTTGGCGAAGGTGAATTAGACTGTTTCCTAACAAAGAATTGTGGAGGGAAAGGAGGGAAGAGGTGGGAATCAGGTTAGATATAAACACATAAACTTTGTGTGGTTAAGAAGAAAACAATAGTGTAGTGCTCTATTCCCATTGACTAGAACAGGCCAAGCATGTAATAAATGTTTTATAAATATTTCTTGAATAAACAAAAACTCAGCATATCAAAAAAAGAGAATGTTTCCTAGATATGCAAATAGAAATGTGAAGTCATCAGTTTTACAGTTTGAAGAGAAGTTACGCCTGGAGATATGATTTGGGATTCATCATATACCAATGTTTAAAAAAAAAAAAAGACATGTGATCCCATGGAGAGCCCCAGTGTGGTGTGTGAACTGGAAATAAGTCTAGCAAGTAGTGAAATTTGTCTTGAATTGCTCCAAAAGTAAGACTCAAAAAGCAGTGAGAAAGATGATGGAGGTCTGAATTTGGCTTTGAAACAAAAGACCATTTGATGTATTTGATACAAAAGACTATTGCTTATAGACATGAAATAATAGCACCTTTCACAGGACACGTTTTCTAATGCTGCAAACTTTCAGAGAGAATCTTGAAACTAGATTGCCATTTTTGCAGGTCTAGGTTTCTCTAGATCTGTGCAGCTTCAAAAAAAAAAAAAAAAGAGAGAGAGAGAAAAGAAAAATGTAGTAATTATTTTCAGGTACAGGATTGACATTTGATCTTTATGTATTCAAGTGGTTGTTTATACACACACACACCCTTGATGTATCCATCCTGATCCAGGTTTCTGGTCACCATTTTAGATGTCTTAAACTGGATTGGACTCTTGCCTTGGGTTTAAACTTGAACCTACCATTTAGATTCCTTCAAATTTTCAGTTTCTGTAGTTCAGAGCATTTTGGAAGGAAAAAAGGCCATCAAACATTTAATATGGACAAGCTAAGGGAAAACAACTATCAGGCCAAACATCTTTTTCTTTTTTTTTCTTTAATGGCACCACCATGATGATGCCTTAAAATAGTGATTCTCAAGCTTTTAATTCCAGGACCCTGCTATACTTTTTAAAGTTATTGAGGACCTCAAAGACGTTTTCTTTACATGGATGGTGCAGATATGTGAGAATAACCAAATGCCCTATTTAATAAGGATCTCAAATGATGGACTGAAACCTGTGAAATTAATGTTGATTAAAAAAATCTGCTTCAGGGTCAGAGAGTGCTAATTTGACAGAAATTCATCTAAAGAAGATGCAAAGTTTTAGAACTTTCCCTTAAGTTCAGTACAAGTCATTGATATGACTCAGTAATAATGAAGGTTTAGACTTAATAACACATTTCATTTTTGTAGTCGCCACACTTAGGACACTACCTTTTGAAGGAAATACTAACAAGCTACAATACCTGGTGGAGGAGACTGGAAAGTAAAAGGTCTGAAACAGATGCCCTATGAAGAACTGTTGGAGGAATTGATCAATGCCATACTGTATACTTGGGAAAAAATGACTGAAGTTGCATAGCTGCTACTGCTAGTTAGAGGTGCCACACTGCTCACAAGAGATGAGCACCACAATTAGGAAGCATACAGTGATCCAGGTGATAACTGAAGCAGTAGTCAATGTTGGAAAATGTGAATGAAATGAATCTTTCATTCATTCAAGAGGAAAAGTGTTTAACTTTTACCTGGAAACTTTCTAGCAGTGAGATATCTTCTCTTGGGGAGGCAAGATGTTTAAGAGCTTCATTCACCATGGAGATATTTTGGTTTAAACCCGAGAAGGACCAAGTGGATCTCATAAACTACCCGGGGAATAAAATATAATAGAAGAGATACCTTTTAAAATTTGTCTAATCACATTTTTCCCTTGAAAGAGTGAAGGTGGCCAAAGAGGGCATTCAGTTCAGTTCAGTTCAGTCACTCAGTCGTGTCTGACTCTTTGTGACCCCATGAATCGCAGCATACCAGGCTGCAACTGGTGTCCCTGTCCATCACCAACTCCCGGAGTTCACTCAAACTCATGTCCATTGAGTCAGTGATGCCATCCAGCCATCTCATCCTCTGTCATCCCCTTCTCCTTTTGTCCCCAATCCCTCCCAGCATCAGAGTCTTTTCCAATGAGTCAACTCTTTGCATGAGGTGGCCAAAGTACTGCAGTTTCAGCTTTAGCATCATTCCTTCCAAAGAAATCCCAGGGCTGATCTCCTTCAGAATGGACTGGTTGGATCTCCTTGCAGTCCAAGGGACTCTCAAGAGTCTTCTCCAACACCACAGTTCAAAAGCATCAATTCTTCGGCACTCAGCTTTCTTCACAGTCCAACTCTCACATCCATACATGACCACAGGAAAAACCATAACCTTGACTAGACGAACCTTTGTTGGCAAAGTAATGTCTCTGCTTTTGAATATGCTATCTAGGTTGGTCATAACTTTCCTTCCAAGAAGTAAGTGTCTTTTAATTTCATGGCTGCAGTCACCATCTGCAGTGATTTTGGAGCCCAGAAAAATAAAGTCTGACACTGTTTCCACTGTTACCCCATCTATTTCCCATGAAGTAATGGGACCAGATGCCATGATCTCCGTTTTCTGAATGTTGAGCTTTAAGCCAACTTTTTCACTCTCCACTTTCACTTTTATCAAGAGGCTTTTGAGTTCCTCTTCACTTTCTGCCATAAGGGTGGTGTCATCTGCATATCTGAGGTTATTGATATTTCTCCCGGCAATCTTGATTCCAGCTTGTGTTTCCTCCAGTCCAGCATTTCTCATGATGTACTCTGCATAGAAGTTAAATAAGCAGAGTGACAATATGCAGCCTTGACGTACTCTTTTTCCTATTTGGAAACCAGTCTGTTGTTCCATGTCCAGTTCTAACTGTTGCTTCCTGACCTGCATATAGATTTCTCAAAAGGCAGATCAGGTGGTCTGGTATTCCCATCTCTTTCAGAATTTTCCACAGTTTATTGTGATCCACACAGTCAAAAGCTTTAGTACTTAAAAATTACTTAATTTAAATGCCAAGTATTCTGTAAATTAGCCCATCCTTCTTGATAATTAAAGGCACTTTTTGGTAAATGAGCATAAAAGCTGCTAGAACAGACATTAATGGGGTATTGTGTGAGTATACGTGTTCATCCCTCCTCCCCTCTCTTCCTTCCTTTCTCTAATCTTGAGTAAGATTACACAATGGAAGACAATAAAAGAGAAGACTTGAAACTAAAGAAAAGACATTACAAGATGGTAAGAGAGGAAGAAACAATTTTAGAGTTTACAAATACCTGTAGCATCACATTATAAGCAAGTATGTTTACCACTTTCTGATATTTGGGCATAAAGCTTTCTTTGTCCTGCCAATGGCAGTAAACAGTCTTTGCTTTCTCTACTTTTTCCAATCAACCCACTGGGCTTCATGTGAGCCGAACTCATTAAGAGTTTGCACAGCCATTGGGGGCTTAAAATTTCGGCATTCTCATATAAATCGAAACCCAGTAAATTAAAAAATAAAAAGAATTTATATTGCAAAACAAATAATGGATAACTGAATTATAAGATAAAATTTCGCTTTAAAAGTATTTTGTAATATGTTCTTTCAATATCAAGCTCCTTTAAAACATTTTTTATTACTTAGCAGAAATGCCACAAGTTTACCTTAAACAACATGTAACTTAAGAATTTTTTCTAGAACTTCCCTGGAGGCCCAGTGGTTAACGTCTGTCTGCCAATTCAGGGGATATGGGTTCAACCCCTGGTCCAGGAAGATCCCACGTGCCATGGGGCAACTAGGCCCATGTGCCACAACTAGCGAAGACTGCGTGCTCTGAAGTCCATGCTTTGCAACGAGAGAAGCCGCCGCAGTGAGAAGCCCGTGCACCGCAACCAGGGAGTAACCCCACTCCCCACAGCTAGAGAAAGCCCGTGCAGCAACGGAGACCCAGCACAGCCAATAAATAAATACATTTCTTAAAAAAACAGAAGAACCCTTTCCAATTAAATGCAAATCAGAAACTAGTAGAAAACATAGTTGAAATTATGGATTAAAGCAAAATTAAAATGGGAATTTCTTGCAAAAAATAATTTGCAGACAACTTTCCTTTAAAGTCCTTTTAAAGGACTTTCAGAAATGTCATGTGTCTTTTACATAAAGTGAGGTGTCTGTAAAACAGAAAGTGAAGGCGTATGAAATGCACATTCACATTGCCTATAGAAAGGCCAGGACCAATTCATAAAGAAAATGCCTGGAATTCTGCATGAAGTCCAGTGCATAGGGGTTAAGATAACAAACTGCCTCTGGCCTCTTTCAGGGCAGCAGAATAAACCAAAATTGTCTCCAGGGCTGGAAATCAGATACAACAGACCTCCTGAGCATGGAGCAAGAAATAGGGCAGGTGTTTTTTCTAATGTTTGCCTCAGGCAATATTTTTTTTTAAATTACTTTCTAATAAATATGAAATACTCTCTCTTTGTTTTATGAACTATTATTTTGGTTTAGACTCTTACTGTGAGGGGAAATACACCATGTTCGAGAAAATTATCTAATGTTGGGTGTAGAGAGAGGCATGCCTGTTGAATGGGAGGGGCAAGGAAGTAACACCATGAAGAGTGGACAGCTTTACACCTCCCAGTGGGACAATGTGAATATTGAATAGGCTGACGTGAGTTTGACACATGTTTGTTGTTCCAAATTGCGCAGAGAAATAAAGTATAAGCTCTTTAAAGACATCAGGTGATGGCACTGACTCCGCAAGCTCGGTTGCTGTTGAGGGCGTCGTAATTGAGGAGGAGTGGAAGTTGATGGGGGCGGCTGTTGACCGGGAGAAGTTGAAGCAAAACAAATGAAAGTCTGCTGTGAGAATAGAGAAAGCAGCTGCAGACCCGGGCAGTGGGAATCACAATGGCTCTTCACAAGTTAACGTGTAGCCAACTAATAACAAGTTCAGATTAGAGCCAAGGCTGCGAGTCAGTTGATAAATGGGGCCAATACTTACATCACATTCTGAGTAAGAGACAAACAGGGCTTATTAAGGCCAGGAATCTCTGTCCCTCCCCATTGGATCTGTTATGCCTGTTTACAAGGAAGCATATCCCCATAGGCTCATATAATCTTAAAAATGTATGCCTGAAGCTTCACCATCTAACACCAAATTCCTGCAGAGTAAGAGGAGAGTGTGGGCTTCCATGGTGACTCAGTGGTAAGGAATTAGCCTGCTACTGTAGGAGATGTGGGTTCAGTCCCTGCATTGGGAAAATCCCCTGGAGAAGGAAATGGTAACCCACTCCAGTATTCTTGACTGGGCAATCCCACGGACAGAAGAACCTAGCAGGCTACAGTTCATGGGGTCACAAAGAGTTGAACACGACTTAGTGACTAAACAACAAGAACAGAGAGTATAGGGTGGAGGCAAATCAAGGCCGCACCTGGAGCGTTAGCCTCAGCGCACCTGGATTTACAATAAAAGGAAGTTTATCACACAAGCGTACGTGGTGGGCTGGAAAGGGTGTGTTCTGCATTGACTGGGGATGTTGGGATTCATCTCCTCCTGAATCCCCAGTTGATGGGGCTTGTCTTGGTGCTGAGGGTACTTCATTCCCTAGGAAATGAGCAAGTGAAGGAATAACCTCCCAGGAAGTTTGATATATTGATGTGTAAGCAGTTTTACCCTCCTGCCTCTCCCTTCCTAATTTACAGCCTTCTGTGACTGGTTTATAGGCGTTTTCAAAAGATTTGATTAGCTTTACTTGCAAGAAACTTGCTAGGGGTTTCAGGGCAATGATGTGTCAGCTATGAACTCATTCAGCTAATCTGAAGGAAACTTTTTAGAGCAGGAAGGAGCCAGATTCAGAGGTGCTGACTTGTGAAACATGGTGGGATGTGCATCTCTAGCTGAAAGAGCCAAATCTCTGGTTTCTTAATCATGTGAGGGAAAGGCAATGAGGGGCGGAAAGGAAAAAAACTAAACAACACAACATTTGCTCTATCCATGCCAGAGGCCCTTCTCTTTCTCATCAAAATTAGGAAAATGATTGATCTGGTTGTACACTGTGATTGGCAGGAAAAGGGCTTCCTGTCTGCGACCAGAGGCTGTGGAGTGGAAGGAAGAGGAAGACGAGATTAATTTGAGCAGCACACAGTGGGGCTAGAGCAGAGAGGGCTGGACTGCCAATCCAGCTGGATTAATCCAGGTGATTAAGTAGCAAGGCAGGGCTATGCCCTCAGACTCGGTGAGAATGGTGTCATTAATTCATTATGGCTCTATAGAGCATCTATTAAGTTCAGGGCTCTCTGGGAAGCTCAGCTGTCACAGTTCTGTTCTGAGTGTTTCGGTTACTAAGGTTGTCATTACCCCAGTACAGTGGTGGAAGAACTGTATATGGTCTTTGTGGATTATATGGGTCAGCGATTGATTCATTTCTGCATCAGGGTATCTGGGAGTTTGAACTAAAAGATTTGAATCCTGGTGGATGGAATAATCTGCAGCTTGTCTACTCATTTGTCTGATGGTTGGTAGGTTAGTGGTGGCTGTCAGCTGAGATCTTATGCTGAGGGATTGGCCAGAACTCCTAGATCTGGTCTCTTCATGTGGTCAGGGCTTCCTCAGAGTATGATGTCTGGGTTTCAAAGGTGAGTGCCAGAGAGGGTGAGCCAGGTAGAAGCTGTATCTCTTTCATTACGTAGTCTCAGAAGTCACAGATAGAATCAATCCCACTATATTCCATGGCCCAGCTCCCTGTGATCCCTGTCAGAGTTCAGAGGGAGGGAATATCAACCCCAAATATCAGTGGAGGAATGCCAGTCACAATAAATGAAAAGCAGATATGTATGTGCGTATGTACATGTATGTGCACATGTAAAATCATCTTTGGAAAAATGGAATGCCACGCTTAAGAGTGAGAGAAAAACCTTACCACAGCACAAAGCAAAAATTGATATTTTTTTCTGATTATTTTATAAGCGATGGCCCAAAGAATCATGCAATTGGAAATATACTAATAAAACATAACACCTGAAGTTTTCTAAACTTGAATTATCCTCTGTTTTCACTGTTACCATCTATATTATTGTTTCCTTAATTTTTTTTCTTGAAATTGACCTGTTTTTTATTGAAGGAAGTTGATGTACAATATCATCAGTTACAGGTGTATAATAGAGTGATTCACAGTTTTTAGAGATTCTTCTCCTTCTATAGTTGTTATAAAATACTGGCTACATTCCCCATGTTGTGCAATATATCCTTGTATCTTACTCTACACCTTTTAGTTTGTACCTCTTGCTCCCCTACCCCTGTATTGCTCCTGCCCCCTTTTCTCTCCCCACTGGTAACTACTAGTTTGGTCTCTACATCTGTGAGTCTGCTTCTTTATCATTACAGTCACTAGTTTGTTTTATTTTGGGGTTCTACCTATAAGTGATGTCTAGTGATAAGAGAAAGTATTTGTCTTTCTCTTTCTGACTTATTTCACTTAGCATAATGCCCTCAATGTCTATCTGTGTTGCTGCAAATGGCAAAATTTTGCTATTTTTTATGACTGAGTAGTATTCCATTGTATGTATATGTGTGTGTCTGTCTGTTGCTGTGTATGTGTGTATATGTATACACACCTTCTTTATCCACTAATCTGCTTCTGTATCTTGGCAATTGTAAATAATAACCCAGGTTTTTTTAACTCAAATTTGTTTTAAAAGAAAAGATTTAGGGTAACCTTACATATAAAAAAATAAAGCAGAGCAGTTATTATGTGCTCGATGAAAATTCTGCTTTCTGATGACAGTTCTGAGGCTGAAGGAAGCCCTATTTTTGCCAAAGATCATGTCAGTGTGTGTTGTAAGATATTAAATATATTATATTAATATATATTATATATATAAATATATTACATATAATATATATGTAATAACACATACAAAATCAAGGCTCTCCTCTTGCCATTTGAGAAGGCAATGGCACCCCACTCCAGTACTCTTGGCTGGAAAATCTCGTGGATGGAGGAGCCTGGAAGGCTGCAGTCCATGGGGTTGAGAAGAGTTGGACACAACTGAGCGACTTCACTTTCACTTTTCACTTTCATGCATTGGAGAAGGAAATGGCAACCCACTCCAGCGTTCTTGCCTGGAGAATCCCAGGGACGGGGGAGCCTGGTGGGCTGCTGTCTATGGGGTTGCACAGAGTCGGACACGACTGAAATGACTTAGCAGCTCCCCTTGCCATAATCTGAAAGTGTAAAGGGAAATGAAAGACGTGTCAGTAATATTTAAGGCCAGGTCTGTGTATCATCCAGCATCCTTTAAAGAACCACCTATATTAAAAACCGAGATCCAACTAGTCCATTCTGAAGGAGATCAGCCCTGGGATTTCTTTGGAAGGAATGATGCTAAAGCTGAAACTCCAGTACTTTGGCCAACTCATGCGAAGAGTTGACTCATTGGAAAAGACTGATGCTGGGAGGGATTGGGGGCAGGAGGAGAAGGGGACAACAGAGGATGAGATGGCTGGATGGCATCACTGACTCAATGGACGTGAGTCTGAGTGAACTCCAGGAGTTGGTGATGGACAGGGAGGCCTGGCGTGCTGCAATTCATGGGGTCGCAAAGAGTCGGACACGACTGAGCGACTGAACTGAACTGAACTATATTAAAATCCTGATCCAGAACGCAAACAGTGATTCAGAATGATTTAAAAAAAAAAAATCTATAGCTGATTAAGCTTCCATCTCCCCTCAACCAAGTTCCTGGGGTCTCTGAGGAAGATGAGCTTCTAACACCATTGATGATTGTTAATTAATGAGTGTACTTGTAACCTACCATTGGTCCACCTCTGTGTTTTGTTTCATAAACCTCCCTGAAAGATCCAGTGACCAATAAAAGACCTCAGCTGGTTGGCTTCTACATGAAGTCTTGCTCCAGCCATTATCTTATTACCATCCCCACATGCTGGTGGAATTGACTTTTTCCCTTACCTACTATGCATAATTAATTCCTAGACTTTACAGGACCGCCCTACATCCAGAGCTCCCAGGCCCACTTGCATACAAGTATCTAAATCCTATAATGTTCCTAAAATAAGTATTAGCACCTGCTGCGGCCAGTTATCCTAGGTCCTAGAGATATCTGAGGATAGTGACAAATGGACACTGTCTTAGAATATGCAGAGAAGCCATTTGGGGGCAGCTGTTTCACCCCCAAAATTTAATCAATTACTTAGCAATCCAATTGTCTTATTGTTAGAGTAGTCATCAGAAAACACTGCTTCCTGGGGACTTTTCCCAACAGAGAGAACTCGAGAATAGGTGTAGTTTTCATGGTTTTCTCCACCTGGACCTTTTCTTCCTAGTTTTCAGGGGTATGAAGACCGTTAAAGGAGGACAAGAGTCAGATATTTATCTTCAGGGACTCCAGCCTGTAGCTTTGACAGTCATCCCCAATGTTTTTGATACCAGGGACCCATTTCATGGAAGGTATTTTTCGTACAGAGCAGGGTTGGGTGGGGATGGTTTCTGAATGATTCATTACATGTATTGTCCACATGTTTTTAAGCTAATGCTGCTGCTGATCTGACAGGAGGTACTGCTTTGTGGTCCGGAGGCTGGAGACCCCTGCTTTACCACACTATAGGACTTCTAACAGCAGTGCCTCTCTAGGCATGGGACTGGCGTTAATAGACCTTCTTTTCCTTCTTTATTTGTAGTCGGCTACAGTGAAGCTGTCAAAACCAGTGGCCCTGTGGACCCAGCAGGATGTCTGCAAGTGGCTGAAGAAACATTGTCCGAATCAGTATCAGATCTACAGTGAGTCATTCAAACAGCACGACATAACTGGTAAAGTATGCAGTATCCGAAATAACTCAGTCCCTCTCCCCAGCTCGATGGCCTTTCCCACACCCTCACAATGAAAAAGCATCTTCCTGCTGAAACTTTCTGGCCTGGGTTTACTTTAAAAGGGGTGATAAATTCCAGATCCGGGCACGCCACTGCAACTTAACAAGCAAATGTGGTTATTACAGGGAGCCATGGGTTTTGAGTGTCCAATATAAATGTATGTGGTAATCAGGGTTAAGGGGTGGGAGGATTCTAGAGAAAATAAGAGTGTTGCAGTCCTTGAGAAAAGAAAGGGAGGAAGTCTTTCAAATGAGCTTGGTTACAGGATCCGTAGGTAGATGTTTTCAGTAGAAAAGATTTCTGAATGGGAAAATTCTGGAGTGAGTATAATAATACTAACTCACTGCCCCTGAGATGAATACCTTCAACACACAAATTAAGCCTCCATTTAGATCAAGGGGCTTTAAGTATTGTATGTGGAGGTCGAGAAGCACTTGGCAGCAGGAAATATGACAGTATAATGAACTGTAAAAGCCTGCAGGATCATGGCTGTCAACTGGAGAATGGGGTGGGTGAGAGGAAGCTGGTGGGTCCACAGGGATGCTCATCAGGGCCAGGGGGTCTTCTGCAGGTCTCACCCATTCCTCCCACCCTTCTCTTTTCAAACTCTGCCATGAAAGGACAGAGGAACATGTTCTGTGCACCAAAACTGTGCTTCAGGGGGGATAAAGTTGACAAGTCCTGGTTTCAGTCCAGATCTGTAGCCCACCAGGCTTCTCTGTCCATGGGATTATCTAGGCAAGAATACTGGAGTGGGTTACCATGCCTTTCTCCAGAGGATCTTCCCGACCCAGGGATCGAACCCAGATCTCCCGCATCACAGGCAGATTCTTTACTGACTGAGCCACCAGAGAAGATCTTTCCTAATGTTTGTTTGATAGTAATAACAATGCCTTTTTCATTATGTATTTGAAAGTAGTGTTACCTTTTAATAGGGGTAGGAATTCTGTGATCCCCTTGAGGGAAGGGTAAGCGTTTACAGTGGTTTGAAGAGGGTGAGCATTATATCCCTCAGAATTAAAGATCTCATGTTTCAATGATTATGGAGTAAATGGAACCACTTCCGAAGGCTGTATGCTAAGTGGCGTGTTGCAAACAGCTGTCATATTGCTTTGGGTCTCCATGGATACCCCTAGTATTGGTAGATCTCAACCTTCTTGGGATCTTGGGCAAACTCTTTAACCTAGGCAAGTTATTCAACCTCACTTCTTCATCTCCTAAGTGGAGATAATAATAATACCTGTTTCAGGGAGTCATTGTGAAGATTAAATGAAATGGTATAATAAACCACTATAACCATTTAGTGACTCCTGCATACCTATTCTTCATATCAAAACTCATCTGGATGTGTCTAAAATCATACTACTACCTCATTCTGAGGGCAGCCTGTTTTCTGGCAAGAAAAGGAAGCAGAGGACTATTGGGGGACTTAAAAGGGAATGATTTCAGATTAACATTTGGCACACATCTTTCAGACATTCACCTGTTTGAGACAGACTACTTTTGTCCCCTGATTGTTGACCCCTGCCTCTCCAAGGGTGGATGTAAACTACCCAATGATCACAGGTGCCAAGTGGCCAGAAGATAGCTCTCAGGACTTCAGCCAGCCTGCAGTTTCCAACCCTGTGGTGCTGGAAGCTCCAGGAATCCTAGTGCCCTCGTAGACTCTGATAAACCTAGGCAGAGAGGGTTGTGAAAAATCAAAACATGATGGCAGAGAAAACCTCAACAACTGATGCAGTCTGTAGAGTGTCTTAGAGTGAGGGTTGGGCAGTAGTTAAATGTCCCAGGTCAGTGCCCAGACTTGCAGCTTAGCGGTGTGATTCTGTGAAGGTGACTTGGTATATACTCCAGCTTTCTTTATCCATAAACAGGAGCTGATGGTAGTAGCCGCCTCAAAAGTGTTGCTGTGAAAGTACTTCTCGGTCATAGTAATCACACAGTAAATGTTAGCCACTGCTGTCTTCCTCAGTGCTGCTCTGCTTTCTGTGGAAACAAACTATGCACAGAAACACTGCTGAATCCATCCATCTTCATTATCCTAAAAATTGTAATGAGCACCTAAGGATGGGGGTTGAGATCTGGGCTGGTAATATTCTGTTCTTGTCTGCAAGGCCACAATAAAGATGTTCATATGTCTCTTACTTACACTTAAATTCTCCTGAGTAATGCTGTTCATTTACCTTTCTTAAAGCCAGGATCTCCAGTATCAAGCTCATCAAGGAATCATGTCTATATCTCTGTTATATATAAGTGAAAGTGAAGTCGCTCAGTCGTGTCCAACTCTTTGCGACCCCGTGGACTGTAGCCTACCAGACTTTTCTGTCCATGGGATTCTCCAGGCAAGAATACTGGAGTGGGTTGCCATTCCCTTCTCCAGGGGATCTTCCACCCAGGAATTGAACCTGGGTCTCCCGCATTGGAGGCAGACGCTTTAACCTCTGAGCCACCAGGGAAGCCCATAAACAATCCCCTAATTTAGAGGCACATGATACCATAATAATAAATTTAAAGGATGTACTGAATAGAAGAAAGAATAAGGAAGAAGAAAGAAGACGGGCTTTCTGATTACAATCCTGAGGCAAACCCTCCTTCCCCACCTGCCTCTGCCCCTGCTCTCCACCCCTCGACCTCTGACAAGTAATAACCGTGCAACACTACACAAGCTAGTTTCAAGTTAGTGATATGAGAATAATATTTATCTTAAAAGGTTGTTGGGAAGATTAAAGAGGATGATGCATGTGAAGGCTTTAGCTTTATGCCTGATACATAGTAGACATTTATCTGTTTAGCAAGTATTTATGGAGCATCTACCCTGTTCCAGGTTTCAGGAATACAGCAATAAATAAAATGAGCAGTGATCTGTGTAGGGAAAAAAATTGTGCCTCCATAGAAAACTATGCATCCTCAATAGCACATCATTCCAGGTTATCTAATTCTGATTCTACAAAGCTGTTTTACAACTCTGTAAGTTGTAGGAAACTGATAACAGTATAAAATAATTCCTGTTGTAGGTGTATAAATTCTGTCCCACAGAGGTGCAATTGACTTCACAGTCCACTGTGGAAAAAGGTGAGTTTTGCCACTCCTTTACACATTCACATCACTCCTGATCTAAAAACATGTCTGCTGTTTGGATTCTCCTTTGAGTTGGTTGTAATATCTTTTCAGTTTTCACAGAATCTTAAACATATGTTGATTTTTGTGTTTCAGGAAAGTCATGCTTTTAACACTTTTGAAAATTATCCTTTAACCTTGTTAATTGTTTCATTTTTAAAAATTGATTTTAGCCAACAACTCCACTCTATTAATATCTTTCTGATGCCTTTGTTTGAGGCTTCCCTGGTAATTCAGATGCCAAAGAATCTGCCTGCAGTACAGGAGACCCAGGTTCAAAACCTGTGTTGGAAAGAGCCCTGGGAGAAGGGAATGGCTACCCACTCCAGTATTCTTGTCTGGAAAATCCCATGGACTGAGGACCCTGGTAGGCTACAGTCCATGGGGGCTTTCCTGGTGGATCAGAGGCTCAAAGGGCTGCCTTTATTTAAAAGACATTAAATTTTAAACAAACTTCTCCCACCCTGCACCGTCCAGTTTCTCCAAAGTCTGAGAAAACTTAAATATGTTTTCACACACCAGCATTCAAAACCTTTTGCAAATTTCCTATTAGGATTTCTGCGAATTTCACTGTCCAGAAGACACCTGCTATTTTGTGGCAGATGTGTTTAATCAGAAGAGATGCTACTAGTGTTAGTAACTCCCTGCAGAAGCACTCTTAACAGGCATTAGATGGTTAGAACACCTGAGAGGCATTAGACTGGATAGATTTAAATCATCAGATTAGGCTTGAAGGAAAGAAATTTGTCTATTTTCCTGTGCTTGCAAGATTCTTTTCCCCAGCTTTCCGAGGCAGGGCTTGGAATGCTGATGAGGAAGCTCAACTGGGGCCAGGTGTAAGCTCACAGGCAACTTTCAAATTCTCTTTTAAGCACAGTTAAGAATCTTTTCAGATTTGAGGCGATTTCAGCCTCTAGCTGTGCCTAGTATTCTTCCTGTGGTGGTCGCTAAAGTCAATTCATTTCCTTCATCATCAAGCCTTCCATCTGTAAAGGGTTCTTTCCATTGCCAACTTTGAAGACCTGTTTTCATGGGTGAGGCACTCAGAGTGCCTCAAAATACACAGTGTGTTTTTAAAAACTATTTTAAATGTGTAAAAGCTTTCCACATGACCTGCTTCATGGAACAGTGATGGGAATCCTTTAGATGTCTGCAGGAATAAATGCTTACTATGTAAATGTCCCCTGCAGATGGTCAGTATTGATTTGTCATATTTCTCAATGGCCTCCTCCAAAATCAGTGACTATTTCTGGTTCTTTTTGTGCTTCAGCCACTGCCCATTTGTACCTCATCCCCCTTTGCAGAATATTCCCCTGGGATGTAGCATCCTGAAATTTGGCAGTTCTTACGCTATCAAATAAAGGAAGGTGAAGTGAAAGTGAAAGTCACTCAGTTGTGTCCGACTATTTGCAACCCCATGGACTGTACAGTCCATGGAATTCTCCAGGCCAGAATACTGGAGTGGGTAGCCTTTCCCTTCTCCAAGGGATCCTCCCAACCCAGGGATCAAACCTAGGTCTCCCACACTGCAGGTGGATCCTTTACCATCTGAGCCACAAGGCAAGCCCAGACCTTTAGGTTGTAGACTCCATGCATTTGCTAACTTTCTGCTGTGGTCTTCCTAGTCTTTCATTATGGTTAGTTACCCATCCAGGCCAATGGGGTATGCAGTTAACAAGTGTCAAAAGAAGCAGAGTGTTATTTTACATGCTGTACCTGTGAGAACAGTACTTTGTAGAACCCAGTATATCCCAGTAAAATGGAGGCTTGTTGAACCACCACACAGCCTCATCTGTATCTACACATTTTCTCGTCTTTATTGGATTTTGCTCTGGGTAGTGTGTTCTACTTTTGCATGTTTGTATAATCATGATGGTGTGATCACTGACCTAGAGCCAGACATCCTGGAATGTGAAGTCAAGTGGGCCTTAGGAAGCATCACTACGAACAAAGCTAGTGGAGGTGATGGAATTCCAGTTGAGCTGTTTCAAATCCTGAAAGATGATGCTGTGAAAGTGCTGCACTCCATATCCCAGCAAATTTGGAAAACTCAGCAGTGGCCACAGGACTGGAAAATGTCAGTTTTCATTCCAATCCCAAAGAAAGGCAATGCCAAAGAATGCTCAAACTTCCACACAATTGCACTCATCTCACACGCTAGTAAAGTAATGCTCAAAATTCTCCAAGTCAGGCTTCAGCAATATGTGAACCGTGAACTTCCTGATGTTCAAGCTGGTTTTAGAAAAGGCAGAGGAACCAGAGATCAAATTGCCAACATCTGCTGGATCATGGAAAAAGCAAGAGAGTTCCAGAAAAACATCTATTTCTGCTTTATTGACTATGCCAAAGCCTTTGACTGTGTGGATCACAATAAACTGTGGAAAATTCTGAAAGAGATGGGAATACCAGACCACCTGATCTGCCTTTTGAGAAATGTATATGCAGGTCAGGAAGCAACAGTTAGAACTAGACGTGGAACAACAGACTGGTTCCAAATAGGAAAAGGAGTACATCAAGGCTGTATATTGTCACCCTGCTTATTTAACTTATATGCATTGTACATCATGAGAAATGCTGGACTGGAAGAAACACAAGCTGGAATCAAGATTGCCGGGAGAAATATCAATAACCTCAGATATGCAGATGACACCACCCTTATGGCAGAAAGTGAAGAGGAACTCAAAAGCCTCTTGATGAAAGTGAAAGTGGAGAGTGAAAAAGTTGGCTTAAGGCTCAACATTCAGAAAATGAAGATCATGGCATCCGGTCCCACCACTTCATGGGAAATAGATGGGGAAACAGTGGAAACAGTGTCAGACTTTATTTTTCTGGGCTCCAAAATCACTGCAGATGGTGACTGCAGCCATGAAATTAAAAGATGCTTACTCCTTGGAAGGAAAGTTATGACCAACCTAGATAGCATGTTCAAAAGCAGAGACATTACTTTGCCAACAAAGGTTCGTCTAATCAAGGCTATGGTTTTTCCTGTGGTCATGTATGGATATGAGAGTTGGAGTGTGAAGAAGGCTGAGCGCCGAAGAATTGATGCTTTTGAACTGTGGTGTTGGAGAAGACTCTTGAGAGTCCCTTGGACTGCAAGGAGATCCAACCAGTCCATTCTGAAGGAGATCAGCCCTGGGATTTCTTTGGAAGGAATGATGCTAAAGCTGAAACTCCAGTACTTTGGCCACCTCATGCGAAGAGTTGACTCATTGGAAAAGATTCTGATGCTGGGAGGGATTGGGGGCAGGAGGAGAAGGGGACGACAGAGGATGAGATGGCTGGATGGCATCACTGACTCGATAGACGTGAGTTTGAGTGAACTCCGGGAGTTGGTGATGGACAGGGAGGCCTGGCGTGCTGCGATTCATGGGCTCGCAAAGAGTCAGACATGACTGAGTGACTGATCTGATCTGATGTTATATTTCTCTTTGGTATGAATTGCTCTACATTTTTAAACTAAATCTCAAGCAGCATTTTATTTCTGCATTGTAAAGTTTTGACATCATCAGGGCATGAGTTTCCCATAAATTAATTTTCTAATAACAGCCCTTATTCTTCTTTGATAGAAAGCTTAGTAATGTTACCTCTGTATTCCTCAGCATTCTTAAACCAAGGGTGCCGAGTTTGGTTGTCTTGATGATTCAGGATAATAGACTTCTGAATGTTGAAAGGGACTTCAGAAGTCATCCGAAGTTTTATAGAATCAGTTTAAAAATGCCCTTTTCAATGACAAATATGAATGGAGATCAAAATATCAGCTTCATTCCTAATAAAGCTTTTCTGAGAATGTCATTTAGGTCTTCAGATGAACACACTCCTTTCTCTGGATGATTCCAGCTTCCTTTCCAGCTTTAGTTCAGATACCACCTCCTACAAAAGCTTTTCTTACTCTTCCTCATCTGGGTTCAGTAACTCATCCTGTAGCTCCCCGGATAAAGGCTGTGATAGGACATGTGATGTTGAGTTGACACTTGAAAATTTTAATTATTAGGAAGTTCTGCAGAGGTTTAGCTGAAACCCATCCTTAGATCCCATTTAGGTTCCTGGGTTAGAAATGTTTGCAGAATAAGGCCCTCAATACAGATTCTCATGCCAGGCCTTCATGGAGCCATGGTACCTTCCCCTGGCCTTTTCTTCTTCACAGTGGTTTGTTGAGTGGCCATCCCCAAAAGCCTCCTCCCACCTTCTTTCTTCATAAAGAAGAAAGTAAGTAGAAGACCTTTCTTCTAGTAAAGGTCTTGTGGCTGCTGTACTGAGAAGTTTCACATTGTCTAATGGAACTTCCCTAAAACTGTTTACCCTCTATCCCATCTGCCTTCTGCCTCTTGTTACAGAAAGCAGGTTCCTGCTCCCTTCTACAAACAACCTTTTCTGTCTCTACTTTCATGAGACTCCCCTTGTGACCTCTGGATATCTGCTTTCTCAGTTGTAGTCATCCTCTCATCTTTAGCTACCTTTCTCTCAAAATACAGTTGACCCTTGAACAAAGTGGGTTTGAACTATACAGGTCTACTTACACGCAGAAATTTCAATGGCAACAGTACCACATTGTCCATTCAATCCTCGGATGCAGGGAAACAATACATGCAAAGGGCTGACTATGTATATTACAGGTAGATTAACCACCCTCATTGTTCAGGGGTCAACTGTAGTTTCATTCTAGCCCCTTGACCAGTCCGTTTCTATTAATACTCATTTCATTTATTTGTTACATCATAGTTAATTCACTTGTTTTATAAGATTTCTGTGACCACTACTGCATGCCAGGGAGAATACTATACCCAACAACTTTAGAATGTTACACCCTTGCAGTTCAAGAGACTTATTCACCATGATGGACTATATGCTGGGCGCAAATCAGTCTCAGTCAATTTTTAAATTTTTCATTTTTGTAATTTAAAGTGAAATTTACATTTATTAATTTAAATTAAAGTGAAATGTAAATTAAATTTATTAAATTGTAGTGGCACAGGGTGCATTATCTAACCAAAACAAAGTTAGAAATCATTACCAACACAATTAAGAAGCAACTATTTAGAAACTTAATGCACAGCCATGTAACCACATGGGAAAAGGGGGGAGGGAATCACAAAAGAAAACAGAAAATATTTTGAACTGAATGATAGTATCAGGTTGGCCAAAATGTTCATTTGAGTTTTTCTGTAAGATGTTATGGAAAAAACCCAAATGAACTTTTTGGCCAACTCAATAGAAAGATTAATATTTCTAATGTTTTTGTGGTACAGCCTCAATAGAACTTAGAGGAAAATTATTGCATGAAATGCCTGTATTAAAAAAGAAAGAAGACTTGAAGTCAGTGAGTTAAAATGTTATCTTTAAGAAGTTAGGAAGAATACTAATCTCAAAGAGCTAAAGTCAGTGAGACGGGAAACATACACACTATAGAGAAAATTAACAAAGGTGCAGTTGATTCCTTTCAACAAAAATTGATAAATGTCTAGATAGACTGAACAAGGGCGGGGGCGGGGGGGGGGATAGAATCAAGTGACAAATTGAGATACCACTAAACCTTCTACATGATTAAAAGAGCGGAAAATATTATGAACAGGTTTGTGCTCATATCCTTAACAACTTAGATGAAAAGGACTAATTTCTTAAAATTTAAATAGCCACAGATCTCTTTATACGTTAAACTTTTAATTAGAACTTCCCATAGAGAAAGCTTCAAGCACAGAAGTCTTTTTCCAGTGAATTAAGACAGTCAAGAATTAGCAACCAAACCTTCACAAATTCTTTCAGAGAATAGAGAAAAGGGGGTGTACTTCCAAACTCATTTTATTTGACCAGACTAATCCTGATACCAAAATCTGACAAGAATGGTATGGTACAGACCAATATCCTTCATGAATATAAACCGACAAACCTTGAGGAAATAGAAGCAGGTTGAATTTCACAGTAGACAAAAAGGATAGTATATCCTGGTCATGTGTGTATAGGAGTTGCTGCTGCTGCTGCTGCTAAGTCGCTTCAGTCGTGTCCGACTCTGTGCGACCCCATAGACGGCAGCCCAACAGGCTCCCCCGTCCCTGGGATTCTCCAGGCAAGAACACTGCAGTGGGTTGCCATTTCCTTCTCCAGTGCGTGAAAGTGAAAAGTGAAAAGGAAGTCGCTCGGTCGTGTCCAACTCTTCGCGACCCCATGGACTGCAGCCTACCAGCCTCCTCCATCCATGAGATTTTCCAGGCAAGAGTACTGGAGTGGGTTGCCATTGCCTTCTCCATAGGAGTGCTAGGTTGATTCTATTTTTTTTTAAATCAGTGTTTTTCATCATATTAAGCATATTAAGTGTAAATGAAGTCATATGACCATCTCATGAGATGCATAAATATCAGCTGTGATATGTAAAGGAACTTGGATGTCATCACTGTGATCCTTACCACAAGAGAAGCTGGACACAGAGAGTTCCCTGGTGGTCTAGTGGTTAGGACAGTGAGCTCTCACTGCCGAGCATCCAAGTTCAATCTCTGGTTGGGGAACTGGCATTTCACAAGTCATATAGTGCATCCAAAAAAAAAAAAAGCTGGACAAACTGAAAAACAGCAGGGGTATTTTTGGACCCAAAAGGCTGATGTCACAAGTGAGGTCTCCATCCTGTAATTTAGAGAGAAAGGCACATGCTAGAGCTACAGGCCCCCAAAGACTGCTTAGCTGGAACAGAGACGGCCAATAATAAAGGTCAAAAACCTGGATCCTTCCCAAGGAAAATAAAAGAATGGCCAATACGCATGTGAAAATATGCTCAGCAGTGTTATTAGAAAGATGGAAGTAGAACCCAGTGAGATATCACTTTACGCCCAGTAGAACGGCTAAAATCTGAAGGATTGGCAATACCAAGTGTTGCTGAAGATATGAAACAACTGGATCTCTTGTACACTGTTGTGAGTAAATATGGTGCCACCTGATGCAAAAGCTGAATTTCTTAGACAGTTAATCATACACTTATTAGATGATCCTGCCATTCTACTCAGAGATATTTACTCAAGAGAATTGGAAACATATGTTCGTAAAAATTCCAGTCTGCTCATATTCAAAACAGCATTACTCAGACAAAAATTTTAAATAAGACTTAAGTCTTCAAGAGTCAGCTGGATAAACAAATTGTGATATATTCACACCAGAAATAATACAGAATCATACAAAGGAACCAACTACTGATACCTATGACAACATGTATGAATCTCATGTTGTCCTCAGTGAAAGACATTAGAAAGAAAAGGACAAATACAGTGTGACTCCAATCATATGAGACTCAAACAACAAAATGAACGACAGTGATGGAGTGAAATCGGTGGTTACTTCTGGCCAGGAGGATGCCAGAGGGGAGACTAATTATAAAAAGGAGCAAAGAAACTTTCTGTGCTGTTGAAAATGCTCTGTGTATTTGTCAGAGTTGTCTATTTGGCACCTCAAGTATGTGAAATGTATAGTAAATAAGTTAAATCTCAAAGTTAGTTTTTAAAAGCTTGTGTGTTTTCCAGCTTTTCTAAAATGGACATACTGTTTTTAAAAGGAAAAAATGGAATATCATCATTACATACTGGTTATAGGATCATTTATGTTAAAGGTAGATATGGTTTTATATTCATTTGTCTATAATAATATATAGTTATATGTAATGAGATTGAGTTTGCAAATCCACTTTATGCACTTTTCACTGGAAGAATAATCAGATACCAGAACATTCTTATATAGAAAGATATAGTTTTACCAGTTTACCAGGGAGATTACACTGCTGATGAAGAAAGAGCAGTTCTCTTGTACTGAGATTCTTATTGAGTCTACATCTGTGTGTCCAAGACGCTTGTATTTCACAGATAAGTTAAATTCCACGAAGTATTTGTTGCAATAGCAGATAGTTGGTACTTTTATATTTTACTCATTAATTTGTTGTTCAGTTGCTAAGTTGCATCTGACTCTTTGCAACCCCATGGACTACAGTGCGCCAGGCTTCCCTGTCCTTTACTGTCTCCCAGAGTTTGCTCAAATCCATGTCCACTGGGTCAGTGATGCTATCTGACCATCTCATTCTCTTCCACTCCCTTCTCCTTTTGCCTTCACTCTTTCGCAACATCAGGATCTTTTCCAATGAGAAGAGCCATGTGGCTCTTCACATCAGGTGGCCAAAATATTGGAGCTTTAGCATCCCAAACAGAAGCCCAGAATATTGAGAGTTTACTTCCTTTAGTATTGACTGGTTTGATCTCCTTCCTGTCCAAGGGACTCTCAAGAGTCTTCTCCAACACCAGAACTCGAAAGCATTAATTCTTTGGTGCTTAGCCTTCTTTATGGTGTAACTCTCACATCCATACATGCCTACTGGAAAAAACATAGCTTTGACTATATGGACCTTTGTAGGCAAAGTGATGTCTCTGCTTTTTAAGACGATGTCTAGGTTCGTCATAGCTTTCCATAGTTTTTTTCAATTAAAAACTACTCTCACCACCATTTTATAAACCAAAGGAAGTTTAACGACAACAACAACAAAAACCTCATGGTTTAGATAAAAATGAAGTACATTTTACTTTAAGAAAAACATACATTGTTTTTTATTTCTCCCACTTTCATCACAGATCAGCACTGCTTTGTAAGCTAGCTTAAAGAAACTACTGCTCTTGGGGAACGTTTTTTGATATTCTAAATACATCATTTGTTTAATATTAGAGATGGTGCTTGGCAGGATAAGAGTAGAAGTTGTCACCAAGTGAACTATTTGTTGTTTCACAGATCAAAATGAGAACGCAAGGAATATTCTTAAAAAAAAAAAAAAAAAAAACCAGCATAAACTTAAATACTCCCCACATACTGCTGCTCTTGTTTCATCTACTGACTGCCCTCTGTGGAATTATTATAATCCAGAGTCCTCTCACAGGTGGGAGGGTTGCTATGGCTACCGGTTATCTCTTGGATGACCTTCCCCCTCCCCTTACCATCTTTATAGGTTTCATAGTTTCAGAAACAGACTCAAGGAGAAGGCTTGCCTAGGTCCCACGTCCAGGAAATGGGGAGCTGGAGTCAGGAACTAGTGTTTTAAACCCTTACACCAGTGCCTCTCTCACTCACAAGATACCCTTTTCCCAGCCAGCACCAGGTAACAGACCCACACCGAAGGCCTCCGAGACCTGAGACATGCTGGTGCCAGCCAGGAGGAATCTTCTTCCCAAAGTAGTAATTCTGCTTTAGAAAACCCATTGTTAAGTGAGACAGAGATGGAGAAAAATCATATGACACCCCTTATATGTGGAATCTGAAAAGAAATGACACAAATGAATTTACAAAACAGAAAGAGACTCACAGACTTAGTGAATTCATGGTTGTGGGGGCGGGAGGTATAGTTAGGGACTTTGGGAAGGTCACGTACACACTGCTATGTTTAAAATGGATAACCAACAAAGACCTATTGTATGCACATGGAGCTCTGCTCAGTGTTATGTGGCAGCCTGGATGGGAGGGGAGTTTGGGGGAGAATGGATACATGTATACGTATGGCTGAGTCCCTTTGCTGTTAACCTGCGACTACCACATCGTTAATTGGCTGTACCCCAATATAAAATGTTTTTGGTGTTAAAAAAATTTTTTTAAAAGAGATAACTCCTGACATCTTAAATACTGTCTACTGCTTTTTGGAGGTTTTCTATGTGCAAGAGGCTCTGCTGAGAACTGTCTGCCTGTCAGGCACCTATAACTGGGACCATCAGTGTTGGCAAGTTAGTAGCTCTCTATCTTGCAAGCTGTTACAGGTGAGGAAGTGAGGCCCAGATTTCAGTGGGTGACTCAAACTGAGCACTGGACATCAGCAGGACCTCCCACACAGGCTTGTTGGGAGATGAGAGGAGTGAAGCATACTTACAACAGTTCCTGGCATGGGGTAGGAGCTCAGTGAGTGTTACCTGCCATCCTCCTCATTATTGGCCTATGTTTAGTGAGTGAGAAGCATTTCATGCTTACCACTAGAAAAGCAGGACACCATCGGTTCCAGGTTTTCGGTCTTCTAGTCCGATAGAAGACTAGAAGACTCCTCCTCCATCCTCTTATTCACCTGTGCAAACAGAAGCCCAGAGCTAAGCTGATCTGTGCAAGGGCACACAGATTTTTGGATTACCAGGAAATGTGAAAAGCTAGGTCACATCACTGTGGAAGAACAGGAGACCCATTCTTAGGGAGAGTCTAGTAGGTTGCCTCGCTTAGAAGTAATCAGAGTGGGGACTTGAAACGGACAAGACTCCCTTTCAGTGAGCGTGTTTTTCCACTTCCACTTCCAGGAGTAGAGTGAAGGTTTATAGTCGCCAACTCAGTCTCATAGTTCTTAACTCTTTCAACCAGATCCGGCTTTTCCTTCTCTTCCTTTTCTTTATTCCACCTCTCCAGTTCCCTATAAGAATGTCACTACGTTATACTAAGTCAACTATGATCCAGGATCTAACTTCCATCACCCCTTTCTTTGAACACTGAGCTTTGTACCCTGTCAGAGAAATTAAGTTGACGAAATACTTAATCTGTCCTGAGAAGTCCCTGTTTGCTTTTCAGCTTCTGTATCCATTTGATTCCTTTTTTTCTGATGGTTTCATTAATTATGCTGTCTTGTTTTCCTTTTTACTTCATGTGTTTTGGGAACATGCTGAAGTCAGATTGCAAAATTGGAGATCGCCTCCCCTTGGTTTTGCTCCCAGATCCTGTTTGAAAATTCATATATGTGTACTCCCTTCTTGTCAAGTCAGATTTCCCATCTGCATGGAGCCCAGGTTTTATGGGCCAAGCCTCTGTTGCTGCACACTATTGGGGGATTGGAAATTATGCCCTTTTAGAGGCCATCTGCTAAGTGGACCAACGACTCTCCTCCTTCAGATGGCACTGTTTACAGTGATAAGCATGATACTGTACATTATTAATGGAGAGAAACTGAAGCCCACATGCGGGACTGATTCTATTAATTTTTAAGAGCTTATGGCAATGTTCAGACAAAATGTGATTGTCCTCAAGAGGTCTTGGCCAGCATCATTCTAGACCATTCGTATTGGCAATCTGATGTTCCTCCTGCAGAGTTTCATTAGGTATAATTTCCAATTCCCATAGTTACTTTAGAGTGATGTAGCTGTTAAGGGTTTAATTGCTCCTGACAACCTTCAGATCTTGGAAAGTTATGAAAGATTAGAGAAAACAAGGAGTCTCCTCCACTGTTGAGTTGCCTTGGCCAAGTCAGTTTAACCTCTCTGACCTTACAAAGTTGCTGTTAGTTATTATTGCTATTGTTGTTATAGATATGTAGCTGAATGGACTCCATACAAAGGTTTGTAAGATGCAAAGGAGAGTATAGAAATTACTTTGCAAATGGTAAAGAATGATGAAATACATGTGTGTGTGTGTGTTAAGTGAAAGTATTAGTTACTTAGTCGTGTCCAACTCTTTGTGACCCTGTGGACTGTTGCCCTCCAGCCTCCTCTGTCCATAGGATTCTCCAGCAAGAATACAAGAGTAGGTAGCCATTCCCTTCTCCAGGGTATCTTCCCTACCCAGGTATTGAACCTGGGTCTCCTGCATTGCAGGCAGATTCTTTACTGTCCGAGCCACCAGGGAACCCCATATGTGTGTGTGCACATTGTATATAATATATGTGTATGTATACTTCTCGTTTTCACTGTATAATTATGGCCCTAAAAACTATCAGCTTCAATTTCCCAGCCCACCAGAATCTTACTTCACCCCATACATTTTTAAAGTAGTACTAATTATTGTAAATAAATATCAACTTATCTCCCAAACAAATACTTAGCATCAAATCCTCTCAATACATTTCTCTAGTAACTCAGAGTGTTAAAGAGTTTAGAAGATTTGATTCTTGATAATTAAGAAAATTACCATGTTGGGGACAACCATTTATTATTAAAAATATTTGGATGTTTGCATGCCAGGCACTCTAGTAAGTATTTTGCATGTATTTTATCTTCATGATAATCCCATGCTATGCTATGCTATGCTAAGTCACTTCAGTCGTGTCCGACACTGTGCGACCCCAGAGACGGCAGCCCACCAGGCTCCCCAGTCCCTGGGATTCTCCAGGCAAGAACACTGGAGTGGGTTGCCATTTCCTTCTCCAATGCATGAAGGTGAAAAGTGAAAGTGATAATCCCATAAGGTATTGTTATTCCTGATTTACAAATGAGACTTGGAAAACTTGGTATCTTATGCAAGCCTAAAAGTGGCAAAGTCAAGGTTTAAAGCCAGGGCCATCTGAATCCAAAGCTCACGTTTTGACCTCTATGCTATAAAGATAGCACCATACAAGTACAAGTGAGTGATATAGAAAATAAACTTGGGAATTAGTACCACAGAGGATTTGAGAAGGAACTCTTATTTGTGGTTTATTAGAAACTCTGCTTGGAGGAGGCTGAGCTCATTTGTATGAAATTTTAGAAGAGAAAGTCCCTGAAATATCAAACTGTTTTTGTATATTTGGTTTTATCCTGATAGAATTTGAAAAGAAAATATAACAACTTTTGAGCCACAAACCTCACCACTCTCTATTGCCTCAGACCATGCCTTTTAACACTTGTGTTAAACCTGCCTGAGCCTGCAAACATTTGGATTTCTGAATTCTGAGGAGTAAAACAGTGGTGGAGGTGGAGATAGATCAGAGGAGTAGACTGAGAGCTGCACTGGAGAAGGCTTGAGTGTCAGGTTAGGGAAATTAGATTTTCCTCTCTTGAGTGTCATTCAGCACCCGGTATAGCATCTTTAATGATGAGTGAAATGATAAGCGCAAAGCACTCCTGGAAAAAAATCAAATGCGCAGATGAGTGACATCACCGAGGTATAACTTGTTGGCCCAGGTGGATTCTGAAGCTGTTAGATAAGTCTTTCACCAGTCTCTAGCTTTTTCCCTTTCTGGTTGCCAGAGGTGGTTTCATACCTAACTCCCTTTCCACAAAGCCCTCATCCCCACCGTTTCTCTTAGTAGCATAGAGATCAGTAGTGATGAATTGTCTCAGCATCCCTCCCTGCAATATTATCTGCATTTTTACCTCTCCATAACTGTTTCCCTTATGTCTCTGAGGGGGAAAAAAAAATCCCAAGGCCAGTCCCCTAACCATGCTCTTCTTTCTGCCCACACGCCCTTTCTCCTCCCCCAGCCCGAGAATCTTACTCATCTGTTTTCCCCTTCCTTCTTGGTCTTCAGATTTCTGCCTCCACTTTCAGTTTGAAAACATGCTGTATCCTATCTACACCCCCTCCTTGCTATTCTTACTCCCATCTCTGTGGTGTAGGATTTCTGTCTGTCTTCTAAGCAATCTCCTATGATCCAACTTTATGGCTCTCTGGGAAACCATCTTTTGTCATTTTACACCAGACTGGACCAGGTCACTTCTGCATTGACATTGCAAACACACTTCCCGTGTATGTGTGTGTGTATATATGTGTGTGTGTATGTGTATATATGTGTGTGTATATATATGTGTGTGTGTATGTGTATATATGTGTGTGTGTATGTGTATATATGTGTGTGTATATATATGTGTGTGTGTATGTGTATATATGTGTATATATGTAGATGCAAGCTGCCAAGGTGGTGCAGTTGTAAAGAATCCGCCTACCGATGCAAGATATGTGAGTTCCATCCCTGGGTCAGGAAGATCCCCTGGAGAAGGCAATGGCAACCCACTCTAGTATTCTTGCCTGGGAAAAATCCATGGACAGAGGAGCCTGGTGGGCTGAGGTCCATGGAGTTGCAACGAGTCAGACACGACTGAGCATGCATGCATGTATATATATGTTTGTGCATGTATGCATGTATTTGTAGATGTGTGTGTGTGTGTGTGTGTAGATGTAGATGTGTGTGCTTCCCAGGTGGCACTAGTGGTAAAGAACCTGCCCGCCCATGCAGGAAACATAAGAGATGCGGGTTCGAACCCTGGGTTGGGAAGATCCCCTGGAGAATGGCACAGCAACCCACTCCAGTATTCTTGCCTGGGGAATCCCATGGACAAAAAGAGGCTGGTGGGCTACAGTCCATGGGGTCTCAAAAAGTCGGACACAACTAAAGTGAACTAACCAATCCATGTAGGTGTATAGATGTATATAAACAAAAGCTACTGGATAAAATCCAAACTCTTAAGCTTGGCATAAATATTCCTCAATTTCATTTGAGGCATTCCTTGTGTCCACCGATTCTACAACTGCAGTAGACCACACTAATTCTTGTTGCAATATATTTACCCAGTGAGCTTTTAGTAATTTTCAAGACCTAATTCAGATTATTCCTCTCTTCCCTTCCTTCCCTGGACCAAGCAGAATTAATTTTTCCATCCTGTATTTTCTTTACATTTTTTTTTAAACAGCAAATGACAGCTATTACTGTTAATATTATAAGACTTATCATTTGGTTACATGTTTATCTCCTTTCCATCAGCCCAGAAACTCCCCTAGGGTAGAAAGAGCATCTGATTTATCTTATCATCTCTAGCTGTGTTAACCCAGTGCCTGACATAAAATAGGAATTTAATAAGTGTTGATTGGATTAAATTGAGTTTATTCTTCCTTTGATAGGCTGAACTCTGAACTTAAAGCTGTTCTTCATTTCTGTTGATAAGAATACTTTGATTAGTGCTTAAGTTTTCTGATTTGCTTCCTTTTCATGAAGCTTATCCTATCCTTTCCTATCTGCGATGTCTTATAATTACATTCCATGGATAATCAAGTCTCTCTTCCCATCTCATTCTTAGAGAAGCCCCATTTTACTTTTTTAAAGAACTTCTATTCAAAATGTGTACCAATCCCCCAAATGCCATCTTTAAGTGTACTTGAATGACAGACTCTCAACATTTTGCAGAATTCAGAGTCCCATATTTCCTTCAGACAGGTCTTCCCAAGGATGTTTTGGCAGGCTGTGTCTGGCTCTCTGCTCAGTGCCAAGACTGGTTGTCACCATGTCGTGGAAGCTTGCTGGGCCCACTGAAATGCAAGAGACAGGTGTTATCTTGTAGGGTGGAAAGAATATCTTTTGTCTGAAAAGCTTCTGTTTAGGGCAGCAGGGCAGGAATACAGAATCTGTCACACCACAGCTATGTTTAGCGCTGGTTTGCCTGTGTTTCACAAATAACAAGGCATGATACAAATAGAGTGTTATGGATTTTGTCATCTAAATGTCTGGACTTGGGTGCAGTAGTGCTAGACTGAATCCCAGCCCTTCATGGCAAATTAGCAAACCCCAAACTACCTTAATGACATTGATACTATCGCAGAGATTATAATTAACACAAAAGAAATGAGAACAATGAGTGACTGGAGTTGCCAATATGGAGCAGTTTTGACCAACAAAATTGGCAATTGCATTAGGTTTCTCATAATAGTGGAACGATGTATCTGCTATAAAGGAAGTAGTTAATAATAGGTAATGCTTTTGAGAATTTTCTAATATGCAGGGGACACTGTTAAATACTTCTTATGCATTAATGATTATAAAGAGAGTTATCCTTCTCTTTATATATGGGCAAAATGGACAGGGAGGGTCCAACTCTCTCAAGCTCATGTACTAATAGGATGCAATGGATAATACAATAAATATCAAGGAAAGAACTCTTTGGACCCAGGAGTCGGAAAACTTTTTTTGTGAAGGGCCAGGTAGGGCCATTTGGTTTTTCAGGCCATATGGTCTTCTCACAAGTACTGAACTCTGCCTGTGCAGCATGTAAATGAATGAGGTGACTGTGTTCCAATAAAACTTTATTTATACAGGCTGTAACCAGCAGCCCCCTATTCTAACCTCTTCCTTCCTCTGCTCAAATATGTTTTCTTAGTGATGGTTATAAAAGAAATGTAGAAGTCATAGTTTTAAAAAACATGCATTACCTTTTTCCTTTTTGTATATATTCAATATAGAAAAATTAGAAAATATGTACACAAAAAGGAACAGTATGTATTAGATTCACCAAAATGTTCATTAGAGTTCTTCCATAACATTGTATGGAAAAACCTGAGCCAACTTTTTGACCAACTCAGTGAAATACTGCTTTAATTCCAACATCCAGAAATAATCACTGGTACATTTTGATATGCATCCTTTCAGATTGTTGTCTCTGCACACGCATTTATAAGAAGTGGCATTTTACCTTAGAGAGTGGAATAGCTTTCCGTTTTCCACTTAAAAGTACATGGCAAGTGCAGTTCTATGTCAGTTGTTGAATGCAGAATATTTTCTTCGGCTGTTAGTGGTCATTCTCTGGATGTTGTGCGTGTCTCCACTTTCCAGATAAATTGTTTATCTGTTCTCATACGCTTCTCCTTCAACACCTCATCCTCCCTTCTCTCGCTCTGCCTGACATATATTCTTAGTTGTATTCTGAATTCTCCTTCCTCATACTTGTAACACACACAGAAGTTGATGATGACTTGATGTTGACCTGTCGCTCCGTCATATCCAACTCTGTGACCCCATGGATGGTAGCCCGCTAGGCTCCTCTGTCCGTGGGATTTTTCAGGCAAGAATACTGGAGTGAATATTGCCCTTTACTCCTCCAGGGGATCTTCCAGACCCAGGGATCAAACCTGTGTCTCCTGCATTGCAGGCAGATTCTTTACCTGCTCAGCCAACATACACAGAGGTGCCTGCAAAACACTGCACTCCCAAGGCCCTTAATCTCCATGTCAGTAGCTCTCAGTTGTGCAGTTGGGAGTCACATTTTCTTTCACTAGCATTGGTACCTCTGGTCCAGTCAACCAGATTCCTTCATCATAGCCCTGGTTGTGGCCAGCACAGTAGTGAAATCAGCTCCAGAGGTAAACAGGAAGGAGAAAAATACTCCATCTCCAAATTGCTGTTATTGTCCTCTATAGAAGCCACCCTTGAGGACAGCGTAATTTCTTTGAATGTTTTTCTTTCTGTCATTTTCCTTCTTCCTCAGGGCTGCTCCAAAGGGGAAGCCTACAGCTTTTCTTAAATTCATTAAATTTTCAGTGTCCTTCCCCAGTGGTTGATTCCCAGAAGCTTACACAAGACAAGAGGGCATTACAGTTCCTCCCAGGGAAAAGATACACCACAAGAGTTTCAGAAGGTTGCATGTTGCCACCGTGGCCTTCTTTATAAATCTTTCAGGGGATGCTGAGCATTTCTAGAAGCGACAGCTGGTGTCATTTTGGAAGGATCTTACTCCAACCTGCCGTTGGGTGGTAAATTCACAGTGAAGATCAGATGAGCACAGAGAAAAAGGAGGACGAGATGTAGGTACTTCTGGTTTTGCAAAATATGGGCCCACTAAGTTTAAAGTAAAAGTGTTAGTCCCTCAGTCGTGTCCAACTCTTTGTGATCCCATGGACTGTAGTTCACCAGGCTCCTCTGTCCGTGAAATTCTCCAGGCAAGAATACTGGAGGGGGTAGCCTTTCCCTTCTCCAGGGAATCTTCCCAACCCATGGATCAATCCTGGGTCTCCTGCTTTGCAGGCAGATTCTTGACCTTCTGAGCCACCAGGGAGGCCCCCTACTAAGTTTAGGTCAAAGATTAGTCTCAACAAACGTAGACTACAGAGTAAAGGATGCAGTTACAACTGGGTGAATACAGACAGAAAGTGCCCAGTAGAATAAAAAAGGGAGGCCATTTGTTTCTCTAAGCAGTGACTTAAATGTGTTCAGCTAACTATTCTGAGGATGTCCCCAGAATAGTGTAGATTTTGTTACTCATAAGAAATTTCCCACTGATATTCAAATCACACTTAAAATTTATAAAGGGATATTTCATACATATCATCTAACCTCAGAACCCTGTTGATACAGTATTAATGGGAATCTGTTTTCAGATGAGGAATATAAAACTAAAAAAAGAAAAATGACCCAGACCACATAGCCGGTAGATGGCAGTACTCAACTCTGACACCAAAGACTGCATTTTTTTGCTCCAGTCCAAGTTAATGTCACCTTCCTTACTCCCCTCATTTTGCCCTTGTTAAGTAAATCCTGTGTAGAGTCATATTTGGCTATTGCAGAACATTCTATGCTATTATATGCTATAGAACATGCAAACTATTAGCAGATTGAGAGCTCTAATCTGTATAGCCCAAGCATGGCTGTTCAAGATCTTTTAATACTGAGGGTATTATTCACCAAAATATATTGTTACCTTTAACTAGAACTAGTAGAGAAAGGGAAATTACGGTGGAACTATTCTGAGATAATTAGTAAAATGTCAGGGACAGACGGACTTGAAACTATGGGAAAAAAATGTATGTTCTACTGATCACACATTGGCAAAACCTGCTTCCTGATTGGAAAACTCTACTTGTCATTTTTTTTCTGCTTTTTATTTAAGAAATTAGCTGGCTTGCTTTTGCAAGTTTTTGTAGTCTGTGTCTTTCCCTCTTTATCACCTCTGGCTATGCACATTTAAGTTAGATTTTCTTAGTACATTAAAATAGAAAGACTAGGAAATGAACAATTCTACTCTCTGCTTGGAAGCAGTATCAATAGAAATGATTGTTGTATGAACCACTAAGGGAAAATCCAGGTCCTGTTCAGAGGATAATGGATGCTATAGCTCCTATCTTTGAAACCTCATAGTTTAAAAGGATAACTGTTACAATTATACTCTCACTTATTGTGAAGCCACTACCTCTTAATTCACAAGAACTGACCCCGTCCATCGAAATGACACTCGGTGGGCAGTGGAAAAATAAAGATTGAGTTAATGGCAGGCAGAAGAGATAGAAGAGAAAACCGAACCAAAAGAAAGCCAGCTATGTGCTAGCCAAGTAAATTCAGGTAGGTCATACATCGAAATGGGGCTCCAGTTCTTCATCTGCAAAACAGTGGAGTTTGAACAGAAAACCTCTCAAGTGTGTTTTAACCATAAGATTCTAAATCGGGCGTTTAGCAGTTGAATATAAAAGAAATCTTCATTAATAACAGGTTATTATGCAAAATGGCATGGTGAATTGCACTGCTCACTAATTTTTCTAATTTTGTTTCAGGGCCCATTTATATCTTAACAGTGTTTGAAAATAATATTTATTTTCTGTTGCAAATATTCTTTAGTTTGGACCTTTAATCCTTAGAGGAATCTTCCTTTTTCATTCTAGCAGTTTGTTTACTTCCTGAATATTTTATTGTTCTCTCTATTGAAGTTTAATTATTCACTGATTAACAAAATAATTTGTAATTTATTATAAATTGCTAATTTACAAATCATTCATTACCTGATAATTGTTTAATTATCTTTAAATTAGTGCTCATTAATTTGCTCAATAAACATTTGCTGAGCAATTACTAGATGGCCAGCACTAACAGAATGGAGACACAAGCCCGTAGCGGGAAAAAAGTTGGGCTCCTTTAGAGAAAGAATTCACTGTCTGTGGTTTTCTGGAGTACTGGTTCTTCTTCCATGCAAACACCTATATTCACAACACCTCCTTATTAACCTAATTCCTTTAGCTTCATTTAGGGAAAAAAATCCCTAGAAAGATAACATTTAGAAACTTTTATCTGCTGCAGTTCATTTCTGAGATTGTCAAAGGAAAACACCTTTGATAATCCAGAAGACTTTGAAAAATCAAAATGCATGAAGTTAATGGAATCATCAAAATTATATTTGTGTACTATATAATCCTCTGGAAAAGGGCATGGCAATCCATTCCACTATTCTTGCCTGGAGAATTCCATGGACAGAAGAATGGTGGGCTAATGCACAGGTTATTACTCTTCAAGTAACTATGGATGTGAGCTGGGCTTGAGGGATGAAAAACAAATTTTGAGGGGGAAAAAAATGTGAAAAGTTAATGGGGTTAGATGAGGTTGAAGGATTATTCCCTGATTCCATTGTGTTAGTTTTTCCAGGTGGTACTAGTCAGGCTAACCAACCCAAAATGAATGAAACTGTAAACCACAAAATGGTTCAATTTTTCTCACATAGGACAATTCCTTCGATCTGGAATTTTGGCAGCTGCAACATTCAGTTCAACAGCCTAAATGTTGTTTTAGATGAAACCATGTCTTTGTCATTTGATTCTGCCCAAGTTTAAAGATTTCCTTGATTCCAACTGATTCCCTGGGGCATGTTAGAGATAGACTGAAGTAAAAGCCTAGGGTCATCGATTACTCTTTGCCAGAATTTGAGTAACATGCCCTGAATAAAACATTAATGCCTCTTGGCCTAAATTCTTTACTGGATCTGATTAACTTCTGACAATTATGGTTAATAAGAACAGGTAACACAGTTAATAATAATAAAATTATGAAGCTCAACACTTCATACCACATTTTCTCTGTGTCTTTCCCTATACCCAGCATTTAATGCCGTCTTACTGGGACTTAGATGGACAATGCATATTGCAAACTGCCACCCTGATTTCACTTCAGTAGGAACTATTAAACTATTATTGGCACTGAGCTGCCCTGATCTGATAGAAAGAAAACCCTATTCTCCTCTTAGAATCCTGAAATTTATGTCTGTCTTCATTGTGTTGAGGGAAATGTCTCCAAAAACTTTAAAAGGAAGAGGGAAAACCACACTTGATAAATGCGAATGTTGAGACAGGGTTAATGGAAGATCTCTGAGTCACCTGAGGCCCCAGGCATTGTTAGTCTGATAAAGCCCTCTTAGTTCTAGCATGAAATGGGCAGATTCTGACTTGTGAGTTGCCACTTCTATGTGTTCAGCATGCCCTGGAGGTTTACTTCTTTGTCTTACGTGGGCAGATTGGTTAGAGCATTCTTAAAACATACTTGGGTAAGGAGCCTGTCGATCCTAATCCTAGAGACGAATGCTTACTGAAGACCTGAGGCTACCATAAAATTGCCTCATTCCTTCTAACTCTTTCAAAACCTTCCAAGAGGTGGCTTTATGGTGTGCTTCTCTAATGGCTCAGCAGTAAAGAATCCACCTGCAATGCAGGGGACACGGGTTCTATCCCTGGGTTGGGAGGATCCCTTGGAGATGGAAATGACAACCCACTCTAGTATTCTTGCCTGGGAAATCCCATCAACAGAGGAGCCTGACTGGCTACAGTCCATGGGGTCACTAAGAGTCAGACACAACTTAGAGACCAAACAACCACCACATCTTGAACCAAACGCAGACTCTCCAAATTCTCATTCAGCCAAATAGAATGTTTTCCAATTAATTGTAGCTATTTATCAAGAAGTATATTTTCTTCCTCATGTCATTCTCAGAACCCAAAGAAACTAATCATTAGTAACAGTCTACACACAGAAAAGTACTACTTTAGAACAGGATTATCTTCATTTTTATAGTGGTTTTTTCTCAATTTTGTTGAAGAAGATGGGTCTTGGCTGGTGACAGGAGGTACCCTTGTGTTATATATATTGGTTGTTAAGTCACTAAGTCATGTCCGACTCTGTGACCCCATGGACTGCAGTACGCCAGGCTTCCCTATCCTTCATTATCTGCCGGAGTTTGCTCAAACTCATGTCAGTTGATCAGTAATGCCATCCAACCATCTCATCCTCTGTCACCCCCTTCTCTTCCTGCTCTCAGTCTTTCCCAGCATCAGTGTCTTTTCCAGTGAGTTGGCTCTTCATATCAGGTGGCCAGTGAAATAATAAAATGTCTTGCATGGAAGCCAAAAAAAAACCTGAAGCCGTTTGTAACTGAAACCAAATTAGTAACTTTGTTTAACCTCTACTTAGAGTTGAAATAGATAGGGTATATAGAAGACTTAACTTTGCTCCAAACAGATGCTGAAAGGTTATTATGGTCTTTTTCAGACATGTTTGTCAAGGATTTTTTTGTTTTGTCCTAAAGGAGTGGGTAGCCTTTCTTCTGAAAGACAAGAGCTGGTGGTGGAATTTTTCAGCTGAACTTTGCAGTTGGCCATGTAATTTTTCAGTTGAATTGTGCAGTTGTTTTGAGCTCCTCAAGGGGGAGCTTCCACACAAGTTAACTGCGGGAAGCTCATGAGTTCCTCTTGACTTTTGGTAGGTAGCTCCTTTTACCTCCACTTAGTCCTGGTAGGAGTCTCCCTTTGATATGCAAGTTTTACTGTTTTAATTGACATAAAGGAAGTGACATGCAGCCAGTGTGACATACAGCCAATGATAGAAGTTTTTAAAACTTCTGTCAAGTTGTAAATTAATTGTTTTAGTTGTAAATTCATTGGCTCCAATGTTAAGTGCCCTACAGTATGTAGGACAGCACATACCTTACAAGCATGGTCAGTCTTGGCCAAACCGGCTCAAGAAAGCAATGACGATTGGGTCTTAGACATGTACTTTTAATTAGAAAATTTTCTATAGGATTATTCAAACCTATCATTTCATACTGCCATTTAAGTGATGCCTTCTTTTTATGGTTAATATGAAAGGGATTGCTCTCATTCTTTAGTAGATCTCAGGAGTTATTCCTCACCCCACCTCCAAACCCTGTCCCTTCAACACAGATCTATTTCAGTGTGGATTATGTTTTTATTCTCATTTTTAATATCTGAATATAAGGACTGGGTAAATCCCACAGAGACTCCTTTTTCAAAAATAAGAGGAAAGATAAATTAGTAACTTTGTTTAACCTCTACTTAGAGTTGAAAAAATAGAGTATATAGAAGACTTAATTTTTCTCCAAACAGATGCTGAAAGGTTATTTCCTCTTGCTACTTTTTTTTTAATGAAAAAAAAATTGAGATATAACACACTGTCCCTAAACTGTGATTTTTGGTGGGTGATTATTTGCTCTAATTCAGCCTCCCCATTTTCTTCTGAGGTAATTTCCCTGGGGAGAAAGTTGAGACAAAGAGAAGATGCAGAGTAGCATTTCTCTTTAGGATTTTTGGAAATATAATGCCCTTTTGTGAAAAATACAATCATTTAGAGGGAAATGATTCTTCTGTTTTAACTCTGCATAAAGTGGGAGGATTTCTGTAGAATATAAATATTTGTAAATGCATTATGTAAGCAGGCTTTAACCAAACACCTGGTAAATGTTGCACAGTTTATTAATGACTTGCAAACCCTCCAAGTTGGGAAATAAAACTATGCCATTATGATCAGTCATTTGGCAGACAGTCAAGCCTGACAGCGATTGTTTCATACCTTTTTGCCCATAAAGCCTCTGAATCACTGAAAACATTCAAGATTTCAGCAGATTTCCCTCCCACCGCCCCGACCCCCGACCAAATTGCTCAATTATCTTCCATAAAGTATTCTATTATTCTTTCAAATTTGAAGTTATAAAAAATGACTCTAAGCAATGTTATAAAATGTACAGTACATTGTTTCTAGCTGTCTAAGACCCTTTCAAAAGCTATGGCGCATTCTTTGCTCTCTTCCTGTATTCATCTAACACCTATTGCATGCATGAGACTAGATTATGTGCTGGAGGGCTGGAAAGAAGGGTGAGAAGGAGTAGCACACAAGATACCACCCTCAGAGATCCTAAAGTACTTTTGAGTTTCAGTCTCCCTACCTGTGAGTTAAGTAACATCACGAAGCAATATACAGTTAACTGTCAAGAAGATGGTACAGAAGGTGAGTTCTCTAGGAATCCAGAAGTGAAGCTGTGGTGGGATGGAGTGGACTAAATTGATTCTGGAGTTCCAGAATTTAAGCTAGACTGTTACGAGTACGTAGGATTAGGAGAGCCAGAAAAGGGGGAAAGAGCATCATCAGGAAAAAAATAGTAGTTTGAATATGCCAAGTGTTTTAGGGACAGTGTACAAAACTGAATGTTTAGAAACAGAGTGGTTTTTATTAGCAAAGTGCCTTGAAATAAAAATCCTTGTTGTATTGATTCTATATTGCTATTAAAGGTAAATAGTACACACATCCCCTCTCAAGGGGTGGATTACGACAAATATTTATTGAGCTCACAAGTTCACAGCCTAGTGATTTAGGGTAGATGAGTGGTCCTTCCGGGCTTGGCTGGCCTCATCCACTTGTCTGTGAGCCAGTTGGCTGTTGGTCTATGTGGAACAGACTTAACCAGGATGACAGGGACAAATGGAGCCTCTGCCCTGCTGCCATGTCTCTCACCTGCCAGCAGGCTGGCCTGGGCACATCTTCTCATGGCAGTGATGGAGGTGCAAGAGAAGAGAACCCCAGTCTTACAAGTGCTGTCCAGTCTTCTGCTTGCGAAACAGTTGCTAGCATTCCCTTGACCAAAACAAGTCACAGGACCACCCCCTCCCACCCCACTATGGAGTGTATCCTAGATATACACAGCGAACTGTTGCAGTTATCTATTGTTGCTCAACGAAATATTCCAAAACTTAGTCGCTTAAACACAATTTATTAGACTTCATAGGTTCTATGGATTAAGAATTCAGGGAGAGCTTAGCTGACCTAGTCTTCTGATCGTCATGACGTCAGTGGTACTCATCTGGTAGATAGACTGTTCTGGATGATCCAGGGCAGCTTTGCTCAGATGCCTGATGTCTTGGCTAGAAGTCTGGGCTCAGCTGGACTTTCAATTGTACTTTGTTCCAGCTTGATGAGGTCTTAGGGAGACTCAAAATCCTTTCATGGTGCAAGCTTTTCCCACAGTCAGCCTCCCAAAAGAGCTAGGGCAGGAACCACATGGCCTTTTCTGACCACACAGTAAGCTCTGCTGAGTTCAGTAGGTCAGAGCAGACATGCACCTC
Organism: Bos indicus x Bos taurus; assembly: GCF_003369695.1. Taxonomy (NCBI): domain Eukaryota; kingdom Metazoa; phylum Chordata; class Mammalia; order Artiodactyla; family Bovidae; genus Bos; species Bos indicus x Bos taurus. Next base: position 46,155,031 of record NC_040089.1, read on the forward strand.
CCAGATTCCAGGAGTGGAGACACAGACTTTTATGGGAAGAATATGAAAGAATTTGCAGACATGTTTGGAAACCACCATGGTTATTCACAAACAACAAATTATCTACATTTTTCCCACGTGTGAATTATACTCAACTCTCATAAGCCCTTGTGGCTCAGCTGGTAAAGAATCTGCCCACAATATAGGAGACCTGGGTTCGATCCCTGGGTTGGGAAGATCCCCTGGAGAAGGGAAAGGCTACCCACTTGAGTATTCTGGCCTGGAGAATTCCATGGACTGTATAGTTCATGGGGTTGCAAAGAGTTGGACACGACTGAGCGACTTTCACTTTCACTCATAAGCCCTGGGCTTCCCAGGTAGCACTAGTGGTAAAGAACCCACCTGACAGTGCAGGAGACATAAGAGATGTGGGTTCAGTCCTAGGTCAGGAAGACCCTCTGGAGGAGAGCATGACAACCAACTCCAGTATTCTTACCTGGAGAATTCCATAGACAGACAAGCCTGGAAGGCTACGGTTCATAAGGTTGAAAAAAAGTCCAAGAAGTTGGACACAACTGAAGTGACTTAGCACACATGCAGGCACTCGTGAGTCCCACCCATCGAAAGACCCATCCCATTCCGATATCAATCTTAGGCACAAGGTTCAACATCTTATCTAAATCAGGTGTAGCTGAAACCTTCACCTCTTCTTATCAAAATAGCATATTACTGTTGCTTTTATCTCATAGTGAAGCTAGTAAATGATTTTCATTGAAGTAAAAGTGTCAGTGTCACCATTTCAAGACTTGTTTAACATTCTTGTCTATTTTGTGTAAGTCAGTTGAGTTAAAATTAAATGTTATAAACTACAAAGCCATTTACCTGGCACATGTAAATGGAATATCTCATAGGACACTGACCAGGATCCGGTGAAGCGGACAATGCTGCTATCCCCCCAAGCCTAAGGAATTCTCACTTTTCTGCTGTGAGTACTTTAAATACACCATAACCTTCCAAATAATGGAGCCCTATTTTTTAGGTTAAAAAATTATGAATATGTAGTCTTTTTCTTTGTTGTTTAGTCACTAAGTCATATCTGACTCTTTGTAACCCCATGGACTGTAGCCCACTAGGCTCCTCTGTCCATGGGATTTTCAGCAACAGCACTGGAGTGGGTTGCCATTTCCTTCTCCAGAGGATCTCCCCAGCCCAAGAATCGAGCCCATGTCTCCTGCTTGGCAGGGGGGTTCTTTATCATTGAGCCACCTGAGAAGCCCCCACACCCTAATGAGTCACCTGGCACAGCCCCTAGGGTACAAACATACTATAGTGAAAGCAATTCACTTTATAAGAGGACATTCAGTGAACAGAAGTTGCATTAATAAAAGAAAAAGTCTGTCACAAAGTAGGGATGGACACAAAGTTGAAAGAAATTGCTGTATCTGTAACAGAAAGTAAATTGCAGAAATCTCTGGTTTTTTCCAACAACTCATTACCTCAGTGATGTAGTCAAAACATTATGGAAGATTGGAACTTATTTTCCTATAAAATGCATACCCAGTGGAGACTGATTTGGAAAATTAACATTCTGTATCAGTGGAGATTAACAGTTTTTCCTCCTTTCTGCACCCTTCCCATTTGTAACTTATTGATGTCTTGGGTTTTATGTTTCATAGTAGCCTCATAAATCATTTAATTCTCTTCAACAATTAACTGAGCTAAGTTGGCAATGTTAATATCTTTTTTGTTCTTTTTGAGAATGAAGGCATACTGAGTTGAAATTTCTCACTTAATGCCACCTAGTACATCAGTAACCATGCTGGGATTAAATTTTTTAAATTCTTACTCATGGGTTTTACCTGTGTTGCTTTGAGCCACTATGGCCTTTTGATCTTTGCTTGAAATAAAAGAATTCTTGATGATTAAATAAGTGGACTTTTTTTAAAATCAGCAAATAATGAGGCTTTCCAAACTAAAAGCAGTAAGCATAGAAAATCCAATAAGAATACTATTTTATAAAATAGAGTTGCTACAAAGCAGCCTATTAAACTGGAAAAAAAACAAGACTGTTGATGACTGTGATTCTTCAAGAATCCTTTTTTAGGAAGGTGGAAAGTGAAAATCTGACTGCCCTGTCTACCTCCAACCCAAAGCAGAGTCTATTGGTTGATTTTAGAGTAGAAAAACTGAAGGAGTTCTCTTCTGTCAACTCCCAGATATTTCTACAAAGCTGCTGCTGCTGCTGCTAAGTTGCTTCAGTCGTGTCCGACTCTGTGCGACCCCATAGACGGCAGCCCACCAGGCTCCCCCGTCCCTGGGATTCTCCAGGCAAGAACACTGGAATGGGTTGCCCTTTCCTTCTCAAAGCAGAGCCCTTCTAACAGTGATGGTAGGTAGTGGTTGATAGGGAAGTTTAGGATACTGACAAATTTGGAATGGAAGTGGTATAGATTCACACAACTGTTGAGCAGGTCTGAGGATCCAGGTGAGGATGGAAACCATGGCTTGTAGTGGCTGTGGTCCACACGGGTGCTGCTGCTGCTGCTGCTAAGGCGCTTCAGTCGTGTCCGACTCTGTGCGACCCCATAGACGGCAGCCCACCAGGCTCCCCCGTCCCTGGGATTCTCCAGGCAAGAACACTGGAGTGGGTTGCCATTTCCTTCTCCAATGCATGAAAGTGAAAAGTGAAAGGGAAGTCGCTCAGTTGTGTCCAACTCTTTGCGACCCCATGGACTGCAGCCTACTATGCTCCTCCACCCATGGAATTTTCCAGCAAGAGTACTGGAGTGGGCTGCCATTGCCTTCTCTGCCACACTGGTGCAACTTCTCTAAAGTAATGTGTAGGTTAATAAGACAGATGGTTTGTATGGTCTTTGACTGATGCTTAGTTGGTCTATGATGAATTTGAGGATATTGTCAATGGAGTCTGTATGCAACTGACTATAGAATTGGAGTAAGAAAGTGAACTCACATAGGAATTTATAGATGAGGGGAAAGGAGAAGTAGAAGGCTTTTGAATGTGCATAAGGCTGAAGGATTGGAGAAGGCAATGGCAACCCACTCCAGTATTCTTGTCTAGAAAATCCCAGGCACAGGGAAGCCTGGCGGGCAGCCGTCTATGGGGTTGGACAGAGTCAGACACGACTGAGCGACTTCACTTTCACTTTTCACTTTCATGCATTGGAGAAGGAAATGGCAACCCACTCCAGTATTCTTGCCTGGAGAATCCCAGGGACAGGGAAGCCTGGCGGGCAGCCATCTATGGGGTCGGACAGAGTCAGACACAACTGAAGCAACTTAGCAGCAGCAGCAAGGCTGAAGGATAGAATAGCCAGAGGGAGAGGACAGCTGGGCAGAGAGGAGGTTGGTGATAAAGCTTGAACTTAAAGAGCATGAATAATTCACAATGATACCAAAGTCCAGAGAGTGGCTCTAATGGTGAGTGTCTGAAGTAGAATAATAGTAGGTAGTAGATTCAGTTGTATGGTAGAGAGTAGGATTTGATGGAAAAATTAGTCTGAAATCCACATGCCGTGTTCCTCAAGGGATGTGGGTGATTGAGAAGATGAATAACAGCAAGAGAAGTAAAAAAGAAATTGGAGGAGGGTGTAAACACCAAAGGAAAAGGATCTTTTATGAGAGTGGAGTAATAATCAGTGAAGAACGTAAGAGCCTCTTGATGAAAGTGAAAGAGGAGACTGAAAAAGCTGGCTTAAAACTCAGCATTCAAAAAACTAAGATCATGGCATCCGTTCCCATCACTTCATGGTAAATAGATGGAACAACAATAGAAACAGTGAGAGACTTTTGGGGGGTGGGGGCTTCAAAATCACTGCAGATGGTGACTGCAGCCATGAAATTAAAAGATGCTTATTCCTTGGAAGAAAAGCTGTGACCAACCTAGACAGCATATTAAAAAGCAGAGACATTACTTTGCCAACAGAGGTCCATCTAGTCAAAGCTATGGTTTTTCCAGTACTCATCTATGGATGTGAGACTTGGACCATAAAGAAGGCTGATCACAGAAGAACTGATGCCTTTGAACTGTGGTGTTGGAGAAGACTCTTGAGAGTCCCTCAGACTGCAAGGAGATCAAACTGTTCAATCCTAAAGGAAATTAGGCCTTAATATTCATTGGAAGGACTGATGCTGAAGCTGAAACTCCAATACTTTGACCACCTGATGCAAAGAATTGACTCATTTGAAAAGACCCTGATGCTGGGAAAGATTGAGGGCAGGAGGAGAAGGGAATGACAGAGGATGAGATGTTTGGGTGGCATCACCAACTCAGTAGACATGAGTTTGAGCAAGCTCTGGGAGTTGGTGATGGACAGGAAAGCCTGGCGTGCCTCAGTCCATGGGGTCACAAAGAGTCGGACATGACTGAGCAACTGAACTGAAATGAGAGTAATAATCTGGAAGCAGCAATAGAAAAGTCTTGCCAGCAATCACTCAGACCCACCTCACTGCCTGTCCCTCCAGTGGCATTTGTCAATGAGGCAAGGAGGAAATTCCTAGTTGATTATTTTAAAAATTAGAGAATTTAAAAAATAAAGTTGTGGTTTTTGTTCATACTTTGTCCTTCCTAGTGTAATGAATGCAAAAATATAGGGCTGACCTCCCTCTTCTCCCTTCAATATTTTCCCCTCTGAGTTTATTTTATCATTTTGTGATTTATTTTCCTTGAGGAATGCACAGTGTTTATTTTAACCTAATTGCCTTGTAAGAAATATTGGAGCCAGGCATTTCACGGAAGGCTTTGTATATTTTTCTTCTTTAAGACTCTTTTCTCGTCAGAGGGAAATACTTAAATCTGGTTTAATCCAGCTTTATATAACCTAGTTAAACCAACATTCTCCAGCCTCCTGAAATCACTGAACCTTGTAGTATTTATCCATGGAAAACATTTTTTGTGACTGACCATATAGCTAAGACCAAAAAGAAGTCAGCAGGACTTATCTTTTCACACATGTGATTTCCATCGATTGTTAATATTTATTAACAGGAAATATTTACTCCATCTAGCTTTCTTTATAGTCTGGAACATGCTGGCTGAGAAAGAATGTAATAAAATCTGTGAAGTCATTAGTGACAAAGACCAAAGGCTTTCAGAATTGTTTTCCAGATTTTCTAATTCTGGGACAAAGTGGTTTATCTTTTTCTCCCTCCCTCTGTACCTCCCACCTCCTACTCTTTCTTCTCTTTCTTTCTCTTTCTTTCTTGCTGTTTTTCTGGTGCAACTTACATATAGGTGTGACTTCCCTGGTGGCTCAGACAGATTTTGTAATTCTGGGACAAAGTGGTTTATCTTTTTCTCCCTCCCTCCCTACCTCCCACCTCCTACTCTTTCTTGCTGTTTTTCTGGTGTAACTTACATATAGTCAGCACACAAATCTTAAATGTACAGCTCAATACATTTTTACATAGGTGCATATATACTCCCATAAACCTCACTCATAACAGATTGTTTCTGTCATTCCAGCAGTGTCCCTCTGCTGCCTCCTAGCTATCTTCAGAGTGAGCCATTGTTCTGGCCTCTACCATCATACATTAGATTTATTAATTCTTAAAATTCGTTTATGTCTGGCTTTTTTCACTTAATATTTTCTCTGTGAGGTTCTTCCATGTTGTTGAGTGTAACTGTAATCTGTTGTTTTTCACTGTTGTGTGTGCTCAGTCACTCAGTCATCTCCAACGCCTTTGCAATCCCATGGACTGTAGCCCGCCAGTCTCCTCTGTCCATGGGATTCTCCAGGCAAGAATACTGAAATGGGTTGCCATTTACCTCTCCAGGGGATCTTTCCAACCTAGGGATCAAACCCGTATTACCTGCCACTCCTGCATTGCAGGTGGATTCTTTCCTGCTGAGCCACCATGCATGATATTTAATTGTATGAATATATCCTAATTTCTCTGTTTCATTGCTTAGGGACATTGGATAATTTCCAATTTGGGGCTATTTTGAATAAAGCTTCTAAGAATATTCTTGTACATGTATTTTGATAGAAAGAATCACTAATTTCCATACCAAGAAATGGAATTCCTGGGTCTTTGAGCCTGAATAGATACTCCAAAGTTTTCAAAAGTGATCATTCTAGTTTATACTTGGACAAGCGTTTCATGATAATTCAAGTTTTTCCACATCCTTGTCAACACTTGTAGTTGTCAGTGCTTTCAATTTTAGCCGTCTTAGGAGAGCTGTAAGAAAAGTTTATTCTTAATCTAAAACCAGGATGATTTTAAGATGAATGAATAAAAGCATAGGTTCAAGCAGAGGGCCATTAATCTTCCAGAGCTTATTGGAGTGCCACAGTAAGAGATTTGTTGAGCTGATGTTTCTCTAAATATAACCTGCAAATCACCTACCTCAACTTTATTCAGGATGATACTCCTGGCTTCAACCCTGATCCACTGAATCAGAATTCCTGTCCTCAAACTGTGTACCAAATGTGTACCAAACTCTCTTAGTAACTTCTATAGATGTTACTGATTTTATGTAAACCACTGCATACAGATTAGAATGACAGAGATCTCAAATGGTAATGTAGAAATTGGGTTAAATCTATGTTGACTATATTGCAAGGCAAGCAGTTGAGGTACCCAAAAATCAGGACAGCCTCAGAAAATCTCAGTCACCATTGATATCAGATGATCACTCACATCAGATGATCATATGTGGGTAATTTGAATTCCAGTGGGAAAAGAGAATAAGGTCAAGGAAATATTTGAATTTTCTTTGGGAGACAGAGAATTATCAAGAGTTAGTGCAGGCATCAAACCATACATCCAAGGAACTCAGAGAACACAAAACAGGACAAATACCAAAAATCAATCAATCAGACAGACAAAGCACACCATGCCAAGGCCTATCATGTTGCTGAAGACAAAATGCAATATATTATCTCTATTCAAAAGGCGTGGAAACATTTTTGTCATTGATTACCCCATGGCTTTTTTAATTCAAGTTATAAGCTTTTGTAAGAGGATGGTGCTGTTGTTGGCTTACCAGTTCAGAGCGTCCCCGCTCCTCTGATTTACTTCCACACTTTATTATATTATGTCGTGATAGGCATGTCAGTACCAGTATTTGAAGTTGACCCATTAAGGTCACACCCTCCAAATAGTCACAGCTCATTTTTATAAACTCCTTTTGTTGTTGTTTTTAATTTACTAATGGCAGCTCTTACAAGACCTTGTGTGGCAGATATTTAGTATATGTGTATATCATCTCACTTAATCCTCATTCTCATGACAACTTTATTAAATAACTATTATTATCCTTTTTAAAAAACACATGTAGAAACTGAGGATAAAGGGACTTAAAATGTTCAAATTGATCAAGCAAATAAGTGAAACAACTAGAATTTAAACCCAGGCAATCTGACTCCAGAACTCCTACTCTTTTTCTTTCCATGTTTATTCAGTTATAATTGGCAAATAAAAATTATATATATTTAAGGTACTTGACTTGATGTCTTGATATATCTATGTGAGTGGAAACAACTACACTTAACCATTCTGCTATACACATCTTAATTAAAAACCAAAACAAGAAACCACACCTCATTACTGCACACATACACATAAGAGCATGTGTATATGTAGCATGGATGTATAGCAGACTTTATTCCCTGTTGTTACTAAGAGTTGAGAGCCCGATTTGCTCAACAGGTTAGGACCTGTTTTGTCTCTTTACCCTTGTTTTCATTTGCCCTGTTGCAACAGCAGACTGGTTGAAATGAACAAATCCTTTTGAACTCTAGAGTTGTGATACAGGAGTTGGCAGGCTGGCGTGGAGATGCAGTGTTTCCTCCACAGCAGATGCTGGTCTCATCTCTCCAGTGTGTGGAGAGACGCAATAAATCAGGAAGGAGGCTGTGTACCCAATTCAGAGAGCAGGGTGTGTGGGCGGACTCTCCACAGGGATTCTGATAAATTTTAGAGATTGCTCACCAGCAACTTCTTTTTACCCCATTTCACTGTTTTCTGGCAGGCTTCTTCTTTTTAAATGACTTGTCACAACTAGTTCCTACTATCAGTTTTTTGTTTGTTTGTTTGTTTGTTTTAAGCAGAGGACAACAGTAAAAGACAAGACCAGGCCTTACCAAAAAATGTGTCTTTTCAATGGTCATATGGTGAAATCTAAAGATGCTTAAATTTTTTAGATAATTTTTAGATAATTCTGCTCTGATTATTTGGGTAAATGCTAGCATCTGCTCCTTGTTGTTTATGCTTTATCAGCCCAGGACACCTACTTTCATATCTCCTCTCTCCCCAACACACATATACTCAGAAGAATGTTTACTGTGAGCCGTTGCTCTTTACTAGAAGGAAAACAGAACAGGAGATTTCTAAGGATTAGGTTACAGTCCATAGATGAAAGGTTGGGATTTTACACACAATAATATCCTTCATCCTTTGACCCCTCTGGCTCTTCCGGCTTTAACAGTTCCCTTCTGAACCAACCTCTGGACACTGTCAGCGCAGAAACCACACAGAACTCACGTCTCTAGCTAGAAACCTTTCGAATAAAGTATTATCTGCTTGATGTTTCAGTGCCATTTCTCCATTTGCCTGTCCTCTGCATCTTACATATTTCTCTCTGATATTTTGATCTATAAGGACTTGCCTTTGATTAAGGGCCCTGCTCCTTAAATGTTCTTTCTCAGTTTCTCCACTTTATCCAAAGATTAGAGGCACCTCTGGTGACCCAACATCCTTGACATATTAAATCTGGGTGTCAATTGCAAGTTTGATTTGACAAGCCTCTTCCATTTCTTAATTTCAATGACTTTGTAATACTGAATTATTTCTTTTGGTAGGCATATGATGTTCTTCTCCTCAAACCTCCCTGTGTTGCATAGGTTTTTCACGACTAAAGGCACTGGATGGTTTAGAATCTAATCGTGGACACATGTGCCTTTTTTCTTCTGAAAAGACAAGGATATGGAACTTCATAAATCAGAATATGGGGCTTAAAATATAATTTATAAGGAATAAATACAGGAAATGTAAATCATGCTTAAGAAAGGCTTACTTTCATCTTAGAAGCTGGATTGAAAAATCATGTGGCTACATTTGTAAGTGATGAAAAGACATTCTGAAAATAAAATCTCAAGGTTAAATCTAGAGGCACATTTAGTGGCTATTTGAGCATTCCCAGTGTCCCCAAAATGTGTGTATGTGTGTGTGTGTGTGTGATCCTAGCGATGAATCTCACGGCTTAGTTCATTTAAAAGGTGAATTCTCATCAGGGCTGACTTCTGTGTCCTTATGAGTTTTTAACATTTCGGTACTTTAAAGAAAGCTTAGAGCTATAATAATCTGATCCAAAAAGTATACAGGACTCTAAGCAAAAGGAAGCCTGGAAGACTATTGCTTTACTATCAAAGAAAATCTGAAAGAACTGTTACAGATTCAAATTTCAACTGTGTCCAGATTTCTTAGCACTGTATGATTAAGGAAGAAATCTAGGAATAGTCACTGCAGACATTTGTGTTCTTTATGTTAGAAGCAAGATGTGAAAATGGTCCAAATTACTAGTATTGGGATGACATGGCAAGGAAGATACAGCCCAAACCAATAGAAATTTGATGCTAGAGTAGAGATATATGATTTTAGAACTGACGATTCTATAAAATCCTATCTAAGGATAGAATCATCTAATTCATCAGTTTAGACACATTTTGGAGCTATTCTTCACTGTAATAGTGAGGTTGTAACATTTGACATCTTTATGTAGAAGACTTAATTTAACCAATATAGTTTTTGTTGACTCCAAGCTGTTGATGTTATGATAGCAGTGCATTTATCAGGTATAAGATGTTTCTTCAATCTGAGCTCTGTTTTTATGGGCTGATCAGTATTCAGCTCTTCCTTCAACAGAAGCTGTCTCCTGGCTTGTGAGGGTGTGTGTTCTCACGGTCACAACATGGGGTGTGTGTGTTGATTTACAGATTTTTGTAGTTGAAGGCATGTATTCTGCTATGCTCCATTAGTCTGCATACAAAGGGAAACATTTCGATTGTAAAAAGCAAGCTCACTTGAGTTGCTGAGACGATGTAGCTTCTGCTAGGGGCAAAGGACAATGATACATTTCCCCCATGGCTTTGTTGTTTGTGAATTTGACTTGTGTATCCTGGTGTCTCATGATTTAAGGAAACCCAGTATACAACATCTAAATTTGTAAAATGAGGGATCCTTGAGTCTCTGTCTGTTCTTGTTTTACTCTTGTTTAAGTCACAGCTTTTTATAATAAATTTGCTCAAATCAATGATCACTGTGGTATAGGGACTGAAAATATAGGGCTTGACGCTTCCCTGTGGTCCAGCGGCTAAGAGTCCTCACTCCAATGAAGGGGGACCAGGTTTGATCCCTGGTCAGGGAACTAGATCCCACGTGCTGCAACTCAAGAAACTACAGCAACTAAAACCCAGCTCAGCCAGTTTAATTAATTAGTTTTTTTGAAGTCTCATAGTGCCAGATTTGACCCAAAACATCAATTCTTCTTGCTAGGAGGTCTTTGTCATAATCTTTAACATCTCTGGGCTAAATTTTCTCATCTGAAAAATGAGAGAAGTAATTATGCTTGTATGTAAGACTCTGATGAAATAAATCACAACAAGCATATAACAGATTATGCATAGGTATTTGTGTGTGTATGAAAATATATGTATGTATATGCATATATACATATGTATTTAGGATTTACATAGTGATCAAATACAGAGTGTGCTATTCTTATATAGTGCCCACAGTGTTTTATGGAAAATGAGACACTTATAAAATCAATAGATAATGTACACATACAATTTTTAGCAGCAGATTTATCTTACTAATTACGTATTGCAGAGGCCACTATTCCTTTTGATGCCCCGCGCACACACTTACTTACCATGGAGATGGGTGACTTCAAGGCATCCTGGCTGGGGCAGTGAAGCCACCTGGGCTGGTTTAAACTCAGGCAACATGTCACGTTTGTTTTGTCAGAGACTCTATCAGGCACCACTTTGCCTAGTGAGTCTGTGTCAGAGCTTGGGGCTTCCCCAGAAAGCAGGCTTAGAGAAGGAGATCTGAGTATTGGGAGTTTATTGGGTGGTGTCCTACTTACCACCTGCTAGGAAAGCGAAAGATGCAGGATTCAGGCTGCGATTCAGTCATCACAAGAGCCTCAACCAACTCTGGAGCAGGGATTGACCTTTGGAATTAATCCAGACCAGGGCCAGGGTACCTGGGGGCTGGACCTTTATGCCTATGCCTTCATCTTCCCACCCACCCACCAGTTATCGCTTCTGGGCTGCTCTCAGAAACAGGGTCATGACCTCAGGCAGTGTAACTCTTTTCAGCCCAGGACATCACCCAGAAGAGCTTCAAGCAACAGTCACTCCCACCTGGGGAGTCCTTCAGTATCTAAGTGACACAGCACGGAGTCTCCCATCCATTAGAACCTATCATTGTCGGAAATTGATTTGACCTAAGTTATCTAGTCTTGGCTTTTCTCTTGTTTTTCTTCCTCTATTCTTTCCTTTTCTCCCACCCTTCCATCAACCACTAATTGATGCCCTACTATGTAGCAGGTATATTCTGTTGCTGCTAAGTCACTTCAGTCGTGTCCGACTCTGTGTGACCCCATAGATGGCAGCCCACCAGGCTCCCCCATCCTTGGGATTCTCCAAGGAAGAACACTGGAGTGGGTTGCCATTTCCTTCTCCAATGCGTGAAAGTGAAAAGTGAAAGCGAAGCCGCTCAGTCGTGTCTGACTTGCAGCGACCCCATGGACTGCAGCCTACTAGGCTCCTCTGTCCATGGGATTTTCCAGGCAAGAGTACTAGAGTGGGGGCCATTGCCTTCTCCAGGTATACTCTAATGAGGTCTAGAAATTCAAATATTTTTAAAAAGAGATTCTCTTCCTGTTCCAAAGCTTCTGTTCAAATAAAGAGACAAACCAGGCAGCAAAGTGGGCAATGATGATGACCTGTGGAATTGGAAAAATAATCATTCAACATTCTGCTGTCTCTTGCCCTCCATGTGATTGTGTCACTAAAATTCTCAAGCCCTATTTTCCTCATTTTTAAAATAAGGATAGCAATTAAACCTATCCAGAGGACTGTCCCAAAGAATAAATTAAAGAATGAGAAATGATTCACATTTATGCCCAGCCCATAATTGTCCACTCAATTTTATTGGTGATGTTTTTATTATTGGTAATAATGACTATGTCAGAGGTTCACTGACCCCATTTCCATGTAACTCCTTCACCTTTATCTGTTGGGTCAACCAAAAGATACCTCACCTAGGCGAGGAGCTCAGTGGTTGAATGACCTGGTGTCTTGAACTCTACCCTTCCATACGTTCTGTACATGAGGGATTCCATGTCTTAAGAACCTTCCATTACAAAGAATGCAGTTACTACACCTGGTTGGGCTCCTCAGAGTCCATCACAAATGGTCTTGTCTCTTTCTTAAACCACATTCCTTCTGATATCTTGTTCTCCCAGATTTTTTTTTTCCCTGTCTCTAACCACTCATTTAGCAGTGTGTCCCTGTTGGCCTGTTTTACTGATCTACGCACTTAATGGTAGAGGTCCTCAAAGGATCAGCCTCAGAGCCTCTCCTCTGTTCATCTCCCTTTCCCTTTGACGATGGGTTTATATGTCATCTCTATGATCGTGGCTCCCAAGCTAAACTCCAGACCTGACTTCTCTTTGCAGCTCCAGCTTGTACACCTCCACACCCACTTGTAAATATCTCATAGGCATAGGCAATTCAGATTTATTCCACATCCTAACCAGAAGTATTAATTTCTCTCTTCTGAATTGTTAACTCAGTATTCTCCATGTCAGTAATTACCCTTTCTTTTATTTTATTAACCAATTTATTTATTTTATTGACCAATCCAGAAACCCAGGATGATCCTTGGCATCTGTTTCAATCTTGCCTCAAATACCTAATCCATCACCAAATCCTTTTGATTCTACATTTGAAATATCTCCTCTCTTTGCATCTCCATCATCACCTTCTAGTAGAAGCCACCATCATCTATGGACTCAACTAAAGCTCTAGTCTCCCAACTAGCTTCTCTACCTCCAGATGTCACCTAGACCTTCAACTGGGACATTTTTTTATAGCCAAAGGGTGAGTTTTTAAATACAAATTGCATCTTGTCACTGCCCTGCTTAAAATTGTATTTTGATTTCCTATCACACTTGGAATAAGTAATGGGATCCTTCTCTTGCCTCCAAGACTAAGAATGATCTTAACTTTGTCTGCTCCTCTGTCCTCATCTCAAGCCATTGGTCTCCACCCTCCTCACAAGGCCACCTCCACTCTCTGGCCTTTTTGTCTTTACTGAAAGTAATAGTCTGCAGAGAACATTTGCATATATTTTTTCTTCTGCCTTCAGCCTCTTTCACTGTCCTCTTCACCAGTCTTTCTCATCCTTCAGATCTTAGTGTTCCTCCCTCACTAAATTTCAGCTCTGTGAGGACAGAAACCATTGTATTCATTGCTTGTACCCAGCAGCTAGCCTCATGGCTGTGTTAGATTATTGTTTATTAAATGAAGGCATGACCTTTCTAGACACAGTGTGAATTTGAATCAGATGTTTTGGCTCTTATCTCTGCTCTGCTAGGATTAGGCATGTGACTTTGGGCAGGTCTCTTCACTTTTCTGGGCCTGGTTTTTTGTTTCTTTTAACCTTCAAAAATGGGGATGATACCATCTCTTTTCCCTTTCTTACAGGGCCATTAATCGATCAAAATGTTAATGAACACCTATCAAGTGCTAAGCACTGGAGCTACTCAGTTAAATGAAACTCACATTCTCTTTATAAAGAGCACAGAATTTGGAAGTGAAGACAGGCATGTGAACAAATTCATGATAATACTATAATATAGTAAGTGTAATGATAGAAACAAGGCATTCCTTTATGAAATCTCTGTTTTAATCATGAAGAAGTATACTGAGTCCAGTACTATGCAGTAAGTGCAGTGCATGTGCACTCAGTCATGTCCAACTCTGTGTGACCCTATGGACTGTAGCCCGCCAGACTCCTCTGTTCATGGGGATTCTCCAGGCAAGAATACTGGAGTGGGTTGCCATGGCCTCCTCCAGGGAATCTTCCCGACCTAGGTATCCAACCTGTGTCTCTTGCATTGGCAAGTGGATTCTTTACCACTGGCACCACCTGGATTTCCTACCTAATTTAACTTTCACCTAGAAAGCTCAAAGCTACAAAAGTCAATATTCCCATTTTACAGATGGGGAAACCGTGACATAGTAACCTTAAGTAAGCTCCAGTTCATAGCAGTAGTGGGTAGAAGTGCAGAGATTCTAACCCAAGCTTTCTACTCAAGTTCAGGTTGCTTTCCTCCCCCCAGAAAAAGAAAATACAACAAAATTAAACTAAGTTATTACCTTATTGCTAGAAGAATGAATTAACTAATGTTTAAGTAAAGTATTTTATTGCCAAATATAAGTCAGAACAAAAAATTTTACCAAAGAATCTCACTTTTTCCTTCAGTTTTTTTCCTAGTTTTCTGAGTCTATTTTTATTATCATTTACAATTGCTTTTGAGTCTATTATTGGTTATAGCATGTCTTTATTTGTACCCACATTAAGCAAAGTGTTTCCTATGACAATGATTTGAAACTTCTTGAGATCAGATGCCTTGTATGTGGCATTTTGGTCCCAAAACACTGGCCTCATATGGGGCTATTGGAGAAAATCCAAGTGGGCATTGCTTTGCTTTCTTTCCAAATAATTTTTGAAATGTCTCATTACAACTTAAAGTTCTTTAAAGGGGGCTCAATTTGAGATTAAATATGTGAGGTACACATCCTGTAATAATGGAATTATTAAAAAGGGAAATAAGGACAGCTAAGTGACTTGAAATTAAAAGACGCTTACTCCTTGGAAGGAAAGTTATGACCAACCTAGATAGCATATTCAAAAGCAGAGACATTACTTTGCCAACAAAGGTCCGTCTAGTCAAGGCTATGGTTTTTCCTGTGGTCATGTATGGATGTGAGAGTTGGACTGTGAAGAAGGCTGAGTGCCGAAGAATTGATGCTTTTGAACTGTGGTGTTGGAGAAGACTCTTGAGAGTCCCTTGGACTGCAAGGAGATCCAACCAGTCCATTCTGAAGGAGATCAGCCCTGGGATTTCTTTGGAAGGAATGATGCTAAAGCTGAAACTCCAGTACTTTGGCCACCTCATGTGAAGAGTTGACTCATTGGAAAAGACTCTGATGCTGGGAGGGATTGGGGGCAGGAGGAGAAGGGGACGACAGAGGATGAGATGGCTGGATGGCATCAATGACTCGATGGACGTGAGTCTGAGTGAACTCCGAGAGATGGTGATGGACAGGGAGGCCTGGTGTGCTGCGATTCATGGGGTCACAAAGAGTCGGACATGACTGAGCAACTGAACTGAACTTAAGTGACTTGAGCCATCAAGCTCAAGTGGCTGAGAGTAACAGTGAGTGAAGGAGTGTACAATGCAGGTGTTGGTGTAATTTTCAATTGGCTGTACTGTGTAAGTTGGTTGTATGGTACATTTCACCTGTGCAGAGGGGCCACGTTGTTCATCAGAGACTCACCAATAGCAAATCCTCAGTTTTAGGACTGGTTGTCATCATCATCCATGGCTAATTTGCATTTAAATCTCATTGGGGGACTTCCCTAGTGATCCAGTGGCTAAGCTTCTGCACTCCCAATGCAGGGGGCCCAGGTTCAATCCCTGGTCAGGGAACTAGATCCCACATGTGGCAACAAAGATCAAAGAAGATCCTGAGTGCTACAACTGAGATCCAGCACAGTCAAATGAATAAAAATATTTATTAAAAAAAAAGAAAGATTATTATGTACCAGACACTGTGCTTTCTTTATATCATCTCATTTAATCTTCATAAATATTCCTATAACAGAGGTGCTGTTATCCCACCCATTAGGAAGGTGTGTAAATGAAGTCTTAAGTCAGATTAAGTAACTTGCTTAAGGTAGCATGGCATGTAATTGGTGGAGATCTGTTTTGTACCCAAGCATCTGACTCCACAGACACGACCTTGACCATCATAAAGCCATTGGTCCTTTCTGTCTGAGTCATCCAGTTCCCCCTTCCCCTGTGCTGCCAGTCTTCAGGGGTGATCTCGCTCATCCTAACACGAGCCCTCTCCCTTCTCCTCTCACTCTGTTCTTTCTACCTTCCTCCTGTGCCAGCTTTGTAATCCTGGGGATGAAAGAAGGGAGAAAATGAAGCTATCATCCATTCATCCATGTCTCAAGTTCCACAATCGTTAGCACCAACACTTGCCTGGACTACTAGGGGGCTGTTGCAAGCCTGCAATTGCAAAGTCAGGGTATTGGCACTGTAGACATAGTGAAGCCAGCCAATTCAAATATACAGGAAATTGCAACATGGGACTGGTGGCCTTAGGGTCTGCCATGCCCTCCAACTTGAGTTTCCAATGACAAAGTTCATTTTGACTCTGTCCAAATATTATTTCACTAGTTTATTAAGCAGTATTCTGAATGTTAGCAACGGAAAAATGACAAGATGTACCCGTGCTTTAAGTGCCTTTAAGTAGGGGAAAGACATCCTCTCTGTAACACCACTGGATGTTTTACCTGTAGATTCTCAGGGGAGTCTGGGAGAGGTTAAGACTTGAGTCAGCCCTCAAAGCCTAACAGTCAAAAAGGGGATGGGGGGAGGGAAGACATGAGGAAGCAAAACTTGTAGGGAGACAGAGATACAAGAAACGTTGAAGAGAATCTGATTGTGCTGCTTATCTTATTCCAGTATAACTTTTAGTGGTATAACTTGTTGACATCAAATTTTGGACTTTAAGCTTGATGACCTTACTTCTACTCCCTCTTGGAGGACAGAAAGGAACAATATGTACATGTGCATTTTTTATTATCTCTTCAACATTGAAGCAATGCCAAACAGTATCAGTCAATTTTTATAGTCTTGCTTTCCTCAAATTTTCATCGCTTATCAAACAGAGGAATCTGATTTCACTTTTGTTATTGTCTTAGTTAAATGTCACTTGAAATGTTGTGGTTAAGCTTGATGGCTTTGAGGGCCATCAAGACCCAATGCATGGAAGTTTTTCCTGGTAGAACTGAACTGGAATCCTTGTTCTTCTTGTTGTATGCTTTGGCATTTTGTCTCCATGGCTTGTTTCTGCATCCTTAAAATGGAGAAAAAAAGGCTTCCCAGCATAATTTATGGACTCAATGGGGCAATGGATGGGAATGTGCCCGACACATAGTAGGTGCTTTCTGAAAAGTATGTTTTGTGTTGGTTTGCCTCCTTATCTGCCCAAGTCCTATGGAACCTCCAAAGCTGAGGATGAGTTTGTCTCTTGGGTAAGCATTCTGAGAATCAATTAGTTGAAAGTGAACATCTACATTAGTGGTTCTCAACCAAGGGCAGTTTTGCCCTCCAGCAGACATTTGTCAAAATCTGAAGACACTTTTGACCAGCATGACTGGGAACTGGTACTGCTGGCATCTAGGCTAAACTTCCTGCAGTGCACGGGACAGCCCCACAGCAAGGAATTTGTTGCTGATGTTGTTTGGTTGCTCAGTTGTGTCCAACTATTTGCAGCTCCATTGACTGTATTCCACCAGGTTCTTCTGTCCATGGGATTTCCCAGGCAAGAACACTGGAGTGGGTTGCCACTTCCTCTTCCAGGGAATCTTTCCAACACAGGAATCAAACCCACGTCTCCTGCGCTGCAGCCAGATTCTTTACCACTGAGCCACTGGGAATGCCGAGCCCCAAATGTCAATAGCTCCCAAATAGACAAGGTCAAGCAAATAAGATCCACTGTATTTGCTTGTCATATTAATGACTTCTGAAATTTGGGATGTACCAAGTCAAATTTTCTTTTCCTTTTTACCCCAACATCCTGAGAATGGATTCCCAGCGTCACCATCAGGATGTCCTTCTTCCAGGTGCTTCCATCATAGTTTTGGAGTGAACTACACCATTCCCTATAGGACCTTACATTTCTTTTGGTCTGTTTCCTAGAAATGGCAATGACAGTCTCTATTCTACTCACTTCATTGAGTGCTTAATCAGCACAGCATGGGGCAGAGGGTATCATTTCATACCCAAATTTACAAGTGAAGAAACTGAGGCCTAGAAAGGTGAATCATCAGAATAGTAAACATGGAGCAAGTAACTGGTCAAGCCAACCCTGACTTTCAACTCCAAACCCAAGACCTCTTTCTTTTTCACCAAAGTTTTCATGGTTCTTGCTGTAGGATTTTATCACATAGTTGCTTTGTGGTCTAGTTGTTAGGACTTGTGGCAGTCCAGTTAAGACTCCACACTTCCAATGTGGAGCACCCAGGTTTGATCCCTCGTCAGGGAACTAGATCCCGCATGCTGCAGCTAACGCCTGGCGCAGCCAAATAGATGTTAAAAGAAAAAAGCTTTGAAGCAATTTTAAACATTCCTTTGGCATTGGATCAGTGGTTAGGATGAATCTGTGCAGAGAGACGAGCAAGCCTAGCACCCACCTCTTCAGGCTCTGTACATGTTGGGTTTACAGCGATGAGTGGAATACCACAGGGGCGGGGGAGACTGTCGATATCTCACGTGCTTCCTGGTAATTAATTTTGAAAGATGCCCAATGCACGGTGGGTTGCTCACCTAGTGACATTCGATTACCTGAGAATCCCCAAAGCCATGCATACAAACACTGACAAATAAAAGCAGATGCACCAACAGGTCTGGTCTACCTAGCCAAAGCAGAAAAAACCTTGAAGGCGATTTATGATATCATAAATCTTCAACCATAGGCTTGGATAAGTTGATACTGTACTTCCTCGCTTGAAAAATCCTCTCTGAGGTACAAGGGAAGTAATTACTGAGTCTTCCCAGGATCTAAAACAGAATCCCCAAACAAAATGTTTTAAGGTTTCCTTAAATTAATTTTTGGAGAGGATTTGGTAACTGTGTGTTCTGCCAACAACATACAAGGATTTAACCTTTAATTTACTGTGTGGAGGCTGTCTGTGCCTTCTTAGAGAGCTGAAAAATAGTGCACAGGCCACATTTTCCCTCTGTTTGAAAAGCACTATAATTTCTTACCTTTATATTAATACTTTGGCTGGGAATTAGCATTATTTTCATTTCCTCCTTTGAACATCATCAGCACCTGAATATATTCAACCAAAAACCTAGATTATCTAAAACAGTCATCTTATCCTAGGATTAAACCACAATGGAAAAGAATATGTATAACTAAAGTCACTTTGCTATATAGCAAAACTGACACAAGGCTGTAAATCAATTATACTTCAGTAAAAAAAATAAATAAATAAATTTTTTAAAAATTAAAAGAGAAAAGTCTTTTTTATCCAAGACTGGTTTAAAAAATCAACATACAGTCCCCATCAGTATGGTAAATTACTTACAGTGATCATGGTGCAAATGTCCAATAACCCTTCTCTTCCTCAACACAGGGAAGCGGTCTTTAATTTACTGCTAATCATTCCGGATGCAGCCAAGTAAGTGACTGGGCTTGGCAGTGGGCTGTGTTCTCAGGTAGAAATGAGAGAGGACTTCTTGGTCTTGGAAGGTTTTGTGCACCTTCTTGCCAGGAAGTGAGGCAATGGGTTGGCTGACCTCAGAGTCCTGTTCACTCTGGTACTGGTGATTCTCAGTTACCTTTAGGAAATCAGGACCTGGGTTAGAGGTTACCTGAGAAGATAGGTTTGCACTACACATTAGGTTGTAAAAATACAAAGAGCCAGTTCAGACGAGTCGTCAGCCACCCTTGGTCTCGTTAGCTGATAATCTAGAATAGGTCCCACAGAATGGAATCTCAGAGCCTGGACTCAGTTGAAGTCCTGAAGGCAGGGCTGCCTGAATCCCTTTCCACTGCCAGTGGGTGGGATGTGGGGGCTGTTGCTCTTGTTCAGTTGCTTACTCATGTCCGACTCTTTGCGACCCCATGAACTGCAATACACCTGGCTTCCTGTCCTTCACCATCTCCTGGAGTTTGCTCAAAATCATGTCCATTGAGTCAGTGATGCTATCCAACTATCTCATCCTCTGTCATCCCCTTCCTCTCCTGCCTTCAATCTTTCCAAGAATCAGGGTCTTTTCCAATGAATCAGCTCTTTGCATCAGGTGGCCAAAGTTTTGGAGCTTTGGCTACAGCATCGGTCCTTCCAGTGAATATTCAGGGTTGATTTCTTTTAGGATTGATTGGTTTGATCTCCTTAGTGTCCAAGGGACCCTCAAGAGTCTTTTTCAACACTACATGGGGGAAGAAAGGGTAAAAGTCAGCTATTGAAAGTGGCAATTTATGTGTCAGACATGACCCATCTACATGCTTTGTTTGGATTATAATATGAGGTGGGGGCAAATTTTAAATTAGGAGTTTTCATGAAACTTCTGATTTTCCATTCTTAGCTTAAAAATAGAAGTAGCAACACACAGCCTGTATTCTAGCATAACAAAAATGTATCAGAATTGCACATTTTACGGGGGGGGGAGCCAGACTGACCTGTCCACTGTCATCCACCTAGTCCCAGTCGTCCTGTGGAGGGTTCCTCTTCACACAGTTATGTTATCCTGACAACATTTGAGTCCGTAACCTCTGGTGTAATTGGATAAGGAGGAGAACCCAGGTGCATCTAACATACAGAAGTATGCAGTTGGTCTTAAGGCATATTCCACATAATTTGTAAGGTATCATAATTAAAATACCAAAATTTGCCAATAATTAACTTTTTGGAAATAAGTTACCATAGGTTCTGATTATTCTTCCTCACCTACCTCCTGATGGGCTTTCTTGAAATGGTGATAAGCAGGCCAGGACGCAGCTCAACCGAGAATCGAGAATCGCAGATAAGGTTGACTCTGAAAGTCAAGATTCTCTTGGAGTACATGTGGTACATGAGCTCAGCTTGCTCCCTACCCTCTCCCCCTCGATATTGACTTTTATCAATGAGAAACCCAGGAATATCTGACTTCAGGCAGGGCTGTATTCAGGAAATCAAATAATGTTATCTTATCTACCTCCCTCTCTTCCTCTGCTCTCATCACCCCCCTTTCTTCTTCTCAGCTCTTCTCTCTCTGTTGGCTTAATTCTCCAGCAAATTCTCTCCATATGGTGGCAGAGACAGCCGCTGACAGCAAGTCTAAGCTTATTTTGCCCTGTGGGACATAATCTAAGAAAGACAGAGAGCATCCCTCTTTAGAAATCATAATCATTCTAGTAAATGTTATTGGCCCTGTCTGGGTCACACACCCAGCATTAATTTAAGAAATTTGTTCAGTGCCTCCATTGAGTCAGGCTCTAGCTAGGTGATTTAAACTTTCTTACATAATGGGAGGTGGGAAGGGATCAGAAAATAAAAGGTAAACATAACAAGAAAATGATGCAGTACTTGAAAAGTCCTGCAGGGACTTTTTAACTTAGTGAAAGCCCTACCAGGGCTTCCCAGGTGGCACTAGGGGTAAAGAACCTGTCTGCCAAGGCAGAGGACATAAGAGATGTGGGTTCGATCCCTGGCTCAGAAAAATCCCCTGGAGGAGGGCATGGGAACCCACTCCGGTATTCTTACCTGGAGAGTCCCATGGACAGAGGAGCCTGGCGGGCTACTGTCCATAGGGTCACAAAGAGTCAGACACAGCAGAAGGGACTTGGCATGCACACAAAAGCCCGACCAGGTGAGGAGGAACAGCCCTCCCCACCAAAAGCAAAAGATGAGACGTGTTCAATCCCTGGTACTGACGCAGACCTATGAAGAAGGAGGGATGAAGCTGTTTCCCGACTCCCCGCAAAGACCCCTCATTCCCCTGTCACTCTCCACGGCAAGGGGACTGGAAGGGTGAGCTCAGCCTAGTGCATCTTGAGGTTGTTCCCGTGTTCCCACTGCTTGCCTCTAAGTCCTCAGGCGCAGTAATCACTTCCTGACCCTCGCCTTTCCTGCCTGAAAATTGGCAGAAGTGTCAGGCTATGTAAAGAATCCTGGGTGGCAGTTTACGGAGGTAGTTAAAGCACGGCCTCTACATATTTTTGTCTCCTAGATCTGCAGCTTAGTAAATATGTGACCTTTAGCTATGTTTAGTAGCTTTTAATTGATTATAGATAATAATAGTATCTTCAGAGAGTTGTTGAAAATGAGGTAATTCATGTAAAGCCCTTGGAACAGTGTTTAATGTTGCTATTATTGTGAGGGGGAGTGGAAGGAAGCAGGAGGAAGCATTCTCAGGCAGCCAGAGAACCACAGTGCCCAGGTAGTTCCCACATGGCATCGTCATGGTGGGTCCAGTTTGCAAAGGGCACGTGTTTGTATTTGTCATTTGATCCTCACAGTCACCTCCTGAAAGAGGGTCATTTTTAGCCCTATTGTAGAGCTGAGGCGATTAAGACTCACATGTGCTTTCCGGAGCCTTTATCTGCACCATTTAGCTCATAATCACATACTTTTGTGTTTATGCTTCTCTCCTTGTATCGTTATTCCAGAAACTGTGACTTTGGAGTCATGGTGAGATTGAGGAAACATGGGTTCAGGCTGTGGTCCTGGTGATGTGCCCTGCCCCTGTCACTCTGTTACTTTGGCCCAGCCAGGACTGGGGTAGAGCGGGGCATCCACCTCATGTGTCACCTTTACCAGCATCAGATTTGGAGCTAGCCCCATGCACAAATGCCTGTTTGTTTGGGGAGCTGTTCAATGACCTCTATTTCTGCAAGAAAAGAGTCCCTGTCATTCAATCTTCAGGAAAAGTGGCATCCCCTGCTCACTTGTAGATGCATCAGGACTTTCCAGCAGGGTTGGAGCTGAAGCCGCATCCTCAGCCCGCTCCTGCTTACCCTGAAATTCCCGTCAGGCCTTGCAGCATGCAGTCAGTCATCTTTGAAAGCTGTGCCAGGGCTTCTGCTATAGTTCTCTGAACAGATGATAGGGGTCACCTAAACTAGAGACCAGACCAGACACGTATCTATACACAAGTCTCCTCCCATTTCCTGTGTGGTTTTAGTCAAGTACTTTCTATGAGCCTCATTTCCTCATGGGAAGCACAATGAACCCTTTGCCATACTCAGAACTCTCAGAGATTCCTTCCAACTTAAAACAGACTGAATAATGGTCATTCAGAGACACAGGTCCTAAGCCCTGGAATCTATGAATATTACCTTATTAGGGAAAGGGACTCTTTGTAGATGGGATTATGTTAAGGGTCTTCCCAGGAGGAGCTTTTTCCAGGATTTAAATGGGCCCTAAAGTAAATCACAGGCTTCCCTGGTGGCTCAGACTGTAAATAATCTGTCTTCAATGTGGGAGATCCAGGTTCGATTCCTGGGTCAGAAAGATCCCCCGGAGAAGGGAATGGCAACCCACTCCAGTATTCTTGCCTGGAAAATGCCATGGACAGAGGAGCCTGGCAGGCTACAGTCCATGGGGTCACAAACAGCTGGACATGACTGAACGACTAATACACACATACAAAGCAGATCACAGGCCTCCTTATAAGAGAGGGGCAAGATGAGATTATACACACAGAAGAGGAAAAGGTAATGTGAAGATAGAGGCAGAGATTAGAACAATGTGGCCACAGGCAAAGGGACCGTGACTGCCAGCAGAAGCTAGAAGCGTCAAAGGAATCCTCCCCTACAGCCTCCAGAAGGGGTTGTGGTCCCGCTACCATCTTGATTTCAGCCCAGTGACACCAAAGCTGAACTCTGGCCTCTAAACTATGAGGAGTGAATTTCTGTGGTTTGGAGCCCTGTGTTTGTAATGTGTTAGGGCACCTGTGGGAAACTGGGACACCACTCCCCAAGTCTATCGTCACCTTCCCGTTCCTGCTCAGCAAAGCTTGTGGTCTCACTGGGTGCTTTTTCAAAAGCAGAAAAAGGCATTTGTCTTTTGTGAAGCCTATAGGAGGGCTTCCCTGGTGGCTCAGATAGTAAAGAATCTGCCTGCAATGCAGGACACCCAGGTTCGATCCCTGGGTTGGGAAGATGCCCTGGAGAAGGGAATGGCAGCCCACTCCAGTATTCTTGCCTGGAGAATTCCATGGACAGAGGAGCCTGGTGGGATACAGTCCACTGGGTCACAAAGAGTCAGACATGACTGAGCCACTAACACTTTCATGTTCAAGCCTGTAGGAAGGTGAAGTGGTCATTTATTCCCAAGTTCTCTATGCCTTTCAACCTGGCAGGTGTTTCTGTGTTCGACCCCAATAAAATGCCCTCTATTACATTCAATTTCTCATTGTTGATGTCCAACAATGACTCTTGCAGCAGAAAAGGCACTTAATTTAACAACCTTGAGATCATCAGTATGTGAGTAAAGAAGACGACATGCATTTAGTGACTCTGAGGACATCATTCGATAAATATACCTCGATCGTTCTGTGTACCAGCACATGGGCAACATTGGGGCACATGTGACGGTGGAGAGCCTGACAGGAAAGATTCTTATTCTTATGGAGCTGGTATTGTATTAGCCCTCACACATTACAGCTTCTGTGTAATGCTTAAGCTTCAGTTGGGGCAAAATTCTGATTTTCCAAGATTGCTAGCAGAGCATCAGATCCACGTTTCTGCTGGGTGAACTTCCTCTCAGAATATTCCCAGGCTGGAACTTCTGTAAGGGGTTCTAGGAAACAGTTTTAGCACCCAAGACCACTGTTAGGGTTCAGCAGTACAGACCTTGGTTCATAAGAAGTCCCTCTGATTTCTCTAAATTCCATTAGAAGTGTGTGAGCTTACCTGACCCCAGCCACCTTAGAGCTTTGGAATTGAGGAGAGTATTGAACGAATGAAAACATTGTGGGCAGGAAAGAATATTTTAACTGTTCTCCTTTGTTTAATTCCATACTTTTCATCACTTCTCTAAATCCCAAGTGCTCTCAAAAAAATAAAATAATAATAATAGCACTAGTACTACCATGATTTCCTCCCTTTAGGACATCCTGTCTGGGGGCAGTGATTCAACTTCCTGCCCTGAAATGCAGCCCCAAGCCATTGGTGAGTCAGGTTGAAGCCTGAGTTTATCTCTGATGTCTGCTGTTCTTTCACACCCCACTTGTAGATATCGTGATTCAAAATTCTACTTCTTTTTAAAATTAATTTTTAAATCATTTTCAAAAGTCTTTGTTGAATTTGTTACACTATTGCTTCTGTCTTACGTTTTGATGTTTTTGGCTACGAGGCTTGGGAGATCTTAGCTCCCCAACCAGGGACTGAACCCGCACCCCTTGCATTGGGAGGTGAAGTCTTAACCGCTGGGCCACCAAGGAAGTCCCTAGAATTCTCCTACTTCTTACTATATCCTTACCTCCACCCTAGAGTGAGGCGTCCCCGCTCCCCGTTCTGACTGCCCTGGGGGTGTGCCGGCTCTTGCCATTGCTCCTCACTTACTCCCCACTCCCAGTTCATTCCCCACGTAGTAACCCAAGGGAGTCTTTGCATGTATGAGATTATGCCCAGTTTATCCCTTACTCAAACTGTCCCCATTGAGTATAAAATCAGGAGACCTCACCAAAGCCTGGAAGGCCCTGTGTGATCTGGCCCCTGCCTTCCCTTGGACCTCGTTTCCTAGGTTCACTTCTCTTGCCTTCTCTGCCCTAGTGACACCAACCTTCCTGACATTCCTCTATTTGCCTTGACACTTCTGTGTGTTCCAAGGTCACCTCTTGAGGGAGACCCCTTTCTCACCACCTTAACTGCAATAGCACCATCCTTCCAGTAGGGGGCCCTGTCTGCCCTCATATATTCGTTTATGTGTGTTTTCCTCCGGCAGGAGTGGTAAGCTTCCCTGCAGCTCCAATACCCAGAGTAGGGTCAGGCATATGATGGTGCTCAGTAAGTACTTCATAAAGGAAAGAAGTAAAAGGCACGAGAATGATCAATATGAAGGCTTTTACGCTTCTTCCAACTCCAATCTAGGAGTCTGTGAAAGGCCCAACAGCCTGGATCACCAAAATGCCATTTGGCACCAGTTGGAGTATCAGAAAATTTAGGTGATGCTTCCTTTTTGAAATTGGGTTAACTTTTCTCTCCCTCGCCCCCTTTAAAAATAATATTTATTTATTTATTTGGATGTGACAGATCTTTGTTGTGGCATATGAGGTCTAGTTCCCTGCCTGACCTAGGATCAAACCCAGGCCCCATGCATTGAGAATGAAGAGTCTTAGCCACTGGACCACCAAGGAGGTCCTCAGAAGACTTCTCTCTCCTTGATCTCTCCCTGTGTAGGCGTCTGACCGCAGAGCCATGTGGTCAGTCAAGACACTCTGTGAGAAACAGCAGGCGTATAAAGGTCCTAATAGCACTCCTCTGATTTCTGACTGTAATAGCAGCCTCCTCGTTCATCTAGATGCTGTTTAGTCGCTAGGTCATGTCCGACTCTTTGAGACTCCATAGACTATAGCCCTCCAAGATCCTCTGTCCGTGGGATTTCCTAGGCCAGAATACTGGAGTGGGTCGCCACTTCCTTCTCCAGGGGATTTTCCTGACCCAGGGATCAAACCTGCATCTCCTGCTTTGCAGGCAGATTCTTTACCACTGAGCTACCAGGGAAACCCATCTACATGGTTACTGGACTCTTTAAAAAATCTTGGCTTTATCCAGTGGTCTTAATCTGATTTACTTACTCTTATTACTTACTCCCTAAGTACAGGTTAAATATATCCTACTCACTGATAGCTCCCTGATACCCAGACTAGTTTAGCTCACCCAGTCTGGGCTCTCATATTTGCCCTTTCTTAACATTGACACACCTGTAAACATTGATCGTTATCTGCCTTGCATATCAATCTGAAAGCTCCAGGAGTGACCCTGACTGTCTTGTTCCTCATTATCCCCAGAGTGAATAGCAAAGTCACAAGGACACAGTCAGTGCTCAAAAATGTTTGTTAAATTAACAGTTGGATTTTTATGATAAGCAACAAAAAGTGACAATATAAATTGCCAAAAAACGAGATATAATTGATGATTGTTGACTCCTTATCACTCCCATGACTCACTCTTGTTTAGACACTCTGTTCTGTGATCAGCAGGAGGTGTTTGGTGAGGAGGCTGCCCAGGTATTTGCTCCTATAAAATATCTAATGCTTGTCAAGAGTTTTTGGAACCACAGGCTTGAATGGTTCCGTAAAAACCATCCAGGGATGGCAGCAAATCAGATTTTGTTCCTGAATTCCTTGGTGTACATATCATGAACTTTTCCAGAAGATATTTTATCAGGAAATTCTCTTATATAATTTCCCTTAGTCTCTCTACTGTAGTCTAAGACTTTTATTTTCTTACCAAGGAAGATAAAGCACAACTAAAGTATAGTAGTAAGAATTAGGAAAAACTCTCATGCTTTAAATATTCTTCAGCTTTTCTCAATTTTCCTTTCTATCATTGGAAACAATGGGGTTCAGGATTGGGAACACATGTACACCCGTGGCGGATTCATGTTGATGTATGGCAAAACCAATACAATATTGTAAAGTAATTAGCCTCCAATTAAAATTTAAAATAAAAAACAAACAACGCAGCAAGAACACTTATGGTCTCAGGGTTTGATAGAACAACTTGAACAGCCAAGCATGTAAGAGGTGAAATGTTGATAGGTATAATTGTTCGTACCACATAGTGTGAAATGCACAGACTATTATACAAGTTTCGTAACTTACCCATTCAGAACTGATGAGATAACATTCTGATTGGGCTTCTGTATCCACACTGTGGTATGTCAGATACATTAATGGAAATGTTGAAGTTGGAGGTTCTTAGATGGGAGCATCTTGGTTTCTTTGCTTGTAAAGAAACTGAGTCACGCGCACTAGAATAAAACCCTCCCTTTGACTTACTAGCACTAATGATGGACCAGCCAACCTCTCAGGACCAAAGTTCTCATTTGCCCTACCAACACCTCAGCAGAATGTTCCAGCTTGTGAAACCACAGCCCAAATAATGAGGAACGGAAAGCGAGATGGTATCTACAATCTGCTGGTGGAAGAGATTTGGATAATCTGAATTGTGTGTTTCGTTTTTTAACCAGCCTTTTTTTTCTGGTTGGGGGCGCCCCCCTTTGCACTGGTAGCATGCGGTGTCTTAGTTTCCCAATCAGGAATCAAACCCAAGCTCCCTGTGTTGGAAAGTGGAGTCTTAACCACTGGATGACCAGGAAAGTCCCCTAGTTTGCCTCAAAAAAAAAAAAAAAAGCAATATTCATTGTTGAGTTGAAAGCTTGTATAAAGCACTAGATTCCTGCTATTTGGAGGCCAATTAGCCACATAAATGATACCCAAGTCCCATGATGTATTTTCTGAATGAAATTTCAAGACCAAGGTCTGATAGCAGAATATTTGAAGGCAGGGCTGTCCTAGAAGCCTGGGACTTAGACTTACCACTCCTTAGCTCTCCACCTTGGAGTACACCAGTGCCCAGAAATTAAGAAAGGAATTGGAAAGGAAATCCAAAGCCATGAGTCGGCTTCTCCAAAGCACGTTGAGTTCCAGTCACAAGGCCGATCGCTACTGTAAAAAATTACTGCAGACTTAGTGACTTAAAATGACACACATTTATTATCTTAGAGTTGTAGGGATCAGAAGTCTAAAATAGGTCTTCAGGAGCAGAAATCAAGGTGGAGCCACATTTCTTCTGGAGGGTGTGGGTAAGAATCCATTTCCTTGCCTTTTCCACTGTGTAGAAGCTCAGTTCCTTGGCTTGTGGCCGCATCACTCCAGTGCTTGCTTCTGTTATCACATCTCTCCCCTCTCTGGCTCTCCTGTCTCCCTCTTTCACTTATAAGGACCCAGATGGATAATGTCAGATACTCTACCATCTCAAGATCCTTAATGAAATCACATTTGCAGTGTCCCTTTGGTCGTATAAAGTGACAAACTCACAGGTCCCAGAGATGAGGACGTGGACATCTTTGGCCAAAGGGCATCATTCTGCCTATTGCAGAAGACAGACACAATTACTTGAGAGTGTGTGTGTGTGTCTGTACGTGTCCCTTGCCTCCTTTCTCATGGCTTCCATGACCTGCCCGCTCTTGCTAAGCTTCCTCAGGTTCCTCTTCCCCCACCTCTCCTTCCTCTTCCTCGTACAGATTTTATTGAGGCTTCAGACCACCACCCACCTCCACACCCTCCTGCACTCACTTCCTTGCCAGCCACCCGTCCGGAGCCAAATCAGTACTGGTGTGGTTCTCATCAGTTCTCCCCATCAAATGTGTCTCTTCCCCCACTTCTACCTGGCACGTGATGGAAGCACAGTTCATGCGTGGACCCTTGGTGGGTGGGAAAGTTCCTGTGATTACTTCTGGCCAAAGATTTGTCAGTAACTCTAGGCTGAGCATTTCACTGTTGCTCTGAGACCTTCCAGCACATCTCTTTCCCCTCTGATATAGTGATCAGCAGTTTTGAAAATGGACTTGCAGTTGACATGAGAATAGGCAGGAAATAAACATCATTGTAGCCACTGATATTTTGGGCCTACTTGTTACTGCAGCATGGAACCTAACCTACTCTGACTGATGCATTTAGCAAAGATTAAAGGAAGGTAAGGGAGAAGGCAATGGCACCCCACTCCAGTACTCTTGCCTGGAAAATCCCATGGATGGAGGAGCCTAGTAGGCTGCAGTCCATGGGGTCACTAAGAGTCAGACACGACTGAGCACTTCACTTTCACTTTTCACTTTCATGCATTGGAGAGGAAATGGCAACCCACTCCAGTGTTCTTGCCTGGAGAATCCCAGGGACGGGGGAGCCTGGTGGGCTGCTGTCTATGGGGTCACACAGAGTCGGACATGACTGAAGTGACTTAGCAGCAGCAGCAGCAAAGGAAGGTAAAGAGAGGCATGAACAGCACAGGTTGCTCCTAACTGTTTCTCCCCATTCACCTGTCTCTACCCAGAAGACACTTAGGTTTCACTGTTCCTCAGAAAAAAAATGCCCATTAACCCCACCTTTGGGCTGTTGGATTTCTTTTTCAAGGAGGTAGAGAATTCAGTTCCTGAAGTGTATAGCGAAGTGTACCAAAGACTTATCTTTAATCACTGGTGGACTGTGTCTGTTTGTCATCAGTTAAAGTGGAAAAAGACCTGCAAGTCTGGTGCCTTGGGGTATTGAGTACAGGGGGGTGCTGCGGCATTTAGCAATAATCATTCCCTTTATTTCTTACACTAAACTCTCCAAAGGGAAGTGTGCTTATTCCAGGGCAGGCAGAGTGTGGAGAGAGTTGGAGAATTTGATAGAAATCACAGTAGCAAGGGAAGCATGCAGGACCCTACCCCCACACCAGGAAAAGAAAGGTATTGAAAGGAATCTATGCCAGGCTGCCCTGGTGGCTCAGATGGTTAAGAGTCCACCTGCCACGCAGAAGACCTAGGTTTGATCCCTGGGTTGGGAAGATCCCCTGGAGAAGAGAATGACTACCTACTCCAGTATTCTTGCCTGGAGAATTCCATGGACAAAGGAGCCAGTGGGCTACAGTCCATGGAGTCTCAAAGAGTCAGACATGACTGAGTGACTTACACTAACTAACACTATTCAGGGCCCAGGGTGTCTTTTCTGAGAGCACTCACACCCGAGGCTCCTTGTTTTGTAGTGTTTTCGATGCCCACGCTCAGCCCTGCTGGATCCTGGCCTTAGACCGGTGATTGAGCTAAGGCATAGCTCCCACCAGGCTTCCCTGGCGGCTCAGTGGTAAAAATTCCACCTGCCAATACTAGAGATGCAAGTTCGATCCCTGGGTCGGAAAGATCCCCTGGAGAAGGAAATGGCAAGCCACTCTGATATTGGGGAAATGTCATGGACAGAGGAGCCTGGCGAGCTTCAGTCCATGGGGTCGCGAAAGAGCTGGACACGACTTAGTGACTAAAACAACAGTAGCATAGGTCCCACCAGCCAAAGATGGAACTCCAGCCCAGCACCAGGGGTGCAGCATGGGAGGCAGATGTTTGCCTATGGAACCTGGAACATTAAATGCATGTTTCACAGAAACATTGTAACCTGGTTAATCATTGCTGGAGTTTCCCTATAACCACAGTTATAGCATCTAACTCTTCAGGCTGTTCATCAGTGGCACGGGTTCCTATAGGCAAGCCTCAGAACCCATCACCCAACAGAGAGCATTGTTTCTATGGAAACCTGCAATCCGTGACCCAAATACCCAGGTTAAAATGTTGCTGTTCTGTTTAACTCAATGCGTGGGTCAGTCGGGGATTGCCAAAACTAGATGAAAATTGAAGTGCTTTTTTAAATTTGTGGATTTTTTTTCCATCCTGCCTATCCATTCCTGTCAGCGGGCACAAAGGAGGACCCTCTATTCTAAAGTGTCTGTTTTTAGATGGAGACTTCTGTTAGGGCAAGGTCAGCCCAGAGGAAGACGGAAATCCTTTTCCAGTGTTGTTCATTTGCTTTTCCTTTTATTTCTTAAAACCCTGCAGGGCGAGCCCTGCTGAGACTTACAGACAAAAAGCTTGAGCGAATGGGGATCGCCCAGGAGAACCTCCGACAGCTCATCTTGCAACAGGTGCTCCAGCTGAAGGTGCGAGAAGAAGTCAGAAACCTGCAGTTACTCACGCAAGGTACCCTGCTGCTGCCTAGCGGGTGGATGCAAGGGGAGGCGGGAGGAAAGAAACCCTTACCATCATGACAGAGGGGAGCCGGGGAAAAACTGGATTGTTTTGTTTTGGGGTTTGGTTTTTTGTGGGTTTTTTTGCAGAATTTCTTTCATCTTTTTAAAAAAAATATATAGATTTAAAGGTCACTTCCCTCCTAAAATTTCTCTTTTTCATAGCTCCCTAGAGGGAAGGAGGTACAGATGAGTAATGGATAAACAAACAATTATCTGAGCTAATTTCAAGGTCATCCATCACATCCAGCTATAGAGGTTGTGCACTGCATAAGCCCCAAAGAATACCAGTAACATAGATCAGGATACCGTTGCACACCCTAGAGTTGTACAGTGTGCAGCTTGCACAACGGTACAGGGCAGCCCCGCCATTTTAGTCTAACTACCCATTCTTCAGGGGCCTTGGGATTTGAGTGACACTGTAGTTCATATGGCCATGATATAAGTGGCATTTTTATTGTGTTTTGTTTTACTTCACTTTTCACTACTAATGGGAGAGAAACATTTTAGAGGTATGTCTCTGTCCGTGTGTGTGTGTGTGTGTGTGTGTGTGTGTGTGTGTGTGTGTACATGTGGGGGCTTCCCAGGTGGCTCAGTGGTAAAGAATCTGCCTGCCAATGCAGGAGATGCAGTTTCCATCCCTGGGTTGGGAAGATCCCCTGGAGAAGGAAATGGCAAACCTACTCCAGTATTCTTGCCATGGAAAATCCTATGGACAGAGGAGCCTGACAGGCTACAGTCCATGGGGGTCCCAAAAGACTCAGACATGAGTTAGCGACTAAAAACAATAACACATACATATGTACATACATATGTATGTATACACACAATTTCTAGGAATTTTGCAAACCCTATTTATCATCTTGAAAAGCAAATAGAATAAAATTTTAAATAGACTGTGGAGAATTTAAAACTGGAATATTGCAACCATATAGTTCTAAAGAAGAATTATTAATAATTTCAATTTGTTGAAAGCATTTAAAAGCCCTATAACTAGAAGTGACAGAATAAAGTTGAATCTTGAAGAAAACTTTAAGGCACACTATATGTAAGTTATATGTCTAGGTAAGATCTGGTTGCTATCAACCACTGTCAGCTATAACCCTGTTTTATTTTAATGCTCATTGTACACCATTTTGGATGAAAGGATGATAAAATATGTATTTTTGAGAGCCTTGGGTATTTTTCAATCTGTAGAATATTGTAATTGCATGCATACTGATATTGAAGAAATCTGGGTCAGCCAAGTTTCATGTTACTGCATTTAGATTAACCCAGTAATAGTCTGTTTGCCTAGAAGAAGTAAAGTACTGCCTGAAAGATGACTGTTCTAGAAGGATAGATACAGACTTCAAGTGATATGGAAATATATTGTTTATTTGGTATACATGATCCACTTTGTTCTCCAGAGACTTTCGATGGTAAATTTACAGTTAACAGGTACACTCAGTGACTTACATGTGAATCCAACTTAGTGATATACTTTTAAGTTTCTCTCAAGAAGTACAGAGAGATTCCAAGATTTATCACAGGAATGTCCGTTGCAGTGCCAGGTATAAAACTGAGAAATTAAAACAACCTAGAAGTTCCGCAATATGGGGAGAATCAGATAATTCTATGTAAACTGAGAAGATCCAATAAAATGGAGTCATTGGAATTATGTCTTCAAGGAATATATGACAACATGGGAAAGTACTCAAAGTAATAGGAAGAAGGGGGAAAGGTCACATATAAAATTTCATTTATAATATGAGCCCCATTTTGTAAAGACATATTTTTATATGCACATAGGAAAAGAGTTGAAAATGGTTTAGGCAGTATTTTGATAATGGTTTTCCATGGGGAGTGACACTGTGGATGATTGTGTTTTCTATTTTTCTAAATTTTTCCAATCTTCGAGACTAAATCCGTATTACATTTGTAGTAAGAAAACACACGCACACCATTTCAGCTCCAGTCACGGTGCCGCCCTGCCTGGTTCTGTTCGGCATCTGGCGTTTCCTCCGCTCTGCTGTTCTTCCTGGGTGAGACACAGAATGAGACCTGAACTCATCACGTGTACCTTTGGACTTTTCTTTTTCTTTTTTTTGCCTCTGCTACTGACAGTCTGCCATGTGTTTGCTTTGCAAAATCATTTTCTACAGCTTTCATTGCCCTAGATGCATAATGTATAAGATTTTTCCTGAGATAGTACTCAACTCTATTAAGCTAAATATGCGTTTGTGTTCTGGGAAGGTAATGCGGAGTTCAGCCTTTTCGATTCAGTTGTTGTCGTCTTTCACT
The DNA here is from genome assembly GCF_003369695.1 of Bos indicus x Bos taurus. NCBI lineage: Eukaryota > Metazoa > Chordata > Mammalia > Artiodactyla > Bovidae > Bos > Bos indicus x Bos taurus. Next base: position 46,188,903 of record NC_040089.1, read on the forward strand.
TTGAAAAGCGGTGCCTTTAGAATCCTCTTATTCCATTCCGTTTAGAAAAAGAGGTCATGTTCTCTAGCTCTTGGAAATTTTGTCTGCCCTCCTATTACTTTTTTTTTATTGCTTGTCCTTTCCATGTTAATGTTCAAACTCATTTTACGTCGGATGGCCTTTGAAAATCCATACCTTATTGAAAGGATGATTTCTTTAAAAAAAAAGAAAAGGGAAACAGAAATTGACAAGTCATTTTATGATTCATAATAGAAGTTCTAAAATCAGCTAGGGTTGCCTTAAAACATTTTGGGTCTAGGTTCGCTGTAATAAGAATTGTAACTCCATTCCACCCAGGTGAACTGAGTGACTTAACTTGTATATCATATAAAAATGTACCAGGCAAGTGATAATGTGATTCAGTATTGAATATTTGATCCCTCATCTCTGAAAATATTCATCACTGGAAATAATATGCTAGATAGGTATAAACAGATGTCTTAGAACATGCCTTCGTTTTGGCAAATCCCTGCACTTTCCCTTGAAAGAGTATAACTCACCTCTCCAGTCTCTAGAGACACACTTTCTTTCTCAGCTCACATGGGACTATGATTCTAGTGTAATGCAATTCATTTTTGTGTTTAAGAAATATTTTCCTACTAACACATTTAAATGAGGATTGTTGCCTTCAAAGGAGCCAATTTGTGAGGTTTGGGACTTAATTCACAAATGATTAAGTTTCTTATGTGTTTCCTTCATGCTTTGGAAGGCAATTTCAAAACATAAGCTTTAACTGACTAGCAAAAGTTTAGGAAGAACCGGAGTGTCCACCATTAGGAGGCCAGATAAATAAGTTGCGGTACATCTGGGTGATGTTGTGTACTCGGAAGTTATAAACACGAGATTGAGGACTAATGATATGGAAGGATCTGGAGATGCTGAATGAAGTAGAAAAAGCAAGGCACAGAACAAGGTGGAGAGGATGCTGTATCTGCGAATGAAAGAGGGAGAAATATGCATACGTGCTTTGTGTACAGAAGGAAATGGTACACAACAAGCTAATACAGACTCTTGCCTGTGGGACGGGGAAGAAGGGAGATACAGGACTTACGCTTTTTAAGTCATTTTGTGTCTTGAAATATGTTCATATTAACTGTTTAAATAATAAAATATTTAAGAAGAAACAAGGAGAAACCGTGAATTGTAGCATCACACAGGCCTGAATTTTAAATCTTGGCCCAACACTTACTGATGTGTTATTTCATGCAAGTTACTTTGTCTGTGTTCCAATTTCCTGATCTCTTAAAAGTGAGATCAGTAAATCTACTCACCTCATAGGGTGTTATGAGAATTAAATGAGCTCAAATACATATGTCACTCAGTGCAGTGTGGCAGGAAGTACAGCACGTAGTTAGCGGTCAGTAATAGAAGCCACAGAATTAAATCAGCCTCCTGAATTTATATCAAAGCTCTATTTTTATACTATCCTTTATTGAGATATAAATTCACAGAATATACAGTTTAACTACTTAAAGTATAAATTCAATGATTTTTTAGTATAGTCACAGAGTTGTGCACCCATCACCACAATTAATTTTGAAACATTTTCATCACCCCAGAAAGAAACCCAATACCCACTAACAGTCATTCCCCATTTCTTCCCAACGCTCCCCAACCACCAGCTTTCAAAAACCATTAATCTGCTTTCTCTTTGCCTATTCTGCTGCTACTGCTGCTAAGTCGCTTCAGTCGTGTCCAACTCTGTGCGACCCCATAGACAGCAGCCCACTAGGCTCCTCTGTCCCTGGGATTCTCCAGGCAAGAATACTGGAGTGGGTTGCCATTTCCTTCTCCAATGCATGAAAGTGAAAAGTGAAAGTGAAGTTGCTCAGTCATGCCCGATTCTTAGCGACCCCGTGGACTGGAGCCTATGAGGCTCCTCCGTCCATGGGATTTTCCAGGCAAGAGTACTGGAGTGGGGTGCCATTGCCTTCTCCGTGCATATTCTAGACCTTGCCTATGAATGGAATAATTCAATACATGGTCTTTTGCAATTGGCTACTTTCACTTAGAATAATGTTCCTAAGGTTCACTCATGTTGTAAGCATGTGTCAATATTTCATTTTTTTAATTGTCAAATTGTATTTCATCATATGAATGTACCACATTTGATTTATTCATTCATCAGTTGGATACTTGGATTGTTTATGAATCTTGGATATTTTCTATAATATTGTTTTGAACATTCTTGTACAACATTTTGTATGGACCTGTTTTCATTTCTCTTGGGTATATACCTGGGCATGGAATTTAGAGTCATAAGGTAACTCCATGTGTAACCATTACAGGACCTGCCAGACTGTTTTCCAGAGCAAGCTGTACCCTTTTATATTCCCACAAGCAGTCTATGAGGGTCTCAGTTTCTCCACATAGTTGCCAACACTTGTTATTGTATGTCTTTTTTATTATAACCATTCTAATATGTGTAAAGTGGAATGTCACTGTGATATTGATTTGTATTTCCCTGACGACTAATGATATTGAACACCTTTTCAAGTGCTTACTGGCCATTTGTGTATCTTCTCTGGGTAAACATCTATTATAGATCCTTTACTTATTTTATAATTGGATTATTTGTTTTTTTCCAAGCTCTATCTTGGACCCACCATGTTTCTCCATGCTTGATTACCCACTTTATTTACAAGATCTAAAGGTAAATATTGGGCTGCCATTTCTAAAGAGGAACCCAATTCTCCAAGGATGAAGTCTTACCCCACGAGAGGCATTCAAAAGAACCTGCCACAAACTTGGAAATCAACTCCAAAATGAAACAAATGAATGGACTCTAAAGATTTCCTCTCAAGGAAACAACATCCTTTTGGATGTAGAAATTATACACAAATCAGTTACTTCAGTTTGTAATCAAACCTCCAAATTAGATACATCCATCTGAAAGCTCATTCTACCCTGTTTCTAGAGGAAGTAAACTAATAGATAATTAAGGCTAATTTTCTAACTTTTAACTGATGTTTTAAAATTTGTCTTAAACTTTTCTTCTACACCAGTCATTGTCACTTAGCCACCAGGAGCCCCATGACAGTAATATGGCCAAAATCGTCACAAATAGACCAGGAGGGCTCCAGCCTGTCACTGTAGGTTATCTGAACACAGGAGAGATGAAGTTTCTGCCCTCCTTTTTCTTGCTGTCCCTCTTCTGGATGCTGACCAAAGACAAAAACTGTAAGGTGCTTTAAAAATGTGTATGGTGGACTCATAGTAAATAGATCCATTTATGGGCTCTATCAATGAATTGTGACAAAAATTCCTGAAGCAGCTCATTATCTAAAGCCAAAACCATCCTTCAGCTAAAATGCTGGTCTCTAATTGCCCTGCCTTTATTCACCATGGCCCTGTAACTACCTGATACTTGCCAGCAACATAATCAGAGTTTGGCTCTGCTTTACTCTCGTTACTTTGGTGCCTTTGAGGTGCTTCCTTCCCTCCTGCAGCCTTTTGGTCTTCTATGGAGTGGCCACGCTGTTCATCTGGTGGTCTTGCTTGCTTCCATGTTCCTGCAGGAAACTCAGCCATGTCAGGGCACCTGCCGCTGTCTTTTGTGAAATGCAGTACAGAGCAGGAAATAACATGGTTATACTTTCCTTCTGCTTGATTCCTGAGAGACAAGGAAAAAAAGGTGCTTTATGTAATACACAGAGTGGTGCAAATTATTCTGGGATCCACCAAATTAATCCATAATCAAACTTACAGGGGGCATCCTTAGCTCTTTATTACAGGATATTTCTAGGAAGAAAAACACTTAGGGATACTAAAAGTTGTTTCTCATTTAGCTGATGAGTATTAAATATTTACTATATGCAAAGCAATGTGCTAATTGTCACATCAACCCTTGACATTTACCCGAGCATAATCAGTACTGTTGTTAGCTTCAATTTACTTGCGGAGAAACTGAGGTCAGAGAATATAAATAATAGGTGCAGTTTTGGACAGCTAGTAAAAAGCCTAGCACAGGTCTGTCTGACTTCACAGCGAACTGTATCCATTACACTGTATCACCTCTGATCTGTCTAGTGAGTTATTCCTATTTCACAGCAATGATATGAGGATTGCATGAGATTTTATGTGAAAACTATATAGCACAGTTCATGGCATAGTCTATGAAACTGGGCTGGCAGACTTCTTCTGGGAAGAGCTAGATAGTAAGTATTTTAGTCTTTACAGGCCATAGAATGTCTGTTGTAAACCCCCCGCCCCCACCCATCATGGGAGAGCCACCACAGACAGTCTGAAGTGAATGGGGCTTAGTAGTACACCAATAAAACTTTATTTACAAGCACAATTTCTAGTTCATAGTTTGTGGACCCCTGCTTAACAAGGTCAAAAGTGTAAAGTTCTAACAGCATAATCAAGATTACAGTTTTATTTTTAATATCTTCCCCTTTGAGCTGTAATTGTTTCCCTCAACCCCAGGAACACTGTAGTATAGAACTGCTGCTGCAGTGCCCTTTTCAGTGTCTTTCTTGGCTACAGATACATGGATAATATAAAAATGTAACAGTAACTGTGAAGGTTGGGTAAATTTAAGCAGTAGAAAGCGATGTTCCAGCTGGAGGATAAGGCAAATGAAGACAGTAAACGCTGCCAGTCTTCAAAGGCCTTTTTAATTAGTGCCTGCAAAATGAAAAAAAAAAAAAATAAGAGTATGATTGTTTACCAAGGCCAGTTATAGCTCATTAAACATTAGTGTTTCCCAAAGGGCTTTTTCCACATTGTCAAAAATATATGTGTCAAATTTTAGTTGAGAATTACATGACCAGATGGACTTGCCCAAAGCTCCATCTTATGGAACAACACAAATTAGAAACACTACTCCTAAGCCAAGAAGACTTTTCAGAACCATGTGTACAGACTGAGTATTTTAGTCCAGTCACCCCCACAACGATACTTTAGCAACTAAAGTAGGCCATCTGAATTGGAATAGGCCATCTGGTCCACCACCTTGCTTAAAGAAAGGAGTCTTTGTAGAGCACATCAGTAGAATTTTTGAGAAAATTTCCAATCTCATTTTACAGTTTTGGGCACCAAGACCCAAAGAGAGTTAGAGGATGGTCTGTGGTTACCCAGCTAGTCAGTGACAAAACTGAAACTAGATCCCAGTTCTCTTAATTCCCAGGCTGGTATTCTTTTTTCTCATTGTTTCTAATAAGGTATGATTTACATACAGTAAAATCACCATTTTTAATGTACAGTTCTGCAAGTTTTAATAAATGCATATGGTTGTATAACAACCACCACCACAGTCAAGATATAACAGTTTTATAACTCCAGAAGATACTCTCCCTGCTACCCCCACGTTGTCAACGCTTCTCATTACCTCCAGCATCTGGAAGCCACTGATAGGTCTTCTGTTCTTAGTTTTGCCCTTTCCAGAATGTCATATCATGGGACTCATAAAGTCTGGCTTCTTTCACTTGCTATAATACACTGAATCTTACCAAAGCTGAGGGTGTGTGTCACTTGTTCATTCACGCTCACTTTTTAGCATTGAGTTGGATGGATATACCAAAGTTATTTATCCATTGCCCAGGTGAAGGACATCTAGATTGTTTCCAATTTGGGCAAATACTAATAATGCTGGTAAGCATTCACAGTGACTTCTCTGGTAGTCCAGTGGTTAAGAGTTCACCTTCCAGTGCAGGGGGTGTGGGTTCGATCCCTGGTAGGGGGACTAAGATCCCATATGCCTTGCAGTGCAGAAAACCAAAACGTACCAGCAGAAGTTAATATGGTAATACATGCAATAAAGACTTTAAAAATGGTCCACATCAAGATTAAAATCTTTAAAAAGGATAAATAAAAGCGTGCACATACAGGTTTTTGTATAAACATCAGTTTTCATTCATTAGAAAAGTACCTAGAAGTGATTGCTGGGTTGCATACAACACGTTTCCCTTGGTAAGAACTGCTAGGCCAGTATTCTTAGGATAATCAAAATAGAACAGCAGTAGAGACTGACTTTAATACATATAAAATATTGGAGGTTTTCTGAAAGTCACTGCATCTCTGCAGATGTCCTCCCTAGCACTTCCTGGAGCCACTATTACTGTAAGAGGACCCTGCTTTCCTGGGAGTTTCTAATAAATTGTCTCAAGGTAGGTTTAGGTCAAATGTGTTTACAATTCACTCATTAATTCAATTTAAAAATTCTAGCATCTATATACAGGCAGTAGGGTATGGTTTTCCCCAGTTGTCCCTGAGAAAAGCTTCCTTTGCCTCTTTACTAAGGAATAAAATCTAGTAATATTTGCAGCTCCTAGAAGAGAAAGTGTGAGCCGCTCAGATTCCTTGTTATGTGTACATGAGCTATGTTTGATGGCTCTTTCTAGTATCTCTCAGTTTATACTATTTAATTTCCAGGCTTCTCTATGTCTAATTTCAGCTGTGTCACTGGTGTTATAACTCTGATGCTCACATATCAGGTGTCTTCATAATTGGCTCTTCTGTATCATAATTGGATAGCATTAAGTTTTTCCTCCTTAGTGCTCATGTATTCCATGAGCATGATAGTGACGCCCTTGGTTCTCCCCTTTGGTTTCTAATGGCTCCTTCTCAGGTGGGTGGCTTGCCACCTTCCTCTACCACTCCCCAAATGTTGACACCCCCTGGAGGTAGGTCCTCTTGTTTCTTCTCGTTTTGCGGGCTGTCTAGAGAGCCTCGCCCACTCCCATTGCTTTAACCATCCCCGACTTCAAAGTTACTTTCAAATACATCTTAGACCTCTATGAAGCTTCAGTTCCTTACATTAATATCCTTAAAAGATGTGAACCTCTGATGAGTAGTCCACTGACATCTCAAATTTAAAATATCCAAAGTCAACCCAATTGTCTTTCCCACCAGGTCTCCATCCAGTTCTCCTCCCTGTATTTCTTCTCAAGGTTATTAATGCCTTATTCACGCCATCACCTGAGTGAAGAAGGCTTGGAGTCACCCGTACTCCTCCTGTCCCCTCTCCACTCACATGTAATCAGTGAGCAAACGCTCTGAATTCTGTTTGTAAAATGGCTTTCTAGTCAGTCCCTGCCTCACCCTCATCCTTGTCACTGTGTTAAATTACCTCCCTTTGGCCTCTTCCCAGGCCATTGGACGGAGAAAGCAATGGCACCCCACTCCAGTACTCTTGCCTGGAAAATCCCCTGGATGGAGGAGCCTGGAAGGCTGCAGTCCATGGGGTCACTAAGAGTTGGACACGACTGAGTGACTTCACTTTCACTTTTCACTTTCATGCATTGGAGAAGGCAATGGCAACTCACTCCAGTGTTCTTGCCTGGAGAATCCCAGGGACGGGGGAGCCTGGTGGGCTGCCATCTATGGGGTCACACAGAGTCGGACACGACTAAAACGACTTAGCAGCAGCAGCAGCAGCAGGCCATTAGAATAACATACTAGTTATGATTTTGCTCTCTAGTCTCTACCTGGCCCCATTCATTCTCCTTTAACTTCCAACTTCGGTTGCCAGAGTTAATTTAAATATATATCTGATGACATTATTTCCCTCCTAAAAAAAAAAACAAAAACATTTGATGACTCCCAGTTGCCTAAGGAATAAAATCCAAACTCTTTAGTATTCCATAGAAATCCATTCTAAAGCATTTCATAGGTGTATTAACTTTGGGCAAGTTACTTGTCGGAGATTAAGTTTCCTTAGTTGTAAAAATGGGGACTGAATCTATTTCATCGAGTTGTTATGAATATGATATAATAAAAAGGACCAAGCCAGGATGAGACATCACCTCTTCTGAGAAGCCTTACCTTATCTCTCAGGCAGAACCAATCACACTGTTCTCTGCATTTCTAAGCGCATTGTTCATACTAATAATCTATTCATTACACAGTGTCTGTTGAATATCTGTTTGTTCTTTCATCCTGTTCTTCCAATGAGCAACAGGCTCTGTGGTAGACACTAGGGATAAAAGGAGCACCCAGTCTAGCCATAAGGATGGGTTGTGTGTGCTGTGGCAGAGATGCATAGATGTGCAGTGATGCCACAGAACTGGAACATAACCTCATCTGGGAAAAGGGGGTAAAGGGAGGTTTGCTGAAGGTGTAACTCTTTCAGTAGAAGTTGGAAATTAATTAAAGGGAAATGAATAGGGCAGGGCACAGACTAGAGAGCAAATCATAACTAGTAGGTTATCCTAATGGCCTGGGAAGGGGCCAAAGGGAGGTGGTTTAACACAGTGACAAGGGTGGGGGTGAAGCAGGGACTGACTGGAAAGCCATTTTACAAACAGAATTCAGAGGGTTTGCTCACTCATTACATGTGAGTGGGGAGGGCACAGGAGGAGTACAGGTGACTCTGAATCTTCTTCACTTAGATGGCGTGAATAAGGCATTGATAACCTTGAGAAGAAATACAGGGAGAAGAGCTTGATCTTAAAGGATGGAAGTTTTGACAGAGGGACATGAGCTGGCATGAGGCAGGAGCGGAAGCTTGGCCTCAGGCGTGGGCGCGTGGGGTGTCTTTGTCTCCCCTGCAAATCATGGGCCTCCTCAGTTGTCACCTGATTTTGCTGTGCTCTCCTATCTCCCAGCACCATGTCTCACAGAGAGTGAATCCTCTGTTTAAATGTGTTTTGCTGATTTAAGTTTAATTGTTGCCCTTTTCTCCTTATTTACCAGCTCTTATTTCATTTTCAATGTCATCTTCTCAAAACAGTGAATACAGTATCATTTTTTAAATGGGTTTGTAATAAAAGAGAGTCGCTAAATAGCCATTTTGCATTATCCATGGGCAAAATTGCCCCAAATTGTAATCCTTTGTGCTCGCATTGTATTGAATTGATTAGTGCAGTGGCTGTGGTTCTTAAATGTATATACCTTTGGTGAGGACTCTTAAGTACATAAGCCCGCCCCCCGCCCCACATACATTGAGTTGTACCTCATATTTTCAAGTCTTCAATGTTCTCCTCAGTGACACTCAACTGACCATAGAATGAATCTTTTCTCATAAAACCCAGTTAATTCTCCAGGGGCTCACAGTAGGTGAGGACATTGAATGAGTGATTCAATAGGATTATATGCAGATTATTCCTTTTCCCACTGGAGTCTTCCATTGCCTCTTCTTCCTTCAGCATTGTTTGATCATGCCCTACCAACCACATGCCCTTCCCAGTCTCCAAGACAGTCTTTCTTCAACCTGCTGCCTTCTTGGGCTTTACCTTCAACACACTTTGGGGATCTTCACACCCTGTTTCACATAGTTTGCAATTAGGAATATTTCTAATTGTATCAGGTCTTTGTGCCTTCAGAGAAATCCTCCTTGGTATGAGATTTGTGTTTAGTTTCCTAAACACAGGCTTCTTTGGGGAATCACTAAGCCCTCACATCAGTTCATCGGTAGGAGTTAGCATTGTGACAAGTCCATCCTAGCTAGTGTCCATTCCCGTTTCATTTTCATTCTGAAGTTCATCGTGGCCATTCAGAAAGTGTTTTGTTTGAGGCTTGAAATGGACCCATGATTCTAGTCTGTTGTAGTCTTCATGGCTGAAAAATATCTGCTTGTTCTGAGTACCCTGATGGCCCCTCTATCTAGTAGATGGTGGAAGTGTTCACACATCTTTCTAATTTGGACACATTCTGCCAGGAATTATTCTTGTCATTACTTCTCCACAACTCCGTGTCTTGTGGTATCTTTTGCATGGTACAGTTCCCATTAGGAAACCCCCACAGACTCCAAATTCTTCCTGTCTGCCTCTGCAAAAATCATCAACCTTGAAATTCTCTGCCATTGACCCCTTTGCATTAAATGTTCTAAATGAAGTTAAAAATATAGTTGGTGTTTCTTGTTTGGACAATTCAAGATGGCCATGAGATTGCACTGTTATGTCGCCTCATGGTTTGAAGAACCTCCAGTGACTGATATTGCAATGAAGTTGATATGTGGGTTTTCCACGACTGACATTGGTCCATTTCTTTGGGGGGAAGTCTGGATCCTGAAATCTGAGCTGTATGGTATTCAACTCCCCTATGGGTTTTTAGAAAGGCACTTGAGAAGGACAATGGCATGTGGACCTGATACGAGAAAATCAAAGCCATTGGTAAGGATGCATAGAGCAGTGTTGGATTTTTTTAAGAAGAAAGAGAGAAAATATGCCATGTAAATGCTTTAGGATTTCTGTCCCTAGTATTATATATGATATATTACTTTTGCTGTGGCTTATTTCTTTGGGGCAACCAATTCTCAGTGCCTGGAGTTAAGTTCTGCACAGTGTAGATGGTCAAGATTCTCCTTACATCCGAGTTTCTACATGCCAGTTCTAGAAGGCCCCACATACATACATGTACTCTGAATGGCCCAGCCTTGTTTCCCAGCCAAGAATTAAAACCTTTTGTTATTCTCTGAAATAGCCCCTCCATTCTTTGTGTCCCTTTTTGGTTTGTTTATCCCTTTATAGTAGCAGTTATACAATCATCCAGTAATTCATCTAAAAGCAAGTTTATTGAGATCCTACCATGTACCCAGCACTTTATCTATGTGTTAGGGATACAGGGATGAATATGACATTTCTTGACCTTGAAGTCAAGCAAAATAGATAAGAGTAACAAAGGTAAGTGTAGAATTCTAGGATCTTATAGGAAGGTCGTCTGATTTAGAAGGAATGTGTCAGGAAAGATTCTGAGAGTAAGTGACCTCTGAACTGAACTAGGTGCTATAATTAGCAGAGTGTGTTTATTTTCTCTCTAATCATCAAGCAGATATAAAATTGCTAAGATGATAAGAACTTTGGAGAGTTTATTTACTAACAAATCATAGATTTACTTCTGAGTGTCTGCTATGTGTCCGCCTTGACTGAATGTTGGTGAAATTCAGTAGACATGATAGATATGGTTCTCCCATACATGGATTTTGTGTTTTACTGAGGAAGGCACTCATCAAAGAAAGAATCATAGTAACACAACAAGTGATGTGAAAGGGGACGTTAGTTACACTTTGGGGAGGGAATTCCCTGACTCTGAAATATCAGGAAAACCTCCCTCAGGCTGAGATCTAAAAGAGGAAGAGGCAGTAACTAAAGCAAATGGGAATTGGGAAGATGTCTCAGGGAGAGGGAACAGCCTGTTCTAAGGTCAAGGTGGAAGAGAAAGCTCGGTGCATTCCAGGAACACAAGGAAGGCTAGTATGATTACAGGTGAAGAGAGAGGGAGAAGGGACACCAGCCAGCAGGAAGCCAGGCTGAAAAGATCCCACATGCTGTAACAAGAGTCTTGAGAGTCCCTTGGACTGCAAGGAGATCAAACCAGTCCATCCTAAAGGAAATCAGTCCTGAATATTCATTGGAAGGACTGATGCTAAAGCTGAAACTCCAATACTTTGGCCACCTGATGTGAAGAACTGACTCGTTTGAAAAGACCCCGATGATGGGAAAGATTGAATGAAGGAGGAGAAGGGGACAACAGAGGATGAGATGGTTGGATGGCATCACCAACTTGATGGATGTGAGTTTGAGCAAGCTCTGGGAGTTGATGATGGACAGGGAAGCCTGGTGTGCTAGAGTCCATGGGGTCGCAAAGAATCGGACACGACTGAGTGACTGAACTGAACTGAAGGAATTTAGAGACAATGAGGAGACACTGAAGGGTTTCAGACTGGAGACAATGCTGATCAGATCTGTATATCAAAAGATGAGAAGAGGCACTGGAGAAGGACAAGACAGGGGGCCAGACATCCAGGCAGGAAGCTGTTGCATTGATCTGTGCAGGAGATGATGACATCCTGAGCGAGGGTGGTGGCAGCGGGGGTGAAGAGGAATCAACTCGAGAGACTAGAGACTTCCCTGGTGGTCCAGTGGCTAAGACTCTGTGCTCCCAATGCAGAGGGCCCAGGTTCAATCCCTGGTCAAGGAACTAGATCCCACATGCCATAACTAACAGTTTGCATGCCACAATTAAAGATCCCACGTGCTGTAACAAAGGTCAAAGATCCCGTGTGCTGCAACTACAAGCCAGCATAACCAAATAAGTAATATTTTTTAAAAAAGCAACTCAAGAGACTCGGCTACCTGGGATGGTAGATCAAGAACCAGTAGATGAGAGGATTCAGTAGCATCATTCTCTCTTCTGCACCCCAGTCTGCTCCCTCAAATCCATGACCTCCCTGTTGCAGAAGTATCTGGGCAGGCTTCTTCAAAATGTAGATTTCGAGACCTTACTCTGAAACTGTCATGTCAGGCTCTCCAGCCCAGGTGTTAGTATTTTAGACAGCTTCACCCCCATATGACTCTGACACTTATGAAAGGTTGGGGGCCACTGCCAAGCACTGTGTAGATTCAGCACACAGAGTACTCCAGGCGCTCATCCCTCCTGTAGCATCAGAGTAAACCTCCCTTTGGGCTTAATGAGTCTGCTCGTCATACCCGGGTGAACTCAGAGAGAGGCATCAGCCCTTGGGGTGCAGGAGGGTATCTCACCTTAAAACCCACATGGAATGGAGCCCATCTAACAGATCACCCAGCCTTGTAGGTGAGGTCCCCAAGCTCTAAGCGGCCCTTTTTCCACAGTTCTCAGGACACAACACCACTGCAATCCCACATCCTGTATCCCCCAGGAGAAATGAAACAAACTCTCCTGGGCAGTCAGTCCTGCAGGGCAAGACAGAAGGTGATTCACAGAGCACCTCCACTATCTCTTGGATGTGGCAGGTATCAGGGCAAAGCTATAGTGGTAGGACCTCCAGTAAAGCCACAGGAGAGGAAAAGACAAAGAAAAGGACGTGTTTCATCTCCAGCAAGAACACTTTAGGTGTTTATATTGGAAACCAGGGAGGTTTCATCACTTGGCAGTCATTTTCAAAATCATGAATACTTAATATTACCATTAGATGCTGTTTTTATTTCAAAGGCACAGGTTACCAATGTTATCACAAAGGGCAAGTCTGGAGCTAATACTGATTGTGCACCTGTTTGCACATTTGGCATTTTAAATTCCATATTTAGTTCATACAATAACTTTGCAAGGTAGTTGTCATGAAACGCATATTGCAGATAAAGAAACTGAGGCCCAGAGAGCTGCAGTGCTACACAGTTAAAACAAGCAGATGCAAGGATTCTTCAGAGAAACAGAACCAATAGGAGATACATATAAAATATCGTATAGGAGATACAAGCATCGGCAGGGAAAGAGAGAAGGGGGGTGAACTGATTAACTGAGTGTCCGTTAGAAATTAGCTCTCATGATCATGGGGGCCAAGATCTAGAGTCAGAAAGCTGGGACCCCAGGACAGCCAATGGTGTAGTCCCAGTCCAAACATTGGCAGGCTGAAAACCCAAGAAGAGGTAGTGTTACAGTTCAAGTGCAAAGGCCGGGAAACAAGCCAGCGTCCCAGCTCAAGACAAGTCAGGCAGGAGGGGTTCACTTTTACTTGAGGGGGGGGATGAACCTTTTTGTTCTGTGCAAGTCTTTGATTGGTTGAGGCCCACCCACACTGGAGAGAGCAATCTGCTTTATTCCTCTACCTATTCAAATGTTAATCTCATCCAAAACACCCTCACAGACACACTCAAAACAACATTTGACAAATATCTGAGCACCCTGTGGCTCAGTCAAGTTGACACGTAAAATTAATCACCCCAGTGGATAAGACAACTAGTTGTCTCCAAAACCAATGCCCTTTCTTTCCAACCTACCTGCCTGCTGTGAAGTATCTCTTCTTTCAAAGATGCAGTTATTTTTCTTTTATAAAAAACTCTCAGTGCCAATGCACTTTTAAACACTAATGCTTGAGGCTGTTCAAATAAAAGATTTTTCTTAATAGCTTGCTTATCACACCTGGTTATCACTCTCCATCCCCCATTTTCCATGATTTAGGGCTGCTAGGAATGGGAGGGTGTCATTTTGCTGGGCTGTTTCTTGCATACCTGAGATTTGGGGGCACTAAGAAATCAAATTTGTTCATCTCCCAACTTGACATCATAATGAAGCAGAGATGCCAACCCAGCATTTCCTGATGTCCCTCAAATATCCTGAGTAATCTTAATCTTATTAGATCAATGATGTGAAATTTAAATTGATTGCCAGTTGCCATTTTAATTGATTTAATTGAAATTGATTCGGCATAAAGGAGTGCACAGAAAATTATTAACAGCGCCCTCAAAGGTTTCAAGTGTCTGCTTTGTAAGAGGTGATGGAGCTTTGATGTTTATATCAGAAGACTCAGTCTTTCCAAGTTATATCAGAGAAGTAAAGCAAATGTTTAGCACTAAAAACCATGGAACATTGATGAGGTTCACATACAGAGGGTCTGAAAATATATGAGAAGCGTTTGACTGTACTTTCCAGTTCGTCCCATTTCTATCATGTTCTTTGGTCGTCATGAGTTTGTGTTCACTATAAGCTACATATGTGGGTATTTATTACTGCTAAGTATTTGAAAATTTGATTCTTGCCATTTGGGTCCCTAAAATTCAGACCACACTATGGAATGGAGGAATAGATGAAATAATAGCAGGAAAAGTCTCATTGACCTAAAATTGTTTTTGTAATTTTTTAAATTAATTGATCCTCTCTTGAGGCTTGGATATCTGTTTTGCTACATGAAGAGTTTTACTATAATAATTTTGATCTAGCAGGATTTTACCTTACTTAGGCAAAAATAAATGGCCTTTAATTCTCTGTTTCTAAAAGTTCAGATATGCATTATCTTTTCTGCTTCCTCTTCCCTTTCCCTCTTTTTTTCTCCCCAGCTTCTCTCCACTCCCCATTTCTTCACTGGAGACCCCTCTCAGCCTGCAGAAGAACCATTAGAAATTTATTAATTAAAGACCAGTTTCTGCTTCTTTGCCAGGGACAATCATTTGTTTTAGAGCTGATTTTGTGCTTTAATTAAATGAGCATGTCATTCAGCCAAATGAATTCATTTATATTTATTTATCTAGTTCTTTGGCCTGGACTTTCTTAGCAGGGTCTCGGGCGCATCACATTTGCTCACAGAATGAACTGAAAAGTGTCTCATGTCAGTTTAAGAGGTTCACAAATGGTTACTCCTCCCCATAAAAGCTGCATGAACAAAGCTGCGATTAGCAAATGTGCAAATGGCTGTTTCCTCAAGTCAAGGTCATCAGAGGAGCCATATTGATTATGTTTGTGCATACACGTGTGTCCTGCTAGAGCAGGAAAGTGAGGATTACCCATCACCACAGTCACTTCAGACCTTAAGAAGGTGTCAGAGGTCATGTTTTGACCATCTGGGCATCTACTGGCCTTTTCAAAATGCTAATGGATGATGCAAAGTTTAAATTCTACCCAATCTTTCCCATCAGATTTTGGGTTAGATTACCTACCGAGTATAGACTGTGTCTAACATTATAATAGACAATTTATAATGAGCTTCCCAGGTGGCTCAGTGGTAAGGAATCTGCCTGCCAATGCAGGAGATGCGAGTTTGATCCCTAGATGGGGGAAATCTCCTGGAGAAGGAGATGGCAATCCAGTCCAGTATTCTTGCCTGGGAAATCCCATGGACAGAGGAGCCTGGCACGCTACAGTCCATGAGTTTGTAAAGAGTCAGTCATGACTTAGCACACACACAATATTATAATAGGTGCTTTACGTTATGAAAATGGAATGAACATACTTATTCATTCACTAGTTCAACAACTTTTGTTGAGTGCCTATTATGTGTCAGGCTAGATATTAGGACTCAATGATGAATAATGCAGTCCTTGAAATGGGACAAGTAGGCCAGCTGCAGAAGACTCACTAGAGTCTTTCTGGCATGAGAGAATCATGTTCCCTTTCCAGAAGACTGATGCACTGGTTCTTAAGAGTTCTCATCTGCTTTTCCAGAACACATACCAAAGGGGATAAATGTTACCTTAAGATGCTTTTGAACTGTGGTGTTGGAGAAGACTCTTGAGAGTCCCTTGGACTGCAAGGGGTTCCAACCAGTCCATTCTGAAGGAGATCAGCCCTGGGATTTCTTTGGAAGGAATGATGCTTAAGCTGAAACTCCAGTACTTTGGCCACCTCATGCGAAGAGTTGACTCATTGGAAAAGAGTCTGATGCTGGGAGGGATTGGGGTCAGGAGGAAAAGGGGACGACAGAGGATGAGATGGCTGGATGGCATCACTGAGTCAATGGACGTGAGTCTGAGTGAACTCCGGGAGTTGGTGATGGACAGGGAGGCCTGGCATGCTGAGATTCATGGGGTCACAAAGAGTCGGACACGACTGAGTGACTGAACTGAACTGAACTAAGTTCTTACCAGGAAGAAACAAGTACAGTTAAAGCAGTTCTCCATCTGATTGAAAGGATGGGAAAGGGTGCTAATGCCCACCTGGCACTGATAGACTTTTATTTAGACTTTCTGGTGATCTCACAGCTACAGATAACAAACTCCTTAATCACCCATCCTTTGTGACAAAATCCCTATGGGTGTAAAGAGTAACTCTGTGATTAAAAATAACTGTGTCCTTCATGACACATATTGCCATTTTCCCTGCTGAACTACAAACAGGCTTTGACTCCATCTGGAGTCTCGGGGGTTTTGTTTTTTATCTAAAATTGTCTGAACACAAAACTAGGTTTTAAGGGCTTGACCGTTGAGTTTCCAACAGCTTAACAAGTTACTCCTTAATGGAATAGCCATAATGTTAATCTTGAAGTCATTTGTTTTCTTCTCTGCATCATAATAAGAGCGGAAATTATGACAACTCGGCAGTTTCTAATATGAGAGACATTTGGGCTGGGAGTCAGTCTGTTGAATTCAACCAGCACTGGGATTAGGAACTGCCAGTACTTGAGTTTCCTCATCCTTAAAATAGTTCCTGGTAGATAATAAGTACTGTGACAATACAGATAATTGAAATAATTCTTGCTTAGACTCTGGGGAGCTTATTCCATTCAAGCCCTAGGCTTAGAAAGGAAAGGTTGAGAAAGAGTTGACTTCTTTGTCCCTTGATATGGGTGTGGAAAGTGTTGATGTGGCAGAAATCCTACTGCCCAGGTGGAGAGAAGGTGACTGGGTGTTTACAAAGATAGGAGAATGGCTTCAGCTTAGGAGCACCATCCCAGACCCTGAAATGTAGCTCATAGAGTATTCAATTGGATAGACATTTACTGAGCACATATTAGATGCTAAATACTATACTGATTTAAGACAACCCTGCCTTCAAGGATCCTTCAGTCCAGTGAGTGTTTCAAAGACTTAGACTTTTAACTTCTTAGAGTCATATTAAAATTGATCCACAAATCCAGAATCCTTAGTCCCAGGTGAGGCCAGGGTGACTAGCAACAACAGTAACAATCACTATCCTTTATTATATATTTATTATGTATCAGCTCTGTTTTAAGCTGTTTACACCGTCATTGTATCCTTTCAACAACTATGAGACTCTTAAGATGGAAGCTATTATTTTCCCTGCTTAGTGGATAAAATAACTGAGGCACAGAGAATTGAAGAGACTTGAACCAGGTCCCAGTTTCAGAAGTGACAGGGCAAGGATTTGAACAGGCTTTCTTCGAAGCCCACTCTTAGACACCAGGCTAAGTGTGCAGGTGCAACCATAATGGCATGGAGAAAAGACATGCAAGGGAGAGTGTTGGAACTGCAGGTTAAAAAAAAGTACAGCATTGCACGTATAACAATTCAAGTTCTGTAGAGACTCACATTGACTTTTTCTAATAATGCAATACCCTGTGAATATATTTCATGATTCCTTTGTGCCATGTCCCATGCCAGATACTAGAGTTACAGTTCAGAATAGAGCGGAAATGGTCCCTGCCCTGGGTGATTTTATTTTATTTGTATTGGAGTATAATCACTTTACAATGTTGTCTGTGTTTCTGCTGTACAACAAAGTGAATCAGTGATACGTATACATATATCCCCTCTGTCTTGAAACTCCCTCCCAACCCCCCACCACCAGCCTAGGTCATCATAGAGCATGAAGCTGAGCTCCCTATGTTATACAGCAGCTTCCCACTAGCTATTGATCTTATATACAGTAGTTAAATATGTGAGTGCTACTCTCCCAATTCGTCCCACCCTCTCCTAACCCCCACCTTGGGTCCACACATCCATTCTCTCCATCTGCTTCTCTACTTCTGCCCTACAAATAGGTTCATCAGTACCATTTTTCTAGATTCCATATATGTGCTAACAGGCGATACTTGTGTTCCTCTTTCTGACTTAACTTCACTCTGTATGATAGACTCTAGGTTCATCCACATCTCTACAAATGACCCAGTTGATTTTAGAACCTCAAAGGGAGGTGGATGTGAGAAAAGAAAGAAGGCTGCATGTAAATATAGTCACATCTCATTTAATGCCATCCCCGGCGGCACTGATTCATTATAACTACTTCTTTCTTAAATGTTTCCTTTAAAAAAAAAATTGTTTAGACCTATAACTATCCAGTATAGTTACTAACCTGTATCTTATCCATTCTCTGAACTGCCCCACTCTGTAGTCATGCAGTCGGCTGCTACAGCTCACCTTAGTGTACACTCAGCCCATGAGCATGGAACATTTTCAATCAATCAGCAATCTTTCTTCACAGTCTAAGTTTACTGTGCTCCTTGCTTATATTTATTCTGCTTTGGCCTCTTTCTACCATTAATTTTGTCATCTGGTGACCAGTTTTGACCATAATGGCATGAAGAAAAGACATGCAAGGGACACTGTTGAAACTGCAGTTAAAAAAAAAAAAATACATCATTGCACGTATAACAATTCAAGTTCTGTAGAGACTCACATTGACTTTTTCTATTAATGTAAATTGTTATTTTTTTAATTGGATAATAACTGCGTTACTAATGTGTTGGCATAACTATATATATATATATATATCTCCCCTACCTCTGGAGCATCCCTCCCACCCCTCCCCTCACATTGACTTTTAAGGCTTCAAATTTGCTTTCTGTAGGGACTCAAATTTGCCTTCAAAGGACCTAATGAAAGCCAACAGGAATATCACAAAGTTGGCCAGTGGTTACTGGAAACAGTCTATGGTGAGAGTTATATGAGACTCCTTAGATTCAGAAGCATGGCCGCCATTGTCCAATACCAGGGAGGCATCTCCAAGGGAGCTGCACTGCCCCCTGCAGGATTGTTCAGGTAGCACATCCCTCTCTGGGGTCCTGCCCACAGGAAATGAGGTGCGTGCGTGCGTGCGTGCGTGCGTGTGTCTGTCTGTCTGTCTGTCTGCCTGCGTGTAGGCTATGAAGTTTCATCAAGGGTAATGAAGAAATCATTGAAAATGTGAAGAGTGGCTCTACGTTAGGCTGGGGAGTAACAGTGACATTTAAGTGGTGACAAGAAGGAGAAATAAGGGTTGCCAGGTAGAGTAGAGGAAGAACAAGCAGGCTAATGGGAAAACTTGTGCCAAATATTGGAGCATAATAGAGGTTAGCATTACCTGGAAACTGAGCATAGTCCACAGACCGGACCTCAGAGCTCATCACACGGCCCAGACACAGCAGGGGCCCGATCCTGAGGGCCTGGGAGCCACGGTGAGGATCTGGAATAGTGGCTCCATAAGTAAAATGAGAGGCCATTTAGGGATTTTAAGCAGAGGAGCTATGAGATCTCATTTACATTGTAAAAGATCACGCTGGCAGCTGTGGGGAAAATGGATTGGAGAAGGGCGGGATGGAGCTGGGAAGGTCGGTGACTTTTGCAGAAATCCAGGTGAGGGCAGGCAGGTGTTGGTTACAACTAGGGCGGTGGCCACTAAGATGAATGAGACAACAGGGTGGCTCTGTTTGCAGGTAGGATCAACAGGACTTGGTGCTGGAATGGGTGTGACTGAGGGAGGTTGCAGAGTGAGTCCCGGTTCCTGTCCTGAGCTGCTAGGTAGGTGGAGGAGCCTGGAAGGGGGAGTATGAGGCAGAGGATGGACTGAAACGTGAAGAGGTCAGTTTGGAGCTTGTTAAGTCTGAAGTGCCTTTGATACAGGTAAGAAAGCGGATGTCTTGAGTGTGGAGCTCCAGTGAAGGATTGGCACAAACCTGTAGGTTTAACAGAAATTTATTTCTCGTAGTTCTGGAGACTGGGAAGTCCAATACCAAGATGATAGCTGATTCGGTTCCTGGCAAGAATTCTCCTCCTGGTTTGCAGACAGTTTCTTCCCTGCTGCCTCCTTGCATAATTGGGGGTAGTAGGTAGCACTGTTGTAGGTAGCAGAGAGGGAAAAAAAGCAAGCTCTCTCATGGCTCATGTTGCAAGGGCACTAATCCCATTCATGAGGGCTCCAGCCTCATGACCTCATTTTTCCTCCCAAAAGCCCCACTTCCTAATATGTTCACATTAGGGATTAGAGCTTCAGCATATGAATTTTGGGAAGACACAAACATTTAGTCCACAGCAAATGGTAAAGTAGAAACTACATAAACATCTAATGTGTTGGTTAAACTATGACAAAACCATATAATTGAATGTGTACAGTGTTGAAATTATACGCAATGACAAGAGAAAGTTCTCACCAGACATTAAATGAATATGAAAATAGCATATGCAGGAAGTTTAAAATGTTATTTTTAGTGTATACACAGTAGCTGTGTGAGTGTATCTTATAGGGAAAGAAAGAAAACTGGAAAGAAATGCACCAAAATTTTAAGTGGTATCTCTGGATGGTTGTTTGAGGGTGCTTTTTATTTTCTTCTTTGCACTGCTCAGTTTTCCAAATTTTCTAAAGCAACATAGTTACTGCATTTTTCTGACCTGGAACAATGTTTCTGTTGTTCTTGATATATCTGCAGGGCTACATTGAGTAGAGAGCAATGTGACCAAATTCCTTTTTATCAGCCAGATGGCAACCCATTCCAGTATTCTTGCCGTGGGCAGAGGAGCCTGGTGGGCTACAGTCCATGGGGTCGCACACAACTAAGCACGCATGTATGCACTAGCTCTGCAGTTCACTGGAGTCTCCTTTTGTATCCATTTCTGCAGTGATGACAGTGACCTGAGTTACATTTCTTAGTGTGCTAAAAATGGGATGAGTTCATAAAATGCTCCTCTTTTAAAACATTCCCCTGAGAAATCCTTAGGTCCTGGAGAATGGCCTGATTTCCTATTGATCTTTTTATTGCCTCAATTATTTCCTCAAACATGGTTAGTTAGTTCAGGTCCCCACCTTTCCCCATTGTCTATTATGTTTGGTTTCTGTTAAATATGAATCTTTGGCGGCACTTCCATTATTAAATTGACAGTTGCGTAATGCTATATTGGCATTTGTAAGAGTGAAGCATATTTCTTAGGCACCATGGAGACAGTAGCCATTTCTTTTTTTTGGAACCACCTGAGCAGAGCCAGTATTTTGTGCTCTTGTAATCTTCATCTTAAACACAGCAATCCATCTGTTTCATTGTTTTATTCTCTCCTGATAAGACTTCCCGCTGCTCTCCTCCTGATCTATAATCATCCGACCCTCATGGACTCTTGTAAACTGAATCATCACTAGTGATCTGATGATGACTTCTCATATAAGTTATCATTTCAGGAAACCCATTCCCTTTCCCTGGTTTGCTTTTTAACCTTCAGCTGCTGCCCAATTATTAGTTCTTTGGATGGCTGCTTCAGCAGCTTTTCTCTTGTACTTGCTTGTAGTAGGTATTAATAATAATAAGCAGTTCGTAAATGTGCACAATGTTGAATGCACGTAAGGTTATTGTTGACAGTCCTATTTGTAATCAGTTTTCCCGTTAGATGAGTTAGGATTCTTGTGGTTGCAAAGAACAGAAAGCCAAAAGTGGCTTCAGTAGAACAACAGGGCTTGGTAATACACATAGGTAAGAAGTCTTTGACTGGGCTTCAGAGCCAAGAGGCAGGAAACAGGGCCTCAGGTAGAAATATTAGGTTGGTCAAAAAGGTCGTTCAACTTGTGGACACGGTAGGGGAAGGAGAGGATGGAGCAAATTGAGAGTAGTGTGGAAACATATGCATTACCTTATGTAAAACAGATAGCCAGTGGGAATTTGCTGTATGATGCAAGGAACTCAAACCAGCGCTGTGACAACCTAGCGAGGTGAGATCAGGTGGAAGGAGGGAGGGTAGTTCAAAGGGAGGGGACACACGTATACCTGTGGCTGATTCCTGTTGATGTATGGCAGAAACCAGCACAATAATTATAAAGCAATTATCCTCCAATTAAAAATAAATACATTTTAAAAAGAAAGCAAAAATAAGCAAACAAAAAATAGAGAAGTATTTACATCAGTTATCCGCATGACTATACCATGCTGCCACTAAAAAATTTTCAAAGAAAAAATTATGAGATATTGATAACAATAAAATGCTGAAATTTGAGGATAGAGAAGCAGCATAGAAAAAAATATAGATTAGGTACCAAATTTTATATTTCTAATTTGTGTGTGTTTAGAAGAAAAAATTATATCAATTAAAAGTCAATGAACTACAAAAAAAATGCAAAAAAAGATGTGAGAATTTTTTTTTAAGTATGCCAGATATTAAGAAAATTTGAAAAAAATGTAAAGGAATGTCACTCTTCACTGACTTTTTAATTTGGAAAATATGTATTTCATAAAACATAGATTAACATGCAATGGGTTTATTATTTTTAAATGACTTAATAAAAACATTTAATGTTGAAACAAAGGTCATTCTGGGTTTTCCATAACATCTTACAGAAAAACTGCAATCAATAACCTTTTTGGCCAACTCAATAGAACTATGAACTGGGATCTAGCTCTAGCCTGCTCGCTCTCTCTTTCTCCGTCTGTCTGTCTCTCCTCTCTCTCATTTCTCCTTTTCTATTGACCTCATTTTCTAATCACAGTATCTCTGCAACTCAAGTCACAGAATAACAGACAATGCCTCACTCTTTCAAGTTCACTATGACTAAAGCCCTCAGAACTCTCTCAAATGCTCTCAGTTTCTCACCTTTCTCCTCCCACTTATCTTCTGCCCCACCCCAACCCAATTCCATATTCCCTGAACAGGAACCCTGACTCACCCAGCTTTGATCCAGTCAACAACAGCCAGCGGTAGGATTGTAACCTGTCTCCCTAGCTGTCTAAAGACTTCCCCTGGGGTCATGGTGAGACGGACAGACACCCGAAAAGGTGTTGACCACAGTCATTAAGTGGTTGATGCCTTCATTGCACTTCCTTTGTAAGTACTTCATTGTACTTAGTCAATGGCAGGGATATAAATTTACCAGATTTAAATCTTTTTTCATTAATATTTAGAGGAAGAAGCATATAGCTACTAAAGATGAAGTCATAGGGGGAAAAGTGAGCTTTGAAGACTTCTTTCCAACATGGCAAGAAAGAACAGGTTGTGTTCTTGACAGAAGAGATTGTCACACAGAGATGTCAGGGAGGTGATGGGATGTGATTAAAGAGCGTAAAGTAGAAAAATCAGAACTAGGAATGACAGCAAGAAAAGTAAAAGCAGAAAGGGCTAGCTCTTGAGAAGTAGGCAGGATTCCCATGGTGAATATGGCTATTTTAAGTACCACATTTAAGAATCCAAATACCGACCTATGTAAGTTTTATAAAGCTTGCATCCCACAAGTAAGAAGATCCATTTTGAGGTAACCAGAATACAATTAGCCCTTCTGTGTGTGTCCTATTGCATTGGATCCCCAAATTGAGGCATGTATGTATTCACTCATCTAAAAGACATTTGTAGAACACAGGATTCAGAGATAAACAGGCTTTGACCCATCAGATGTTGTTAGACAAGGAGGCCAACACTGGATACTGAAAACAGACAGATCTGTGAATAAATGACTTCATTTTTTCAACACAGGTTTTTTGGACCTAAATGGTGAGCCAAGCACTGAGGTCAGTGTTAACTAGGAATTGACAGGCATGGATGGCACAGTGAAAGTGTGTGGAATGTTCTAGATCCTGCAAAAAGAGAGAGAGAGATGAGTCCTAGGAGAATGGCCACAAGGAATTATCTGTGTAAACTATCAGGGGTATGACAAATATCAGCTTGCCTCAAAGAGATAATAGCATAATTTCCTCACCAAGTCCTTGCAAAATTCTTTATTTAAGCAACGGTTTTAGCACACCCAAGCATGCTGAGGGGTCTTCTCCTCCCAGTCTCTACACCCACCTGTGACTGTCGACTCACTACAAAATATATCACTGTCCTTCACATTCCAGAATGACACTGCCGACTCTCCATATATCTCGATGAAGGATTATTCAGTTATATAGAACATTCCTCAATTGGAGGTAGCTTGAGATGGGAGAGAGAAAAAAGTGTTAAGGCATATTAAAAATCGGCTTTTTCCTGGTGGCAGTTTGTCATTTTTCAATTTGGCATCCTTCCCTGTTCTCTTTTCCACCACGTAGATCTGTCTGAGTCTTGATTCAGAGGGGATTTTCTTGCAAGGTCCCTTTCTTCCACCATATGGATAAAATCACCAGGTTTAACTGAAGGCTGTTTGGAGTCTTGCTTTATTTACAGTCAAAAGCAGATCACTTATGTTGTTGGCCTCAGTCCTAGACTCTCAGGAAATAGTGCCTGTTGGCCGATGATGGTCTGTGTCTACACCCTGGCCTGAGCCTTGGCTTTGACTGGCCGTGGGTGTCACAGCTTCCTGGGATCTGGAGCAAGCTCCATCCCGGGCTTTTCTTGTTCCCTCAGGCCACCTTAATCTGACTGTCCCATCCCTTAGTCTCTGAAGCCACAAGTCTGTTTTCGGTGCCCCTCTGTGGTTCACGGCATAGAGCAAATTATCAAAGCTGCTTGGGCTGGAAAGAAGTTCATTTACTTAAAAAAAAAATCAGCAACCACATGTGCAGCAGTTCTTGTGTATTAAGCACTTTCTCATTTCACAGATAAAGAAACCAAGGCACACCAAGGTTGAGGAACTTGTCCTGCAGCTGCTAACTGGCAAAGCTGGGGCATGATCTCAGGCAGTGATTCAGTGTCTTCACCATCTTCCCCAGCTGCGCTGCTTCACCCCACTTAGAGGTTCCCTCATCCAACCTCTTATTAGATTAAATGAGTTATTGTATAAAAAAGCTCTTAACACACAGTCAGAGCAATATAAGTGCCAGCTGTTGTTATGAGTGTGTTTAATAAATGGTGAAAGCCGAAGCCAGAGAAGTAATTCAGGTTCATATACTTAGTGCAGTATTTCCCAAATCATATTCTGTAGAACGCTAGTATCCAAAAGGATGTAATAAGCACTGTATTTTTTTTTAAAGGATAATAACCAAATAGGTTTGGAAAATGTTGGTTAAAATTTAAAGCCAGTCTTTTACGCTATAGTACTTCTCAAAGCACTTTCATGTGCTAATGTGTATTATTAACCTCCCAAAGGTGGCCCTGACACACAGTTTTCTAGACAGAGTAAGACTATTGTATGGGAGAAAATTAGCATAACAGGACTGAGACTGCTTTTCTTGCGAGGTTGGCCCCAAATGGATTTCAGGAGCTTTCCCACCACCTTTTGGTCAGAATGGCCCATGTGCTCATGTGACTAAATTGTCCATACAAGATCATTCATACTGAGTACTTGCTTTCCTTCCGGGAGTCTAGACATTTGGTACATGCCAGGCTGAGGACACCCATGTGACCAGATCCTGTTAAAAAAAAAAAAATCTCTGGGCGATGACTCTCTAATGAGTGTCCCTGGTAGATAGCACTTCACACGTGTTGTCACAACTGGTAGCTGGAGGGATTAAATGCATCCTGTGTGCCTCCCTGTGGACAGGATACTCAGAAACTTGTGCTGGTTTCCTCCAGACTTTGTCCCGGGGGCCTTTCCCTTTGCAGATCTTGCTCTGCATTCCTTTGTCGTGGTACATCTTAACTGTGAGCCCAACTCTCTGCTGAGTCCTGCTGGTCCCCTCAGTGAGTCAGCAAACCTGGGATGTTCTTAAGGACCCCTGTCACAGCCAGGAAAGCGTTTTCTACACGATGACTTTTAACAACACGTGGCCCACTGGGGGTCCACAGTGTATGATGTGGGTAAGGATGAGCTGTTCACATCCTTACCCCCACAAGTTAGAGGTGGCGATCACCCCACATCACCCCTCTGAGAAATGTTAGGGTTCCTGAGGCCCACGTGGAGGTCATTACCAAGTAGTGATTTCCTTCCTGGCTGGGACACCCAGATTAACTAAACAGTGACAGAGCACAACTGGCTGGTTACAATTTCATCACATTTTTGGCACATTTGGGTGGCAAGGATAAGGATGAAACCATCTTTCAAGTTCTCCCATTTTTTTTTTAAAGATTCACTTATTTGATTTATTTATGGTTGTGCTGGGTCTTTCTGTAGTTTCGGCGAGCAGGGCTACTCTCTAGTTGCGGTGCGCAGCCTTCTCGTTGCAGCGGCTTCTCTTGTTGCGGAGCACGGGCTCTAGGCATGTGGGCTTCAGTAGTTTCCGCTCACAGGCTCTAGAGCACCAACTCAGTCATCATGTCGCACGGGCTTAGTTGCTCCATGGCATGTGGGATCTTCTTGGACCAGCGGTCAAACCACATCTGCATTGCAGGCAGATTCTTTACCACTGAGCCATCAGGGAAGCCCCAGTGTTCTTCCATTTTTTAGCCTTACCTCTTTAGTCCAGGATAAAAGTGTTTATATAGATGTATATTATATTAGAATTTGTATGAAATGCATCATGTCAAATTATATTTGTGCATAGGAATTGTTTTATATATCTAGTTAGATAATTCTAGTAAAGGGAGGCTTTTTGAGCCTCATGGCTGAGCCTGTGGGCTTATCCCTTGGTAAATACAATTTCCTTGAGTTCATTTTAGAGAATAAACAGATGTGCCCAGGGTCTCCCGAGAGCAGGTAGGCTGCTCTGGTGCATGAAAAACCAGCTGAAGAGGGTGATCAGCCCCAGCATGTGTTCCTTCCAGCCCTGTCCCTGGTGCCCCTCCTCCTCACATTCTTCATGGCTGACTTGTCCTCCTGGTGTTTGTCACAGCTTCCAGAAGTTATATTTGCATATCCCCCACCATGGGTGGGGAACTGTACTTCCTGCAGGCCAGCCCACTCCAGCTCACTTCCCTACATTGTATGTCTAGACCTGCCCATACTATTTGCCTTTGACCTTGTTCTCACAGCCATGGTTGACCTGTTTCTAGATAACATACAGTCCTATACCAAGAACCAGTCAGTTATTGGTTTCTCAGGCTGTTTGGCAACTGGACTAAGCAGTTGGTCCTCCTTATAGTCCCAGTGCTCTGTGCTCACGCTGGATCATGCCTTCATTTATGTGTTTCTTGTATCCTCTTTGATCTTGTTGACCTGTCCAAATCCCAGCTCACAGAGTGCTCCATGAAGCTGGCCCTCTCCATTGCACCACTGTGGACCTCCCTGGACCTTGAATTCCCACCAGTGTCTCTTATCTGTAGCATATGCCTTCACATGATTATTTTATCTCCTTATACATCCGTATCCACAGTGGTTGAGCTCCTGCTAAGAGCCTTTCAATGCACTCGAAAATAGAGATACAAAAAAAGAATAAAACAAAGTCCCTGCCCCAAGGAGCTGACTGTCCGAGCTGCTTTATATTGTTACACTGTTTTTCACACTCAAGTGCTGATTCTTCTCTGCATCTTAAAACTCTCTGCAAATAACGAACTCTTCTTGGGTTCTTTGCATTTCCAGAATGATGATGCTTCAGTAGCAAATAGTGATTAAGAACTCAGGAACAGATTGAGTTCCTAGTCCATTTCTATAGTCATGAAACATGTTTGCTTCTATTTCCTCATCTTAGACTGAGATGAGGAAGGGCTGATGTGGATAATGTTCATAGATTCCCAGCAGGGGCCATGCACATGCTGATCACATAACTAACTGGTAGCTGTAATTCTTACTAAGCAGGCCTATGACACAGAGTTCATAAAGGTTTTTCCTGGAATTTTGGCCTTGGAGCAGCACTGGGAGAATTTTCCTAGTGGGCGAGATCCTGGCATTGTACCATCCATCTCCGATCAAGTCCAACCTGAGCAGGATGGGGGGATGGGAGGTGTTACAAGAGAAAGCAGTGGTGACTCAGAAAGCCAACAGTGCGTGTCAAGACCTGCTAGGCTTCCTCTGCCCAAGGATGTGCATTTCCACATCCATTTTTGGCAAGAAGCTTGCTGTCCCTGTTTTGTTTCATTTCCTGACACTCAGGGTGGAATGGAGGCTGGAAAGAAGACTTTCCATGTAATGATGGAGTACTGTCTGCCAGGTGCCATGCATGCCTTCTCTGCACAGCATTCCTGCTTAGAAGACCATCTTACTCTCATTTGAAAGACTTGAACACTGAGACTTAAAGAGGTTAAGTAACTTGACCGCAGTTACACAGCTAACCCAACACCGATCCAAAGCCTTTCCCCTTAATACCAAATGCCCTTTAGTAAATTAGATCTGTGGAAGCCCTGGCCTACTCTGAGCTGATCCATCTGTATTTCCCCTCCTGCAAGACCCACTCCCACTCAGCCCCCAGGGGTCTGTGAAATAGGTGACAACTTCACACAAGCCTGCAGCACCATCGTCCTATAATGCAACCTCTTCAGGGCTGGGACTAGGGTGAGGTGCATGAGGGGCCTGGTGCAAAATATAAGGGAGGCCCCCATGCCCAGGTTCATGCATGTGTCTGTCCATGATTTTGCTCACCCTAATCCCAGCCCTGCTTTCCCCAAAGCCAATTGTCCTGCTAGAATTCGCTGAAGATGACTACACCTAGACCTCCATCACCGTGATAACCAGGATGGGTCTAAAATTCGCTGGCAAGCTGTGTGCTCCCCCCAACCCCTTCTCAGATTGCATGTTTCTATTCCAGGACAATTCCTGCCCCTAAAAGTATTTTCCCTCCTCCAAAACTACCGTTTGTGGTTTCTTTTTACCTGATTCTCCCTCCCAAACCCTAATTTGCACGCAAGCAGGAGGAGACCTCAGAGATCCTCTTCCAGGGCTACAGATTTGGTCTCAACCCAGGTGTTAGCTCCATTCTGTTCGATGTGGCTGAGCAGAGAAGGATTGGGGGTGGGGGGTGGGGGGTGGGCAGGGCTGAACAGAGGAGGACTAGGAGGCCAGGGCTGAGTGGAGATCAGGGTGGTCTGGGTGAGCAGGCTCCATCTCAGGTATGGCTTGTGGACAGTTGTGCTCCCCATTGTTATAACCCCCGCTGGCCCTCCTCATCATACAGAAGAGGAAATGGAAGCCACAAGGAAGGGATGACTTGCCTGAGCTAAGTTAGCCAGCGAATGCTAATCCAGGCTTAGAAACCCTGCCTGCCACTCCAAGCACATTTTCCCCACTGAGTCAGGCAGATGGAGCCCACACTCTTCTCTTGGCCCCATTACTGCCACAGCTACCAGCTCATAAAAGGAGGTGTGATTCATCAATCTAGAAATCAAGACCTTTCAGAGTTTAGAACCACCCTTGATAGATGCACATTTTACTTTCTTGGCAAACTGCAGTGCAACTTTGGTTCTCCATCCAATTAAATCTGGGCTTTGCTGATCTCCAGCTTTGTTCACAACAGATTTCTGCCTGTTGAGACAATAATCATGCATGAACAATGCTAGATTTCAATTGCACATTTCCTTGTTGTTGGAGTTAATAGATTGCTCAATCCCTTTTAAGCAAATAAGGTACCAGGTTACTGATCTGACAAAAATGAATAACTTCATTAACTATGTAATTAGACATTTGAAATTGAACTTTATGAATGCTTGTGTTCATTGAGAAAGCCATTAAAATCATATGGTAAGCGTTAAAAAAGAGCGGGGGGGCGGTCATGATTCATACTTTAGCTATGCCCAGCTTTCTCTCCAAAACCTTCCCCCATAATTGAGTACTAGCAGTGTGGTTAGGGCTTCCCTTGTGGTTCAGCTAGTAAAGAATTTACCTGCAATGCAGGAGAACTGAGTTTGGACCCGAGGTTGGGAAGATCCCCTGGAGAAAGGAAAGGCTACCCACTCCAGTATTCTGGCCTGGAAAATTCCATGGACTGTACAGTCCATGGGGTCGCAAAGAGTCAGACACAACTGAGCGACTTTCACAATGTGGTTCAGAATCATCTGGAGTTTTGACTCAAAAATGGAATTTTGACTCAAAAGTGCTGAGTCTTGCAACATCCCCTGATTCTCCTGACTCAGAAGGTGAGTCAGTCACTACAGTTTAAAACGTACTCATATGGAACTTGGACCATTTATATCAGTGACTTCTTACTTGGTTTCTGAACTTTTTGTTTTTCTTTGCTTTGAGACATGAAGTCATTACCGCCATCATATCTTGTATCTCTGGTTCTGAGTCAAATTCAACAAGAAATGGAAATCACTCTACATTTCATCAAACTATGTTTTGACCAAGATAGACATGGGAGAAGGGAATTCTCAGAATAGGAGACATTCAGTTTTCTCTTGTGGGTCATGATAGAGTTATATAGGAAGATCCCTCATTTACCTACTGGTGTGTTTTCAGTAAAATTCTGTTGTCAAAGATGATAAAACGCCCTTGAGATCTTAATTTTCAGTTATAGGCAGAAAATATCCAAATACATGTCAGCATTTTCCTAAAGCTCCTTTATAAGAATTTCTTTTAGTGCATGAAGCCCAGCATGCATAGTGTTGGGCACGGCCAGAATCTGCCAACATGCATATTTGACAACAGAGTTTTTCAGAAAATGTGAATTAATTTCATTAATTAATTTGAATTAACTCATAAAGCTAATAATTTAAAATATTTATATTTTAAATATAAATTTCCATCTTCTACTTAAAATTTTTTAACTTTTTCATATGGGACCACATCCACCAATGCAACAGCCTGGTACCTAGTGGCCGTTCTTTGAAATAGACTGCGGCACACTAAAGACATTTGGAGATTCTCTAACATTCCTTTTTCTGAGAGGTGGTGCTTGGGTATCCTCCCCTTGAAAGCTGAGTGACTGCTCTGACCATTATCATGTGGCAGAAACTGGCAATATCTAGTTCCCACACTTGTCCAAGTGTACCCACAAAACAAGCGCACCTGCCCTGAGATCACCGTGCTGTGCGGAGCCCAAGCCACAGGAAGATGTTCTAGAAAAGACTTCACGTGGAGAAAAATAAAGGTCAGGGAGCACCCAAGAAGGAATTCCCTGATGGTCCAGTGCTTAGGACTCCAAGCTTTCACAGCCAAGAGTGTGGATTCAATCCCTGGTCCAGGAACTAAGATCCTACAAGCCCTGTGTGGCACACCCTGCCCCCCGAAAAAGGATCACCCAGATGCCAGACACGTGGCTGAAGAAGCCATCTTGGAAATGTACCCTCCACCCCCATAAGGGGACATCATATGGATCAAGGATGGACCACCCACCTGAGCCCTTTTTGAATTCCTACCCAACAAAAGCATGGGCAAGAGGAAACTCCTTGGCTCAAGCCATGTATTTGGAGTAGAGAACTGAAACAAGAGCCTGTATTTCTTCTCTGCTCTCTTCTCACCTTCATTCTTTCCCCTGGCCTTACTTTCTCAAAGTCATTTTACATTCTGGCTCTTGTGGGAATTTGGGTTCTCAATCCTTATTTAAACCAGTCTGGAGATCTCCTCAAGTTATGTGAACTTTAGAAAATTAGAATATTAAAAATAAATGTATATACATGAAAAAATTGGGTTCTGAGGGCAGGAGGGCTGCAGGGAGCAATGGAAATTTCTGCTTGAAGTGCTTTATCTTCCGTGGGCCACCTTGCTCAAGGTGAAGAGAGCGCAAGATCAAGGATTGGTCAGCTCTTCCTGAGAGTTGCCTTCCTTATCGGTAAAAGCAGGACCTGTTCATCTTTGACATTCGAGGAGCCTAGGAGTAAGATAGCTCTGCTTTTGTATTACTTATTTTGAGGGATATTTTTGTCTTGTAACATATTAGAAGATATATTTATTCCATGGCAGTCCAGCCTGTGGGGCAAAAGAAGTATCTAATTCTTTGTAGAAGCCTGTGCCTTTCTCATCTTGTATCTCCAGCTCTCAGTAAATAGCTTTGAGTAAATGAATGAACAAATGAACGTGTGTTAGTGACTGAGGCTACAAAGACAAATGAGACACGGCTCCTGCCCTTGAGGAGCTCACAGTCTATCGAACACAGGCAGCAAATTAAATACTGGTTATGCCTCCTAGGTAGCACATTCTTTTATTCAGAAACATCATTCTGTCTGTATCGAGCTACTGTTATACCCATATCCTGATGGAATGACAAGCTTCAAGGAAACACGGTTCAGAAGAGCCCAGAATAGGGCAGGAGGCTGCCAACCACTCACCCTAAATAGACAGCTTCCCCGTGCTGGGTTGAGGTCTTAGCTTTGGTGGGAGGAGGAAGAAGGGAGGTATGTCCCATTAGAGCTGTGGAAGGCCAGGCACAATTACTCAGAAGCCCCCTCAGGGACCTGTCAGAAAAGCAGGAACAGAATCACTAACGCATCGTTCCATCAGGCTTTGCTGACAGAGACTGCAGAAGCAGCAGCAAGACTGCTTCATCACACTAACCCTCAGAGCTGCAGCCAGAGCTGAAAAGTTCAAGGCAAACACCAGAGTTGTTTTGTGTGTGAAGAGTGATGAGGAAGTCACTGATTTTCATCAGCCTGGCCCACAGAGCCTTTGAGGAATTGCCTTTTGTTTTCCACCCCAAGTGAGTTTGGCGAAGTGTCAGCTCATGCCTTTTTTCTCTTTTTCTTTCTTTATACTGAGGACTTTGGGAGGTGGGAGATAGAGGAGGCAAAGACCTTTGTTTAAAGATAAGTGGCTTCTTGTTCTTTACTCTCCTGGGGAGCTTGAGTATCAGTGACAATATATTGATAAGATCAACATTGTATGGAGCGTTGCTTACCATGTTTTGGACTTTTGAAAGATTTCTTTTTTTGTGTGTTACATAGCAAGACCACAAGGATGTCAGGAATTTGTCAGAGTGATGCCAGGATCTGGTTAATTTCCAAGCAGTAGACTTGTGTTCTAGCCCAGGGAGGCTGATCCCCACAGGTGGAAATGACTTTGTTTGTTAGTAGAACCTGGTGAAATACCTAAGCAGTAGTTAATTTCCTGTCTTCAGTAGACTCTGAGCTCCTTCAAGTAGAAATCCCACAAGGAAAGGTAAAAGCAACAACGCTGCAAACCCAAAGTCTTTCCCATCCCTCACAGTTTAAAAATATCAATATCTTAATGCTTTGAGAAGAAAATGTCATCTTTATCAAGGGCCACTTTCTGTTTTAAAGCATAGCTTTTTCATCATCCCATCATTGGAATCCAAAGTAATCACAAACTCACTGTCTTGATAATTAGGTACAATTATAAAAAATAAAGTTTTTTCTTTTTAAATTAAAGAGCAAGTACAGAAACTGTTGCTAGTAAGTGGTGATTAGCTTGTAATTACCGTGGCACTGACCCATGAACCTCATCAGCAGTTCTAACTGCAGAGCTCCAGTTTCAAAGGGGAAGAACTTTCATATTTCTGAAAGTAGAGCCTGCTTGCTAGTTTTGTTTCTATTCTTTTAAGTTTTACCACTTTCCGTTGGTCTGTGCATTGCTCTTAACTGTGATGAGTGTTTCCTCTGTGACCCTCCATCCCTGGTGATTTTGTTTAAATCTGGACTCTTATGGCCCAAGATCCCTCCCTGTCTTTAGATGAGTAGTGAATAAAAAGTTTTATTACTTAATCTGCAGGAGGTGACTAGAAGGTGAAATGAGGTTAAAGAAAGCGTATCAAGATAGCGTGCTTGGTCTCTCTGCTTCTAAGAGGTCTGAAATCACTCAGTTCCTTGGGACTCAAAACGTGGAAGAGACACTGGTGTGTAAAGGCAAAACCAGCATGTAACATGGATTACTGGTCCCAAGCCAGCAATGATTAAGGACCCTCTTGGTTGCATAGTCTTGTCCCTTAGTCCAGAGAGCTGAACTCTCAAATGAGGACTACATGGAAAAAATTTCTGAAGCATGAAGTTCCTTCTTCCTCCATTCATGAAGACTGTTCTGTAGCCATAAGCATCCTAGAGGATGAGATGGTTAGATAGCATCACCAACTCAATGGACATGCATTTGAGCAAACGCTGAGAGATAGTGAAAGACACCAATGATTGGCATGTTGCAGTCCATGGCATTGCAAAGAGTCGGACATGACTAAGCAACTGAACAGCAACAAAACATCGTAGACTGAAAAAGAACTTGGAAAGATTGTTTTTGTCCATATGCTTGACTTCAGATAAAACAATCACAACCTACCCATACAAGATAAGAAAATGATAGTGGTCAGTTTTCTTTGGTAACATCCTGATGTTCGGTTACTTTCCCCAGAAGGAAAATCCTGGTATGCCTTTGGAGTTGGACAGAGCTGGATTCCAGTGTCTGTGCAGTTACTCTCTGGGTGTGTGATTATGAGCAGATTATTGATCTTGCCAAACCGTAACTAATTTGTAATATGCAAATAAACACCAGTCTGCATATATTAGGAGATTTTGAGGGAGTGGAGATCTATGTGCTGTTCCTTCTCTCTTCCTCCTTATCCCAGCCAGTCCCTCCTGCTACATTCTCACTGCTGTCCTCCTCAGGGCCGAGGACAATGTCCAAGTCTAATCATTCCCAGGGGAGTAGGTAGCATGATATAACTTGAACATTCGATATAAATTTTAAAGGGAAACATTCTTGCCCCCTTCAGAGTAGCCAGATAAACTAAGCAAGCAGGTAGTGTATCCCATGATGTGTTAGTTTAACAAAGTGCCCAAAACTGGGTAGCTTAGAACAACAAATATCCACGTGAAGGCATCAGGAAAGCTCTGTTCGGGGCCCCTCTCCTACCTCTCTGGTAGCTTCTTGTATGGCAGGGTAACGCCAGTCTTCAGACGCCTCTCCCAGTTTTCCCTTTTATAAGGACATCAGTCATTTTGGATTGGAGGCCACACTGTTCCAGTGTGACCTCATCTTTTACATCATTCCATCTACACCACCAAATCAGGTCTCACACTCTGACCTGATGGGAATTCGGACTTTGATGTATTAATTTGGGGGAGACACGTTTCAACCCATAACACACTAAGTTGTGGGACAGTAAATCCTGAAAATCTTCTGGCAGGTCCTCCTTGACATTATATTAATACTTGGGATTCAGGACAAAGTAATTTGTGGCCAGCCCCTCAGGTGTTTCAGAAAGACAATTACTTGGAAAAACAACCTCAAACCCAGCAGATCAGGGAAACGTGTCATAGTGCAGAGTTGCAAAGTCACGTGCACAAAAGAAAGGGAGGGAAAGCCTGGAGGAAAATGGACAAGACAACCACAAGGGCCCTAACAGCCACATCAAGAATGCCGCACAATAGGTAAAGGGTCTTTGAGGCCCGTACGCTCTTCTTAGATCTAGGAGGTCTCTTCCTCTAACTAAGGCTGTGCCTTTACCGAACCTAGGAAGCTTTTGGTCCCACAACAGTGACATGTGATGCAAAGACTTCCAGTCCCCAGGAGAAAGGTATTTGTCAAGGATATCTAGGCTTGAAAATGGGACTCTATAAGAATGAAGTTAATTGAGATTCTTTTTTTTTAAATAATAAATTTATTGGAAAAACTTTGAACAAAGATGTGGAAAATCTCCACAATGGAAATAATGAAAGATAACTAAGGGAAATTAAAATAAGATCTTCAGAAGTGTAGAAAGATCCTGTATTTATACGTTGGAAATTTCTTTTTTAATTTAAATTTATTTATTTTAATTGGAGGCTAATTACTTTACAATATTGTATTGGTTTTGCCATACATCAACATGAATCCGCCACGGGTGTACATGTGTTCCCCATCCTGAACCCCCCTCCCACTTCCCTCCTCGTACCATCCCTCTGGGTCATCCCAGTGCACCAGCCCCAAGCATCCTGTATCCTGCATTGAACCTGGACTTAACGTCACATAATTTTGTTAGTTGGGACTAGCTGAGAAAATTTTAGAATAATTTTCAAATATTGGAATGGTGATGGAGAGCAACATTTTGTCATTTTCAAGGCAAGGGAGGATCAAGGGGAGACTCAAATTATGGGAGGTGCAGTTCAAACTAGATTTGAGAAGAAATTCCTGACAGTAAGGGTAATTTATTTTTTAAAAAAGTAAAACTGTGGTATCTTCTTTACATATGTTAGATACAAAGGTGGGCTCCTCTCTGTTATAAAATGAGCCTAGTCATTCCTGAATATCAAAGAGCTAGACTTTATCTTTCCATCTTTTTTATGGACTGTGCTCATAACTTACACAGGTGCAGAGCTGAGGTCTAGGGTCACAGGGATGACAGGCACAGGTTCTATCCTCAAAGAGCTCACCCACTCATGTCACTTAGCCAATATCTAGTTGTTGAATAAAAGCATAAACGGAGATATAAATACAGATCAATTCTAATGCAATAGCATAGTACTAATGGCTGCCCCAATACCATGTTTCTATGTCTGTGGCCAAAGTCATTCAAGAATGCTTTGCAGGGCTTCCCTGGTGGTTCAGCAGTAAAGAATCCACCTGCCAATGCAGGAGACACAGGTTCAATCCCTAATCTGGGAAGATTCCATGTTCCACTGAGCAATTAGCCCATGGGCCACAACTGCTGAGCCTGTGCTCTAGAGCCCGGAAGCTACAACTACTGAAGCCTGTGCACCCTAGAGCCCATGCTCTTTAAAAAGAGAAGCCACTGCAATGAGAAACCTGCTTACCACAACTAGAGAAAAGCCTGTCAGCAACAAAGACCCAGCACAGCCAATAATAAATGAGTGAATAAATAAAATTATTTTTTAAAAAGAGAGCTTTGCAGAAGAGTTGGCATTTGGGCACCGTCTTGAAGGATGACTGTTGGTTTGCAGAATGGGCATGAAGGAATGGGACACACACCAGAGGCATAGTGATGGGCTATTTGAACGCTGAGTACAGTGTGATTTGAGTAGAGGTGACCTAGTAGAAGTCAAGGGGGGCCAGTGATCAGAGAGGAGGTGAGAGGCAAGTAAAATGCATAAACTCCAGTTCTTCAGAGGGTCTCTTGAGCTGCTAGTGACTCAGATGCCTTTTAAGTGTGGTCCACTCTTTTCAGGACTCCCCTGACCCAGCGTGACCATAAGACACTTTATTTTGTCCTTCATTTGTAAGTTGTAAAACAAAAGGATTATCACTTGATGATATTCTAAAAGACAAGGCTGGATGAGGTCACTCTTCAACTTGGGAGTATTCAATTTCAGTGTCAGGTATTCGTGAACCTTCCCTCTCTGTCAGGAGAGACCCACTTGTGATCATGATGCAGAAAGCTGAACAAGCCTGATGCCAACTTCTTTCCAGAGAAAGATGGAGCTTCGGGTAGGAGATGGATGGATGGAAGCACAAGCCAGCTGGACTCTTCCGTGAGGGTGGAGCTGGCCACGGCCACCCTGCCGTTGAACTCTTGCCAGCTTATTTTGTTGCATAAAAATCTCATCTGTGCACTGGGAGAGTGGCTCTGTGGAGCTCAGAAGCTCAGGGAACATGCTTCGCCAAACTCTGCTTCTTAGACCCTAAAATTGTTACCGAACCAAACTTGGCTTCACTCACCCCATCTACCGACACCGGGTTGTGGTGAAGGAAAACACGGTGTTTATTTACCAAGGAAGGAGAGTAAGCAACTCATGCTCAAAATACCCAAACTTTCGATGGCTTTCTAGGGTTTTAAAGCCAATGTTAGAGGTGAGAGTCTCAGGGTGGGTGATCAGCTCCTGGTCCTTTTCCTGATTGGTAGATAGTGAGGTAACTGGGTGATGTTTCAGGAATCTCAATCATTCCAAGCAGTCTGGGGTGTGTGTGCTTGTGGTCAGCATGAAGTCACCATCCTCTGCTGGGTTTTGCAGGGAAGGGCATCAGATTGTTAACTTTATCCCTTCAAGATGAACTTGAAGGCCTATGATTGTTGTTCTAATCATTAACTGCTTGAGTCTGCTCTTTGGAAGTCAGAGAATGTCACAGAAGAAAAGGGGGAAAATGGGAAGACTGGTGCCCACAGGGTCTTGCTAGTTTTCAGTCCCCCCTACCTTTTCTTTGATATCCCTCAGTCCTGAGGGGAACAGGACAAGAAAGGGAATAAAGTTTCAAAGGGAACTCAGTTTTAGGGGAACTCAGTTTCAGGTTCTCATGAGAAGCAGTAAAGCAAGGTATGAGCAAGGGAAGAAGAGGCTGAAGGGAAGCAGCTCAGAGGCGCTTTCCACACAGAAGTATCTGTTGAACACTTTGTACGTTTTAGGCACTGTGCTCCTGCTGGATGCAAACACCATATTTCCCTGCCTGCAGGCATGCCATGTGGTTAGAGACATTTCCTCAACAGAAGAGACAACTAAAAGCAGTCACAATATACAGGAAATTAAGGGGATAGGCAGAGGAGGCCGTGGACCCTCGGAGCAGCCTTAACGTAGCAAAGCATTCCAGGCATGGCAGCCAGATACAAGAAAGGACTTGCTCAGTATGGCCAGAAGTAAGGTAGCTCAGCTGGTAAATAATCTGCCTGCAATGCAGAAGAGCCCGTTTCAATCCCTGGGTCAGGAAGATCCCCTAGAGAAGGGATAGCTACCCACTCCAGTATTTCTGGGCTTCCCTCATGGCTTAGACAGTAAAGAATCTGCCTGCAGTGTGGCAGACCTGGGTTTGATCCCTGAGATGGGAAGATCCCCTGGAGAAGGGATGGCTACCCACTCCAGTATTCTGGCCTGGAGAATTCCATGGACAGAGGAGTCTGGCGGACTACAGTCCATGGGGTTGCAAAGAGTTGGACATGCCTGAGCGACTTTCACCTGTGGGGCTAAGTTTTGTGGTGGGTGCAAATATGAGGGCTGAGACTGGAGGGCAGATAAAAGTGAATGGTGCTGGGATTTCTCTGGAAGATCAGTGAATAAGACCCCCTCCCAATGCAGGGGGAGCAGGATCAATCCCTAGTCAGGGAGCTGAGATCATCCCACATGCCTTGGGGGTCGAAAAAAACCAAAACATAATGCAGAAGCAATGTTGTAACAAATTCAAGAATGACTTTAAAAATGATCTGCATTAAAAGAAAAAAAATCTTAAAAAAAAAAAAAAAGGTGTATGTTGCTAAGGAGCTGACATATAACAAGAGAGCCTTAATAGCCTCACAGGGACTGACCGCACAGCTGAGGACCCAGTCTCACTGGGCTAGCAGCCAAGGTCCCACACCTTTAGCACACACACAAGCAAGCACCCAAGGGTGCTTTGCTACTACTGCAATGGTTATACTGAGAAAACCAGGGAAGAGCACAGTTGTAAAGAGTAATTAGTGTTGTGACTAAATAAATGAACGCCACCTGTGCATCCTGTTTGGGGAAATGAGTCAAATTAGTGAAACAAGTTGCATAATCACAGCAAATGCCAATCTCAGCCATTGCAGCCAGGCTGGCCATTTCTAGTTTTAATGAGCGGCTTCGTGATCAGCGTTCATTCAGATGAATGAAGAGGAATTTTCGGTGTACATTTTATTTTTAATTGCATACATAATATGTAATTGCTGCCAGAAATTTTTTTAAAAATTGTTCAAAAATTTAAAAGTTAAAGTTACTCTAAACCAACCATGCAGGAACAACTGTTACCATTTTGGTGCACATATTTTTAGACTTTCGTAAATATGTATATTTATAAAAGCCGATTATTTGTTATTCTGTTCTCTTAGCTTACATTTGATTTCAGTTTTGGGGGGTTTCTTTTGTTTCTTCCCCCTTTTTAAAAAATATGAGAGTGACTAGTTTTGCTCAATGTTATGAGTTTTTTTTTGATTCCCTCCCACTCTCCCCATCCCATTCCAGGAATCTGGAAGGTAATGGAAATTGTTTAAAGTTCTTTTGATTGTTACCATCAGATTTTTTTAATAATACTGACATGTTTAAAATCTATGTTCTAAACCTCTGTTTCTCAATTATTAATGTCAAAAATGAAACAATATCTATTGACTCACCCCTATATACAGATGAAAAATGCTCACACTTTTCCTTCCTCCAGCTCCAAACCATACCACCCTTCCTTCCAGTTTTTTGTTACTCCAAGTTTCTTATCTCAGTCTGCAATAGTTAAGCTGTTGATTGTCACATAATGGGACCTCTTGTTTCAAGTTTGAGATAGCATTTACATTCTCCTTAGACACAATGCTATTTAACGACGTTTGCTTTCCTCAGCATCCATACTGCTGGTTCATCTCAGTTACCAGAGAGAACATATGCATACGTGCTAAGTCGCATCAGGCATGTTCGACTCTGTGACCCTATGGGCTGTAGTCCGCCAGGGTCCTCTGTCCATGGGATTTCCTAGGCAAGAATACTGGAGTGGGTTGCCATGCCCTTCTCTAGGGGATCTGCCCAACCCAGGGATCGAACTTGCATCTTTTACCTCTCCTTCATTGGCAGGTGGGTTCTTTACCACTAGTACCAGCTGGGAAGACAGAACACATCAGCGTTCTAAAGCCTTTTCCCAGCTGAAAATGTCTTCTTCTCACCTTCCTTTATTGCTGATAGAATTTGGGAAATGACCATTCTCCCTGAAAAACACATAGACAGATTCAACTGATATCTTTCTCTTGTATACAGGATATATTTCTTTTTCCTGGATTTGAGAAAGTTTATTAAAAAAAAAAACTTAATATTCAGTGGATGTAAATGTTTCTCAGTTTGCACAGAGCCCACAGTAAAACTTTAACTAGAGGGTTTTTTTTTTTTTTTTTCCATCTCAGATTTTTCTTCACTATCCATTTTTGGGGAGTTTACATTTACCCATTTTATTATTCTTTTTTCTAGCTTAGTTTTATTGAGAAATCATTTACATACATCATCTGTGTAAGTTTAAGGCACACAACATGATGGTTTGATGTATGTATGTGTATGTGTGTGTGTGTTCGCTCCCTTCAGTCATGTCCTACTCTTTGCAACCCCATGGGCTTAGCCCGTGGCTAAGTCCTCTGTGCATGGGATTTTCCAAGCAACAATACTAGGGTTGCCATTCCCTCCTCCAGGGATATATCAATACATATATTGTAAATGATTTCCACATTGGTTCAATACAAATACAATACACTTTTTCATACAGATACAATAAGAAAAGAAAAAAATTTCTCCTTATGATGAGAACACTTAGGATTTACTCTCTTAGCTTTCTTGTATATCATACAGCGGTGTTAGCTATAATCATGTTGTACATTACATCCCTAGAACTTACTTATCTTTTAACTTCCAGTTCATACCTTTTGACCATCTTCTTCCAAATCCCCTTCCCTCCAGCCTCTACTGCTGATAACTATAGTTCTGGTCTCTTCTCTATGATTTTTTTCTCTTTTTCTGTTTTTGATTCTACATATAAGTACAATCACAGAGTATCTGTCTATCTCTGTATGCCTATTTCACTTCACATAATGCCTTCATGATTCATCTGAGTCATCACAAACGGTCGTGTTTCCTCATTTTTTATAGCTGAATAAATGGGCTTCCCTATAGCTCAAACAGTAAAGAATCTGCGTACAATGCAGGAAACCTGGGTTTGATCCCTGGGTTGGGAAGATCCTCTGGAGAAGGGAATGGCAATCCACTCCAGTATTGTTGCTTGGAGAATCCCATAGACAAAGAAGCCTGGAGGGCTACAGTTCATGGGGTCACAAAGAGTGGGATACGACTAAGCTACTAGCACACTAATATTCCAATGTTTATATGTACCACAATTTCCTTATCCCTCCATCCTTGGATAGATACATTTTTGCAAAAGTAGAGTTGCTAGATCATATGGCAGTTTTAATTTCTGAGGAGGCTTTATCCTGTTTTTCCATAGCAACTGTCCCAATTTATAGTCCCACTCATTGTGCGCAAGGATTCCCTTTTCTTTATATCCACACCAATATTTGTTATCACTTGTCTTTTTGATGATGACCATTCTAATGGGTATGAAGTGATAATCTCATTGTGGTTTTAATTTGCATTTCCCTAATGATTAGTGGGACTTCACTGGTGGCTCAGCAGTAAAGAATCTGCCTGCTAATGCAGGAAACGCAGGTTCAATCCCAGTTGGGAAAGATCTGCTGGAGAAGGAAATGGCAACCCACTCCAGTATTCTTGCCTGGAGAATCCTATGGACAGAAGAACCTGGAAGGCAACAGTCCATGGGGTTACAAGAGAGTTGGACATGACTAAAGCTGAAACTCCAATACTTTGGCCACCTCACACGAAGAGTTGACATTGGAAAAGACTCTGATGCTGGGAAGGATTGGGGGCAGGAGGAGAAGGGGACCACAGAGGATGAGAGGGCTGGGTGGCATCACCGACTCGATGGACATGAGTTTGGGTGAACTCCGGGAGTTGGTGATGGACATGGAGGCCTGGCGTGCTGCGATTCATGGGGTCGCCAAGAGTCGGACACGACTGAGCGACTGCACTGACTAGCAACTAGGCAACAACAATGCCTAGTGATGTTGAGCATCTTCTCATGTACCTTCTGTTTTTCATA
Organism: Bos indicus x Bos taurus; assembly: GCF_003369695.1. Taxonomy (NCBI): domain Eukaryota; kingdom Metazoa; phylum Chordata; class Mammalia; order Artiodactyla; family Bovidae; genus Bos; species Bos indicus x Bos taurus. The sequence continues at coordinate 46,231,308 of NC_040089.1, forward strand.
GATCTTCCTTAGAGAAATGTCTTTCAGATCCATAGCCCGTTTTTAAACTGGGTGATTTGTTTTTTTTTTCTATAGAGTTGTATGAATTCTTAATGTTTTGGATATTAACCTCTTATCAGATATAGGGTTTGCAAATGTTTTTTCCCATTTTATAGATATATTTTCACTTTGTTTAGGGCAATATACATTTTTGAAATGGATTCTCTCGCATTGGTTCTGATTTCTTCCTCATTTACTCACGCTGTGCATAGCTATATACTGTGTACCTGATTTTTTTTTTTTTTCTCTCTCTGAATTCTGGCTACATCTAAAATTCTGGTGAGTGTCTTACCTTAATAGTTACTAAAGCAGGTTGATTTTCTGAATCATTTCAGGGTATTTTTGAAGTACAGATTTCTTAGCTTCACCAAAGGCCCACTCAATCAAAATCTCCTATATGTAACCCTGCTACTGCTAAGTCGCGTCAGTCGTGTCCGACTCTGTGTGACCCCACAGACGGCAGCCCATCAGGCTCCCCCATCCCTGGGATTCTCCAGGCAAGAAAACTGGAGTGGGTTGCCATTTCCTTCTCCAATGCATGAAAGTGAAAAGTGAAAGTGAAGTCGGTCAGTCGAGTCCGACTCTTAGTGGCCGCACGGACTGTAGCCTACCAGGCTCCTCCGTCCATGGGATTTCCCAGGCAAGAGTACTGGAGTAGGGTGCCATTGCCTTCTCCATATGTAACCCTAGGAATATGTATTTTAAGTATCCTCCCCCTCTGTGATCATATAGGTTTGGAACCACTGGCCTATTCTACTAGTCTAATTCCATTTAATTCAGGAACATTTCTCCTCTTCACTGCTTTTCAGCAGTTTTAAATTCTACAGTGGAATTATTTGCTTACTTGTATTCTTTTCAGAAAAGAATCTGCCTGCAGTACAGGAGACATCGGTTGGATCCTTGTGTTGAGAAGATCCCCTAGAGAAAAAAATGGCAACTCACTCATATTCTTGCCCGGAAAACCCCTTGAATAGAGAAGCCTGTCAGGCTATAATCCATGGGGTCACAAAGAGTCAGACACAACTTAGCAACTGAACAACAACAATTTTTTTCATAAAAGCCCTTTTTATCTCCATTTGTTGCCTTATGACTTTTCCTTTAGCAAGTTTGTGTTCTGAATAATTACCTTGAGAATACAAAGTAGTTACTCTTAAACTTTTGTCTTTCTCTTGTGGAGAATTTTTTCCAAAGTCTATTCTTCCCTCATATGTTGTTTATTTCCTTGGGTTTAGATGATGTTTATGGTCTGTAGTGTGGAACCATTTTTCATGCCTTGGTGGGGGCCTGTTTGATAACTTACTCTTCACTGGTACCTTGGGTAACTTCTCTGCATTCCCAGGCACTCTTAATTTGAGGGCTGTGTGATGTGCATTTCCATAATAAGTTTTGTCATTCAGTTGCCTCGGGAGAATGGAAAGGAGCCAATTTCATGAGCAGACCCAGCAAGAACTTTGCCTTACTCAGCATCTGCTACGTGTGCAGGAACTCGTGCATCAGGACCTGTTTCTCCATATCTTGGGTGCACTTCACCCTCCCCACTATTCTGTACGCCTAGCGTGGCTGCATCTATACCTCTCGTGAATTATCTGATCACGTGATAGAATTACCTCTGGGTAGAACTTACATGAGTTGGAGCAGTATCCTATCTAGTTCCAGAATGTTTGTCCTGTTTCTTTAGGAATGACCACATTGCTGACAGGTTAGAGAATCCCCACTTCACAGGAGTTCTGAGTGGGTGGGCCATAGGCATTATTTTCCCACATTGCATATTCCACAGTGTTCCATAAAATTGACTCTCTCCACTTCCAGCAGACTGCCCTGCCTCCAGAACCCTTGCCCTGGATGATGGAGTAAATGCACAAAAAAGTCAAATAATAGCCCCAAACTGGAAATAAGCCCAATATGCATCTGCAGTTATGGTTAATAAATTTTGCTGTTTGCACAATGGAAAGTGAATTCTAATTAGCCATATGCCTCAGTGTAGACAAATGTCACAAACAAAGTTGAACAAGGGTCTAATGGAAGCCATGCGGCATGATTGATTCACATCCCTTTCCAAACAGGCAGAGCTTAGCAATACATTACTTAGAGATATGTATACAGGTGATAGAGGTATTTTTTTAAAAAGCAAGTGAACAATGAACTCAAGTACAGATGATCACAGGTGGAGGGGAGGAGGGGGAACAGGGATAAGGCCCTCCAGACATTTGATGTCACTGCTAACATTCTACTTGCTAAAATCAGTAGGTGACACTTGAGTATTTGTTTTATGGTTATTTTTAATAGCAATACTGATTTTTAATGACAATGATTTTAAATGTTTGTACATTTAAAGTTTTAATGTGACTTAATAACTCCTTGTATGTAATCTAAGTCATGTTCAACTCTTTTTTGACCCCATGGGCTGTAGCCCACCAGGCTCCTCTGTCCATGGGATTCTCCAGGCAAGAATACTGGAATGGGTTTCCATTTCTTTCTCCAGGGGATCGTCTGACCCAGGAATCAAACCCACATCTCCTGCATTGTGAAAGGCTGATTCTTTACCAGTGAGTCACCTGGGAACTTAATAATTTCAGTAATATATTAAATCTAATCTCAATAATTTTCATAACTCCTTTTCATGAATGACACTTCATAATTTAAAAAATTAAAAGTAAAAATAAGCCATGTAGGAGAGGAAATAGCTAAGGGTGAGCCTTCAGCTGTCCCCACTTCCACCCCACTGTGGCTCAGCGGGCCCTGTGACTGTCGTGGGGAGGGGGCTCCACATGGGACGTGTTCCTTCCAGTCACCACCCGTGTTGCCAGGCTTCCTAATCTAGTGATGTTGTTGGACTTTCCCAAAATGCCTTCCACTTGGTCCCAAACAACTGTGATCAACTCATAGAATGACAATTTGTATGCCTTCCCTCAGTTTGAGGTTTCTAGATACTAATGAATGGCTTTTTAGGTGACCTGATTTAGCACTAAGACAAGGCAGTTCCCTACTCCTGCTTCTCTTTGGATTTCTGAAAGGAGGAAGGTGGGGAAACTTGCTTTCATGTGAGACTTTTCCTCCAGAAATAGGAATAATGGCTAGAACCATAACACAGGGCAATGTTAGCAGCAGTGTGACCATGATCAATACAGAACATCCTTGTCAAGTAGCACCGCATGTATTCACTTCCTTCAAAGGCAGGGTTCATGCCATTATGCCATCAGACAAGGACAGTGAGGCTCAGGGAGTTGAAATGACGCGTCCCTCTTTTTGAAGCTATATTCACTGTCCAAAGCACACCTCCATCCACTCCATCACAGTGCCCAATGCTTCAAACCTATAGTCAGCTCTAGTTGAAAGATACTTTCAATCATTCAGTAATTATTTGTTGAGCACCTGTTTTGAACTGGACCAGGTGCTGAGGACATAGCAATGAACAAGGCATACATTTTCACTGTTGTTCTGACCCTTAAAATATAGGACAAAATATAGACATTAAAGAAAGAATTGCACAAATAACTAAGAAAGGACAGTTGTGAAGAAGTGACTGTGTAATAGTGTATAAGGGAAAACCAAGGCTACAGGGTCAGGGAAAGGATTTCATAAAGGAGTGACCAAGAATAAACAAGTTACCAAGCAAAGAAGTGGGGAGAGGAAAGTTTACAAGAGGTGTAGCCGGTAGGAAGAGCCCGGGGTCTGAGGAGAACTCGGTAAACAGAAGAAATTAGCAGAAGGGCTTAGTGAGACAGGTGGACGGTCCTCAGAGATGAGGAGCATCACACTGCAGGGCCGTGTAAGCCATCGTTAGGATTTTGGTTTTATTCCAAAAGGAAGGGCAGATCTCCAAAGGGTTTCATGAAGAGGGAGAAGCATGGTCATAGCCATTGCTTTGTCTACTTAAAAGAAGGTAAACAGAGCAGACCAGCTTATTTTAATCCAAAATACAACAGGGAACAATTAACATATACTAATCATATCCTGTATTATTACAGACTTGTTTAAAGTCTATAGTATCCATAGTGAAAGTGAAATCACTCGGTCGTGCCCAACTTAGCGACCCCATGACTGCAGCCTACCAGGCTCCTCCGTCCATGGGATTTTCCAGGCAAGAGTACTGGAGTGGGGTGCCGTTAATGGATAAAATATGTCACTCTCACTCTACGTATTGGACATTGAAAATAGATCTGACAAGCCTTAAAATCTCTGGCGTTCACAACTTTTCAAGTTGAAGATGCGTCTTCTGAAAAGGAGGCGTCCCTCTCTTGAGGCAGCTCCCATGGTTCTTGCCATGGCCCACCATCACCAGTCAGATTTGTCTGTCCTTCTGCAAACAAAAGGGTGGGGCCAGGAACTGCCAAAACTTCTTCAGCTCTTCAAGGGTCTAAAGAAATATATATACCACATGACAAAATGAATGGGCCTTTGTTTTTCATCAACCTTTTGTTTTTATAAATTCTCATTCAGTGTCTATAAAGGGCCCACCCAGCAGATCTTTATAAAATCAGAAAGTTAATTTTAATATAACTTCACTTGATTACCTGCCAGTCTTTAACCCCCTCTAGTGGCATTTTATCTCTTGTTTTTCCATAAACTGGGAAATGACTGATTACTCTCCAGCATAAGGCTACCTGGAATGGCGAATGGTCCCGTTCACACCTGTTTATTGAGAACCTGAGCTGTGGAGCTACTGTGTCATATGCTTTGGAAATGGATGACAAAGATGAGCAAACCAGGTTTTCTGCCCTCAAGTGGCCTTCAGTCTTAGGAGATCAGAAGATTGCAGTAGACTGTAATGTATATGCTGCCAAGATGGCTCACAAACTCTGGATTTTCATAAACAGGAGAGGAACCAGGAGAGCCTTCAGTTACTCAGATCTCTGGCAGTAGAAGTTACTTTTTTTAAATTGGCATATAATTGCTTTACAATGTTGTATTAGTTTCTGCGTGCAATGAAATGAATCAGTTATATACATACATACAACCCCTGCTTCTTGGCCCTCCCTCCCACCTCTCTCCCTATCCCACCTATCTAGGTAACTTCGGAGTACCAAGCTGAGCTCCCTGTGCTATACAGCAGATCCTTGTATAGCTAAAATAGTTATTTATTTTACACATGCTGCTGCTGCTAAGTCACTTCAGTCATGTCCGACTCTGTGCTACCCCATAGACGGCAGCCCACCAGGCTCCCCCATCCCTGGGATTCTCCAGACAAGAACACTGGAGTAGGCTGCCATTTCCTTCTCTAATGCATGAAAGTGAAAAGTGAAAGTGAAGTCGCTCAGTTGCGACCCCATGGACTGCAGCCCACCAGGCCCCTCTGTCCATGGGATTTTCCAGGCAAGAGTACTGGAGTGGGGTGCCATTGCCCTCTCCGATTTTACACATAGTAAGGTATTTATGGGGCTTCCCTCATGGCTCAGATGATAAAGAATCTGCCTGCAATGCAGGAAACCGAAGGTTGATGCCTGGTTGGAAAGATCCCCTGGAGGAGGGCATGGCAACCCACTCCAGTATTCTTGCCTGGAGAATCCCATGGACAGAGAAGCCTGGTGGGCTATAGTCCATGGGGTTGCAAAGAGTCAGTCAAGACTGAGCAACTAACACACACAGTGTATTTATGTCAAGCCAAATCTGCTAATTCATCCTACCCTCCCCTTCCCCACGGTGTCCAAATGTCCATTCTCTATGTCTGTGTCTCTATTCCTGCCCTGGAACTAAGTTCATGCGTGTAATTTTTCTAGATTCCAGCTGCATGCATTAATAAACAATATTCCCTTTCGAACTCAATTCACTCCGTGTGACAGACTCTGGGTCCATCACATCTCTACAGATGATCCAGTTTCATTCCTTTTCTGGCTGAGTAGTATTCCGTTGTGTATATGTTTCACATCGTCTCTATTCATTCATCTGTCGATGGACACTTAGGTTGTTTCTGTGTCCTGGCTGTTGTAAATAGTGCTGCAGTGAACATTGGAGTACTTGTGTCTTTTTGAATTATGGTTTTCTCAGGATAGGAGTTCATTTTAAAAAAATACTAAAAGTCCGTGCTTCTGAAAATTCATGACATTGAATTCTGGACTATCTGTTCGTGTACTCCCTACATAATGCCCTTCATTGAGTCAGTCTCTGAACAGATCTTCTCTGAACTGCCTGCCTCTTTGGGATCACACATATACATGTTTGCATGCCTCTGCATGCTCACTCCATGGAAGGGACCAAGGTAGCCATTGTCAAGTTGTTTTCCTTTTTGATTTGCTTCGCTGTAAATGGGATAGAAAACTGGCTATGGTAAGCTAATTATACTGAAGCATTTACTTTCTGCTGCTAAATGGGATTATGTAGAAGGCATCCCCCTACCCCAGAAGAATTTAGCATTTAACTGCAATAACTATTTTTATGTTAGATGAAACACCTGACTAACCTTTAGGACCTGGCTTGCCATGAAGTATAAGTATCTGACTAGCCAAGGAAGCATCCTGGTCCTGCAGAATGGCAGTGTATTGTGTCCACTACTCAGGATAAACCTCCAGTCGCCATAATGTAGCAGCTGCTTTGTGAGAGGGTGGGATGGGGCTATTGGGGGTGGGGGTAATTTAAATAGCAATTCCAGTACAGATTTATATCTTAGTAAACTCCTAAAAGAGGCTGAAATGGTTCTTTTACTTGGTGACCCTGATGCTGGGAAAGATTGAAAGCAAAAGGAGAAGAAGGCAGCAGAGGATGAGATGGTTAGATAGTATCACTGATTCAATGAACAAGAATTTAAGCAAACTCCAGGAGTCAGTGAAGGACAGAAGAACCGGACATGCTGCAGTCCATGGGGTCACAGAGTCGGACATGACTTAGCTACTGCACAACAAATGTTCTCCAAGTCATCACCCAGCTGGGACCCTGAGTTTTGGGTCTCTTTTAGGAGGTGACATTTCACTGTGTACTCCTCAGTTTATGGTAACTGAATCATGTCGATTCAGGGGTAATTGCTCCCAAATTCTTTATAAGAAAAGCTCGGTTGTCATTTGCATTTTAGATCCCTGAAATGGATTGGCAGGCATTAGAGAGTTAATCCATCTTCTAGCTATAAGTCATATATATTTTTTTGTCATTCTCCAATTTGACACAGTGGAACAGGGTGCTGCTATTGAGAAATTGAAGCACCAGATGTGATTAAATAAGATCACACATTTCATTCTGTCTTTAATTTCACATCACTCTTCAGCAGCTGAATCTGTATGCTCCCCGCATGGAGTCAGCCAGCACCAGGCATTCTTAGCGTGCCCAGCAGAGCGATAGCAAAATGTTTCCAAAGTCAGCCACCCTGCTGGGCTCTTGTGAGTCAAATCTGTTTTTGCCTCCAAAGAATTCAGTATTGCTAGATCTGGTTTATTAAACTATTCCTCTCCCTAGAGAGTAAGATCCCTGGCAAATTTACATCATTAATGCTCAATTTAAAGTAAGAGGCATTAAAAAAAAAAAAAACCTAGAATCAAGAAGAAAGAAACAATTAGAAGAAGTCTTCCTATCTTTCCCCTCAGCCTTCCCTTGTTTCTGCTGTGACTTCTCCATCTCTCTCCCAACCCACCCTGATTCTTTGCTTCTAGGAATAAGAGTTGGAAATGGCATTTATACATCTGCTTTGCAAGCATGTCTTAAGAAGCTTTTTTTTGTGGCATTCCTGATGCCGTTGAAAAATGAAGTTGAAATAAGGGGCCATTTCTCAGATGAGGGTTCAGTGTACATGACCCCTGCTGTTGCACATCAGGCAGTTTAGTATCAACAATAGTGAAGCAATGTCCTGCCTTGAAAAGTGAGTAGTGGTCCTTGGCAGACTTGGCATGGCCATAGGGCCATCGTAAATGTAGTCTTTGAGGAGAGAAGAATAGCTGTCCCTTCCCAGCTGGGTATACTCTTCCTTTACAACCAGAATCCAGACTAAGACCAGTAATGATCAACTGGATAGTATGATGTGGCTTGATTCATTCCACAAATACAGATGGAATATATGAATGTATGTAGGGCTGAGCACTGTCCTAGGCATGCTGAGCAAACATCATCACTGCTATGATGAAGCTTGTTTCCTTCCTCTTCATGATCTAACCTCTGCTTACTTCTCCTTTCTCATCCATTCACCTCCAGTGTGCTCGCCAGGTAGAATAACCTGCAGTCTCATGAGCATTATTCATTCTGGTTCATGTGTCTAGCCAACCTGAACTTCCTTCTACCCATTTGTCTGCCTGGCTTCCTGGCCAAGTATCAGGTCTCATTTCCTCCATGTGATGGCCTTGCCTCCTCCTCTGCGCTCACTGAAATGTATCTTCTTGTCTTTCATTCATTCTTCAACGTTTCCAAGGGTAAAGAGTGCCTCTTACTCAGTATGGTCCACATTCTGCCTAACACATAGTGGGCACTCAAGAAACATTTGTGGAATTAATCTGTGAATTCATTTATACCCTTAAATAAGACTCATATGTACTCATTTGCCCTTCATACAATTTTTGTAAGACCCACAAAATAAACTCTTAAAAGGAAGTAGATTGTGACATCTATAACCTTATAACCCTAATTATACTGAGAAATTAACACTCCTGTGTACTTTCTTATGAAACTCACCTCCTCTCCCTGGTATGCTTTTTAATAAGAATGGAACCCCCCTGGCAAAATTAAATTGGAACTCTTAGAAATATTAGGTGGTTCTTTGTTGGAATCACTTCTGGAGAATTACCAAGCCTGTGCTTTCCTTACTGAGTACAAATTAAACTTTATTTTAAAAATAAGAAAAAGAAGAAACAGATTTGCAGCTATGAAAAATAGACATGCATATAAATAAAAGGGCTAAGGCAATGGGTAAAAATGAAAGAGTGTGTTTGGGTGATGTGATTATGGTATATTTTTCTTATTTCAAAATGTCCTTTAATATTTTATAATTTATTTTTGATGGAAAAAGTATTAAAAAGAAAAACAATCTTCTTTGAAAAAAGCATATATCTAGGAGGTTTTTGCTTTACTTATATGAGCACAAATGAATCAGTTAAAAATTTTCCCTGAGCAAACAAATATTTTTCCTGTGTTTTTGTATTGTATAGACTTTTTTTTAATCTCAGGCTTTTCATCAGCAACATGTTCAGTCACTCCTTCAAAAAGTAAACACTAAATATCAAGTATATGTCAGGCATTCTGATATGCACTTGTTTTCTCTGTATTAAAAAAAATGATTTGCAGTATATATGTGTATCAAATCATCACATTGTATACCTTGAGCTTACACAATGTGATGTGGCATCTGTATTTCAAAAAAGCTAGAAGAAGGGACTTCCCTGGTGGTCCAGCACTCAAGGATCCGCCTGGCAATGGAGGGGACACGGGTTCTTTCCCTGGTGAGGGAACTAAGATCCTACATGCCGCAGAGCAACGAAGCCCACATGCCGAAACCATCGAGTCCTTGGGCTACAGCTAGAGAGTGTGTGTGCCGCAATGAAAGATCCCTCATGACCCAACTAAGATGTGATGCAAATAAATAAATCCAAGTAAATAATTTGGATTGAATCCAATCCAAATAAATAAGCTAAAGAAAAATAATGATAATGACAGAATTTAATAGCACTTTCTACCTCCTTAAGCTCTTCCTTATACAGAAGAACTACCATCTTTCACAACTCTATAGATAGGACATGTATTGGAGAAACAGTAGCTGCTATAACAAATATATTCCAAAGAGTTAGTGGCTTCGTTGTCTCTTATTTAACATCCTAGCTGAAGGTTGCAAGTCAAGGGGATGACTATTCCACACAGGGATTTACGGGCCAGACCTAACAGCCATTCTGCCGTCTTTGTGCGTGTTAGTCGATCAGTCATGTCTGACTCTTTGCAACCCCATGCACTGTAGCCCACCAGGCTCCTCTGTCCATGGAATTCTCCAGGCAAGAATACTGGAGTGGATAGCTGTTTTCTTCTCCAGGGGATCTTCCTGACCCAGGGATTGAACCCGAGTCTCCTGCATTACAGGCAGATTCTTCACTATCTGAGCCACCAGAAAAGCCCCTGCCATCTTTAATATACCAGTTTTGATATTGATACTGCTCCAATCTTTGTTATTCCAATCTGGAAGTCAAGGGCCTTGAGCAGGAAACAGAGGTGACAGACATCACTTGTGCTTACATCCTATCAGTAAGAGCTTAATCACATGACCACACCAGCCTCAAGGATAATTTGTAATTATAGTCTAGTCTTGTGCTCAGAGTGAAGGGAAGTATGGACTTGTGGGCACAGCTAACAGCCTATCCCACAGCAGATATTTTAAAATTGTCATTTGTTAGATGAAAAAAACTAAGGCTCAAAGAGGTTGATCTTGAAATCCCCCAATTAAACATGAACTATCAGAACTAGAAGTCTGGCTCCTGAAGCCTAGATCAATATCTCTTTCATCACTTCACATTGCCTAGAACTAAAATGAGAGCAAAAGACTGGCTCTGTGGAAGCCAGTGGCTTCCCTATAGCTGCCCTGCTCACTGGCTGCAGAAACATGAACCGTCCTAGCACAGCCCAGAATTTGTTATTCTTCTCTTGTTTTATTGGTTCAGCCTTGACCAGAGAGGGGATGCTCCTAGTGTTAGAAGAAAGACTAAATGCTGCCTTATAAACAATTTACTGCAAGCAATATGTCTTTCTTTCCAGCAGCTCCAGGACAAGATAAGAATAGACTAATAAAATCCATACCCACATCAAAAGTTGAAGCGCAATCTGCAAGCATGAATACAGCTGGGGGATATCCCTTGTATCTTCAGTTGCTCCTTATCTTTTGGCTTATTTAATGATTTTTATGGAGAACTTCATAGAAGGCAATGACACCCCACTCCAGTACTCTTGCCTGGGAAATCCCATGGACGGAGGAGCCTGGTAGACTACAGTCCATGCGGCCACTAAGAGTCGGACACGACTGAGTGACTTCACTTTCACTTTTCACTTTCATGCATTGGAGAAGGAAATGGCAACCCACTCCAGTGTTCTTGCCTGGAGAATCCCAGGGACGGGGGAGCCTGGTGGGCTGCCATCTATGGGGTCTCACAGAGTCGGACACAACTGACACGACTTAGCAGCAGCAGCATGGAGAACTTACCTTGTGGTGGGTACTAGAGAGAGGATCAAGAGAGAGAACTCCAGCCATTACAGAGCTCATAAGAGACAGCAACTAACAAAACAGTTACAAATCTGTACCAGAAAGGCTGAGACAGACAATAATGATGGGAGTCCTATTTCAGGTATGGCTTCTGGAAAAGGCTTTCTAAGGAGGTAACATTTAAATTGAATCCCAGAGGATGAAGGAGTCAGTCATGTTGAGGACAGTGGAAGTGTCTTACAAACAGAAAAGCAGCATACACAGTGATTCTGATCAAGAGAGAATGTGACATATTCCAAGAACTGAAGGTGTCATGTCTGCTGAGAGATACTGAGTGAGCGGAAGATGCAATACTGGCTGAAGCATTCCTTATGTAATCCTCATAACAACCTGCGAGGTGGGTTACTACTGATCATCCCATTTTATTGTTAAGGAAACCGAGGTGTAAAGGAGTTAAATGGTTAACTAACTAGCCTAACATTACACAGTTAATAAGCAGGGGGTCAAGAGATACACTCAAGGAGCCTAGCTACCTCCACAATCTTATTTTATGACATTATCCCATTATAATGCTGACAACGCAAAACTTTCCACTCTATCATAAACAGATTTTCTCTCCTTCAAGACAAAATCTCTCTCTTCCCATAGTGAAAGATTCTTAACCTTACATCTCAGGAACTCTTCCTCCTCCAAGGAAACCAAGGACGTAATTCATGAATTGGGTGTTCATGAATTTGGAGATATATAATATATATTGTTGTTCAACAGTATGTGATAAATATAAATAATATATTTAGGACTGATGAATTTAGAGATATATAATATATACTCTTTTCATGTGGAATAAATTGCATAAATATTGCATATACATTTTAATCAAAATTATACTTAGTCTTATGCTGAATTCAGTATATAAATTATACTTTATTTTTACTGAAATTTAACATTTCCTTCTATTATGAACATAAGTATAAAACCTCACTATTCTTACCAGTTCTTGTGACTTTGTTACTAGAATCACATGTGATTTTTAATCACATGACAGTTGAAGTTACCTTGAAACAGCATTTGCTCTCATCACCACTCTCAAATTGTGTTAGGCAATGGCAACCCACTCCAGTGTTCTTGCCTGGAGAATCCCAGGGATGGGGGAGCCTGGTGGGCTGCCATCTATGGGGTCGCACAGAGTCGGACATGACTGAAGCGACTTAGCAGCAGTAGCCGCATGCTTCTGGCCAATAAATCCTCTCATTCAATGCATTGATAAAGAAACACTTGAGTAAGTGTTTGTTTGTTTTTAAACTACTTACTTATCTCTGGTTGTACTGGGTCTTCCACTGCCTTGCACAGGCTTTCTCTAGTTGCGGGGAGTGGGGCTACTCTTTGTCGCAGTGTATGGGCTTCTCCTTGCAGAGGCTTCTCTTGTTACGGAGCACAGGCTGTAGGCATGCGGTCTTCTGTAGTTACGGCTTGTGGGCTCAGTAGTTGTGACTAAGGGGCTTAGTTGCTCCACAGCACGTGAAATCTTCCTAGACCTGGGATCGAACCCATGTCCCCTGCCACCAGATGTTGTGTTTCAAATGATGGGGGACATGAGTTTTTTAATCTGGCAGTTTAAACTTTTGCCCTCCTTCCCTACATAATGAGGTTTCTAGCACAGTCTGTATAGATTGTCTGCACTTTCTCACATCTCATTTGTTCTGCCATCCACTGTGTTCTGGCTCTCATGCCCAACTTCTTTCCCCATAGTGGTAACTCTAAGATCACTGGCATCCTCTGAGGTTAAGCAAACACTTCTCAGTATCCCTTTTCCCTGAAATCTGTAGAATTTTGCCACTGTTGATCCCATTTTTCTTCGGGGGACTCTGTTAAGTCACCTTCAGGAAAATCACTCTTCTCTTTTCCTTACGCATATGGCAGTGTCTTTACCAGCAACTCCACTAATCACTCCTTAGAAAATAATGTTCCTCTTCTTGGGGAACCACACCTACTCCCAAGCCCTCAACTGCACCTGTCCACTGACAAGTCCAACCCCAGCCATTTCTTCTGAGTTTCATTCCAAGTTCCCAGCTGTCCAAAGACCATTTTTACACCATAGCCCAGAGGTGCCTCCCACCCAGCACGTTAAAGATGAAGTTATATACTGCTTCCGCACCAAACCTGATCTTTTCTCCTGTATCTGTATTTTGACTGTTGACATCAGTCTCTTCTGATCACCCAAGATCAAAACCTTAGGGTTGCCCTCAATTGCTTCCCCTCCCTCACTCCTACTTCTACTGAACTGACAGTTCCTATTGGTCCATTATTGAGGAGGGGGGGTTGATACAGCCCAAGGATGATGTGAACCACTGGGAGAGAAAAACATATTCTTGGTACAAGTTTTATGAGTATCATATCAATTTATGACCCCTTGAAAATTACTCTGTGGTTTTTATTTTTTTTTATTTTTATTTTTTTTATTTTTGGTCACACTGGGTCTTCACTGCTGTGTGTGGGCTTTCTCTGGCTGTAGAGAGCAGGGGCTACTCTCCAGCTGTGGTGTGCAGGCTCTAGGCGTAAGGGCTTCAGTAGTTGCAGCACGCGGGCTTCAGTCATTATGACCAGTGGGCTTTATTGCTTCGAGGCACATGAATCTTCCTGCATCAGGGATCAAACTCCTGTCCCCTGCATTGGCAGGCAGATTCCTATTCACTGTGCCACCAGGGAAGTCCTATGGTTTTTATTTTATTTTATTATGATATCATTGACATAGAATATTATATTAGTTTCAGATGCACAACATGATTAGATCCATGCCTTTATTGTGAAATGATCACAGTAAGTCTGGTTAGCATCTGTCACCACACATAGTTACAAATGTTTTGTTTTTTTCTTTTTCTTGTGATGAGAACTTTTAAGATGTGTTCTGTGACTTTTAACTGTCTTTCCCAAGGCCACAACTTCCACTAGGAGTCTGATGGCTGAGTTACAACTTGAAATTCCAATTTTAATGGTTTTCCTCTTTTTTTTTTAGCATGGAACATGTTGAAAAAAGAATATAGGCTACATTCCTGTATCCAGTGTCACATGCAGCTCATCCCCTTGCTGACTAGGGGTTTCTCACCTTTTCCTGATGAGAACGGGTTGAGAAAGGCACGGTGGTCACAGAAGTTCTTGCGTGACAAATACTACCATAAGCGGACCCTTGCTCATGAGGGCTGACAAGTGTTTCCTCTTTGATGTGTTCCTCTCAGGACACTACCCTCCTCCCCACACCACTGGAGGTGGCTCATTGTGTTTCTTTTGATGAGGGCAAATGCATCTGTGTCCTTCTACAAGCTTCTATTTCTTCACCCGATGCTATTTCAGCAGCACATCAGCTTCTTGGCTTGAGTGGTATTTTCCCTTTTTAAGTGGACTCTTTCTTTGAGGAGATCTTAGCGACTCCACACCAGCTCCGTCGTGCAGGAGGGCCCAGGTTCTGTTCCAGGGGAAACGGGGGGTGTAGTCCATGCACAGACAAACGAGGACAGACTGTCTCTGACATTAAAATCTTTTGTTTAGTCTGCCAGCAGAGCAGTTAGCAAGCCGCAGGTTCTGGCTCTTTAGATGTCTCTCTCTGTCCCCTGAGATCCCAGAAACATATGTCAGGTTGTTTGAGAGTTTGTTGAAGCCACCTCACCAGACTTGGAATCAGAAAGCAGCCACTCCTGTCTCTCTCCCCTCAAGCAAATAGAGGCAAATTAGAATATCAGGGACGCATGCCCAGCTTTTTCTTAGAAAACCTCTGTCTAAAATTTTTCAATTAAAGTATGCACATAGAGCCTGCCACACATGTCGCGAGTGGTAAAGAAACTCCCTCCCAGTGCAGGAGACGTAAGGGACGTGGGTTCAATCCCTGGGTCAGGAAGATCCCCTGGGGAGGGCATGGCAACCCATTCCAGTATTCTTGCCATGGACAGGTGAGCCTGGCGGGCTATGGTCCATAGGGTCACAAAAAGTCGGACAGGACTAAAGCGACTTAGCCTCCACACACATACATATAAAAAAGACCATGTATGTTACCTGTACAGCTCACAGAATTTTCTCAAAGTAACCACACCCCTGAAACTAACATTCAGATAAAGAAATAAAACATGGCATGCATCGGAGAAGGAAATGGCAACCCACTCCAGCGTTCTTGCCTGGAGAATTCCAGGGACGGGGGAGCCTGGTGGGCTGCCGTCTATGGGGTCACACAGAGTCGGACACGACTGAAGCGACTTAGCAGCAGCAGCAGCAGTATCCCAAAACCCCTGCTTATGCTGCCTTCCAGTGGGTACCCCCTGAGGGTAACACAATTCTCAATTCTAACAGTAAAGAAAAGCATCGTCTGTTTTTGCTCATCCTATAAATAGAATCACTCATCATGTACTCTTGGTGTATGGCTTCATGCAGCAGTGTGGATCATTCATTCATATTGTTGTTTACAGTTGTTTTTTAACATGCTCATTATTTGTTTCTCTATGGCTGCGCTGGGTCTGCGTTGCTTCTCAGGGCTCTCTCTAGTTTCAGCAAGTGGGGGCTCTCTAGTTGTGCTGTGCAGGCTTCTCACTGTGGTGGCTTCTCTTGTTGCAGAGCACAGGCTCTAGGATGTTCAGGCTTTGGTGGTCGCAGCGCATGGGCTCAGTAGCTGCAGCTCAAGGGCTCCAGAGCACAGGTTCGGTAGTTGCTGTGCATGCGCTTAATTAGTTACCCCACCCTGGACCAGGGATCAAACTGGGGCCCCCGCCTTGGCAGGTGGATTCTTAACCACTGGACCATCAGAGAAGCCCTAACTACAGTTTTAGGTGGTTTATTTTCACTGCTCTAAATTGGTCAACATGTAACACATCACAAATTATTTCTGCATCCTGCAGCTCATGGGTATTTTGGATAGCTTCCAGTTTGGGGCTACTCTGTACAAAGTTCTGCTCTGGATTATATTAGATATGTATGTGGGTGAACAAAACTAAATATTTCCATTGATACACATTAGAAGTGGATTCGCCCAGGAGGGTAGGGTATGTTGTGTTAGATTGCCAGTGCTATTATCACAAGAAACCAAATACTGGCTGGCTTAAACAAGAAAACTTATTTCCTCATAATTCTGGAAGCTGGAAGTCTGAGATCAAGGTATAAGTAGTATTGATTTCTTCTGAGAGCTCCTTCATGGCTTGGAGATGGTCGGCTTTTCCCTGTATTCTCTCACGGGCTTACTTTGGTATGTGTGTGTGCTCAATCACTTCATTCACGTCTGACTCTTTGGGACGCTACGGACTGTAGCCCACCAGGCTCCTCTGTCCATGGGATTCTCCAGGCAAGAATACTGGAGTGGGTAGCCATGCCCTCCTCTAAAGAATCTTCTTGACCCAGGGATTGAACCTGCTTCTCCTGTGTCTTCTGCATTGCAGGCAGATTCTTTACCACTGAGCCATTAGGGAAGCCCTTCCTTTTATATGTCTCTGTTCCAAATGTTCTCTCTTTATAAGGGTATCAATCATAATAGATTAGGGCCCACACTAAAGGCCTCATTTTAACTGAATTACCTCTTTAACATACTATCTCCAAAAGTGGTCACATTCTGAAGTCCTAAGGGTTAGGACTTCAAGATATGAATTTGGGGATGGGGGATGCAATTCAGTCAATTCAAATGTCCCTATTCCAGTTCTCATGATCCCCATTAACTTAAAATTGACAGGAACAGATAAAGGCTTGACATCTGTACATTTTTCTCTGTCTCTACTAGACTATGTGGCTCATACATTCTGTAGAATAAAATAAAATCTAAATATCATCTTAAAAGTAGAGTAGTGAAACTCTATTGTCAATGAAAACATGAAGACATAAAATATGCCAGTTTTCTTTTTCAACTTTTTATTTTTAAATAATTATATATTCAGAGGAAGCAGCAGAAAAAAATGCACAAGGAGGTTCTACGTACCCTTTACCTCTCACTCCACATTACTAAAACCTTGATAACCATAGTACAATATCAAAACTAGAAAACGGACATTGGTACAATCCAATAGTTTTACAAGCATGCAAGTGTGTGTGTGTGTGTGATTTTATCACAGGTGTAGCTTTGTGTTGGTGACTCAGTGGTAAAGACTCTGCCTGCCATTGCAGGAGACGTAAGAGACATGGGTTCAATCCTGGGTCAAGAAGATCCCCTGGAGCAGGAAATGGCAACCTGTTCCAGTGTCCTTGCCTGAGAAATCCCATGGACGTAGCAATCTGGCAGGCTCCAGTCCAGGAGTCGCAAAGAGTCAGACATGACTGAGTATGCACACACACATACACACAGAGCTTTGTGTACCCACTACTACAGTTGAGATGCAGAGCCGTTCCATCAGCACAGATCCTCTGTGCTGTGATTTTATAGCCACGTCTATCCCCACTGTCCATGCTAACCCCTGGCAATCACTATCTCCTCCTCCATCTCTGTCATTTAGGTACTTCAATAATGTTACTTACATGGAATCACAGAGTATATAACCTCTTGAGATTGTTTTTTTTCTTCCCCCCACTGAACTTAACTCCCTTGAGATGTATCTGACTTGTTGCCATGGATGAAGAGTTTGTTCTTTTTTATTGCTGCCTCATATACCCTGGATGAATCCCACAATTTGTTTAACTTTGTTCTCAAGGAAGAATATACAGATTATCTCCAGTCTTGGGTTATTGCACATAAGGCTGCTATGAACATTAGTGTACAGATTTCTGCACAAATGAAAGTTTTCATTTTTCTAGGAGAAACATCCAATAGCTTTCTTTAAAAAAAAAAAAATCTGTTCTTAAAAAAGAAAAAAAAAAATAACAGAAACTAAATGAGTTAATAAAGAATATTTAGCACATTGTTCGGAGAAGGCAATGGCACCCTACTCTAGTATTCTTGCCTGGAAAATCCCATGGACGGAGGAGCCTGGTGGGCTGCAGTCCATGGGGTCGCTAAAAGTCGTACACGACTGAGCAACTTCACTTTCACTTTTCACTTCCATGCATTGGAGAAGGAAATGGCAACCCACTCCGGTGTTCTTGCCTGGAGAATTCCAGGGACGGGGGAGCCTGGTGGGCTGCCGTCTATGGGGTCGCATAGAGTCGGACACAACTGAAGCGACTTAGCAGCAGCAGCAGCAGCACATTGTAGGACTAGTAAAGTGCTTGTTCATGTCAACACGCACTAACATTTTTCTACTATATTAACAGGAAACAGGCACTATCGTAGACGCAGAGTGTACAAAGATAAAAAGATATAGACCCTGCCCTCAACAAACTCACTCTTCCCAATTAGAGAGAAAAAGAGGAAGGGTACCAGTGATCAGCCTTAGGCTGAAAAAGGCAAGAAGAGGGAATAGTTACAGGGACTTAGGAGGGGACAGTCATGGGGCAAGAGCCACTGACAAGAGCTGTGGCCTTTGGTTAAAAGATTCACCCCTGGAGACTGCGGTGAGGGAGGCTGGGGAATCAATACCCTGAACTCCTTTCCTCCTTCCTCCACAGTCTTCTCCTAGCACTTCCTATTGGCAGGACTCAACCCAACCAGAAGCCAGAGGACCCTGTGATACGGTCCACCCAGATCAGTGTCTGGAAATACAAAGCATGATCGGGAAGGGTGTGGAGCAAAACGAGAGGAACCAGTAGACTTAGCTCCAACACACACCCGGCTTTGAATCCACTTTGTAACTTTAGGCAAGTTAAGTTCTCTGCGCTTCAGGTTGCTTACTGCAAAACAAGTGTAGTCATGATAGTTATGCAGGTTATCAAAAGCATAAACTAGATGGTTTCTGGAGGATACCTAGCAGAGTTCCTGGAATGTGGTAGGCATCATTTTGCGTGGCCCAGCCCCACCCCCAGCTGATGACAACTCTCTACACTTGTGGCAATGTTCTAGCCTTCATGAGTTCCCAGGGGCGCAATCTCTCGTAACGTGGTCCAGAGACCAGGCACTGTAGAGACGCCTGGGGTCCTTTCCATCAGGCAAGTTCGTGACCCAGCCCCCCCCCACCCCAATCCAACTAAATCATGAGCAGAAGGGTGGAAATCTTCACTTCAGACAAGTTCCCCCCAGTGATTGTCATGCACAATAAAGTTTTGGAACTACCATCCTAGAAGTCCGTATTTCTAATTGACACCCGCTTGGGTGAGGTATACGTGAGATTTATCTGTACTTGGCAGCCATTAGGTACAGTTACAGCCCATCGGCTCCAGGAAGAGGGACCATGAGACCAGGACACTAACAGTGTGCCTTGTGGTGGTGGGCCATGCTGATTTTCCATTTTGCTGGCTTTATTAATACCTGAGGAACAATGTTCCCAGGCTTTTAATTAAAAATTCTCTAACATCCAGACTCTAATCATTTTCTAGGTTGGATATAGGCTCAGTAAGTAGCTGGCTTTGACCCCCTAACTCCTCCCTTCCAGAGAAAACTTAATAAGCAGAGCAGAAGCTTTTAAAGGGAATAAAATCTTTGGAAAGCTTTGTAGATGAGAGTAGGTCAATTCTAAGTATAAACAGGAGGAGGCCAAAACTTGGAATAAGGTCAGAGGATCAAGGACTTTGCTTTAATTTGTTAAGGAAAGGTATAAGAAAATTAATCAGCAGTCTAGGGCAGACACTGAGCTCATGATTTGGGTCCTGAATTGGTTTGGAACTCAAATTGGCTGCAGTAAAGAGATTGGAAAGAGCAGAAGCTTAGAGGAAAGATAATTTTCTTTGCTTCTCATGTAAAACTACAGAGGGAGGCAGAGCACACTTGGGATGCTGGTTTTTCTCCACAAAGTTCTCAAGGAATTGGGCTCCTGTGTCTTTTGGTCCTGCTCTCTCCCAAATTTGGCCCACATCCTCATGTTCCAAGATGGAACGCCAGTGGTCCTATCCATGCTCCAAACCACAGGAAGAGGGGAAGAAGGTACAGTGAGGACAGAGCAGCTAACTTTTAAAGAAAAGTGTAGACTCTGCCACACCACTCATCTGATCACTTCACTGTGGCCAGGACTCGTTCACATGGCCACAGCAAACTACAAGTCTAGCTTAGAAGCAGAATCCCTGCTAAATATTCAGTTTCTTAATATTTTAGATGTGGTCTGTAGAATCTTAGTTCCCTGACCAGGGATCAAACCTGCACTCCCTACGTAGGAAGCACAGTAGAGTCTTAACCACAGGACCACCAGGGAAGTCCCTAAATATTCTATTAAATGGATGACACGCTGAGGACAGCTAGGAGTCACTGCCGTCCATTCCACATCCTGAAAAAATTTGGACCTTCTTTTCCCAGTGGAATGGTTATCATTCAGATTCCAGTCAGGAAGCCAGAAACCACTCGGGGTATATTTAGAATAGAGAACTTAATAAAGAGAA
Source organism: Bos indicus x Bos taurus (assembly GCF_003369695.1). NCBI lineage: Eukaryota > Metazoa > Chordata > Mammalia > Artiodactyla > Bovidae > Bos > Bos indicus x Bos taurus. The sequence continues at coordinate 46,251,790 of NC_040089.1, forward strand.
CTGGCAGAACAAGTGCAAAAGTGAGACAACCCAGAGGTTAGTAGCAGTGGAAAGCTTTCTCGGGGCTGGGGCATACAGGAGGAGGCAGAGTTCAGAGCTCAGAGTTGCCTGGCAGAACTTGGAACCCCAGTGGGCAGTCCAGTGGGAACTGGAGCCACGAGATGACAGTCACTGCCCTAGATGCCCCCAGAAACAAAGTGACCCAGGAATATGCTGGCCTTTCCCTGCTTCTGCCCCCAGTCTCCTTCTCGTGCCTTACATTGTCTAGAACTGTCTGGAAGCCAGAAGGCAGGGACTGTCTGGGAACTATAATTTCATGCCAACAGAGTAAGCAAAGAAGAGTGACGTATGGACCAGAAAGCAAGCAGGTGACTGGAATGGCACCAAACCAAGTTGTGGTCCAGAATAAACTGCCAATGAGTGTTACCTGGCTAGGCATTATTTCTGGATGAAAATTTTGCAAACAAAATACTGTCCTCTGTTGAAATATGTATGGGGGCTTCCCAGATGGTAAAGAAGCCACCTGCCAATACAGGAGATGCAAGAGACATGGGTTCAATCCCTGGGTCGGTAAGATTCCTTGAAGGAGGGCATGGCAACCCACTCTAGTATTCTTGCTTACAGTCTACAGGGTCCCAAAGAGTTGAACATGATTGAAGTGACTTAGCAAACAAGTACTCTCTCTCTATATATATATATATATACACACACACATCTTCAGATGTTCCATATATATATAGATATATATATCACATATATCTGAAGATACAGAAATGGGTAATCTTACAAAGGAGTAGGAAAAGAAGTGAGAACCCAAAAAGCCTACAAGGGATCTCTGAAGAAGGGGAATATATGGGGAAATGTTCAGTCTCTGCGTTACCTGTTAACAAGGAGTGTCTGGGGTCAGGATATACCCAGGTCTGTCTGAAACAGCTCAGCAGTGTCATTGAGAACAAGCACTGAGAATGGTTGTTGGCTTCTGCCCCCAGAAAGGTTACTGGCTGCTTAGTAAAGGCTGCATCTGTGAATGAAAAGGGACTCTACCCTGAAAGGGGGTGAGCAGAACAGTCTTTTCTGCATTTCTCCATTTGCTGGCTCAACAGAAGCAGTAAACAAACCCTATTCCCAGAACTATGCTGACAACATTGATGATGGCGGCACACAAATTAGGAGAGAAACAAAAAACCATGTTAATTTCAAGCTCCATTAGAAACACAGGCAGAAGGGGAAAAAATCAACATCTGCCAAATAGAAAAGGTCAAAATCAGAAGGGAAAGAAACTTTCTCTTTGACATCCTAAGAAAGGTACTGCCAGCGTTGAAGACATAGGATTCTGTTTCCTCATTGACTTTGTTAACCATAAAATTCTTGTAAAAAGTTCTCTTGTCAGTATCTCCTCAAATCAGATCTATGAGGTGATAGAGAACAAGCTGCCTGTTCTTCCTCCTGGAAAAGAAAACTGCATGGTGTTTGGGGTACAACCACAGGATTCCATTCCAAAGCTGTCTTTGATTTGGTATATTGATGTAATTTTTTTAAAGAACCTCCAATAATGTTTATGGCTTTGGCATAATGTGTAAGTAATATTCTTTTGAAGACTCCACAGTATAAGTTGTCTATGATGTAAAACTGGCGTTAACAGTCTTGTCTGAAAGATATTGGGCCCTTGAATGCCTTTGTGAAATGTGTTGTAGGCCCCAGATCAAGTCCAGGAAATACACACATGTCTTCCTCTTAGTTGCTTGTGTTGAGGGGGATGATACACAAATGAAAACAGATATTCCTCCTAAGTTCTTTCTAATGTCATGGCAGTGAGCATTCTGGGTCTTTGATGATAAATGAGTCTTCGTTTGTAAATTGAATGCCATATGTATTAACTTCATTTCCTTCCAGGCGTTTTGTATTAGTGAGCATCACATATGACTTTATAATGCTTCAGTACCAGATGCCTGCTTGTTCTTTGATTCAATATATGCAGGAAGAAAAGATGCATATGGATGTCACCGTAACTCTTTGGCTAGGAAATCAGTCAGAAGTTCCATCCCACCTGGTGGCCAAGGGATTGACCTTGTTGATTTCTCGGGCTTCTCTCTCTGGAGTTTATGATCTGTGACATATTTTCCCAGAGGCATGAAGTTTGAAGAATCAATCACTAGATGTAATCAAATTCACCCTCCCGTCCCCAAAATCAAACAGGTATTTTTAAACACACAACCATATACACATTTCAACAATAGCAGAGTTCTGTTTGAGAATGGAAACATAGTCATTGCTAAATTACATGAGTGGACTGAGCTGAACTCCAGGTATTAGTTACAGTGGTAAGTGAGAAATTGTAGGAGACTTTTAAAATCAGAACATGGATTATGGCTTGAATTTAATTAAGTGCATGCTGCCACTTAATTATATTCAATCTATCTCTTTTTATATACCAACTCTTACTCCCCAAATGTTTCATCTCTGCTCGTCGTGTTTTTTCTAGCTCTGCCATAAGCTCTTTGAGATCAGAGCTAATGTCACATAGTAGATCCTCGACAAAGACATTAAAAATAAATTAAGGAGCATAAGACTAGATGAATTTGGCTACAGATTCAAGACACTGCCATTTACGTTACACAATATGACCTGAGAAATTTAAGAACAACTGAGGATATTCCCAGTTCTTCCCTGGAAGCCACTCAGTTTCCCCTCCTCTGGCTTCCATAAATAATATACAGGTTTAATTTTTCTTTCTCTGGTCTTTTGTCCTTTGAATCCACCCCAGCAAAAATGCTCAACTCTATGGCACTGGAAAATATTGTGAAGAGCTTTACCATATTCCAACATTTATGTTTTCCTATGCTTATTTTTTTCTTGCTCTTCATTTGAGCTTTTAAAAATTTTCTCAGTTTCCACTGTCATTTCATATTTGTGTTGTCTTTGCCTTCTTTTTGGCAGCTAAGGTACATGTTTTAAATGAGATATTCCTAAGATGCAAGTTAAGGACTCTCTACTTATAGAAAAATTCTCTAAGGATAATGTAAGGAACTAGTGGCAGTGGGTATGTCCAGGAGCTGATATTGATGTATGGCAGAAACCATCACAATATTGTGAAGTAATTATCCTCCAATTAAAAATAAATTAAAAAAAAGAAGTGTAGAATCATGGAAGAAAGTGTTTTCATTTTGTGACCATCTGCATGGATTGTTTTTGTCCATGAGCCTGCATTGCTTTTATAATTTAAAAACTGGTTACAAGACAAAATGTCTACTCTTATTATGGCAATTCTAGTAAGTCCTAAGTTTTCATGAAATATGAATGCAATCAGTTTATGCATATGATTATGAGAAACGAATAATCTCATTGTTTTAAGATACAACACTTAATGAATTCCGTATTCCACCTTTTGAAGCATCTTGTAAGTGTCTGAGCTTAAATACTGGTCAGTGATTCATGCTAGGGGATATTTATGGGGAGAGAATGACTAAGCTGCTTTTGTATTTGTAGCTTTCAGCTTTGCATGGCATACTTCTAGTGAGCATTTAATCACATAGAAAATGTTTCTGTCAGTGGGTCAACAGAGCCACTTCCATTGCATCTTTCTGTATTTTTATTCATGTTTTCACTCTTGGCAGTGTTCACACTTGTGCACATTGCACACGCTAAGAGTCCTCCACCTTGATTACAGCTTGCTAATTCTTCACATCCGTGGTCCCATCACTTTTCACTCCTTGCATTCCCTAAGTTTCTCTTTCTCTTTAGGGTTTTTATGTCATTCTTTTCCCAGGGTTTCATTCCCATGTCAGTCTTATCTGATCCTGCTCTGATTTATCATTAGCATTTCTACTCTGGCTTGTTTGAGTTTCTGCAAATGGTTCAACCACTGTCAGACATGTTCTAACTTTTAAGTAAATAAACACCTGCCTACAAGCGCATAAAGTTATTTGACTCCATAAATGAACTCAGAAACACATGCTGGACATTTAGGTTGCTTCCGTGTCCTGGCTATTGTAAATAGTGCTGCAGTGAACATTGGGGTACATGTGTCATTTTGAATTCTGGTTTCCTCACATAATACATCCCCAGTAGTGGGATTGCTGGGTCATATGGTAGTTCTATTTTTGGTTTTTGGTTTTTTTTTTTTAAGGAAATTCCATATTGTTCTCCACAGTGAAACTGAAAGTCGCTCAGTTGTGTCTGACTCTTTATGACCCCATGAACTGTACAGTCCATGGAATTCTCCAGGCCAGAATACTGGAGTGGGTAACCATTCCCTTCTTTAGGGGTTCTTCCCAACCCAGGGATCAAACCCAGGTCTCCCACACTGCAGGCAGATTCTTTTACCAACTGAGCCACCGGGGAAGCCCAAGAATACTGGAGTAGGAAGCCTATCCCTTCTCCAGGGGATCTTCCCAACCCAGGAATCAAACTGGGGTCTTCTACATTGCAGGCAGATTCTTTATCAACTGAGCTATCATGGAAGCCCAAAATATGTTTAAATTTGCACATTGTAGAAAGTGGAATTTTAATTTCCAGCAGAGTATGTATATAAATGCTCAGAGATATATACAGTTATGTGACTATGCACTGTCTGTAATCTGTAACATTTAAAAATTAGCAAAAAAAAAAAAAAAGAAAGAAAGAGACTGGCTATCTAATCCCCTTCACCAGTGAGTCTCCAACTTTAGTATCTATTAGAATTACTTGAAGAGCTGGTCAAAACACACTGAGTCTGAATTACAGATTCAGTCAGTCTTCAGTGGAGCCTCTGAGTTTTCTTTTCTGAAAAAAATCCCAGTTAATTCTGATTCTGTTGATCTTGAGCAACATGTTGAGAACCATTGTGACCCCAGTTCTCCTTAGGACATAGAAGCACTGCATTTCCCAGCTGTGCTTGTAATTGTACTTACATTAGGACCAAATGACTGGGTCCAGCCCAGCGGCTGGTGTATGACATCTCCTAATCGGGCCACACCATTTCCCGCATGGTCCTCCACTCTCTCTCGCCTTTCCTAGGCAACAGTGGAGACTATGTATTGAAGATGGTGGTCTGCCAAGATGGAGGGTCCCTAGATCTGTGAGTTTGTGGTGAAGGAAAACAGCCTTACTCACATAAAACTGGCATGTGAAAGAAGAAGAAGCCTTTCTTATCAGTTTATCCAGTCAGCGAGGTTTGGGCAGCATTGTCTAACTCATCCTAATATGCATGACTTTCACATGATCATAAGATGAACCAGTTACCCAGCTCTGAGGCAACTATGCAAACTTGAGAGATTGGATCAATCTACCATCTACTCTCCGCATCCCCCAAAAATCTATTTGAATTGACCTATATGTACTTGAGACGTCCCTGGTGGCTTAGATGGTAAAGAATCCACCTGCAGTGTGGGAGACCTGGGTTCAATCCCTGGCTTGGGAAGATCTCCTGGAGGAGGGCAAAGCAACCTACTCCAGTATTCTTATCTGGAGAATCCCCATGGATGGAGGAGCCTGGTGGGCTACAGTCCATGGGGTCGCAAAGAGTCTGACATGACTGAGCGACTAAGTACACATGCGTACTTAGCTTAGAGCCATGGGGGTCTGTAGGCCACAAAGATTGTTGCTAATCCTTCCAAACATCTCCTAAAGCCACTTTGATGCATTCTGGGAAGATGATCTTTCATCTGAGTTTTTCCAACTGCCAGCTCCTTGGACTGTTAATATTCTTACACTTTCAGAATGGTTCTACCCGCCCATCCTTTGCTTCATATTGAAGGAGACCAAGGCCCTTTTATTCTTATTCAAGTTTCATTACTGGACAGCTCTGCCTTGCCTGCCTCTGTTTCTCTTCTACCTTGTTCTGCCAGTGAAGTCATCCCAGAATTTCTTTTAGACAATCTGATTTGTTTTTAGTTTTTATTTTATTTTTGGCTGTGCTAGGTCTTCACTGCTGCATGTAGGCTTTCTCTAGTTGCGGCAGCGGGCCTACTCTCTCGTTGCAGTGTGTGGGCTGCTCATTGCAGTGGCTTCTCTTGTTGTCGAGCACAGGCTCAGTAGTTGTGGCACACGGCATGGGCTCTGCTGCTTCACAGCATGTGAAATCTTCCCAGATTAAGGTTCGAACCCATGTCCCCGGCATTGGCGGATATATTCTTAACAACTGGACCATCAGGGAAGTGTTCTTTTTTTATTTTCATGAAAACTTTAATTGAAGTATAACTGGATAATGTTGTGTTAATTTCAGGTGTACAGCAAAGTGATTCAGTTATCTACACACACACACACACACACACACACACACACACAGACACCCCTATACTTTTTGAGATTCTCTTCCCTTACAGGTTCTAACAAAATATTGAGTGTAGCTCTCTGTGCTATACAGTAAGTCCTTGTTGTCATCTACTTTATATATAGTATGGTGTATATGTTAATCCCAGAGTCCTAATTTGTCCCTCCCCCATTTCCTCTTTGAAAACCAAACGTTTGTTTTTTGTTTGTCTGTGGGTCTATTTCTGTTCTGTACATAAGTTCATTTGTATCTTTTTTTTTTAATTTAGATTCCACCTATAAGCATTATCATGTATTTGTCTTTGCCTGTCTGGTTTACTGGCTTGACTAGAGCAGAATTCCCCTAGGCATCTTCAGAGTTAACGTTCATGGGCCTTTCATCGTGGTTATAAGCCTTGGAAGCCCCCAGAAGACCCCAGTTCCTTTACCCCATTGCTGGTGTTACTTTTTTGAATCTGACCCACCCCCTCTCTCTGGACTCTGCCACATGTGCATCACCCCATCATGCCCCACAAACCTTGAAGAGTTTGACCATCTGCCTGCTTGGTATCTGCCAGGCTCTGGTATCCCATTTATTTGTCGGTTCTCCTGTCCGCACTCTACACACAGCACACTTCATGACTAAAGTGGACTTTAGTCAAACTCTTTTCTTTTTTATGTACGTGTTATATCATTGGCCCTGAGAATATCTCTCACAAACAGAATTAAACCAAAAGCAAAGACTTTCCCCAAATATACTATTTAAAAATGTGCACTTTGCTGACCTACACTGACTGGTGAGAAAGTTGCCTGGAGAGTGAGACAAGTTAGCTTAGATCTGAATATTGAGTAAGACTTCACCTAAAAAATGTATGTATGTATGTGTATATATACTTCCCTCAACCCTTTCCTGGTATACTACACCACACCACCTTACATGAAATCAAAGCCTCAAGATGACAAAATATCAAAGATTCACATTTTAAAATGGTGTCTCTTATCTGGATGATAAGGAGACATACATTTGTTGAGAATTTTGAAATTCAGAAGGATGGCAGCCTCTATCTAAAGATAATTTCTTATATATTTATTTCCATGTCATCTATAGTACCTAGATACTTAATATTCTATTATACATTTAGGCTATCATTTATTCAAACGACCCAAACAAATGTTGCATCTGATTTTCTTGTTATTTATATAAAGACAGGCCGACTAAATCTTGTGCACATAACCTGATAATATTTCTAGAGTAGATCTAGAAACACATCTACCAAAAATCTGTTCCTTGATTCTTTGCAAGGAAATCCCTTCATAAAAGTGTATAAACAATTGATGTAAATGCTATAAGAAAGCGCTAAAATGTGAAAAGTGGTTATGTCTGGCAAGAAGTTCACTAAGATGGGCAGAAATGGACAGATGGATGCTGTTTTCAGTTATAAGTGCTGCAGTTGACTTTTTCTGTCTGTGTATTATTACAATAAAACTTAGCATATTATTAAAATTATTTTTCCCATGTGAAATTACAAGAAGGGTATATGAATACTTTAACGAATTCATATTACATACCTGTATGAACAAGCTGCCCATCTGAAAATATACACAAATCTACCCTCCCATCAAAAATGTAAAACATTTCCCTTCCCATAAAAGCCTCACAAAGTAGGCATTCTATTTTCTTTTAAATATTTTCGAATTAGCTTTAAAATGACAAGCAATTTTTATTTGCTTTTATCTTACTGATAAGGTTGAATTGCTTTCCTATCTGATTATTTACTAACCATTTCTATTTCTTCTCTTTGCTTTTTAAATGAACACACCAAAGCTCGTACATCTAATGGATGCTGTCTCTGTGACATCTGTCACTTTCAAAGGTGGTTTCCTTACACCAGTGACATGGCCATGGCTTAAACATTTGGGTAACTCTTATTTTTGAAAGCCCATCAGAGTCCAAGTCATGTTTTTTTGGATATTCTTAGGACCAGCTGTATCATCAAGTTAGGGACAAATTGCAGAGCAACTGCAGCGAACCTTAGTTTTCTTTTGTGGTTTTAAACCATCCATGACAGAACTGTCAAAAAGGCATTTCAGGGATCTTCCCTGGTGATCCAGCAGTTAGGAATCTGCCTTCCAATGAGGGGACATGGGTTTGATCCCTAATCGGGGAACTAAGATCCCACAGGACAACTAAGCCTGGGTGCCACAACGAAGAGCCCGCACACTGCAATGAAACATTCTACATGCCGCGACTAAGACATGATACAGTCCAAAATAAATAGGTAAATGGCACTCCAGTTTCCCGTGGAGCCACAAGAATGTGAACAGAATAAATACGTGGCTCTGGAAAAGCACTGCAATCATTTGACTGTATCTAGTATGGAAGGCTTCTCACTAACTCATCATTTTACAGACTTCCTATTTAATATGTTCATATGAATTAAAAGTCCATTAGTCTGCATGTCAATCTGTCATGCAATCTTATACACACAGGGTTATACAGAGCAGACACTTAGAAATTGGATCAAGATGATAGACCAAGCGTATTTTTGACTAGAATGTCATGCATCCAAAGGATTCTTCTCTGTTTTATTCATTGTATTCCAGACACCCAGAAGAGTCTCTAGCACAGCTAGGTGGTCAACAAATATTTACTGAATAAATGAATACATGATGAAAATATAAATGAATGAATGAACAAACCAACACTTCACAATTGGGCCTTAAGACCAAAGCTTTGTTTACCTTCTTTTGTAAAACAACGGAAGATGGCAAATGCTTTTGAATAATACAACTGACAAATACACAGTAGAGGTCAAATGGCATTAAAAAAGGAGCAAGCTTCATTTCTTACCTTGGCTCTGTGCCCTCAGGGAATTTACAGTCTAGTGTATGAGATAGAGAGAGAGAGCTTGATCAAATGTTCCTACAAATAAGTGGGAAATTACGAATTTTGTTGTTAAGTGCAGACATGTAGCAGGCTTACCTGGCCTGAGTAATCAAGGATGGCTTCCTTCTCTGAGGAAGAGGTATTTTGATGACATATGGAGGTAAAGGGAACATTTTGAATGCAAGTTCAAAGACAAAAAATAAAAGCACCATGCATTGGAGAAACAGAGAAAAAACAGGTGCTAGGAAACTCTTGGGAGTATAGAGTGTTGAGAGATGATGCTGGAGATAAGATCTTGGTGGTTCTCTGCTATGTGATAAGGGAGAGACTCATTGACCCTTACCAGCAGGAAGGACTTGGTAATGCCTACCTGGTAGATGTATTGTGAAGATAAAACATATAAGTGTAGCTGTTTTCTTAATGTCTAGCTCATTGTTGTTGTTCGGTTGCTAAGTCATGTCTGACTCTGCAATCCCATGGACTGCAGCATGCCAGGCTTCTCTGTCCTTTACCGTCTCCCAGAGTTGGTGTCCATTGAGTTGGTGATGCTATCCAACCATCTCATCCTCTGTTGCCCCCTTCTCTGGAGCCCTCAGTCTTTTTTAGTCATCAGTGTCTTTTCCAGTGAGTTGGCTCTTTGCATCAGGTGGCCAAAGTATTGGAGCTTCAGGTTCAGCATCAATCCTTCCAATGAATATTCAGGGTTGATTTCCTTTAGGATTGACTGGTTTGATCTGGCCCATGCAGGTGCTCCACTATGGGTTATTTTTTTCCCTCTTTCTTTTCTTTTATTACTTATGTATTGAGTTCATTAAGAGCCAGAACTTGGTCTTCTCTTTCAGTGGATCCCCCTTAGTGCCTGACCTGATGTGAACTGCTTGGTAAATGCTCAATAAGTGACAGCTGGAGTTACTATCAGTAGTAAGTAGTCCATTGTATGGGTTTCCCTGGTAGCTCAGCTAGTAAAGAATCCACATGCAATGCAGAAGACCCCAGTTCAATCCCTGGGTCAGGAAGATCCCCTGGAGAAGGGATAGGCTACCCACTCCAGTATTCTTGGGCTTCCCTGGTGGCTCAGATGGTAAAGAATCCCCCTGCAATGTGGGAGACCTGGGTTGAGAAGATCCCCTCGAGGAGGGCATGGCAACCCACTCCAGTATTCTTGCCTGGAGAATCTCCAAGGACAGAGGAGCCTGGTGGGCTACAGTCCATGGGGTAGCAAAGAGTCAGACACAACTAAGCAACTCAGTACAGCGTAGTCCATTGTATGCTGGGTCTTACATTTATTTTCTTTGGATTTTATTCAATAAAGGCTGCTATAGATTTTACTAAATCAAGTACCTAGCAATGATAATTCCTAGGTGGAATTATGCATCTTTGCTATCTGTTGAGACTTGATTGTACAGTTTGGATATGGCTTTATTTTCCAGCAAGTGGAGTGTTATTTCAGAGCTTCAAACATCTATAAGATTTAGAGTAATGAAAAATGTAATCTATGTATAGTGAACTGCAACATATATTTGCATCACAGCATTTTTCTGATGGCTATTAGAAAAGCATATAAATACGGAGATTAAATGAATGCATAGAAATAAAAATATCCTTTCACCAATAATTGGCTGCTCCAACAACAAAGCAATAATTTAGAGCTCTGACCTTGTAATTCAGCTGATTAGAGGAATCCAATTCTCTCTTTATTTCATGTTATGTTGCATCTAATTGATGGAGAAGTCTAAGTGAATCAATATGCCCACAATTGACCTAGACAAACTCCATTTCTTTTGTGTCTAGATGACATGTTTGCCCAGTTTTCCCAACTTTTCAGGAAAGAAAAGAAGTCTTTTTCCTTTTTTTCCAACTGCGAAAACTACAAACTAAATCTGGGTTCTTCCTCTTTCTCTCTTACAGTTACATAATAAAGTTCCCACATTCCAAACTTTGCTGACAATTCTGTTGAGCGTACACAAGATAGACTAGAATGCATCTCAGCCTTCCTTAACTAGATGAATGTAAACAATTTTAGAAACAACCTCTAATCAGATTTAATGTACTCAGACCCAGCCAAAATGCTCACAGAGCAGATCAGAGGAGAAAGAACACACAAAGCATCACCTTTTATGGCATGATCTTACATGGTTCTTTTTTTCTGATTCTTGGGATAGACCCAAGAAAATATTTACACTCTACATATTACCCACAAATGCCTTTTTTTTTTTTTTTGGTCTTTTTCATCCTTCCATTTTTATTAAGAAGTTAAGTTCCTGTTTATCTTACCTCTCAGTCCTTCTTACAAATACTGTTTTGTGTACTGGCCTATTCATAAATTGTTAATGTCACACTGGAAAAAAACCTTTCAGAAACAGGCCCTCCTGACATGTAACTACTGGTAATTTCAGCTGAGCGTCAGGGTGCCTGAAGCCCGCCCAGCCCTACCAGCGAGGAAAGCCTCTGAATTTCTTCTTTCCGCTAGTGAAACAATTAACTTTATGTTCCATTTGCCGACTGCGGGGCCCACCTAAGTTGATTGTGTCTGTTAAACCCGTGTCAGTCTTTTCAGTCTGCTCAGCTCAGGGGAGAGTCAAAATGTATAGCCAGGCTCACGCGCTTTGGGGTAGAAATGAAAAGATTTGTACTCATCGAACAAGAAAATGGCATTGCTGGCTGTCAGTCCGGAAAGAAGAGCTTTTCTCTTCGATGCTGCACAGCAGGCTCTGCTCACGTCCCCAACTGCAGCTCATGCCTCAGTGCTGAGCTAGCAGCTCACCCCACCTAACCTGGCAGGCAGACGTGTCTGACATGAAAGCCACCCACACTCAGATTGAGCTGCAAGGATGCCCCAAACAGAGAATGAGTTCTGTTCAACCGAATAGGTTGCACTGCTCTTACTTCAGTGTGGATTAGCCATCAGCTTTCGAACTGTGGTATTGGAGAAGACTCATGAGACTGCCTTGGACAGCGTGGAGATGAAACCAGTCAATCCTAAAGGAAATCAACCCAGAATATTCATTGGAAGGACTGATGCTGGAGCTCCAATTCTTTGGAGCTGACTCATTGGAAAAGACCCTGATGCTGGGAAAGATTGAGGGCAAGAGGAGAACGGTCGACAGAGGATGAGATGATTGGATTGCATCACCAACTTGATGGGCTTGAGTTTGAGCAAACTCTGGGAGAGGGTGAAGGACAGGGAAGCCTGGCGGGTTGCAGTCCATGGGGTTGCAAAGAGTCAGACATGACTTAGTGACTGAACAGAAAACCATCGGCTTTAAGATGGGCCTTCAATGCCTAGGAAATCAAGTGGGAGAGTAGCCTATAGAGCTAGCTTGTGTCTGAAGACAGAGTGGCACATCATTTCTCACTGGCATCCGATGCCCCTTCCCCTCTCCCTGTCACATCTCGTCCAGCGTAGAAACTCAAGTGGGCCAGTTGATTGGCTGTGAAGGGGGTTGGGGATTGCTTGGAAGAATGGGCTTGGAGCCCCATAGGTAGGAAATGCCACAGTTTGGATCTATGATTTGACTGTGCATGGGGGTGTTTTGCATTTCACATCTTCATCTGGCTTCTAGCAGCACACATCTGGCTCTGATTTTCACTAAAGTGTTAAAAAAAAAAAAGAAAAAAAAGTAAAGTGGCTATAGTAATGCTCAAGGAGTTATTTCCTAAGAAGATAAATCTGCTGAGGGGGACATGTATTTCCAAACCAAATATAAATTGACTTCTGTATTTTCCATTTTCAGTTTTGTATGTTGTCTTTTCATTCACAAATGTGGATTAGATGCCTAGTCTGTGCCGCCACTGGACTTCCCCAGGTGGCTCAGTGATAAAGAATCCACCTGCCAGTGCAGGAGACGCATGTTCTGGGTCAGGAAGATCCCCTGGAGGAGGAACTGGCAACAACTCCAGTATGCTTGCCTGGGAAATCCCATGGACGGAGGAACCTGGTGAGCCACGGTCTGTGGGATCGCAGAGGCCAGCGTGACTTAGCGGCTAAACAACCGTGCCACGATTACAGTGAGCAAAACAAACGTTTTTTCTGGCCCACAAAGTAACATTCTCATCAGTGATCATGAATCTTCAGAGTTGGCTGTATACAGATCCTTAGCATTTCAAATTATTTTACCATGTCGAAACACCTTATGGCTAAATGTCAGCATCTCCTGTGTATAAAGAGGGGAATGGGTCTGCAGAATCCTTAGGGTACCTGGAAGACATTCAGCTGGCTGGCTGGCTCTGCCATCGGGTCTTGGGGTCTTGGGGAAGGTGCTTAATGTTTTTGGGTTTCAAACTTTGCATAAGTAAAATGAAATAATGCCCAATTTGCAAGGGCTTGTTTGTTTTTCCCCCCAGTGGAATGAAGATTGAAGTCTAGCCTGGCCTAATAGTAATAGAAGTAGCTATTATTGTATTTTTGCTGTTTTTTCTGGGAATCAGTTAATATAGCTTTTGAGACAAGGATTCCAGAGTGTGTTTTATTAGGTTTACCAAAATCGCCTGGTTCTGGTTTGCCGCAGTTTATAGTAGGCAGTAATAGAATTCAGTTTCTAAAGCATCACTCTGTAGCAGTTTCATCCTTTTATATACCCACATGCAGGAGCACAGATGAAAAGAGATGCATATGTTCACTCTTGCCTGGTAAAGCAGGGTCATGCATAGGATCCAGTACAGGCTGTCACTAAAGAGGCAGCTGCTGAAAAACCAAACTCTGAAGTCACGCTATTTTGATTTCAAGCAAGTAAAACACACGACAGTTTATATAGATCTTTTCTGTTCCTCTAAATGTTTCCTTCCATGTTAGAAAAATGACAAAGATTTTTCTGGGAACTAAAGGGTAAATAGATGATCATAAGGAGACTTCAGGAAGTATAGCATATATTTCCTTTCAGAGCCAAGAACACGTGGAAATCAGGCCTCTGAAACATCAGCCAGATGCTGGAAACTCTTATGATTTGGTTTCATTAAAGATACCAAAGAATAATTAGACCATAAGGGGAATTCTGTTTTCCATTCCCCGGGGACTAGGATTAGTAAGTGATTTTACATGTCAGGTTTTTTTTTTTTTTTTTTTTTTCCACTTCCTGTTTTGTTCCTATTTGAGAAAACTGTTTGCCAAATGACGGGAACAAATAGAGTGGGAATACCCAAGCACCGGAGGCTATATGGCTGACCCAAGGAATGATGCTATGGGCTTCCCAGGTGGTACTAGTGGTAAAGAACCTACCTGCCAATGCAGGAGACATAGAAATGTGGATTCAGTCTTTGAGTCGGTAAGATCCCCTGGAGAAGGACACAGCAATCCAGTCCAGTTATTCTTAGCCTGGAGAATCCTTTAGACAGAGGAGCCTGGCAGGCTACAGTCTGTGAGTCTGCAGAGTCGGACATGGCTGAAGTGACTTGGAATAATGCTAGTTATTTTTATTCCTGCCAGCCTGATCTAGGCTCTCCTGCAGGCCTTGGGTAGATTCTCTTTTCATCTAGGCAACCAAAGTGATAGAACTTTGGTATCTTTTTTCCATTGTTAATATGAAAAAAAAAGAAAGATAAAAGAAAATATGTATGCATAGAAATAAAATGAAGTTACTTGATGTGTTAGTGTTCCTAACAACTAAACACAGCGAAACACTATCACAAATAGGAAAGACTTTCAAGGTTTTCATTGTACTAAGAACTGTACACAAATAAATTGAAGTATAAATGTAAGCCAGCATTTCAGTTAAACTGCTCATTAAAATAATTAGGCCAGTGAAGCGAGGACTGTGTAAGCCAAGGAAATTGTGAGGTTTGGTTAAAATCCCCTCGCTGCAGGTATGTATAGAATTGAATGGGAAGGGAGTTGTAAAGCTATGGGTTTAGTAAATAAAACCTGTTCTGTGCTAAAAGTCGAAAGATACTGGGAAAAAACTAAAAAAAAGAAACCAATTTTAATCTGTATAGAGTTGTAGTAATAGGAGTCCTAAACTGGAAGGGATTTTTGTTAAACCATTTGTTAACTGGCCACCATCAGGTTTCCATTAAAATTTATTTTTCCCTCTGAGTTTTAATTTTTGAAAGATCCCCTTTACAATTTACACTTATTAAGTAGCAATTAATTAGACTTCCCACTAAGTAAAAACACAATCCTCCAATTAGAGTATTGCCTTAGCATGGAATAACAACTAACTACTGTTTGCCCTTTCAATTCATATGATTTAAAAAACTAAATGTGACATTTTAATTTTCCAGTGTTATCTTATCATGGGTAGATGTGTGAATTCTGTTAGACTTTTTCTGAGAAGCAAAAATAGTGCCAGGAGGCCCTGGAAACTCTTATGATTTGGTTGGAAAAAAGTGCCAGGAGTTGCCACTCTTGAGGGTGACTAGTTGCCACCCACTGTCTGTTCCAGTCTCTTCGTTGTCTGGTGGGTTTAATGGTTCAGCCTGAGACTGCACAGTTTAGTGCAAGGTCAAGGCTAAAATACAGGTCGGTTGATTTTTCAGTCTAGTCCTCTTTTTGCTAAACACCCTGCTGCTTGATAAACTTGGGAGCCTGAGGAATTTTGAGTGCTAATAATTCCAAGATTTTAGAAGCACAGCTGCATTTGAAAGTCTGTAAAAATTGCACTGTAGTAACCCATTTTCTCCTCTGGCTTTCTCATTAAATTTTCTTAATATCAAACTGGTCATTTTTTATTTTTGTCTCATGGGCCACTCTGTTCTACAAGGGCCATACTTCCTGCTTAGTTGATCCTCTGTAGAACTTCCAAGTCATTGCGTCTTCTCTATTTGAGTCTTTAGAATGAAACTTGCCTCCTGCAAACACTTCTATTTGATCAAATTAACAGTAAAACCTAGAAAAGCTCAGAAGACACCTCTCTTCAAAGATAATTGTGTTAGGATTGCTTCTTTTTTAAAAAAATGTTTATTTATTGATTTGACTGCCCCAGGTCTTAGTTGCGGCATGTGGGATCTTACGTTGCAGCATATGAACTCTTGGTTGTGGCATGTGGGATCTAGTTCCCTGAGCAGGGATTGAACCTGGGCCCCCTGCATGGGGAGCACAGAGTCTTAGCCATTGGAACACCAGGGAAGTCCCAAGGTTGCTTCTTTCTGATGAGAGCTAAATTTGGAATCGAACCCTATACACCGTATCTCTGAGCAAGCTGGTAAGCAACTCAGATGTGCTGTTGAGAACTCAAAAAAAAGAGTATGCACTCCTCCATCTATAGGATTCTCTAGACAAGAATACTGGAGTGGGTTGCCTTGCCTTCCTCCAGGGGATCTTCCCAATCCATGGATCGAACCCATGTACATCTCCTGGATTGGCAGGTGGGTTCTTTACCCCTAGCGCCACCTGGGAAGCCCCAGATATTTGAGTCCATACTAAATATGTTTGGAACTGTATCCTTTCAGAACTTTAGGGAAAGTACAGTTGGCTTCAGAAAAGTGATAACATTGAAAAAAAGCAGTGTGGCTAAAAATTAGAATTGGTGCCAGCCACTTAGGGAGCATTAGCCACCCCTGAATCCGGTTACCACTACTGTAAGTTCAGAAGCCATAGTGAATAACCGGCCCATCACACCTGGCACCATTGTCTTTTTAGACCACCTGAGCATGCAGTGAACACATGAAAGGTTGCCATTGCCTATGGAAGCTTTTTTAGAAAACGCGAGCTCACTGGGTGCCCCACAGGCCCCTCATAGCATCCAAATTACATTTGGAGAATGGAACGTTTAACTACCTGCCATTTTAAGCTGCTGCTGCCAAGGAACCTCTGTCCTGAGGCTGCTTCGGGGAGACATCTGCAAGGTCTAAAGGGTGTCTCTCTTTCAACCTATCAATTAGGAAAAGAGCAGAGGGAGATGTGATAGATTACATGGCCCTAAGATGGATCGCTCTGAAAAATCTCATATTGGCAAGAGTAATTCAAATTGCCAGGAATCCAAACTTTGCCGTGTGACAGCCACAGAAGTCTGACGGGGTTTGACTGGTTTATCCTGCTAAATGAAGCCGCTGAGATGACTGTCGTGGGGTGATTGATAAAGTGCATAAATCTTAACTATGGAAAAAAGAGAAGATGAATCGACACACACATAGATTGGAAATGTAATGAAACCAAATTGAAGATACCAGGACTTCCTAATATAGTACACGAAAACAATGCCCTATTTAGTGTTCCTCATGGGTCCCATTCCATTGGCCTCGTTTTGCAAATGACCGGGAGGACATGTTTGGTTTTCATTTTTCTCGCATAAGAGACCTAAACTGGCAACAGAGCAAGAAAATAAATAATAATGACAACATAGTGAATACATGCCTCTGGTATTTATCATTTATTATTTATTTCCCTCGTGTTAATGGAGCTTGGAGAAAAAAAAAGATGGCTTCTGCTTCCCTCCAAGCTGCTACTGAATGCTGTTAGTGATCATATGCAAAGTTATGGTAGTTTTCAAAGTAATTAGAACCCCAAGCAAATAAACACTAAATGGGCTCTCATCTTTGAAGTTATTTTTTCTAACTAAATAGCTCTGTTCTGCTATAATTATATACTAGTCATTATAAAATTAAAAATCATTTTAAGTGAATGAATGCTTTTTTAAGAAGCATTTGTTTCTTGCTAATTATTACCAGCTAATTATAGTTTATGATGGTCTTCAAGAAATCTGAAATCACTGCCTTTAAGCCCTAGTCCCCAATGGTTGCAAATTTCAATTCCAGAAAGAAAAGAAAAATGATGGAGAAGAGGGTCCAAAGCAATGAAAATCTAAATTTTCACGACTTTGAAAATATCTGACTTTCTGAAGGTCATCACAGACAGATGGCATGAAAAAAGCTTTGTCTTGTGGACCAGCACTTCTAGAAGCACTACTGGAAGCTAACTGTGACCTTTGCATGTTAATTAATGTCTCTAAGCTTCAATCTTTGCATTTTTGAAATGAGGATAATATCTACCTTGCAGCATTGTTTTGAGGATTAAAGATAATGTCTATAAAATTTTTAGCACAGGAACTGGTATCATAATTAGTAGCTATTATTATTAGCATCGTTTATCATCATTTATGTTTTTTTTCATGCTAAGAAAATTTACTACTGCTCAGAGGCCCAAGCTTGGTCTTTAGGACAGCCAGTCCTTGGCTTCTTGTGACAATGTTGCTTTCAGTGGCAAATTAGTTTCTACCAAAAACATGGCATTTAAGTTAAACAATCTGGAAACGTGTCAGTTTCCCATGTTATTTTTCTTCCTTTTGGGGCTAAAACCAGAAGAATGGTGGGAAGAAAGTGACTGTACAGGGCACATGATTTATGAGGGGCTTTCCCGTGAACCAGCAAGTTCTGGAAAGCCCACCAGTCATAGTTTCATGCAGGTCCACACTTTCTTAATATCTCCCGAGGACAATAAGGAAAATAAATAAGAAGGGTAAACAGCAATAACAGAAAATCAAACAGGCTTCCCTGATAGCTCAGTTGGTACAGAATCCACCTGCAATTCAGGAGACCCCAGTTTGATTCCTGGATCAGGAAGATCCACTGGAGAAGGGATAGGCTACCCACTCCAGTATTCTTGCCTGGAGAATTCCATGGACTGTATAGTCCATGGGGTCGCAAAGAGTCAGACACGACTGAGTGACTTTCACTTTCAAACTGAGAAATAAGACAAACCCCTACAGATAAGCCCAAGTTCTCTCTCTCTTTACTCTATTACAAAGTAATACCATGAGTTAAACAGGTTAATAAAACCTGGGTACCGGGTGTTTTGGGAGGGAGGGAGAGGTGATGAATGTCACTTTTGGGGTTTCCCTCTATCTCCCAGCACTGTTCCAACTGTCTCCATCAGAAAGCTCTTTCCTTTTACTGACCTTAGCTCTTTGCTTTGACTTCTCATTTCTCATTTTGTTGTTGACATAGAGAACATTCTTCCTAGCTCCTGGGTTTCCAAGGACTAACTTTGCTGCTCTCTGCTCTTTAGTCGCTCACTCGAGTCCAAGCCTTTTTGCCCCCCTGGACTGTAGCCCACCAAACTCCTCTGTGCATGGAATTTCCCAGGCAAGAATACTACAGTGGGTTGCCATTTCCTTCTCCAGGGGAATCTTCCCGATCCAGCAATAAAACCCGCGTCTCCTGCTTGGCAGGTGGACTTTTACCACTGAGCCACCTGGGAGGCCCTGAGTTTGCTGATGGTTCCTTATATCCCAGGCACTGAAAATGCTTCACATGTGTTATCCTAATTAATCCTCAGAACAACTCAGTATTACAGTTGAGGGGCAGAAAAAAAAAAGTGACCTCTTTCAAGTACGTGAGATCAGGCTACCTTCCTAGCTATGACATGGTGGGTACAGATTGGTAATTCCAGGTGAAATATTCACCAGAGAAACCAAATTTTCATCTAAGTATAGATGATACAAAGGGCACTGGGGCTATGATTCCTCAGTCTGACTTCTCCAAGCTCCCTCAGTGCAATGTGTCTAGTTCTTCTGGTGTGTAGTTGTTGATCAAGAGACACAAATATGGGACCTCCCTGGCAGTCCAGTGATTAAGTCTGTGCTTCCAGTGCAGGGGAACTAAGGATCCCACACGCCATGTGGTGGTTTAGTCACTGCTAAGCTGCTGCTAAGTCACTTCAGTCGTGTCTGACTCTGTGCGATTCCATAGATGCAGCCCACCAGGTTCCCCCGTCCCTGGGATTCTCCAGGCAAGAACACTGGAGTGGGTTGCCATTTCCTTCTCCAATGCATGAAAGTGAAAAGTGAAAGTGAAGTCACTCAGTCGTGTCCAACTCTTAGCGACCTCATGGACTGCAGCCTACCAGGCTCCTCCATCCATGGGATTTTCCAGGCAAGAGTCCTGGAATGGGGTGCCATCTAGTCATGTCCAACTCTTTGTGACCCCATAGCCTGCCAGGCTCCTCTGTCCAGGGAATTCTCCAGGCAAGAACACTGCAGTGGGTTGCCCTTCCCTTCTCCAGGGGATCTTCCTGATCCAGGAATCGAATGCAGGTCTCCCACAATGCAGACATATAACTGTGGAAGACCTATAGGCACAGCCCCAAAAATTTAATAATAATAAAATAGTGTTTATTAAAAGAAAAAGTCACAAATCCAACTGACTTTCATGCATGCTTTCTTCCTTCCTCCTTGGAGCCATACATTTCTTACAGCTTCCTGGTCCCAGTACTCTGACTTCCCGGTTAAAAGGAGAGAGAGAACCTTGCCAGGTTATGACATATCCCCTCAGGAGTAACGGAAGAACATGCTGTCATTTCAATGGAATA
Source organism: Bos indicus x Bos taurus (assembly GCF_003369695.1). Classification (NCBI taxonomy): domain Eukaryota; kingdom Metazoa; phylum Chordata; class Mammalia; order Artiodactyla; family Bovidae; genus Bos; species Bos indicus x Bos taurus. The sequence goes on from NC_040089.1 coordinate 46,272,144, forward strand.
AGGGTGTGGTAGTGTTGGCCTTTATTATTTTTCTTAAAGATACTGGAAAGAAAAAAAAGGTTGGATGTTTTTCAGAGGAGAGATTGATGGGAGACAGGAAACCATACTGAGATGAATTGAATGCCCCCCGCAAAAAAAAGACAAGAAAAATTGCCCTTCCTAACTGCATCTCATTCCGAAGAGTCCAACACAGCTGTCTAACATATGCTTCTCCCCACCCACCAAACTCAAGCACCAGTAATACAACCAGCCGTGCTGTGTCTTTCTCCAAGTATCAAACACAGATTCTCACAGGATCAGATTTTTATAATAATTTTCTAATAGTAAGAGCTACTGATTTGTACACCCACTCTGTGCCAGATATGGAACTAGGTCCCATTCAGTCCCTGCAGTAACTCTGAAATTGGTAAACTTTTATTCCTAGCTTACAAGAAAGCCAAGACTAAACAAGTTTAAGCAAATTGTTGCTGACATGTAGTTTGTTGTTCAGTCACTAAGTCATGTCCAGCTCTTTGCAACCCCCTGGACTGCAGCACACCAGGCTCCCCTGTCCTTCACTATCTCCCAGAGTTTGCTCAAATTCATGCCCATTGAGTTGGTGATGCCATCCAACCATCTCATCCTCTGCCACCCTCTTCTCCTTTTGCCTTCAGTCTTTCCCGGCATCAGGGTATTTTCCAATGAGTTGGCTCTACACATCAGGTGGGTAAAGTATTGATGCTTCAGCATCAGTCCTTCTAATGAATATTCAGAGTTGATTTCCTTTAGGATTGAGTGGCTTGATCTCCTTACAGTCCAAGGGGCTCTCAACAGTCTTTTCCAGCACCAGAATTTGAAAGCATTGATTCTTTGGTGCTCAGCCTTCTTTATGGTCCAATCCTCACCTCAGTACATGACCACCAGCAAAACCATAGCTTTGACTACAGAGATCTTTGTTGGCCAAGTGATGTCTCTGCTTTTAATATACTGTTTAGGTTTGTCATAGCTTTCCTCCCAAGGAGCAAGCATCTTTTAATTACATGGCTGTAGTCACCATCTACAGTGATTTCTGGAGCCCAAGAAAATAAAATCTCTCAGTGCTTCCACTTTTTCCCTTTCTGTTTGCCATGAAGTGATGGCACCAGATAGCATTATCTTAGTTTTTTCAATGTTGAGTTTTAAGCCAACTTGTTCACTCCCTTCTTTCACCCTTATCAAGTTAGAAATGGGATATCTGGTATCGAAACTAAGCCCCACTGTCTTTCAAGACTGGCCATTTCTACTATGCCTCGTTGTCAGTAACAGGACAGAATAGGGAACAGGGTTTTAAGAAAATCTGTTTGATAACCCAGTAACTCAAAGAAATAGCATTCGTTTCTATTCTTTTAATGGCAACATTTAGAGTTCATTAAATACAATAAACCTTCAAACTGTTCTATGGCTTTTCTGCTTACCTATTTCTTTTTTTAAAAAAAAAATTGTGTCCTCCCTGATATTAATATGATCACCATAATAAGAGGACTATTGGTTCTCTCGTGGAAGGTTGATTCAAGACTTGAGTACCCACAGCACATTTTGGGCAAAATGGATTTACAAAACACTCAGAGTTTGGAGATCCAGTCCAAAAATCCACGCCTTCAGCCAGTAGTTCAGGCTCTTTCTTGTGACCATTCCTGAACAAACATGGCTAAGAGCAGAGAAACTGAATAAGGAATCAGCAGGAACATGCCTGAGTAGAAAAGAATATGGCATTTAGAGGGAATGTGGGGCAGATCATTTATCTCTGCCTGGGATCATGTAGTTCCCAACAACAGATGAATTTTTGTCCACTGTTTCTCCAAGATTCTCCTATAGCCTGATTTCTAGAAAACAGTTATGTGAGTATCCATATGTCACCTCTGGCAATTGTAAGAGAATTTAATGAATTTTTATAACATCATTTCCAGGCAACTTTGATGTTCCATTTTGGTCTAAATAGTGTAAGAGGGATTATTTCAAATTCCTTATGGATGAAGATTGGCGGGAACAGGGATACATCAGGCAATCAGAATCACTCATTTGTCAATCTAATTGTGCAGATGTTCAAAACAGGATATGCTGATTCTTGTCCAATGCCATGTGAAATTTTATGGAATCATATTGCTTGAAGGGAAGTTATGAGGTCATGCTAGCCAGTTCTGCCTCAAGCCACATACACAGCAAACCTTAACTGTTAAACATGAAGAGAGTAGCTTATTGTTTCATCTCTCTTTAAGAAAGGAAAGAAACCTGGAGCTTTCTTCATTTTATCATAAAGGGGGCAAAAAGTGATCATCAGGGTTGCCCATAATGAGTCTAAAGATGTATATTTGGAAAGGCTTCATTTAATAATCTTTGGTGGATAGAAGGTTTGGCAGTCTTTTAAAGTCATGTATATGTTACCCATTTTCTTGACATGAAGTCTATGATTCATAGTCATCTTTGTTCTTTGAAAATGAACTCACACACCTTCCAGAATGTGATACATTTTACTTTAGGGTGCCTGCAGGCATCTACCGACCAGAAGCCACTGTGTCTCCATGTTGGAATTTATGGATGGAAACATTCTGTATTAGGGGAATTTTCTGAGTCAAACTCCCAGACAGTGAGAAGAAAACCCTACTCTCCAACCCCAGGACAATCCCTGTTCCATATTTACGTACACATTCCACATTCATCTCCTCTGTTTATACATTGGCTATTTGAAATCTTTATTCATTCTGTTTCTAACCTCCCCCCACCCCAATCTCTCCAACTTCTAGCCATACAAACAAGTACGAGGGGAAACCCTTTCTCTTCACAGAAGGCTCATCACTGGAGTCTAAGATGTACCTCTCTTCCCTAGAGTTCAGTACTTGAGGTTCTTACTCAAGTTCAGGTTAGTTAGTATTAGTTCAGGTGTGGCCAACAGCTTCGTTTCACATGCCAGTTCGGATTGGGTGAGGCTGATTAGACAAAGATTACAAGGCCACTTATCTGTGAGGAGAATGTGGTGACAGGTTAGCAGCATCTTTCATGAGTATGGATATGGGAATAGAATATCTGCACTATAAATGTACCCTTCCAAAACTCACTCATAAACACCTAGAGAATAAGAATCTCTTACTTTGTATTTTAAATACTTTGCATACCTGGTACAGTTCTGACATCAGGAATGAATTCTAAATGAGCCTAGAAGGCAATATCTTATTTTTACCCAAAGATAACATTGTCTCTAAAAGCACCAGAGAAGGAGTACTGTGTACTTTTTTCCATGACTCTCAGCCAAGTATCAGAATAAAGTGAAATTCCACATGCAGCCATACTTAGAAGTAGATTTTAGTTGTGATACTTCTGGGCCCTTTGGAATTTTTATTGTTTGTAAAAAAATCCACGAGAGCAATTGTCCAGCTCCTTCTACCTGATACCTAATTCGGGCTGAAATGATAGGCCTACTGGAAAAAATCTTAAAAATAAAAATATGTATCTGGCTGATATAAAAATGAAATAAATGTTCAGGGTGCTGCTGCTGCTAAGTCACTTCAGTCATGTCCGACTCTGTGCAACCCCATAGACGGCAGCCCACCAGGCTCCCCCGTCCCTGGGATTCTCCAGGCAAGAACACTGGAGTAGGTTGCCATTTCCTTCTCCAGTGCATGAAAGTAAAAAGTGAAAGTGAAGTCGCTCAGTTGTGTCTGACTCTCCGTGACCCCATGGACTGCAGCCTACCAGGCTCCTCCATCCATGGGATTTTCCAGGCAAGAGTACTGGAGTGGGGTGCCATCGCCTTCTTCAAAATGTGCAGGGAACCACAGCTAATGAAAGTAGCTCACACGATAAAAATAGTCATATTTGCTTTGAAAACCCGCATTGAATTTCTGGAGGGAACAACCTGGTGGTGTTGACTGAAGCATCTAAATCCTGATCCCTCTCCAGTTTCGGCAGATTCCCAAAACATTGGAGGTTCATTCTCATTTCAAAAAGAATAAAAAACTCCCCTATAGTTACAGAACTTATTGCCAGGGTTAATTGGAATTTTAACTTCAACAACTTCTGGAGGCTTCAAGCAAAATATTGTACATGTGAAAGGCAAGAGAAATAAGTTGTAGGAAACTGACAGGTTGGGTTTACACAGAAGTTTCCCTTTCTTTGGAGGAAAGCTCTTGAGCTGATCGAAGAAATAGGCAGCTGCCAGGGCCCAGCTTTTAATCTGTTCAGCAGACAACCTTCCCTAGCCTATATAGAACACATCAAAGGGAGAGACAGCCTTTGCCCACCTTGAACCTTATGCTCTTAGGAAAATGGGAAGAACAATGGACTTATTATTGGAGAAGGCAATGGCACCCCACTCCAGTACTCTTTCCTGGAAAATCCCATGGAGAGAGGAGCCTGGTGGGCTGCAGTCCACAGGGTTGCTAAGAGTTGGACACGACTGAGCGACTTCACTTTCACTTTTCACTTTCTGCATTGGAGAAGGAAATGACTACCTACTCCAGTATTATTGCCTGGAGAATCCCAGGGACAGGGCAGCCTGGTGGGCTGCCATCTATGGGGTCGCACAGAGTCGAACACGACTAAAGAGATGTAGCAGCAGCAGTGGCAGTATTATTGGGTTGGCCAAGAAGTTTGTTCAGATTCTTCCATGAAAAACCTAAACAGACTTCTTGGCCAACCCGATAGAAGCCCCCAGTTTGAGTTTTGACTTCCCCAGTGGCTCAGGAGTAAAGAATTCACCTGCAATGCAGGAGATGCGGGTTCAATCCCTGGGTTGGGAAGATCCCCTGGAATAGGAAGTGGCAGCCCACTCCACTATTCTTGCCTGGAAAATCCCATGAACAGAGGAACCTGGTGAGCTACCGTCCGTGGGGTTTCAAAGAGTCGGACTAAGCACACACATGCACGGTGTAGGTTTCTTCAAGACAGCTGACATTGAACATGTAATATAGCCAGTTTAAACATTGACTTCCTCTCTGGGGAAAAAAAAACAAACAAACTGTTTTTGCTTACACCACAGGGTTGAGATGGTCAGATAAGAAAATGGAAGTGAAGACTTCCCTGGTAATCCAGTGGTTAAGAATCCACCTGGCATTGCAAGGGACATGGGTTCAATCCTGGGTCCAAGAAGATCCCACATGCTGTGGGGCAGCTAAACTCATATGCTCTAGAGCCCAGGACCTGCAGCTACTGAGTCCATGTGCCCTAGAGTGTGTGGTCTGCAACAAGAGAAGCTATTGCAGTGAGAAGCCCCTGCACCGCAACTAGAGAATAGTCCCCACTCTCTGCAAGTAGAGAAAGCCTCTGCGCAACTGTAAAGCCTCCAATTAAAATAAATAAATAAATTTTAAAAAATAAGTAATAAGTAAAAAGACCCAGCACAGCCAAAAATAAATAAATGATATTTAAAAAAATAGAAAATGAAAGTGAAAGGACCTGATAAACTGTAATCAAGGCAAATCATGCTGTTACCATCCGGTGTCACTCAGCTCCTAGTTGGTTACCCCTGTCTAAACAACTTGCCTTAAAACAGAGTTATTAAAGTCTTTCTGGTGTTGACCTCGCTTCTGCCAAAAATACCTGAAGCATGCAACGCCTGTGTATAACTTGTGGCTTTCTGTACTAGATGGTGGGAGAGGAGATAGACTTTGAAATGACACTGCACTACCCCCCCACTCAGTGCGACCCATAGCCTTTCATGTAGAAAAATGCATGATGAGCGCATCTTAGGGAGGATAGAGGAGATGTGGGTGTAGAAATTGAGGAAGGGTTTTCAACTATCCCTGGAGTCATACTCAGTAAGGGGTCTATTGAGTCACACTAAAGGCATCTACATATAAGGCCACCATGACTAAAGCTACTTAGAACCCTGCCAGCTTCTTTGGGGCCCAATGGCCACCCAGTGCAGGTTTCTAAACTATTTCTAGATGTATCATGTTTACAGAAACAACTGCCATGTAGACGGCATATCCCCTTTTCTCTCCAGTCTAGAGCTTATCCCTTTATGCCAAATATCAGCAGTTCCTTAAAATGTCTAGTGTGTATTGGGATGCATGCGTGCTCATTCGTGTCTGACTCTTTGTGACCCCATGGACTGTAGCCCCACCAGGCTCCTCTGTCCATGGGGTTCTCCAGGCAATAATACTGGAGTAGGTAATCACTCCCTACTCCAGGGGATCTTCTGATGACCGAACCCGTGTCTCTTGCCTCTCCTGCATCGGCACGTATTCATTCAGCTGATGTGTACTGTTTACCTGTCACAGCTTCCGTGCTAGGAACTGATGATAAAACAGTGAGCATGTCAGAAGGAGTTACTGTCACATAGCATTTTCACCCCTAAGCCCACCACCACTACACACAGGGAGGCCCTTGAACAAGGGGCTTCTCTGATGCTGCATTTTTAAAGAACACTGGATTCCAGGTCTCCACTGAACCTCAGTTCTTTCTCTCTTACTAACTCACCATGTCACCTTTCTCATTCTCCATTTCCTAATCTGTGAAATTAGAGGCTGAAATGAGTTCTCTTTGGACCCTTTTGATTCTAGAATAACCTGCTTTCCTGGCCTTAACAGAACATGTGCTTCAACTGCCGTGTCTGTTGGAAAATTATATTTGCCCTACTAGCACCACTGCCAGTTTCTGATATTGAATTTAGAGAATATGTTGAGTTTGAACAATACAAGGTGTCCAGGCACACATAGGTGCTGCTAAGACTATGCTGAGGATATGATCACTACCGCAGGCCAAAAGCAGGGCAGCCTTGCAGCTTCCGCTCGGGGCTCCTGAACGTACACTGGTGCCACTTAAAGGAAAAGCGTGGAACCACCTGCCGCTGTGCAGGTGGCTGACATAGCTGGCAATTATTAAGAACTGTTATTTCTAGAGAACCTCTCCCACCAAAGTGCTTGGGGCACAATACATATATAGTCGTACAACTGAGATAAGTCTCAGTTGCCTAATGAGAAAATTACCTCCTGTCACCATTTATGTGTGTTCCCTAGAAGCTAGGTTCAAACCAGTTTCTCCTCATTTCTGAAGAATGCTTGAGCCTTTTCTTTCCCTTCTGCTGCTGCTTGGAGTAGGCTTTTGGAAGGAAATCTGTGTTTTCTTTCTCCTAAGCTTGATGGGCCAGGGTCACAGTCCCCTCAGGATCACTAAATATTATCATCATCCTGGCTGTCACCGTGTTTATACTGAGAGCTGTAATCACCAAATCCCCAAGAGGTATTGAAACAGGAGGGAAGAGGGACAGGGCACATTATTCTTTAAAAGAATAATATAACCATAGGACATGACAAAAACTGGCTAGAACCAACTAGGTCCAAGATGGCAAAAGACCTTGAACTTCATTGTATGCTCACTGTAATTGTTGTTGCTTAGTCGCTAAGTCGTGTCCAGTTCTTCATGACCCTGTGGACTGTAGCTCACCAGGCTCTTCTATCCATGGGATTTCTCAGGCAAGAATACTGGAGTGGGTTGCCATTTCCTTTTCCAGGGGATCTTCCCAACCCCAGGGATCAAATCCAGGTCTCCTGCTTGACAGGCGATGAGCCACCTGTGAAGCCCCCAACATTAGCTAACGACATGCCCACTAGCACCGTGACTGTTTAGAGCTAACCATAAAACGCCAAAAGTGGCAGTGACCCAATTCCTAGAAAGGCTCCTGAGGCCGTTGGAATAATCCTCCTACTCGTTAGCTTAGGAAATTACCCAGCTCATAAAAACCAACCATGCCATATTTCAGGGTCTCTCACCTTCTGAGATGGCTCACACCCTTTCTTATGTTTCTTTCTAGATAAATCCACATCTTACCTATCACTTTGTCTCCCATTGAATTCTTTCTGCAATGAGACATCAAGAACCTGAGCTTCCTTAGGTCCTAAGACCAGGTGTGTGATCTCAAATAAAAGACCGTGGATTCGAGTCCCAATCTGAGTTGCATGGTTTCAGTATCAATGATGACAATATTATCCTTGATTCTATCCCAAACTCATTTATCTCTGCCCTTATAGCATTAGAGTGGACAGTGCAGCTAATTGGACATGAGCTCAGTGCACTTTGAGTGACTGCAATCCTCTCTGAGTTGCTTGGCTACAAAATGGCACTAGGAAAATGTTTTGCATTTGTTTAACATCATAAGGACTGGACTGAAAGGTATATTTTGACTAAGAATGAGGACATTGTGCTATCATTTACATAGGGATTTGCTTTTGGTATTCCTTGTTGAGCTAAAGAAAACGTTAAGGCTATTGATTTCATGGTTGATCTGGGCACTCACAGCAGAATAAAGCCTAGAAGCATTTATTATGCTCCCCGCATCGCCATCATGAAATTAACAAGAAGGCCCAGTGCCATGTGGCCAGGGAAACAAATTACAAAGGTCAACTGAGAATCTCAGTGGTGTCATTTAGGAGGGAATCACTGGCAGATATGAAATTTGCCAACGTTAAGTCACGTGTGTCTGTGTGTTTAAATATGTGGTTGTCTGTGCTCTAGTTGTTTGCTTCCCTAACTACCTCTTTGGGGAAATGAATGCCATAGGACCAAGCTGTCCATTTCCCCCTGGCTGCCCCCAAAATGAAACAAATCTCAGACACACAGGGAGAATAGAATTATGCTGCATGGAAATCAGCAAAATGCATCAAATATGCACGTCCAGATTACACTATTAAAATAGACTTTTTACTTATTCCCTCTTACTTATTTAAAGCACTGACGATGCATGCCACAGTGTCAGAACAAGGAAGTGGTAGGAGGATTAACCATTTCAGTTTTGTGTCTGATAGCCATAGACTTGGCTACAGGTCACAGCATAATTCAAATGTGAACCAAAAATGAGTGATTAAAATCATTTAAAAAGATACAGTGTTTGCATCACTTCTCACGTAACCACTTCTTATTAGAGTTAATCATAAGCATTAGTGAGAAGATGCTCATGTATGATTATTGCCTAATATTAAAATACATAAAGGCACACCCCCGTTTGATCTAGATTTCCATTCCAATTAAAAGCAAGGGGAGGTGTTAGGATATTTTTCTTTTCATGTGTACTCTGTTGGTAATAAAGGGCTATTGGTCTGATCAGTAGGTCTTAAAATAATAACACTAACACCAGCTGATTGTAATTTGTATTTCAGAAAAATAGTTGTTATACGTTCCATCACGTGGAGGGAAAAAAATTGTCAGGGGTGAGCACTTTTGAGCTTTTTGATCCCTTGGAATTCATCTTCATTTTTGCACTGGAGGCTGAAGCGGCCGCAGACCCAGATGTGCAGTTGATTTTTGTTCAATTTCAACTCTTTGGGGAAAATTACACAGAATTGCGTAATTTTTTTCTTAAATGCCCAGATTATGTAAACACACCCTTTTCATTCTAATAAGAAAGCTAGAGCCACCCACTGGGAGAGCATGCTAGTACCTTTTTCCTCTAAATTGTATTTGGGAGCAAATCTTGAACAAGAAAGAGTTTAGATCCTTTTATAACCTGGCATGTGACAACATCTTATGAGCCACTTTGCAGATACACTTGGCCATATATGATGAAACATTGCACTTGGCTTTCCGTCAGTTTATACTGCCATGTTTGTCTCTTTGATCATGTATGAAACCTCAGAATAGACAACTTACTGGACATAGTTTTGCATTTGCGTTCACTGAACTCTAAATTATAGTGATCCAAACTTTAACGCCTTTCCATATGACTTGAGGGCTTCCCTGGTAGCTCAGAGGGTAAAGAATTTGCCTGTAATACATGAGACCGGAGTTCAATACCTGGGTCAGGAAGATCCCCTGGAGAAGGAAACGGCTACCCACTCCAGTATTCTTGCCTGGAGAATTCCATGGACAGAGGAGCCTGGCGGGCTGTACAGTCCATGGGGTTGCAAAGAGTCAGACATGACTGAGTGACCAATAATTTTTTTTTTCTTATGGCTTGAGAGTAAGCTTTTTCTGGATATGTTGCTTTCAACCTGGTCTTGAATAGAAATGGCTCTGTTCCACTGGTAAGGCAGCCACTGATCAATGAAAAAGGGCCCATGTACGGTCTTTATGCTTTGTTCTCCATGCTGCCTGCATGCAGGAACTTTCTTGGATCCACTTTAGACATTCAAATTCAGCTAGGAAAAAGGGGGACTTGTGGAAAGACAGAAAAAGAGAGCCTTTTCCTCAGCTCTTTGCCTGTGGTAAATTCCACAGTGATAAAGCAGGAAATTAAATAAGATTAGTTTATCTATGGCATTAGATTTGGCAAGGTTGCCTCCAATAATACTGTAGGCTTAGCCTGCAGAACTACGTGGGCTCTTGCATAAACAGATATGTGTTTCATGAGAATTAGAATGGAAACTAACATCAAGAGATTTTATGGAAGGCTTAATTACCCTCAGAGGCTTGAAGAGTATGAATTATGAGATATTTGGTCAAAAGTAAAAATGGTAATTAAAAATTGCTTGACATTAGGACCCAAACAAAGGTTTGCTTTGAAAGCATTTGTTTATGTTATCATTGTTTGCTTTCCCACAATCTGGTCTCTTTCTGGAGTCAATAAATACCACGTTTGCTAACAGAATGAGTGCTAGCAATTAGCAGAGTTCCAACCAACGCCGGGTAAATAGCTGCATTGTTTGCTTTGAAAATTACCAGTGAAAAACTAACCAGAATTGTTTTTACCAGTTCTGAAAAGAATCTCTCAGAGCTCTTTATTTGGGGAAAAAGTAGCAAGAGTCAGGATAAAGGGCATGGACTCTGGGATTCAATAAGCAAGAGTTTGAATCCCAATTCAGTAAGTTAATAATCTCAAAACGTGGTCTCAGGTACCTCATCTATAAAATGAGGGTACTAATAAAAATTCTCCAATGGAGTCACGATAAGGATTAAATAAAGTGAGTATTAAAAGTTTTATACATAGTGGAAGGGAAAGCATCTCATTAGGGTTAATCCTTTTTGTTTCCTTGATCCCTAAATAATATCATTTCGAGTAGAATTCTGCAAATTTTGTAGGAGACATTCAAGTCAAATCTATTTGTTTATCCCTATTGTGCTAGGCCTGCATAAACCTGTCAAAACAACATAAGGGAATGAGTGTGTTGGAACCAAAGCCTGGGATTTCATTTCTAGCTAGATGAATGACCAGATATTTAGAGAAAAGCCTTCCCAGTCTGCATTTAAGCACGCTGGATGATGATAGATTGATAGATATAGAGATACAAAATCAGGAAACATCCAGAAAGCTCTACTTCACAGGAGTAAGCAAGTCCTGCAGCTGGCACTTGTGGTCTAGGTTTAGAGCTACGCACTTGTGAGGAAAGGCGGAGTGGAGTTAAAATCTGGACTCTGAGCATATTGGGAAGTTGAATCAGATGTCCCTCACAAAAAGCCAAAACCTTGAAGTCCAAACATTCTCCATAGGTGAATTAGGAAAAATAAAGCCTACACCACAGAAGTCTTGCTTTCCACAACTCCCAATGGTACAGATGGCATACAGTCTAACTTCTAAGCTTGTGGAAGAAAAACTGCAGAGAGAGAAAAACTTCAAAAATCCTCAGGAAGTCAAGAAAGAAAAATGATAATAGTGGAAGTATAGAAAGAGTGGAACAGATGCCACAAAATAAAGCTGGGGAAATGAATCTAGTTATTTCAGTAGCCAAAACCAATGTGATTGTACTATCCTTCCCTACTAAAAGTCAGTAGTTATCAAACTAGATAAACACACACACACACGCTATCAGACAGAATCCAGCTATGTGTTGTTTAGAAGAGACACTGAATGGTTGAAACTAAAGATGAGAAAAAGATAGTCTAGGCAGACATTAGCCTAAATGAAACTTTCATTGATATAATAATAATATCAAATAAAAACAAAACTAAAGCCCAAAAATATGCTAGAGATATGGAGGTACATTGAATTTTCTTAAAAGTTAACATTCATCAGAAAACTGTAATAATGTTCAATTTTTATGTAATGAATAGTATAGCTTCAAATCGTAAAGACAAACTGATAGAATTACAGTGAGAAATATACAACGCCACATCATAGTAGGAAATTTTTACTTGTTGCTTTTAGTAGAATACAGAAAACTAGAACAACACAACAGATAAGCTTGACTGCGAGGACACACACAGAACAGTCTTCCAACAGCTGGAGAGCAGAAATTCCTTTGAGAGAGACCCAGAAAATTCATAAAAAATTAATCATATTCTAGGGCATACACAAAGTCTCTACAAATGTTAAAGAATCTATTAGATCACACAAAATATAAATAAATCAGTCATAAAAAGGTAAATGCATGTGTATATAAGTTTTAAAGCCCACTTTTAAATTACATGTAGATCAAAGAATGAATCATAATGGAAGTATGTAAATTAGGTGATAATATAAATAATACTTCAGAAAGTATGTGACAAGAAGCTAAAGTAATACTTAAACAAAAATTTATAGCCTTGAATGCTTATATTAGGGGAAAAAATGTACTGAGTGAATCATCAACTGAAAAATTTGAAAAAGAGCAGCAAAGTAAAGCCAGAAATACTAGCAGGGAAATTGAGATTTTAAAAAAAATGAAATAGAAAATACCAATAGAAATCATCATTACTCTTTGAAATAATGAGACTGATCACACAAAAATATTGTGTAAATAATAGATATAAAGTAATTACAAATGCACAAGAAGTCAATTAGATAAGGCAAAATTATAAACTTCTTTATGCAGATAAATTTGAAAATTTAGGTAAAATGGATAATCTAAAAATACAAATAATCAAAAGTAATTTGTGAAAAAAATAAAAATCCTGAATGATCTCATCATGAGTAAAATTAGTGAAGTTTTTTCTACTGGAAAACACTAGACAAGATTTTACTTATGAGTTATGCCAAATATTAAATTCTAAAATACATAAAATATTTTAGGCAATAGTGAAAGAAGGAGGGAATAATCCCAGACTTTTTCTACAAGGCCAATATTAACCATGGATCCAAACTTGACACAGACAGTATAAGATAATAAATTACACACAATTCAAATATCTAGAACAGTAACAGGTAAAAAGAATATTAGCAAACCAAAATAAGATTTTAAAAAGATGTATCATAAATGTGGCTTATCCCTGGAAGCACAGTCGTTGTTGCTGTTCAGTCGCTCAGTCGTGTCTAACTCTTTGTGACCCCATGGGCTGCAGCACGCCAGGCTTCCCTGTCCTTCACCATCTCCCGGAGCTTGCTCAAGCTCATGTCTTTTGAGTTGGTGATGCCATCCAACCATCTCATCATCTGTTGTACCCTCTCCTCCTGCCCTCATCCTCTCCCAGGGTTAGTCCGTTGTTAGAAAGTTATTGAATGTGATATGTCATGTCAACTGAGTAGAGAAAATCATGTATCATCTCAATACGTATAAAAAAATCATTCAGTAAAATTTTACAATTCATTCATGATAAAAATTCTCATCAAACTAGAAATAGAATGGAACTTTCTTAATCTGATAATATATTGGGTTGGACAGTTAAGTTGTTGAGATTTTTCCATAAAATGTAACAGAAAGAGCCAAACAAACTTTTTTGCCAACCCAATATATCTACTGGAGAAGGCAGTGGTCACCCACTCCAGTACTCTTGCCTGGAGAATCCCATGGACAGAGGAGCCTAGTAGGCTGCAGTCCATGGGGTCGCAAAGAGTCGGACACGATTGAGCAACTTCTTTCACTTTTCACTTTCAGGCATTGGAGAAGGAAATGGTAGCCCACTCCAGCGTTCTTGCCTGGAGAATCCCAGGGATGGGGGAGCCTGGTGGGCTGCCATCAATGGGGTCGCACAGAGTCCGACACAACTGAAGCGACTTAGCAGTAGCAGTAATATATCTACAAAAAAAAAAAAATCATATTTAATGGTGAAGTACTTTTAAAAGCCCCTTTAAAATCAGCAACAAAATGAGGAGGCTAGCTATCACTACATGTATTCAAAATACTTCGGAGGTTCTGGAGAAATATGGCTAGTGAGTAATTTGTATACCAGGAGACAGGCACCAGAATGTTCAGAACAGTTTTGATTTCAATAGCATAAAACTGGAAATTACCCAGCTATCCCTTGACTTAGATTGTTAAATCAGTCTTGACATCTTCATATAATGCCCTTCTATCACATCAAGTAAACCAATGGACCTTATCTTTATGTCTTCATATGGATAAGTAGTGTTGAACAAAACTAATCACAGAAGAATGCATATATTAGTATCATTCCATTTACATGAAGTGTACATAAAATTTAGAAACAGGCAAACTGTCATGTATTTTTATATGCTAAACACTGTTCTTTTTTGTTAATTTTTAAATGTTTATTTTATATTGGAGTATAATTGATTAAGTTACTTTCAAATATACAGCTGAATGATTCAGTTATACATATATTGATACATGTATCTATTCTTTTTCAAATTCTTTTCCCATTTAGGTTATTACAGAATATTGAGCAGAGTTCCCGGTGCTATACCATAGGTCTTTGTTGGTTATCTATTTTAAGTATAGCACTGTGTACAAAATACATATATAAACTATAAAGAAAAATAAGGTACTAACATTCAGAATTTTGGTTACATCTGAGGGGAGCAGAGGAGATGAGCTTAGGGAAGGGCTTATGTACAGTTTTCTGTATCTTAAGCTTTTAAGAGGTACGCAGTTCAGTTCAGTCACTCAGTCGTGTCCGACTCTTTGCGACCCCATGAATCGCAGCACGCCAGGCCTCCCTGTCCATCACCATCTCCCGGAGATCACTCAAACTCACGTCCATCTAGTCGATGATGCCATCCAGCCATCTCATCCTCTGTCGTCCCCTTCTCCTCCTGCCCCCAATCCTTCCCAGCATCAGACGCTTTTCCAATGAGTCAACTCTTTGCATGAGGTGGCCAAAGTACTGGAGTTTCAGCTTTAGCATCATTCCTTCCAAAGAAAACCCAGGGCTGATCTCCTTTAGAATGGACTGGTTGGATCTCCTTGCAGTCCAAGGGACGCTCAAGAGTCTTCTCCAACACCACAGTTCAAAAGTATCAATACTTGGGTGCTCAGCTTTCTTCACAGTCCAACTCTCACATCCATACATGACCACAGGAAAAACCATAGCCTTGACTAGAGGGACCTTTGTTGGCAAAGTAATGTCTCTGCTTTTGAATATGCTATCTAGGTGGGTCATAACTTTCCTTCCAAGGAGTAAGTGTCTTTTAATTTCATGGTTGCAGTCACCATCTGCAGTGATTTTGGAGCCCCCAAAAATAAAGTCTGACACTGTTTCCACTGTTCCCCATCTATTTCCCATGAAGTGATGGGACCAGATGCCATGATCTTCGTTTTCTGAATGTTAAGCTTTAAGCCAACTTTTCCACTCTCCTCTTTCTCTTTCATCAAGAGGCTTTTTAATTCCTCTTCACTTTCTGCCATAAGGGTGGTGTCATCTGCATATCTGAGGTTATTGATATTTCTCCCGGCAATCTTGATTCCAGCTTGTGCTGCTTCCAGCCCAGCGTTTCTCATGATGTACTCTGCATATTGTTATTATTAGACTCTACATTTTGTATTTTCTGTACTATATTTCATAATGTATAAAAACAAAAAATTGTATGAATGTGGGTGGAATACACATTCTTTGATATAGCGTCCTATTACCCTATCAAAGGAAGAATCTGCCTGCCAATGCAGGAGAGGCAGGTTTGATCCTCTGAAAAAGGAAATGGCAACCCACTCCAGTATTCTTGCCTGGAAAGTCCCACAGATAGAGGAGCCTGGTGGGCTACAGTTCATAGGGTTGCAAAAGAGTTGAACATGATTTAGTGACTAAACAACCACAACAACCCTATCAAAGGCATCAGTTCTGGAAACTTGCCAATTTATATATAAGACACCTCACATGGTAATCATCTAACTATTGTCCTGTGTGTTTATTTGGTTGTGGCCAAATTCTCCTCCATTATTTTTCTTCACATTCTTTTAAATCCACACTTTCATTTCTTACAGCCATAGATCCATGTCATGCAGTATTCGTAACTACATGCTCATTCAGTCATTTGGAAATTCCTTAAATTCCTAAGGTACTTCCTCATCTGTGAAGCAGAAAATGTAATACCTGTCTCAGACCAGGCCGGTGCACGTTAAACAAAGTGATTATCAGCCTGGATTTTAGTAAGTACCAAGTACATGTTAACCATTATTGATTGTTTTTGTGAAATAGAATAGTATATGTAGGGTTCCAAGAAAATGTTGCATGTGGTGTGAGCATTGAATACATCACAGTCATTCTGAGTGTCATGGATCCAGGCCTGTGTTCATTTCCCTTTGATGATCTTCCAGGGACGCTTGTGCCGACCTCCAAGGCTATACCGATTTGCATGATGCTCAGCCCTGTTTCAATAGGACACATTCCTTGAGGCAGGTTCTCTGTTTTCCCATCTGTGTGTCTGCATTGCCTGTGACAGTTTTTGCTGGGGGTGAAGGGGTCCTCAATGTTTACTGGCTTCCTTTACAGTGTACCATGTATTAGCATCTGTTCAGCAGTGACCATTACCTGGTATAGAAGCTCATCACAGGGCCTTCCTGAGGGCTTCACCCTTGGGGTCTTCTTCACTCAGAGCTTCAGACCTCCTTTTCACTCAGGTTGATTATTTTTCCATCTTCTTTGTCCAGTCAGTCATCACAGGTTCTTACCCTGAAATAAAAATTAGTGAGGAAACATGTAAAAGAAGCTACTACACGAATGACAGAAGAGATCTTTAAAAATCACTTTCATTGCAATCCCTCTTTCATACTCTTTCCTTGCATTCAAGTCATTCCCAGAATTCCAACCAATGAACCATGGTTTCTCAATTTAATAATTAGGGATATGATAACTTCTGCTCCATGTGGTTTAAACTTTAAGCTCCTATGAGCCCCATTTACCTAATAATTATATTCAGCTGATGCAGTGACTGCCTGGCCTGCTTATTGTATAAATAATTTATCTTATCTCTCCTTTATCCTTATTTGTTCTCTGTTGGTTTGCAATGTGTTCTTTTTCTCTTTAATCCAAGAAATATGTCACTGTTGTTGTCTTTTGGATTATAAGATCAAGTGTATGATCTAGCAGATTGTCAAGGATGTTCAGAGGAGACTGCTAAGAAAGACTATCTCATATGTGTCATTAATTTTCCTTTTAATGGCCAAGCTCCAGAAAAGCGCTAATTCAGCACACAGTATGTTCTGTGATTCCCTAACCTCTTGAAAAGAGACCAGATAAGAATGAGGAATGTTTCCATTTAATGTGCTATGTGTACAATGCAAAATTGGAATACAAATAAACATTTAAAAAAGAAAGATGAACAAACTCAAACAAGACCAGCCTACCCTCTGGGAATTCATAATCTAAATATGGCATACACAGAGTGAGAAAGGAGAAAAGAAAGTGGGTGGTAATATTATTGCTGACAATAATGTCCACTCAGGAAATGGAAATATATAGAGGAGTCAGCTTGTTCTTGGGCATTGATCAAAGGAGAAACCACAAACATATAGCAGGAGAGGAAAGTTGCTTGATTTCTTAACAGACTCCTGCTGATTTTATCTGGTTGCAGAGCTCGTTACCTCTGCCGCCCCAGGATTCTGGGGTGTTTTGACTAACGTTATTTGCAGTGTCCATAAACTCAAAGGAGGTTAGTGCTAAAGGGGATATGAGAGAATAGTCATGGTGCAAAAAATAAAAGAAAACAAATATACTTAGGGAGTAGAAAATTCATAGCAATTTGTGAAGCAGCCTAGTGATGTTACCATAGTAGGAAGTAGAGATGACTGCAGAGAACTGTGGAGTTCTTTCCCCTTTTCCCACCAACATCCCCGCTTAAGGCACTCACATTCTAAAAGAAAAAGTTTTTCTCATCTTTATTTCTTTAATTAATTTTTATTGGAGTATAGTTGCTTTACAATGTGGTGTTAGTTTCTGCTGCTGCTGCTAAGTCGCTTCAGTTGTGTCCGACTTAGTGCGACCCCATAGACGGCAGCCCACCAGGCTCCCCCGTCCCTGGGATTCTCCAGGCAAGAACTCTGGAGTGGGTTGCCATTTCCTTCTCCAATGCGTGAAAGTGAACCGTGAAAGTGAAGTCATTCAGTCATGTCCAACTCCTAGCGACCCCACGGACTGTAGCCTACCAGGCTCCTCTGTCCACAGGATTTTCCAGGCAAGAGTACTGGAGTGGGGTGCCATTGCCTTCTCCAGTTAGTTTCTACTGTACAGCAAAATGAATCAGCCATACATGTACATGTGTCTCCTCTTTTTTTACTTCCCTCCCATTCAGATCGCCACAGTGTCGAGTTCCCTGTGCTCTACAGTAGGTTCTCGTTAGCTATCTATTTTATACACAATATCAATAGTGTGTGTGTGTCAATCCCAGTCTCCCAATTCCTCCAACCTCCCCTTCCTCCCCTCTTGGTATCCATACATCTGTTCTCCACATCTGTGATTCTGTTTCTGCTTTGCAAATGAGGTCATCTATGTAATTTTTCCAGATTCCACATATATGCGTTAATATACAGTATTTGTTTCTGTCTTTCTGACACACTTCACTCTTTATGACAGGCTCTAGGTCTATCCATGTCTCTACAAATGATCCAATTTTGTTCCTCCTTATGGTTGAGTAATATTGCATTATATGCATATATGTACATATCGCATTGTATACATATATATACATTTATATATGTGTGTGTGTATCTTCTTTATCCATCCCTCTGTTGATGGACATTTAGGTTGCTTCCATGTCCTGGCTATTGTAAATAGCGCTGCTATAAACATCCAAAGAAATTCTTTATTGTGCCAACAACCATGCTAAATGTGTCTGCTGACCCCAGCTGACATTGAAATACCAGTTGGTGAGTCTTAACAACTCCCACTGCACAGATGAGAGATGCCTACTGTGGTAGTGGTGTGGTGGTTTTAGTCACCAAGTCGTGTCTGACTCTTGTGACACCATGGACTGTAGTCTGCCAGGCTCCTCTGTCCCTGGGATTCTCCAGGCAAGAATACTGGAGCGGGTTACCATTTCCTTCTCCCAGGGATCTTCCCAACTCAGGAATTGAACCCAGGTCTCCTGCATTGCAGGCAGATTCTTTACCGACTGAACTATGAGGGAAACCCCATTGTGGTCTTATTTACCCCAAATCACACAAACAGGGACAGAGATGCAGCTAGGATCCAGACCTGTTCATGCTGATGGGTGACTCTGCAACTTTGAAAGGAGGAATGTGCAGGGTTTTTTATGCAAACAAACAAACAAAAAGAAAAAAATGTGCTAACTGAAACAAACCAGATGAGAAGAGTATAGAAGTTTTGTAAACTCTCCCAAAGTACTGGGGTCAATAAAAGAGACCCAAAACTTGATTGAATA
This sequence comes from Bos indicus x Bos taurus, assembly GCF_003369695.1. NCBI lineage: Eukaryota > Metazoa > Chordata > Mammalia > Artiodactyla > Bovidae > Bos > Bos indicus x Bos taurus. Next base: position 46,291,495 of record NC_040089.1, read on the forward strand.
AAACATCTGGCTTCCACCTCATTGCATCCTTGTCCATATTGATCAGCTGTAATAGAGCATGACAGAGGTATTGATTGCCCGAGGCAGTTCTCAGGTATTTGGGACCTGACAGCAGCCATAGACTATCAAGAAGGCAAAGCTCCACAGAAGCCTAAAATTAGGAAGGTTAAGTGAAAGGGGACAGGGTGTTCAATATTTATATGAGCCCAGAAAATGACTTACCTGAAGCAGAATGGGCCTCATTTTTGGTCACCTGTAAGTTACAGATAAGCATACGTTGGCTACTGTCTTATAATATCTGTTGATGAAATGCCTACTTAAAGTATTTTCCTGGGCTTTCTGTAATATTGATTTCTAAAACACTCTTAAAAATAGTGAAAGCAGAGTAGATACACACTTCTACATTTGCTTCCTGCTTAAAAAAAGAAAAACACCACCAAAGAAAAATGTTAAGTGCATAAATCCTTAAGACATGGAAAGGAAAAGAGAAGATGACAGTTCACAAATGTTGGGAGCTGGAAAGCAAATGGACACATGGCAAATCTATTAGCAGTCTGAGATATTAGTATCTGAGCTAATTAAAGAAAATCAATGGAAAGTTTGAGAAATAATCAGATCCCCAGAGCCCCTCTACCTCTCCTTATAGGCAGAAGACTGCCATGCCCCCTACTCTGGCTAATGACTGAAGCTTTGTCCCTGAAAGGGGTAAAAACGGTTTCTGGAAATGGGCTACTCCAGACACGGTTGAGAGCAAAGATCCAGGAGCCTCTTCTCCAAAAAGATGAAATTAATAGAGTACCTGAAGTGTGAAACATCTTCAGAGGGTATTTAGACAAGTGGTAAAGAGTTTGAGGCTGAGCAGTGACAAGTATTTAGAAAACCAAACAAATTGAAAAACACGATATAATTGCTACCTTTCAGGAAAACAGTAGTCACACAGGAAAGAAATTGTGATAGTAGTTTACGCCCTCCTCAATTTTGTATGGCACTTAAATAGTGTGACAGTGAAAACAGTGAATACTGACTGAGTGCCAAGTCCTATATGGGGATTAAGGGGTGATGGGAAGGGTGGCAGGAGTGACAGAAGTTTATGGAGAGAGGAGAGCTAAGTGGGAAATTGACTTTTTTAAAATTTGAAAAAAAATTCAGTAGCATTGTAGATATATCATTTAGAGATATCCAGGTGAATGCCAAAATAATCAGGTAGGAGAGGAGGCAGGGAAGAGGAATATCATATCATCTTTTTTTGTTTCTCTTTTCCTCCACAAGGTCCTTTTTGCCACCTACAGGCTCTGAGTTACACAAGGGGATCTAGTTCCCTGACCAGGGATCCTGGCCACCTGCATTGGGAACTCAGAATCTTAACCACTGGGCCACCAAGGCAGTCATGATCGCAGATCTTGTAGAGCTATTCAGTTCCTTAAAATTAGGCCTAGATAATTGTGATTTAAACATCTTTATATCATATATATCCCTGGTGGCTCAGATGGTAAAGAATCTGCCTGCAATGCAGGAGACCTGGGTTCAATCCCTGGGTTGGGAAGATCCCCTGGAGAAGCGAATAGCAACCCACTCCAGTATTCTTGCCTGGAGAATCCCACGGACAGAGGAGCCTGGCGGGCTGCAGTCCATGGGGTCACAAAGAATCAGACACGACTTAGAAGCTAACACACACATTATATATAGATTCCAAACTGATTAACAAAAGTAGGATGGAAGTACGTGCTGAAAAGACAAGTTGGACTTTTGTCTCAACAGCCAAGAGTGAGGAGCAAAAAGCGTTCTACTCCTGGTCTCTGCAGACATCTTCCCCAGCAAACCACTGTGTCCACGTGCTGTTGAAGTGAAGCCTGTGTCTCAAGCTGATGAAATGACGTCCCCTCACTTAGGAATAATAGGAACCAGATGGCCTCAGCCTTCTCAGAACATCTCATTTCTAACTGCTTTTATTTATCTTACTTTTTTGGTTGTGTTTCTTTAGGACATTTTTTGATCTTGCCAATAGTAAAAATTATTTTCTGAGATTCAAAGCATTTGTAAGATGTGAATTCTCTGGAGTTTATGGGGTCTTCTTACCCACCTTTTTCTGGATAAATAAGATCTATGCCTTTTTAACGGAGAAGGCAATGGCAACCCACTCCAGTGTTCTTGCCTGGAGAATCCCAGGAACGGTGGGGCCTGGTGGGCTGCCGTCTATGGGGTCACACAGAGTCGGACATGACTGAAGTGACTTAGCAGCAGCAGCAGCATGCCTTTTTAAAAGTTTAAAAGTATGGGTTCAGTGAAGGGGTGATCACGCTCACGTACCTTAGTCTCTTGCATTGTGAAATGCCTTACAGTCTTCGATAGGGAGCTACATAGTATTTAAGCTTTTTTTGGTCTGAGGCTTTTAGTTTCATGAAAGCTATGGACTTCTTTTTCAGACAAATTCCTGTGTACAGATTTTACATGCACTTTAGGAGGTCAGAGTCCCAGAAGCCCACTCACAGACCACCTAAGTGTCCATGAACCTCTTAACAGGTCTGATCCGTATCACTTGCTCTACTAATAGATTCTAAGTAAGTGTTGAATTAAATGACTGAATGGACCCAAAGAGAGGGCCTCCAGTTCCAGCTGACTTCCTGGGTGAAAACAAGGACACATAATCATTGCACTCTTTTACGTCTTTGATTTTCCTCTTGGAGGCTGGAGAATCGGTTTCTCACCCCTGCTCTTTGGGTTCTGTCTTCCCTTGTATCATCCTCCATCCATCCTTAAAAGATATCTTCCCTACCACCTAGACTTCTGAATTTCTAGCCCCAACTTGTAAAATGTGCCATTAATAGTTTGTCTTGCCATCCTGAAATAAATAAATAATGCTCTGTTATGCCCAATTTGTTCTACTTATTCAGGGCTGCCATATGGCTTCAATGGATGTCTAGTGAAAATGTATTTAATATCTCCTACAACCTACATAAAGATGTCAAACGCCTATAATTAAAGACAGATCCTTTTTGAGATATTGCTTTACCAATTAGCCACCTGGAGCTGTCTGGCCAAGTCCTAATCAATGAGCCAGTTGTGGACACTTTTAAGATGTCTAAGTCCAAAGAAGAGTTGGGAATACGTAGCAAGTTTAGTAGTGATGAGAGCGCCAGGATAACTAAATTCAGGATGTTCTCAATGTCTAAGTGCCTCTTTGCAGACCATTTCCACTCCCTCAGGTGATCACCATTGGCAGTAACTGGGCAGCATTACCTGAGCCCTGCCCTTTGCAGAATAGTAAAACTTCCAGTGGCCATGTGAGGAGCGATATAGTAGAGGTCAGAGAAAGTACTGCAAAATTAACCTTATTCTGTAGGTGGTTTGTTCCTTTCTACAAAGGAGTTATGTCTCAAATTAAGTCCTCGCCTTGAGATGCTGTCAGGTCCATACAATTTCACCAGCATCCCCTTCCTCAGCAGTTCCCCAACCAGGTAGGAAAAGCTGAGGGGAAGGTAAACAGCAGTGTGTCTCAGAATCGCCTTGGGGACACACACTCATGTCATGGTACTACGTAGTCCCTAGCTCATTCTCATGCATTTGCTTTATGTTCTCTGATCCCCTAGCCTTCTGCCTTCACCTGTTCCACTCCTGTGCGTACGGCCACAGTAGTCTCTTCACTCTAGCACAGGTCCTAACGAGCTTTAGAAAACCACCGACTAGGAATGTCTCGGAGCCTTTGTGATGGGTCACCAAGGCTTGCAGAATAGTTTCTCTGAAAACAATTTTATCTTCCTTCTTTGGCATTAGAAACCAAAAGACTACTCCAATATGGTATTTACGTCATTAAACCGAACCATGAGGAGAATTTTGTAAAAGATAGCCGGAAGTCCAGGATTTGCACGTTACCCTTTAATGGAACTTGGGGGGAACAGGAGGTAAAAGAGGACATGTCAGTGCTGTACTAGAGACACCTCAAGGGGCAGCAGAGATACCGAGAGAGCAAAAGCTACGGGGATAGTTACCGGGGAACCGTTTGCCTTCTGGAGAGAGAGCTAACTAGAAGGTTGCGTCGATTTTTGCAGGTGTTCGTGACAGAGCAAGAAAGTTGGAGTGAAACGGAAAATAAAATTGAAACTTATGTTAGGAAACAACTGCGTGTAGCCTTCTTTCCATGGCAAGGGAAGATGGCTTTAGCTTTTTACAGGAAGTCTCACATTACATGATGAAAACCATCTCCGCAGGGCTTAGGAGAGGAGTGGTCGCTTGCATTTTCACTTACTGTGAGCCTTTTAAGGATTGTTTATGCGTTTGCTTGTCAGCACCTTGACTAGCGGGCCAGCTCCATTCTCACCTCCCCTACCTCACAGGCAGAGCCCTGGCTCCCTACTTCACTGTGCCTCTGAGTGGGAACAATTACCCTGTATCTCCTAAGCCTTTCCACAGAAAATTCTTCCTTTGTATCTTCACATATGCTCCTCTTTATGGTTGCTGGGTGCTTTCTCCTGCAGTTGCTCTGTCCTTACCGTGGAAGTCTTGGCTTCCTAGAAGCCAGAAGTCATGTCTTTCCCCACTCCATCTTTTGGTAGCATTTAGGATAATACTGCAATAAGAAGCCAGCCCTGAAACATGTGGATTAATTCAATAACTTTTTTTTTTCTTTTTCTGGGATACATGTCTCTGTGTGTCTGAACAGAATTCTGTGACTTTGGTTAAATGCATGTCTGAAGGGCTTCACATTTCCCAAAAGCTAATGTTTAAAATAACGCCGGAGGCCTAAAAGCACCAATTTTCCTGTCCTGTTTTGTTCCACTCCTGCATTAACAGTGAGAGTCTCATCGTTCCACACCCTCTGCCATTGTTTTCATGTGTCCACACGTAAGAATTAAAATGATCACTGGTTGACTAGTATTTCTGAAGGATTCTGTGCTTAACACTTGGAAGCTGTTCTTCCCACAATCAATTACAGGAAGTAGGCACCTTTTTACAGGGAAACTAAGAAAAAAGCACTTTATCAAGACTGCTTTACAACACCAAGAAAAGAAAGTGGAGAGGGAGTAAGAGATGAAGCAAGAGTGACAGACATCGATGGTGACCGATCCTGGGTGGTGGTTCACATGGGTTCATAGTACTGTTCTCACTACTTTATGTGTGTTTAGAAACGTCCATAAAATAAGTGTTAAAATTATTAAAACGAGGCACTTCCCCGACGCCCCAAAGATTAAGACTTCGCCTTCCAACGCAGCGGGAGTGCGGGTTCAATCCTTGGTCAGGGGGCCAAGATCCCACATACCTCTGGGCCAGAAAGCCAAAAATGTAAAAGAAAGAATAGTGTAACAAATTCAGTAAAGACTTCAACATCCAAAAAATCTTGAAAAAATACTAAAATGAAACTAAGTTAAAAACTGGTCAGGAGAAATTACATTTCTTCTTCATCTGATCTTTGGTTATGATTATTTGGGTTCCTCCTCCTGGTATGGGAAATACTCATGATAAATGAATTCGATTCTGGAAGTCCGTTGAAACCCCAGGATAGTTTGTATCCAACCATTTTTCCTCCCCAAGGCTTTAAAGGCTTTAGATCTCCTTTAGCTTTCCTCCTGAGTATCCCACAGAAGCCTGTTTGGGTACACCAGGAAGACATCAGGGGATGTCACTTCAAATGCCAAGATAGCATCTTTTTGCTCTGCTCCGTTGCGATACCTTGTGTGTTTCCCAGTAACTTCTCTCGGGTGTAAACTGCTGCTTTTTCCAGGTCGTCTGTGCTGCCACCTCGTTTTCTTGTTTTAACTGAAGAATTGTTCATCTCTATTTAGACTTCAGATCTGCATCTGCTTTATGTTCTTCCATCTGTTCTGCATTGTAGTGTCTTTGTAATATATTAGGTGCTGGGTAACATTTAAAGAGATAGTCAAGCTAGTGTAGGCCTTGGGCTTTCTCTCTCTTAAAGGGGAAGATTCTTAGACTATTAGCAGAAGTATAAATGGGTTTTACTGCCATGTAGAAATCGGTTTGTCTTTGGAAATTTAAAAATAAAGAATTTCTTGTTTTTAATTTTTAAATTGTAATTAATTTACAAGGTTCTGTTAGTTTCAAGTATAGAGCAAAGTGATTCAGTTATATATATTCAGAATATATATATATTCTGAATATATATATATTCTTTTTCAGATACTTTTCCATTGTAGGTTATTATAAGATATTGAGTATAATTCCCTGTGCCAAACAGTTTCTATACATATATACATAGAGAGAGAGAGGGAGAGAGAGAGTAGTGTGTTTATGTTAATCCCAAACTCCTAATTTATCTCTCCCCTACCCACTATCCCTTTTGGTAATCATAAGTTTGCTTTTTGTGTTTGTGAGTCTATTTCTGTTTTGTAAAAGTTCATTTGTATCATATTTTGTAGATTCCACATGGAAGTGATATCATATGGTATTTGTCTTTCTTGGTCTGACTTCAATTAATGTGACAATTCTGGATCCACCCATGTTGCTGCAAATGGCATTATTTCATTCTTGTTGATGGTTGAGTAATATTTCTGTGTGTGTGTGTGTGTGTGTGTGCGCGCACACCACATCCTCTTTATCCATTCATCTGTCAGTGGTTATTTAGGTTGCTTCTATGTCTTAACTATTGTAAATAGTGCTGCTGTAAACACTGGGGTGCGTATATCTTTTTGAATGATAGTTTTATATGGATATGTGCCTAGGAGTGGGATTGCTAGATCATATAGTGGCTCTATTTTTAATTGTTTGAGGACCCTCCATAGTGACTGCACCAATGTCTTAATACATTCCCACCAACAGTGTCGGGGGGCTGGGTTCTTTATCCTCCAGTGTTTATTATTCATAGACTTTTTAAATTAAAATATTTTATATTCTTTTTCTCCTTACCTCTTTTTTGGCATCATTCCAAACCCACTCTCAGAACTAAGGGACCTGGTCTCCCTAACAGACTGGTGGATTGAAACTTCAAAAGTACCTGTGTATCCACGTGTCTCTCTCTGCTGCTAGGGGTGAGTGCATGTTATTCAGAGAAGGGCAGTTTCCACTGTGTGGCTCCTAAGTCCTCGTGCTTGGAATGAAATCCCACCTCTGCAGCAGCCTTCCCCAGACTCAGCTTTGCTGTCCGTAGAATGGCAGGATAGTGCCTGCCTTGTAGTATTGTCATAAAGATAACATTTGCCAGGGCTTCCCTGGTGGTCGAGTGGTTCAGGATCCGCCTTTCTATCCAGGGATCTCGAGTTCGATTCCTGGTCAGGGAACTAAGATCCCACATGCCTCTCAGCAACTAAGCCTAATTGGTACAACTAGGCAGTCGGTGCACTGCACAAAAGATCCCACGTGATGCAACTAAGACCTGATGCGGCCAGATAAATAAATAGTTTTTAAAAAGATAACCTTTGAGAAGTTTCCAGTATAAGACCTCTCACTCACTGCAAATATTTTATAAATAGTCAAAAGTTATAATTACTATTAACTCTCCAAGTTACTGACAGCATGGTAAAAGGCTAAATATGGATGATAATAGCTACAAAAAATAATGTGTTTTCTGGGTTGCCAAATTAAGCTAAAACCAGTTTTCACATTAACAGCAGGAGGCACTTGCTAAGTTAGAAAACACAGCTACCAATGAGGTTCCAAAAGAAGATCTTTGAGGCTGATGCTCATTTCATGTGTCATATTCACTTTGGGTGAAATCTTTTGCTGAAATGTGAGAGTCTCATTGAATTTATTTATTTTTCCCTCTCTTGTCTACCCAGCTGTTATTATGTGTATCCTCAGAGGTAGAAACTTTCTGACCAGGGCTTGTTGGTCAGGACAGAAGTTTCATGCTTTGATTTTGTTTTGTGTTTGAGGTTGTAATGAAGAGTTCAGGGGAAGAATTGTTGGATGCTCTAGGGAGAGTATAGACGTCACTTTTATTTCTATGTCCTGTAAAGTGACAAAGAACAGCAGTGCTAATAAGTGATACTGTGTCTAGTCAAGATCAAATAAATAATTCACTGTTTCCGAAGAGAGTGAAGCCTTTGAGGAAGGCAGCTTTTTTTAATAAGTGAAAGATTCTAAGACTTCCAGTAAAAAATTTTGGTAACATCTGTATTCCTTCATTTGAACTTTTAGTAAACATCTCTTGAGCATCCTCTTTGAGCCAGTTTCCTGTTATAGTAAGAATATAAAAAGGAGGGAGATGGCTCAATTAACTTCTATAATTTTAGGAGAGATTTGAAAAGGGGCTAATTGCAGATGAATGGATTGGGTTTAGATAAACTCACAAGGGATGGTGCAGTCCCAGGGGCATTGTGACAGTGGGGAGATATTTACCACCTCTTGGCCTCAATGAACAAGGGAAGGACTGAGCCCTGGAACCTGGAGAGAGGCCAGTATGACTGGGCTACCCCTGGGAGATGCAATGAGCTATAGTTGATCAGAATGACCTGCTGGGGAGAGAGCTGAAGAAGATGAATTCCAAGGTCACTCCTCTGCTGTACCCTGAAATTCCTGCTGGTGCTGCCCATTGGCAGATCCCTCCTAAAGCCAGAGAAAAAGGGAGCTCATTTGTGCAGTTCACAGAGATCAGTCTCCCAGGTCTCAGAGCAAGGTGGAGAAGGTGCTGGAAAGGGCAAAGGGAAGAATCCAGCACCACTGTGACCTCCCTCAAGACACTTAGTCTAATGGTAGAAGGCTGACACAAGAGCAGGTAAATGTCAGCATTCACTGTAATTAACATGCTACTGAAACTTACAAAATAATGTGAGAGCCCAGAGGACAAAGCTACCAGCTCTGCTATTAGAGAAAATTTATTCTGGATCTCAAAGAATGAGTGCAAGTTTTCTGGATGACAAGGGCAGGCAGAGGAAGAGGAAAAGGCAGAAATATACAAATCTTGTTTACAGATCATCAGCGTGACTCCAGAGCAAGGTGTATAGGACACAGGGAAAGGATTTGGAATTTTGCAAGGCTTTGCTTGGATTGTTGGAGAATCTTATCCAGACCTACCACAAAGTGTTTCGTGAGCAAGTGTAATATGCTGTCACCTGCCAGCTTCATGAGAAGTGTCAGTTGTGTTCACCGCTGTGTGTGCAGCCACTGGAACAGTGCTTGGCATCTGTTCCCCACTCAAAAGCTCTTTGGAGAACAAATGAGCAAGAGAACAAAAGACCCATTATATTTGACCTAAGTCCCATGACTTTGTTTTAATTTATTAAAATTAAATTTGATACCCATTAGCTAGGTGGCGCAGTGGTAAAGAATCAGCCTTTACCGCCAGGAGACCTGGGTTCAATCCATGGAAATATCCCCCAGAATAGGAAATGGCAACCAACTTCAGTATTCTTGACTAGGAAGATTCATGAACAGAGAAGCCTGGCGGGGCCTACAGTCCATGGGGTCACAAAGAGTCGGACACGACTGAACATGCACACACACAGAGCAAGTAATACTGTTTTGATTCTCCTTTTCTGAGCTCAGTTAAGTTCAGTCGCTCAGTTGTTTCTGACTCTTTGCAACCCCATGGACTACAGTACGCCAGGCTTCCCTGTCCATCACTAACTCCCAGAGCTTACTCAAACTCATGTCCATCAAGTCAGTGATGCCATCAAACCATCTCATCCTCTGTGGTCTGCTTCTCCTCCCACCTTCAATCTTTCCCAGTATCAGGGTCTTTTCAAATGAGCCAGTTCTTCACATCAGGTGGCCAAAGTATTGGAGTTTCAGCTTCAGCATCAGTCCTTCCAATGAATATTCAGGACTGATTTCCTTTAGGATTGACTGGTTGGATCTCCTTGCAGTCCAAGGGACTCTCAAGAGTCTTCTCCAACACCACAGTTCAACAGCATCAGTTCTTCAGTGCTCAGCTTTCTTTATAGTCCAACTTTCACATCCATACAGGACTACTGGAAAAACCATAGCTTTGACTAGACGAACCTTTGTTGGCAAAGTAATGTCTTTGCTTTTGAATATGCTATCTAGGTTGGTCATAGCTTTTCTTCCAAGGAGTAAGCGTCTTTTAATTTCATGGCTGCAGTCACCATCTGCAGTGAATTTGGAGCCCCAAAAAAGAAAGTCTCTTACTGTTTCCATTGTTTCCCCATTTAATTGCCATGAAGTGATGGGACCAGATGCCATGATCTTAGTTTTCTGAATGGTGAGTTTTAAGCCAACTTTTTCACTTTCTTCTTTCACTTTGATCAAGAGGCTCTTTAGTTCTTCACTCTCTGCCATAAGGGTGGTATCATCTGCATATCTGAGGTTATTGATATTTCTCCCGGCAGTCTTGATTCCAGCTTGTGCTTCATCCATTCCAGCGTTTCTCATGATGTACTCTGTATATAAGTTAAATAAGCAGGGTGACAATATACAGTCTTGACGTACTCCTTTCCCAATTTTGAACCAGTCTGTTGTTCCATGTCCAGTTCTAACTGTTGCTTCCTGACCTGAATACAGATTTCTCAGGGGACAGGTAAGGTGGTCTGGTATTCCCATCTCCTGAAGAATTTTCCACAGTTTGTTGTGATCCACACAGTCAAAGGCTTTGGCATAGTCAATAAAGCAGAAGTAGATGTTTTTCCTGGAAATCTCTTGCTTTTTCAATGATCCAATGGATGTTGGCAATTTGATCTCTGATTCCTCTGCCTTTTCTAATCCAACTTGAACATCTAGAAGTTCATGGTTCACATACTGTTAAAACCTGGCTTGGAGAATTTTGAGCATTACTTTGCTAGTGTGTGAGATGAGTACAATTGTGCAGTAGTTTGAACATTCTTTGGCATTGTCTTTCTTTGGGATTGAATTGAAAGCTGACCTTTCATTTTCACTTTCAGTCCTTAGTCCTGTGGCCACTGCTGAGTTTTCCAAATTTGCTGGCATGTTGAGTGCAACACCTCTGAGCTCAGCGGTAAAGAATCTGTCTGCAATGCAGCAGACTGGGGTGTAATCTCTGGGTTGGGGAAATCCCCTGGAGAAGGAAATGGCAACCCACTCCAGTGGTCTTGCCTGGAAAATCCCATGGACAGAAGAGCCTGGTGAGCTACAGTCGCTGGAGTTGCAAAGAGCTGGACAGGACTCAGCAACTAAACCACCACAAAAGACAGTGGTTTTTTGCAACAAGCACAAGATGAGGAGCCCAGATATCTATTCATCACTGGAAGCATCATTAACCTTCTGTGTCTCAGCTCTCTTGTCTCTAAATTGGAGATTGTACTCTCTTCCTCAGCTTTCTCTTAAGATTATTGCGAAGATCAAAGGTGCCTTCATAGGTATAAAAAATCTTGACAGTTAACATGACTCCTTCCCCTGCATCACCAGCAACTGAGATGGGCCACATAAGTGAATTTTTCAAATAATTAAATCTGTTGCATTAAAAAAGAGTTTCTCAATCTCAGTACTATGTACATTGGGGGTCAGAATATTTCTCTGTGTGTGTGTGTTGGGGACAGAGTGGTTGTCCTTGCATTATAAGATGTTTTACAGCATCTCTGACTTCTGCTCACTGGCACCCCCCACCACTAATTGCAATAACCAAAAAATGTCTCCAGACTTTGCCCAGTGTCCTCTAGAGGGCAAGGCCATCCCCTGGTTGAGAACCACTGCATTCATCATTCTTTTTTTATCTTAGCCATTTTAGATGGAAATCTTTCTCAAATACGTTGATCACATCCCCGGCCTGTTAAACATGGGCTTCTGGGTTGCTCCACTAGCGTACTGGCATCCCATCTTTGAGACATGATAGAGTTATGTCCCCGTATCCCTACTCTCCCCTGTTTTCATAGACATTGTATCTGTATTGTATGCTTTTGATTTTCCCTCCCTCTCTTCCTGTGAGGCTGACAGCTGTCATTTTCCCATAAACATCAAAGTGTACTAATTTGCTGTCTCTGATCTGCTGAGGATTTTAACAACAGCTAACCAGATTTCATAGAATGTATCTAATATGAGGATCAACTCGCTCCCTGGGTTTGGACGTAAGGAGCCTGGCAGATGGACTTGGTTTATTTGAGCCATGTGGTGTGCTGTGTGCTAATTCACTTCAGTTGTCTCCAATTCTTTGCCAGGTTCTTTCATCCATGAGATTCTCCAGGCAAGAATACTGGAGTGGGTTGCCATGCCCTCCTCCAGGGTATCTTCCCTACTCAGGGATGGAACCCGTCTCTCTTATGTCTCCTCCACTGGCAGGTGGGTTCTTTACTATTAGTGCCACCTGGGAAGAGCCATGCAGAGGCTCTCTTATTCTTCACTTCTCAGCGCTTCTCCCCTTAGGGACACTTGCAGGGTCCCATGGTGATATCACGACTACTATTAATATGGCCATGATATTACCCACATCAACTTTCCAATATCCTGATTTTAGAATGAAATAAGAGAAGGATGAAAAATATCTGATGGTAGTTCACACTTTCCTTTCAATTGGGTACAAACATTTCAGAAGACAGTTTTTTTTTCCAGTCTCACTACCCCCCTCACTCTTACATCCATTGAGAAATTATACAAGGAGATCATATATCATTTATGTCATCTAAGAAGCTGCCCAGAGCCTGGTGTGATGTCAGCCAATAAGATGTTCTTTGACATTTTAAATAAGTCTCGTGTTAGCACCTAGGATAGTGGCGTATTATCAGACACTTAGTAGGTTCTCAAAAAATGTTGATGGAGGGAAAAATAGGAATGAATAACAAGGATATAAACTCACTTCTGGCTCAGTGGTAAAGAATCCTTCTGCCAATGCAGGAGACACAGGTTCAATTTTTGGGTCAGGAAGATCCCCTGGGGAAGGGAATGACAACCCACTCCAGTATTCTTGCCTGGAGAATTCCATGGACAGAGGAGCCTCATAGTCCATAGGATCGCAAAGAGTCAGACACAGCTTAAGAGACTAAACAAGAACAACAAACCTCACTTCCCAGTTGTCAGTATGAAGAAAACTCATGGAAGGTATGACAAGTCAGAGACTTCAAAAATCCAGATGAGGAAAGTGCTTTGTAATGAAATCACAGGCTAATCTTCCATGTCACAGATAAAGAGAGGAGTGCAGATGTCCTAGAGGGGGGTGGGGAAATAAAAGAGCATTCTGTTTCCTGTTCTGTGTGGTTCTTCTTTTAAGTTTGCAGACTGGGAATGGCCCAGCAGATTCCAGCTCACAGAGAGAATCCACCTCCTCTTCTTCCCTCCATCGCAAATGCTTGTGTTTTTCACTGGACAGGAAGAAAGGTTCCGACTCTCGGTGTTCCCCTGCCACCAGTGGATAGAATCTGTCAGTGGATAAACCTCAGTGATCTCTAACCACAGTTTGCCCAGGTAGTTAGGCTATTTCTGTCCACTGTAGCAAGGAATAATCCCTCACGCCAGAATAAAGCAACCTTTTGAGGAACTCCTAGCTGAATGGTGTGCAAGGTTGGAGAAAAGCATTCCATTTAAAAATGGCTCTGTATGTAATTTTAAAAAGGAATCCATGTCCAGTAAGACTCTGAACACTGGGAAGAAAAAACAGCATTTGACTCACTGCATTCTCTCAAGGTTATGTCTGGTCTTGACATTTCCCACAGGTGACAGGTTTTCAGATGGTGGTTCTGAACCAGCCAGATCCTTGAGAAAGGAGGCCGAGATGTCCAGTTTCCACCAGGGACTGTGAAGCCTGAGATCACGGCTGGTAGCATGATCACCCACAGGGCATGGCCTGGAATCTGAGCTGATCCCCGAATGGGATGAACCCAGGGATGCTGTGACTTATACTTGCAGATTTCATCTGGTCATTGCAGTGAGGCATTTTGTTAAAGAAGTCAAGACAATCTGACCTGGCCAGAGACAAGAAAATAGCCTGTCCTTGAAAGATAAAGAAATTCTTAGAGCATAGTAACCACATGTTTGTATTTTCAAAAAAGCAACATTAGAAAAAATATCTGTGTATCTCTTGGGTTCTGCAGTCTTGTGGTATTTCAGATAGGTTAATTGGGCTGGGTTAATGGTTCCTTTTATTACGGTGACTTTCAGCTATGCAGAAGGCGCCTGATTAAATCATGGGCTGCTCTGGGTGAAAGATATCACTTCTCTGGCATTTAGCCTCCGCAGAATACAGCAGGAATTACATGGGTGACTTTGGAGCATGGTGGGGACTTAGCTTTGTTTTGTCTACATTCACAACAAAGAGCAGCAAAGTGCCTTTTCTAATGAGATGATTACACAGGATCTGGGGCCCTTTCTTGAAGCCAGTTGTGTCTGGAGTCTGAGCAAACAGGAGGGTGATGTGCAATGAATTCAGCTTAGGCAGGGCTCAGCATTAGGGACCTGTTAGGAAATGAGGAATGAGGGGTATAGAGGTGGGAGCTGTGTCACTGCTGAATTCTGGGTTGAATTCTCCTTGAATCCAAGGTCTCCTAAACGACTCATTGGACAGTGGGTTCTGGGGCTAGAAAGAATAACTCTTATGCAAATAGACTGAGTTAAAGAGGCCCTGCTGCCCATTTTGTAATTATTTATTGAGAACTTGCTAGGCTCTGGTCACTTTTATGTATGTGATTTAAGAGAATTTTTACAAGCCTTTGGGACATTGAACTAGTATTTTTTTTTTTTTTTAAAGATGGTATAATGGGGGGCTGGCCATTTTCATATAGGTGATTTAGGAGAATTTTTACAAACCTTTCAGATCTGAATTATCTTTATTTTAAAGATGGGGAGATGGGGACTTCATCCCCATTAGTCTTGCATACTGTGGCCTGAAACTGGACCTGTCACAAGACTTTATTTGAAACTGGCAAAATTCAATTTGAAAATAGGTTTTCTGTTTTGTCCCTTTTATATTAAAGTTCTTCTTATGCTTCATACGTTAAATTAACTTTTGAGACCTAGCCTAGGAAATGGAACACCAGAAATAGTTTTGATGAGGAAATGTCTTCTCATGGCAAATAAGAATAGTTGTTAAAATATAACTTGTAACCACATATGTGTACACTAGTTATGAAGAATAATTTTTGTGTATTATAAGTAAATGTGTGTGTACATGTGTATATATACAGTTACTTATTTATTTTGTATTCACTACATCGAGAAAAATTCTGAAACAATAGATCTTAAATGGTTAACAATAGCTTTCTCTGGACAATAAGATTTAAGGTAACTTCATTTTGTTCTTTTTTTTTCTTTCTCTGCTAATTTTTCCCCCTCATGGGGATGGCGCATGAATGATCATCCTTAGGAAAAAGATAAATAAAGGAGACAGTGTACATCTGGCTCTTTAAAGATTAGGGCATATTTGGATTTTTCTCCTTCTGTAGCCCATTCCTCCATCTGTATTGGCTTCATCACAATAATGTGGTGTAAGCACTCAATTTGAAAGTGATTTTGTAAGAATATTAATGTCTGTGTGTGTGTCAACATTCCAGAGACATCGACTCAGAAGTCCTGAGGATGCTAATTAGGATTGAGAGAATGTTCAAGGAGATGTTGGGAAGAAATATAAGAAACCAAAGGGAAGATATAGAGCTACCTGGTCTCTAGGACTGTCTCCAAGAGACTTCAGCTTGGGGAGGTGATGAGCACCAACTGGGGGAAAGAATAACCCATTGTCGATCATTGCCTCTGAAATCCATCTGGGAGAGGAACAAAGAGCAGATCTCAAAGCATGAGAGGAACCCTAGAAAGATGGGAAAACACGGCCAAAGAGACTAAGGAAAGACCAGCTCTGAGTTGTGTGCTAGAAAGTTGGAGAAACAGCACCGCCCTACAGTGGGCACTGGTGTGTTTGAAAGGCTTGTTGTGTGATGTGATCATGGAGGAAGCAAAGGAACTCTTAGAACTCATGTCTTGGGAAGAAATGGGGCGGGAGGATGGAGGAGAAGGGAGTCAGCCCTCAGGACAGAGGGAATGGAAACAATTTAGATATGTGTTATTAATTATTGTCTCCAAAGAGCCTGATGTGGCAAAATGGATGATGACACTGGGGGAGGGGGGGCAGTATTACTTCAATCCCTTCCAACGTAGCTCACGTCTCTTCCCGTGTGGCATGAGTCATAGTCTCTGGAACTTTCTTGTTTCCAACAAGGAGGCTGCAGCGCTGATAGCAGCTATTGGGAAGATTGAGTGTTACATCTCTGCCATTTTTGCAACTGTTTTTCACCCTCCTGTCAACCCCAGCCTGCAAGACCCCAGGGTGGAAATAGTCACTGCAAACTAATACTTGACATGTAGGGGATTGATTCTAGAATGATTTTTCAGAACTTAAGTTATATTCTCAAATGAGTGGTTTCTGGCCCTTGTTCTCAAAACCCTCCTCTACATCTTTCATCTTTTATCTACAACAGATGTGGCCGATTTTCCCATAGATGGAATCTATTTTATTTGCAGGCGTCTATGGCTTAAGCATTACCATTGTCGTGATGGTGGTTGTCATTGTCATTTAAACTTCATCTGCTTCTAAGAAGTGTTTGAGACAATTTTCTTAGATACAATAGAACCTTTTAACAAGACTGAAATGCAAGAACTTTTTCACTGAAAGGATAGTTATAAACTGTCAGCCCGAGTGTTGTGTTTCCCATTCTGAGCATTTTCTTCCTGGGTCATAGCAGACACTTGATAACTATTTTGGAGTTAAATATAAGTGGGTTTTACTTATTTTTGGTTGCCCTGGGTCTTCGTTGCTGAGTGCGCTTTTCTCTCGTTATGGAGGCTGGAGGCTGCCTCCACGTGTGGTGCATGGGCTTCTCATTGTGGTGGTTCTCTTGTTGTGGAACACAGGCTTAGCACACACGAGCTTCAGTAGTTACAGCGTGTGGGCACAGCAGTTGTGGCGCATGGGCATAGTTACTTCAGGATATGTGGAATTTTCCCAGACCAGGGATCAAACCCAGGTCCCCTGCATTGGCAGGTGGACTCAGCCACTGGACCACCAGGGAAGTCCAAGTGTAAGTGGGTTTTGATTTCATGTGACTCATCTCTCTGTTGCCTATCAGTGTCATATGCATTGATCAATTTATCTTCCTTTTCTGGGGCCTGGCCTCGGTTGGGGGATAGGCCAGTTGGTTAATTCATTTGTTTGCTAACCAACTGAATACATGCTAAATGCCAGAGTACGTGAGGCACGGTAAGTACATCACCATTATATGTTCTCATCTCAGCAGCAGCAACATCAGGAACATAAACTTCCCCAAATACCTGCTGTCACCAGCAGTGACACCAAAGATAAATTAGGGACCAACCGTTTACAAGGCAGCTTGACCATAAGACACAAAAAACATGTCTTCATACCTACAAAAACAAGTAGGGCATTCTATTTAAAAGTAACGATATGGAACATGATAATTTATAGTTTACTGTAGATAAATTATTTAACCATTTGCACAGAAATGGGATAAAATATGTCTTGCCACTGTTTCTGTTTTGGCATTGAGAAAACTGAGTCCTGTTACTCAGAATTTACAAACATAATGTGTCAGTCCAGGTTCTCTGGAGAAACAGAGGAACAGAATGTGTAGGAAAAAGAAAGAGATTAGGGTAGATGGATACATACATATACACATATCAACTGTTAGCTGTTAAGAACTGAGCCACACAATTATGGAGGCTGAGAAATTCATGTTCTATTGTCTGCAAGCTAGAGACAAAGAACTTACTTCCACTCCAAGTCCAAAAGCCTGAGAACCATGAGAGCTGGTTCAGTCCAAGTGTGGAATCCAAAAGCAGGATGTCCCAGCTCAAAGACAGTCAGAGAGAGAGAATTCTGTCTCACTCAGGCGTTTGATAGATTAGCTAAGGCACACCCACCCTGGGGGAACTCCCCTGGTGGCTCAGTGGTAAAGAATTCACCTGCAGTGCGCAAGATGTGGGTTTGATCCTTGGGTGGGAGGATCCCCTGGGGGAGGAAATGGCCACCCACTCCCGTATTCTTGCCTGGGAAATCCCATGGACAGAGGAGCATGGCGGGTCCATGGACCTACAAAGAGTTGGACACGAATGAGTGACTAAACAACGACCCACACTGGGGAGGGCAATCTGCTTTACTCCACCCACAGATTCCAATGTTCATCTCATCCAGAAACACCCCCACTGACACACCTAGAAACAGTTTAACCAGACATCTGGTGACCCTATTAAGTTGACACATAAGATTAACCATCACATGTTCTTAGCTGAGCTTGTACCTTACAATAAGAGAGAGCTCACAGTCTTGTGCCTTCCCACAAGGTTTCTCATTGAAAATACAGCCACCCCCCAACCCTACTCAGTTTGGACAAAAGCTTAGATATGTTTAGATGTGTGTTGTCTGCAGGTGGTTTCTGAAGGAGTATCCGGGAAAGTCCCATCTTTCACCAGAGCAGCTACAGCGGCCAGGAGTTCTCCTACCTCCCCGATGGCTGCCCGCTCTCCCTCATCAAAGCCACACTACAAGCCTGTGCTCAGCTTCTCACCGCATGGCATCCATGTTCAATTCTTAGCAATGCTGCCACACTCTCCTTCCCCCAGTTGCCACATTTTTCAGGAATTCCCACTGGCTCAGGACTCCTGCAGGGATGGGCAGAACAGAAGATAAAGGCAGGATGTGCCTTGTGCCTCCAAAGGCTCAGATCGCAGCTCCATGGGGGATGGGACTACTCAGGCCACCAGTGTGTGCCCAGGGCCCAGGCCAGGCCACTCACCCATGTTGGGCAATTAATCAGCCTTTGGTAAAAGAAAGGGAGGATGGGGTGGGGAGAGGATGTCTAAGAAGGAAGAAGATAGGCAAAAGAGGAGAAAAGAAAAGAAAAGAAAAGTGAGAGAAAGGAGGGAGGGAAGAAGAAAGAAACATGAGAAAGTTAAAAGAGGAGGAAAAAGAAGAAACAGAGGGCTTCCCTGGGGGTCCAGTGGCTAAGACGACACTCCCAATGCAGGCAGCCCAGGTTTTCCTGTGTGCCACACCTGGGACCCAGCACAACCAAATAAGTAAATAAAAATTAGAGAAGGAGCAGAAAGAGTCAATAAAGGAAGCGAGAATGGTGCTGGACTGGAACTGGACAGTAAAGTTGGATGATGGCCGGTCCAGGTAAAGAGAAAAGACGGGCGTCTCCTAGCTCAGCCCTTAGCCAGCTACGGGACCAAGTCAGCCAGCCTTTGTGGACTCTGGTGGGATGTCTTGTTTGTAACTGGATAGAATCAGACCAGATCATCTGATGGAGCCCCTGCCTCCATCCTGGCCCTCCGAGGATCAGCACAGGCCTCGTGGCCACCCACACTGACTCGGTCCTATTTGCTGTGCATTTCACCCAGTCTTCATCTTGCTGTTATTTGTTGTTCAGTCACTAAGTTTTGTCTGACTCTTTGCGACAGTAAAGCATCTGCCTACAATGCAGGAGACCCGGGTTCAAACCCTGGGTCAGGAAGATCCCCTGGAGAAGGAAATGGCAACCTACTCCAGTACTCTTGCCTGGAGAATCCCATGGACGGAGGAACCTGGTAGGCTACAGTCCATGGGGTCATAAAGAATCAGACACGACTGAGCGACTTCACTTTCACTTTCGCAACCCCATGGACTATAGCCCACCAGGCTTCTCTGTCTATGGGACTTGCCAGGCAAAAATACTGGAGTGGGTTGCCATTTCCTTCTCCAGGGGATCTTTTTGACAAAGGGATCTAACTCACATCTCCTGCATCAGCAGGCAGATTCTTTACCACTGAGCCACCAAGAAACCCATAGATGTACACCCATGGCTGATTCATGTCAATGTATGGCAAAAAATCACTACAATATTGTAAAGTAATTAGCCTCCAATTAAAATAAGTAAATAAATAAAAATTATATGCTAAAAAAAAAAGAGAGAAACCCAGTCTTCATCTTAATAGATACATAGTTGTCCTAGGTGAACTTAGGAAGGAAAACACAATGACAGTTTCTGTAGCAGCTAAATTGCAGAACATGGAGAGGGTTTGAGAAGGACCAAGCTTATTTTACATGGCCTGCTCTTAAAGCCAAGACATAGGCACATGCAGACCTTGGGTTCTGCCCTCTGCTGCACTCAGCCAGAGCCTGACTTGGAAGCTTCAGAAAGGAGAGTGTAAAATGAAATATAGATATTTATAATTGAAGTGTCTTTCCCCCTGGGTATTACTTTTCCTTTTTTTTTTTAATGAAAAGTCAGTCAACTGAATATTTAGCTCCCCAAGGAAGGCTCCTTGGCTGTCGATTACACCACGCACATGGGGAAAAGCTCTACCGGAAAATGATGCCCGCTCTCGGCTAATGATCACCTTGCTCGGGATCAGTGCCAGACAAGGTCTTTGAGGTTGGCCCCCTTTCAGCTACGAATTAGGTATTAGGTTCAGAGTATAGCCAAAAGCATTTTGTGTGCAGCTGCAAACCCAATGGGCACTGGATCCAATTTTATACATGTACAGGTATATCAAATAAATTTAATTTCCCCATTGAAGGTGCTTGCTTTTAATTCCGGGGCCAGCAGTGCAGAACAGTTTTGAAGATTAAATTTCCATTCCAAGAAAGTAGTTGGGGATAGAACTTCTAAAGCAGAAGTAACCAAAAAGCAAAAGGTTTTCAGTGCTCACAGAGAAGGAAGAGGGGCGGGTACAATGATCTATCGGACAATAGATAGATAGAAGCCTTCAGTGCAAGATTACTTCTGCCACCTCGTTTCAGGCTAGATAATCGCCTTACTTATAACCAAAGCAAGGCTGGCTTTAATGCCCAGATTGTAGCAGCGGGGACCCTACTGTCATTCAAAACACCTGGGGCCCCTCTGTGTTATAGGTGGCTGCTCAGCTTCTTAAACATAACTGCAGAATGCACCTGAATTAAGTATAATTTTAAGAGCAAATCCAAAGGCTTTAAAGAATAATCCTAGGTCACTTCCTCCATGAAGCCCTTTCTGATTTCTGCCACTCAGCCACCACCACCTAACCACTCTTTCCTGTGTCTGGCTCAGTGAGACCCTATGCACATATCTGTGACAGCAACTATAAGAAGAGGTAGTTTTATCTCAGGGTTCAGTTACCCACCTGGGGTTGATCCCTCGGGTGGGAAGATCCCCTGGAGAAGAGAAAGGCTACCCACTTCAGTATTCTGGCCTAGAGAATTCCGTGGACTGCATAGCACATGGGGTCACAAAGACTCAGACACAACTGAGGGACTTTCACTTTCACTTCACTTTAAGTTACTCAACCTGTGCGTATGCATTTTATTTTTATTTATTTTTGGCTGTCCTTGGTCTTCGTGGCTGCTCGCAGGCTTTCTCTAGTTGTGGCGAGCGAGGTTGCTCTCCAGCTGTGCTGCTCGGGCTTCTCAATGCCATGGCTTCTCTGGTTGTGGCTGGTGGGCTCTAGAGCTCAGGCTCAGTACTTGTGGCACATGGGCTTAGTTGGTATGTGGCATGGGATCTTCCTGGACCAGGGATCAAACCATGTCCCCTGCATTGGCAGGTGGATTCTTAACCTCTGGACCACCAGGAAAGTCCCTGTGCATTTTAAACGATGGCCATAATAATAAGGTTGTGCGGATTGAGTGAGAAGTACTTAAATCAGTACTTGGCACATGGTAAATATTATAGAGCTGGGGAGGGGAGAGCCTGTCTTTGACTCTCTAAAAGTCATCCCAGCTTAGCAAGAAAAAACAGCTGATTGACTTTTGATCCCTTTGTTTAGCTCAGCATTTCATACTCTAAGCCTTGGGATATTTGAGGGGATTCAACAAACCGAACAGGTTTAGGTTGTTCCCAGTGATTGAGTGCCCGCTGCATACAAGCAGATTCTTTACCATCTGAGTCACCAGGGAAGTCTACTGTAGTAGGTACTTGATATAAAATATTCTGTTTCATCCTTTCATAGCCCTCTGCTTTTTCCCATTCTAAATATTAGGGAAATGAGTCTCAAAAGAGTTTAATAACTCACTTAAGATAGTACTTGATGACCCAGGATTCAAACACATCACATTCCATCTCCATGCTGTTTCCTTACCTCAGCCTCCTGCACGTCACATGGGTCGAGCAGTTGGATCACATGCTGCCACGCTCCAGTGTGCTCTGCCCACCCACACAGACCAGCCTCCTCACATGATCTGGGAAATTCCTAGTCAGCCAGACTGGCTGTCCTGTCCCAAAGGCCAGAAACTCAGCTCAAATTAAGAGACCGGGGGACATTTGCTCAGCTTATCTTCCATCCATCCTCTCATCCCAAAACCTGGAGTGTGGGATTGCCATCATCAGCAGTGCCTGCTCCCAGTCACCCAATTAGTGATGAGACCAACAGCATGCTGGACCTCTAAAGCCTTCCCCCCAGGACTCCATCAGAAGTGCATGGTACCCTTGAAAGATAATCCTTTTGAAAGTTTGCACTTCATCTCAGATTATTCTAAGGGACTAAGCTGCTGTTTGTTTTTGTTTTAATATTTATTTTTGGCTGTGCTGTCTCTTAGTTACAGCATGCAGGATATTCTGGAATCTTTGATCTCTGTTACGGCATGTAGGATCTTCAGTTGTGGCATGTGGGATCTAGATCCCCAACCAGGGATCAAACCCCGCTACATTGGGAGTGTGGAGTCTTAACACTGGACCACCAGGGAGGTCCCTAAGCTGCTGCTTAAATTAAGAGCAAAGTAAGCCTAGAATCTTACAGACAGTACCAAGAAATCCTGACATTACTGCATGTCTTTTGTTGAGGAGAGGCTACCTGCCATTAAAATTATCTTTCCTGCTTTCTAAAATAAAAATATCTTTCACAAAGTACTATTTTGTAGGATATCCAAAGTGATTTATGAGAACAAAACCTGCAGCAGAAGAAAATTATGTGTGTGTGTATATACAGACATACATGTCTACTCCATTTTATTTAATAAAATGAAATAATTGTCAGTTCAAGTGGTATTTTGACAATAGGGGCAATTCCACTCAGCGGATGGTTCTTGAGCATGAACAGATTCTCATGAATAAAGAGGTGCTCCTAGCTGTATTTATCTTAAAATGGATTTGTTTTAGTGAGCTATTTTAAGGAGAAGTATATATTAAGTTAAAAGAGTATTTTAGCAAGAAAGCTTTCTAGTGCTTTGGTCATTTGGCACCAATCGTATTTTAATTGGCTTCCATTTATTGCACTTGTTTTCAGAAAAGGGTGTTCATCTTCTGATTTTTTTTTTTAATAAAATAGTCACCTACTCACTAACTTTTATCAGATAGTGGCCAAAACAAAGAGTGGACTAAGGCCAGGTTAGCAGATAAACAGTCATGATTGCCATCGGATCCTTTCCATGCCCAGGGCAGACATCAAAAATCAATCTGATCCAGGCTTCTTCTCAATACCACCCTCTGGAAGCCACCAAAAATCCATCAGTGTTGGCCACAAGTCTGATCCTGGACTATTCGTTCTTAAGTTTCTTCATAGTTGGAGCCAAAGCTCATACAGCAGTAGCCAAGAGTAAGAACAGAATTCCACATTGTTTAATCAAAATAGAAATATACACTGTGAAAATCATACCATGTGATCCCTGTATTATGAACATAAATGGAATAGTAGCTTTCCGTGTTCAGTTCAGTTCAGTCGCGTCCAACACTTTGCGACCCCATGAATCGCAGCACGCCAGGCCTCCCTGTCCATCACCAACTCCCGGAGTTCACTCAAACTCACGTCCATCAAGTCAGTGATGCCATCCTGCCATCTCATCCTCTGTCGTCCCCTTCTCCTCCTGCCCCCAATCCCTCCCAGCATCAGAGTCTTTTCCAATGAGTCAGCTCTTCGCATGAGGTGGCCAAAGTACTGGAGTTTCAGCCTTAGCATCAGTCCTTCCAGTGAACACCCAGGACTGATCTCCTTTAGGATGGACTGGTTGGATCTCCTTGCAGTCCAAAGGACTCTCCAATACCATAGTTCAAAAGCATCAATTCTGCTGCACTCAGCTTTCTTTATAGTCTAACTCTCACATCCATACATGACCAATGGAAAAACCATAGCCCTGACTAGACGGACCTTTGTTGGCAAAATGATGTCTCTGCTTTTGAATATGCTATCTAGGTTGGTCATAACTTTCCTTCCAAGGAGTAAGTGTCTTTTAATTTCATGGTTGCAGTCACCATCTGCAGTGATTTTGTAGGAAACAATGAATCATTTGGAAAGCAATTAATCATGAGGCCATATTTAGGGTAAGTAAAACACAGTTCTTACTGGATATATATTTCATGTCTTCCCTCGGTGAAATGTCCCTATCCACTCATCTCCAGAGCCATGTCCCATTCTGCCTCTTAGGATCTCTCACCTGAACTTCTATAATAATTCCAACCAACCTTAAGCTCCTGTGTCTCTTTTCCATAATTATTGTTCATTTTATGTGAGTGCCTAGCACCATTTGGCACAGTGAATGAATGTGATTGAATCAATACCCGCTGAGTTCCTTATCTCCTTTAATTGTATCCTCCATTTAAAAAATGTTTTTATTGGAGTATAGTTGCTTTACAGTGTTGTGTTAGTTGTTTCTACTATACAGCAAAGTGAGTCAGCTATACATATACATATATCTCCTCTTTTTTGGATTTCCTTCCCATTTAGATCACCACAGCATTGAGTCGAGTTCCCTGAGCTATGCAGTAGGTTCTCATTTGTTATCTATTTTATACATAGTATCAATAGTATGTATGTGCCAATCCCAGTCTCCCAATTTGTATCCTCCATTGTATGCTATGCTATGCTAAGTCACTTCAGTCGTGTCTGACTCTGTGCGACCCCATAGATGGCAGCCCACCAGGCTCCCCCGTCCCTGGGATTCTCCAGGCAAGAAGGCTGGAGTGGGCTGCCATTTCCTTCTCCAATGCATGAAAGTGAAAAGTGAAAATGAAGTCGCTCAGTGGTGTCTGACTCTTAGCGACACCATGGATTGCAGCCTAACAGGCTCCTCCGTCCATGGGATTTTCCAAGCAAGAGTACTGGAGTGGGGTCATCCATTGTATACCCATATGTAAATCTGAACATATCACTTCTTTGCCTAAAACCTTGTCTCCTTTTCACTACTGAGTGAAACCCAGAGTTCTCCCCAGTGATGCTGCCAGCCAGCCAAGCTTTGTACTTTAACATCTAATGATACCAAACTCTTTGAAGTTCCCCACAAATATTATAATAGTTCATTCCTTTGTGCCTGTTTTTATCCTGTTCCCACTACCTGATTGCCCTTTCCCACCTAACTCTAGTTCAGCCTTCAAAGCTCAGTTAAATTATTATTTCCTTAGAAATCCTCCCCTATATCCCAGAGGTGGGATCAGTGCCTCACCACTGTTTATATTTTTATTGTAGCATTCAGCCATTTGATGTTGTAATGATCTATTTTTAAATCTCCTTAAATGATTACATTTTTTGTTGCACATTACAGAAAATCCAACTCAGACTAGATTATATTGGTTCACATAAATGGAAAGAGGTACAGAGGCTTCAGGTATAGTTTGATACAGAGGTTCATGGGATCACTAGGCCTCACTTTTCTATTTCTCTTGACCCAGTCTTCCTGGGTTTTCCTTCAGACTAATCCCTCATGGTATCATAATGATTGCCACAACTCCTAGTACAAGTTTCCTGGTTGATACATCTCTTCCCCTCGTGAGAAGACAAAAGCTCTGCACTTTCTCAGATTGAGTCAGTGAAAGAATAGCGCCATCACTAAACCAATCATGGGTACAAAGGAAATAGGAATGTGATGATTTGTTGAGACTCTGAGCCTGGAAAGGGGCTTCCCGGGTGAAACTAGTGGCAAAGAATCAACCTGCCAATGCAGGAGATGTCAGAGAGACGGATTCTATTCCTGGGTTGGGAAGATCGGGAGTAGGAAATGGCAACCCACTCCAGTATTCTTGCCTGGGAAATCCCGTGGACGGAGGAGCCTGGTGGCTACAATCCATAGGGTCACAAAGAGTTGGACCCGACTGAAGCGACTTAGCATGGCACAACACCAAGGTTGGAAAGCTCAGTTCCTTGTAGGAAGGGGGAAGGTATGAAGAATATTTTGAAGGCCAACAACAGTGTCCACTCTACTTTCCAATTAGACCAAGCTCCTAATGGTCACACATGCCCTGCCATATTTATCTTTGGGTTCCCAGCATGTAGTACCATGCTTGATACATTCAGAATAGATGATGAATACTCATTGGCTTAGCAGAAGGGAACTGAGCCTGCCTGGAACTGAAAACACGTATCTATCCACACCCATGTTTGTGCATACTCCCTGCTTTAGCCCTGCAGATTCCACCTCCACGCTGACTGCCTCCTCCAGCTACTTCTCAGCCTTTCCCTATATGAATTCTTCTGCCTGAAGTGGATTCCCAGTGCCCTTATCCTGGGTTATTTTTCTCTCAGTCAAAATTCAGCTTCAACCCCACTCACACCCACCCCAGTTCCAAAAAGATCTTCTGGTTTAGAGGCTCTCTGAGGCTTCCCTTACAAGTGGAAGATTCTGTGATAAGTGCACGAACATATCACCAGAAATGATGGAAACATCAAAAGAGAATGGTTTGTCAGTCAGCCCTTTTTTATTAAGTATTCCCAGAAGGTAGCTCCTATATATCTTTTGATTATTCCTTCAGAAGAGAGAGGATAACAGAAGTAGAAAGAGACGAGACTTTGCAAACAGGTCAGGGTCAAATCCTGGAGCCATCATCACTTCTTAACTCTTTGAAATGTTGGGCAAGTGACTTAACCTCTGTGAGCTCAGCTCCCTCCTCTGCAAAGTGAGGGATAATCCTCCTCACCTCCTCGGATCACAATAAGGGTTAAAAAAAGATAAGCTGTCAGCCATAAAAAGGAACACATTTGAGTCAGTTCTAATGAGATGGATGAACCTAGAGAAGTAAGTCAGAAAGAGAAAAACAAATATCACATATTAATGCATATATATGGGATCTAGAAAGACAGTACTGATGAACCTATTTGCAGGGCAGCCATGGAGAGAGACACAAACATAGAGAACAGACTTACGAACCCAGGGAAGGGAAGGGAGGGGGAAGGTGGAATGAATGGAGAGAGTAGCATGGAAATATATACACTATCATATGTAAACTAGATAGCCAGTGGAAATTTACTGTATGACTCAGGGAACTCAACCCCTATTCTGTCTTAGCATCCAGAGTGCATTATTGATATATACCTAGTATTCTAAGTTCCATAGTAAAAATCTACAGGGGAGCCAGGCTATTAAACTAGCTCACTGTGACTGGAGAAGCTCTTCTGAAAACTCATTCAGCCTCATGGTGTCTGAGAGTAAAAAAGTGAGACTCCTTAGCCATCTTTGGTCATTTGTCCAGTTCCCCTCAAAGGAAATTGTCTTCCTACTTTGACATGCCTTGGATTTGTTTCCTTGGTAAAGCCAAAAATAAACAGCTTGCCACCTGTGATCCCTCTGAAGATCCAGGTAGGATTGTTGCGGAAGTGGAGTCTGAAGAGTCTCAAGTGTCCTTGGGGTGCTCTGGGCTCTGGCTTCCACACACATGGCCTCTCTGATAGAAAACTCAGCACCATCTCCTATTCCCAGAAATAAGCCTTACTGGAAATGGGAAATTGGCCAGGAAGATAAGTTGTTCGTTGACTTCACACAACTTCAGATGTATCAGTGGACATCCCTGGTTATAAAAACCTGCACCAGGCTATTATCTGGTTATTTCTTCAGACTTTTAAACCTCCACTCGACTCCTCTCCATATATTCTGTTTCTTCCCCTTTGTGAGTTTTTGCTACACTTTTCTTTGGAGAACAAAACAGGATTTCTCCCACTATATATATATCCTTCAGGGCATTTTATCATCAACTTTTGTGGTTTTAACTACTTGTCTCCATCTACTTGTCTCCAACTACTTGTCTCCATGAACTGTAGAGTTCATCCCCCCTCCTCCAAAAAAACAAAAACAAAAAAAATTGTTTTTACCTTTTTTGACCACACCATGCAACATGTGGGATCTTAGTTCCTTGACCAGGGATCAAACCCCATGCCCCCTGCATTGGCAGCTCAAAGTCTTAACCACTGGACCACCAGGGAAGTCCCCCAAATTCTCAACAAACAGAAATTGTTCCTTCTCTCAGAGGAATTTTAATGCCAGCTCTCAATAATCGTTATGATAACACATTCATCATATATGTGTATGTGTGTGAATGGATTTTTTTCCCTACAAAATGTTCAGAAAGGGCCACTGAATGGAAAGGACTGCAATTGTTTTCAAATTCCAGTGATTAAAAACAGAGGTCAGTGGCTTCATTTGATACCTGAATGGGAAGAGAACAGATATTTTATGTGTTCTTTGCCAGTGGATTTCTAATAGAGGAAAAAACCTGGTAACTCTTGGGGACAATGTTTTTATTTGTATGTTTTCTTGGAGTATAATTGCTTTACAATATTGTCTTAAGTTTCTGCTGTACAACAAAGTGGATCAATTATATGTATACATATATCTCCTCCCTCTGAAGCCTCCCTCCCTCCCTCCCATCCCACCTATCTAGGTCATCACAGAGCACAGAGTTGTGCTCCCCGTGTATACAGCAGCTTTGCATTGGCCATCTGTTTCACATGTGATAGTGTATGTATGTCAATGCCACTCTCCCAATTCATCCCCCCTCCCCTTCCCCCACTGTGTCCACATTAGAGAAAACGTTTTTAACTGTATACTCTTGAGTTTCTTGGGGAGCCAAGGAAAGAAAATGCCTGCCCAGTGCCATTCTCTCTCTCACTCTCCATGCAGAATTCTTTCTCTTGGTAAATACAACTGCCTCATGCTCAACTCTTTAAAGTTTTACCCCTTTCCATTTTCATGAGAAGCACAACCAGAAACAAGAACTTCAGGTCATCTTTCCAGGACCCGAGCCTTCAAAGCTCCACACTGTGGGCATGGGTACAGGTGATTAAGCTAGCAAAACATGACATGTACCCTTAGGCCTTGGAAGTAAAGTTGTTTTCCTTCATACAAAAGGAATGTGTGTCCATTGTCTAGAAAGTCTAGACTATACAGATAAGCAAAAGAAGAAAGTAAAAGTCATATCCCGTTCCAGCACTAAGAAATAACCACTGTTAGTATTTCATCGCAAATGTTTTTGATCCTTCAGACATATATGTACATCTGGATAAACTGTTTTTACAAAAATGAATCAGAGTTTGGGCTTGCCGGTTTTCTTTCTGAATCCCAGCTGCACAGAGCTGAGTTAACTGCACTGCTTGGTTTGTAGCATGTGATGTTTTCAGCTCTCTCAAAGCTCTCTCTATCTCCTCCCACTTAAGCAAAAACTACAATGTTTGACATATAATTAACATATACTCTTGTTTTGAGTGAGAATGTTTGTAATTCATACAAACATGATACAGTGTTATCGATACCATAGTTTTTTTTCTTTTCTTTCATTTGACACTGGGACTCTGTGTTGCTATATATATGTGGCTTATGTTGATATATATATATGTGTGTGTATATATATTATGTTGATATATATATGTATATGTATACATTATGCTGATATATATATATAATTTGATCTTCATGAAAATCCTGAAAACTTGGTGAAACAGATATTATTCTCCCCATATGAATGAAGAAACTAAATTGACGTAGAGAGATGAACTGACCTGCCCAAGTTCACATAGCTAATCAGTGGCCACGCCAAGATGTACAGTCAAGGCTCTTGTTCCCTATCAATACCTCCCCATAGTACTTAAGAGTCAAGATTGTTTCCAGCAAAATGCAGTCATCTTAAACTTCTCCATGAGAAAATTGTTTATAGCCTGATGAAAGGTCACATCAAAATATAATGTTTCCATAAGTCTGGGTTGACCTTTCATTTTTGTCTAAGAAGTAAGCCAGATGATCCTTTCCTCAAAAAAAAAAAAAAGAAGAAGAAGAAGAAGAGGTATCAGTGTGGCAGGGGTCACTCTTCTCTTTGAACACTGTCATGGGATATAAGTTTCCTTAATGAGTCCTGTTCTGAAAGTGGTGATGGCAGACAAATTATGGTTTTCAAGGTGAACCATCTCCTGAACCTGCCCTCAGGTTAGCGATGGGATGAATCGTTGTGCCAAAAAGAACAGAAACTTGGATAGGAAGAATGGGAAGCAGACAAAAGTTTCTAGCCATTCTCACATCAGAAAATACCCTGTTAGAAAATGAGTGTGTAGTTCCTTTTGACCTCCGTGCAGACCATAAAAAGACATGTTCAAGAGAAATATTGGATTTTGGCCCCTAAAATCAGTGAGTACTATCCCAGGGGTGGGACTCATGAGTGGAAGGTTGGGTGATTGTGTGCAGGGAAAGGTGAAGCCAAGTCCTTGACTCTTGCTGGTTAAGGAAAAGGTGATTGAATGATGGGCTGATGGAGGACTCATTCTTCAACGTAATCTTAATTATATTACAGAATGCTCTTCATCAGCATTTTGTGGACAAAGAGAGAAGAGCTCAGTTGGCTGCTGGTTGGTTCTGGCTTTTTAATCTTGGCGTGTCCTTCAGCACCACAGGCAATAGCAGGCAAAACCTGTGTTCTCTGAGCATGTTTTCCTCGTAAAAAGATTTCTTCTGCATAATCCAATTGACAAAGGCTTATAGTCAGTACTTTAAGAAGAATCAGTATTTCAACTATTTGCCCAAATGAGCTCCCCCAAAGTTTCATAGTGATAATAATTATAACTTCTAAATACGGACTGCTTGCTGTGCGCCAGGCACTGTGTTTAACAAGCACCATTTTATTTATTCTGGGGGGAAAAAAAAGAAAAACTTGGGCATTAGTACTAGTATTATCTGCATTTTGTGGATGCAGAAATTGAGGCTTAGTGATGTGGAATGAGTTGCCCATGGCTGCAAAACTAACTGGCCAGACTGGAATGCAAATCTAGAACTGTGTAACTCCAAAGATAAATCTCTATGCTCAAAATTCGTGTGAGTTATCCATGCCTATGTTACAAATTACATACCACCACCAACATTCCCATCCCCAAGGCATAAGAATACCCTGGTGTGATGATTTAAGGATGTTCTCAGTCTGTGAACATGGGACCTAATTCCTCTTTCACTTCAGGTAGCCTTATTTCAGAGAAGAGTCTGTTTCTTCTTCCCATGGTAACAAAACGCTTACTCCCCTATGTTGATATTATGTTATTATGACTCAAGGAAAAAAAGATTTTACCCCTAAAAGAACTTAACAAGCCTTGTCACCAGACTCACCCAAAGTATCTTGGAGTCATATTGCCTTAGTGTTGGATTTCATCTTCACTATTGACCAACTCTGTGGGCTTGGATATATTAGCAACTCTCTCCGGACTTCCATGGCCTCATTTATAGATTGAAAACTTACAATTATTGTTTAGTTGCTAAGTTGTGTCAGACTCTCTTGCGACCACCTCATGGACTGTAGTCCACTAGGCTCCTCTGGCCATGGGATTTCCCAGGCAAGAATACTGGAATGGGTTGCCATTTCCTTCTCCAGCAGATCTTCCCAACTCAGGGATCAAACTCATATCTCCTGTATTGGCAGGTGGATTCTTTAGCACTGAGCCACCAAGGAACCCTGAAAACTCACAGTGCTACCAACCAAATGCCAATGAGGCTGTTATAAGGAATAACTGAGATTCTTTTGTCACATTTCTTGCATGTCTTTTCCATGGTAGATGCTCAAAGAAATATTTATGGAATATTTATGTATTTCATTTTGCATTTATTCTTTCCATGTTGATGGAATGAATGCTCTAAGTCAATGCCCAGCTTTGCTGCTCATTCTAAAACTTGTTCACATGAGAGAAAGAAGAGATCCTTCCAAAATCTAGGGAACCCTAGAGGGATGAAATATCCAGGTTCCAGGGTTCAGTGTGACTTTGGGCAAGTCATAAGATGTGATTCAGAGTCTCAAGGGCCTTACACACAAAATAAGAGGAAACTGTGGCTGTTCAAACATGTGGATATACTTAATGCCACTGAGCAAGACATTTAAAATAGTTAAAATGATAAACTTTATGTTATGTGTATGTTACCAGACCAAAAAGAGAAAGGAAAATCCTAGCAGGCTAGAGTACATTCTTTTCTTTTTTTTTACTTTTATTTTATATTGGGGTACAGTTGATTAACAATGTTGTGGTAGTTTCAAGTGGACAGGAGAGGGAGTCAGTCATACCTGGACATGTATCCATATGCCTCCAAACCCCACTCCCATCTAGGCTGCCACATAACACTGAGCAGAGTTACCTGTGCTATATGGTAGGTCCTTGTTGGTTATCCATTTTAAATAAGCAGTATGTGCGTGTCCATTCCGAACTTCCTAACTATCCCTTCCCCTCATCTTTCACTCCAGGAACCATAAGTTGGTTCTCTAAGTCTGTGAGTCCGTTTCTGTTTTGTAAGTATGTTCCTTTGAATCATTTCTTTTTTGATTGTGCATATAAGAGATGTTATACAATCTTTCTTTTTCTTTGATTTACTTCTTAGAGTACATTCTGATACTGGAGTGCCAAAGCTTGAGACAAATAATATTAGCTTGGGTAGCATGTATGATCCTTGACTATGCGCCAAGCACTGCTAAGATACCAGATGCTTGATCTCAGGTGACTTTCTCAGTAGTCCTATAGATTGGGGTGTTATTATTATCCCCATCTTATAGACGAGGAAACAGCCTAAACTAGTGTTTCCAGAGCTGGGATTTGAACTGATATGTGGCGGCTACAGTCCACGGGGTCACAAAGAGCCAGACATGACGTAGTAACTAAACAGCAACAACAGTATGTTACTTATTCCAGCAATTCAGCTAAGTATATATATTATTAGTCATTGTCTTTTTCCATATACAGCAACAGCTGTCCCTAGAATTTAAGTAATTTGCCCAGGACCACAAAGTTTTTAAGTTGTGGAGGCAGAGTGGAATTGTGGAAAGTAGCTACCATTTACAGAGCCTTTTCAGTGGAGTCAGTGGGAGGACTGAATGGAATAATTCATCTAAGCATTTAACCCAGAGGCTGACACCAACCCTATGAAAAAGATTCTGTGACTACCATCCTACATTTACCGACAGGGAAAGTATGGCTTACGGTAGGCAAGAAATGGTCTGAAAATACGCAGCTTAAAGTGACAGAGCTGTGGAATCTGTCTCAATGCCAAAGCATAGGCACCAGTCTTCTGTGTCCTCTGACCTCAGAAATTGCCTAGAAGTCAGGAGGGTAGGTTTCTGACCTTGTGTGGTCTGCCTGTTAGCTCTGTGCGGTGAACCACTGTTGTCATGGGGTTTAGTTGTTGTTTCGGCTGTGGTGAGCCTTTGTTGTTGCATGCAGGCTTTCTCTAGCTGCAGCGAGCCGGGGCTGCTCTCGAGTTGCAGTGCGTGAGCTTCTCATTGTGGTGGCTTCTCTCGTTATGGAGCGTCGGCTCCAGAGTGCAAGCTTAATCGCTGTGGCACTCGGGCTTAGCTGCCCTGCAGCATGGGGTATTTTCCCAGACCAGGGATCGAACCCGTGTCCCCTGCATTGGCAGGCAGATTCTTAACCACTGGACCACCAGGGAAGTCCTGTTGTTTTTGTTTTTTATGGAAGTGAGGCATAAAGGGAGTTCTCAGTCTCCCAAAAATGTGTCTTTTCATCTTAAGGATCAAGCTTGATAATGAAGGAAATTGTTCAGTTCGGTCCCTATATCAAATCTATTACAGAAGATGGATACTGTTTGCAGTGCCTTCTGTAGACATAAGTTGTAATCACTTCTCAAGAAGCTTTTCATATAGCGATGCAGAACCACTCTAAGTCAGCCCAGGCAAGGGTTTCCCCCATAATTGTGCCTGTAGTAATCTACCATTTTATATTTATTTCATCAATTTCAGCAGTTCATAAGAACACACATAATCTTAGATGCAGTAATCAACTGTTTCAGCATTGCCCCATCCTAAAATTAGGGCTTGAACTCAGTAATTTAGCTGGAGAAACTTCATTGTTGAGTGCCACTCTTTCACAGATGAGGGGAAGTGCTACTATTTGGACTGTATTTAATTCTTAGTATTTCACCAGTTGAACTGGATACCATGGAGTTTAATAATGTGGGGTATAATTGCTGTAATGCTGTGAAGGTGTGGCTGCCGCTGCCTCTAGTCCCTGCTGCAGGCCTCTCTCTCTCACAAATGGGACCCTGCTCCTCAGTGGGGCTTTTCTGCTCCAGTTTTTTAATAAAACAGATTTCCTTACAGTGAGGAATTTATGCAGGAATCAGTTAAGGGTATGAAGTGGTCACCAAACAGCTTTTCAGGACTGCTAACATTGATCAAGGATTTCAGTAAGTACCTCTTACTGTACCTTCAGCTTACTTCCTATCACTGGAACCTTGGAAAGTAGGTCCCTGTGCTGGCAAGTTCGCAGGGGCAGGACAGGGATTGGTCTGAGGTAGGTCGCGTGGCTCACTGGGGAGAACACCTCCTCCAGAGTCAGTGTGTGCAGTTCCTGTTACATCGTCTTCCCGGCATAAACTCTTCTTGGTCCTTTTTGCAGCACGTAAAGGAGGCGTGTCTTAGAGCAGACAGAATCTAATGCCTAATGATCTCTGGTGGGGCTGATGTAATAATAATAGAAATAAGTGAAAGAAAGTAAAAGTGAAGTCGCTCAGTCGTGTCCAACTCTTTGCAACCCTATGGAATGTAGCCTACCAGGCTCCTCTGTCCATGGGATTTTCCAGGCAAGAGTACTGGAGTGGGTTACCATTTCCTTCTCCGGGGGATCTTCCCAACCCAGAGACTGAACTCTGGTCTCCCACATTGCAAGCAGACACTTTACCATCTGAGCCACCATGATAGAAACAAAGTGCTTAATAAATGCAATGTGCTTCAGTCAAGCCAAAACCATCCCACCCTCCCCAGTTCACGGAAAAATTGCCTTCCACAGAATGGGTCCCTGGTGCCGGGAAGGATGGGGACCACTGTCTTAGAGCATTCAGCATGTTCCATCGAGGATGAAGACAGTCCCAGATGAGCTGTGAACCCTGCATGTTTATTTGCCTGTTTCCCAGGTGGACTGTCATGGCACTAATTGCCGGTCAGGATAGTCCTTGTATCTGTATGCTCCCCACCTCCCTGTCCACTCTTCAAGTATGACCCCAACAACTGAGAATGAAACAAAGGTCACTCTGAAGTGTAAAGTATCTTATGAAGCTGTATCATTGCCACTGCTGAGATACCTTTCATTTTGTAGTAAGACTCACGATTTCCCATGGGAAATGATTCTTCCTTTATCAAAATGTGTAAACCCTGCAGATACCAGGGCACATGTGATAAAGTAGATTTGTGATAATCACATTTCTTTAAAGAGTTTATAATGCATATGTTACCTGTTAATAGGTTGAGAGTGGCATCTTGCTGACCCTAAAATGTAAGGTTTATACTTCTGAGACGGTTGAGCAGATTTTAAGGGAAATGATGGTAGAGATGACCGCTTATTTGGATAATACCTTCTGACTGCTAAGAAATAAGATGAATCGAAAACCTAAGCATATTTATCTAAACATAACTTGGGATTTATTGGCCAAACATTGAATTTTTTGTGGATACTGATGTATAAAAACTGGATAAAAATCAATTCTGCTTCTTAAGTATTTATAAATCAAGAAAAAGTGGACTATGTTTGCTGAGGAATGATCTATTTTTAATGTCTTATTTTATAGCAGTAATTAAATTTCATCTTAATTGTCCTCCTAACCTCTAAAAATAAAAGCAGGAGTCCCTATACACAATATGTATTACATTGTACATTGCTTCATTCAGTAAATATTTCTGTATCAGGCATTGTGCACTGTAGCAAGTGAGATAGAAAACGTGCCATCACAGGTCCATTTTGCTAGAGGAGACAAGTTATGAACACAAAACCAAATCAATTTGTGTAATTTCACAGGATGATAAATGTTACGACAAATAAAAGTAAGGTAAGAAAGTAGACAGACATTGCTTCCTTTGAGGGGTAGTCAGGGAAAGACTTGTAAGGAAATAGAATCCCAGTAAAGATTAATGAAAGAGAAAGAATGTTCCATGAATGCCTTTCATGTACAGACACCTCACCCAAAACAATTGGGGAACCACCAGCCCCACCTAAAGAAAAATTATTCTCTCTGACTTCCTCCCCCACAATTTTTTCCTAGTTCTGTTTTCTTCATAAAGTATTTAAGATTTTTTTTTTTTTAAAAAAGTTCTCTGTCCATCTTTCTTTAATGTTATTCCCAAAGTGAGGCCGAATTTATCCTGAAGTTGGGACAAATTCTAACAGTGCTGGGAGAGACCCAGTTCCATTAATCGCTAGCTTGCTATTTTCTAGAAGGCTCTTATTTGCTTGGGTCTCCTTCCCTGGTGGCTCAGACAGTAAAGAATCTTCCTGCAATGCAGGAGACCCCGATTCGATTACTAGACAGGAAGATCCCCTGGAGAAGGGATAGGCTACCCACTCCAGTATTCTTGGGCTTCCCTTGGTGGCTCAGACAGTAAAGAATCTGCCTGCAATGTGGGAGACCTGGGTTCAGTCCCTGGGTTGGGAAGATCCCCTGGAGGAGGGCATGGCAACCCACTTTAGTATTCTTACCTGGAGAATCCCCATGGATAGAGGAGCCTGGAAGGCTGCAGTCCATGGGGTCGCAAAGAGTTGGACATGACTGAGTGACTAAGCACAGCACGCAGCACACTCTTGTCCTTTGGACTCTTCAGATAGCCTTCTCCCTAGGGGAAGTCCTTAACTAATGAACTCACCTTTCTCTTTATTCATATGCTAACCTGGAAACCAGCCTTTATGCTCTGTCTAGGGCTTCATGTCCTCTTCTCTCCCTGTTGAGGAGGAAAAAGAGATGAGACGTGCCATTTGATAGGATTCTCCCAAAAGACAGGTAGGATCCCAGGCATTTGACACACTTTGCCTCCTCTAATTTTTCTAATTTTCCTGAAAGCCTAACTGTTGTTCAGTCACTCAGTCGTGGACTCTTTGTGACCCATGAATGGCAGCACACCAGTCCTTCACTCTCTCCCGGAGCTTGCTTAAACTCACGTGCATCGAGTCGGTGATGCCACCCAACCATCTCGTCCTCTGTCACCCCCTTCTCCTCCTGCCCCCAGTCTTTCTGGGACATCTTCATTCTACAAGTGAGGGAAAACTGAAGCCCAGAATGCTTACGTGACTTCTTCAAAGTCACCCAGTTCGTGAGTTGTAGATCTTGGATTTGACCTTATTTCAGATTCCAAAACCATCCCATGCTCTTTCTACTACATGGATCCAGAAAACTGGCAATTTCTCTTATCCCAGAAAAGGTATAATATATGCAGCTCTCCCACTGCTGGGCATATCCCAAGAAACCTTCCAACTAATTCTCATGGCTAGTGCCTGGCAAGTGGGACAACAATGCTACAAATGAACGTTCCAGTTTCTAGAATACAGTTTCCATTAAGAGAAGATATTGCAGGCAGTAAACCGCCTACCTTAATAGTGAGTGCCAAAACCCTGTGGGTGATATATAGAGAAGTTGAAATAAGGAACAAAACAAATACATTTAGGCTTGACCAAATTCCTCTCAGTTTGGGAGGAAGAAAAATATTATTCTCTGCAAATGGGGGAAAAAAATAGATTTATTCCTCTCTGCTATTACACGAGTCCTGCTAAGCAATAATGCACGGCCAAGCCAAATGCTCTGATCGGTTTCTCTGAGCCGTTATTAAAGTTTGCAAAATATTGCTCAGATTCTTCCTGGCAGGGTTTCAATATTGTCTGTTTAAACTGGAATTGGGCTGGTACTCTTCATTTCTGTTAAGCCTGCCAGAGCTGGTGATCCCACTGCACAAATCTCCTGGTGCGGTGGCCTTTATCCAGCATGGGCTGGTGACACCCTGAGAGGCAACACCCTCCCCTCTCTTGGAGCTCTGATATGACTCAGTTCAAAAATGATTGAATCGACTAAATTCATCTTCTTTCCCTTTGTCTCTCCTTCTCACCCCAACGTGCATGCACACGTGTGTACATGCACTCAGGCAAATGCACGCTTTGGACTTCCTTGCTGAGCAGAAATGAGAAAGGGGAACTCTACAGCACAGTGTCTTGGAAGGTACCCTTCCCATGAAATGGGGACCTCTGAGCCCAGTATTCGGAAATGGACACAACACTCTTTTTCCATCAATCTGGCAGGTGACCTGAATTCTCCAGCAACTTTCCACTCCCCAACTTTGTCCTCTGACACTCTCCAGCCCTACTCAACCTGTCCCATTTCTTCAAACACCCCATGCTCTTTCTTGCCCCAGACTTTGCTCTGATGGGACCATCCTTCCTCCTTCCTGTTCTGATGAACTCTGGTTCACCCTCTAGGTCTCAGCTTGGACGGGCTTCCCTGGTGGCTCAGGGGTAAAGAATCCACCTGTCAATGCAGGAGACATGGGTTCGATCCCTGGGTTGTGAAGATCCCCTGAAGAAGGAAATGGCAGCCCACTCCAGTATTCTAGCTGGGGAAATCCCATGGACAGAGAAGCTGGTGGGCTACAGTCCATGGGGTTGCAATAGTCAGACACAACTTAGCAACTAAACAACAACTCAAATTGGATGGCATTTCTCTGATCCCTCAGGGTGATGATTTAGATGCCCTTGTTATGTGCTACTATGGGGAGCTTGCCTTGTCACACCTTGATTGTAACTTGTCTCCCCAAACAGAGCTGCAAATTCTGAGATACAGACTAAGACTGTCTTGTTCACAGACCTGTACAAGGTAGGCTAATTGCCATAACACATCAACCAAAGAAATGAATGAAATGTCCAACACCATAGACTTTTATTCTTGCATGAATAATGATCCTAGGCAGCTTTGTCTGGTACACAGGATGGCCCTCATCCATGTAGTCATTCAACAACCCAGACCAGCAGAGGTTCTGCCATCATCAATAAGTGGTTTTTAAAGACTCCCTGGAGGTTTTCTCCGTTCAATCCAGCCAAAAGGAAAAAGCATGAAAGAGTGCCTCACAGGAGGCTTTTATGGACCTGATCTAGAGCTGTGTACATCATTGTTGTTCATGGTCTATTGGCAAGAACTTAGTCACCTAGCCACACCTAATTGCAAGGAGAGCTAGGACACATAATCCTTGGCTAGGCAGCTACTCCTGGAAGGGAGAACATAAATTTGGGTGGGTAAGTAGTCATCAATAAGTATCCAATCAATAAGTGGATGCTAAGCAAATAAATGGATCAACAAGTGAAAAGACTTAGGTAAGAAGACATCTCCTTAGTGTATTCTGAACTATGGTGCAGGAGCACCTTCTCCCAGCTATTTCAGATTTAAAAAATCTATCAGCTACCAATGATCAGAGAGGCAGGTGGAAACCTATCAATAGATTGCCTTCAGTTTTCACTAGTAGAATGTTGTGCCTGGCACAACAGGCAACATAGACAGTAAGCCCTCCATATCCACAGGTCCCGCATATGTGAATTCACACACCTGCAGTTATGGAGGGCTGAGTACTCTATACCATTTTACCTAAGGGACTTGAGCATCCATGGATTTTGATGTCTGCAGGGGTCCTGAAACCAATTGCACACAGATACCAAGGGAGGATCATAGTTTATGTTCAATGAATATCAGTTGAATGAGTGATTGGAAATTGTAAACTATTGAGATTGGAAAAGACTTAAGAATCCCCATATTTATATCGTGCTGAGTGATCATCCCGCCCCACTATGGAGGAAGCACACTCACTGCTAATGTGGCCTCTGCCATCTCCAGGTCATCTCTGTTAGAAACTCCTGCCTTTCACTGAGCTGAAACCTGGCTCCTTGCACTATCCCAGCATTGGTATCTATCCCTCCAGGTCATGTGTCTTCCAGAGGTGCTCAAACCTGGCTGTACCTCAGAAGTGCCATGGGCACTTTTAGGAAGCTATGTAGTCCCTGATGGCATCTCCAGAAATTCTGATTCCTCTGGGTTGTTTAGGAGCCAGTTGTTTGAATGATCCTTACATGTAGCTGGTCCAGGAAGCCATGTGTCTGACTTCTGTCTGGGATTAGAATCCTGCTTCCATCACTTATGGGCTGCAGTCCCCTGGGTGAATTGTTTAGCCTTTTTATTCTTCATCTCTAAAGCTGTGACAAGAATAGTGTCTATATCATAGAGTTGTTGTGAGGATGGAACGATTATTTCAAGTAAAGTGCTTAGTGTAGTATCTGGCCCACAAAGACCCTCATTAGACAGAGGGCACCATTAGCCTCCTTGCCCTCCAACTCCTGTTACTCATCCTTTGTCTCCTTAGCAACCTTTCAGATATATCAAGGCAACTACCAAAAAAACACTTCTTTTTCCTGACCAGTTACTCTCAGTTCTCTTTTTTTAACCCCTTTCCTATATGAAAGATTCATATTTCTCCTCATCCCAGGAGGAGGTAGTGTGTTTCTGTACCCCATAACTGGTAGGAATCAAAGCCTCTGATGCAATGAATGTAGATAATTGGGCTCTGGCTTGAAACTTCAGATGACAGTCGTTACTGGTCATAGGAGGGTAGCTGTGCATATTCTCTTATTCTAGGGAGGTCTTCCCATAGGGGAACCCTAGATGAACTAATGTCTGTAATGAAGGGGAAACCAGAGAGAGGATATGGGAGTTTATTTTCTGAATGCTTTCATCCTGATATGTTCAGTTGAGAGTCAGAACCCACCCCAAGTTAACTTATTAAGTTTCTAGAGTTCATTGTGGATTTTCAGTCTTTAGTCATCATGGTCAACACCACAGAAGCAAAAATAATGAAAATGGTGCCTGGGGAAGTAGGAAGGGCAGATCTACAGATCCAGTGTGAAATTAGGAGGGGAAGAAAAGGCCAAATGTAAAAAGCAAAGTGAGCCCTAGTTAGCAATAAGATATGGTGTAGACTTTCGGAACACATAAACAAGTCAGGGAGAAAACAATCTGGACATTTCCTAGTACAAGACATACATGTTTCTTAAGTCTTATTTGTTAGTCATGGGTCATCTTTCTTTCCCTTAAGGTTGAGACTTATGCTTGTAGCATGAGGGACAGTTGGGGATTGGAGGGGATAAATTCATTTATCATCACAATAATTATATTAATAAGATGTTCTTCTTAAGCTTCATAATTGTTCAGTCACATCCCTGTGAGTTAGAGGTAGACTATGTATTAATATTCTTGTCTAATACATGAGGACGTGTCTCAGAAAGGCAGAGTGGCTGACGCAGTGTCAGGCTTCCATGTATGCCCCACGAAGGAGGAAAACCCGAGTTCTTCTAATTCCAGGTTCAGTGTCCTCCACTTCTAAAGTTGCCAGTTGTTCCTGGAATATTCCATTCATTGACCAGCTCACTGTTCCTCAATATTTACACATGCACATATTTAAAACTGTCATGTTCCTTTAAGCAGCTCTTATCCTCAGCTTACATGTCACCTCCTCTAAAAGTTCTTGACTTCCCGAAGTTGGCCATAGCATGTTGCTTCTACCTCAGTTACAACATGTATATCACTGGATTCTAAGTGCTTTTTTGTGAGACTTCTCCCTTCACCCCTGTGATGACCAGCCGGAGGGCAAGGACTATATGTCAACTTAGCTTTATATCCCCAGCAACTTACACAGTACAAAGCATAGAGTAGATCCTCCTTAAACATTTGTTTCTTGGGTAGATGGACGGATAGAAGGTTTTTCAAGGTTGAGATTTTTAAAAATATACAAGGGCCAGCCTGCTTTCAATAAAAGGCTTGCTTGGCTTTCTGATAAGGTCAGAATCCTTCTGATGCATTTGATTTAGATCTTCTCCCATAATTATTTCTCCATATTCTAGAATTTCCATTGATGAAATATTTACTTGCTATCAATCATCACTATGCCCAAAAGGGAAAGAACTTGTCCCAGGCAGCAGTGTAGTAAGAAGAGCACGGTCATCAGGTAGAGAAGACTGGAATCTTGATTCATCAAGTTCTTGAGTATATGAATTCTTCTACAGATTCCTTATTCCTTGGTTTCCTCAAGTGTTAAATGAAGACAATGATGGTGCCTCCTGTACAGATGCTTTGTGAGAATTAAATGAGATATGTAATATGTATGCATGCTCAGTCCAGCTCTTTGCAACCCCATCGACTATAGCCCACCAAGCTCCTCTGTCCTTGGAATTTTTCAGGCAAGAATACTGGAGCAAGTTGCCATTCCCTTCTCCAGGGGAATCTTCCCAACCCAGGAATTGAACCCGCATCTCTTGCATCTCCTACATTGACAGGTGAATTCTTTACCACTAGCGCCACCTGTAAAGTGCTTAAATGAGATAATAAGGGCTAACCTGGTGGCTCAGACAGTAAAGAATCTGCCAGCAATGCAGGAGACCCGGGTTCAATCCCAGGGTTGGAAAGATCCCCTGGAGAAGGGAATGGCAACCCACTCCAGTATTCTTGCTTGGGGAGTCCCATGGACAGCAGAGCCTAGTGGGCTACAGTCCACGGGGTTGCAAAGTCGGACACAACCAAGTGACTCACACACACACACAAGTGTAAAACACTTGGTACACACCAGCACTTTGGACAGCACCAGACGCAGAGTAAGCATTCCTTATGGCTGAACTCTTCTGTCTTCTTACTGCACGCATAGAATCCTGGGACCCGGAAATCTGCTGAGTCAAGTCTGTACCTGGAGACCCAGTGCCAAGAAAGCCTGAACATGTCATTGTGGTTACTCTTTAGACTAAACAGGCTATAATTCACTGCATCTTTAGCCAAGTCATTTCTCTGACTTCAGTTTATCATCTCCTCTTACAGACCTGCTTCAGTGTTTTAGTGAGCTAGATGTCAAGCACTGGGTCCCCTGCTCTGAACTTGGCACTTGATGTGTGTAACTTAAACTGGAAGTTCTTTGAAGACAGGAACTGTTTAATCCTCATCTTTCCACATCTGGGCCCGACTTCCTTCTCAGGAGTCCCTTCCCAAAGTTTTGCAGAGTTGAAATAAACTTTTCTATATCACTCAGCATGCTCTTGGGGGGACTTATTTGAGCTCCAGGAAGGTTCTGGCCCATTAACCCTATTCCCCTGCAAGCACTTAGTGAACTTAATGATCCCGCTGCCCCCAGCAGGGCACCAGACCCACTCGCTCTCTGATGCCTTCCGA
Source organism: Bos indicus x Bos taurus (assembly GCF_003369695.1). Taxonomy (NCBI): domain Eukaryota; kingdom Metazoa; phylum Chordata; class Mammalia; order Artiodactyla; family Bovidae; genus Bos; species Bos indicus x Bos taurus. The sequence goes on from NC_040089.1 coordinate 46,334,465, forward strand.
ATCTTCCCTGGCATCCGGCAGCCATGAGAGCCCTGGCAGCACCACTTCCCCAGTGGCACTTGGGGAGCCGGGCCAAGTTCTCTGTCAAGTTAATGGAGTGACCTTCTTTTAAGTTGTGGCCAAGGCAGCCTCATGTTCGGAGGCAGAGGGCTCTCTCCCTGGAGCTATAAGCTCTTAAGTTTTATGTCTGTGGCTGCGTAGCACCTGGAACATAACAAACATTTAACATATGGGGAAGGATGGAGAGAGAGAAGGAAGGAGGGAGGGAGGCAGGGAGGGGGAAAAAGAGAACTGGATTCTTGGTAGTGTTAGCTTCAAGATGTGTATCATTTACCTAATATAGGATGGAGATCAAGGAGAGCTACTTTTACTATTTCCTAATAAAAAGTCTTCTCCCATGAGTGATTTTATGACCTCTACAAGCAAAGTGCAAGAGGGAAGCAACAAAATCGTTTGGTCATTCCAATAGATGCTTTCTCCCATCCTCTGCCCTTTCAACAAATCTCAGTTGAGAAATATCTGTTGATAGGTGAACAAGGATAATGTCATTGAATAAAAATGGATGGAAACCAATAGAAACCCAAAATGATTTTAGTGCCAGAAATACTGTTTGCTCAACAATAAGTAACATCAGAGGACTGAAAGCTTTCCCACAGAGGTCAGCAGTTCTGCGAGTGAGGCACCGAAATTCACACCTCTGCCAGAAGCACTCTCTTCCTGGCACGACAAAGGAAAACTGAAATCTGTTCACGTCAATACCCAGAGGAGGCGAGTTTACCTCTTCTGATTATTGTTCAGGTGTGTCGTTCTCCAAAGAGCCAGCCTCCGGAGGCTTGTGAGACCTGCTGTAAAATGTAAAAGCTTTGTTTTAAAATGGATAAGTCCTTTTTATGTTTTTGTTTTGCTTTGCTTTGTTTTTCCTCTTGGAACTAAACTGTAGCCTGCAGATGTCTGTCCTGTGCGAACCTCAGATATACTCCTGTTTTAGCAAGCATCGCTTTTATTTCCGTAATTGGCCATATCATGAAGCAAAATCACCTGGGCTAAACTATATCCTTGGTTTTCTTTGTAATTTTAAAATATTGCTCTTTATAGCGATTTGTTATCTGAGAATCTCAATTCTGGAGTCAAAGTATTTGAGGTTAGAAATTAAGGATAATAATAGTAACACTTGGATGCAAGAACTTTTTCTTCCCTTACTTCATTGAATCATCACAACAACCTATGACCTGACTATATGATAATATACTTGTTATGAATATGAGGGAATCACTAGCCAAAGCTAGAATCCAGACTCCTCCAGAGCCTGTAACACTTCCATCCACTCTGTGGCTCCAAATACACCTTTAGCCACTCTTTGTTTTTCTTTAATACATTGTTGTTGTTGTTTAGTCGCTAAGTCATGTCTGACTGTGCGACACCATGGACTGAAGCCTGCCCGGCTCCTCTGTCCGTGGGATTTCCCAGGCAGGAATACTGAAGTGGGTTGCCATTTCTTTCTCCAGGGAATCTCCCCAGACCAGGGATCAAACCCGTATCTCCTGCATTGGAAGCTGATTCTTTGCCACTGAGCCACCAGAGAAGCCCTTTCCTATAGCACCTATCAATTTCCAGCATACAAAATAATTCACCTATTATGTGTATTGTCTATTGTCTTTCCCCTCACTAGACTATGAGTTCCATGAATGCAAACATTCTTTTTTTCTGTTCTGTTCATTGCTCTTACCTAAAGTCAAGACAAGAGCCTAACACATAGTAAGCTTTCACTGTATATTGCAATAATTATCATCTATGTTTATCTTCTGTACTGTGCCAATCCTATTCATGTTTCACTAGTGGAAAGACTGAGGTCAGGTGCCACCTGCTGATTTACTAATGATGATACAGTGAGCAAGTTGGCAAGAAAAATCAGATCTCCTTGCTGCCAACCCAATTCTTTGCCTAAATCCCAATTCAATCTTGCCGTACTTTTATTATGCTATAAAATGAATAACTGTTTATGAGTTCATTCCCAGGCACATTATTGCTTTTATATCACATCAAAGAACTTGAGACGGGCAAAAGATATAGCCCTATTGATTGTTCTCAGAGACTCAACTTTTCCATCCCACAAGGAATCCACGCTTAAGGTTCATTTTGGGGACAGAAGCAAATCTACCTCCGTGTCAGGACAGAGTTGCCAGACTGTCTGGTGTTAGGAATCTTGAAGTCAGTCATCTGAACTGAGAACCCTTATCTGTTCATCTCCATCATACTCTGACCAAAACTTAGAACTGACCCAAAGTCAAAATCCTGAGATGTTTTCAGCTTTTGGAGACTCAGTGGGTTGGTGTCTTCTAGGGGAAATCCAGGGCTATGGGAAGTAGCAGGAAAGTGACTCACTCATCCTTGAATTAGTCATTGAAGCCGTGGGCCTGGGATGCAGGGCTGAAGTCCTAGATGTTGGCTGAAGAGGAAAGTGCCAACTTTAGAAGCAAGGGTATGTTAAAAAAAAAAATGTGTCTGACTTTCTGATAAAAGACAAAAGATTCCAGAGCCTGTCAGGAGAATCCATTTATATGAGCATGAGTTTTATTACTAGCAACCTTAATCTTCATCAGTTCAGTTCAGTCGCTCAATCGTGTCTAACTCTGTGCAGCATGCCAAGCCTCCTTGTCCATCGTCAACTCCTAGAGTTTACTCAAACTCATGTCCATTGAATCGGTGATGCCATCCAACCATCTCATCCTCTGTCATCCTTTTCTCCTCCCACCTTCAATCTTTCCTAGCATCAGGGTCTTTTCAAATGAGTCAGCTCTTTGCATCAGGTGGCCAAACTATTGGAGTTTCAGCTTCAACATCAGTCCTTCCAATGAACACACAGGACTGATCTCCTTTAGGATGGACTGGTTGGATCTCCTTACAGTCCAAGGGACTCTCAAGAGTCTTCTCCAACACCACAGTTCAAAAGCATCAATTCTTTGGTGCTCAGCTTTCTTTATAGTCTAACTCTCACATCCATACACGACTACTGGAAAAACCATAGCCTTGACTAGACAGACCTTTGTTGGCAAAGTAATGTCTTTGCTTTTTAATATGCTGTCTAGGTTGGTGATAACTTTCCTTCCAAGGAGTAAGCGTCTTTTAATCTTCATGGTAACATCTCATTCTGTCTACAGTGGAATATGTCACTTTCAGTAGAAAATATAGGAAGAGAGACTTTTTTACTACTAATGACATGCCTAGACTACTCTGCTATCAAACTCATGCACAAGGCTGCTGGCCAGAAGAGGGGGACTTATTTGTAGTTTAACAAGTCAAGTGGCCCATAGACATTAAACTTATGATGTTGAATTGACTAGTACTAGGCTCTGGACATGAATTTGAGCAAACTCCAGGAGATAGTGAAGGACAGGGAAGCCTGAACACAGGAGCCTGATGGGCTGCAGTCCATGGGGTTGCAAAGAGTCAGACATGATTTAGAGACTGAACAACAATGGGCTCTATGAGGGACTTCCCAGGTGGTGCTAGTGGTAAACATCTGCCTGCCAGTGAAGAAGATGTAAGAGACTCAGGTTCAATCTCTGGGTCGGGAAGATTCCCTGGAGGAGGGCATGGCAACCCACTCCAGTATTCTTGCCTGGAGAATCCCATGGACAGAGGAGCCTGGCGGGCTGCAGTCCATGGGGTCACAGAGTGAGACACTACTAAAGCGACTTAGCACACACACAGGCTCAATTGGGCATGCACTATTCTTTAAAGCTCTCTACACTTTAAAAATACATTTTTAAAAATATACTTTCTCATAAGTTTTAGATGAGTGTAAAATCATCCTGAGTAATTGCAGAGACTTTTTTTTCCTTAGTATTTATTGATTTGGCTGACTCAAGTCTTAGTTGTGGTGTGAAGGCTGAGTTGCCCTGTGGCACGTGGGATCTTCGTTCCTGGACCAGGGATTGAACCTGAGTCCCCTGGACTGGAAGGCAGATTCTTTTGCAACCTTTGTGTATAACATGGAGATGACAGGACTTAAGTTCCAAGATTATTGTGAAGATAAGTAGTAATATAAATAAATAGCCTAGCATATTTTCTGATATGTATTTTTTTTCATATTTTAATGGACTTTTAAAAAAAGTTTTAACTGGAAGATAATTGCAACGTTGTATAAGTAGAAGGTGGATTCTTAATCATTAACCACCAAGGAAGTCCCTATAACAGAGATTCTTATACTTTCCATTTTATAAGTTAGAAACCTGAGTTAAGAGACACTCAGGACATGCCCTATGACAAATCCTCTGGCTTCTCAGTCTTTTCCACTGTGAGTTTCTGCCCCCTTCTCACCGTGATGTCTCTACCCGGATGTCCTGTAGGCTTCTCAAATACATAGGAAGAGGCAAATTCAATATCTTCTCTTCTTAGAGAAAAGAAAGAAAGAAAGAAAAGCCTATTCCTCTCCCCCCTTATTATTTAATAACTGTTCTACTTCGGTCACCCACTCTAGAAACTTTGGAGTCTCCGTTGAACATCCCCTCTTTTCTCCTGCCATATCTCTTAGGTAACTCAGGATTTTCATTTTTGAAATGTCTGTCAAAACTCCTCTGTCTTGTCCATTGTTCCTGGTACTGCTCTGCTTCAGGCCTTTGCCATCTCTTAGTTGGCCTGTGCTAATACTCAATAGTTTAATTCATTCAACAAGTCATCATTGGGGCTTCCCTGGCAGTCCATTGGTTAAAACTTCACTTTCCAGTGCAGGACACTAGTGAGTTCAATCCCTGGTCAGGGAGCTAATATGCTCTGTGACCAAGAAAACAAAACATAAAACAGAAGCAATATTGTAACAAATTCAATAAAGACTTTAAAAAATCACCCAGATTGAAAAGAATCTTTACCCCAAAATGTCATCATTGAACCTCTGCCATGTACCAGACACTGTGCTTGATGCTAGGGAGGCTGCCCTGGGCAAAAGTAAGCATGGACCTTGTCTGCATGGCACTCTGTTCTCTAATTTTGTTGTTGTTCAGTCACTAAGCTGTGTCTGACTCATGACCCCATGGACTGCAGCATGCCAGGCTTCCCTGTCCTTCACTGTCTCCCAGAGCTTACTCAAACTCATGTCCATCCAGTCGGTGATGCCATCTGACCATCGATCTTCTGTCCTCCCCTTCTCCTCCGACCTTCAATCTTTCCCATCATCAAGGTCTTTTCCAATGAGTCAGCTCTTCCTATCAGGTGGCCAAATTGTTGGAGCTTCAGCTTCAGCATCAGTCCTTCCAGTGAGTATTCAGGGTTGATTTTCTTTAAGACTGACTGGTTTGACTTCCTTACTGTCCAAGGGACTCTCAAGAGTCTTCTCCAGCACCACAGTTCTCTAATTAGTTATAATCAAATAATCACTCCAACAAATATAAAAGGGCAACTGTGAAAAATACATGATTACCTTGTCAGCAGTGCTAGTACAGAATGCTATTTCTAAACTGTATATATGATCATGGCACAGTCTCCGCTTTACAGAAGTTCCTAACCACTCATCGCCTACATGATAAAATCTGAACACATTAGCTGAGCATACATGTCTCTTCATGATCCGGCTCCAAACATTAGATGAGGTTGCAAGCCTCCTCCAACTCAGTTAACTCATCCTATGACTCAGCCATATCTGATATTGTTTTCACATCTTACCCTTCTGGAAACAAGTGTGTTCCTTGCTTCTTCCACACCTTAGCTTAAGCAAAACTCTTCCAGCAGTCCTGGTCCTCCAGCTATGTCAGGAGATATCCTACTCATAGGGCAGATTCACCTTAAAGCCTCTTCCCACTCCCTGGATGTAATTAATTATTCTTTATGTTTTCTATGCCACTCACATGACATGTCTCCCACTGGAATATAGTTATTAATAGTTTCTCTTTCTACCTCCCTCCCTGCCAGATTGTGACCCACTTGTGGGCAGAGATGGTTTTAGTTAATATAGATTTGAATTGATGTTACTGCATAAGCCAGACCATAAACACATAGTAAGGGAGACAAAAATATTTTGTTTCTTTAAAATTAATTTTATTGGAGTATAGTTGCTTTACCACAGTTGTGTCAGTTTCTGCTGTACAGCAAAGTGAATCAGCTGTGTGTATACATATTCCCCCATTTTTGGATTTCCTTCCCATTTAGATCACTACACAGTGCTGAGTGGAGTTCCCTGAGCTATGCAGTATGTTCTCAGTAGTTATCCATTTTATACGTAGGATTAATAGTGTATATACGTCAGTCCCCATCTCCCAATTCCTCCCAACCCCCACTTTCCTCCCTTGGTGTCCTAGCGTTTATTCTCTATATCTTTGTCTCTATTTCAGTTTTGTAAATAATATCATCTATACTTTTTTTCTGGATTCCACATGTATGCATTAATATACATATATTTTTCTATTTCTCATTTACTTCACCCTTTATGATGTCTCTAGATCCACCCATATCTCTATGTTTCATTCCTTTTTGTAGCTGAACAATAATATATACATATCACATCTTCTTTATTCATTCACCTGTCAATGGACATAAAATTTGCTGCCATGTCCTGGCTATAATAAATAGTGCTGCAAAAAAATTTTTTTTTCATTTATTTCTTTTCACTGTGACTTTCTAATTTCTTTTTTTAATATAAATTTATTTATTTTAATTGGAGGCTAATTACTTTACAATATTGTATTGGTTTTGCCATACATCAACATGAATCCACCACAGGTATACATGTGTCCCCCATCCTGAACCCCCCTCCCACCTCCCTCCCCATCCCATCCCTCTGGGTCGTCCCAGTGCACCAGCCCCAAGCATCCAGTATCATGCATCAAACTTGGGCTGGCGATTTGTTTCATGTATGATATTATACATGTTTCAATGCCATTCTCCCAAATCATCCCACCCTCTCCTTCTCCCTCTCCCACAGAGTCCAAAAGACTGTTCTATACATCTGTGTCTCTTTTGCTGTCTCTCATACAGGGTTATTGTTACCATCTTTCTAAATTCCATATATATGCATTAGTATACTGTATTGGTGTTTTTCTTTCTGGCTTACTTCACTCTGTATAACAGGCTCCAGTTTCATCCACCTCATTAGAACTGATTCAAATGTATTCTTTTTAACGGCTGAGTAAAACTCCATTGTGTATATGAACCACAGCTTTCTTATCCATTCATCTGCTGATGGACATCTAGGTTGCTTCCATGAGCACTTCTTTGCCCTCAATTTAATGTCAGGAAGTTTTCCTGCTTGGTTGGGGGTTTTTGTAGGAAATCATATGCAAAGAATTCCAGAGACCTTTATATCATCATATTCAACAATGTGTCATTTCTTCACTATGTACACTATGTCCCTCCTGCTTTTTAAACCTTTGGCATAAGAACAAGTTTTGCATATTTGCATAATTACTATTTACATAATTATAAAGTGACCACATCAAAATATGGAAAAGGTGTTCTTTGGGAAGACTTTGATCTATTTGTTTGTTTGTTTCATGGCTATAAATTACCAGGAATGGATGAATTAACTGTTAACTGTTTCCATTAACTTTCCAACCTTGACCAAGCCTAGATCTTGTCTCTCTGTGCTTGAATCATGATTATGGCCAATTGGTTCCCAAGGTGTACAACAGGAAATTGAGAAACCCATGAGAATAGCTGTGAACAGTTCTTTGAGAAACTGATTTTACAACATGATGAGAATGGTAGAAGAAAAATGTAGTGATAAACTAAAAACAGACCCTTGGGAAGGATGTAAGATTTTCTTTTAAATGTACACTTCTTAAGGACCTTTAGATTTCAGGCATCTGGCAATTGAAAGGAAACATTTCTTCAGTTCAGTTCAGTCACTCAGTCATGTCCGACTCTTTGCGACCCCATGAATCGCAGCACGCCAGGCCTCCCTGTCCATCACCAACTCCCGGAGTTCACTCAGACTCACGTCCATCGAGTCAGTGATGCCATCCAGCCATCTCATCCTCTGTCGTCCCCTTCTCCTCCTGCCCCCAATCCCTCCCAGCATCTGAGTCTTTTCCAATGAGTCAACTCTTCGCATGAGGTGACCAAAGTACTGGAGTTTCAGCTTTAGCATCATTCCTTCCAAAGAATACCCAGGACCGGTCTCCTTTAGAATGGACTGGTTGGATCTCCTTGCAGTCCAAGGGACTCTCAGGAGTCTTCTCCAACACCACAGTTCAAAGGCATCAATTCTTCGGCGCTCAGCCTTCTTCACAGTCCAACTCTCCCATCCATACATGACTACAGGAAAAACCATAGCCTTGACTAGACAGACCTTTGTTGGCAAAGTAATGTCTCTGCTTTTGAATATGCTATCTAGGTTGGTCATAACTTTCCTTCCAAGGAGTAAGTGTCTGTTAATTTCATGGCTGCAGTCACCATCTGCAGTGATTTTGGAGCCCCCAAAAATAAAGTCTGACACTGTTTCCACTGTTAGAGGCTATCAAATCTCATATTCCACAACCTGATAGTCACAGACTGTTAGACTATTAGACAATGCCATAAAATACAGAATCATGGTCATATTATTCATGTAGATCAAAACAATGGATAGATAGCTTTCTAAAATATAAAATAAAAAATTAATAGCCCAGCAGAATTGCTGTAGAGAACAAGATATTATTCACCATGTCCATTACTGAAGGATGTGACGGTGGAATTACACGTAACCAAGTACTCACTCAAAGTGGTGTGTGCATCACAAGACCCTGATTCTCTCAACAGCAGAACTCCCAGGCCAGCCCCTCCAGCCATGAGTAGCCTCAACCATTTACTCAGAGGGCCAGACAAGCATGATCACTTTTAATATATGCCATTACTGTCACCAGACGAGGACTAGAATTCTGATTATAAGGATGCTATCAGATAAATAGTAGAAATCAGGATGATTCTGTTTCATTTCTCTAGTGCTATGTAACAAACTATACCCAAAACTTAGTGGTTTATAATAAAACAACTACTATTTCATTGTATCTTACACATTTGAGTGTTGGGAACTGGGGCAGGGCTCAGCTAGGCACCTTTTCGACCTCACATGGCATTGAATGTGGTTCCTATATGGCATTCAGCTGGTCGCAGGGTTGGTCGAAGACAGATTTACTTGTGTTCCTGGTGCTTTGGCAGGGATGGCTGGAAGACTGGGCTCAGCTTTCCACTTTCCGTAGAATCTCAAGGCTTCTCCATGTGGTCTTCCCTATAGTGTGATGAGACTTAACAGACCAAGCTGCCTGCCTCTTACAGGCCAGTCCTAGACCTGGCATAGCATCATGATCCCATTCTCCACTGTTCAAAGCAGACAGAGGCCAACCCAGATTCAAGAAAAGGGAAATAGATGCCATCTCTCATTGAGAGAAAGTGTCAAAGAATATGTAGATGCCTTTCCTCCACAAGAGAATGAAAATTGCCTTGCATATTTGATTTCAGATTTGTGCTGTAGATTTATAACCTAGACAGAATAGATCTGTGTTTATTCCGTTTTTCTAAAAGTATTTATTAAGCATGAGCTTGTTGTGTGCATAGCACTGTGCTGTCTACTGAGAGAGACTGAGAAGAGATACGGGGCGCAGTCTCTCCCCCTCCAGGAATTTGCATCTTGATGTGAATACAAGACAAACACATAGCAAGCAATTAGAGCATATACTAATATAATTAAAGTGGGAAAATGCACATCATAGACCAGTGTGGCCAACACAAATGCCTGTAGGGCTCAGGCAAAGCCAGAAAAGAGAGAGAGGTATGCTGTCCTGGGAACAGTCAGGAGTGTGATGGGACTTTGGAGGGCTGGGGAGTTCATGGCACATCTCAGGAGGCAACTCTGCTCAGCTCCAGCCAGCTATTGTCATTTGAGAATATGGGACAATGATGCCACAACTACCAATTTTTCAAAAAAGTATATTCCTCTTCATTTTTGCATTTTAATTAATTTGACAATTAATTAAAATTTGACCTATATGCCACCAATTTTCAGCCCCTAAAAAGATAAGTGCTTTAAAGATTTGTGAAAACAGATGAAGTTAGACCGGAGCAGCACTATTTAAAGTGTGAACTGCACGGGACTTTCCTGGTGGTTCAGTGGCTAAGACCCCACCCTCTCAATACAGGGGATCCAGGTTTGATGCCTGGTTGGGGAACTAGATCCCACATGCTGCAACTAAGAGTTTTCATGCCATAGCTAAAGATCCGCATGCCTCAATGAAGAGCAAAGATCCTGTGTGCCACAACTGAGACTGATACTGTCAAATAAATGAGTGAGTGAGTAAGTGTGAGCTGCAGACCAAGGCTAGGCTGTACGCTGTGCATGACTAATCCACAGTGGAGTCAATAACTTGAGGATAAGTATTGTGGCATACTCCACAGCACTTCAACACCCAAGCCTGTGCCTGGTGTGCTTGTCCTATTGAGGAGGGACCAGTGTTGGTCCTGCAGAACTTGGCTGCAAGCTGTGTTGGTTGTGTGCTGCATGGTAGTCCTGCATTGCAAGAGCATGTGGGACCAAGCCCCATGGAACAGAGCCCCCTGTGAGGCCCCACGGAGAAGCTGGACCTCAAATGATAAAAAGAGTTGGGCTAAGCAAGAGGGGACAGAGAGCTTTACTGGGTATTAGGAATCGTTGTTGTTGTTCAGTTGCTAAGTTGTGTCTGACTCTTTGCGACCCCGTGGACTGCAGCACACCAACCTTCCCTGTCCTTCACCATCTCCCAGAGCATGCTCAAACTCGTGTCCATTGAGTCAGTGGTGCCATCCAACCATCTCATCCTCTGTCGCCCCTTTCTCCTGCCCTCAGTCTTTCCCAGCCTTAGGATCTTTTCCAATGAGTCAGCTCTTCGAATCAGTATTGGAGCTTCAGCTTCAGCATCAGTTCTTCCAATGAATATTCAGGATATTAGGAATAGCATGCCCCCAAAATCAAAGGAGAGTTTATTTGTGAGAGATGTTGTGGAAGGCACAGATGGAATGTGGAGTGATGATAGAAAGCCCCAGATACAGCCTCATACCCTGTAACTTACCTTGTGAGGAACACCCCTAGAGGGTCTCGGAAAGCAATTCTCCATTGCTAACTTCCTGAAATGCTTTTTCCACTCTTTTCTCATTTCTTTCAAGATCTGGTTCAAATTCCACTCTCTCAATTTATGCAACAGTGATCACTTTTTTTTGATATCAACTAATACTTTATTTATACTGTCATCATTCCATGGCCATCCTTCTGTATCTGTGGGGGATTGGCTTCAGAACCTGCCACTGATACCAAAATCCTCAGGTGTTTGTGTTCCATAGTTGGCCCTCCATATCCTTGGATGTGGAACCCAGAGATATGGAATGCTGACTGTATTATTTACTGAAAAATAACCACATGTAAGTGGACCCACAAAGTTTAAACCCATGTTTTTCAAGGGTCAACTACATACGTATATTATCTTTCCTCCCTAATATTTGATGTACTTTGTGGGCAAAAAACTCCCTTACCCAGCCCTGAGTCCCCTTCAGAATCTAGCAAAATCTCTTGCCCATAGTGAATATTCATGTGTGTGCTGATAAACAAGACACACAGTTCTGCAGGGCAGACTCCTGTGATGAGAGCATTTGGAATAGGTTAGAGCAGAAGAATAAAATGTAAGCAAAGGTCTGAACAATGAATGCTGAGAGCGAGCACTGGAAAAGGATAACCTAATATAGAATGTGCATACAGTATACTTTGCTGACAAAGGTCTGTGTAGTCGAAGTTATGGTTTTTCTGGTACTCACGTATGGATGTTAGAGTTGGACCATAAAGAAGACTGAGCACTGAAGAACTGATGCTTTCAAACTGTGGTGGAGCTGGAGAAGACTCTTGAGAGTCCCTTGGACAGTAAGGAAATCAAACCAGCCAATCCTAAAGAAAATCAACCCTGATTTTTCCTGACTGATGCTGAAGCTGAAACTCCAATACTTTGGCCACCTAATATGGAGAGCCAATTCACTGGAAAAGACCCTGAGGCTGGGAAAGATTGAAGGCAGGAGGAGAAGGGAGCAACAGAGGACAAGATTGTTGGATGGCATCTCTGATTCAATGGACATGAATTTGAGCAAACTCCAGGAAATGGTGAAGAACAGGGAAGCCCGGTATGCTACATTTCATGGGATTGCACAGTCAGACATGACTTAGTGACTGAACAACAAGGAAAACATTGCACATAAGTTTATTAAGCTGTGGTACATGTATCCCTATGTTAAATGTCCCCAGACTGTTGCAATTCAGTACATTTTCTGTTTCTTCAGTCCTCTGCCAAATCCTACTAAATGGTACCATGTGTGGGTCCCCACTACTGTGTATCCTGATTTACTTCATAGAACTTGTTTGAGTGAGGATGAAAGGGTATTTCCTGTATGTCCATGGAATAAAGAGCACTTTGTAACAGCTTTTTCCCTTGCAATATAGAATCCTCTTAAAGCCTTTTCACTAGTACTACATTTATTTTTGGTATTCTACATCAGGTGTCAGCAAACTTGTGTGTGTAAAGAACCATAGTAAATATTTTTTGGCTTTGTGGATTATATGATCTCTGTAGCAACAACTCAGCTCTTCCACTGTAATTTGAAAGTAACCATAAACAATTAATAAATGGATGGGTGTGGTCATTCCAGTGAAACTTGATTTATAAAAACAGGGGGTAGGCTGGATTTTCCTTATAGGTGCTCTAGTTTTCCAGCACCTCTTCTAGATTACTGGAAAGGCCAGACACAAGCTTTTGAAAGAGAGGAATTGGACTGTAACTTCGTTTTTATGTTTAAAAGTAACAGATTTTTCGTTTGTAGAGAAATTTCTCTAGTTTGCTCATTTCTTTTATTTTTAGGTTCTCATTAGTTGTCTGTTTCATACATACTAGTGTATGTATGTCAAACCCAGCCTCCCAATTCATCCCACCCTCTTATCCCCCCTTGGTATCTCTACATTTCTTCTCTATGTCTACGTGTCTCTTTCTGCTTTGCAAATAGGTTCGTCTGTATCATTTTTCTAGATTCCACGTGTATGCACTAACATACAATATTTGTTTTGCCTCTTTCTGACTTACTTCACCCTGTATGACACACTCTAGGTCCATCCAGGTCTCGACAAATGGCACAATTTCATTCCTTTTTATGGTTGAATAGTATTTCATTGTATATATGTGCCATATCTTCATTATCCATTCCTCTGTTCAGTGGACATTTAGGTTGCTTTCCATGTCCTGGCTCTTAATAAATAATGCTATAAAAAAACTACGCTAGTCAGAATGACCATAATAAATCTACAAACAATAAATGTTAGAGAGGGTGTGGAGAAAAGAGAATTCTCTTACACTGTTGGTGGGAATATAAATTGGTGCAGCCACTATGGAGAACAGTGTGGAGTTTTCCTAAGAAACTCAAAATAGAGCTACCATTTTTCTTCTTGTTCAGTCAGTCCCACTCCTGGGCATATATCCAGAGAAAACCATAATTCCAAAATATACATGCACCCCAATGTTTATAGCTTACTCACTCTATTCAGATCTTTTTAGTCCTTCAAATAAGTTCTCCTTACATCTAACAACTGCGGTAGTAACCTGACCTCTTGATCAACCTCTCATTTAAGTGCTGGGTCCTATCTAATCTCCACCTCCACCTCCAGCTATTGTTCCACTGCATTTTCTACTCTAATCTATTATGTCCAAATGCTGTAAAACACTGTCTCCTGCACAACCAATTTCATTAAGAAATGGTAGCTTTGTCATCAACCAGCAAGTCATGGAAAAGAATGACAATTTCATGAGTGCTGTAACTGTAAAGCACAGATAAACACCAGCAATTTGTATTGAGTTCAACACTAAGTTGACTTTCCTTCCCCTTCTTGATTTCCAAAATAGACAACAAGTTTCTAACATCCATACTCATGTTAGATAGCATCCTTCACATATGTCTATTAAAAGGATTCCTGTTTCAGTGATGTCTGGACTTTCCTTAAGACAAATAAGATCTGTCTCTTTAAGCCTCTTCAGTTAAACATTGCACTGCAAGAGAAAATGCTTGACAGCGTTGCCTCTTGAGACACAGACATCTTTACCAAGGGCACACACTCTTAGCGTCGGTTCTAACACTACAGAAACCATAGCGTCGGCATGCAGACCGGGAGCCGTTGAGACAAAAGATCTTGACATCCTGGCATAGAAAGTTAACAGCGATATGAAATACATTTGATTGCTGTCTAAAGTAACATCATGGTCAGCCAGACTTCTGTCTCGACGTGGAGCCTTTCTGTCACAAAGACATGACTGATTCCATCCCGTGCATTGGTCTGTCAACAAGGTAATCTACATCTTCTTCAGATTTCATTCTAAATAACCCATGACTGAGATGAATGAGTCCCTAGTGACTCTTACTTGTTTCCACTAAGATATTATTCCTTGAGGCCACCACTGGATATCTAAAAAAGCTTGGGAATTTCACAAGCACATTTGCATCTAATTCGTGAACTCTACTCCAAATTCCAAGAAGCATTTACGTTTCTGTGGGGGGCGGGGAGGGGTCTGAAACTTTCCCCCTCTTGAGTATTTCTTAACTCTTCTCTATTTCTTTCTTACATGCGTACGTGCTGAGTCACTTCAGTCATATCCGACTCTTTGCAACCCCATGAACTGTAGCCCACCAGGCTCCTCAATTTTACAAGCAAGAATACTGGAGTGGGTTGCCATTTTTTTTCTCCTGGGGATCTTCCTGACCCAGGGATCAAACGCAAGTCTCTTAGGTCTCCTACATTGACAGGCGGGTTCTTTACCACTAGCGCCACCTGAGAAACCCATTTCTTTCCTGGGCCCAGCAGAACACAGCTCTTCTAAGGATTTCCAGTGATGGAAGAAATTCCTTGAGGGTGAGGAGAAAGGACTTTCTTAAAATTTTCACTTATAATCTACAGATCTCAAGAAAAAAACAATGAGTTGAATTTTAAGCCCTATACCTCTCTCATCATATGATTAGATGAGAACTGAGCAGTAAGACAATCAGAACCCTCCAAGTCCTGCTTATCCCCAGTAACCCCAGTGTATTAAATATTTATGCACAAGCCTCAGTCCAATAATTAAAAAATCTAGATTGACTTCCAGGTCCTGCTTCTTTAAGGTTCTTTGACAGACCTTCTTAAAGTATCTGTGAAAATTAACAAGGTAGTGAATTTCAATTACCTGTTGCTGCATTAAAAAACCGCCGCTTTTTTTTTTTAATTTTTATTGGAGTGTAGTTGATTTACAATGTTGTGTTAGTTTCAGGTGTACAACAAAGTGAGTCAGTTATATGTATACATATATCCATTCTTTTTTAGATTCTTTTCCCATATAGTTCATTACAGAGTATAGAGTAGAGTTCCCTGTGCTATACAGTAGGTCCATAGTCACTTATTTTATATGTAGTAGTGTGTATAAGTCAAGTCCCAATCTTAGAGGCCCACAACAGCAACAGTCACTACTTGGCTATGATTTTGCAGTTTGGGTGACTCAACAAGGAGCTCATCTTTTCCCCCACGTGTTATCAGCTGGGGCTGAGATCCACATCCAAGATGGCGCACTCCAATGGCTAGCAAGTTAGTCAAGGCAGGTGGCTAGTTGCTCAGCTGGGGTGTCAGCTGGGAACCTCAGTTCTCCTCTATGTGGGCCTTTCCATGTGGCCCCTTGGCTTACTTATAACATGGTGGCTGGGTTCTCAGAGGGAGGAAGCAGAACTTTCCAATCCTCCCAGAGATTAGGTCCAGTGCCATTTCTGCCATATTCTGTTAGACAAAGCAGTCACAGGCCTGGCCCAGATTTTAAGGAGTAGGAAAAAAATACCCCAACCGGAGTTAGGAAGAGGGGCTGTGACAAGAATTTGCAGCCGTCTCTCACTCAGAAATCAAAATACTTTGATTTCCATGGAGATAACTCATAGTTTTTAGTTCCTAGAATGTAAATTTTATCCCAAAAGAGTCATATTTCAATCCAGTATTTTATCTCTTTGCAACCATATGAGACTTATCCTCCCTGCACTCTTTTGAGATCCACCACTCTCTGTTATTAAATGGAAAGGAGTATGAAATTTGTTGAGCATTTGTTAGGCATAATACCCATAATATATGTTATTTTATTTACTGTATTTCTTTGCTTCTGAGGTATACTATTAACACTTCTGAATTGTACCTTTTACATTATAATCACTGTAGGTCATATGGCAGTCTTGGCTACATGAACTTGGATGACTGTTGATATTTTTATCATCTCACTCAAGTTATATATACTATTAGCACTTCACCTGTTGAGTTTAATTGCTATTTTAAAATGTCTTCAAAAAAAATAAAATGTCTTCAGAAATATTACACTATAATTTGGCATTGAAGCAAAAATTTATCCTGAATGCTGAAAGTCATGGAACTAGAACACCATTAGCGAGGCAAATGTTTGACACTGGGATAATGACCTCAATTTCATATTTTTCTGCAAAGCAGTAATCATGAGCTTTACACTGCCTAAAGGAAGATGCCACGAGTAGACGAAGGTGTATTGATTTTATTACTAGGATGCATGCAAAAGGAATGCCTGTCATACATAAAGCTTGCACCTAAAAGTATGGAAATTGCCAGGTTCTTCAGAGCAAATGAAAGAAATACCAAAGAAACTAAATATCATGCATTGTTCAGGATGGTCACAAAAAAAGCATTATCTCATAGTTCCATGAGCAGTGTTTTCTTCTCCTTCCTTTGTCCACGATGTATGCTTAGTCGCTCAGTCATGTCTGCCTCTTTTTGACCCCATGGTCTGTAGCCTGCCAGGCTCTTGGGTCTATGGGATTCTCCAGGCAAAAATATTGGAGTGGGTTGCCATGCTGTCCTCCAGGGGATCTTCCCAACCCAGGGATTGTACCCAGGTCTCCCTCATTGCAGGCAAATTCTTTACTGTCTGAGCCACCAGGGAAGCCTATGAATACTGGAGTGGGTAGCCTGTCCCTTCTCCAGGGGATCTTCCCAACCCAGCAATCAAACCAGAGTCCCCTGCATTGCAGGCAGATTCTTTACCAGCTGAGCTAGCAGGGAAGCCCTTGTCCATGATACATTAAAAAAAAAAATGCATTTTGGATTCAATGAAATATAGTAGTTCTCACAAAACCATCTGTAAACCACACATGAATTCCCTCCTTTTACAGATGAAGGAACCTTGGCTTAGACAGGTTAAAAAACTTGATCAGTCTTAAGACTAGCAAGTAGAAAAATCATTGATGTTCATTACCCCACAGTGATTCCTTAAAATTGTAGAGCAACACAGGTGGGTAGTTCTAGGAAGATACTAAATGTTGTATGATGACAGCCATTCCACTGCCATCCCCAGTACACTTCACAAACATGAATGCAGTGGCACTTGCAGTGCCCCGCAAACCAAACTCCTACTCTCGAGAGAGAGCTTTCCACAGGGCTGGGCCCCTGCCCAGGATCCCCGCACAGTCCTGCTGAGAAGACAACTAATAAAAAAGCTCATTCGTGCAGAGTTTTGGTGACTCAATCGATAAAGAATCTGCCTGTGATGCAGGAGACCCAGGTTCAATCCCTGGGTCAAGAAGATCCCCTGGAGAAGGGAATGGCTACCCACTCCAGTATTCTTGCCTGGGAATCCCATAGAGAGCGCTCTGACAGGCTACAGACCTTGAGATCACATAGAGTCGGACACGACTTAATGACTAAGCCACCACCAATAAGCAATCAGAAATTAATGCTCTGAAATAGTGACTTTTAAAGAACAATTTTCCAACTCTTAAATTCTCAAGTTACTATGCCTAGAATGTGGGTCAGATACCACTTGGCCAAACTATCACTTTAAGGCGGTACATCAAGCATCCCCTGGCACCTTACAGGCAAGAGCTATGGTTTGGGCCACTGCTTGCTCTAAGGAGCAAGGAGACCCTAAGGAGATATGGGAAGCTTCCTCTATCCCATCCTATCTGGGCCAGCTCCTTGTGAGGCTACCATAGCAGTCAGTAAGGGCCTGCCGCCCTCTTCTGCATTTCCACTGAAGAGACAGAGGGGAAGCAGTTTAAGGGCCCCTCCTACCCTAAAGAGAGAGACTCCATCACTTCGATGACAGTCTTTCATTAGGTGTCACTGTCACATAACTTCAGTTCACTTCAGTCTCTTAGTTGTGTCCAACTCTTTGCAACCCCATGCACTGCAGCACACCAGGCTTCCCTGTCCATCACGAACTCCCGGGAACTTACTCCCAGAGCTCATCACCATAGAGTCAGTGATGCCATCCAACCGTCTCATCCTCTGTCATCCCCTTCTCCTCCTGCCTTAAATCTTTCCCAAACATCAGGGTCTTTTCAAATGAGTCAGTTCTATGCATCAGGTGGCCAAAGTATTGGAGTTTCAGCTTCAGCATCAGTCCTTCCAATGAATATTCAGGACTGATTTCCTTTAGGATGGACTGGTTGGATCTCCTTGCAGTCCAAGGGACTCTCAAGAGTCTTCTCCAACACCACAGTTCAAAAACATCAGTTCTTCAGCACTCAGCTTTCTTTATAGTCCAACTCTTACATCCATATGTGACTGCTGGAAAAATCATAGCTTTGACTAGATGCACCTTTGTTGGCAAAGTAATGTCTCTGCTTTCTAATATGCTATCTAGGTTGGTCAGCTTTTCTTCCAAGGAGCAAACGTCTTTTAATTTCATGGTTGCAGTCACCATCTGCAGTGATTTTGGACCCCCAAAAATAAGGTCTGTCAGTGTTTACATTGTTTCCCCATCTATTTCCCATGAAGTGATGGGACCAGATGCCATGATCTTAGTTTTCTGAATGTTGAGTTTTAAGCCAACTTTTTCACTCTCCTCTTTCACTTTCATCAAGAGGCTCTTTAGCTCTTCTTCACTTTCTGTAATGAGGGTGGTGTCATCTGCATATCTGAGGTTTATTTCTCCCAGCAATCTTAATTCCACTTTGTGCTTCATCCAGCCCAGCATTTCACATGATGTAGTCTGCATATAAGTTAAATAATCAGAGTGACAGTATACAGCCTTGACGTACTCCTTTCCCAGTTTGGAACCAGTCTGTTGTTCCATGTCCAGTTCTAACTGTTGTTTCCTGACCTGCATACAGATTTCTCAGGAGGCAAGTAAGGTGGCCTGGTATTCCCATCTCTTGAAGAGTGTTCCACAGTTTGTTGTGATCCACACAGTCAAAGGCTTTGGCATAGTCAGTAAAGCAGAAGTACATGTTTTTTGGAACTCTTTTGTTTGTTCGATGATCCAATAGATGTTGGCAATTTGATCTCTGGTTCCTCTGCCTTTTCTAAAACCAGCTTGAACATCTGGAAGTTCGCGATTCACATATTGCTGAAGCCTGGCTTGGAGAATTTTGAGCATTACTTTACTAGCGTGTGAGATGTGTGCAATTGTGCGGTAGTTTGAGCATTCTTTGGCATTGCCTTTCTTTGGGATTGGAATGAAAACTGACCTTTTCCATTCCTGTGGCCACTGCTGAGTTTTCCAAATTTGCTGGCATATTGGGTGCAGCACTTTCATAGCATCATTTAGGATTTCAAATAGCTCAACTGGAATTCCATCACCTCCACTAGCTTTGTTTGTAGTGATGCTTCCTAAGGTCCACTTGACTTCACATTCCAGGATGTCTGGCTCTAGGTGAGTGATCACACCATTGTTGTTATCTGGATTGTGAAGATCTTTTTTATACAGTTCTTCTGCATATTGTTGCCACCTCTTCTTAATATCTTCTGCTTCTGTGAGGTCCATACTATTTCTGTCCTTTATCGAGCCCATCTTTGCATGAAATGTTCCTTTGGTATCTCTGATTTTCTTGAAGAGATCTCTAGTCTTTCCCATTCTGTTGTTTTCCTCTATTTCTTTGCATTGATCGCTGAAGAAGGCTTTCTTATTTCTCCTTGCTTTTCTTTGGAACTCTGCATTCAAATGAGCATTTCTTTCCTTTTCTCCTTTGCCTTTCTCTTTGCTTCTTTTCTCAGCTAAGACCTCCTCAGACAACCATTTTGCCTTTTTGCATTTCTTTTTCTTGGGGATGGTCTTGATCACTTTCTCCTATACAATGTCATGAACCTCCATAGTTCTCAGGCACTCTGTCTGTCAGATCTAATCTCTTGAATTTATTTGTCACTTCTACTGTATAATCATAAGGGATTTGATTTAGATCATACCTGAATGGTCTAGTGGTTTTCCCTACTTTCTTCAATTTAAGTCTGAATTTTGAAAATTGCATGCCCAGGACCTTTTAAAGCAGGTCACCATTATCTTCATTATCTCCACTATAGTTTGGCCTCAGATCAAACAACAGGGAGGGAACACAGCCCTGCCCTTCAACAAAAAAATTGAATTAAATATTTCTTAGCGTGGCCCTGCCCATCAGAACAACACCCAGTTTTCCCCTCAGTCAGTCTCTCCCATCAGGAAGCTTCTATAAGCCTCTTATCCTTATCCATCAGAGGGCATACAGAATAAAAACCACAGTCACAGAAAACTAATCAAACTGATCACATGGACCACTGCCTTGTCTAACTCAATGAAATTATGAGCCATCCCATGTAGGGCCACCCAAGACGGATGGGTCATGTTGGAGAGTTCTGACAAAATATGGTCCACTGGAAAAGGAAATAGAAAACCACTTCACTATTCTTGCCTCAAGAACCCCATGAACAGTATGAAAAGGCAAAAAGATAGGAAATTGAAAAATTAACTCCCCAGGTCAGCAGGTGCTCAATATGCTCCTGGAGATCAGTGGAGAACTAACTCCAGAAAGAATGAAGAGACGGAGCCAAAGCAAAAACAACACCAGTTGTGGATGTGACTGGTGATAGAAGTCAAGTTTGATGCTGTAAAGAGCAATATTGCATAGGAACCTCAAATGTTAGTTTCATGAATCAAGGTATTTTGGAAGTGGTTAAACAGGAGATGGCAAGAGTGAACATTGACATTTTAGGAATCAGTGAACTAAGATGGACTGGAATGGGTGAATTTAACTCAGATGACCATTATATCTACTACTATGGGCAAGAATCCCTTAGAAGAAATGAAGTAGCCATCATAGTCAACAAAAGAGTCCAAAATGCAGTACTTAGAAGCAATCTCAAAAATGACAGAATAATCTCTGTTTGTTTCTAAGGCAAATCATTCAATATGACAGTAATCCAAGTCTATGCCCCAACCAGTAATACTGAAGAAGCTGAAGTTGAATGGTTCTATGAAGACCTACAAGACCTTCTAGGACTAACTCCCAAAAGATATTTCCTTTTCATTGTAGTATACAGGAATGCAAAAGTAGGAAGTCAAGAGATACCTAGAGTAACAGGCAAATTCAGCCTTGGAATACAAAATGAAGCAGGGAAAAGGGTAACAGAGTTTTGTCAAGAGAACGCACTGGTCATACACCTTCTTCCAACAACACAAGAGAATACTCTACACATTGGCATCACCAGATGGTCAATACCAAAATCAGATTCATTATATTCTTTGCAGCCAAAGATAGAGAAGCTCTATACAGTCAGCAAAAACAAGACCAGGAGCTGATTGTGGCTCAGATCAGTTCAGTTCAGTTCAGTCACTCAGTTGTGTCTGACACTTTGATACCCCATGAACCACAGCACACCAGGCTTCCCTGTCCATCACCAACTGCTGGAGTCTACCCAAACCCATGTCCATTGAGTCAGTGATGCCATCCAACCATCTCATCCTCTGTCGTCCCCTTCTCTTCCTGCCCTTAATCTTTCCCAGCATCAGGGTCTTTTCAAATGAGTCAGCTCTTTACATAAAGTGGCCAAAGTATTGGAGTTTCAACTTCAACATCAGTCCTTCCAGTGAACACCCAGGACTGATCTCCTTTAGGATGGACTGGTTGGATCTCCTTGTCGTCCAAGGGACTCTCAAGAGTCTTCTCCAACACCACAGTTCAAAAGCATCAATTCTTCAGCACTCAGCTTTTTTCTAGTCCAACTCTCACATCCATACATGACTACTAGAAAAACCATAGCCTTGACTAGACAGACCTTTGTTGGCAAAATAATCTCTCTGCTTTTTAATAATGCTGTCTAGGTTGGTCATAACTTTCCTTCCAAGGAGTAAGTGTCTTTTAATTTCATGGCTTCAGTCACCATCTGCAGTGATTTTGGACCCAAAAAAATAAAGTCAACCATTGTATCCACTGTTTCCCCATCTATTTGCCATGAAGTGATGGGACCAGATGCCATGATCTTCGTTTTCTGAATGTTGAGCTTTAAGCCAACTTTTTCACTCTCCTTTTTCACTTTCATCAAGAGACTCTTTAGTTCTTCCTTACTTTCTGCCATAAGAGTGGTGTCATCTGGATATCTCAGATCATGAACTCCTTATTTCCAAATTCAGACTTAAATTGAAGAAAATAGGGAAAACCACTAGACCACCGTCACATAGTTACTTAGTTTAGAGACTGCTGAGTGCTCAGGGCCAAACAAAGATGCATAAAATACAAGCCCTTCACATGTGAAGTTTCCCTAAGCAGGAGGGTGGGTGAATCTTGGGCAGAATTCCCAGCCATATGTGTTAACAGTAATGAGCACCCTTCCTTCTGTAATATTATCCACGATGTTATATGATAGTGGTTTTCCTGTGTACAGATCTCTCCATAGACTGGAAGCTTCCTGAGGGCAATGACAAGGATTATTCATCTTTATGTCTTTGGTGTCTTGCATAGTGCCTGGTACAGCAATCCAAAAATGATGTTCATTTCTTTTGTTCATTCATTCAACAAAATCTTGCAGAGGTTCTGAACAGGGAGAGAGGTGCTTTATGAGAATATATAAGGCCATGTTGAAGTGGCCTGTGAGATGGCCCAATAGGAACAGGAGAATCGGGGCAGGAGGATGAGGAAGGAAGGAAGGACCATGTAAACAAAGGAAGGGCAGGATGGGACAAATTCCATCAGTTACTATGCCTGGAATGCAGGGTGGATACCTCTGGAAGGATGGGCTGAAGTGTAATTGTAAAGGGCCTGGAATATTGGGCCAAGTATTCTTCTTGAATTGGTGCCATTAGACAGAATCTCTTTACTCTCCTCAGAACACTCAGGAGGTGGCATTGCTCTGGAGGAGACTGGGGAATCAGGGTCCAGGGGGCTTCTCTTTTAGAAAAATGTGCTGGGGATTTGTCTTCCGTCTTGGAAATGATATAGAGCGAATGCCGCGTAAGAACCAGAAGACTCCAGAGCTTATCTGTGTTACTGATGATATTTCCTTAGGGAGGAGGCAGTGCATTATAACCAAGAGTCTAGGGTACCAGCTTCCATCCTGGCTCCATCCATTATCATCAGTGCGACCCAACCACTGTGCCTTAGTTTTCTGGATTGATAATGGAGTTATCAAAGTTAGCAAACTGGAGTTGATAATCACATCATCTCAAAGGTGTTAAAAGGTTTAAAGGAAATGATGCTCAGAAACCTATGAGAACAGTACTTCTTGGAAGGTAAGTGTTCCCCAAACGTTAACTACGATCATCTCTTCTCTTCTGTGGACCTTGGTTTCCTCACCCAAAGGCAGATAATTCATGTTCCCAACCACTTCTCCTGGGCCCTGACAGAATAAAATACGATTAAATGCATGAAAGCAATTTGGTAGTCAAGCTCTGCATAGCGGCAGGGTAGAGATAAGGCTGTTAATTATGATGTCCTTGGGTGAAACATAATCCCAAGAGCCTGGACAGGAAGGTGGGGTGTTCACATATTTTCAGGTTGCTGGTTACAGGTGGGTGTGTGTGAATGACTTCTCTAGATGAAGTATGTCAAGATGAGGGCTCTAGTGTTTGACTGGTCAAAGATGGAATAAAGATGGAAATAGGGAAATTTCCTAAGCAAGAAATAAATAAGGTTGCAGCCCTACAGCCTTGTAAGCCATATAATTTCAAACTTCATAGTCTCAGACATCTGGGCTCTATTACCTGAAATCCCATTAAACCTTCAGTTTCATAATTCTGTGTAGAACTTGGTAGATTGCAAGATTCTGCTTATGGCCACCAGCCAGTTCAAGCAATTAATCACAAGGGTCCCGGAACAGGATTGCAACTCATGCCAAATGGATTCTTTAAGGGGAAGCTGTGTACACAAAAGAAATAGCCCCATCCACACAGTTTCGTAGCAACATGCTTTGTAGCTCTGCCAACCCAGAGAAATTATCTGTTATCATTAAGACATCCAAGTCTCATAACTTTTTCCTCAATGGAAATTCGTACTCACCAGCCCAAAGAAGATCCTCAAACCTCGTTAACTGTAATGTAGACTGTAACATGCCCAGAGCCAACAAGTCCAGTTCAGACTAAATGAAACCCTACCCTTTACCCACCCTCAGCGTTTTCTCCTTTGAGGGAACTCAACATGAACTGAGCTGTCTTTCCTTTTGAACTTTTCTAGAATGCCTGGACTGTTTGCATTTGCCCATATGTTCCAGGCCAAAGGGCCAAAACCCACAGAAGAGAAGTAACCTTGGAGCCTCTCTTCAGAATCCTGCTAGACATACCCCAGGGTGAAAGGGCCCATCACAAAGGAATTATTTCTCCTAAGACTTCTTGCTTGGTTTTGCCAACTTGAAAGAGTTTATGTAAACAAGGTAATCTTCTATACTTTAGAGCGTTTATAAAGCCTTTCCTAATTACTGTTTTGTTTAGAGAGAGACTGGGAACATGATGGAGAACGGAGGGGAGCCTTGAGCCCTCCCTTCAGGCAGCAGAAAGGGGAGAGGGTGGCAGTCAGAATAAAATTTATGATATGGGGAAAAGTATTGTGACTTCACCTTGCTTTTTAGGTTTCTTCTTTCTGAAACTCCCTTTATGCGAAATCGCTCAGTCCCCGTTTCTAATGCCACACAGCAGCCGTCTAGTTTAGTAGCCACTAGGTACACGTGACCATTTAAATTTAAATGAGTTGGGACTTCCCTGGTAGTCCAGTGGTTAAGACTGTACTTTCAGTGCAGGGAGTGAGGGTTCAATACCTGGTTGGGGAAGATCCTACATGCCTCATGGCCAAAAAATTTTTTAAATTAAAGTAGATATTTTCAGAGTCTTTAAAAGAAAGAAAAAGAAAGTAAATTTAAATGAATTAAAATTAATTTTATAGAAACATTAGCTACATGTCAAGTGCTCAAAATAGCCACAGGTGGTTAATGGCTGCCATACTGGATAAACCTGTGGTGCTGGAGAAGACTCTTGAGAGTCCCTTGGACAGCAAGGAGATCAAACCAGTCAATTCTAAAGGAAATAAACCCTGAATATTCATTAGAAGGACTGATGCTGAAACTGAAGCTCCAATATTTTTGGCCACTTGATATGAAGAGCTAACTCTCTGGAAAAGACCTTGATGCTGGGCAAGATTGAGCGCAGAAGGAGAAGGGACAACGGAAGAAGAGGTGGTTGGATGACATCACCAACTCAATGGACTTGAGTTTGTGCAAACTCCAAGAGATAGTGAAGGACAGGGAAGTGCTGCATGGACGGGTGTGCCGCAGTCCATGGGGTTGCAAAGAGTCCGACATAAGTGAGAAACTGAATGACAAAGAACATTTCCATCATTGCAGAAGCTCCTTTGGATGGTGCTGCTCTAGATGAAGAACCTCAACAGCCTTGCTACTCAAAGTGGAGGGCACAGACCTGCAGCACTGGTATCACCTGAGAACGTGTTAGACATGTTTGATCTGCATTTTAACAAGATACCCTGGTGACTCCTCAGATCAGATCAGTCACTCAGTCGTGTCCAACTCTTTGCGACCCCATGAATCGCAGCACACCAGGCCTCCCTGTCCATCACCAACTCCAGGAGTTCACTGAGACTCACGTCCATCGAGTCAGTGATGCCATCCAGCCATCTCATCCTCTGTCGTCCCCTTCTCCTCCTGCCCCCAATCCCTCCCAGCATCAGAGTCTTTTCCAATGAGTCAACTCTTCGCATGAGGTGGCCAAAGTACTGGAGTTTCAGCTTTAGCATCATTCCTTCCAAAGAAATCCCAGGCAGTTCTTCGGCGCTCAGCCTTCTTCATAGTCCAACTCTCACATCCATACATGACCACTGGAAAAACCATAGCCTTGACTAGATAAACCTTTGTTGGCAAAGTAATGTCTCTGCTTTTGAATACGCTATCTAGGTTGGTCATAACTTTCCTTCCAAGGAGTAAGCGTCTTTTAATTTCATGGCTGCAGTCACCATCTGTAGTGATTTTGGAGCCCAGAAAAATAAAGTCTGACACTGTTCCCACTGTTTCCCCATCTATTTCCCATGAAGTGATGGGACCAGATGCCATGATCTTCATTTTCTGAATGTTGAGCTTTAAGCCAACTTTTTCACTCTCCACTTTCACTTGCATCAAGAGGCTTTTTAGTTCCTCTTCACTTTCTACCATAAGGGTGGTGTCATCTGCATATCTGAGGTTATTGATATTTCTCCCGGCAATCTTGATTCCAGCTTGTGTTTCTTCCAGTCCAGCGTTTCTCATGATGTACTCTGCATGTAAGTTAAATAAGCAGGGTGACTCCTAGACACATTAAAATTTGAGAAGCAATGTTCTAAAATATCCTTCCCTTCTAAGAGTCTGTATAGTGAAATTGATCATTGTCCTTGGCACAATTCGTTCATTTTTATGTAGCTTGTGTCCCCTTGTGACCTAGAGGTTGGGATGGGGTGGGAAGTGATAGGGAGGTTCAGGAGAAAGGGGCTTCTGTATACCTATGGCTGATTCATGTTGATGTATGGCAGAAACCGACACAATAGTGTAAAGCAATTATCCTTCAGTTAAAAATCAATTAAAAAATAATAATAAAAGATTTACTCTTTGTCCAAAGAAGCTTGGGGTTAGGAGTAGTGATACTTAAAAGAGTGGTCCTCAGATGGGTGATGTGGGTGTGCCCTGCAAGTTTATTAGAAATGCACATTTACAGACCTACTCCAAACCTACTGAATCAGATTTTTTTCCACTCAGGGCCCCAAATCTGGGTTTTACCATGCTCTCCAGGGAATTTCCAAGCACAGTGAAGTTGGAGAAGCATTAGGCAAACACATCATCAGGTGATTCTAATACAGCAAGATAAGTATAATGAGACAGGAAATTCTCCAAGCCCTGCACCCGCAAGGGAGGGTTGGGGGCAGGTATCTTAGTAAATGTTCGGTGGAACAAATGTTGCTTGTCTGCTTAATTAAGTAGCTGATGCATGAATAGGCTTGTAGAAACTAAACAATACTGGGATGATGGACCTGGGGCTTTGGATGGATTGGATGGCTTGCTCAGGTCTTGCCTCTCCTGTCTGCCTCACTCTAAAACCCAGTATTTGGATCACTGCACTATATTATATCCAGGACTCTTGGTATTTTATTTCATGAAGTGAGCAAGACTATAAAGCAAATTTGCCCCACAGTCTGCACACTTTTCTCTGTCTGAAAGACAAATAACTACTATTTAAGTACTGAGGAGAAGATGTAGGGGCGCCCATGGATTTGTGCCAGGCTGGTTTCGTGAGAATCACCAAGCTGCTTGTTAAATAGCGAGATTTCTAGACTTCCCTCTGGACACTCTGAATCAGAGGAAATTGGAGAGAGGCTAGACAAAATAAAAATTGTAAGAGCTCCTTGAGATGAGTCAGATGCAGTTGAGTTTGAGAACCTCAGACGAAAATGGCCAAGTTCTTATCACCCTGGAATTCAGAGACTCAGCTTAACCCAAAGGAACCAGAGCTGATTTCTGAGAGATGTGTAAGCCTCATCGTGTAGACTAGCAGTTTCATTTGTAGTAGAGCAAGAAGGGGATGAATACAGTGTCAGTGGGGTGTTTTTTCCCGTTAGTGCTGAGGAAAAGGAAAGGGGCAGCTTGTGCACAAGTGCATTCTTCCTCTCAGTGTGTGTGTGCGTGTGTCTAATGTCACTCATCTCAGGAACCCACAAACTCTGTACAGAGAGGCAGCAACCCAAGCTGATCATGACAGCAAAGCCTGCGCCAGAAAGACTCCCCTTACAGTATCCAGATTCCTTCACATTCTAACTGAAACAATAGAATTGAGGGCTGAAAGGATAGAAGACAAAATCAAGGCCTTCCTACCCCACCTGGGTGTAAATGATTACCTAAAGGTCTTCGCATGGGGCTCTGGGCCCTCATGTGTCTTCTTAGCACTTGTGGCATCAGTGGGACCTGGACATGTCATAATCAGGTTGAACGTCATAGCCTGGCCTGAAGGCTGCAGCTTCTCTAAGGTCCTATATCTCCCCAAGCCTGCCTCTTTATCTTTAAAGGGAGGTCATGGGATCTACCTCCTCAAGTTGCTGCAAAATGGAACAGGCTCTTATCACAATGCTTGACACAGACTACTTAGTTAAGGATAGTTTTTTACTACTGTGGTCATTGTGGTCTGTAGATTCTGAGTTAGTTGATGTTATCCAGAGAAACAGGATCAATAGGAGATATTGGTCTCCAGTAGGTGATATATCTGCATATCTATCTATAGATCCATCTATCTAGAGAGAGATGGAGAGATAATAGAGAGAGATAGTAAAGAGATAGATAGATATTGCAAAGAATGGCTTACACAATTTTGGAGGCTGAGAAAGCCAAGGATCTGTAGTCAGCTAGCTGGAGACCCAGCAGAGCTGATAGTATAAATTCCAGTTCAAGCCCAAGTGCAAAGGCAGGAAAACACAGATATCCCAACTCAAAAGCAGGCATAGAGAATGAATTCTCCCTAAAGCAGCCTTTTTTTCTACTTGGGTTTTCAACTGACTGGATGGGGACCACCACATTAGGGAGAGCAACTTGCTTGACTCAGTCTACTGATTCAAATGTTAATCTCATCCAGAAACACCCTCCTAGACACACCCGGAATAATGTTTAATCAACTATCTGGCCACCCCATGGCCCAGTCACATAAAATTAACCATCACAGAGTCATTACAGATTCCAGTTTACGGAGGGTTTTGAGAAGTTACAGGCTAGTTTGTGTGTGTGTCATCTGTTTTATTGCCCTGAACCCAAGTCCTCTGCCCTCCTGATACTCATCTTGTCTGAGATTCTGACCTCCATCTTCATCCAGTCAGAGGTAGCACTGATTTCTTCATCACATTCTCAGGAGGCGAACACCCCCCTCCTCAAACCATCAAGAAGGCTGGTAGTGGCAGAAATGAAACCAGTGGAGCTGAGAACACATGTGACTTCTCCCACCAGAGGGCTGGTGAGCAGAGTTGAGTTTTATTGCCACATAAATCCTTCTTTGTCCTTCTTTTATCTCCTAACTCCTTCCATACCTACTGATTAATTAATTGAGCATACCTGTTTAAAACATCCCATCTTGATTCTTATAATAGTATGCCTGTGAGGGTTCTAAAAGTTGGAAATGATTTAGTATCAGAGGTTTTGATTACATTGAATATAAAATCAAATAAAATGAGCAAATGATGAAGTGAAGAGGGGAGTGAGGTTTGAAATTAGCCTTATTTCCTGTACACACAAGAGGCACACTTAAGTTGGTTTTTATCTTGGCCTATTTTGGGAGTGATATATTTGACTCACAACCAGGAAGAGAAGAGAAACAAGGACCTGTACCCTCTAAACCATCTTCAGCACTATTGACATTTTGAGCTGGATAATTCTTTGAAGTGGGGGTCTGTCCTGTGCATCCCAGGATGTTTAGCAGGGTCCCTGGCTTCTACCCATTCGATACCGGTAGTATGACAACCAGAAATGTCTCCTGACGTTGCCCAATGGGAGAAAAATTGTACCCAGTTGAGAACCACTGCTCTAAACATAGGACAGCTTTAGACTGTGAGACAGAAATGTACTTTCTCTAGGCCAAACCTCTTATTTAGGGCTCTTTATGTGTAGGGTTCATGTTTGATGAGCATTCTTTGATAAAGACACAGCTACTTGCTTTGTCTCCTGCATTCCTGTTGGAGTTTAGCAACTCGCTTTCCTAATACATGTTTTCTATTGAGTCAGGAAAGCATTGTGGTGAGAACACATCTGCTTTCCAGTCTCAGCTCTGGGCACTTCAGCAGGACGGCCATGACAAGTTAATGAACCTAACCTCATTTTTTCTAGGTGTGTTGTGAGGATAATGCAATTCAGCCCTCAAAGATGGCAGTGGTGACTCACTGAGTACCTATAAAATCTTAGCTGGCCATCATAGCTGCTCAGTGAATATTAGTTCTGCTTCTTTTTTTTTTTTTTTTTTTTTTATGATTTTATTTATTTATTTGGGCTTCCCAGGTGGCGCTAGTGGTAAAGAACCCACCTGCCAATGCAGAGGACCTAAGAGATGCAGGTTCGATCCCCAGGTCAGGAAGATTTATTTATTTTTGGCTAAGCTGAGAGTTGGACTGTGAAGAAAGCTGAGTGCCAAAGAATTGATGCTTTTGAACTGTGGCGTTGGAGAAGACTCTTGCGAGTCCCTTGGACTGCAAGGAGATCCAACCAGTCCATCCTAAAGGAGATCAGTCCTGGGTGTTCTTTGGAAGGAATGATGCTAAAGCTGAAACTCCAGTACTTTGGCCACCTCATGCGAAGAGTTGCCTTATTGGAAAAGACTCTGATGCTGGGAGGGATTGGGGGCAAGAGGAGAAGGGGACGACAGAGCATGAAATGGCTGGATGGCATCACCGACTCAATGGAAGTGAGTTTGAGTGAACTCTGGGAGTTGGTGATGGACAGGGAGGCCTGGTGTGCTATGATTCATGGGGTCTCAAAGAGTTGGATAGACACGACTGAGTGACTGAACTGAAACTGAACTAAAGCTGGGTCTTCATTGCTATGAAGGCTTTTCTCTAGTTGCAGCGAGCAGGGGCTACTTTCTAGTTGCACTGCACCAGCTTCTCATTGTGGTGGCTTCTCTTGTTGCTGAGCACAGGCTCTAGGGTAAGCAGGCTTCAGTAGTTGCAGCACATGGGCTCAGTAGTGGCGGCTCCCAGGTGCTGGAGCGCAGGCTCGGTAGTTGTGGCACATGGGCTCAGTTGCTCCAAGGCTTATGGGATCTTCCAGAACTAGGGATTGAACCCGTGTCTCCTGCATTGGCAGGTGAATTCTTTACCACTGAGCCACCAGGGAAGCCCAGTTCTGCTTCTTATTGCTTGTTGTGGAGGCAACTCTGGGTCTCCCTCCTTTGGACGGTGCATCTCACACCTGCTATAAATTGTCAGAGTGCATTCAGGACCCCGAAGTCTTCAAACATGAGTCATAGGAGAGACACTTTCAGATAGAAGATATGACCCTTCTGGTTGAATGGAAGACACTGAACAACCCTTTTAAGAGACGAAGTCTTCTTTCTTCTCCAATCCGTGAGAGATGGGGCTGCCCGCACACACCATCTTTTCTTTTTTCCCCAAACACTCCCTTGCGGCTGGAGTAGGGGGAGGTGACACTGGACATTCTCAGTCCCAGGCACGTTCTTGAATCCTCTCCAGGCTGGCCTTTGTCTCCAGGGCCAGCGTCTTCCTGCCTTTCAAGTGTCTGTTGTAAACTGTCCTTATCACAGAACTGTCTGTTGGCATTGGCACTAGTCTGGGTGAGAGGGGAAGCCAGCTGCATTCACTGTGGCCTTGGCAGGTGAGGGGAATGTTACTCATCACTGGAGGGGGCAAAGGCTTGGCCTCGGGGCTGTGTTGTTTCTGCTTCCTGACCTCTAGCTGTGGCGTTAGTACACTGACCTAATTGTATCTCTAGTTTCTCTAGGGAATTTTGAGAAGTTTCAGTAGTAATAATAATAAGCACCCATCACTTAGCAGATATTGACTGTTGGCCAAACACCATGCAAAGAACTTTTTCTGTGAACCCATTTCCGCATTACATCAACCCAGTGAGGTGGGAATCATGATCACTGTTTTAAAGGTGAGGATGTTGAGGTTTGGAGGAACTCACGTGTTCAATATCCTGTAGTTGCTAAGTGGTGAGCCTGGGATATCAACCAGATCTGCCTGATTCAGTAACTCATGCTTTTCAATCACTGGACTCTGATGTGGCCCTGCTCATGCTGGACTCTGAAGCTATTGCACTAAGGAAGGAAATAGCTCCCAGGATGCCTAAACCATTCAATAGCAATGTTGTTCACTAGTTGCAAATCCACACGTGGTCATTTCTGGGATGCACATGTTCCTTGAGTAGTCCTCATGTGCATGCATGCATGCTCAGTCATGTCCTACTCTTTGCAACCCCATGACTGGACCCTGCCAGGCCCCTCTGTCCATGGAATTCTCCAGGCAAGAATACTGGAGTGGGTTGCTATGCCCTCCTCCAAGGGATCTTCCCAACCCAGGGATCGAACCCACATCTCCTGCATTGGCAGGCAGATTCTTTACTGCACCACTTGGGAAGCCCGAGTAGTCCTTAGATTCAAGAAAGAAATAGGCACAATTCCCACTCATTTGCAGCCCCAACTACAGGATTAGGTCTCCAGTAAAATTAGATATTGCATTAAGCCCTAAAAAAGAAAAACCTCTCCTTCTGCAACATCAGTTTCTTCTTCATTATTTCACAACCATTTATTAAGCAAGTTCTGTATATGTGGCACAACACTTTGCATTAGGAAGACACACAATAAGATGTGGTAGCACCCTCAACAATTTAGGAGAAGAGATGGATGCATTAAACTTATGTTATTCTTAATAATTCTTTTTCAAGGTCACACATTTTCCAGAGCTGATTTTAGCAAAAGTCTGAGTGATACTATGTAATGTCAGATTCCTAGAAATCTGTTATTCCAGCTACATGTGTGTACTTGCATGCATACTAAGTTGCTTCAGTTGTGTCCAACTTTTTGAAACCTCATGGACTATAGCCCACCAGGCTCCTCCATCCATGGGATTCTCCAGGCAAGAATACTGGAGTGGTTTGCCATTTCCTCCTGTACATTCCAGCTATACAGTTCCTTTAAGGGTTGGCTTGGATAAAAGATTTTTATTTGCATCAGTTTCCAACCCCCTTTAATAATGCTGGAATGTTGTCTCTTAATTGAATTATAAAGATTTCTTTTCTTAGTAGTATTAGTGAATGAAGATAACTGTGGATGCTTTAGTTAGCTAAGGCTCATGGATCAAAGTTGCACCCTTGTGAACTGAATTTTTTTGTTCTTTTGTAAAACATCGTGACAATAATAAATCGAAGTCCTAAAGCCTTCACTTTTCCCTACATTTCTTTTCTATACATATGTGTAAGTTTTTTTAACTTTTTATTTTGAAGTAGAGTTGATTACAATGTGATATTTTCAGGCGTATAGCAAAGTGATTCACTTATACATATATTTGTATCTGTTGTGTTGTTTGGGTTTTTTCACATTCTTTTCCCATGTAGGTTGTTACATGAGCAGAGTTAACACGGAGCAGAGTTCCCTGTGCTCTACAGTAGGTCCTTGTTGGTTATCCACTTTAAATATAGCCATGTGGACATAAGTTTTGTATTGTGGTGTATCGTAACTGCTCACCGTGTTGCTACATAATCATCATCATTATTACTTTAATGGCCATGTAATCATTCATCTTATTAATGTACTATGATTTACTTAACCTAAATTTTTAACAATAGGAAACTGGTTGTTTTCTACATTTTCCACTATTATAAATAACCTCTGGGTTGCACATTTGTGCATATAACTTCTTTCATTTTCCTTAGGATGCACTCCTAGCATGGGAACAGAGTCAATGAATGTGAATTCTTAATATTTTTTAAATAAATTGACACTATTTTTCCAGCTTATAATGCCACCACAATATATTAATATTCTACTTTCATTAGTCTTATCAGTAGTGTATATTATTTTATATTTAATACACTGAAATAGCACCTTACTTTTGTCTCAAAAATCATAAGTTTTAATGAAGCACATAAATTGTGCATTCTCTCATGTTTTGAAAAGCCTGTTTTAAAGCCTAGGAATTTTTTTTTTTAAATAGTAAGAACTTTTGATTTCTCCCCATTGCCCAATAGTTTGGGGTATTAAATAAAGCTAATACCAAAATATTTTTTCTGAGCAAAATATTCAATTGGCTCTTTTATTAACTAAGTAGTGAAGACCTGTGTATATTGTATAGGATCTATAGGGAGTACTGAGATAAAAGGCAATTAGAAAATGAAATTTGAAAAATTAGATGAATATATCTGTACCAGCATTGCCAAGGTCAAGAGCATGTTTGCCATTCAAGTAGTTCAATCTGCTCAGGTTTTAATGACTTTCTCTACCTAATCGCTAACCTACTCAGCCAGTCTGCCTTTTCAACTAACAAAGGCAGGACCTCCACCCATACTGCTTCCAATATTTCCTTCTGGGTTTTATCCTGGGAAAGCTTCTTAATGCAGAATGAAGTGCCCCCGCTACTGACTATACACACCACCCCCCATGAAATGCTTCCACACCATTCCCAATCTGATCTTCCAGATCAAGTAAATGCATGAAACCCCACAGTGTACAGATGGGTTCCCAAACCACAGCCCTGTCCTAGGGCCGAATGCCAGTTCCAAGGATCTGGTTTTCCCCTTCCTTGCATTCAAGTTCACACATCCCTGAGAGAAATATCTTCCATGCTCTGGGGAAAAAAGGAAGGACATTCCAAGAATACAACCCATCACTGTAATTTGCCTTGGAGTTGAATCACCGTTACCTCCACTAGAGCTTTCTCTTTGACCTAAGGATGTTGAGGTTTGTTTGAATATGATTATTGCTACATACCAGAATATGGGAATATAAAGAAATTTATCATGTTTTCTTCTTTTTCCTCTTGCAGCCTCAGCCGAGGGTTCTCCATAAATGCAGTTAGCCTTCCAAGCTGCTGTCCTGCCAGTCAATACGAACATGGCCTGTTCCTCACAGAAAGACTAACTCATGGCACTGCCAGAAGATATCCTTGGAACATTGACAGATTAACCAGATTAACTGAAAAACCACCCATTCAGTCAAGATTACGGGCTGTGGAAAATCTTAGTTTGCTCTGGATTTTTAAATGAGGTGCATAATATACAGTGCCAACTTGTTCCAAGTGGTCATTGGCAGACCATTAGCTGGAAAATTGCTTCCAGTTTTCATCACTGTGCATAACTGAGGCTCCCTTTGGGGAG
Organism: Bos indicus x Bos taurus; assembly: GCF_003369695.1. NCBI lineage: Eukaryota > Metazoa > Chordata > Mammalia > Artiodactyla > Bovidae > Bos > Bos indicus x Bos taurus. The sequence continues at coordinate 46,369,521 of NC_040089.1, forward strand.
CTGTCTGTGCCCTTCACTACAGGTCCTGTTTTAGCATGACAACTACTGGATTATTTTATTATGTGTGCAGATGGCATGATGTGTTAGAAAAAAAAAATTCCAGCAGTCCTGCAATCTCAGTGGAAGTGTTCACAATATTATGCCCTGGTAGGAATATAAACATGTCTCGATTGTGTTAGTTATGGTGTCTAAAGGTAGTCTGTCCAACTCTTCAGCACTTTACATGATAACCCTACACCGAAACACATAAGCACGTTCAGTACATGTGAGAAGACAAGTCTTTTCTTCTTTCTTATAAATTTTGTCCTATTTTGGCTCAGACTGTCCAAGGCAAGACTCCACTCCCAGCATATACCCCATAGTTTGGGACAGATTGGTAAACATGGCCACAATACTGTTAGACTTAATCTCTTGACACTTTACTGGATTTCTTACAGCACCAAAGGGAGATAAAGGTGGGCCTGGGGAATGGTGGTTGTTTCCTCTTGTTTCCTCTTCTTGGGCACAACTTACGACAAGCACATCCATACACTCAAACACAGGAGGCTTCTTTCTAATTGGCCAGTGTACATAGTCTCTCTTTCTATAGAAGAGTTCTTTCACCAAAAATGGGGGGAATGGCCATATTTTCATCCTAGGCTATGGTGCGTTGATAGTAAGGACAGCAGAATAAAGGGGTGTGACTTTAACACTTTGGAAAACTCTTCAGGTCAAGTGTTGAACTCAGTTCTCTGAAGAGGAAAAAATAGTGTGACCCCCTGCATGTCTAGAGAAGCAAGAGTTTCCAGCCACACACTAGGTTTCTTCCTCAGAAGAGAACCTACTAGTCCTTTTTAATCCTATCTGGAATTATACCCGTAACTAATATTTTTTACTATGTTTTACAACAAAGCACAGTCCTGGGGTGCCAGTCAGCCCAGTTATTGCTTGTCTTTAGGAGTTAGAGGAATGTTCATGTTGACTGACCCTATATCATGCTTTAGGCACTTTTTCCCCCTGAAAATGTAAAGTTGACTGAATCAGAAACTCAGCCAAGTATGTTCTGTGTGCCTGTAATCCCAGTCTGTGGATCGCAGGGATAGGAGACTTTTCTTTAAATACATGTAACAACCCTGGGACCCAGCCAGCACAAGCAAGCTTGGCATTTCAGAGGGTCACCAGACACACACTCATTGTCTGTTCTCCCCACATCTTTCCACCCCTGGGGGTATCAGGAAATGCACAGCCCATTAGAAAACATCCCTGCCTGCGATTTGGAAGCTTGACAGGGAAGGAGGGAGATCCAAAGGTGATCCAGGTGAGTCACCGGGCCAGATGACTCACCGCGAGCCTGCAGGCTGTGGTGCCAAAGAAGGGGGCTTCCAAGCGGGAACTCACAGGAGCTTCAGTCACCACCGAGATCTGGCCCTTTGGTGGGTCAACATCAGGACCAACACTGTAATTCTTTACAGATCCAAAATTAAGAGGCCAAAGCCTAGCTGCCAATGCCCCTGGACACCTCAGTCTCCACCACCCAACTCCTGAGGTTCAATTCCAACAGCAGAGTTCATGCCAGTCTTTTGTTTCTTCCTTTCTTTAGAAATCAAGTGTTTATTGAGCATCTACTATGCGCCAAGCATTGAGCTGGGGCACTATGGTTTACAAGGTAGACTCTCCCTGCCCTTATGTCTCCTCCTCCCAAACACTATCCCAACCCCACCTTTTCCACAGTGAAAACTGAATTCAGACAGCATTCGCCCCTCCGGAGCAATGTGGGGGAGACGGTCACGCACAGCTCCCGTGACTGAGGAAGCAGGCGGCAGAGGGGAAGTAATGGACAGCATCAGGCCACGTATTTGCACCCGTCATGTACAGCCAACCCTTCCGGCACCCAGATTTAGCTGATGAGAGCTTCCCAAAGCAAGTTTCAGTTGCTTCTCTTGATATCCACCCTGGTCACCTATATTCCCATCCTTTGTACAGGAACAGCCATTCATCATTGTACTGGCATCTCAGAAAGCCCAGTTCTATAACTAGTCCTGGAGACACAGAATTGGGCCTGAGGAACTCGACAGAACTACTGCCAGGTGCTGAGATACTGTAGCTGGGAATGCACTAGTTTAGCCGGGAACATTAATGATTGTTAACACCCTTGGAAAACCGAGCATGCTTTATGGTGCAGATAGATATTCATTAAATGATGGTGATTCATCCTAACTTTGGCTTTTGCAAAATATGTTATGAACAAGTAAATAAGTAGAGTTGTCTAGCCCTTTTCTTTTGAGTCAAAGTGTACTGGACAGTTATTTAAAGATAGTGGGTAAAGGTAGAAATAAGAGAGGGCAAAGATGGAGACAATGAAAGAGCCCCATTGAAGATGGTTTCTCTAAAAATGCCTTAATTCCTGGCACGTACCACATATTTGCATATGAACTACTACTGTTTTCCAAACTGTCAGCCTCTGTTTGAAATCATTTGAGGGCATGGTTTTGGAAACGTGGTGGCTTAAAACCAGAACAGTCATGACCTAAACCAGCAAAACTGGAGAAACGATTTCCTTCTCAGCCTTGGGATTCTTTGTTCTGTGCTGATCCACAGTTACCCATGGCTACTTCCTGCTGTGTTGTACCTTCTTCCCAAGATGCGTGTAGGACATTTTACCTCCCAGAGATGGCTCTGTTGAGTTTTGTTTAGGAGGAGGCAGGAAATGAGGAGGGAGAATATAAAGGCTTTGATGTCTCAGGGCTGTAAACTGTTGATGCATTAACTTTTCCTCTTACTTGAACTTGTGCTGCACCTTTTATTAAAAGTCTGGCCCCTACACTCACACAGGAAAGGCACTCTTGGGAATGAACAGAACGAATACTTATCAGACTCTCGGGTGCCAAGGAGGATAAGCTCAGTTCGGGCTCCAGATCGGAATTTAAATATGCAGAGTATCGGTGGTTCTGCTAGGGTGAAAAACACATCACCCGAGTAGTTTAAGATGCACCTGGGGGACAGAGACACTATCAGCTTTCTTGTGGGTAATGGCACGTCTTTGATTCCCTGCTTAGGCTCTGTGAGGTGTGTAACTGCGCCATCCACTTCTACCTCCAGATTATGGGGAAATAACCCGGGTTCCCTCCAGAGTCCCTTCTCAGTTGCCCAGACAGAGGCGAATAGTCCTTCATTCTGGGGGAATTAAGCCTCTTTTTTAACCTTCAAAAGGAAAGGAATATCAACCTTACGTGAGACTATAAACGAAGGGTTAAAACCTCTAATAGATGCACTCCCTGGTTTCTTACAAATGCTTTCTTTGTCTGCAAATGTCACATAATTGTTTTGGGATAGGAACAATACAAGTCTAATGGAAGAAAAGTTTTTAAGACCCCCTTAGTACTTTTATTTTACCAAAACCTCCTCTTCCAGTGCATTAGCAGCTTCATTCTTTGTGATGCTTTCCTCTTCATTCTTTAGAGTAATTTTGTTACTTGACAACTAGACTTAAAGCTGCCTGTCGTCTCTTTCTAAAAACTTAATCTTTAAAAAGACATCAATTCTTCTATGCCTTAAAGGCTGTTTTTGTTCACCTCTCCCACACCCCCTCCACCTCACTTTCTTGCTTTTTTGTGTGTGTGGTTTTTTTTTTTCCTTTTAATCTCTTTCTTCTTTTCACATGGTTCCTTGGGTAGATTTCATGTATTCTATAAAGAACTCAAACAGAGAAACATAGTTGTCACCTTTTTTCCCCAGGACTGACTAAGAATTCCTTCTTAAGTTTGATCTTGGTGAAAGCTAGTTGCCCAAACACTGGGACAAGGATTCTGATCTGGGGGCGGGGTGGGGGGTTGGTGGTGGTGATGGCAGGTCAGTGCCGATAATCAAAACAAGGGCCGTGTGATGACAAGAGAGGACAGCCCAGGAGATGGACCTGCTCAGGACACGGCTGGGGACTCAGTTTCAAAGACAAGCAGGTCCTTCTCCTTAGTCTCCTGAGATGTGAATCTCATCCTGTAGCCAGAGTTTATCAATGTGAAATATTCGTGGCTCTGAGACACAGCTTCAGGGTCAAAGAGAACTGTGCTTGCATTGTTTTGCTCTGCTGACTTACTCCAGGAAGGAGATGGGGAGCCTTCTTTTGAAGGTGAACCACCTGTGGGAAGCTTAAGGAAAAATTAGCCAAGGAGGTTACACCAGCCCTTAATAAAAAGCACAAAATAGAGTCTTCCCTGAAGATCTCATTTGGGAAGATGGCTAGGAGCATGGTACCCTGGTTTCTTCTGGCCATCATCTTGGCTCTGCAGGGAAAATTCTGGGCAAGTGTGGCAAGCCCTAAGATCTGACCTTTTCAGGGTGAAATTTGCCTGTGACAGATAGAAGTGCCTCTGAGTAGGGACTGGTTTTAGACATCCTGCTCAACTGGAGAATTCCATGGACAGAGAAGCCTGGCGGGCTACCATCCGTGGGGTCGCAAGGAGTTGGAAACGAGTGAACGACTAACCCTGACTGACTCAGCAGCACAGACTGAGAAATTACCAACACAGAACAGCAAAAAAGGGGTATAGAAGGCACTGTAAATCTGGAGTTTCCATTGCCACATATACCGCTATTTTAAAACCTTGCAGAGCCCCAAGCATCCTTACTTTAGAGGTTCCTTTCCTCAATTGTATCAAGCACTGGAAGGCACCAACAGCTTAGGCCTCATAAAATTTCAAAGTAACCATATGACTTGCATTGAATTGCAGGTGACTGGCTTACATTATAGATATTTAAACATTACTTCCGATTATACAATATCTTTTTCAGCTGTGGGAGCCAGTGGCGTGGGGTTTCATTGTTTCCTTCATTGTTGTTGTTTTGCAAACCTCCAACATTTATGGAAGCCTTAGAAAGGCTCTTAAAACCAGGCCTTTTTGCCTAAAGGACAGTGATTGAAACAGCCATTTGATGTAAACAAGGAGACTTAAATTAAGCCAAAGTTGGAGATACTACCACCTAAAATCTTTAAGGCTGGTTGCCTTCTGCATTGTTTATAGCCTTTTAAATTTCAGCCATTAGGATCAAAGGAAATAAATAGGCTGCTTTCACGTGGCCTTGGCACAGTAGCACACACAACTACTACAGGTGGAATTCTAGGCTGAGTTGATGTGCCAAAGCACACAGATCTGTCTTATGTGGTTGTATTTAATCACCACCACCCACCCCTCAATTTCTATGAAAATATATTCAAATGCTTTACTCACAAGAAAATTCTAAAATGAGACTCATTATTTAGATCATTGCTTCTCTCATAGGAAGGGGTATTGATTTTGTGACATAACCTTGAAGAAAATCACCTGCCATTAAATACCTTGACGGTCACTTCTGTTCCAATCCACAAGCATACCCTGGTCTTCTTCCATCTCCTCAGAGGGCTGCCCGGCCTCCCTCTTAAGTAGCACACGTGTTATAAAGACCCCTTCTAAAGCTCTGAATAGACTCTCTGTTCAAGCATAATTCCAAAAATGCAATTTGAATTTTGAGTACCACCTTGGTCCTTGATATGACTCCCTAAATTAATTCTAATTCTTTATATCTATTTTCAGTGTTTTTTTAAGCCACAGTCAACTGCATTTATATGTTTGCATTGGTCACTTCCCACTCACTCTGTCGCAGCTTTTGAGCAAGCCTAGACTATAAAGAATCTGCCTGCAGTGCAAGAGACCAGGGTTTGATCCCTGGGTCAGAACAATCCCCTGGAGAAGGGAATGGCAACCCACTTCAGTAGTCTTGCCTGGAGAACCCCATGGACAGAGGAACCTGGTGGGCTACAGTCCATGGGGTCACAAAGAGTCAGAAACAACTGAGCAACTAACACCTTCACTTTTACACCAATTCCCATTTAAGACATTTGAGAAAAGACCAGAAATATTTCCCTGTGTACCAGCTGCAGAAGTTTTGAAGCCCATAACCAGGTTCTTCTTCACATCAAAAGGCCCCTGTTTATAGGTGGAAACCTTAAAGAGAAATGGGGGCATGCAAGGGGGTAGGAATCACATTTGTACACTGGAAGCTTTGTCTTTTTCATCATAATCTCACTCTCCCATCACATCACCCTTCTCTTTCTAAAAGCAGTAGCCTCTTTGCTGAGTGAGTGTTGACCTCCCACTTGGGGTAGTCAGGGTTCCACTTGCTTAAATTCACTCAAGGAGAATTAGAAGGCTCTCAGGGGCTCTGAGTGATTCCAACACCCCTACTTTTCCTTCCCCAGTCAAAAAACGCTATCCTTATGCGGCCATGTTTGACGAGACCATGATTTAACAAGTGGAAGTTCCAATTTCAGAGAGCTGAATAAAGCCAGCTTCTTGACCCTGCCCTGTCTCAGTCGTGATTGGCACAGAAGCAACTCATCTGCTGAAAAGCCAAGGCAGCACGAATGTTTTGAAACGAATTCCACTAAAACTCTTGTGTCACTCTATCACACCTGCGGTAGTTCCAGTTAATCCAACTATTTAGTATTGTTAGCTACCAAATTAAACAGCTGTACACAAAATTTTAGAAAAAATCAATACTGTAACACAATTATACATTAGCCATCAAAAGTACCCGAGAAAAGAAAATATTGAACTGTTGTTTCTGTACTTGAATTATTCTTAGGATTCTGTGGAGAGTGGCACTGCTCTGATAAAGGGGAAACCGTTTCGAATTCAAGAATACTTGCATTCAAGAGAAATTGCACGTCTCTCTGGGCCTTTGCTCATCTGTCTGGGATGTTACCTGTTCTGTCTTAGCAGACAGGGTTGTTTGGAGGCCAAATTGAGCCAAGGGGAGAAGCTGTTCTGTATCACCAATGTCTATGTATTCATCATGGTGAGCAGGGCGATGGGCTTTCATCAGTGAGTTCCTTTCCCTTGTATTATGCCTTTCCCTCATAGCTGTTTTTACTGAGTCCATTCTGGGATGCTAAAAAGTAAAACGGTAAGAAAGCACCAATCAACATTTTGGGGAAGCTACCAAATTATTTGAAGGGATGCTACTTAGGAAGAAACTTCCGTAGATGTTTTGGTACAACTTATAAAAAAGGTAAAGGTAACTCAAGCATTTTGTATGCACACACAATACATGGGGGCTGGTCTGCAGAACCTATGGCTAGGGTGAACATTTATCTCCCCCTCCCAAAGGTTTAGAGCACTGTGACCGAGCTGAGGGAGAGAGTTCTGGCTGGGCTGAGCACAGGTGAAGATTGCCAATCCTCAGGTTAAAGAAAGCCAATGAAGTTGATGAATTGCGGGTCACAGGAAACAGCCACATCGAACTTCCTAGATGAGCTGGTGTCTTTGTGCTAGGAAAGGAAGAGGAAGAAAAATCACACCATGTGAACTGAATATAAAATGAGTGCTTTCAGTTGCATATGAGTGGGAAAAATTCTGACCAAAAAAAAAAAAAGTTCACTATTTTATAAACACTAACAAACATGGCTATAAAAGCACATTTCATAACACAAAAGCCTACGTAGATGGGAGACATTTTTATAGCTTCCTTAAGTGAGTAGTTAAACCAGCAGTCTGAAATCTCTTAGTCCCCTAAGAGTGGTTAATTAAATATTTTCCTTATTCATTGCCCACAACTGTGGGTTGTTGTTTTTTTTCCTCTATGCACCCTAGAAAAATTCCCAAGACTAGACTTAAGGAGGACACAAGCTGGTTATGTAGTAAAATAAGAGTACCTTTTCTGTTGGATGTTCATTTTAGTTCCCTGAGTTCCCAGGGCATACAATGTTTAGAAACTTCTTTCTCTAAACATAAGAATTATTGCACACCACGATTTTGAACTACCGATTTCCATATCTTAAGCAGCTATCAACTTGCCAATTCCCTTTGGGTCTTCTTTACATTTTTCTTATAATGTTTCCTTGTGTTCTGGGTTGTCCTCAGAAAGAGTTTTGGGGGTGGGGGGGGCATGATTCTTTTTAAATTGATAGAAATGAAACTACAGATTTTTGCCCCCTTGTATCTGTGAGCATGATCTCTATCAGGCTTAAAAATCTGCTTTATCATTTTTGTATATTTGACTATTTTGTATTCAGCATTACTTGATTCCTTATGTGCATGGCAATGTATTAAAATGTGGGATTTCTATTACTGTGTAAAAGTGTTTTGATTCTGATTTTCAACCTATATCCTTGGGAAAAAAAATTACATTAAACTTTTCATTTCTATTTTCTTCAGCTCATCAGCTTTGCAGAAGAAAAAAAGAAAGTTAACAGCATTTCACTTTCCCTGTGTTAGCTAATGATGCAATTCATGGTGGAAAATTGTCCTCAATTATGCTGTGTTTCCTGGAGAAATAATATATGTGGAATGAATTGGTGGCCTCCCTCCAGCTCCCAGCACACAGAATTCCCCCAGCACCAAATCCCACCAGCATGATGGCTATTACCATTGAACACTTTCCTGTGGAGCACAGCTGGGTGAAAGACACAGTTCTGTTCCTCCGCAGATACGCTAACACCCTGGAACGAGATGGCATGACAGATCCTGGCCTGCCAATTACCTTTCACCCCAGAGAGTCTTACGTGCTTATCATTGCATGATTGATGGCATCCCCCAGAACCTCTTATCTCCATCTCTCTCAGGTGATGACCAAGTGCCAGCTATCTGTATTTTATCAATTGAGATGCCTTCAAGTAACACCTGCCTAAGCGATCGGGGTACGAGGGCCGTTCTCTAGTTCAGCAAACATCTAGAGATACTCCACTCTCAACCACGTATTTAAAAGACACCAACTTTATTTTTTCCTCAAAAAAAACCCACTGAGTAATACAATGCACCAAATATAACAATAGACCATTTTATCTGCTCCAAACTCCCATTTTCACCCTTCCCTTTCTCAAGGAAACATTGTAATGAGTACTTACAGCCATTATGACTTTGCTGAATATGATAAATTGCCTCAATTGATATTAGACACTTCCTTCCCCAAAAGGAAAAAGGACCGTGTAAATCACATGAAAAAGAAAGGAAACACTCATTGCCTTTTTTACTATTATTACATGTTTACAAAGAATCTAGTGTTCTGGGGGATTTGAGGGTTTTTGTTTTCCCCAGAAAAGGTTTCCAAAAACAAAACGTGTGAGAACCTTTTACTTTAGTTTACTGACCATATATAAAACTTCTAAAGCTGTCTACACACCCTATAACTCTAAAGGCACAATTTTCTCCCACTTTCTATTCACACAAGTTAAGAACATGGAAAATGGGGCATGTTTTTTTGTCAGTGAACTTCTTCAGAAGATGTAAAACTAGACCCCTACAACCCCCGCTCCTCTTTGTCCTGACTTTTCTTGGATCATTTTTGGCTAATTTTTCCTTTTCTTTTTTTTTTTTTTTTGGTCCATTCCTCATAATTTCCTTCCTTTTCCTCTGTCAGTTCTCTGACTTTAACTTATTGCTCTCTTTCTGTGTGCTTCTCTTGATGCCTTTCTCTGCCTTACCTTCTAACACCTCTATATTATCTCCTTCTCTCTCCCTTTCTCCGTCTCAATCTCTAACCTATTTTACCTTTCTCCTTTCTTTTCCCTCTCTGTGGGGTAGGACACTTATCTTATTTGTATTTGTATCTCCATCTCTTGGTATATAATAGTTGCTTAACAATGTTAGGCCAACTGAATTAAACTTGGTTCCTAATTCTTTCCACCTTATTTCCTTCCTTTCTGCTGAGCCTACCAACTGCCACAAGCTCTTCATTAAGCAAATAAACTCATGGTAATAAAGATGAAAGCCAGATGTGTTTTCAGACGTGGGTGTTTTCAGAGGTGGGTGAATGGTAGCAGGTTACCTAGGTAGCTTTATGTAACCCAAGCCAGAAGTATGCACATTTCCCTAAGTACCACTTTGCCAGTACAAAGAAAGCTTTCCTGCCATCTCTGCATTTCAGAAACTCATGCTTGCCTGGGTAAATGTGGTGGCCATATTTGAACCAAGGGTAGACACTATCACACAGAGTGAAGTAAGTGAGAAAGAGAAAAACAAATGTTGTATATTAACACATATACGTAGAATCTAGGGCTTCCTCGTGGCTCAGATGGTAAAGAATCCACCTGCAATGCAGGAGGCTCGGGTTCAATCCTGGTGTTAGGAATATCCCCTGGAGAAGGGACTGGTTACCCACTCCAGTATTCTTGCCTGGAAAATCCCATGGACAGAGGAGCCTGGCAGGCTGCAGTCTGTGGGGTCACAAAGAGTTGGACATGACTGAGCAACTAACACGTACTTAAGGGGAATCTGAAAAGAACTGGTATAGATGATTTTATTTACCAAGCAAAAATAGAGACATAGCAACTGTGAAATAAAACTGTAATAGACATAGAGAACAAACATATGGATACCAAGGGAGAAGTGGGGTGGGATGAATTGGGAGATTGGGATTGACATACATATACTACTGATACTAAGTATAAAGTAGATAACTAATGAGAACCTGGCGTAGCACATGGAACTCTACTCAGTGCTCTGTGGTGACCTGAATGAGAAGGAAATCAAAAAAAGAGGGGATGTAATACATAAAGCTGATTCACTTTGCTGTACAGCAGAGCCTAACACAACAGTGTAAAGCAACTATACTCTAATTAAAAGGATAGTTATGTCATGAGAAGTTCACCATCAGAATTATGTGTTATATGACCCAGCAATCCCACTCCTAGGCATATACCCTGAGGAAACAAAAATTGAAAGAGACACATGTATCCCATTGTTCATTGCAGCACTATTTACAATGGCTAGAACATAGAAGCAACCTAGACATCCATCGACAGATGAATGGATAAAGAAGTTGTGGTATAGATTCACGGTGGAATATTACTCAGCCATGAAAAGGAACACATTTCAGTCTGCTCTAATGAGGTGGATGAACCTAGAACCTATTAAACAGAGTGAAGTGAGTCAGAAAGAGGAAGTTAAATACTATACTATAACACAAATATACGGAAGCTAGAAAAATGGTACTGAAGAATTTATTTACAGGGCAACAGTGGAGAAACAGACATAGAGAATAGACTTATGGACAGGGGGAGAAGGGAAGAGAGGGTGAGATGTATGGAAAGAGTAACATGGAAACTTATATTACCATATGTAAAATAGACAGACAATAGGAATTTGCTGTATGGCTCAGGAAACTCAAACAGGGGCTCTGTACTCAACCTAGAGGGGTAAGATGGGGAAGGAAATGGGAGGGAGTTTCAAAAGGGAGGGGATATATGTATACTTATAGTTGATTCATAGTGAGGTCTGATAGAAAACAGCAAAATTTTGTAAAGCAATTATCGGTCAATAAAAAATAATTAAAAAAAAGAATTATGTGTTAACGTAGGATGATTCAGAATCATATAACATCCCTTCAGCTGCTGCTGCTAAGTCACTTCAGTCATGTCCGACTCTGTGCGACCCCATAGATGGAAGCCCACCAGGCTCCCCCGTCCCTGGGATTCTCCAGGCAAGAACACTGGAGTGGGTTGCCATTTCCTTCTCCAATGCATGAAAGTGAAAAGTGAAAGGGAAGTCGCTCAGTCATGTCCGACTCTTAGCGACCCCGTGGACTACAGCCTACCAGGCTCCTCCATCCATGAGATTTTCCAGGCAAGAGTACTGGAGTGGGGTGCCATTGCCTTCTCCGAACATCCCTTCAGAGGACCTACTAAATGTATTCTGCTGTGCTAGGTCTTTTGTTTCAGAGAAAGCAGTCCACAGTTAAGGAGACTTCTGGTGATTATGAGATCATTAGGACTGTTAATACTTTCTCTTTTACAGAAATCTATTTTTTATGGCATACAGATATACGTGCACCATAAAATAGCTTTCTGTCATCTTTCATGATTTTGTACGTCCATTGATGAAATCAACTAAAATAAGCTTTAAAGTGCCTTTCCAACCACGTTCTTTTGTTTTTGTAAGAAACTGGGGAGATGTAAAGAGAGAGTGGATAATGAGAAGTGTATACAGTTGTTTCACAAGAGATGTCCCCCTTCTCATGAGAAATGGACCACTTGATAGATTCCTATTTTTCTCTCATGTGTTTTTGTTAGTTTTAAACATAATATAATTAGGTCTCCCATTGCCCAATCTCTAGAGGGAAGTCCAGCAGTGGAACAAAACTGTAAACAAACACATTTCCAGATTTTATTTTGCCCTTCATGAAGCTTACAAAGCAGAAAGTGTGAGTCAGAGTGTGGTTATGTGTTATACAGAAAATATCTTAAAAGTCCTTTTCCCATGTATCCCATCCTCCTCTTCCATCCAAATCAGGTGCTTCCCTTCCTTAGACCAGATCTTCCCCCGATGCCCCTCAACCAAGAACTCTCCAGCCACCAGACTCTGCTGGGTCTCAGTTCAGTCACTCAGTCGTGTCCGATTCTTTGCGACCCCATGGACTGCCACATGCCAGGCCTCCTTGTGCATCACCAACTCCCGGAGTCTACTCAAACTCATGTCCATTGAGTCAGTGATGCCATCAAACCATCTCATCCTCTGTTGTCCTCTTTTCCTCCTGCCTTCAATCTTTCCCAGCATCAGGGTCTTTTCAAATGAGTCAGTTCTTCTCATTAGGTGGCCAAAGTATTGGAGCTTCTGCTTTAGCATGAGTCCTTCCAATGAATATTCAGGACTGATTTCCTTTAGGATGGACTAGTTGGATCTCCTTGCAGTCCAAGGGACTCTCAAGAGTCTTCTCCAACACCACAGTTCAAAAACATCAATTGTTCAGTGTTCAGCTTTCTTTATAGTCCAACTCTCACATCCATACGTGACCACTGGAAAAACCATAGCTTTGACTAGACTGACCTTTGTTGTCAAAGTGATGTCTCTTCTTTTTAATATGCTGTCTAGGTTGTCTAGGCTGTCTAGGTTTCTTCCAAGGAGCAAGTGTCTTTTAATTTCATGGCTGCAGTCACCATCTGCAGTGATTTTGGAGTCCCCCCCAAAATAAAGTCTCTCACTGTTTCCATTGTTTCCCCATCTATTTGCCATGAAGTGATGGGACCAGATGCCATGATCTTCGTTTTCTGAATGTTGAGTTTAAGCCAACTTTTTCACTCTCCTCTTTCACTTTCATCAAGAGGCTTTTTAGTTCTTCTTCACTTTCTGCCATGAGGGTGGTGTCATCTGCATATCTGAGGTTATTGATATTTCTTCCAGCAATCTTGATTCCAGCTTGTGCTCCATCCAGCCCAGCGTTTCTCATGATGTACTCTGCATACAAGTCAAATAAGCAGGGTGACAATATACAGCCTTGACATACTCCTTTCCAATTTGGAACCAGTCTGTTGTTCCATGTCCAGTTCTAACTGTTGCTTCCTGACTGGCATACAGGTTTCTCAGGAGGCAGGTCAGGTGGTCTGGTATTCCCATCTCTTGAAGAATGTTCCACAGTTGGTTGTGATCTACACAGTCAAAAGCTTTGGCATAGTCAATAAAGCGGAAGTAAATGTTTTTCTGGAACTCTCTTGCTTTTTCAATGCTCCAACAGATGTTGGCAATTTGATCTCTGATTCCTCTGCCTTTTCTAAATCCAGCTTGAACATCTGGAAGTTCATGGCTCACATACTGTGAAGCCTGGCTTGGAGAATTTTGAGCATTACTTTGCTAGAGTGTGAGATGAGTGCAATTGTGCAGTAGTTTGAGCATTCTTTGGCATTGCTTTTCTTTGGGATTGGAATGAAAACTGACCTTTTCCTTTTCCTTCTGGTTCTGGTCTCCCACTAAACTCTCTTTCCTTCCATTTGCATTGTTCTAAGTCCCATTGTTTATCCCTGTAATCTTCCCATTTTTGCTTTCCCAGCTCTGTTTTCCTATGCCTACTACCCTCACTGTACCTCACAGAAGCTAGTAAACATTAGCTTTTATTTAGTGATCACAGGAAGATAGAGGATGTGATGATGCAATATTTTTCCTTAATAATTTTCTTTATTGAGTTTTCTTAGTAAGTCTTGCCCCAGAACTGTAACATAGATGATCCAAAAAATGAAGAGTAACAGATGGCTAATGTGGTTACTTGCCTTAGATAGCTCAAATTCTATCTCCAGAAAGCAAGCTGTAGGGAGTTTGAAATAATTTTTGTTTATCATTGAGCAATTGTAGATGGGTCTTGTGCTATTTGTTCCGTGTACCAAGAACAGTGCCTGGTATTGAGTTAAGTGTTGGTGACTTAGAGATGAAGAACATTCTCCCTGCCTTAAAGATCTTACATCCTAACATACAGAAAATAAGGAGCTCAACAAATAATAAGGGGAAAAAATCCCATATGAAAAATGCAAATATCTCTAGAAGGATGATAACTTAAGCCTCACTCATTCTCAGATACTGGGATTAAGGAGAGAGGCAAGAATGCTCCATGTTGAGTAAGCTCTGTAAACATGATATATTTACCCCACTCTTAGACACACATGATACGTGTTAACATATTAAAGGCTCTGAGAAAGGTTGCAGGTTATAGATTGCAAATAGATAGATAGATAGATAGATTATAAATATTTGTTCAGCCCAGTATTTTCAAAATTCATTCAAGCATCAGCTATTTGTCCCCAGAGAGTACTAATGAATGGTGCATGGAAGAAGCACATGGGGAAATGCTGTTTTAAATCCATCATTAGTTTGGTGACAATGTGTTATCTTGACCAGATGACTATAAAGTCCCTCAGGAAATAAGTGATGCAAAAGATGGGCCTGCTAGAGGGTGATAGACATCTAAGGGCCAGAAAATGGGATAAGAACTTGCCTGTTTCTATTAATTAATTGTGAAGCGACAGTTAGAACAACAATACTTTGGCCACCTGATGCGAAGAGCTGACTCATTTGAAAAGACCCTGATGCTGGGAAAGATTGAAGGCAGGAAGAGAAGGGGACGACAGAGGATGAGATGGTTAGATGGCATCACCGACTTGATGGACATGAGTTTGGGTAAACTCCAGGAGTTGGTGATGGACAGGGAGGCCTGGCGTGCTGCAGTTCATGGCATCGCAAAGAGTCAGACACAACTGAGCGACTGAACTGAACTAACTGAATTGTGAAGCAACTGCTACATAATCAACCTATGACCTATCACATCCTAGCCCTGCCACTAACATAATGGGAAAGGGGAAAACAGTAATGTGACTTTGGCCAAGTCACATTTTTATTTATTTGGTTGTGCCAGGTAATAGATGTGGCACATGGGATCGTCCATGTTCATTGTGGCATACAGGATTTTTAGTTTCACCATGTGAGATCCAGTTCCCAGAACAGGAATCAAACCCAGGCCCCCTGCATTGGGAATGTAGAGTCTTAGTCATTGGACCACCAGGGAAGTCCCCGGATTTTAATTTTTTATTTTGAAATATTAGCAGTTTGGAATAGATGGGCTCTAATATGCCTTTGTAGCACAACCTTTTAAGTATGACTATAATTTGTACCACATTATCTCAAAATTTTGCTTTTAAAAGGCAGTGGCACCCCACTCCAGCACTCTTGCCTGGAAAATCCCATGGACGGAGGAGCCTGGTAGGCTGCAGTCCATGGGGTCGCTAGGAGTCGGGCACGACTGAGCGACTTCACTTTCACTTTTCACTTTCATGCATTGGAGAAGGAAATGGCAACCCACTCCAGTGTTCTTGCCTGGAAAATCCCAGGGACGGGGGAGCCTGGTGGGCTTCTGTCTATGGGGTCGGACAGAGTCAGACACGACTGACGCGACTTAGCAGCAGCAGCAGCAGCAAGCATATATAAATATCTAGAAGCTCCACTCCACTGTACCTTGGCTTCCTTCTTAAGACTAAAGAGGACTTTTTATATTACATGGTTTTGTTTCACGAATGTTATGGGAGATTTTCAAAGGAAACAAGTTGGACCATAATTTGAGCAATTGCACAAGCACACAGACTACAGGCAGCCACCTCTCTGACATGAGCAGGTGCTGGTTTTTATTGGTTAAGCCAAAAATCTTTTTAAAAAACTATTCTTGGACACAATGGGAACTAGGGGGTAAAAAGCAGTCTTGCAAAGAATTAGAAAAAAAAAGGGTATCAAACTTGCCACTTTGGTATGATTCCTTTAATGACACTCTGTTCAAAAATTAAATTAGTGGATTTAGAGAGAGGCTGAATCCCAAACTATATTTTAAAGAAGCATTCATAAACGTGTACACTAACTTGACTATATTTCTCAAAGTGCATTGGTATATGCATAGTACAGTGATAGAAATGAAGGTGGGAGGGAAGGAGGAAGAAGCTGGAAATGTTTCTTTTTTTTTTTTTTCAGTGGAAATGTTTCTAACAAAGACCCAATTCTGCTTCGTCCATCTTGACTTCCTCGCTGATGCTGCACAAGACGGATAAATCCTTTCCCTCTTTTCCCTCTGTATTTTTCTCCATGACATTCCAAAATCATTCCATGGTACATGAAAACAGAATAATCTTTTTAAAAAGACATATTTTATTTCATTTTAGAGAACAAAAATTGTTATCGTGAGAATCGGTCCAGATGCGTATGTGATAATAGTCTCTGAAATACAGTTTAATTGACTGACCCTAACAAAAACAATAGCTCCATTAACTGAGTGCTTGCCATGTGTGGAGCATTTTATATGTTATGTCATTGAATCCTCACAATATTGTTAGGTATTATTATTCCCATTTCACAAGTGAAGTAATTAAGAGAATTTAAAGGTTTTAAATTCTTAGGTCAGACTGCGTAACTGACTCAGCTCTTTGTGACCAGGAAACACAAAATCTCAACCATTAGAATATACATACACTAATAGAGCATGTGCCATACACATTGAGTACTAAATGACTAATCCCTCACATCAATTGTCCTTGACATCTTCAAAGTCACAAGTTCTTTTGAAACTCTTCTGAAAGCCATGGATGCTCTTGTCCAAAAGTGTACCCAACATACAAATCTTTACATACATTTTCAAGAGGTTCAAGGGCCTTCTGAACCTCATCCCATTTCAAGAATGCTTCCTGTAAGTAACAAAACAGAATTTACTTGGTGAAGTTGAGATGATAGCAGAAGAAATGGAGCCAGCAATGTTTTGGCCTTTAGTAAACAGCAAACATCTTCTCACAGGAAGGAGGGAGACAGTCATAATTCATTCCACAAGTAGTTACTGAGTGCTTCCCATGGGAAACGCCATGGTAGACCCTGGGAATACACCAGGAAATTCTGCAGACAAGGTCCAGTCCTCATGGAGACTGTTGTTTGGGAGGGGAGACAAGGAGATAAACAGGCATCAGATTTGCAATCCTTATTCTTCACTTTTTGAGCCTCTCACTGTTTATAAGGGTCCCCAAAAGACCAGATAACTTAG
Source organism: Bos indicus x Bos taurus (assembly GCF_003369695.1). NCBI lineage: Eukaryota > Metazoa > Chordata > Mammalia > Artiodactyla > Bovidae > Bos > Bos indicus x Bos taurus. Next base: position 46,386,798 of record NC_040089.1, read on the forward strand.
TTTTGGGTCTCTGTCGTAAAGATAAATGTGACTATTGCATGGTTTCTGTCCCAGTGTGTGAAGCTGAAAATATAATGAGCACTGCGGTTAAAAATATTTTTCTTTATTGCCTTTGGTAAACCGAGGAAGGAAGTGGACCCACTCTTTCCAATGCTGATTCCAACATCTGTCCTCTGAAATCACTATTAATGTATTCTCTTCAGATTAGGACTTTTGATTTTCTGGAGATAACAAGAATATTAGCTATGCTTTTTTGTGTTGTTTCTCTTAAAATTTTAAACACGTTCTTTTTGTTCAATGTATTGTTCACTTCAACTGAGGTTGGGGGTGAGATGTCTGTTTGTAGGAAACCAAGAACATATTCTGTGTCCTCAGATGGAATTATTTCAAGCTTGTCAAGTCTTTTTTTTTTTTTTTTAGGTTTGTATGAATGCTTTTATTTATTCATAATCCATTTATATCCACAAAGTAGTTGAGCCAGTTCACAAGAAAATATACCATAAAATAGAAAGTTGTAAATAAATAAAATCAGAACCAGAGAAATTGCACACAAACTAGAAGATCAAGACAAGGATGTAGGCTGAAGCCCATCCACGTTGGCCGTCATTATGAACGAGGAGCCATAAGTTTCATGTCAACATCAGAGGCAAGCATAGTAAGCTGATGTAAGATTTACAACATCCCTAAAACTAAACATGATGTCTAGTGGAGAAGAACACAAACATCACGTGAATTTTTAACATAAAACAGAAACAGTGCTCATACTGCTTAGGGTTATGCCTCCAACCCCTGGGAGTATGAGTTCAGGCTTCTCTGATGATAAGACTGAAAAAACTGGAGAAGGAACACCTTGGGGGAAGTCAAGTTTTCCTTCCCACTTGAGTCTGAGAAAAATTTCTTAATGCATATTTCTAGATAGGACCCTGAGTGAAGCTATAGACAATGTCCCTATAGCTTATCCCGGTGGCTCAGATGGTAAAGAATCTGCCTGCAATGCAGGAGATCTGGGTTGGATCTCTGGGTCAGGAAGATCCCCTGGAGGAGAGCATGGCAACACACTCCAGGATTCTTGTCTAGAGAATTCCATGGATGGAGGAGCCTGGCAGGCTATATAGTTTGTGGGGTTGCACAGAGTCAGACACAACTGAGCAGCTAACACTATCAGTTCAGTCGCTCAGTTGTGTCCAACTCTTTGCGACCCCATGAATTGCAGCACACCAGGCCTTCCAGTCCATCACCAACTCCCAGAGTTCACTGAGACTCACGTCCACTGAGTCAGTGATGCCATCCAGCCATCTCATCCTCTGTCGTCCCCTTCTCCTCCTGCCCCCAATCCCTCTCAGCATCACAGTCTTTTCCAATGAGTCAACTCTTCACATGAGGTGGCCAAAGTACTGGAGTTTCAGTTTTAGCATCATTCCTTCCAAAGAAATCCCAGGGCTGATCTCCTTCAGAATGGACTGGTTGGATCCCCCTGCAGTCCAAGGGACGCCCAAGAGTCTTCTCCAACACCACAGTTCAAAAGCATCAATTCTTCGGCGCTCAGCCTTCTTCACAGTCCAACTCTCACATCCATACATGACCACTGGAAAAACCATAGCCTTAACTAGACGAACCTCTGTTGGCAAAGTAATGTCTCTGCTTTTGAATATGCTATCTAGGTTGGTCATAACTTTCCTTCCAAGGAGTAAGCGTCTTTTAATTTCATGGCTGCAGTCACCATCTGCAGTGATTTTGGAGCCCAGAAAAATAAAGTCTGACACTGTTTCCACATCTATTTCCCATGAAGTGATAGACCAGATGCCATGATCTTCGTTTTCTGAATGTTGAGCTTTAAGCCAACTTTTTCACTCTCCACTTTCACTTTCATCAAGAGGCTTTTGAGTTCCTCTTCACTTTCTGCCATAAGGGTGGTGTCATCTGCATATCTGAGGTTATTGATATTTCTCCTGGCAATCTTGATTCCAGCTTGTGCTTCTTCCAGTCCGGCATTTCTCATGATGTACTCTGCATAGAAGTTAAATAAGCAGGGTGACAATATACAGCCTTGACGAACTCCTTTTCCTATTTGGAACCAGTCTGTTGTTCCATGTCCAGTTCTAACTGTTGCTTCCTGACCTGAATACAGGTTTCTCAAGAGGCAGGTCAGGTGGTCTGGTATTCCCATCTCTTTCAGAATTGTCCACAGTTGATTGTAATCCACACAGTCAAAGGCTTTGGCATAGTCAATAAAGCAGAAATAGATGTTTTTCTGGAACTCTCTTGCTTTTTCCATGATCAAGCAGATGTTGGAAATTTGATCTCTGGTTCCTCTGCCTTTTCTAAAACCTGCTTGAACATCAGGAAGTTCGCAGTTCACATATTGCTGAAGCCTGGCTTGGAGAATTTTGAGCATTACTTTACTAGCATGTGAGATGAATGCAATTGTGCGGTAGTTTGAGCATTCTTTGGCATTGCCTTTCTTTGGGATTGGAATGAAAACTGACCTTTTCCAGTCCTGTGGCCACTGCTGAGTTTTCCAAATTTGCTGGCATATTGAGTGCAGCACTTTCACACCATCATCTTTCGGGATTTGAAATAGCTCAACTTGAATTCCATCACCTCCACCAGCTTTGTTCATAGTGATGCTTTCTAAGGCCCACTTGACTTCACATTCCAGATTGTCTGGCTCTAGATGAGTGATCACACCATCGTGATTATCTTGGTCATGAAGATCTTTTTTGTACAGTTCTTCTGTGTATTCTTGCCACCTCTTCTTATTATCTTCTGCTTCTGTTAGGTCCATACCATTTCTGTCTTTTATTGAGCCCATCTATGCATGAAATGTTCCCTTGGTATCTCTAATTTTCTTGAAGAGATCCCTAGTCTTTCTCATTCTGTTGTTTTCCTCTGTTTCTTTGCATTGATCGCTAAGGAAGGTTTTCTTATCTCTTCTTGCTATTCTTTGGAACTCTGCATTCAGATGTTTATATCTTTCCTTTTCTCCTTTGCTTTTCACTTCTCTTCTTTTCACAGCTATTTGTAAGGCCTCCCCAGACAGCCATTTTGCTTTTTTGCATTTCTTTTCCATGGGGATGGTCTTGATCCCTGTCTCCTGTACAATGTCACGAACTCATTCCATAGTTCATCAGGCACTCTATCTATCAGATCTAGGCCCTTAAATCTATTTCTCACTTCCACTGTATAATCATAAGGGATTTGATTTAGGTCAACCTGAATGGTCTAGTGGTTTTCTCTACTTTCTTCAATTTAAGTCTGAATTTGGTAATGAGTTCATGATCTGAGCCACAGTCAGCTCCCAGTCTTGTTTTTGCTGACTGTATAGAGCTTCTCCATCTTTGGCTGCAAAGAATATAATCAATCTGATTTTGGTGTTGACCATCTGGTGATGTCCATGTGTAGAGTCTTCTCTTGTGTTGTTGGAAGAGGGTGTTTGCTATGACCACTGCATTTTCTTGGCAAAACGCTATTAGTCTTTGCCCTGCTTCATTCTGTATTCCAAGGCCAAATTTGCCTGTTACTCCAGGTGTTTCTTGACTTCCTACTTTTGCATTCCAGTCCCCTATAATGAAAAGGACATCTTTTTTGGGTGTTGGTTCTAAAAGGTCTTGTAGGTCTTCATAGAACCATTCAACTTCAGCTTCTTCAGCGTTACTGGTTGGGGCATAGACTTGGATTACTGTGATATTGAATGGTTTGCCTTGGAAACGAACAGAGATCATTCTGTCGTTTTTGAGATTGCATCCAAGTACTGCATTTTGGACTCTTTTGTTGACCATGATGGCTACTCCATTTCTTCTGAGGGATTCCTGCCCTTAGTAGTAGATATAATGTTTATCTGAGTTAAATTCACCCATTCCAGCCCATTTTAGTTTGCTGATTCCTAGAATGTCGACATTCACTCTTGCCATCTCTTGTTTGACCACTTTCAATTTGCCTTGATTCACGGACCTGACATTCCAGGTTCCAATGCAATATTGCTCTTTACAGCATCAGACCTTGCTTCTATCACCAGTCACATCCACAGCTGGGTGTTGTTTTTGCTTTGGCTCCATCCCTTCATTCTTTCTGGAGTTATTTCTCCACTGATCTCCAGTAGCATATTGGGCACCTACTGACCTGGGGAGTTCCTCTTTCAGTATCCTATCATTTTGCCTTTTCATACTGTTCATGGGGTTCTCAAGGCAAGAATACTGAAGTGGTGCCATTCCCTTCTCCAGTGGACCACATTTTGTCAGATCTCTCCACCATGACCCGCCCGTCTTGGGTTGCCCCACGGGCATGGATTAGTTTCATTGAATTAGACAAGGCTGTGGTCCTAGTGTGATTAGATTGACTAGTTTTCTGTGAGTATGGTTTCAGTGTGTCTGCCCTCTAATGCCGTCTTGCAACACCTACCATCTTACTTGGGTTTCTCTTACCCTGCGCATGGGGTATCTCTTCACGGCTGCTCCAGCAAAGCGCAGACGCTGCTCCTTACCTTGGACGAGGGGTATCTCCTCACCACCGTCCTCCCTGACCTTCAACGGATAACCATCTTATTGGGGTCTGGATGCCAGGTTATCTTTTGCAACTCTTGCATTGTAGGCAGATTCTTGACCGTTGAGCCATCTTCCTCTAGGTTCTTGAATTCCACTTAAGTGAAATGTTACCTCCCGCAGAAAAGAATTCTATGCTTCTCATTCTTTGACCTTCCTTTAGTTGCTCTCAACATCAACTGGATAGGGAGAGATCCGAGGAACCCAATGGAGGAATTGCACTTGCCCTAGCCGGATACCTCCATAGAAACACTATAGCACATACAATAAAGGTTTTCACATCCAGCAGCTTCTTATCACATCCATCAAAGGCAGCAAAGGGCACAGCAACTATGTGCAACCAGGTGGAAAAAAAATTCTGAGTGGCCAAGTCATGTGATCTCTGTTTATGAGCTCATCAAATCTGCAGGCTGCCTAGAGGATTGAGAATAAGGACTAAGGAAGATCATCTGCTCATGACTAGAGACGCCCAGCAACCAACCTCAGTTGTGACAACAGTCATGTTTGGAGTGCTTGTAATATGGCAGGCACTTGAATGCACTGTATATTTAATTCTTGCAATAACTCTCCAAGTCTTTCAGATACTAGAAACTTTCAGATAGTAGGCCCATAGAGCAAAGGAATATGATAAGTCATTGCTCACTAGCCAGGATGAGTCCCACAGCTCTGTCCATGGTTAGGGACTGGTCTGGGAGAATAGGGGACCTCCCTGGTAACTCAGATGGTAAAAAAAAAAAAAAAAAAATCTGCCTGCAATGTGGGAAACCAAGGTTCAGTCCTCGGGTCTGGAAGATCTCCTGGAGAAGGAAATAGCAACCCATTCCAGTATTCTTGCCTGGAGAATCCCATGGACAGAGGAGTCTGGCGGGCTACAGTCCATGGGGTCACACAGAGTCGGACATGCTGAGTGACTCACACTGGGGGAATGGGCCATGCATGTAGATACTTTTGAGGTTTACCTTTTAGGCCCATATGACTCCAGACCTTTGTCTCTCACCTCTATAGCGCAGTCATATATTCCTCAAGTGATACAAAGAAGCAAATGTAGATAGTAAACATTTCTGGCCAGCCTCTCCCGCACCAGCAGCCATGAGTGAGAAGGAGACATATATTCCCATTCCTCAGCTGATCCCAGGAGAAAGAGCAATAGATTCAAACACAGAACGCTAAAGAAGCTGGCCGGCACCCTGTCCAAAGGGCCATTTCAGCACCCAACTTCCCCTCAAGAGCCGTGGAGAAGGGGGCTGACTTGGAGGCCAGTTGCTACCATCTAGTTTGTAAACTGTCCAGAGCTGAGCCCAGCTGAGAACAACACTTTCAGGCTGCCAGGCACTGGGCTGAACCTCCAATGCAACAGTGCTTTTCAGCCACAAATTGTGTTTTTGAATTTAGTTCTTAACGTGATTTGTCACGTGATTTTCTCTTTACAGACAACAGCAGGTGGTGATGGGAGATGCTGGTCTGGGCTGTCCAGATGCTGCCATGTGGTCTTATGCGGTAGCAGGAATCTGAGAGCATTAGGCATCATCCAAGTCTATTCTTATCTTATCTGTACCCACAGTTTTGACGCCAAACTCTTACCTGACCCCTAACTGCTTGAGCCAGACTGTAAACCATATCCTTCCACTCTTGCCTCTTATGGCTTAAACCAAAACTTGACTTAAGCTATGGGTAGAAGGCCTCTTTCACCTGGACCCTACACTAGTAAGGAGTTGGTCTTCAAAATGTAGAGGAGAAAACTTGAGGCCAAAAGTGAAGTGAAAGTGTTAATCGCTCAGTCGTGTCTGACTCTTTGTGACCCCATGGACTGTAGCCTACCAGGCTCCTCTGTCCCTGGGATTTCCCAGGCAAGAATACTGGAGTGGGGTGCCATTTCCTTCTCCATGGGATCTTCCTGATCAGGGATCAAACCCATGTCTCCTGCATTGCAGGTAGATTCTTTACCTGCTGAGCCACCTAGCTGCTGCTGCTAAGTCGCTTCAGTCGTGTCCGACTCTGTGGCACCCCACAGTCGGCAGCCTACCAGGCCCCGCCGTCCCTGGGATTCTCCAGGCAAGAATACTGGAGTGGGTTGCCATTGCCTTCATGGAGGGCACAAAATCAGTTGTATATATATATGTATATATACGGCGTGTGTGCTAAATTGCCTCCAGTCATGTCCGACTCTTTGCAGCCCTAGGGACTGTAGCCCACCATGCTCCTCTGTCCATGGGATTCTCTAGATAAGAATACTGGAGTGGGCTGCCATGCCCTCTTCCAGGGCATCTTCCTGACACAGGGATCAAATCCATGTCTCTTAAATCTCTTGCACTGGCAGGAGGGTTCTTTACCACTAACATCACTCAGAAAGCCCCAGTGTCTTCAAAATTAGAGGAGGAAACCTGAGGCTGAAGGACAGGAGAAAAGGCAGCTTTCCAGAAGGGAGTGCTAAGAAAAGACAGGGCTTCTGATGTCTTCGCTTCTCTTACTCTAAACATCACCCCAACTAGAGTTGCCAATCATATCAGGTGTCCCTGAAGACTTCAATCTTGAGATTCCCTGCTTTCACACAGAACATCTGTGGAGACACCACTGATTCTGACCAGTTATTCCAAGGACTGCCCTCTATTGCCCATCATAGGATGGACTGGCACTTGCAAACTGTCAACAGAAGTGATGATGTTCCCCCGAGCTCCTGGCAATAGCAATGAACAGTCAGACTGCCTCCTCCTGTCCTTCTCTGCCAAGCATCCAAGGCCACTTGGGAGGCCACACATGCCAGATGGTGAGGCTACAAAGAGATGCTCCACCTGCATCAGGCTTTATATGTGCAAGAAATAGAACTGTAATGCACAAGCCAAGATTTCAGGAGTTGTCTGCTGTGGCACTTAGCATTAGTTATTCTGGCCAATTCAATATGAGAAATGTGTTAAAAAAAAAAAATCTCAACTGTTTGGAAAATCACACAGTAGGCCCTAGGAGATGGTCTGTGCATGCTAAGTCGCTTCAGTTGTGTCCGACTCTTTGCGACGATATGGACTGTAGCTCGCCAGGCTTCTCTGTCCATGGGAATCTCCAGACAAGAATACTGGAGTGGGCTGCCATGCCCTTCTCCAGGGGATCTTCTCAACCCAAGGACTGAACCTGCGTCTCTTTTGTCTCTTGCATCGGCAGGTGGAATCTTTGTTATCGCCACCTGGGAAGCCCATCCAAAAGAAAGAAAATGTCGTATATCATTCTTAACTGCCCTTCACTTTTTCAGGAAATAGTTCTAGAATTGTGTATATGACCTTAAATTTTCTTTTTCAATGGAACATGGAGTTATTTGGCCTGAAATAAGGTTGATCATTATTGACAATTAATTTGACATTATTAATATCAATTCAAGTCTTAGCTACATCACACTGATGATACTTATACATCTTAACTCTAGTTTCAGAACATGGATTGTTTCATCTTCCACTTATAGTTATAAAATGAGAAGATAAAAAAATAAGAAAAGATTCATAGAATTGACTGAACACAACTGGATGGTCAAAACTAGATTGCAGGATTACAGGAAGTGCTTCCAGGTGATGGCTTCAAATTTTCTGATTTATGAAAGTTTGAATTCAGCCAACCAACAGTGGGTAAGAGAGTTTTGGGGGAAAGTGTATGGCAGTGTGTTTGCACCAGATGGGAGCGTATAAACTGGCATGAATATCTACCACCTGGGCTTCTGAAAGAGCCTCCTGCCTTTCTATTTTCCATACCTAGAATCCTCTCTTACCAGATCATCATGTAGCTATTTCTTTCTCAACATTCTGTTTTTCCCTCAAATGCCACCTGAGTAGGAAAGCCTTTTTTTAATTACCCAGGTAACCACTCTCCCCACCCCCCAACACAAACAACAACAAAAAGCTATAATGGATTGGGGGCAGTGGGGGCACAGATGAGGAAAATTTGAATTTCACTACATATTAAATAATATTATTTTAACTATTAAGTTTTCTGAGAGTCCTAATGTCATTGGTTATACAGGTGAATATCCTATTCTTGGACTTCTTGGTGGCTTCATGGTAAAGAATCTGCCTACAATGCAGGAGCCATAGGAAGCACGAGTTTGATCCCTGGGTTGGAAAAATCCTACTGGAGGAGGGCATGACACCCCACTCCAGTATTCTTGCCTGGAGAATCCCATGGACAGAGGAGCATGGTGGGCTACAGTCCATAGGGTCGCAAAGAGTCAGACAGGACTGAAGCGACTTAGCAAGCATACATCCTATACTTGGGCTCTTTCCATTTCATCAAGTCACCTTGGCAAACATTGCCCCATTGAAACCCTCAGGTAAATCCTACAAACAGGTAAAATGATTAGCCTGTTAACAGACAAGGGGGCCAAAATACAGGAAGGATCACAAGACTTGCCCAAGGTTATGCAGAACTAAGATTTGAACCCTGTTTTCCTGACTCGAAACAATTTGCCCTTTTTGCTATGCATCATACCATCTAAAAATATTACCATTACTAACCAAGAAGTACAGCATTTTTAATTGCCAAATGAGTTACATATTTATATGTATACAGATACATATATTCGTCAAAATCACATCCCAAAATAGTCTGTCACAGAAGACAGATTACTTCTCTGAAAGATAGAGGCTTGTAATGTACGACAACTTATTTTGTCTTTGAGATGGAGGTTGCAGGGGCACTGATTTTGAGCTAAGCCTCTGGGTCCCTTAAAGCAAGTACTTCTGTTCTTTAATCCACCAGCTTGACCTTGTGCACCTTCACCTCTGTAAAGACAGTCAGTGGGTGGCTCCAGAGCTCTAACATTGCACCCTGACAATGCCCAACACCTTGCAAGCTGCACAGAGGCCTGCCTCAATCAGTACTTGAACAGAAAGAAAACCTGGGAAAAATTTTTTAAGCATTGCAAGGAACAGTGTTGTTCACTTAGGAGTTTGTACTTTTAACCATGAGTCAACACTATATCACTTGTCCAGTAGGAAAAGGGGCTGGTTGAAATGCGTCATTCCTATCTCATGTAAGGAACAGGAAGCTTAATCCTAGAAGCTGGTACTCAAAAATCCAATGGTGAAGTCAGTCAGAAAGAGACAAACAAATATCACATATTAATTCATATATATGGAATCTAGAAAAATGGTACCTATAAACCTGTCTGCAGGGAAGGAATGGAGACACAGACGCAGAGAATGGACTCTGGACACAGCAGCAGAAGCAGAGGGTGGGACAAACTGAGAAAATAACATTGACATAACCATGTGTAAAACAGATAGCCAGTGGGAAGCTGCTGTATAACATAGGGAGTACAGCCTGGTGCTCTGTGATGACCTAGAGGAGAGGGATGGGGGTATTGGGAGGGAGGCTCTAGAGGGAAGGATATATATATTAAATATATATATATAGGTATAACCTATTTGAGTTGTTATACAGCAGAAACCAACACAAGATTGTCAAGCAACTATCCTCCAATTAAAAAAAAAAAAACCCAATGGTACCTCTAATTAGACTAGAATGCCTTTTGATCAAGGTTCAACTCATAATTACACACCCATCCAAATTTTCAATTTGGTCTCCAATTTGTTCAAACATGCCTGTGGATTTGACTGTACAATAGTGTTAAGCTAAACCCATGCAATGATCACATATACATTTTATATTTTAGAAATCTACGCTGAAGAAACTGACTAGAAAATCCGCATTCAAGATCTGTTTGGGAATTTTTCCCTTTCTTTTTAAAAAGCCTTACTAAGATGCAATTGCTATACCATAACCCCTATTTTAAGCACACAGTTCCAATGTTTTAAACTATATTCTCAGGGCTATGCAACCATTTACCACAACCTAATTTTAAAACGTTTTCATCACACCAAAAAACAGCTCTGCACCCCTCAGTAGTCACTCCTCTCGCTCCAAAGCTCCTCTTCCCCCAGCCCCTTACAAACACGAATCTACTTTATGTTCCTATAAATCTGCCTATCCTGGACATTTTGTATGAATGAAATAATGCAATATGTAATCTTTTGTAACTGATTTAGTTCACGTAGCTTAATGTTCTCAAAGTTCACTGGTCATAGCATGTATCAGCACTCCATTTTTATTGCCAAATGTTTCACTGTATGAATATACAACATTTTGTTTATCCATCCATCAGCTGATGGATATTTTCCTTGTTTTCCACTTTGGACGGTTATGAATAATGCTGTTCTATAACAGCATTATTCATCTACATTCATCTACAAGCTTTTGGGTGGATATACATTTCTATTTCTCTTGGGTTTATACCGAGGGCTGAAATTTCTGGGTCATACAGTAAATATATGTTTAACTTTTTGAGGCACTGACAGACTGTTTTCCAAAGTGACTGAACGGTTTTACATTCCTATTAGCAATGTGTGAGAGTGGCAGCCTCTCCATGCTGTCACCACCCTTGTTATTGTGTGAATTTTTCATTACCGTCATCCTAGTAGGTACAGAATGGTATCTCACTGTGGTTTTGAATTGCATTTTCACAATGACTAAAAATGTTAGTGAGCATCTTCTCACCTGCTTGTCATACGTATATCTTATCTGGAGAAATGTCTCTTTGTATCCTTAGACTAATTTTTTAAAAACTATTTTGTATTAGGGTATAGCCAATAGTTTCAGCTGAACAGTGAAGGGACTCAGCCATACATATGCATGTATCCATTCTCCCCCAAACTCCCCTCCCATCCAGGCTGCTTCCCTGTTCTATATAGTAGTCCTTCAGTTCAATTCAGTCACTCAGTCGTGTCTGACTCTTTGCGACCCCATGAATTGCAGCACACCAGGCCTCCCTGTCCATCACCAACTCCCGGAGTTCACCCAAACTCACGTCCATCAAGTCAGTGATGCCATCCAGCCATCTCATCCTCTGTCGTCCCCTTCTCCTCCTGCCCCCAATCCCTCCCAGCATCACAGTCTTTTCCAATGAGTCAACTCTTTGCATGAGGTGACCAAAGTACTGGAATTTCAGCTTTAGCATCAGTCCTTCCAATGAACACCCAGGACTGATCTCCTTTAGAATGGACTGGTTGGATCTCCTTGCAGTCCAAGGGACTCTCAAAAGTCTTCTCCAACACCACAGTTCAAAAGCATCAATTCTTTGGCACTCAGCTGTCTTCACAGTCCAATTCTCACATCCATACATGACTACTGGAAAAAACCATAGCCTTGACTAGACAGACCTTTGTTGGCAAAGTAATGTCTCTGCTTTTCAATATGCTATATGCTATATACTGTCCTTCCAAGGAGTAAGCATATTTTAATTTCATGGCTGCAATCACCATCTGCAGTGATTTTGGAGCCCCAAAAAATAAAGTCTGACACTGTTTCCATTGTTTCCCCATCTATTTCCCATGAAGTGATGGGACCAGATGCCATGATCTTAGTTTTCTGAATGTTGAGCTTTAAGCCAACTTTCTCACTCTCCTCTTTCATCAAGAGGCTTTTGAGTTCCTCTTCACTTTCTGCCATAAGGGTGGTGTCATCTGCATATCTGAGGTTATTGATATTTCTCCCGGCAATCTTGATTCCAGCTTGTGCTTCTTCCAGCCCAGCGTTTCTCATGATATACTCTGCATAGAAGTTAAATAAGCAGGGTGACAATATACAGCCTTGACGTACTCTTTTTGCTATTTGGAACCAGTCTGTTGTTCCATGTCCAGTTCTAACTGTTGCTTCCTGACCTGCATACAGGTTTCTCAAGAGGCAGGTCAGGTGGTCTGGTATTCCCATCTCTTTCAGAATTTTCCACAGTTTATTGTGATCCACCCAGTCAAAGGCTTTGGCATAGTCAATAAAGCAGAAATAGATGTTTTTCTGGAACTCTCTTGCTTTTTCCATGATCCAGCAGATGTTAGCAATTTGATCTCTGGTTCCTCTGCCTTTTCTAAAACCAGCTAGTCCTTAGACCATTTTTAATTTGGTTATTTGTCTTCTCATTGAGCTGTAAGTGTTGTTTATATATCTTGGATACAAGTGCCTTATCAGAGATATGATTTGCAAATATTTTCTCTCCTTCTGTCTGTTGCTTTTTAATTTTCTTGATAGTATCATTTGTAGCACAGAAGTTTTAAATTTTGGTATAGTTACTTGTATAGTTTCATTGTTGACTTGGAAAAAACTCACTTCACTCTTCCCACTGTGTTTTTTTAATACGACTACCACACTCACAACACTTCTAACACCAGATGTGTGTGGGGTTTTCCCCACACCAAACCATCTCTAACAGTAGCTGGGTATCCTACAATTCAACTCAATTCTGACATGACCTACCTGAAGATATGGTCGGATCCCACAAGCTAAGGGCTCAGTCCCACAAGACTGCCCCCACTTCAGGTGACTGTCTCAAATCCAGCTGGTTTCCTATGCTTCTGCCCAACTGGCTATAAATGGGAGGTTCCCCCAACCCCTTCCTTGGGTCTGATTAATTTGCCACAGAAGCCCGTAAAACTCAGGGAAAAAAAAAATCTTACATTTGCTGGTTTATTATTAAAGGTCATGATAAAAAGATACAGATGAAGCTGTATGTAGGGCAAAGTCTGGGAGAGTCCTTAGCACAGGAGCTTCTGTCCTCTTCGAGCTGAGGTATGTCACCCTCACTGCACACAAATGTGTGCACACACCTGGAAGCTCTCCTGGTGCTCCTTTGGGGATGCTGTACTTTAGGGATTTTTGTGATGGTTTCATCACATAGGCATGATTGATCACTAACTCAGTTTCCAGCCCCTTCTCACCTTCCTAGAGGATAGGGGTGGGGACTGAAATCTCCAAGCTTGTAATCATGGTTTGGTCTTTTGGTGACCAACTCCCACCCAGAAATTCACCAAGTGCTGTCTCATGAGAACAAAAGATGCTTCTTCTACCCAGGAAATTCCAAGGGACTTAGGAGCTCTAGGTCAGGAATGAGGGTCAAAGACCAGACATTAGAACAAAAGACACTTCTAGTGCTCTTATCACTTAGGAAATTTCAAGAGTTTTAGAAGCCCTGGGCCAGGAACAGGAGGCAGAGACCTATATATATATTTATTTATTATTTCATCACTGTCTCATCCTACATACTGTTACCTAACCTAAGGTCCTTCCCCAGTGGCTCAATGGTAAGGAATCACCTGCAATGCAGGAGATAGGGGTTTGATCCCTGGGTTGGGAAGATCTCCTGGGGAAGGAAATGGCAACCAGCTCCAGTATTCTTGCCTGGGAAATCCCATGGACAGAGGAGCCTTGCAGGCTAAGGTTCAAGTGTCGCAAAAAGTCCAACACAACTTGATGACTAAACAACAACATAGCTGTCCTACCCTAAATACTGCTGCCCGACCTAAGGTCATGGAGATTTACTCCCATGTTATCTTCAAAGACTTTTTTACCACCTACATTTAGGTCTGTGATCCATTTTGAGTCATTTGTGTGTATGGTGTGAAGGTCAGAGCCCAACATCATTGTCTTGTGTGTGGCTGTTTCATTGTCTCAGAACCGATTGTTAAAGAGATTACTTCCCCCATTGAATTGTCTTAACCAATTAACCAGAAATGTGAGGGTTGGGTTGATTTTTATACTAGCATGCCTTCCATACTCCTCCAAAAGTTACCATTAATTAAATTGATCTGTCTTATTGTTTGGGAAATATCTGATGTATTCCTAGGAAAGAGAATTTGCAGAGTATACATTTACCCACAGAATATGACATCTTAAAGATGACTTTGAGCCCCCCTCCATGTTTTATAAGGAATATTAGTTTCTGGATGCTTGGGGCTGGTGCACTGGGACGACCCAGAGGGATGGTATGGGGAGGGAGGAGGGAGGAGGGTTCAGGATGGGGAACACATGTATACCTGTGGTGGATTCATTTTGATGTTTGGCAAAACTAATACAATTATGTAAAGTTTAAAAATAAAATAAAATTAAAACCAAAAAAAAAAAAATAAAATAAAAAAAAAATAAATTAATAGATCAGCAATAATTATAATAATAGTATAGTAGGATATATTGGGCCTGGAACTGTGCTAAGTTCCATGTTTCTTTCAATAGGTGGAGCATTTAATCTTCACAAGAAGAATTTAAGCTCAGTGTATACTTGTTTCCCCAGATGAGAAAACTGAGGCTTAAAGGCATTAAGTAACTTGCCTCACACAATAAGTCACTTGTACATTTCCAAATCTCAGATGAACTGATCACCCTCTGTAAAACTTGTAGATCCTGCCTACTAGCAGACACAAAAGTCTAAATGTTCCCTCGGGGTATGAGAGTGTGGTCAAAACAACCCACTAAAAACCTGAAATTTCCTTGAAGTCCCCATTTACTTTAATGGAAAAGAAAATTGCATTAAAAATTACATGGATTTAAATTTAATTTTAAATTTAATTAAAAATTGCATGAGTTTAAATTTGACCTTTTGTTGTTGTTGTTCAGTTAGTCGTGTTCGACTCTCTGCGGCCCCATGGACTGCAACATGCCAGGAGTCTTCACTATCTTCACCATCTCCTGAAGTTTGCTCAAACTCATGTCCATTGAGTCGATGATGCCATCCAACCATCTCATGCTCTGCCACCCCTTCCTCCTCCTGTCCCCAGTCTTTCTCAGTATCGGGGTCTTTTCCAATTCATGCAAAAATTTATTCTCCATAATACCTACATTTACTTTAACTAGATAATATGTTTATTTAAATGAAGCTTGTTCCTGGAGGTAACACACAGGAGGAGGGAATTCCTTTATTTCTTCTTCATCCTTTTTTGGTTTTAATAATTATTTATTTATTTGGCTGTACACGGCCTCAGTTGTGAAATGTTGTGGATCACAACTAAATGACCTCTAGTTGTGGCATGCTAACTCCTAGTTGCATGTGGGATCTAGTTCCCTGACAGGGACTGAACCCAGGCCCCCTGCACTGGAAGCACGAGTCTTAGCCACTGGACCACCAGAGAAATCCTTTTAAAATTGCAATTAAAATGTTGCAACTGAACATACTGCCTCTTGAAAAGCCACCTAGAACTATCCCTAGGTCTCTCTGAAAGAGCCCTTGGGGGTCACAGGATTCTGCTGCTAACAGCTCTGTGTCTGACTGAAGGACTCCGCATGTTCCTGAAGCATGGCTATAAAACAATTTCCTTCAAGCAAATCTGATTTTCATATTAACTTACATGATGGGAGTGAAGATGTATTCCTACAGGAACAAAGAAACGTAGCCCCAACATGTAATTTGGAAACAATTCCATCTGCAGGAAAGCTTTTCAAAATCACCTATTTAAAAAGAATGTATCATTTTTGATAAAACAATAATAAAGCCAAACTAAGTCACAAGGAGAATGAATAGTATGCTGAAACTTACAATACTGTGTTAGAATCTACATTTCCTCATGGAATGGTTTCCTCAAAATAAAATTTGTCTACTGTGTACTCTGGGCTTTATAGTCAACCTGTTACTGGTTTTAAAAGAAAAACAAAAAAATGTGAAGATGCCTAACATTTTTGAATATGTTAATTAAGGTTGATCATTCTCTTAGATAATTCATGGTCAGAGCCACGGATGGGTTTGTTTAATATCCTTTTCAATAACGAAAATGGGTTTACTCTACATATGGATGTCTTTATAATCTTTTCTCTGGGACTTGATTTTCACAACTGGTGTGCAGTTTTCTGACTTAGCATTCAGAAAAGGAAAGGAATGACCTGCCAGTCAGCTGATCTTGAAATTTAGTAATTTCAGAAGGTCTTTCCTAAACCTTTTCATTAAGCAAGGTGGAGCAGCAAGAAGGATAACTTGTCAGAGCGTGATCCTGGGGACGTACCAGGCAAACTGGTGAAGCAGATGAACCAGAGGTCTGTGCATAACAGAACAAAGGAGTATCTCAGGAAGAACGCATTGTAAGATAAAAGGGTCAGAGTGTAAAGAGAAGAATCCAGTAAGAAGCTTTGGTCCTGGCAAAAAATTGACAGCACTCTCAAACTGAATAGTTGAAGAGCTTTTAATAAAGATGCTATGTACAAAGGTGTGGCGTTAGGGAAACCAATAAGAACTGGTGCAATGTCTCAGGACAGGACCATGTGGTCACTAGAATACAGAGAGGACACCCGGCGGGAAGTAGGGGGCAGGTATTGGGGGAATGACTACCTTTACCTCATTCTCCTCTTAACCTCCATCTTCTACCGGTTCCTCCCATTGGTCAAAGCCAAGCAGACACTAAAGGGGTCTTTGCGTCCACTTAGGTGTCAATGCCCTCCATCATAGAACTCCAGGAACATGGCTGTGATTGATCAATTGTGCTTATTGCTGTTTGTAATGGACGAGAATGCACACACACCCTGGAAAACATTGGGAGTCTTAGAAGGGGATGCAAGAGAGGATTTATTTCTAGGATTTGGGCTGGCGGTCGATAATCTGGGAAAGCACTGAAGAAGCGAGAGGCTTGGTTGTGGGTCGATCCTGTTGGGAAGTGAGACAAAACTTCTTACCAGTTACAGCTAGGTCTCACCCCATGGCTCCATCATTATAAATAAGATTTATTTGGCTACCCAATCATAGACTTGCCCCACTTTCTCATAGCATCCCCCTCCTCTAATTAAGATGATTGGTTATGTTTGTAGCTCACACAGTGTTCACATTTTTGTCTGTGTTCCCATGTGAGTGTAGAGTGCTCCTGCTATCTTGATCCATGAGGGTCACAGCCTGTCTGATGCTGAGGTTCTACATTAGATTCCAAGCTCTGTCTTTCCATATCCACCTTGCTGGGCAGTCAGCAAGGTTGATCCCTGGGCAAGAGAAAAGCAGTTCCTATTCTCTGGGACCTGGCCTGATATAATCAGGCCTCAGGGCTCTAGTGTTGAATATAAAATTTTTATAGAACCTCAGCATCAGACAAGAGCATGAAAGATGGAAGGCTCTGAGTCCAATGTGATGTTTGTCATCAGGCCACATCTCTGAGCCCGATTCTCCATGAGGAAAAGTAAGAAGTGATTCTGTTTCCCTTGAAAAGAAAAACCACTTATAAAACACTGGTGCTTCTGATGCTCCACCTTGGGCTGCCTCCTAACAGAACATGATACGGAGGGAAGAGGACTTTCTTTCCCACATCACTGGAGGTTACTGGACCCTGTGCAACTTGGGCACTAGGAGGGATGGTTAACTCTGTGAAGGTGTCTGGCAGGCCACAGAGGAGAACTGCATTCTGGCACCTGATTGGAAAGTGACGCTCAGAGAAGCAGAGGAGGCCATTGGTCTGTGAGCACAGAAGAGATGTCCTCCAGGGATCCCCAGATACACACAAGGGGCTTTATAGGAAGCTGAGATCTTGAATTATGTAGAAGGAAGGAAGGAAGGACCAGAGAAATTTGGGCTTACCCTTATTGTCCCTTTGTTAATATCCATGGTCTGTTGAGGTATAGTGGAACCTAGCATAAATATTTTAAAACACCAAATCAACCAATTTCACATGCATTTAATTAAAATGAGCCTCTTCCTCAGTTTGGCAACGATGCACAATGCACTTTTAACAGCTTTGTGCATCATTCCCAACCTGTAAATGCAGATAATCAGGTTTACTTATTTATAAGTTTCTTTGAGGGCTGGGGATGAAAGTCTCTTTTAAAGTACAAAGCATTAATTTTTTGTGACAGAGTGCTGTACGAGAAATGAACATGAAGCGATAGAAACAAGTTTGTGTTCTTTCTGGCTTTTGGTTTTTAGTTGCTTTCTTCAATGAGACACAAAAGCCAGCCTCCAACAGGAGATCTGGGGTTTGAGATAACAGAACTAATAAAGTCCTGGAAGTATAAAATCCTAGATAGGCTCAAATCGGCTACTCCTTTTGAAGATGGGAGAAGTAAATTGATAGTCAGAGTATTCTGTACAAATGAACTCATTTCAGTAAGTTGCACTGAAAAGCCTAGGAGTATGTAAATGGACCTCTATTTATAGAGCCGTTACATCCATTTTTGACCAGGACGAGCCAGTGGAGCGATTGGAATAGTCAATCATTACAAGTAACTAGACCACAAGAGAAAAATTTGCCAGTTGCTAGGTGATGACTTTCAATCTATCATTTTAAGCAATAAATATAAGATGAAGTTTTGAGGAGAGAAGCTATTCATAGCTAAAACTCTAGCTTAAATGGCTATTATTTATTGCACGGAACTGAAATCGGATGAAGTTGAGAAACCCAGCATACCAACCCAGAAGCCAAGATGCTACACCAGCGGACATCTTTCAAGGACAAGACCAAAGGTAAAGAGAGAAGAAGGATTTAGGAGAAGGATGAAGAGGATACATGTTAAAAAAAAAAAAAATACAAAACACCATGGACCTGACTGTGTCACTTCTTATTATGCTTCAAACCATGAAAGGCAAAAGGAGTAAGTATTGTTTCATCATTTAGAACTTTGCCATTTCTCAAAAAGATGAAAAGTCCATCAGACCCTATCGATTAGCGAGCAGGTGGCAATAATGTATTTGGCACAATGGCAGACGTGAATGTCATGGAAGGCCCTGCTCTCGGAGAGCATGGAAATCAGTCTGGAAATACACGCAATCCAAGTGAAACAGAGAGTCACAAAAGGCATCAAAATCCATTGGTTAAAACCTATACCTGGCCTAAAGCAAGTGCTTCATCAATGCCGGGTTTAACGATAAAGAATTGTGTAGCACGGTGTATACTATTGCTGGGTCCATAAGGTGGGAACTTCGGCTGTCTAAAACACAGCTGAGAATTACAAAGCACAAGAAAAAGCCTTCCCTCATCACCCATTTACCTTCGCAAGCCCGGTCTTCTAGAACAGTGGTTCTCATACTTTAGGGTGCATCAGAATCACCTGGGGAACTTGGTTAGTCACACACCACTGGGCCCCACCTCCCAGAGTTTCAGATCCAGTAGGTCTAAGATCATTTGCCTTTCTAATGTGTTCCCAGATGATAGTGATACCTCTGATTTGGGGAGCATATTTTGAGAACTACTGATGTCAAATATTTTAAGCAAATTTAAAAGCATGAAAGAAGAAAATAATAACAGCTAGTACTTACTGGGTACCCACGATGTCACTATGCTTCAAATCCTCTATTAGGGGATAGATGGAATGATTGATGATAGATAAAGAGATGATAGAGAGAAAGTCTCTAGTTTTCATATATGCATAAACACAAAAATAGGCATTATGTATTTCTAATTTTATAGATAAAAACCTGGAACTAGGAGAAATGAAAACACTTTCTCACAGCTTGTAAGAGGTAGAACACAGTTTTGAACTCTAGCCTGTCTCAGTTAAAGCCTACCGTCCCTTCCCCATACCACTCTGCATCTCAGCAAGGCAGCAGTCACCTGTTGACAATAAAAAACACCAGCTCACAGTGTTAGAAGAGCTTAAAAACCAACCAAAACCAGAAAGTAGAACAGACAGCATATTAAAAAGCAGTGACATTACTTTGCCAACAAAGCTCTGTCTAGCCAAAGCTATGGTTTTTCCAGTAGTCATGTATGGATGTGAGTTGGACTGTAAAGAAAGCTGAGTGCTGAAGAATTGATGCTGTTGAACTGTGGTGTTGGAGAAGACTCTTGAGAGTCCCTTGGACTGCAAGGAGATCCAACCAGTCCATCCTAAAGGAAATCAGTCCTGAATATTCATTGGAAGGACTGATGCTGAAGCATCAATACTTTGGCCACCCGATGCAAAGAATAGACTCATTTGAAAAGACCCCGATGCTGGGAAAGATTTGAGGGCAGGAGGAGAAGGGGACGACAGAGGATGAGATGGTTGGATGGCATCACTGACTCCATGGACATGGGTTTGAGTAAACTCCGGGAGTTGGTGATGGACAGGGAGACCTGGTGTGCTGTAGTCCATGGGGTCGCAAAGAGTCGGACACGACTGAGCAACTGAACTGATCTGACAGAAGAAAATACAAAAAAAATCACAGTAGCTGAGGTCTTTTTGACACACAGTCTGCCCCTCTGCAGGCTGGAGAGAAGGGATCAGTGTTGAACTGCACAGTATTATTGCTTGGGGTGACCAAGCAGTGGGGTGGGAGGCCGGGCCTCCCTGATGGCTCTAACCTTGTTATGGTTGAAGCAGAAACTGGCTGGGATGACTTTCAAAATCCAGAGAATGGACAAAAAGAGATGCTTTAAAATTATACTCTCTTGGAAGGGCTCATATTTCTCCACACTGACATTGACTTTGACCCCAAATAATAATTATATGTGGAAGCCAACAGGGTTAGAGCTCTAAAAAGTGTCTCCTCTCCCTCTTCCTCCTCCTTCTGCTCCTTACACAAAGAAGAGCCTTTGGTTCTGAGCCGAGAGTGGCCATGTAACATTTGGAAGCAGGCACCCATTCCCCTCGTCACAACTCCTACCCACTCCTACCCACGCTTTTGCTTCCTGCCTTGAGATAATATAAGCCCCTCAGGTTTTGTATCATCCAGATATTCTTTTCCTTTTTCTGATAAATTAACTTTATTATATTTTGTACTTAACAGATAAGTGGTGATTGGGGGAAGATTATAAACAATACAATTAGGAGTGCATTTCCAGCAAAAACAAAGCTTTTAGGTTTTCCTTCACTCTTTGTTAGGTATTCCAGGACCTGTAAATTAATGCCAGGGGTTTCCCTAGTGGCTCAGTGGTAAAGAATCCTCCTGCAATGCAGGAGATGCAGGTTACATCTCTGGGTCGGGAGGATCCGCTGGAGAAGGGATATGGCAACTACTCCAGTATTCTTGCCTGGCAAGTCCCATGGACAGAAGATCCTGTCTGGCTACAGTCCACAGGATTGTGGAAGAGTTGGACAGACCTAGCAACTAAATAACCATTAATGCCAACAGTTTTCTACACTTGGGGCTTACCTTCCCCTTCCCCACATGCGAGCACACCCGAACGTGACGCCGGTTGATGACCTGGGCTCCCAGTTATTCCCCAGCCAGGCCCCATTGCGTTTCGCCCACTTCCCTCTGAGGCCCTGTCAGGCCCTCTTCCCTGGAGCCCAGACACCTGCAGGTAACATCGCTGATGGGAGCTACCTGGGACCTCAGCGGTTGGGGTGGGGAAACGTGAGTGGAGCAGTAACTGACACGAGCCCAGGTGGGCCTGAGGAGGAGGAGCAGTGAGCATGCGCCACCGGACCTGGGGCGGCATGGAGGAGAGCCAGGAGGTGGGGGAGGAGCCTGGAGGAGCGGGAAAGAGCTGAGTTGGCGGTGTGGTCGCTAGCGGTGACCTGGACGCAGAGCAGGTAAGACAGCAGCCCTGGAGGGAAGAAGAAGGCCCCTCCTCTCTCCCCTTGCTCCCCATGACTCAGTGACCCCGAATGAGTTTAGTTCTTTCGGGACTGGCTTGCCTTGCAGAAGGAGTGAGATTCAAGAGCAGTTGAATGTACCCCTCGCGTCCCCCCTCTCCCCCACACCTATCTGCTGATGCCTGCTATTACTTTAACAGCAGATAAGACCTTTCACTTCCATACTTACAAGATTGATCATGAGACAAAGAACAAATGTTCCCTGACCCAAATGTATCCATAGTAAAGAATAAGGGACTAAAACGGCCACCCACTCCAGTATTCTTGCCTGGGAAACCCTCATGAACAGAGGAGCCTGGCAGGGTACAGTCCATGAGGTCGTGAAAGAGTAGGACAGGACTGGGACTAACCAACAGTGAGGGACTAAGGTGAGACCTGTCCCGTAGATAGAGGTTAGGAAAAGGGACACCTCCTTTTCCACCTAGATACTCTGATTTGACTCACCAAGGCATCCTGTGGCTGCAAAACTCTCCCAAGTGCTTCTGAGTGTAGCGGAATATGAGAAACAGCTCTGGTATCTCTCTTATCTTGGTTTAGATCTGCGATTTCTCCTGCTGCTGCTTTCCCCCCCCTCTAAAAACATACTGTATCCAAACTCTAGGAAAAAATGCTTTCATCAACCCAGCATCTCCACAAACTCCTTGTCATTTGTATTCTTTTTTTTTTAATTTTTTCTGTTTATTGAGTTGTTTTTGATATATTACATTGGGTAAATTTAAGGTATACATTGTGATGATTTAATACATATATATTGCAGAATGATTACCACCATAAGATTAATTAATGCATTCATTTCCTCACATAATGAACTCTTTTTGATAAGAACACTTTAAGATTTAGTCTTCTAACAAATTTCTTTTTTTTTTATTTTATTTTATTCTTAAAAAATAATGAAGGTTATGCCTGCCTGTTTATTTAAACCCATTCAGTATTAACCCTGCAAAAGCAGACTCTGGTCTCTATAACCCGTCAAAGCAGGGTTTTTGGTTTTTTTCTGTTTCTCGAACCCAGATGCCAATAACTTAGTGGCTCAGTTGGTAAAGAATCCGCCTGCAGTGCCAGAGACCTGCGTTCAGTCCCTGGGTTGGAAATGGAGAAGGAAATGGCAACCCACTCCAGCATTCTTGCCTGGAAAATCTCATGGACAGAGGAGCCTGGTGGGCTATATATAGTCCATGGGGTCACAAGAGTCAGTTACGACGTAGTGACTAAACCACCACCTCCTCAACTTTAATGATGTGGTTGATATGGAGACTGTTTAATCTTTGAATCCCTCTCAGGCCTTGAATTTGTGACCTCAGTTAATACTGCATTTCCTCCCTTACCAACCATGGCTTCCATGTCACTGTTACTCTTATTTCATCCCCTACCCCATAGCTGTAGAAATTCCTCAAAGTTCCACGCACTTTCCCTTAGCAATCTTGCCCATTTGTAGGAATCAATAATCACTTTTTAAAACCATCTCTGCCTTCTTTACCTGTTGCCCAAGACTCTCAAAAAGTCTAAACCAAAATTCCACCTATGTATTCCACCTGTACATCCCCATCAGGCTCTTCCAAGTCAACATGTCCCAAATGAATCCATTGTTATCCTCTAGCCTTCTGTTTCTTCCCCAGTCTCTCATCTCTTATGGAGTCACCCAGAGTTGAATCCTCAACATTATCTTGGAGTTACCTTTGTTTTCTTCCATTTCCTGCTAATTAGAGCCCAGTCTCCGTAACTATGCTAATACTTTCACAGAAGTACAATTGACATACATACAATAAGCTGTACCTAAAGTGTCTAATGTGATAAATTTGGCCATATGTATATGTCCATGAAACACACAAGATAGTGAACAGAACTATAACAAAAAATGTCTCAGGGTCCCCTTCCCAACTGTCCCCTCCCCAGCCCACGCAGCTATCTGCTTTCTATTACTAAAGGTTACTTGGCACATTTTAGAATGATATTGATCTTTTCCTGTGATTGTTTGCCATTGTGTTCTTTTGTGAAGCATGTGTTTAGTCTTTTGCTAAAATGTTAATTTACTTGTTAGAGAAATATACTGTTATTATTACATTTGAGGGCGCTTTATATATATCCTGGATACAAGTGCTTTGTCAGATTTATGATTTGCAAATATTTCCTTCTAGTCTGTGACTTGCCTTTTCATTCTGATCATTGTGTCTTTTGAAGAGAAGTTCATAGGTTTGATGAAGTCCAATTTTTTTTTTCTTTTATAGATTGTGCTTTTGGTATTGTATCTGAGAAATCGTTGCTTAATCCAGGGTAGCAAAGATTTTCTCCTGTTTTTCCTTCCTGAAGTGGTATGGTTACAGGCCTCACATTTTAGGTCTGTGATCTATATTCAGTCGATTTTTATGTATAGCTTGAGATGTAGATCAAAATTCCTTTTTTCTTTTGCATATGGATAGTATATTATTCTGCACCCACATTTGTGGGAAATTCCAACAAAACTCTTTCTCTGCTTTGTTGAAATCAATTCATCATATGTGTGTGGATCTCTCTTTGTTTCTAGACCCTTTATTTCATACCACTGATCAATTTGTCTACAAGGATGTCAATATAACATATCTTGATTATTGTAATTTCATGATAAGTCTTGAGACCAGGAAATGTAAAGTTTGTTCTTCATTTGGAAAGAATTGGCTATTCTAGGGCCACTTAATTTCCATACAAATTGTATGGATTTTGAGTGGAATTTATTGAATCTACAGATCACCTTGGAGAAAACAGATGTATTGTAATACTAAGCCTTCAGCTCCACAAGTATATCTCTCCATTTATCATGTCTGCTTAAATGAACCACAGCAGCGTTTTGCAGTTTTCAGTATACAGGTATTATTCATCTTTTGTTAGATTAATCTCTAACTATTGTGAGTTTTATCTTGTTGGGTTCTGTGTATTTTATATTCCCATAAATATTTGTGAGCTTGTTCTGGAATATGGTTAAGTTACTTGGAAATTGGAAACAGTTTGATCCTTTTGAGTCTTGCTATAAAGCTTTGTTAGGCAGAACCAGAGCAGCACTTAGTCCAGGATTAATTTTTCTCCACTAGTGAAGTAAAACCCTGCTGAGTACCCTGCTTTATGCCTTGTGAATTACAACATTTCTACTCTTGCTGGTGTGAGCATGAAGTCTTCCTGGCCCTGTCTGAGATCTTATGGACTGTACCCTCTGATCCTCTTGGATGGTTCTTTTCCCAGCCTTGGATAGTTTCCTTATGAATAGGCGCCGATCATTATTCAGCTGAATATGCAAAAGATGTCCTCTACAGAACCCCAGAGTCCTCTCTTCTCATGTATTTCCTTCCATGAAAACTCGAAGTCCCTGGGAGTTTGACCTCCCTGTACCTACCCCTTTGTCTCCTCAACTCAAGAAGACCATTGGGATCCACCTGAGTTCTTTTTCCTTTCTTGCTGCAAGGCCTGGAACTGCTCTCCAAGCAATAAACTGGGGCCATCATAGGGTTCACCTCATTTGTTTGCCATCTTTCTGAGAACACTGCCCTTTGTTGTCTGATATCCACTGCCTTGAAAAACTTTGTTTCATGTATTTGTCCATTTTCTCAGTTATTTTAAGTAGGAAGACAAATCTAGTCCCACTTCTTCCATCTTAGCTATACAGAGATGTCCTCCATGTCCCATGACTTTATTCTACAGATTCTATTCTGTTCTCTTTCATTCATATTTTCTATTCCACTGACCTCATCGTAACATTGTAAAAACAACAATGAAATAACTTTCATTTATGAATCCTTGCTGTGTGCCAGGGCCTATGTCACACGCTTGATAAGTGTTATATCCAACAACCATGGCTGTGAGTTGTGCTTATTTACCTATGAAGTATTTAAAACATTTAGAACAGTTCAAAGTAATGTAAATATTCTCAACAACTACAATGGACAGTGCTAAATTTTGGCCACATTTGCTTTAGCAGATGTGAAAATTCCCTTTGTATCTTCTTCCCCAGATCAATTTCCAACCTTCCCTTGCTTAAGATAGCTTTATTCTGGAGTTGGCATTCTTCAGGTCCATGGATTTGTACATTTAAGGTGGACTTATCCCCATTTTACTAATGAGGAATCTGGGACATAGGTTAAGTAACATGCACAGAATTGTTCAGTTTATAACTAGTGGGACTAATTTTGGAGGCCAAATCTCTCTGGTCCAAAACTATGTATCAGTACTTCACTCCAAGAATACATTCATCTTCCCACGGTCCTATTCAAATCACACCATTTGCCAATTTTAAATGCTATCCCTGAATTAAATAAAAGATTTTAATCTCAACTTTGTAGTCCTGACAAAGCATGACTTCATTGTACGTAGCCACGCCTGCCGTGTGAAACCTCTTCCAATCATACCAAACCACATTTTTCCCCAGTATCACAGTGAATTTTCTTGCTGCTGTGTCTTGCCTATATTTTTTTTTTCTCCTTCTTGAATGTCTGCGTCTCCCCATACCTGTGGATTAAAATCGATAGTGATCTCTCGTAGCTTATCTGACAAAATACATCACTGATTCATTCATTTATTCATGTCAAATATGGATGTCTGTAAAGAGCAGATGAGCGATGGCTATTTGAATCCTTGCTCCTTCCCTCCACTTGGTATTCTGCCGCTCTACTCAAAACCCATTAGCAAAGTATTTTTCATCTCTTCCCCTAGCATTTTGCCATATTTTATAGTAATTCGCGTACATACTCTCCCCCTTCTGTGTGGTAATTTTATCTCTGTATTACCGTGAATGTCTAACACAGTGCCTTTGGACATGATGGGTGCCAATAAATGTTTCTTAAATTGAATTATACACTCCAAATCTGGATATTCTGGGAAATGTAGGAATTGATAGATACAGTAGTATTTGTTTTTAATTTACTTTAAGCTACTTAAAAATTACTGAATGCAAGCATTTCCTTTTCTTGTACATCCCTAGAGCCCTTTCAAAATATACAGTGCTCTGGCCCACAAGGAGCCTTACTAGCCAGTGTTCCTCCAGCAAACCCCTGAAACACAAAAGGAAATCTCAACTCTGTGCTTCCACCCACAGAAAATGGCATTCATATCTTAAAACAAGTTGGCTGAAAGACATTTGGGTCCAAGCAAGTGATATTAGGCCAAATGTTCTCACTGAAACAATCTGACATTATCTCATATCGCAAATGTTTAGTTTGGAGTTTTGGTGTAATTGATGGTGTATTATTATTATTGCCACATTAAATGCCACTGCCATGAACAGAGTTGCTATCAGTGAGTCTTTTTATGGTCACTGAGCTGCAGAGCAACCCTGCTTGAGCTGGAATGACAGATACAGTGAATTTTTTCCTCAGCTAATTCCATGCGAATTTAGCCCCATTTTATAGTTCCCCTTGCCCTCTACAAAAACAGGATAGTGACTTTGAGATTACTCATTATATAAGGCAGAAAATAAACCATGTATTAGCACTATATATTATGCAGGGAAGTATGCTTTAAGACACAAAAAGTATTTGGTGCTGGATAGAAATGCGTGGATTTGTTTCTATGCTTGTGACACACAATTTTGCTCAGCTAGGTGGATTAACTAAAGAATGAGAAGGGAGAAAAAAATATCTGAAACCAGAATAAATATTCCAGGCTGCTTCACCCTGTTCAACTTTTTGTGCATGGACATTGCTGATTTGGACATGTACCGTTTCATTTTCATTATTCATCCTCCCAGAAGCCAGACAGACTAGAAATGTGCTAAGGTGTGTTGTGAAAAAGTAATGAATTCTTGGCCACAAGCACCCTCCCCAAGCCCACACTCCATTCACTAGCCATAGCAACACAGCAACTCCCTGAGGCTTTGGTCCAAGGAGGAGCCAACATCACCCTCCTTGAAGCACATCCATTTTCAGCTCTGACAGGGTGCATCAGTGGGCATCTTTCTGGTACCAGTGTAATTTAGATCAGTTAGCACTGGCTGAGTACCTGTGGCATACCAGACTCAGCACTACAGTGGATACAGTGTGATGCCTGGTTATGCAGCTCTCATAACTAAATAGATCTAGAAAGAACTTTAAGATACTGTATTGGGGGACTATCGTTACTTGTGGCCCACCCAACAAGGAAATACGTTGTTCAGCCACCCCATTCGGTAATGAGGTATCTGTCCTGTGTGTTCTGACCATGAGATTCTTTTTTACGTTTGTTTACCTATGGCTGTGCTGGGTCATCCTTGCTGTGTGGGGCTTTTCTCCAGTTATGGCGAGCAGGGGCTACTGCCTGGTTGTGGTGGGTGGGCTTCCCATTGCTGTGGCTTCTCTTTCTGGGGAGCGCAGGCCCAAGGGCATGCAGGCTTCAGTAGTTGCAGCTCCTGGCTCCAGAGCACAGGCTCAGTACGTATGGCACACGGACTTAGTTGCTCCCCGGTATGTCGGATCTTCCCAGATCAGGGATTGAGCCCGAGTCTTCTGCATTGGCAGGCAGATAGATTCTTTACCACTGGGCCACCAGAGAAGTCCTGACCATTAGACTCTTATTCTAATTTAGAGTTGAGTCCATTCTAACTTTGGTAAAATGCAACAGCTTTCTACCCAGGACTTAATAAAAATCAGTGAAAAAGATTAATCAGGTTGGACCTACAAGCTAAAGCAGATTTGATGTAATTTACTAAATAGATACTAATAAATATATGCATGTTGATTATACATACATATGCAGTATTAAAGTTTAATAACTAAGCTGTAACTAATATGCAGAGCCAACTAAAATTTAATTAGTGTATGAGCAGTCTTGCTAACAGTGTTGCCCAAAGGGATGTCACCATCATGTAGAGTCTAGTTCTTCTCAGCTTCTCTCCAGTTCTTCTATATCTGTCTGCTCAGTTCCTTTGGTGGATCCAAAACTGGTCACCTGTGAGACCATTTGCTTAGTTTTTTATTTCAAGGCTGACATACTGTTATCGACAATTATGACCTCCTTCTGTCATTGCTCTCAAGGTTCAAGCATTTAGTCTTCACTTAAGACTTCACTATATGTCACTATATTTCAGTACCACCCAACCTTTTGTTGTTCCCAATTTGCTGTTGCACAAATGTGTGCAGTGCTGAACTGTAGGATACTCACTATTCTCCAGTGTCCACTCTGCACTGCTGTCTGTTCCAGCCACATAGATTCCTTGTCAGTCCTGAAATGTACTGATGTGAGGGGTTCTGTAGAACACCCTAGGTCTTTTAGAAAGCTAAGTGCTTTCTAAAAAAAGTTTCTTCATTGTGTGGGCATTATTGATGCACTTTTTTCTCCCTGGGGTTTCTGTAAGTAATCGATACATGCATGTTTATATGAGGTCTGCACTAGAGTAACATGATGAGCAAAGCACCATGGGAACACAGAAAAGAGACTTTGAATTCTGAAAGGACAGTGATACTTGATGATGATGGCTAGAAATTTTGGTCTGGCAGAGGAAGGGCATTCCAAACATAGGGACTGCCAGAAACATACAGTAATTCATTGTTGTGAATGGCATGTTTTAAGACTGTGTGGCCCCCAGGTGTGACTAGAGTACAGGTGACTTGAGATGAGATGAAGCGGGAAAGGGAGCAAGGTTTTGGAGGTCCTCGAATGCCATGATAAAGGTGTTGGAATTTGTCCTTTTAAAAAAAATCTATCCTTTGGCTTTTTGTTTAAGCAGGTTTTGACATCGGTTTTTGTTTTTTCAAAGGAAATAGACTGCAATGTAGTAGGTGGACCAAGAGGTGAAGGATAGTGGCAGGTGGAACAAGTAAGGTGACTGTTATCCAAGTGAGAGACAATGAACTTCTCAATGAGGACGATAGCAGGGAGAGTGGGGGATTGTGTCATTTCAGATGTAGATTACAGGGAGTTAAACTGTATGAAGGGTTGAAGGAGAAGGAGGATCAACAATGAAATTCGGGTTTCTGAATCGAATGGGTAGACTTCAATATCATTGATTCAGATTAAAAATATAGGAGGTAGTGAATGAATTTCTGTGTTAGAGAGATTTGGAGGATGGGAAACAGAGATGCCACTCTAGCCTATAATCCTTGGTTCATGGTCTTGCCGTTAGTCATCCCTCTTCTAAAGCAATAACAAGGGAGAAGCTCGTTTCTGTGACCAGTGTGAAGAATGAAGCTTAGTTCAGCCAAGGTAAGCGAGAATACACCTGAGCATGAGCCACTCTGGTTATGACCAGCACCTTAGTACCTAGGCTTCCAGAAGCTCCCTGTGTAAATTGACGTTTCCCCTCTCCTCAAGAGGTAGATAGCATTATTGACTCCAGTCCTTTACTGCTTTTGGTATCCACACCCTTGATCATGTATCTTTGCCGTGCCTCCCACAGAAGACACGGTATACTTTCCTCCCTCTTGGCTCTGAGTTAACCCAATGACATGTTAGTAGGTGGGATGCAAGCAAGGGTCTAAAACGTGCTTGGGCAGTGGGGCTTGATTGCTCTTTTGTACTTCGCCCATCACCATCAGGAGTCCTTTTCCCTGAGTCACTTTTTCCCATTCACCCGTTTATGAAGCAGAGCCAGTCCACAGCATGGAGTTTAGCCACCCAGACCCACATGAAGAAATAGTTTCATGTCACTAGGGCTTTTTTGGGATCTTTTTTTGAATGCCGACCATATTTAAAGTCTTTATTGGATTTGTTACAACATTGCTTCTGTTTTATGTGGGTTTGTTTTGTTCTGTTGGCTGTGAAACATGCAAGATCTCAGCTCCCCCACCAGGAATTGAACCCATGCCCTCTGCATTGGACTTCCTGGACCACTGAGTTTTGGTGTGTTCTGTTACATGGTGAGGGGCTTCCCTTGTGGCTCAGACAGTAATGAATCTGCCTGCAAGGCAGGAGTCCTGGGTTCAATCCCTGGGTCGAGAAGATCCCCTGGAGAAGGGAATGGCTACCCACTCCAGTATTCTAGCCTGGAGAATCCCATGGACAGAGGAGCCTGGCAGGCTACAGTCCATGGGGTCGCAAAGAGTCAGACACGACTGAGTGACTAACACAGTTTAGGGAGGTTATGCAGTGAGAACTGATACAGCTAGTGAGTGGAAAACATGGCTCTTGGCGGTGATCTTCTCAGCTTCTCTTCAGCCAGCCTGAGGTTGAAAGAGGCTGGCAGAGCCCCCAGCTTGTACATGCTGGTCTGAACAGCAGCTTGCACAGCGACTGCTGAGGTTAAACAGATCTAGTCATATTAGTGATGGGACCCTTCACGGATTTTCCGCCACCACTTGAAAACCATCCCCTTCTGTTCATGAATGGCATTGTGCTTGTGTTTCTCAGATCACTAGAAACAGAAATTCCTCGCTTAGTGGTGGACTTTTTGCAAACCTTAATTAATCCCAAATCAAAAAATTAATGCTGTTTTGAATCTCAGTTTTTTATTCCATCCTAACTCTTAACTTATTTATGGGGCAGGCTGTTGGGGGAACTTGTTTCCTTTTCTGCAGAAGTAGACTATCTGGTCAGATGCCAACTTCAAATTCTTAAAGACAAGTATTAAGTAGACCTTTGGCCTTGCTTTTTCTGCGTAAACAATCCAAACTCACTTAACCTTTCCTCAGAGGTTCAATTTGCCAATTATGTGACTGTTCTTTGGTCTTTTCTGAACCCTTTTCTACTTTGTTACATCTCTTTGAGGTTGTAAAGACCAAAATTGGACTGGTCTTTACATCGGAACTGGTGCGAAGTGTGACCCCTGTGCTCTTGGGTCTTTGAGAGGGTGCCAGGTCAGATACCACAAGGTTGGATTAGTTTCCATTGCACAGTTACAGAGGGTCTGTGCTCGCTTTGGATATCCCAGCAACCCCTGGGACTCCCTGTCTTGTAACTTTGGCATTGACTTTTTTATATATAACTTTATTTTTATTTATTTTTAGCTGTGAGGGTCTTCGTTTCTCTGCAGGCTTTTCTCTAGTTGTGCCAAGTGGGGACTACTTTCTAGGTGTAGTGCACGGGCTTCTCATTGTGGTGGCTTCTCTGGTTGCAGAGCATGGGCTCAATAGCACACAGGCTTCAGTAGTTGTGTCTCCTGGGCTCCAGAGCAAGGGCTCAGGAGTTGGGGAACATAGGTTGGTTGCTGTGCAGCATGTGGGACCTTCCTGGATCAGGGATTGAACCCATGTCTTCTGCATTGGCAGGTGGATTCTTAACCACTGAACCACCAAGCAAGCCTGGCATTGACTTTTGATACTTCAGACTCTTAATCTGTTATTTTGTATTTGCCATGACCACTCCAAGTTGGTGATGGGTTGTGCTTCATTTTCATAGAACAATACATCCTTCTGCTGAGACTCTAATCCTTGTAATTTAGATTTGAGATTTCAAAAGTTAAAGAAAAGACAGCCACATTAGTTAATTAGAATGGTGGGAGGGAGACTATAGAGGAAGGGGCTATACGTGTACTTACAACTGATTCACGCTGTTGTTCAAAAACTAACACAATAATGTGAAGCAATTATCTGTCCAAAAAATGTAAATAAATGAAAAAAAAAGAATGAACACACACCACTTTTGTAATACTAATCAAAGATAGTATTATGCTTAGTTACTAAATATAAATATTATACTAAGATAGTTAAATAATACCATAAGGTTATAGCCTGCCCAAAGGAAAAATGCAAAATGGCATAATTTCTCATATCCGTGAAAGGATTCCCCCCTAAATACAAGGTGAGGAAAATTAACAATAGTCATAATAGCTAACATTTATTGTGTAAAAACAATGCTCTAGGGGCTATACTCTTTCTGTACATTTTTGTAGATTAGGCTTCCCCAAAAAGACATAGATTAAAAAAAAAAATAGTTTGTGTGAATGTGAACTCACTAAGTTGCAGACCCAGCAGAAACCAGGAAGGGCCTGGAGAAAGTAGGACAGGAAAGGGAAGAATTCAAGCAAGTGTGCAATTTCAGGTATGCACTTTGCTCCTGGAGGAATGAAATCCATTCCAGTTGAACATTCCCGGGATAAGTCATCAGGACAGTGTGGCATTAGACACAAAATGAACTCATAGATCAGTAGTACAGAATAGAGTCCAGAAATAGTCCTATATGCACATGGTCAATCGATTTGCAATGAAGAAGGAAAGGCGATTCCACTGAGAGCTATCAGTTCAGTCGCTCAGTTGTGTCCAACTCTTTGCAACCCCACTGCAGCATGCCAGGCATCCCTGTCCATCGTGAATTCCCTGGGCTTGCCCAAACTTGTGTCCATTGAGTTGGTGATGCCATCCAACCATTTCATCCTTTCTCCTCCCACCTTCAATCTTTCCCAGCATCAGGGTCTTTTCCAATGGGTCAGTTCTTCGCATCAGGTGGCCAAAGTATGGAAGCTTCAGCATCAGTCCTTCCAATGAATATTAGGACTGGTTTCCTTTAGGATGGACTGGTTGGATCTCCTTGCAGTCCAAGACTCTTAAGAAGAGTCTTCTCCAACACCACAATCCAAAAGCATCAATTCTTCGGCACTCAGCTTTCTTTATAATCCGACTCTCACAGCCATACGTGACTACTGGAATAACCAAAGCTTTGACTAGACAGGCCTTTGTTGGCAAAGTAATGTCTCTGCTTTTTCATATGCTGTCTAGGTTGGTCATAGCTTTTCTTCCAAGGAGCAAGGATCTTTTAATTTCGTGGCTGCAGTCACCATCTGCAGTGATTTTAGAGCCCAAGAAAATAGTCTCTTACTGTTTCCATTGTTTCCCCATCTATTTGCCATGAAATGATGGGACCAGATGCCATGATCTTAGTGTTTTGAATGTTGAGTTTTAAGCCAGCTTTTTCACTCTCCTCTTTTAATTTCATCAAGAGGCTCTTTAGTTCTTCTTTACTTTCTGCTGTAAGGGTGGTGTCATCTGCATATCTCAGGTTATTGATATTTCTCCCAGCAATCTTGATTCCAGCTTGTGCTTTATCCAGCCCAGTGTTTCTCATGATGTACTCTGCATATAAGTTAAATAAGCAGAATGACAATATACAACCTTGACGTACTCCTTTCCCAATTTGGAACCAGTCTGTTGTTCCATGTCCAGTTCTAACTGTGGCTTCCTGACCTGCATACAGATTTCTCAGGAGGCAAATAAGGTGGTCTGGTATTCCCATCTCTTGAAGAATGTTCCACAGTTTGTTGTGATCCACACAGTCAAAGGCTTTGGCATAGTCAATAAAGCACAAGTAGATGTTTTTCTAGAACTCTCTTGCTTTTTCAGTGATCCAGCAGATGTTGGCAATTTGATCTCTGGTTCCTCTGCCTTTTCTAAAACCAGCTTGAACATGTGAAAGTTCTCTATTCATGTACTATTGAAGCCTCACTTGGAGAATTTTGAGCATTACTTTGCTAGCATGTTGCTGCTGCTGCTGCTGCTGCTAAGTCGCTTCAGTCGTGTCCGACTCTGTGCGACCCCATAGATGGCAGCCCACCAGGCTCCGCCATCCCTGGGATTCTCCAGGTAAGAACACTGGAGTGGGTTGCCATTTTCTTCTCCAATGCATGAAAGAGAAAAGTGAAAGTGAAGTCGTTCAGTCGTGTCCGACTCTAGCAACCCCATGGACTGCAGCCTTCCAGGCTCTTCCATCCATGGGATTTTCTAGGCAAGAGTACTAGAGTGGGGTGCCATTGCCTTCTCCGTGCTAGCATGTTAGATGAGTGCAATTGTGCGGTAGTTTGAACTTTCTTCGGCATTGCCTTTCTTTGGCATTGGAATGAAAACTGACCTTTTCCAGTTCTGTGGCCTACTGAGTTTTCCAGATTTGCTGGCATATTGAGTGCAGCACTTGCACAGCATCATCTTCCAGGATTTGAAATACCTCAATTGGAATTCCATCACCTCCACTAACTTTGTTCATAGTGATGCTTCCTAAGGCCCACTTGACTTCACATTTTAGGATGTCTGGCTTTAGGTGAATGATCACACCATCGTGATTATCTGGGTCATGAAGATCTTTTTTGTACAGTTCTTCTGTGTATTCTTGCCACCTCTTCTTAATATCTTCTGTTTCTGTTAGGTCCATACAATATCTGTCCTTTATTGTGCCCATCTTTGCTTGAAATGTTCCCTTGGTGTCTCTGATTTTCTTGAAGAGATCTCTAGTCTTTCCCATAATCTTTTTAATAAATGACACTGGAACAATTGGCTGTCAATATGCAAAAAATTTAAAAAATGAACTTCAGTTCATACTTCACATTATATACAAAAATATCTTAAACTAAAAATAGATAATGGGTTTAAGGCAAAACTTAAACTTTGACTTCTAAAATAAAACAGAAAATCTTTAGAACCATGGATTAAGCAGAGATTTCTTAGATGTCACAAAAAGTATAATCCATAGAAGAAAAAATTCTTATATTGTACTTAATCAAAATTAAGAATGCTTACCCTTTGGCAGACTCTGCTGAAGAAGGATAATATCAAGCCATAAACTGAAAGGAAAGATTTACAAATCCCTATCTAATAAAGGACTTGTACCCACAAGATATACAGAACAGTCAAAATTCAAATATAAGAAAACAGTAAAAATGAAGAAATGTTTTGAAGATATGTACATGGAAAATCATGTAAGATCATGCATGGCATCCAGTCCCAATCACTTCATGGCAAGTAGATGGGGAAATAATGGAAACAGTGAGAGACTTTATTTTCTTGGGCTCCAAAATCTCTGCTGATGGTGACTGCAGCCATGAAATTAAAAGACGCTTGCTCCTTGGAAGAAAAGTATTACCAACTTAGACAGCATATTAAAAAGCAGAGACATTAGTTTGCCAACAAAGGTCCATCTTATCAAAGCTATGGTTTTTCCAGTAGTCATGTATGGATGTGAGAGTTGGATTATAAAGAAAGTTGAGTGCCAAAGAATTGATGCTTTTAAACTGTGGTGTTTGAGAAGACTCTTGAGAGTCCCTTGGACTGCAAGGAGATCCAACCAGTCCATCCTAAAGGAGATCAGTCCTGGGTGTTCATTGGAAGGACTGATGCTGAAGTTGAAACTCCAATACTTTGGCCACATGATACAAACAGCCAACTCATTTGAAAAGACCCCAAGGCTGGGAAAGATTGAAGGTGGGAAGAGAAGGAGATGACAGAGGATAAGATGGTTGGATGGCATCATCAACTTGATGGACATGAGTTTGAGTAAGCTCCAGGAGTTGGTGATGGACAGGGAAGCCTGGTGTGCTGCGGTCCATGGTGTTGCAAAGAGTTGGACAGGACTGAGTGACTGAACTGAACATGGCAAATACTTATGTAAAATGCAACATCATTAGTCTTTAGGGTAATTCAGATTGAAACAACAAACATCTATCACTTCAAATCTACTACAATGACTATAATAAAAACACAGAGAGTTACAAGTGTTGGTGAGAATGTGGAGAAACTGGAATGCTCATCTGTTGATGGTGGGTATGTAAAATGTAGCACCCACATTGAAAACTAGTTTGTGCTTTCATGAAAAGTTAAACACATATTTCCCATAATACCCAGCAATTCCACACTGAAGTATCTACTCAAAAGCCAAAACAAGAAAAAGAAACAAAACACATGTCCACACAAAGACTTGCACACAAATGTTCATAGTAACATTATTCATAATTGCCAAAGAGCAGAAATTGTGGTTGACATATGTACACTATTGATACTAGGTATCTAATAGATAACTAACTGAAAATATACTCTATAGCACTGATGCTACTGTTTAGTTGCTAAGTCACGTCAGACTCTCTGCAACCACATGGACTGTAGCCTTCCAGGCTCCACTGTCCATGGGATTTCCCAGGCAAGAAGACTGGAGTGGGTTGCCATTCCCTTCTTCAGGACATCTTCTTGACCCAGGGATTGAACCTGTGACTCTTGCTTGGCAAAGAGTTTTTACCACTCTTTACCACTGAGCCACCTGGGAAGCCCCTGCTGTATAGCACAGAGGACTCTATTCAGTGCTCTGTGGTGACCTAAATGGGAAGGAAATCCAAAAGAGAGGGGATATGTGTAAATGTGTAGCTGATTCACTTTGCTGTACAGCAGAAACTAACACAACAGTGTAAAGCAGCTATATACCAATAAAAATTTAAATAAAGAAATGTCCACCAACTGGTGAGTGGATAAATAAAATGTGTTATAATCATACAATGGGATACTATTTGGGACATAAAAATAAATTATAGTTCATGTTACAACGTGCTGCTGCTGCTGCGTCGCTTCAGTCGTGTCCGACTCTGTGCGATCCTATGGACGGCAGCCCACCAGGCTCCGCCGTCCTTGGGATTCTCCAGTCAAGAACACTGGAGTGGGTTGCCATTTCCTTCTCCAATATGGCTAAACCTCAAAAACATTATGCTAAGTAAAAGCTTGGTGCAGTGGTCACATATTATATGATTTAATTTCTATATGAAGTGTCCAAAAACGACAGATCTGTAGAGAAGAAAATACATTTAAGTTGACTATGACTCAGGGTAGGAATAGGGATTAAGTGCCAGCAAGCATAGGGATTTTTTTTTTTTTTTTGCAGAGGTTTGCAGAGAATGATGGACATATTCTAAAAGTGGATTGTGGTAATGGTTGCATAACTCTGAAGATTTTCTAAAAATCATTAAATTGCACACTTAAATTGGTTAATTTTATGGTATGTAAATTACACCTCAGCAAAGCTGTTTTTTTAAAAGATTATATTTTTTAAATATTTTTATTGAATTGTAATTGATTTACAGTGTTGTATTTACAGTGTTGCTATGAATATAGTGGTGCATGTACGTTTTTGAATTACAGTATTGTCCAGGTATATGTTCAGGAGTGGGATTGCTGGATCATATGGTAATTCTATTTTCAGTTTTCTGAGAAACGTCCATACTGTTTTCCCTAGTGGCTGCACCAACTTACCCCACCAACAGTGTCGAAGGTTCCCTTTTCTCCATACTCTCTCCAGGATTTATTATTTGTAAACCTTTCAATGATGGCCATTCTGACTGGTATATGGTGGTTCTTTCTAGGTTTGATTTGCATTTCTCTAATATTTAGCAACGTTGAGCATCTTTTCATGTACCTATTGACCATCTGTATTTTTTCTTTGGAGAGATGTCTATTTAGGTCTTCTGTCCATCTTTTTTTCATTGTTTTTCTGTTGTTTCTGTTTTGATTTTGTGTTGTTGTTGAGATGTATGAGCTATTTTTGTATCTTGGAAATTAAGTCCTTGTTGGTAACCTCATTTACAAATATTTTCTTCCATTCTGTGGGTTGTCTTTTCATTTTGTTTGTGGTTTCCTAGGGAAATCATATTGTATATACAATTTTGCATTCGACTTTTTTCACTAAAAACTATACCATAAGTATTTGTTAAGTCATTAAAGATAATTTGAAAATATCTTTTTAATAACTACTTACTATTTCTTTATATAAACATACCCAAGATTTATTTAATAGTTTCCTATAGACTGTTTATGATTTTTAAAAATATTTTGTTTAACCTCTTTGTATACAATAACTGTGTAACCACAGACATGTTCACCTCTCAGAACTTTAATTATCTGATAGGAAATGAGCGTAATTAAGAGTTCTGACTTCTTAAACACAAAATGGCTATTCTGAATATTATATAAAGTCAAGTGTGAAACAGCATGGTAACGACAGAAACCATCTAGATGTTAGCCATTATTACTGCTATTAGCAAACTTTATAAAACTTTAAATTTATGATTATTCCTCAGAATAGAATCACAGCAGTGAAATCTCAGGGCTTATTTTATTTTATTTTATTTTTTTTTTTTTGGATCAGGGCTTATTTTAAAACAACAACAACAACAACAAAACACAGCTCTCTAAATTAGAAGCAGGCAAAACACGTTCTTGGCTCTTCTCTGTCCCCCTTTCTCAGTCTGGGAATCCAAAATGATTCTTTGCATTCTTGCTCTGATGCCATGAAGAGTTCCATGGCTGTAAACTTTTTATTTCTTCAATCACACCCCATCAGCCTGTGCTTTCTCTCCTCGTGGGGTATGGACTAGGTGGCCTTGGATAAAAACATTGAACAAAAATGACTGTGGGTGACATGACTTATACGCTTCTTCACTGGTAACATAGTTGCCTTTTCGTAAGGCTCACTAGAGCCTAAATCTAGAGAATTGGAGCATGGAGTCTTCAAGATTCTCTAGGAAGGTTAACGGGGAAAATCGTTGGTCACTGAGTGTTCAAATCACAGACCACTTTGCATGTTGTTGTCCTGCCCTAATTCCTTAGCCTGGTAGGCAGGGGCCTTAATTATTTACCCCCTATTTACTTCTTCAGCTTTATCTCTTGCTTCACTGTCCCTCCAATGTGATGCTAAAATCATACAGTAGAAGGTCTTGCCATTCCCCCAAATATGTCAGGCTTTCTCCCCCACAAAGCTCTGTACACCATGATTCCCTGCCTTGAACACTCTGTACCTATCCCTACTCCCTTTATTTGGCTATTCCTACTTGTAATGCTGGCATCGTCTAATAAACTACATCTTCTTGGAAGTGGTTCTGTTCCCAAGCCCAAGTTTGGTGCTCCCTCTTTAAGCTTCCATGGCACCCTGTCATTACCCTTACTGGATTTAAATGGCCTGTTTATTTGCCTTCTTCCCAATCACATTATGTGGCAGCCATGGGGTTGCATCACTTTGATCTCCCTTCAAGAAAGAGCTTGCTATTTAACTGCAAGGAGTGCAGTTAGCTGACAGCCTCCAGCTGTTAATGCCTTCAGGATCTGCCCCAGCTTTCAAGCTGAGACCATGATCTTTTCCGGCAGCCGCAGCCAATGACTGAGCATAATAGCGGCACTGGGGCCGACTCGGAGCTCCTGCAGTGGGCAAGCTCTGAGTTGGCCAGCTCGGTCAGATCTGCACGGTGGTCTGCGGTGCTCGCCACCTCATCACACTTCTTTCATCTCTCCTCTCACACATGTCATGTCTGCGCTGGGGGCCGAAAATGTTCCCTTTGCAGTCTCACCTCCTCACCCTCACTTTTATGGAATTGCTCTCCAATAAACCTCTTGCACACCTCAATCTATCACTGCATCTGTTTTCTGGAGAACCTAAGACAGACGATGAACTTTTTAAAGGAAAGGGCCATATTCTTATTCAAGTTGTATCTCCAGCTCCCATAACAACTCACAATAGGATCTCAGAAAATAATTTGGGAAGAACTGAATGAATGAATGAATGCTCAAGATAATGGTTAACTTTAAATGATATCTTAATCTTAGGTAATTCACAAATGCCAGTCAACAGTCAAGAACATTCTGATTTGGAGACCCCAATTCATTCATGAAATGCATTGTAGGAATGACATAATTGTGCCTTTTGAAGTGGACATTTTCCAACGGTTGAATTAATGCTAAATATAAATTACCCCTTAAGAGAATCGCATGGTCTGCGGTAGTGGAGTATGAGTCATAATAGATATTTGTATTTGAAATTACACAATAGCTATAAAATTATTATTTACTGTCAAAATAGCAAATTTTAAATAGTATGGCTTATGCCTGGAAACCCTGTCTCAATGTTGCTCTATAAAATAAAATCCAAAAGCATTAAACATTTTCCAAAACCTGGACCCTCTTTACTTGGCACCTGGCACACTGCCATCTGTATCCAGGAAGCAGCTCCCCCGTAGACTATGAACTGCTTGAGGACAGCACTCCGAGAGCACACCAGGCACTTCTTTGTATCTAATCCCTCCCACCCTAACTTAAACTGAAGCTGAAACCAGTACTTTGGCCACCTGATGTGAAAAACTGACTCACTGGAAAAGATCCTGATGCTGGGAGGGATTGGGGGCAGGAGGAGAAGGGGATGACAGAGGATGAGATGGTTGGATGGCATCACTGACTCAATGGACATGAGTTTGAGCAAGCTCTGGGAGTTGGTGATGGACAGGGAAACCTGGAATGCTGCAGTCCATGGGATCGCAAAGAGTCTGACATGACAGAGTGACTAAACTGAATTGACCCTAACTTCACCCCCAGCATCTGTAGGAGCTGCTTTGTGTTGGAAAGCAGTGCATTTCAAATGAAATGCAAGCTTCATCACTTACTAATTTTGACCTTCATCATCTAAAACTCTTCCTTATTTTCCATCTTATAAGAATTAGTAGTGAGATTTGGAGATCCTGTTTCCTCTCTTCTGCTTGCTCTCTCTCTGCCTCTCTCCTCTTCTTTCCTCACCCTTTCCTCTTCTGATTTTCCCTCCCTCTCTCCCTTTCTTCCCCTCCCCTTCCTTCTTTCCTTTCTTGTATTTTCCAAACATTTATTAAGTATCTACTATGGCAGGTGCTTTGCGGCAGTGGTGAATAAAGCAGACAAGGCTTATGTCCTTCTGGACCTTCACGGTGGGGGTGGAGATTATAAAAAACAAGGGACTGGCTGCAGGACTGTGGTGGGCCGGAAACTGCCCCCGCCCACCCCGCAACATCCGAGTCAAACCCCTGGTGTCTGTGAATGTGACTTTGCTTGAGGGGGACAAAAGGAGGGGGTCTTTGCTGGTGTGATTAGGCCCAGGATCTTGAAATGCAAAGACAGCTCTGGTTTATCTGATTGGTCCCTGAATGGACCCTGCCAACAGTTTGGAGATGATTCTGGCCTCTAGAACTGTGAGAACTCATTGCTGTTATTTTCAGCCAGCAAGTTTGTGATAATTTTTTTTTTTTTTTTATCAGCCATGGGAAACAAACATAAGGGGACATGAAGCTAGAGGCTCTAATCTAGGTCAGGGGATCTGGGAAATGTCTGTGCAGAGACTTTGGTCCTCCCGTGCTTTCCTGCCTTCTGCCCCCTCGCACTTGAGGGTATCGTCTCCATTTCTAGACTCTACGACCTTTCCTCTCTGTTTGATCCAGTCTTGCCTTTCCCTTGTCCAGAAAGTTGGAGATGAATTCTTATAGGTTTGCTTTAGACCCTCCTTGCTAAAGATTCTTAGGTCTACACTCCACATTTCTAGAAGAGCACCACTGACCTCCCTCAGCCTGGGTATTGACAATGACAGAGAAAGGAGGCAGCTAGGGCCCACTTTGCCAGCAGGTGCTACTTCCTGACATAGGACTCTGTGAATCACCGACATAAAAGACCCAGATGAGTATCACAAAAGTGAAGGTGAAAGGCGTTCAGTTGTGTCCGATTCTTTGTGACCCCATGAACTATATAGTCCATGGAATTCTCCAGGCCAGAATACTGGAGTGGGTAGGCTTTCCCTTCTCCAGGGGATCTTCCCAAACCAGGCCTCCTGCATTGCAGGTGGATTCTTTACCATCTGAGCCACCAGGGAAGCCCAAGAATGCTGGAGTGGGTGGCCTATCCCTTCTCCAGCAGATCTTCCCAACCCAGGAATCAAACCGGGATCTCCTGAATTGCAGGCGGATTCTTTACCAAATGAGCTATCAGGGAAGCCCTGGGCATCAGAAAGTGAAAGTGAAGTCGCTCAGTTGTGTCTGACTTTGTGACCCCGTGGACTGTAACCTACCAGTGTTCTCCATCCATGGGATTTCCCAGGCAAGAATACTGGAGTGGGTTGCCATTTCCTCCTCCAGGGGATCTTCTTGACCCAGAGATTAAACCCGAGTCTCCTGCATTGCGGGCAGATTCTTTACCCACTGAGAAGTTCTCTTCTGGCTTTAAAAAGAATCCTCATTTCATAGTCAAAGATTTTTCACTTTTGTGGAAAAATATTTTATGCAAATTGACTTGGGATCCTATATAACTAACTTTGTAAATAAGTTCTGCAACACACATTATCCGAAAGGAAGGCGATCTGAACACTTAGGTACTATGTGTCCGTTGGTTTTTCCCAGCCCGGGTAATTCCCCGTATCAGATACACCGGTGATTGCTGATCTTGACATTCTCCCAAAACACACAGCTCAAGTCAACCTCTGAGAATTAATTTTTTTAAAGTGTCATGTGTTTCACAGTGTCACGTCCAGGGGTAAACTTAAGCAAGTAGTATAAGGTAAATTATTCAACCGAAAGAGGTTCTCTGTCATACTTCCTTAATAAGATTGACAATTAACAGGTGCTGGGCCATGCCTGTGTTGGATAATTCATGATTCAAACAAATCTCTGGTTCTGTGCTCTAGGCAGACTGGACTGAAACATGCCTGCTCTTCCCTAACTCTCCTCTCTCTTGTCTCTCCCCTGCAAACTAAATGACACTGGATAATATAAATTACTTCAGTTCAGTTCAATTCAGTCGCTCAGTTGTGTCCAACTCTTTGCGACCCCACAGACTACAGCATGCCAGGCCTCCCTGTCCATCGCCAACTCCCAGAGTTTACTCAAACTCATGTCCATTGAGTCAGTGATGCCATCCAGCCATCTCATCCTCTGTTGTCTCCTTCTCCTCCTGCCTTCAATCTTTCCCAGCATCAGGGTCTTTTCAAATGAGTCCATTCTTTGCATCAGGTGGCCAAAGTATTGGAGTTTCAGCTTAGCATCAGTCCTTCCAATGAATATTTGGGACTAATTTCCTTTAGGATGGACTGGTTCAGTCACTTATATACATCAATAGATATTTTCATCCAGTAGCCCACTTCTTTGCCTGACACTGCAGGAATCAGAAATGCACAAGACATAAGTGGTCCGTGCCATCAAAGAACTTACCTGTGCAAAGATCGCCAAACACTCGTGTCTGCAGTAAGAACCTTTATAGGAGTACTTGAATTTGTTGCAGAAACAAAGAGCAGGAAGCAGACACTGTGGTCTGAAATCTAGTCCATGAATATAAGTCATCTATAGAGACCCTAGAGTCTAGCACAATTTATCCAATAAAGCAAGAGCCCAGTAGATGTGAATTGAATGGATAAATATATGGTTGAAAGTGGGTAAGGGTGGTCAGAAGGTTTCCAGAAGAGAAACTTGAGTTAGGATGTAAAGGATTGAGAGACATGAGATGACATAAGGCAAGAGGAAACTTCTAGAGGAATATAAGCAATGTTGCCAAAATAGACTCTGCCTAGAAATAAAAGTAGGATTTGAATGGAGAATTAATGCTGAGGTTGATTCTCTAAAGGCTAATGCTGTTTCAGTCCATGGC
Organism: Bos indicus x Bos taurus; assembly: GCF_003369695.1. NCBI lineage: Eukaryota > Metazoa > Chordata > Mammalia > Artiodactyla > Bovidae > Bos > Bos indicus x Bos taurus. Next base: position 46,430,638 of record NC_040089.1, read on the forward strand.
TTATACATTGTTGAATAGTAGAAATGCACAAGGCATTTCTGCTTCTGCTTCATAGTATGCTTCTAGCATTTGTTAATTTTGGCAGCAGAAACGAGAAATCCAAGGACCTGGGAGACAGGCATGGCCTCCCTCTGCAGCTGACCTGCACAAACTTTCCTAAGCAGATGCCAAGGTTTTCATGTGTTTCTAAAACTTCCAAGTGTACAGGGAGAATCATATATACAGCTGGGACTTCCCTAGTGGCTCAGTCGGTAAAGAATCTGCCTGCAGTGGAGGAGACCTGGGTTCAATCCTTGGGTCAGGAAAATCCCCTGGAGAAAGAAATGGCAACCCACTCCAGTATTCTTGCCTGGGAAATCTCATGGTCAGCGGCACCTGGTTGGCTACAGTCCATGGGGTCACAAAAGTCAGTCATGACTTAGCAACTAAACCACCAAAAACACTACCACAGGATTTGTGTGGCTATCAGCAGCTGAGCCTAAAGAGGTGTTGCTTCATGGTAAGACAAGCTGGGGTGTCGTCCTAGGACATATGCCATTGAGAATTGTCCCAGGGCAGGATGTTTCCCCCAAATTTCCAGAAACCAGTCACAAAGGATGACCAGGATTCTTCTCAACCTCCTTTATTCTTCTCTGTGGGCCTGGTTCTCTACATCTGAACATCTTTCTGGTCTTTCTTTCTTGCTCACATCCTTAATAGTTGTCATGGAGTCAGATGGCTTCCAGAGATAAATTAACTGTGATGATGCTCCATTTAGGATCCATATGGTTTCTATTACCCAGTGAATCAGAACTAACATTCTGACTTTGTATGTAAAACCATTCGCCAGGGTTCTTTGGACCTCATTCCTGTCCCTTTAACCTACATCTCAGTTTCTGCACTTGTATTTTTGCATCATGGAAAGTTAAATATCAGACTGTTGGAAGGCAGTTTGGTGTATAGAATATTGACTTCAAAACTGACAACCTTGGCTTGAGACTAGACTCGGTCACAAATGAGCTATCTGGCCCTCCCCATGCCCAAACTTCATTTTCCAAAACCATGGCAAAAAAGGAACAACAGTACGTAACCTGTTACCCTCACAGGATTATGGAGATAATCTAGTAGGATAGTGCATGTGACAGCCTTTGTAGAATGTAAGGCACATAAATATGTTAAAAAGTTGTTTTTTTCTTTTTTTTTGAATAGTACATAGAGTTTTTTTATTTTTTTTATTTTTTATTTTTTTTTGCATTGATTGATTTTATTTTTAAACTTTTCTTTTTGAGTCTTCTCTAAGCATATGGCATTCTCAAATTACTATTTCTGTTCCATTATTTAAATAGCTATTGAAATCCCAAGACTTTCATAAAACCTGAGTCAGGTGAGTGTTGACAATGTCTGTTGAATTTCACAATCTCTTAGAATTTGATTCTATAGCTTCTTATCTTTTATGCCAATATCTAAATTTATTCTTGCCCCTGTGGCTAACACTGGCGTGCTCAGTTATATCTGCTGAATTAATATATGAGTGACTCAATGTCTATTAGCCAGGATAGTCTAGGCTATGCTTCAATAACAGAAAAGTTGTGAAACCTCAGTAAGTTAATCTCATAAAACTTTATTTCTCATTCATGTAAAATCTGATGCAGACCAGTGAGGCTGGAGGAGGTCTCCAGAGACTCAGAGAGTCAGAGTTTTTTCTGCACTGGAATCAAGACTTGGTTTCCAAGATTGCCACAGAGAAGGAGATGAAAAATGGAGAAAGCTCAGAACTTTTAATTGCCCTGACTTGAACATAACAGGTGTCTTTTCCACTCATGGCCTATTTTGTTGTTATTGTTGAGTGGCCAAGTCATGTCCAACTTTTTGCAACCCCATGGACTGCAGCATGCCAGGCTTCCCTGTCCTTCACCATCTCCCAGAGTTTGCTCAAACTCATGTCCATTGAGTTGGTGATGCCATCCAACCATCTCATCCTCTGTCATCCCCTTCTCCTCCTGCCTTCAATATTTCACAGCATTAGTGTCTTTTCAAATGAGTCAGCTCTTTGCATCAGGTGGCCAGAGCCTATTGGCCAGAACTAATTGTAGAGACCAACCAGACTGCAAAATAGGCTACAGAGTGCAGGGGAGCAAATGCTGAGTGCCAGACTATTTGCTGGGTACTAACTTCTCTGCCTGTGAAGAGCTGGCTCATTGGAAAAGATCCTGATCTGGGAAAGATTGAGAGCAGGACGAGAAGGGGGCGACAGAGGAAGAGATAGTTGGATGGCATCACTGACTCGATGGACATGAATTTAAGCAAGCTCTGGGAGTTGATGATGGACAGGGAAACCTGGAATGCTGCAGTTCATGGGGTCTCCAAGAGTCGGATATGAGTTAGCGACTCAACAACAACTGCTCTGCAACACAACATGGCCCTCCATCTCAGCAAGGGTCTTGCCTATTACATTCCAAGTACTGTCCTAGCACAGGGAAACAGAGCAATGTGTAAGGCAGACAAATTCCCTGATTTGGGGGAGGATATGTTGAGGTGAAAGGTTGAAAACATTCTGGCTGCACTCTGATGTTACAGTACATTGTTCTCTCTGTACTTCCACTTCAGTTATTGTTTATCCCTGTACTTGTATCTTTTTCGAGGGTGTCCAAGTTCTTGGAAGAATAGAACCATTCTGATCACTCTGTGCTTCTCCCGGGAGAAATGACACTTACTTGTCTTGTTTCAGCTCATGTCTGCTGGTCATGAGGGTCAGAAGCCCCTGTGGTTTCAGCTGGAAGGAGGGAAGGAAAGCTTGGAGGCAGCGCCTTCCAGCTGGCCTTGTTTAGATTGGCACCGTCTCTGTAAGCAACCATGACTCCAGAGCTGCTGGAAAATGTGCTTATCACCCTAGGGGGCTGAGCAGGAAGGGGAAGGTCCCAGCTGATAGAACTTGAAAGAGAGCTAATGGAAAACTGGCTTCAGCCTTTTGGTGGATAAGCAGGAGGAAGATGTGGGGCTCAGCCTCGGGGAATGAGCAAGCTGTGATATTATTTTCACAGTCATAGCCAGAGAGAAAGGAAAACTACTGTTAGTTTTCATTGGCTGAATGGAAGAAATACACAGTTATGTTTCCTTTCTCGGCTAGTTCCTTGTGACAGTCCTTCCCTTCTATCACTGGAGTTCCCTTCAGCTTAAAGGAAATATTTTTTTTCCTTATCGGCCAAAACCCTGGTACCAGTCTCTAAGTCGACTTCACCCAACCTGACTTGTTCCTCTAATGCAGATTGGCATTTCTTGATTCTCGGCACTGCACTTGATACTTGTTCTGGATATTGTTAGCATCCATGTCTACCACCTCTGTCTCCAGTTCACCTTCTGTTACATGGACAGAAAGCTAAAAGCCAAATTCCCCAGTCTCCCCTTGCTGGTAAGTCTAGGTGCAATGAGGATTCTTCCATGAGATGTCCTCTCATGAGATTAGAAAGGGGAAGGGAGAAGTACCATCCTCTCCAGGGTTGGCATTGGTTGACGCACATGATCATCACGTGAGAGCTTGTGCAGTGACCAGGGAAGCTGGTCTGGGAATGAGATTTGAGGCTGTGGAGTAGCTGACATGTGAGCATGGTCTTCCGCAGTTTCTGATTGGAGGTGGCAGCTGCAAGAGAAGCTTTGAGGCCTAGAGGTGGCCCGTTTCAAGTTCCTGCCTGTCTTTCTGCAATTTTGTAACCACTTCAGTTCAGTACAGTTCAGTTGCTCAGTCCTGTCCGACCCTTTGCGACTGCATAAATCACATAAACCGCATAAATCGCAGCACTGTCCATCACCAACTCCCAGAGTTCATTCAAACTCATGTCCATCGAGTCAGTGATGCCATCCAGCCAGCTCATCCTCTGTCGTCCCCTTCTCCTCCTGCCCCCAATCCCTCTCAGCATCACAGTCTTTTCCAATGAGTCAACTCTTCACATGAGGTGGCCAAAGTACTGGAGTTTCAGCTTTAGCATCATTCCTTCCAAAGAAATCTCAGGGCTGATCTCCTTCAGAATGGACTGGTTGGATCTCCCTGCAGTCCAAGGGACTCTCAAGAGTCTTCTCCAACACCACAGTTTAAAGGCATCAATTCGTTGGCGCTCAGTTTTCTTCACAGTCCAACTCTCACATCCATACATGACCACTGGAAAAACCATAGCCTTGACTAGACGAACCTTTGTTGGCAAAGTAATGTCTCTGCTTTTTAATACGCTATCTAGGTCGGTCATAACGTTCCTTCCAAGGAGTAAGCGTCTTTTAATTTCATGGCTGCAGTCACCATCTGCAGTGATTTTGGAGCCCCCAAAAATAAAGTCTGACACTGTTTCCATTGTTTCCCTATCTATGTGCCATAAAGTGATGGGACCAGATGCCATGATCTTCGTTTTCTGAATGTTGAGCTTTAAGCCAACTTTTTCACTCTTCACTTTCACTTTCATCAAGAGGCTTTTGAGTTCCTCTTCACTTTCTGCCATAAGGCTGGTGTCATCTGCATATCTGAGGTTATTGATATTTCTCCCAGCAATCTTGATTCCAGCTTGTGCTTCTTCCAGCCCAGTGTTTCTCATGATGTACTCTGCATAGAAGTTAAATAAGCAGGGTGACAATATACAGCTTTGATGTAGTCCTTTTCCTATTTGGAACCAGTCTGTTTTTCCATGTCCAGTTCTAACTGTTGCTTCCTGACCTGCATACAGGTTTCTCAAGAGGCAGGTCAGGTGGTCTGGTATTCCCATCTCTTTCAGAATTTTCCACAGTTTATTGTGATCCACACAGTCAAAGGCTTTGGCATAGTCAATAAAGCAGAAGTAGATGTTTTTCTGGAACTCTTTTCCTTTTTCCATGATCCAACAGATGTTGGAAATTTGATCTCTGGTTCCTCTGCCTTTTCTAAAACCAGCTTGAACATCTGGAAGTTCATGGTTCATGTATTGCTGAAGCCTGGCTTGGAGAATTTTGAGCATTACTTTACTAGCATGTGAGATGAGTGCAATTGTGCGGTAGTTTGAGCATTCTTTGGCATTGCCTTTCTTTGGGGTTGGAATGAAAATTGACCTTTTCCAGCCCTGTGGCCACTGCTGAGTTTTCCAAATTTGCTGGCATATTGAGTGCAGCATTTTCACACCATCATCTTTCAGGATTTGAAATAGCTCAACTGGAATTCCATCACCTCCCCTAGCTTTGTTTGTAGTGATGCTTTCTAAGGCCCACTTGACTTCACATTCCAGGATGTCTGGCTCTAGGTCAGTGATCACACCATCGTGATTATCTGGGTCATGAAGATCTTTTTTGTACAGTTCTTCTGTGTTTTCTTGCCACCTCTGCTTAATATCTTCTGCTTCTGTTAGGTCCATACCATTTCTGTCCTTTATCAAGCCCATTTTTGCATGAAATGTTCCCTTGGTATCTCTAATTTTCTTGAAGAGATCTCTAGTCTTTCCCATTCTGTTGGTTTCCTCTATTTCTTTGCATTGATCGCTGAAGAAGGCTGTCTTATCCTTGCTATTCTTTGGAACTCTGCATTCAGATGTTTATATCTTTCCTTTTCTCCTTTGCTTTTCACTTCTCTTCTTTTCACAGCTATTTGTAAGGCCTCCCCAGACAGCCAATTTGCTTTTTTGCATTTCTTTTCCATGGGGATGGTCTTGATCCCTGTCTCCTGTACAATGTTACGAACTTCTGTCCACAGTTCATCAGGCACTCTATCTATCAGATATCTATCTATCAGATCTAATCCCTTAAATCTATTTCTCACTTCCACTGTATAATCATAAGGGATTTGATTTAGGTCATACCTGAATGGTCTAGTGGTTTCCCCCACTTTCTTCAATTTAAGTCTGAATTTGACAATAAGGAGTTCATTATCTGAGCTACAGTCAACTCCCTGTCTTGTTTTTGCTGACTGTATAGAGCTTCTCCATCTTTGACTGCAAAGAATATAATCAGTCTGATTTCGGTGTTGACCATCTAGTGATGTCCATGTGTAGAGTCTTCTCTTGTGTTGTTGGAAGAGGGTGTTTGCTATGACCAGTGCGTTCTCTTGGCAAAACACTATTAGCCTTTGCCCTGCTTCATTCCATACTCCAAGGCCAAATTTACCTGTTACCCCAGGTGTTTCTTAACTTCCTCTTTTGCATTCCAGTCCCCTATAATGAAAAGGACATCTTTTTTGGGTGTTGGTTCTAAAAGGTCTTGTAGGTCTTCATAGAACCATTCAACTTCAGCTTCTTCAGCATTACTGGTTGGGGCATAGGCTTGGATTACCATGTATTGAATGGTTTGCCTTGGAAACGAACAGAGATCATTCTGTCATTTTTGAGATTGCATCCAAGTACTACATTTCAGACTCTCTTGTTGATCATGATGGCTACTCCATTTCTTCTAAGGGATTCCTGCCCACAGTAGTAGATATAATGGGCATCTGAGTTAAATTCACCCATTCCAGTCCATTTTAGTTCACTGATTCCTAGAATGTTGACATTCACTCTTGCCATCTCTTGTTTGACCACTTCCAATTTGCCTTGATTCATGGACCTGACATTCCAGGTTCCTATGCAATATTGCTCTTTACAGCATTGGACCATGCTTCTATCACCAGTCACATCCACAGCTGGGCATTGTTTTTGCTTTGGCTCCATCCCTTCATTCTTTCTGGAGTTATTTCTCCACTGATCTCCAGTAGCATATTGGGTACCTACTGACCTGGGGAGTTCCTCTTTCAGTATCCTATCATTTTGCCTTTTCATACTGTTCATGGGGTTCTCAAGGCAAGAATACTGAAGTGGTTTGCCATTCCCTTCTCCAGTGGACCACATTCTGTCAGACCTCTCCACCGTGATCTGCCGGTCTTGGGTGGCCCCACAGGGCATGGCTTAGTTTCATTGAGTTAGACAAGGCTGTGGTCCGTGTGATTAGATTGACTAGTTTTCTGTGAGTATGGTTTCAGTGTGTCTGCCCTCTGATGCCCTCTTGCAACACCTACTGTCTTACTTGGGTTTCTCTTACCTTGGACGTGGGGTATCTCTTCATGGCTGCTCCAGCAAAGTGCAGCCTCTGCTCCTTACCTTGGACGAGGGGTGTCTCCTCACTGCTGCCCCTCCTGACTTTGAACGTGGAGTAGCTCCTCTCGGCCCTCCTGTGCCCACACAGCCACTGCTCCTTGGCTGTATTTCTTTCACAACCTTCAGGACAATAATTTCCTGCTATATCTCTTGGAACGACCATGTCTGATGACTGTATTTTAGACACAATGGACTTGTAGGAATGATTCTGAAGCAGCAACAAACCAGAGTCAGAATACGAGAGAGAAGATACGGATACCAGGAGCCTGCCAGTGGCCTGACCTGACTGGGCCTGGACGGACCCCACTTCATGTAACCACACAGTCTGGAAGTACGGAAGCCTCGGGGTCGGCCGTTACTCGCCTGGCGGCACCTCCTGGAGCCTCCAGGGCTCCACTTACTTCACTACTTTTAAGTCCTATTCTGCTTGAAATACCTAGAGTGGTTACTGTTCCTTGTGCTATTTCCTGACCCACATGGTGCTGCTATCCACTGTTTCACTGGGATGTTCACTGACTACACTTGACCCAAGGCACTCACCTGCCAGTGGGTAGTCAGGAAACACACTCTAAGATCCATGTTCTTATCCCTACTCCACACTGCCTCCTCCCTTATCATTTAAGGCTCAAATCAAGTTTGACATCCATTCTCACCCTATTCCTCATTCCTCCATTCCAAGCAGATGTCTGTCCTGTACCTCTTCATGTTGATTCATTAATTTTCCTCTCTAATCTTCACAAAATGAAAAGAAAGCTCCACATATACATACATTTTACATATATAAATATATATATATACACATTCTTACTGTTTTCCATTATGATTTATCACAGGATACTGGATATAGTTCCTTGTGCTCTACAGTAGGATCTTGTTGTTTATTCATTCTCTGTATAATGGTTTGTGTCCACTAATCCCAAACTCCTAGTCCATCCCTTCCCCATCACCCCTTAGCAACACGTCTGTTTTCTATGTCTATGTGTCTCTTTCTGCTTCATGAGTAAAGTTTGTGTCATATTTAGATTCTGCATATAAGATTCCACACACGATATTACATGGTATTTGTCTTTCTGACTACTTCATTCAGTGTGATAATCTCTAGATCCATCTATCTTATTGCAAGTGGCACTGGTTCCTTCTTTTTTATGGCTGAGTGATATTCCATTGAATATATGCACCACATCTTTATCCGTTCCTCTATTGATGGGCATTTAGGTTGCTTCCACGCCCTGGCTATTGTGAGTAGTGCTGCAATGAACATTGGGGTGCATGTATCTTTTTGAATTATAATTTTGTCTGGGTATACACCCAGGAGTGGGATTGCTGGATCACATGAATCTCTAGTTTTAATTTTTTGAGGCATTTGCATGCTGTTCTCCATAGTGGCTGCACCAGTTTGCATTCCCACCAACAGTGTAGGTGGGTTCCTTTTCACCACACCCTCTCCAGCATTTGTTATTTGTAGACTTTTTAATGATTGCCATTCTGATCAGTGTAAGTCTTGGTGTAGTTTTAATTCCCTCCGGTGTATTCTTTGTATTTGCTGGATGGCCCTGTGCTAACTTGTAGAGTGTAAGAACACAGCTCTCTTCTTCAGTTTAAGCTGATCCTGCTCCTACTGTGTGCATAACCCAGTGTCTGTGGGGCAGTGACAAGCACTATTGGGAAATGGGGGTGCATATTCTAGTGGAGGAAGAACCCCTATTACCAAAGAAATGGATGGGGAAGAGGCGGCAGAAAGAAACTGCCTTGGAGTTTGTCCAAACAGGAAGCCCTGGGTTTTCTTCTTTGCTGACTTGATCACAGTTTTATTCTAAATGTCACATCTCAGGTCTCCTGCCATTATTTCACAGCAGACATCAAAGTGACTCCCCCTCCCCCAATTTACATAGCTGCAGCTGGGCTAGGGACCCAGCTCCAGGAGTGAAGATACCAGCTGCGCATCCGACCAGGTTGTCTCAAGGGGAAACTTCGAAGTCATTTTCAAAGGTTAAAGGAAACTTTAACCAGTCTGGAAGCTGCTGGAAATATCTAGCACGTACTTGATTTCTTTCCAGTCTAAGGAGAAAGCCTAAAGGATGGAGAGGCTATAGCTCATTGGTTAGAGAACACCAGGGAAATCAGAACTCAGTGGTGAATATCTGGTTTTGCAACTGGAAAAGTTCTCTCGGTGGTAAAGTTTCATCTTCCCCTTAGAGTCCCCTTGTGACTTTCCCACTAGATCTCATTCTGTGGTTTTGGTACTGGTTCTAGCCTTTTGGTTCATGAGAATTGATGGGAACATCAACACTCTGAAACCAGCTTCAGAGTGACAAGATTGCGCAGGTGAACAAAGGTTGTGGGGAGTGGGAGGGAAAGGAAGGAGGGAGGTATTCTGTAGGAGGCAAGGGGGAAGAAAGCATGAGGGTTCTGAGAACACAAAGGGGAAGCAAGTAGAGACAAACAACTTTTCTCCAATGGAAAGAAAGATCTTTGTCTAAGCCCCTTCAAGACGGGTTTCCCTGGTGGTGCAGTAGTTAGGAATCCGCCTTGTAGTGCAGGGGTTACCTGGTGCAGGAAGATCCCACATGCCGAGGAGCAACTGAGCACATGAACTACTAAGCCCACAAGCCGTACAGCCTGTGCTCCGCAGCAAGACAAGCCACCACAGTGAGAAGCCCTGCGCACTGCAATTAGAGAAAGCCTGTGTGCAGCAGCGAAGACCCAGTGCAGCCAAAAAAAAATTGTTTTTAATTGAAAAATTATTTTAAAAAGATCCAACCTGATAAACTCTTGTAATACTGTTTTTGGATCTCTCCCTTTGTACAGACCAACTGGCAGGTCCTGTAGGATCATGTGTCATTTGTGCCAGGGTGCACTGGATTTCACGATTAGACCACCAGGTCCTCCAGTCACTTCTCCAGTCATACCTGTGTGGTCTCTGGACCAGCAGCACCGTCACTAGGGAGCTTGTTAGAAATGCAGACTCTCAGGCCCCACTCTGTAAACATGCTGAATCGGAATCTGCATTTTAACGAGATCTCTGTATGATTCGTATCCAGTAAAGGCCCTCGTGGGAAAGCCCTGATGCATTTCGACCAGCTGTGTTGGGCTGGGAGCTAATTAGGAGGAAAGCTAGAATGGTCCTGCTTTCCCAGCCGTGTCATCCAGCAAACCTGGAGACAGTGCGCTGGTAAAGAAAATTAGAGATGAGACCCGGAAGCTGCCATTTCATTGAGGGGAAGGTTTTGTCTTTTCTTTACAGGAGAAAGCTAACATTTCCCATCTCTACCTCCACCAGAATTAGGCAAGCATAAAACCAAAGTCAATTCCTTACAATTTAAATAGCCTCAGTACCAACCAATTATATTCCCGGACATGAGAAACAGCTGTTGTAACATTAGAGCTCCAACAGTTTCATCTCAGCTATTTAAAGGGATAAAAGAGCCAATATTTTCATTCCCTTGTGATATTATCAAGACATGATAAACAACAAAGACTGTAGTATTAATTACATTAATTTGGAGAGGAGAGAGACCACTTTAATTGCTCCAAGCTGGAGAATAATTTTTTATGGGACGGACAATCATTCCATAAATTCACATTAGAAAAGGTATTTTGTCTTTCTCTATCAGCAGCAAAATTTCTGGAGGCAAAAAATGACTGCCCCGTTTTAAGGTGGATTTCGATGGGAAAAAAACATTCTCATTGTTTCCTTGAGTCATTCATTGAACCCTGACTTGTTGAGCTATTTGAGAGAAAGCAGCACAGAGGAGGTATTTGTCTTGAAATAATTTGTGATCTATAAAAGGACGTAGGACTGACACCACTAGATTTAAATGCTTTCTCATATGCAGAATGGATTTAGACTGTGTCACCTCCCTCTCAGGGTCAAGAAGACCAAATGAGTGATGTACATCAGAATGCTTTGTAAACTAGAACACCGTACAAAAGTGAAAAATGCTTTATCAAGTGCTTTCTACATAGGGCACTGAGCTGGGTCTTGACTTCTAGGACCCTATTTTAATATTCATAAGAAATCTTAGGAAGAAAAATAACATTAAAAAATGAGAGAATGTAATAAGTAGGTGATTAAAATGCCCATTTTGTCAATGTGGAAATTATTCAGATAAAATTATACAGTTCTGATTAATTATGTGGTATATACAATACTATTCATGGTTACGTAATCTCTCTCACCCCAAAACACATAATAAATGCATACTGACCAATGTGCAGGCATGCTCAGTTGTGTCTGATTCTTTGTGACCCCATAGACTGTAAGGTGCCAGGCTCCTCTGTCCATGAATTGTCCAGGCAAGTATACTGGAGTGGGTTGCCATTTCCTCCTCCAGGGCATCTTCCCTACCTAAGGATCAAACCCAAGTTTCTTGCATTGGCAGGTGGATTCTTTACCACTGAGCCATCAGGGAAGCCACATACTCACCACTACCCAGTCACATAATGAAATCACCCACACATTAACTGTAGTTTTGGTAATGAAAATACGTGTAAGTAAATCTACCCATGAAAAGCTCCTAAGATTAATAACATTGGGCTCCAGTGGTAGTGACAGAAGAGGAGAATTTAGGGCGGTTCCAGAAAGAAGTCCAACGAGCTCTTGAATGTAGCAAGTATTGCTCTGGCTTTGGAATAGACATTTGTAATTCAGGTCTTAGAGGATGCCATCCAGGTTTCTGAAAGTACATGTTTTAGAAATTCTCTGTGAACCCTGCAGATGGAATTCCAGTTGAGCTGTCCCAAATCCTGAGAGATGATGCTGTGAAAGTGCTGCACTCAATATGCCAGCAAATCTGGAAAACTCAGCAGTGGCCACAGGACTGGAAAAGGTCAGTTTTCATTCCAATCCCAAAGAAAGGCAATGCCAAAGATTGCTCAAACTACCACACAATTGCACTCCTCTCACATGCTAGTAAAGTAATGCTCAAAATTCTCCAAGCCAGGCTTCAGCAATATGTGAACTGTGAACTTCCTGATGTTCAAGCTGGTTTTAGAAAAGGCAGAGGAACCAGAGATCAAATTGCCAACATCTGCTGGATCATAGAAAAAGCAAGAGAGTTCCAGAAAAACATCTATTTCTGCTTTATTGACTATGCCAAAGCCTTTGACTGTGTTGATCACAATAAACTGTGGAACATTCTTCAAGAGATGGGAATACCAGACCACCTGATCTGCCTCCTGAGAAATTTGTATGCAGGTCAGGAAGCAACAGTTAGCACTGGACATGGAACAACAGACTGGTTCCAAATAGGAAAAGGAGTACGTCAAGGCTGTATATTGTCACCCTGTTTATTTAACTTATATGCAGAGTACATCATGAGAAACGCTGGACTGGAAGAAACACAAACTGTAATCAAGATTGCTGGGAGAAATATCAATAACCTCACATATGCAGATGACACCACCCTTATGGCAGAAAGTGAAGAGGAACTCAAAAGCCTCTTGATGAAAGTGAAAGTGGAGAGTGAAAAAGTTGGCTTAAAGCTCAACATTTGGGAAAACAGTGGAAACAGTGTCAGACTTTATTTTTGGGGGCTCCAAAATCACTGCAGATGGTGACTGCAGCCATGAAATTAAAAGACGCTTACTCCTTGGAAGGAAAGTTATGACCAACCTAGATAGCATATTCAAAAGCAGAGACATTACTTTGCCAACAAAGGTTCATCTAGTCAAGGCTATGGTTTTTCCAGTGGTCATGTATGGATGTGAGAGTTGGACTGTGAAGAAGGCTGAGCGCCGAAGAATTGATGCTTTTGAACTGTGGTGTTGGAGAAGACTCTTGAGAGTCCCTTGGACTGCAAGGAGATCCAACCAGTCCATTCTGAAAGAGATCAGCCCTGGGATTTCTTTGGAAGGAATGATGCTAAAGCTGAAACTCCAGGACTTTGGCCACCTCATGCAAAGAGTTGACTCATTGGAAAAGACTGTGATGCTGGGAGGGATTGGGGGCAGGAGGAGAAGGGGACGACAGAGGATGAGATGGCTGGATGGCATCACTGACTCGATGGTCGTGAGTCTGAGTGAACTCCGGGAGTTGGTGATGGACAGGGAGGCCTGGCTTGCTGTGATTCATGGGGTCGCAAAGAGTCGGACACGACTGAGTGACTGATCTGATCTGATCTGATCTGTGAACCCTGCTAACAGTGTCACACTTTCCTGGTTCCCCTGCCATTGCCTCCAGAGTTAGTATGGAGCAGTGTGGGGAATGGGTCTTCAATCCTTTTAATGCTCTGAAAACTCTAATTGAGGACAGGAGCAATTCACACACAACTAATAATATCACACTAAAGAAGAAGGGATTCAAAGAAATGAAAAGTACACTCTAGGATTGCGCATTCCCCAGTTGCTGGCACCAGGGGCACTGCTATATATGGGAAGCCCTCACTGAAGGATGAAAAACTCTGAGTACTGCAACATTCTGAACCACAGGATCCCTTTTTATATAGAAATATCTTTATAAGTTAAATATCCAATAGGGGATTGCTTAAGCAAAATGTGGAACAACTGTATAACCAAAAAAATCATGCAGTAGAACTGTGTAAGTCAATATGGAATAAGTCAGTATGTGTGAAGTGTATTGCAGGAGATAATTTCAATTGCAAAATCGTGTTGTTCAGTATGATCTCACTTTTCTCTAAAAACGTGTTAATATGAATAGGAAAATGTTAGAAGTATATGTATATAGAAATTTTAACACTGGTTGTCACTTGATAATGGGATTTCAGGTCATTTTTATCACCTCTTTGCTTATCTACACTTTTAGGATTTTCTATAATATTATATGTGTAGAATATATATATACACACACACACACATATATATAGTTTTGTAATGCCCCAGAGAGACAGTCATATGACAATCATCCACATTTTTTTGGAGTTTGTTGTTAACCCACTTTTAAAAGCTTAATTTTCATAAACACAGAAACACCTGCAAAGAAACGACCTGTGGCCTAGCCAATATCCCATCTTTTTGTCTTGCTAACACACTCCAAATATTGTCTATCGAGCAGTGACTTGCTAGGAAAAGTAGACTCAGCTCTGATAGATTATTCTTAATCTAAGCCACAGTGATGGTTAATTTTGTGTCGACTGGGCCATGGGGTACCCAGATATTTGGTTAAACTGAATATGTCTATGAGGGTGTTTCTGGATGAGATTTAACACTTGAATCAGTTGATTTAGTGAAACAGATTGCCCCCCGCAGTGTGGATGGGCTTCATCCGATCCAGTTGCCTACCTAGATTAAGAAAATCTTCTCTTTCCTGACTGTTTTAGAGCTGGGACATCGGTGTTCTTCTGTTTCTAACTCACGCTTGTGCTGAGACTGGATCTTACACCATCAGTTCTCCTGAACCTGAGCCTCCAGCTTGCTGACTGTGGAGCTTGGGATTTGTCCGCTTCCATCGGCACATGAGCCAAGACCTTATAATAAATCTCTTTATATAAAAAATATAAAAATACATATCATTATATCCCACAGATGTATTCATATATATTTTTTTTCCTCTATTGATTCCATTTCTCTGGAGAACCCAGACTAATGCAGTCAGTCATGGTCATTGCATTCTCTTTTGCTGGTGATTTATAGCACTGACTCACTTCTGGTCAATGAAATGTAAAGAGATGCTGGGGAGGGGGTGTTCTGTGGAACTTTTCCTCTTTAATTAGAAGGAGAGTGGCATGGCCAAAAGCTGGTGTGGCTCCTCTTTCTTCCTGCTCTCGGTTGGGTTATGTGAGGGCAAATGCCTAGAGCTGGTGTAGCCATGTGTTAGTTAGCTAGTCATGTCCAACTCTTTGTGACCCCATGGACTGTAGCCCGCCATGTTCCTCTGTCCATGGAATTCTCTAGGCAAGAATACTGGAGTGGGCAGGCATTCTCTTCTCCAGGGGATCTTCCCAACCCAGGGATCGAACCTGGGTCTTGTGCATTGCAGGCAGATTCTTTACCATCTGAGCCACCAGGTGTAGCCATATTATAGTATTATTGCCGACTTTACTGATAGAAAAGTAGATGGAAAAATGGGAACCCTGAGTTCTTTTTTTAAATTGAGTTATAATTAACATACAGTATTATAATCCTTTCAGATACACAACATAGTGATTCAATATTTTTATACATTATGAAATGATCACCACAATACAGGCTGTATTCCACATGTGTATGTTATATCCCCACAACTTATTTATTTTTATTAACCGTAGGTCCATACCTCTTAATCTCCTTCGCCTCTGTCATCTGCCCCCCCCCACCTCCATCCCCTGTGGCAACAACCAGTTGGTTCTCTGTATGTATGATCTGTTTTTGTTATGTTTTGTTTGTTCTGTTTTTTACATTCCATGTGTAAGTGAAATCATATGTATTTACTTTTCTCTGACATTTTTCACTTGGCATGATAGCCTCCAGTTCCATCAACATTGCTGCAAACAGCAAGACTTCATTATTTTTATGACTGAGTAATATTTCATGTGTGTATGACTATATATGTAGTCACACACACGGACTGTCCTCTGTTGGTTTCTTTCCTTGTGCTTTGATGGATTCCTTTAGTATTACTGGGCTTCCCAGGTAGCACTAGTGGTAAAGAACCTGCCTGCCAGTGCAGGAGACAGAAGAGATGAGGATTTGATCCCTGGGTTGGGAAGGTTCCCTGGAGAAGAATACTCCAGTATTCTTGCCTAGACAATCCTATGGACTGAGGAGCCAGTGGGATTGTTTTTTCTTTGTGTGTGTGTGTGTGTGTGTGCTCAGTTGTGTCCAACTCTTTGTGACCACATGGACTGTAGCCCTTCAGGCTCCTCTGTCCATGGGATTTCCCAGGTGAAAATACTGAAAAGTGGGTCACCATTTCCTCCTCCAGGAGATATTCCTGACCCAGGGATCAAACCTGCATCTCCTGCTTTGGCAGGCAGATTCTTTACCATTGAGCCATGGATGAAGGCCTTTAGTTTTTATGTATTAATTGTAAGTTTTTGGTTTGTGGTTACCATGAGGTTCTTCTATGGCAACCTGTATGTATAGTCTTCAATTTTAAGCTAGTAGTTGCTGGAGTTTGAAGACATTTTAAAAGCACTATATTTTTACTTCTCCTTCCAATGTTTCATATTTTCAATATCATATTTTATATTTTGTGTACCCCTTAATTACTCACTGTAGTTATAGTTGACTATACTACTTTTGTCTTTTAACCTTCAGATCAGATCAGATCAGTCGCTCAGTCGTGTCCGACTCTTTGTGACCTCATGAATCGCAGCACGCCAGGCCTCCCGTCCATCACCAACTCCCGGAGTTTACTGAGACTCATGACCATCGAGTCAGTGATGCCATCCAGCCATCTCATCCTCTGTCGTCCCCTTCTCCTCCTGTCCCCAATCCCTCCCAGCATCACAGTCTTTTCCAATGAGTCAACTCTTCACATGAGGTGGCCAAAATACTGGAGTTTCAGCTTTAGCATCATTCCTTCCAAAGAAATCCCAGGGCTGATCTCTTTCAGAATGGACTGGTTGGATCTCCTTGCAGTCCAAGGGACTCTCAAGAGTCTTCTCCAACATCCCAGTTCAAAAGCATCAATTCTTCGGCGCTCAGCCTTCTTCACAGTCCAACTCTCACATCCATACATGACCACAGGAAAAACCATAGCCTTGACTAGATGAACCTTTGTTGGCAAAGTAATGTCTCTGCTTTTGAATATGCTATCTAGGTTGGTCATAACTTTCCTTCCAAGGAGTAAGCATCTTTTAATTTCATGGCTGCAGTCACCATCTGCAGTGATTTTGGAGCCCCCAAAAATAAAGTCTGACACTGTTTCCACTATTTCCCCATCTATTTGCCACGAAGTGATGGGACTGGATGCCATGATCTTTGTTTTCTGAATGTTGAGCTTTAAGGCAACTTTTTCACTCTCCACTTTCACTTTCATCAAGAGGCTTTTGAGTTCCTCTTCACTTTCTGCCATAAGGGTGGTGTCATCTGCATATCTGAGGTTATTGATATTTCTCTGGGCAATCTTGATTCCAGCTTGTGTTTCTTCCAGTCCAGCGTTTCTCATGATGTACTCTGCATATAAGTTAAATAAACAGGGTGACAATATACAGCCTTGACGTACTCCTTTTCCTATTTGGAACCAGTCTGTTGTTCCATGTCCAGTGCTAACTGTTGCTTCCTGACCTGCATACAGACTTCTCAAGAGGCAGATCAGGTGGTCTGGTATTCCCATCTCTTTCAGAATGTTCCACAGTTTGTTGTGATCCATACAGTCAAAGGCTTTGGCATAGTCAATAAAGCAGAAATAGGTGTTTTTCTGGAACTCTCTTGCTTTTTCCATGATCCAGTGGATGTTGGCAATTTGATCTCTGGTTCCTCTGCCTTTTCTAAAACCAGCTTGAACATCAAGAAGTTCACGGTTCACATATTGCTGAAGCCTGGCTTGGAGAATTTTGAGCATTACTTTACTAGCATGTGAGATGAGTGCAATTGTGCAGTAGTTTGAGCATTCTTTGGCATTGCCTTTCTTTGGGATTGGAATGAAAATTGACCTTTTCCAGTCCTGTGGCCACTGCTGAGTTTTCCAAATTTGCTGGCATATTGAGTGCAGCACTTTCACAGCATCATCTTTTAGGATTTCGAATAGCTCAACTGGAATTCCATCACCTCCACTAGCTTTGTTTGTAGTGATGCTTTCTAAGGCCCACTTGACTTCACATTCCAGGATGTCTGGCTCTAGGCCAGTGATCACACCATCGTCATTATCTGGGTCATGAAGATCTTTTTTGTACTGTTCTTCTGTGTATTCTTGCCATCTCTTCTTAATATCTTCTGCTTCTGTTAGGTCCATACCATTTCTGTCCTTTATCGAGCCCATCTTTGCATGAAATGTTCCTTTGGTATCTCTGATTTTCTTGAAGAGATCCCTAGTCTTTCCCATTCTGTTGTTTCCCTCTACTTCTTTGTATTGATCACTGAAGAAGGCTTTCTTGTCTCTTCTTGCTATTCTTTGGAACTCTGCATTCAGATGTTTATATCTTTCCTTTTCTCCTTTGCTTTTAACTTCTCTTCTTTTCACAGCTATTTGTAAGGCCTCCCCAGACAGCCATTTTGCTTTTTTGCATTTCTTTTCCTTGGGGATGGTCTTGATCCCTGTCTCCTGTACAATGTCACGAACCTCATTCCATAGCTCATCAGGCACTCTATCTATCAGATCTAGGCCCTTAAATCTATTTCTCACTTCCACTGTATAATCATAAGGGATTTGATTTAGGTCATACCTGAATGGTCTAGTGGTTTTCCCTACTTTTTTCAATTTAAGTCTGAATTTGGCAATAAGGAGTTCATGATCTGAGCCACAGTCAGCTCCTGGTCTTGTTTTTGCTGACTGTATAGAGCTTCTCCATCTTTGGCTGCAAAGAATATAATCAGTCTGGTTTTGGTGTTGACCATCTGGTGAGGTCCATGTGTAGAGTCTTCTCTTGTGTTGTTGGAAGAGGGTGTTTGTTATGACCAGTGCATTTTCTTATTTGTAGGTTTTTAAGAAGCTGAACCACTACTTTTGCTATTTGCCTTTACCAGCATGATTTTTCCTTTTATATATTCTCTTATTTAGTTATGGCCTTTTTATTCTACTAAAAGAAGACTCTTTAGCATTTCTTGTAGGGCCAGTTTAGTGGTGTTGAACTCCTTTAGTTTTTCTGTTTCTGGGGAACTCTTGATCTGTCTTTCAATTCTGAATGGTAACCTTGCCTGATAGAGGACTTTAGGTTGTAAGATTTTTCCCTTTTAATACTTTAAATATATCCTTCCACTCCTTCTGGCCTGTAAAGTTTCTGCTGAAAAATCAGCTGAAGCACCTATGAGGTTTCCTTTGCCTGTGATTTGTTGCTTTCCTCTTTCTGCCCCCTGGATTCTTATTGAAACTATTAACCTGTGTCACCAACCAAAGCCAATTTCTAGACCACCAGTTAAGTGAGAAGCTAAGGGTAAGACATTTTATTTAAAGCACTTTTGAATTTGCCTGTGCTGTTTCTTATATAAGAAACTAGCCAAGGAGCAAACTTGTGGGACACAGTGGTGTAAGGAGAGGGACAAATTGAGAGAGGACCATGGAAACATATACATTACCATATGTAAAATAGATAGCCCATGGGAATTGGTTGTGTGATGCAGGGAACTCAAACTGGTGCTTGTGACAACCTAGGGGGTGGGATGGGGTGGGAGGTTGGAGGGAGGTTCAAGAGGGAGGTGACATATGTATACCTGAGACTGATTCTTGTTGATGTATGGCAGAAACCAACACAATATTGTAAAGCAATTATCCTCCAATTAAAAGTAAATAAATTTAAAAAGAAACTAGCCAAAGAAAGGAAAAGTATAACCCCTCCCCCACTATTATTATATTTTGTTAATCTTTGTAAAAATTTGCTCTTTATAATCATTTCAGCCACAAAGTTAGAAACTTTACAAGATTAATCATTTACTGTTTGCCTGCTGGTCCCTGGAGCAGCCCCTGCAGAAAGATGAATACATAGAACAAGATCCCTTCTGCCAGTGACATTGCGCCCACTTTGTGAGGGGCCGGACACATATCTGTTGTTGGAAGAGAAGAGGAAGTGGAGAAAAGGCTCCCTTTTCTTTCATGAGTGATATCAGTGCCACTGAATCACTCTCAGACTTCAGAGTTCCTTGGGGGAAGCAATCATTCCAGCTCTTAAAGGGTAAAACTGGTTTTCTCTGGCAGCATGGTTTTATAGTAAATTTCATCTCATCATGTCTCTGGCAAGGGAAATCTTTATTTTAAAAGGTTTAAAGTGGGAAACAGTTTATTGATGACATTGGCCATGAAGCCAGAAGAGGCACACAGGTACCCTCAGCCTTGAGTCTTGGCAGCTTGCCTCCAAGCCCTTCCCCAACAGGAGACTTGGGAAGGGGCCAAGAAGATGGCTGAGTTGCAGAACTTGATGTTGGCTGCTTGGCCATGGGGCCACTTCATTACTCTAGGGACATTCATTCTGGGACAGTTAATGACCACTCCATAGAGCCAAATGAATTGAATATTTGGGTGCGATCTTGAAAATGAGACCTCAGTTCTGTTCAGTTCAGTCGCTCAGTCGTGTCCGACTCTTTGCGACCCCATAAATTGCAGCACACCAGGCCTCCCTGTCCATCACATCCATCCCGGAGTTCACTCAGACTCACATCCATCAAGTCAGTGATGCCATCCAGCCATCTCATCCTCTGTCGTCCCCTTCTCCTCCTGCCCCCAATCCCTCCCAGCATCAGAGTTTTTTCCAATGAGTCAACTCTTCGCATGAGGTGGCCAAAGTACTGGAGTTGCAGCTTTAGCATCATTCCTACCAAAGAACACCCAGGGCTGATCTCCTTTAGGATGGACTGGTTGGATCTCCGACTAGACAGTAGTAAATCTATTGAGAATAAGACTCAATGGGCTTAGATAAATAAGACAGCAATTCTAGATGTGTGCCTCCTTTCACTGATTATAAGCACTGAAAAGTGAATGAAAATCAACTTATCGTAAAGAAAATCCCATCCTGCTAGTGGCCTGTATCATTTCAAAGATGATTTACCAGGCTGATGATTGATTTTCAAGATGTACTTGTTTCCAAACCTTTGACCTAAAATTTTTATTTTATCTTCCCAACCTTCTTGGTAAAATTACATTAAGTTAGGGATTCATTAACTCCTTCCCTCATTCATTCCACATGAATTTTATGCACACTTAACAGTGTGACAGGTACTGTGCGAGGTGTGCAGGAAACAGAGGTGAAAAATAGATCATCCTTGTCCTTATGAAGTTAACAGTCCTTCTGAGACTTCTAGTGTCTCAACCAACAGATGAAATAAGATAGGAGCAGCATAATTATAGAGACATGGACAGGAACACTTGACGCCAGATGAAATGATCAACTTCACACATAGGGGATTCAGTAAAGGGAGCCTTTCGTTCCATGCAGTTCTCTTCCACAGCTTTAGCAAGCCGAAGTGATCCATTTTCAGATTTCAGTAAATTAATTGGTCCTAAAGCAAGACTTGGCTTAAACCATATATCTACTCCATTTTATTTTAATTAGCTTTTCTTGAGAATATGGGTTTATCTATTAGCCATTCATTCAACAGAAGTTTATTGCACACAATTAGATGCTGGGTAGGTTGGAGAATTCTGGCTTTCAGTGTGAGTAAAGGAAAGAAGAGGTAAAGATTGGTTTGAAGGGAATAAAGGGAATAACAGGAATAATTGTGAGTCTAGGTCAATTCCATATTGGTGACTAAGAGAATATTTAGGAGCCTGGGCCTCATACATTTAAAAAGCAATTTCCTACCTTAAATTACTAAGACCAACTGGTGCACATCAGTTTCTTTCCAATTAAAGGGAGGATCTCAGTGCTGCATTCAAATCAGTAACTGAACTTCCTCATAAAAACAGCTAAGTCAACATAATATTGCTTCCTTTGTGGTTCAGATGATTAAGCATCCTCCTGCAATGCAAGAGACCTGGGTTTGATCCTTGGGTTGGGAAGATCCCCTGGAGGAGGAAATGGCAACCCATTCCAGTATTCTGGCCTAGAGAATCCCATGGACAGGGAAGCCTGGTGGGCTATAGTCCATGGAGTTGCAGAGTCAGACACAGCTGAGTGACTAACACACCCACACACAGATTAATATTAATGATTTGACTTAAGGCCCTACTTCTGCACACACACATATGCTACATACACACATAAATGTAGTACATATGATACATTTATAGCTTTCTAGAAATTGATTTATGATTTAGACAAAAAGGACAGACAGCACTAATACCATGATAAGTATGAAAGTGAAAATGTTAGTTACTCAGTCGTGTTGCACTCTTTGCGACCCCATGGACTGTAGCCCACCAGTCTCTTCTGTCCATGGGATCCTCCAGGCAAGAATACTGGAATGGGTTACCATTTCCTTCTCCAGGGCATCCTCCCCACCCAGGGATTGAACCCCAGTCTCCCACACTGCAAACAGATTCTTTACCATCTGAGTCACCAGGGAAGCCCAATACCATGATAACTTGCCCATATTTTAAAGATCCTTTTTCCCTGGCAATCTCAAGCATGTTACTCTGAATTCCACCCTGAGAAAGGCTTGGAAACAAGCCTGGAAGGAGAAGGGACCCAAAGAGCCAAGTGGCGTGTGGAGTGGGACTAGTAGAATGTACCAGAAGCTCCCAGAATGTGACAAGGGAACTTTCATTTGAAGGGTGTGGGGAAAAAAATTAATTAGACAGCAACTGAATTCTTCAGTCAGGTTGTTGGGCAGGAGTTAAGAGGTACACTGTGCTCCTGTAAGGAGTTTGTTGTTGTTTTTTTTTTTTTAAGAACACCCAAGTGGAGAACACGGAGATATAATTTTTCTTGACACACCAATGTACAATGAGAACATATATTTAGTAACATTCGCCTCCCTGCACCCTGAGCAGCTGTTCAGCTCCAGCAAACACTCCTCCTTCCTGCTGGGGAAGGAGAAGCGTGCGGCACGAAGCTTCTGGAGTTGCCAGCAAGAGAGAGAGCTGGGGCCAGCCTTCCAGAGCCGCCCCTCCCTCTCCCCTCTACTAGGCAGCAGGGGGTCCATGGTCAGGAAGGGAAAGAAGATGCTCAGAGGGAAGACCAACCAGAGAGTCCTGTCTAACTGCAGCAGGAAGAGCACTTGAAGTTCAATCCTCCTCAAAAGCAGGGGGCAGGAAAGAGAATCTCTTGAAATTAACCCCCCGCTTTGCTCCATGAAGTTGTAAGTCACTAGGCAGGGTTAGGGGCCATCAGGGAACTATGTTGTATTGCCTAGAGGGCAGACTTACGGGAAGTGGAAGACAGGATGTATCAACCTGGGGTCAAGTCATGCTTTTCCAAGGAGTGACAGAGTGGACATCTGCTTGTCTAAGTTCACAGTTACCTTCTTAACAGTTTTTGACAGGAGCTGCGGGTGTACAGGTGGTGGTTAGGATGGACCAGGGTGGAGAAAGGCCCTGTGTAAATACAATACATGATCCAGTCGAGGATTGTTGGGTTTCCTCCTTCCTCTTCTCTCTCTTCCCTCTCTCCTTCCCTTCTTTCCTCCCTTCCTTCTTCCATCCCTCCCTTGCTTCTACTATAGTGTAGTGGTGTTACTCAAAGTTTGGCCCCCTACTGGCGGAATCATTGTCATCATCACTTGAGAACTTGATAGAAATATAAATTCTTGGGTCCCACCCCGTATTCCCACGGGAGGTAAACTCTAGGCAGAAAGATGTCAGTTCCTAGATGAGGATATAGAAAGACATGGGGATGGTCTTGGATATTCTCTGTCACTCACTCACTTGCTGTGAGGGAAGCCAGCTGCCATATTTGGAACATTCTTTTGGGGAGGGCTCTGGGGCAAGAAACTAATGTCTCAGGTTAACAGCCAGTAATGACTGAAGGTCCACCAACAGCCGCATGAGTGAGCAGAGAACAGGATCTGCCCTAGTCAAGCCTTGAAATAGCATTAGCTTCCCCCGACACCCTGATTAGAGGAACCTGTGAAAGTCTCTGAGCCAGAGAACCTGATGAAGCTGAGCCCAGACTGCTGATTCGCAGAAACTGGAGATGATAAATGTTTGTTGCTATAAGCCTCTAATCTCGGGGTAATTTGTTACATAGCAATAGATAACTAATAGAACTATTGAATTAAAAACTCTCCAAGTGGGGCCCTGGAATGACTATTTTAACATATTTTCCAGGTGATGTTCACACAAGGTAGTTTGAGAAGCACTGCATGTGACTAAGAGTAGAGGCTTTGCAGCCAGACTACTTGGATTCAAATCCTAGCTCAACTCCATCCTAGCTGTAAGAGCGTGAGCGGCTTACTTAACCTCTCTGTGTCTTCATTTCTTCTGTAAACTGTTACTAACGATAGTATATACCTTTAGGTGGTGTAAAGAGGATTAGTTGAATTAATATATTTAAAGCACTTAGTACATTGCCTGGCAACATCAAGTACAATACATTTAGTGGTGACTCATCATTCAACAAATATTTATAAGGCACCAACCAAGGGTGAGGCGTTGTGCTAGATGCTGGAGTTACAAAGATGAATAAGACATAGGTTGACTTTCCTGGGACTCTTGTCCCAGGAGATAGGCATAGAAAAAAATAAACACAATGTTAAGTTAAAATGCTGGGCTTGGGCTTCCCACGTGGTCCAGAGGTTAAGAATCTGCCTTGCAATGCATGGGACACAGGTTTGATTCCTGGTCTGGGAAAATCCTACATGCCATGGAGCAACTACATGTCTGTGAGCAACAGCAAAGGCCCAGTGCAGCCCAAAATAATTTAAAATAAATTAATTAATTAAAAAAAAAGTTGGGCTTGATTCTGGAGCCCATCAGTGGATGGAGGCATTAGGGAGAAACTTGATAAATGGGGTACTTGGAGGGATATGGGCTTGATTGCCCCCAATGCCTTGTCTCAGTTTTTCTGAGTCTCTCCAGCTTCCTTTTTATATGGAGAACTGGCAAATCTATCATCACCAACAGCAGCTCCTTAGATAGCAGCTGCTTAAATGCAGGGCCTGATGTCTTATTCACAAGGCTGTAGCCACTCTGTCCTGTTTTCTGCTCCTAATAAGGCAGCCCAGTTCGTCTGACCTTCGGGTGTCAGCATCTGCTCTTTGCTCTAAAAGCCTCCTACCCCACCTCCTTGCAACACAGGCTCCTTCTTACCCTTCATGTCTCTGCTCACGTGTCTCCCTGTCTCTGCTCTCA
Organism: Bos indicus x Bos taurus; assembly: GCF_003369695.1. Classification (NCBI taxonomy): domain Eukaryota; kingdom Metazoa; phylum Chordata; class Mammalia; order Artiodactyla; family Bovidae; genus Bos; species Bos indicus x Bos taurus. The sequence goes on from NC_040089.1 coordinate 46,455,445, forward strand.
CTGCCTGGTCACTCTATTTAAATAACGCCTCCGTTTCAACACACTTTTCATACCCTGAGCACCAGTAGAATCTGGCCCTTGCTTAATTGGTTTATTTATTTGTGAGTCTCCCTGAGTAGACTACATGGTCTCTCCAAGGTAACGTTTGGTCTGTTGTATTCACATGGCCCACGCCCAGTGCCCTCCCTGGGACATAGTAGGCTTTCAATAAATATTTGTTATTGATGGATAAATGAATGAATGGACATGTCCCTTTGCAGCCACTGTAACACTTCAGCATGATTTGCTGAAATGCCAATCTTAATCACAAAGGGCATTAATTCAAATTCTGGAAGACAGAACTGCTGAAACACCGATTGTAAAACCAAGTCACTTTAATTCTTAGGGGTTGCTGGAGAGCCCGGAAGAGATGGAGAGCAGGAGGCCATTATACTATTTAGCATTTAGTAAGCACCTCCTCCTAGGTGCTGGGTGCTCTATTAAATGTTTTATATGCATTATTTCATATACATCTGAAGTAGTTATTATCACTGGGGAGAGCAGAGAGGGAGACTGAGGCTTGGAGCCCGTAATTAACTTGCCTCAAGTCACAGCCAGTGTGATGTAGAAGTATCGTGATGGAACCCAGATGGTCAGGCTCTGAACCTCCTGGGTTTAACCACTCAACTCTCTTGTCCCCAATGGAATGCAGCTCATTAGGTAAATATTCTCACAGATGGAAGTGTACACAGCTGAACAGCTATATGACACCGCAACCAGACGGGGAAATATCAGAAAGGTCTCTGATATCCACGAAATGACAGCCCTGCTGGTCATAGAGGTAGGTCATTCATGGGGGCCCTTCTCCTGCACCCGGGGGTGTGTTGTTCAGAAGTCAGGTGGTCAGGACAGCTGCAGAGTGTCCCACCCCCTCCAATTGATGTGGGTGTTCTCACTCTCCAAAACCGGTTTGGTGGTCTCTTCATAAGCTCCTCAACGATTAGCATCATCCTCCCCAGGATGGCTTGTAATTTGCAGTCATTGGCAATTCCTGTTGCAAGGGATTCTAAGATCAGACAAGCCAAGGAGCAGGTGACAGGTCACATCTGAACTTAGATGGACAAGTTGTCAGGGTGGGAGGGACAATAACTGAGACGAGGGGCAGTTTTACAAAGCTTTGGGGCCTGTCTGCATTGCACCTGGAGCAATCTTTGACCAGGGGTTCCTATTAACAACAAGCCTCCACAGGCCTCAAAGAACAAGAAAGGAGTCAGGCTTATCCAGTCTTAAACAGGACTAAAGTCTGCATTTTTCCTGTGTGATGAGGAATTATTGGGCCTTCAGTGAGGGCAGGCTCCTTCTTGGGTAGAAGAGAACAGTTAGGAAAAGTGAGAATGCTTCTGTAGGCAATTCCCTTTTCAAGGCTTAATTAAAGCCAGAATGTATATTTTTAGTCTGCTTTTGCATTTGTGACATTTAAATATTCAGATTTTCAATGAGACAAAGCCTATGCTGAAATTTACATATAAATATATTGAAATATATTTAAATATGAGTCTTCTTCATACCTTTTTTCTTAGTGTTCCCAAGCTGTCTGCACTTCCACAAGGGGATCAGTCTTTGGGAAATGAAGAATAAAGGTGTCTAAAGAGAGAAGTAGAGAGAGATTTGTTGGGAAGCTGATGTACTTGGGTAGACCTAACATTATGTATCAGTTCAGTCACTCAGTCGTGTCCAACTCCTTGAAACCCCATGGACTGCAGCATACCAGGCCTCCCTGTCCATCACCAACTCCCAGGGCTTACTCAAACTCGTGTCCATTGAGTCAATGATGCCATCCAACCATCTCATCCTCTGTCATCCCCTTCTCCTCCCACCTTCAATCTTTCCCAGCATCAGAGCCTTTTCAAATGAGTCAGTTCTTCATGTCAGGTGGCCAAAGTATTGGAGTTTCAGCTTCAGCATCAGTCCTTCCAAAGAATATTCAGGACTGATTTCCTTTAGGATTGGCTGGCTGGATCTCCTTGCAGTCCAAGGGACTCTCAAGAGTCTTCTCCAACACCAAAGTTCAAAAGCATCAATTCTTTGACACTCAGCTTTCTTTATAGTCCAACTCTCACATCCGTACATGACTACTGGGAAAACCATAGCTTTAACTGGGTGGACAGTTTACAATTTGAGGAATGGTTTTTGTTTGTTTCAGCTTCTCTGGTGGCTCAGAGGGTAAAGCATATACCTGCAATGCAGGAGACCTGGGTGGGGAAGATCCCCTGGAGAAGGAAATGGCAGCCCACTCCAGTACTCTTGCCTGGAAAACCTCATGGACGGAGAAGCCTGGTAGGCTACAGTCCAAGGGGTCGCAAAGAGTCTGACACGACTGAGAGACTTCACTTTCACTTTGTTTGTTTAAATTACAACTTTTCAGAGTGACAGTTTATCCAGGCTAGAGGTCAGTCCCCAGCCATGCAGGCTTTGGTAGATGTATGTGTGTATTTTAATCTATTTAGAAAGGCTACAGGCTTCCTGAAAGGCTACAGGCTTAGAGGCTTCCTCCTCAGACCTCAAGAAGTATGATTCACGGAGATACAGCAAATTTGATCAAATAACAACCTTGAAGCATCACTCAAATCACTAGCTTTACAGACCATATTATCACCATGCTAATAACTAGTTACCCATACTCGATCCATGGACCACCAACTGTAAATGATTTTGACTGTCATGAACTGCATTTGAATCTCTGAAATAGGACTGGACATAATCCAGCCTCCCTCGAGTGAGTTAGCACATACTTTTAAGATCCTACGGGGTCTCTCAGTTATCATTGCAGTCATCAATAAGTATGCGCCAAGGGTAGTATACAAGTGCAGGAGGATGCACATTTTTCAGTTGATACATAGAAGACAAACTTGATTCCACTGGGTATCAGAAGTGTTTTTTTTTCCCCCTAAGTGAAGGGAACGTTGACAGACTATTGCATAACAAAGAATAGTACAATCTAATGGGGAAAATTGGCTGGAATTGTGGGTGTCTTCCTGATTTCATCACCTTTGATAGTTGACATTTCCATTTCTCATTTTCTCTCAGTTACTTGTCTATAAATGGATGTTCAAATGTTAATAGGGACCCACACAAATGTAGCAACTTCCTCCTCTGGTAAATTATACCTTGGAGCCAGTTTTATTGTGATTCTTTCTTTCCATGTCTGTTTCTCCTCCTGGAATTTGGGCTGTGTGGTGCATGAATTGTGAAAGGAATGAAACAATTCCTTGGGAAGGAGACAGAAGCTACCGAGACAAGCCAGCAGGGTGGAGCTTGCTCTTCCCCCAGGAGTCAGTAAGACTTTCGTAAGGCCCCTAGAATGGCATCCAGACTGAGGTAAGGGTAACTGAGGTAAGGGTAACTGAGGTCAGGGTAACTGAGGTAAGGGTAACTGAGGTAAGGGTAACTTCTTTGTCACCATTTGTTCCTCAGAAAACACCAACGAGAGGATGTCCTGTCACGGAAAACAGCTGCCAGTTTCACGTTGTGAAATACACATGGACGACACAGATAAATATAAATGTATATGACTTGGACCATGTCAAGCACTAGAGTTAAGATCATAGAGGAATTTCTCAATTTAAATGTGCAGTTTTGATAAACACTAATACAGACTGTCTTGCCTCATAAGCAATCACAGGCTAAGTATCCACCAACTTGGCTTATTGGCTTGACTCTTGTCATTGTTTCTGTACTATGAAGACAGGACTTAAGTTTCCCTTCTCTCCTGGCTTGCCATCCTGGCTTCCAGTTGTTACTGTAAGGAATAAAGACTTGAGAAAAATGGACATGAATCTGAGCAAACTCCAGGAGATAGTGAAGGCCACGGAAGTCTGGCATGCTGCAGATCATGGGGTTTCAAAGAGTGGGACACAACTTAGCGACTGAAGACGACAGTATAAACTTGACTTCCTGCTTCCATTTTTGCTCTACTATCAGTGAGAGGAAGCTGTTAAAAATGGAAATCAGATCATATCACTCCCCTGCTTAAAATCCTCCAGGACTTATCCATTCCACCGAAAAGAAAATCCCAGTACTTGGCCCGACCTGCAGCGCCAGGGCATGTAAAAGTGCCTGCAACTTCTCTCTCTCCCTCCTGTCCTCTTCCTTGCATTCAGCATACTCCAGAAACAGTAGACTTTCTGCTGATGTTCTAACTCAATAGTTCTCAAAGTGTGGTTCCCAAACCAGCAGCATCAGCATCTTCTGCATAGTGGCTAGAAATGCAAATTCTTGGGCCATACCCAAACTCTACTGAATCATAAGTTCTGAGGGTGGGCCCCAGTGATCTGTGTTTGAACCAGCCCATCTAGGGATTCTGTTGCCTGCTAAAGTTTGAAAACCTCTGGTGTAGCTCCTCAGACACACTTCTGCCTCAGGACCATGTACCGGTCAGACCCTTTGCCTGGTATGCTCTTCCCAGGGCTCTTTCCTCATCAGCTGGACATCAGCTGAAATGTTAGCACCTCACCAATCATCCTATATTTTATTTTATTTAAAGTATTTTTTTTAAAGGAGTGTATGCACAATTTTATTTATTTGTTTAGGGAGAGTGTGCCCAAGTTTATTTTTCTGTAGTGGTGTTAAATTTTTAAAGTATTTATTGAATTTGTTACAATATTTTTTCTGTTTTCTGTTTTGTGTTTTTTTGGGCCATGAGGCATGTGGGATCTTAGCTCCCCAACCAAGTACTGGACCAGCACTCCCTACATAGGAAGGCAAAGTCTTAACCACTGAACCGCCAGGGAAGTTCCTATTTTATCTGAGTAAAGTTGATTTACAGTGTTTTGTTAGTTTAAGGTGTACAGCAAAGTGATGCAGTTAAGTGTTAGTTGCTCAGTCGTGTCTGACTTTAACCCTGTGGACTGGAGCCTGCCAGGCTCCTCTGTCCATGGAATTCTCCAGGCAAGAATACTGGAGTGGGTTGCCATGCTCTCTTCCAGGGGATCTTCCCGACCAGGGATCAGATCTGCTTCTCTGCATTGCAGAATCTTTACCGACTGAGCCACCACATACATTATTTTTTAGATTCTTTTCTCATATAGGCTATCACAGAATATTGAGTAGAGTTCCCTGTGCTATCCAGTAGGTCCTGTTAGTTATCTATCTTATATATATAGCAGTGTGTGTTTTCATCCCAAGCTTCTGATTTATCCCTCTTAAGCATCTTATTTAAAGTGAGCCTGTTTGCCTCTCCTCATCTTAATCTATGCCATTTAATTATCCTCTATGTTCTCTGTAGAACTAGCTCAAATCATCTTGTTTATTTATTTACTTGTTATTTTATTATCTCCCCCATTAGAAGGAGATCTGACACCCTATTTATTTTTATACTGTGAATTCTGAGTGCCCAGCATAGGGCTTGCACATAAGATGGGCTTAATAATGGTTTCTTAAATTAGTGCCTATGAGATTTTTTTTTTTTTGATTGCCTGTCTTTCAGAAGGAGATCAGTTAGACTCTCTAAAGGAAGCTGCAGTGTTGTGGCCAAGCCTTGTCATGGGGTCAGAAGATGAGGGTCAAATTCTAAATTCTCCACTTGAAAATCAGCTGACTTTGGGTAAGTCATTGAACTGGTTTAATGGGTTACAACAAGGAGTGATTTTGTCTCATCGAAGTATTCAGCGGTGTCTGGAGATGTTTTTGGTGTCAACTGAGGATGCAAGTGAGAGTGGGGTGTGCTCTTGGCACCTAATGGGCAGAGGCCAGGGATGTGGCTAAGCATCCTGTAGTGCACGGGCCAGCCCCCACCTTATGCTCAGGAAAATAACAACAGTGCCTCGGCTGAGAAAACCCAAACTAGAAAATTAGGATTAACACTCTCTTCCTAACTCACAGGGTCCTGACGATGCTCAAGCAAAATTCTTCTCATGAAATTGTCTTGTAAATGACAAAGGACTGTAGGCAAATACCCTCAGTGTCCGGCACCACACCTTACACAGAGTAGCTGCTTAATAAATACTGGCTCAAGGAACAAATGGATGAATGGATGAGTGGATGAACTGGATGATTCCATGAAATGGATGATTGAATTGCATGGAGCCCCTTCCCAGAACTGAATTTTTGTGTCCTCATTTGCAACAGAGGATAAGGATAGTACTTGTGTCCTAAGAACCTTGGGAGGATCACGGAGACGATGTGTACAAAGCACCTTGTTTCACCCTTGGTTATTGCCCCCGCCACCCCCACAGAGTTCCTGCTTCCTCCCCCCTAAGTGACTCCCCTCCTCTACTCCCTTGGTTTACACAGAGCTGCCCTATCTGTTTCAGTGAAAAGGCATCATCAAGTCCTACTCTGCATTTTTCTGATGAAACACCTGTTATTCAGAAACCACCTGCTCCTGGTTTCCCAGAGTTGCGGAGAAGGGACTGGAACCCAGGCTCCTGTTTCCTGGCTGGGAATCTCTCCACCATGCCCCTACTTTCCCTTGGCTCCTTCTGTTTTCTCACCTCCTACAACCAATCAGCACGTACCCAGCAGAGTTTCCCAACCTTTCTGAGAGCTGGGAATGCTTACTGTTAGAAACCCCAGCACACATCACCAAAGCATTAAAATGTGCCCACGTCAAATAAAATCTGTGTATAACTTTATGAAAATTGGGTTGCCTTGGCAGTCGACTGAAAGTTACATTTTAGAAAATTTAAACACTTATTAATGTATTTCAGTTTGCTTTTTTACATTTTGAAGTCATTTTTTTTCCCTCCAGCAGATGTAATTATAGACCCTCGAAAGGCATTTGTGTCTTTGGTGCTTTATACATTACAAAAAACGTCTTATTTACTTTTTTACCCATTGGTGAGTTTCCCATCTTCCTTGTTCCTGTTTGCTTATAATAGTCAATGACCATTCCAGAGTCTAGGAAGCATCTGGAAACTGTTGAGTACTTGGTGGGTGATATTTCATGTAGGTAATGCTGTTGACTTGCAAACATGATCTCATGCACCAGCGTCCATTTTTGTCCAAGAGTGTGACAGTCGAATCTTACATTTGCCATAGGTATTGTGGACTGTAAAGGGCTTTCTCATATATTACCCATTTGTACAGTACTTGAGCACAATCTGTATTATGTTACAGCTTCTCTTGATTTTACCAATAAGAATCCAAAACTTAGGGAGGAGAAGTGACTGACTCACTCAGAGTTATAAAGCAAGTGGCAGAACAAAGGTGAGAAGTGCTATCTTCTGCGTTTCAAGTGTGCCACGATGCTTTTGGACCTGGAGAAATTACTCCTGAAAGAGGAAATAAGCACGGATGGAATCACTGGGATAGCTTTAGCTTTGTGTGAGTGCGCGCATGTGTGTGTGAGACTGAAACTAGCCTTGAATATTCTTTATTTGCCCTACAGATAGTGGAATCAAATTAATTAATTAGGTCAACAAATACTTATTAGTGATGGGCCCTGTTATAAGTGCTGGGGATACAGCAGTGAACTAAAAGAGCCTCACAGAGCTCACATTCTATATGCAACAGGTAAATGATAAATTGACAAGACAATATATATTAATAGTATTTGATGTCAATTAGTGTTAAGGATAAAAATTAAAGCAGTTGAGGGGATAGGAAAACTGGGCGGGGGGAGTTGCTGTGTTGTTCAGACAGGTCAAAGGTGACTCATTTGTAAGGTGGCCTTGAGAAGAGACTTATAAGGGAGGAAGGATGTAGCATGGATACTGGGAACAGACTAGCCTAGATGAACATGTGCGAAGGCCCCGAGACAGGGACATGTTTGGCATGTATGAGAAACCACAAGGAAACCAGCCCAGCTGGAGAAGAGTGAGTAGACTGGGATGGAGGAGAGAGTTATTGGTAGAAAATAAGGTGAAGAGGGGTCTGGTGAGGAGGCATGGGGAAAGTTAGGGAAGATCCTCCAGGACCTTATAGGGGCTTGTGGGGGCTTTAGCTGGGATTCTGAGGTAGGTTTTCCTTGAGGGCTCTGACCAGAGGAATGACATGATCTGACATACACTGTTAAAGATGTTTGATGGACAGATTAGTTCATGGCATCTGGTCCCATCACTTCATGGCAAATAGATGGGGAAATAGTGGAAACAGTGTCAGACTTTATTTTTCTGGGCTCCAAAATCACTGCAGATGGTGACTGCAGCCATGAAATTAAAAGACGCTTACTCCTTGGAAGGAAAGTTATGACCAACCTAGATAGCATATTCAAAAGCAGAGACAGTACTTTGCCAACAAAGGTTCGTGTAGTCAAGGCTATGGTTTTTCCAGTGGTCATGTATGGATGTGAGAGTTGGACTGTGAAGAAAGCTGAATGCTGAAGAATTGATGCTTTTGAACTGTAGGGTTGGAGAAGACTCATGAGAGTACCTTGGACTGCAAGGAGATCCAACCAGTCCTTCCTAAAGGAGATCAGTCCTGGGTGTTCCTCGGAAGGACTGATGCTAAAGCTGAAACTCCAGTACTGTGGCCACCTCATGCGAAGAGTTGACTCATTGGAAAAGACCCTGATGCTGGGAGGGATTGGGGGCAGGAGGAGAAGGAGACGACAGAGGATGAGATGGCTGGATGGCATCACCAACTCGATGGACGTGAGTCTGAGTGAACTCTGGGAGTTGGTGATGGACAGGGAGGCCTGGTGTGCTGTGATTCATGGGGTTGCAAAGAATCGGACACGACTGAGCGACTGAACTGAACTGAACTGAAGATATTCCTAGTTTGTAATATTTCCATCTTAGGAGACTTAGACCTGCTTTGAGAGACCATGAGGGACACCTTGATCTTCAAGCATATTCAAATCCTGAGGTGAAGTCGAACTTTAGTAATTGATTCATCCTTCAGATCAGTGACTGGGCTCCACCTGAATACCAGAGCTACCTATGGCAGCCTTGGGGATTGAGGAATGAGTAACACAGGGTTCCTGCACTGAGGAAGCTCCTCTTACAGTGAAGAAATACAGACAACAAACAAACAAAGGATTTCAGCTATTGAGAAGGGCTGGGGAGAAAATAAAACCAAGGGAGACGCAATGATGATGCCATCATAGAGGGCTACTGTAGATTCCAGTTGGCTTTTGAAATGAGGAACTTGAGCAAAAAGTATTGCACACGTAGAGCAACTTATGGTATCCAGTTTCATAAAAAATATTATTATTCTGACTTTTTAAGCGAGAAGCTGATATTCTGTGAGATTAAACCACATGCCTGAAGCACTCGTAAATGACAGATCTGGGGGTCTGAATCCAAATTTTCTCTCATTTTCCGAACCAGAGTTTTCTCATAGTGTACAGCACTATGGAATGTGACAGTAGGGCTGGATAACCCTGGAGCGTGGGATGAAGGAATCCATAATACTTAGGCAAGATGGGAAAAATGTGTCAAAGCAGAAAGAGACGCAAAAGAGCAAGGGCTGTGACTTGCTCCCACTACGGTCACACAGGATGACTGTCAGGATGTAGAGGAGCTGCAGTCCCCATAGCCTCAGTTCCATTGGGCTGAGAAAATCTCCAGCCTAATCTCAACAGAAGGGCCCTTGCCTTGCATGGGTGCTCTCAGCAACCCAGGCTGGGGTGGGCCCCTGGGTCACATGTGGTTTCAATCACTGCATTTATCTGCATCACTGTCATTGTATCTGGAAGATGACTGAAGCCTCATTTCTCTCCCAGGCCTGTCTGATTGTGCAGGGGGTACATGTCAAATCTGGAAAAGCTATCTCATCTTTGGCAGGCCAGAGATAGGGCAAGACTTCAGAAAGGTACAGCAACATCCTACTCAGGCCCCTTCACCCCTTTATTAAAAACAAATCTGAAACAACAAATGTCTAAAATTTTCCACTTATTCATTTCATCCTGCCTGATTATAACCATGCCCTTTGTCCACACCCGCTGGAGTTTTTTTTTTTTTTTGCAGCCTTGGGGGAAGCTGGGATGTGTCTGTCCCTAGCTCTCAGTCCCTCCCATAATAAACAATCACTAAACAGCTTGCGGCCCTAGGCAACTGTTTGTCCAGTTTGGCCAGGCCCCTGTGACTTAGGCTGGGGAAGAGGGTGGGAGGTGTTCCCAGTAAAGCAGAATTCAGGCTGTAAGGCCAGGGACTTGGCTTTGACCAGAAGTACTGTTTGGAAGCACATCTTTGCAGTCTTGGAGGATCATTAGAGAGACTCTGGATCTTTATCTGATTTGTCCAGTGATGGGTCCCTGAGGGTATGGGCTCATGGCTGGCGTGTGGGAGGGCCGCTGAAGGAAGGACTAGCTTGTACTAATGGTAAAAAAAAAGGTCATCCCCTGCCTCAAGTGTCTCATCTACAGCTGGCCATTCTACCAGTCATCTGTCCCTCAGAGACAGCGCCTTAAAAACCATTCCCCCTCCCCCGCAAAAGAGAATAACATCACTTTCGGTACTGGGAGGAGCTTAAATCAACCGGGTTATTCTCGGCTATTAGATCTTTCTTTTTTCCACGGTGTGATTGGATCCCTTGGAGGGTTTCTACAGAATAGACAAAGGGCTTCGGAAGCTAGGAAAGGATGCGCGGAAAGTTACGGAGGATTTGGGATAGGTGTCTTCTCTTAGTGCACAGACAGACATGAAGAATTAAAACGATTCCTTTCGGTTGTATTTCCTTTTTATTATTGGGGATTGGGGTGGTTCCTTGGGGGTAAGGAAAAAGAGGTGGGCAATGCAGGAGACGCTGGAGATAATGGGTTCGATTCCTGGGTTGCGAAGATCTCCTGGAGGAAGGCATGGCAACCTGCTCCAGTATTCTTGCCTGGAGAATCCCATGGACAGAGTAGCCTGGCAGGTTACAGTCCATGGGGGTGGCAAAGAGTCGGACACGATTGAAGCGACACTGCACACATTTAGGGGATAAGGGACCTGTTTAAATGCTTTGTAGGAAGGAAAATTTGGGGCCCTCAGAGGGTGGAAGGTGGGCAGAGAGAGACATCCTTCTGGTCAGCGGTCGCTTTCTATGAAGTCCTTTTTTTTTTTTTTTCCTCCTGCAGCCCAAGGGCTCGCCCCACTGCTCCACTTTTCGAGCATCCTTCTCCAGGAACCCGAACACACGCCGCCGCCCGCTCGGGGAGGCGCTCCCGGCAGGCAGCGGAGGAGTAGGAATTCTCGAGGACGACCGGGGCAGCCGGAGCAGCGGGCCGGGGAAGCGCCCGCCAGTCCCCGGTTCTCCAGCCTCCGCGCGCCCGCAGGCGCCTCTGGGAGGCGCTGGTTTCCCGGCGCGGCGGCTGCAGGTGGTGCGGCCCAGGCCGGGGTCTGGATCCCGGGGCACCGAAGGGCCGCGGACTCTCTCGGGGCAGCCCCGCGCTCCGCCCGCTGGGGCCCGGCCGAGGCGCCCCGGGGTCCCTTCGCCGCCCGCACCCCCAGCGCCGCGCCGGCGCCTCTGCCGGTGGCCGGGGGTTATGAATGGGCGCAGCGGAAGCACCGCCCACCCCGGACGTGACGCTCGGCCAATGGCAGCGCGGGCTGCGTGGATGGATGAGGTCAGCGCTGTAGTGTCGGGAATGGAATGTGTAAGTGTAACATTCAGAACCGGGTAACATTCGGCGACCGAACGCGGCGGTCGGCAGCGATCGCGCGGGGGCCTGGGAAGCGCCGCTCGGGGCCGGCACTGCCCGCGGGGAGGACGCGCCGCCGCCGTCACCCAGCGCCGCCGCCGCCGCCTCCAGCCTTCTCCAGCCGGGCCGCCGCGCGTCCCGGGGGCCGGCCCCGCGAGCGCAGGAGTAAACACCGCCGGAGTCTTGGAGCTGCTGCAGAAGGGAATAAAGAGAGATGCAGGGATTTGTGAGGTTACGGCGCCCCAGCTGCAAGATGCACTAGCCGGCTGAACCCGGGGATCGGCTGACTTGTTGGAACCGGAGTGTTCTGCACGGGAGCCTGGATGAGTTGAAGTTGCTTTCCAGGGGCTCGTTTTCCACGCTGCCGAGAGGAATCCGAGAGGCAAGGAAATCACTTCGTCTTGCCATTGATTGGGCATTGGGAGCTTTCCCCCCCCACCCCCCCTCTCTTTCTTTTCCTCGGTCTTGTTGCATGCAAGAGAATTACAGTCCGCTGCTCGCCCGACCTGGGTGCGAGATATTTCGCCCCGCTCTCTCCCTTCCATTGTGCAACCCAAAGATGAAAGACCGAAGGGGAGAAAGTTAAAGAAATCGCCCACATGCGCTGGATCAGTCCACGGCTTGGGGAAAGGCATCCAGAGAAGGTGGGAGCGGAGAGTTTGAAGTCTTTACGGGCGGGAAGATGGCGGACTGGAGCTGAAAGTGTTGATTGGGAAACTTGGGTGATTCTTGTGTTTATTTACAATCCTCTTGACCCAGGCAGGACACATGCAGGCCAAAAAACGCTATTTCATCCTGCTCTCAGCTGGCTCTTGTCTCGCCCTTTTGTTTTATTTCGGAGGCTTGCAGTTTAGGGCATCGAGAAGCCACAGCCGGAGAGAAGAGCACAGCGGTCGGAATGGCTTGCACCATCCGAGTCCGGATCATTTCTGGCCCCGCTTCCCGGACGCTCTGCGCCCCTTCGTTCCCTGGGATCAATTGGAAAACGAGGATTCCAGTGTGCACGTTTCGCCCCGGCAGAAGCGAGAGGCCAACTCGAGCATCTACAAAGGCAAGAAGTGCCGCATGGAGTCCTGCTTCGATTTCACCCTTTGCAAGAAAAACGGCTTCAAAGTCTACGTCTACCCACAGCAAAAAGGGGAGAAAATTGCTGAAAGTTACCAAAACATTCTAGCGGCCATCGAGGGCTCCAGGTTCTATACCTCGGACCCCAGCCAGGCGTGCCTCTTTGTCCTGAGTCTGGACACTTTAGACCGAGACCAGTTGTCACCTCAGTATGTGCACAATTTGAGATCCAAAGTGCAGAGTCTCCACTTGTGGAACAACGGTAGGAATCATTTAATTTTTAATTTATATTCCGGCACTTGGCCTGACTACACCGAGGACGTGGGGTTTGACATCGGCCAGGCGATGCTGGCTAAAGCCAGCATCAGTACTGAAAACTTCCGACCCAACTTTGATGTTTCTATTCCCCTCTTTTCTAAGGATCATCCCAGGACAGGAGGGGAGAGGGGGTTTTTGAAGTTTAACACTATCCCTCCTCTCAGGAAGTACATGCTGGTCTTCAAGGGGAAGAGGTACCTGACAGGGATAGGGTCAGACACCAGGAATGCCTTATATCACGTCCATAACGGGGAGGACGTAGTGCTGCTCACCACCTGCAAGCATGGCAAAGACTGGCAGAAGCACAAGGATTCTCGCTGTGACCGGGACAACACCGAGTACGAGAAGTAAGTGACGGGCCTCAGCGGGTTAGCCCCGGGCCTTGCTCACCTGGGTCCAGGTGTGAGCTTGGGGAATGGGGGTGGGACAGGGGAGCCCCTCCCGTCCTCTTCCTCTTGCTCCAAGCCTGGGATGGAGCAGCCTGGTTTTTCGGTGTGTGGCTCGGAGCTGAGGACCCAGAGTTGGAGCTCCTCGGGCAAACGGAAAAGCCTGGAGCACTTTCTTGGGCCAAGTAGGTGACAGTGTCTCCCTCTTGCTTGGAAAACCTTCAAGGTGATGTGTCTTCTATGAAGGGTGTGAGTTTGATCCAAGTTTGGAACCTGCGCTTCAACGGCGGAGCCAGGAGAGTGTTGTGAGAGGTTATAGGGACCCCAGAGGCTCTAAATCCACCCAATCTAGGGACCTTCCACCCAAGACTGATGCTTTATTTGCTGTTCTCACGAGGAGGGAGGGGAAGCTGCTTTCCCTGGGATTCTCCCACCCTCCAGTTGTCATCTTTCCGTAAACCTTAAATGTGTGTTAGTAGTGGAAGTGCTCTAATTTTAGCTCCTAAACTTTCTGTGCCTGTCTCTTCCCTACTCCCAGATGGCATTGACTTTTATGAAGGGGGACTTTAAGCTGGTTAGGGCCTGTGATCTTGCATGCACTCATGCATTCATTCATGTGTGCTTGTTGGTATGTATATATCCTGCCTCCCCCCCTGGGAGAAAGCTGTTTGTAAATCTGGGCCTCAGCTCTACTGCTGTAAACTCCAGTTGCTAATTTAGATTTCCTCTTCCCTTTTGTCTTTATCAATTTGCATGTAAATCAGAGACTGTTACTCTCTGAATGCGCGGTGAGATGCCTCCTCACCCTCTGGAGTGAAGCAAGTTTTGTCCAGTTGCTAAGTAACTGAGCTGGAGACTTTGTAGCCTTTCTCACTCTTCCTTTTCCTTCACAATGATGGTAACTGACACACTGGACTAGAGAGGGGGGGCTGTCAAAACTAGTTTCCACCAATGGGCTTTAACCTGAGCTTGGAGGGTCCCTTTCCTGGTCGATGGGGTGGGAGCTCTAGTTACTCAACTTGTGCCTGGCTTTGAAAGAGTTAGTGAGCTCCTACGGTGCATTTCCACGTTACGCCAGTTAAAAACCAGAGCAGCCTTGTGCTACCCAAGGAAGCAAGGGGAACCTCTCCGCTGAGTACAAGAGGTTGGCGGATTTTGCAGTTGATTCATGAAATGCAGAATAGGGGAAACGCTTCGCAGACCTGATTGGAACCGGAAGGGGCATGGTGGGGAAAGGGCCCTGAAATGAAAGGTTTGATTGTTGTCTGTGGATTTCCTCAGACACTCAGGCCTCTTGTCGGAGGGATTGGAAAGGAAGTTCAAGTCCTCCTGTACTTGATCGTAGACAGTAAAGGAGAAGGGATCAAACACTGGGATTCCCCAACCCTCAACACCTCTTGCCTTTCAAGCATAAACAAAGCCTGAGGCTGTAGGGTCAATTATGAATCTAAATTGTCCCCTGCTTCAGGGGCAGTTACCTGTGAATGTTGGGTGCAGTTGCCCTGGCTTCAATTTTTCTCACAAAAGGAACTGTGGTTGGTAATGAACGCTTTGTTTACACGACATTTACATTGACCTATTCCTGTGGGTGCTTGTAACAAAAAAATGCTCATAGCCTTTGAAGAATTTCTTTGTCTGGTTTATGGTGGAGTAACTCGAAATGAAGTCTTAACCTTTCAGTCTAAAGCAGTCTTACTGAATTTTGTAGAAAGATCATGATGGTCTTCATTCTTCCAAAGGAGCTGGACCTGAGATCTTACCTTAAGAAATTGGAATTGTGCATTTATTTGGGAAACACCCTCCATCCAATACAACAATCATATCTGCTTTACCTTCCTAGGCCTCAAATGAATAGTAAATGTCTACATTCTCTGCTGAAGCATTTTTCTAGAGATTTTGGCAATGAGGGAAGGAGGGGTTCGTTTTCTAGAAACTTTTAATTTTTGCTCATTAAATTTCCCTAATTTTTGACCCCTTTGTGATTGCACCAAGAAATCTGATACCCACGCCCTTGTTTTGGTTTATTTTTAAGGCCACAAGGGGTCAGGCCCTCAGGATTGAGTCTCCTTTGAAAAGTGGCATTTAGTGAGGAAGGCAAGTTGCTTCTTTCTCCTGAGCAGGGGTTTCTTTCACAGCCACTTCTGGATTTTCTTCATTCCTCTTTTGCATACTTTCCACGCTAACCTCGTTTCCTGGGATGGGATGGTGCTGTAGAACGTTTGTATTCATTGGCCTGGTTGACCTGGAGTTTTAACTCATTCCTCTCACTGAGTTATCTGGATGCTTTATCGTTGCTAAATGGTGTTTGCAAACATGATTGCCTATTGCGTTGACTTTGGAAGATATGAAGATGAAGAATGAGCTCTGATGTGGTGAGAATGCTCACACAGCAGGCAACCTGTCTTGTGCTCTGAAGTAAGCCCAACTACTGTACTTTGCTATTTATCCTGATGTTTTCTGGAAGTCAGCTGTGCATGTATCAGACACAGAACTCCTCCAATCAAATGCTAATCTCGTTCCAGCATTCTAGAGGAGGATGTTGCAGTTAGGTCTATAGAAGTTATCTAAGTTCGACTTCTCATACTGCCTAATGGTGTGACTTCTGATTCATCATCTTGAACCTTAGTTTATCTTTTGGTAGAATGGGTTTTAGATGGCTTCAGGGCACTCTATAAGCGTTCACTTGATAATGGCTTGTGAAAACAGAATCTGTTTTCATTTACTTCTTTTTTTTATTACCAAGTGTCTATGAAAATGCTTCAGTTTAATTTGCTACCACAAGTAACTACATATAACTTTGCTCTACAATTAGGGGAATGATAATTAGATTGAAAATTTACGGTCTCATGGCCAAGTTAGGATACCATAGAATATGTACAACTAAAAAAGTTGCTTTTAGTGAAATTTAGTCTTAAGTGACAATAAATACTTAGTTTCTTCATCTCACCGTCACTTTTGTGAAAAGCAGACATTTATTGCTAAAGGTATAGAAGAGCTACGTGGAATAAAGGGAAAGACTTTTCTCTTGTAATAGAGCAATAGTTGTGACCCAGACGTCTAGGATTATATTAGAACATCCATTTTTATGACACTCATAATTAATTTTCATCAGTTACATATATTCACAGATGTAGATGACGCCGGCTAAAAGAAGTTGATGCGGTGATTACATGATTTGTAATGAGGCTTTAGAGAAATTCTATTTTACATCTTTTGAGCTTCTTATGCATTCTTACAGAATGACCGTAGTTTTTGCATGAACTACGTAGTTCAGATCCCTTCAGAGGGCATTATTGTGAAACTTCAAATTTGGCTTTCTGAAATAGAAGAAAGAGAAGGAAATGAGAGGTGGCTTCTATCTTTGACCCCTCCAAGGAAAGCGGTGGAGAATATTTTAAGGTGCTCTTCTGGTAACAGGCAGGATTCTGTGCAGGCCTTTTGGACACCTTTTTCCTGTGTTTGTTGAAGCTCAAAATCCTGGTATTTTTAAGGGTCCCGAGGTTAAGGAATCATTCGACTTCCAAACATCCTCCTTTTGCTGATGTGGAAACTGAGGGATAGACTGATGGATTTGCTTAAGGTCAGAAAACTGGTTCGTGGCAGGGGTAGTCCTAGAAAGTAAACCTTTTTCTGACTTTCTCTTCCTTGACCTACAATATTCTATCTTTAATTACAGACACACTTGAAAGCTCTCCAGACACTGGAAGGTCCTTGTTGATGGTGTTTCTTATAGGATTTCTCTTGGACTCATTTGGGAAGCTGATAAAGACTTTGGACAAGCTTTGTGGGAAAAAAAAAAAAGAAGGCACATAGATGTATAATTTGTCATCTAGTTTTAGGAGTTGGTGCACAGCCACTACTAAAGGGCATTGTCAGACTTGAGAACTTTTGCTCTCGGGCTTGCATATTTCTTTTCATTGCCAACTAAGTTGGAGGTCCCTGGAGCTGCTGTGTCTGAGTAGGAGTTGTGGGAACCTTTCAGTTTGGCCTCAAGGAATTAATTCACTGAATGAGAAGCTGAATTCAGATGCATTCATGGCAAGCACAAAATGTGTACAAGTAAATGATGTGTTTATTCCCCCTTTTCCCAAGCTATGTTCCTAGACACCTGAGCCAGTTCGCGATCCAGCAGGGAACCTTGGAGGCATGAAAGGTGGAAATTGTGCTTCTCAGGTTTTAAATGTAGAAGCACCCTTTTCCCCACAGGTGTACAGTAGCACCAACACATTTCTAAAATAAACCACAAAGTCACAGTTTTAAAATAAAGCTAAGGCCAGCCCTAGGCTAATCTTGAAGTTGACAATTGTGTCTTCTTGAACTGAGGTTCTTAAACTTTCTCTAACACTCTTCCCCATTACCCCCCGCCCCCAACCCCCACACTTTTCTCAATTCCTCTGAACTTGCTTTCTGGAGAGAGCTCAAGAACCTGGTTTGTAAGGAATCCCTAAAGGTTGGGGTTCTGTGTGCTACTGCTAAAGACACTGTAGATTGATTGAGTCCAGTTCAACAAATGACCATTGCCAGTAGAGGCCTTGACCTAAGCCTGCAGAGAATGGCTTGCTAGGAAGGCCCTGCCTGTGAGAGGCCACGTTGGTCATCCCCGTGACTGTGACATCAGCTTTGGATGGCACAGACTTGGCCAAAACGCGTGTTCCCTTTGTTGGAAGGCCTGTGGATGTGCCTCCCCAGAATTGTGACAATGAGACACCTGCTGACAATGACCTTGAGTATGCCAAGGTAACACCAAAGGTTGTGCTTGGTAGGGCCTGGCTCCTCTGCTCACGGGTGTCTCGTCAGGCCACGTTCCGTTCCAGGTGCATGAGCTGAGGCCTGCTCTGGTGAGGTGCATCATTGTAGGCTGCACAGCTTGTGGGGCCTGAATGGGGGCTACAGCCCAAGCTGTGTGGCTCCTCTCATTTCTCTGAAGCCTGCTGCTCCCTCCTGACCGTCATTTTCCTGCCTCTTCAGAGGAACCTCTCTGGCTCAGTGGTCACTAGATGCCCCAGACTCTGGAGCATGTTTGTGCCTGGATGTGAACATAGGAGTTCGCATTTCCTTGAGCTCAACAACCATCTGGTCTTCCTTCAAAGCTCTTCTGCCCAGTGACCAAGTTCCTCTAATGCGCAAGGACCTCCTCACAATTGCATGGCGTTTGTCCAGTGCCTGACGTCAGGTTGCCTTTATTAGCGCCTTAAGCCTTTCAACCAGTGTAAGATCTCCATTTTACAGATAGGAGTGCAGGCCTCGAGAAGGTCAAGTAAGGAGCCACAGTTGCGTCCAGTGAGGACTCGGTGGTGTCCAACCAGGCGTTCTGAATGCCGAAGACAGTGCTCCCTCGACAGGACGTTACCACCTTAAAGAGCCAAACAACATGTCTGCCTGTTCACAGTTGTGTGTGAGTTTAATATCATTCCAGTGTTTGTGCATCATATCTCTCCACCCGCCCCCCCCGCCCCCCCGATTTCCTTTCTATACATGTTTTCCAAGGAAAAATTTGGCTCAGAGATGGGATCAAGATGGCCCCATTTATCAGCGTGGCGTGCTGCAGTTCATGCCATGGAAAAGAGTCAGACCACAACTTAATGGCTGAACAGCAAAAGCATTGAACTCCTTCAACTCTTCTGTTCAGTTCAAGGCTTGTTAATAACTCTGTAGATTCTGGCTTTCATTCTCTCCTAAAGCTCTTCCCAGAAAAGTGAGGCAGTGAATGGTATGTGACCTTTGCCCTCACTGATAGCACCTTGCGGAGTTTGCCCTCTCCCAGGTGTCAGTGAACCCGTGAGAGTGTACTGGAGTGACCACACTAGGTGTCAGGGAACCTGTGAGATGGTACAGGAGTGATCGTTGCCCCAGGTAAGAAGGGGTGATCCTGTAGAAGTGGGAGACCCGCTGGAAGGTTCCACTTCGGGCAGAATGGGCCAAGTTTCTAGAGCATAGCACACCACTACTCTCTACCCTCAGGATCCCTATGGAAAAACAGTGGTTAAAAAATTATGAGTTATGCAGAGCCTAAGACCTGGGTTTGATTCTTGGGTCGGGAGGACCCCCTGGATAAGGGAATGGAAACCCACTCCAGTATTCTTGCCTGGAGAGCCCCATGGACAGAGGAGCCTGGTGGGCTCTGCAGCCCATGGGGTCTCAGAGTCGGACACAACTGAGTGACTACCACAACCACAACCAGCATGCAGAGCTTTTGTGAAAAATTAGGCAAATGCAAAAGATAGGAATATGAAAATAAGTTTCTTCTCTAATCCCCACAATAAGAGCTCACCACTATTGTTAAACTTCAGAAGCTCACCTTTTATAACCAAAATGTACACCTCTGTGATTATGTCATTCTTTCTCTGCATATCCAAGTACCTTCTACAGATATGTTAATTACTGCTTAATTAATAGTAAACAATGAATCTGACACATTCTCTTTCAGTGTCTTGTTTGTGCCAGACACATAGGTGTTGGAGCTTGGGGCATCCAGGAGTGAACACAGCAAACTTCCGGCCAGCCTCCTCAGTGGGTTTTATAAAGTCAGAGTCCGACTTTAAATGTATTTTTACATGTTGCTTTTTTCTTAACATTATCCCAGAGCATTTTTCTCTCCCTCTAAATAGGAAAAGCCTATTAAAATATTAAAATAGGATTTTTAATGGCTGCATAGTTCTTTTTAGTAACTCATGGCTATATCCTAGTTGATTTCCATTTTCTGAGTTAACAGATTTAACTTGTTTCCCGTCTTTTCTTGTACTTGGGCCTGTGATGAATGTCACTGTACTGAGGATTTGTTTTCTTCTTGACTAAGGTCTCTCTCGGAAAATACAGCACTTCCTTCCTCCCAGCCCCCACCCAGATCCCTTTTGGAGGAATAGCTGTTCTTGAGGTGAGTCTGAGCACCCATTTAGAGAAGTAGCCATCATGAAATAACTGCTTAGATAAACATTTGTAGGTGTTAATTGGTCCTGCAGGGGGTCTTTGAAGCTCCCACAGCTCTGGTCCCTTTGAAGTTTTGTTTTTGCTGGAGCCAAAACCCTCTGTTGTGTAGACTTCTTCCTCCCTGCATTCTGCAATCCTTTCCTGGGATCTCAGAATCTGTGGGCCTAACCTGGGTAGGTGTCATTTTTTAAGTTAATTGTATCAGTCGCTCAAAGTCCCTCATCTCTTTTCTCTTTGGTTGTTGAGTTTACAGTTCTTTGGAGGTGAATTGAGGTAGTGGCTTTGCCTGAGGGGTGTCCAGGTCAGATCTGGGATTCTAAGTGCAAATGAGGCACTATTCTAAGTGATTTAAATACCAAGTCAGGGGGGAATTGGTTAGGGCTCAGTGCTTTCACTGCTGAGGGCCTGGGTTCAATCCCTGGTCAGGGAACTAAAATTCCACAAGGCTCTCTGTGTGGCCAAGAAAAGAAGAAAAGCAAAAAACCAAGAGAGAAAACAAAGTGAACCGAATTCCTTAGGCCTAGTTAGTTAGGCTCTCTTTGCATCGTAATTGCTTTGAGCAGCAGTGAGAATTCTGGAGAACTTTGCTTGTCTTGTGTACCTTCTTGTTTCCCTCAAAGCCCTTTAGAAGAGTGCAGCGACCCTGGACCAGGGAAGTCACTGACCCACACACATTTCTGGACTAGGTGATGAACCTCTCAGCCTCAGTTTCCACATCTGTGAGTGGGGATCACAACCCCTCGCTGGGACATTGAAAGGAGGTAGTGTGGGTGCATGCTTCTGATGCAAAAACTGGTAAATGCTAATGTGCTCTGCAAGGTGGTGGTGTTTATTAAAAACCATCTTCCTGCCATTTTCTAATCAGCCACAGAGGTTTGCTTTGTTTCATAACTTGGCTCTTTACTAAGCCACAGAAATAACTGCTCACCTCTCTCTTGATGTGTAATCCTCAGGAAATTGTGGTAGGTGCTCTGGAAGGCTACCCATTGTTTCTGTGGGCTGTGGAAAGATGTAGATGGGCATTGGAGCTTGCAGGTGGGCTGGGGCAAGGGTACGAGAAGGTGGAGTGGGCTGTCTCTGGGGCAGTCAGGCACTGCCTTGCCTCCACATCCTCCAAGTTTCCTGGGCGACTGCTCCAAGAATGCGGATGGTCACTTTCGCAAGTGACTTCGGCACCCTGATCGGTTGAGGGTAACTTTTGGGAGAATACCGCATGGGTTGGTTCCACAGGCCCTTAGGTTGCAAAGAGCAGAGTACCACTCAGGCCACCTTAGGTCACAGGATTTATTGTGAAGGGCACAGGGAACAGAAGCTGGACTGGAACTGCTCCAGTGAGTTCTCAGGACCCAGCACAACACCTGGGTATCTCCATCTGGACCTTCATCTCTGCCCTGGCTGGCACCTCTGTCCCTGTGTGTGTCTGCCAACCACGGGCCAGTCCTTCCTGAATTCTCTCATGCAGGCGCTGGATGAAACCAGCCTGCTTGGCTGCCCTGGGGATCCTTACTCCTTCAAGGGAGAGCCGTTTGTATTAGGCCACGTCTCTAGGTCTGGTGGCAACCTCATCAGTTAAAAGGCTGCCCTGTCAGATTGTCATTCTTGATTGAATTGGTGGCTATCCTTTTGCAAAGAGCAGCCTAAAGTTGCTTCCTGAAACGGGGGCTGTGGTTAGGGGAAGTTGGCTGTGGTAAACACTGTTGAAGCCATATCCTGTTGGCACTGACAGATTTGAGCCTGGTTGATGATGATGATAGCATTCTTGAGAGCGTACCATGTGCTGGGTAATGGGCGGTATCTTCTTGAATCTTTATGTCCACCCAAGCAGGAAGATATGCATTTGAGATGCAGAACAAAGTTCAGAGAATCTTTATAAGTGACTTGCCTAAGTGCACACAGCAGGGGTACCAACCAAGGGCCATTGGCATTCTGCGCCTACGTTCTTCACGTTGGCGTCTGTTGCTTCTGCACAGCTGGAGTTGATGTCATAAAGACCACACACATGCGTCAACAATAGCGTGATTGATTTATAGAATATCACTCGTGTTTCTCACCTAGAATTTATTTCATCTTACTGAAGAAGAGACAGTTTTAACCAGCTTGGTTATCTGGTTTCTTAGCCCACAGCAGATTCAAAGCAATCAATTTAAAGAGAGAGGGATTCTTGGGAAGGCAGGTCTGGGAAGAAGGGACAGCTGGCAACCCAAATAGAAGGAAGCAGGCCGGGAAGTGGCAACACCCAGAAGAAGTAAAGAAGCCCTGAAATTTTTTTTTTTAATTTATTTTTATGGGAGTGTAGTTGCTTTATAATGTTGTGTTAGTTTCTGCTGTACAGCAAAGTGAATCAGCCATACATATACATATTTTCCCTCTTTTTTGTATTTCCTTGTTATTTATGTCATCACAGAGCCTTGAGTAGAGTTCCCTGTGCTCTACAGTAGGTTCTCATTGGTTACTAAGTTTATACGTAGTATCAGTGCTAGTCTCCCAATTCATCCCACTGTCCCTTTTCCCTCTTTGTATCCGTACATATGTTTGTGTCTACATCTGTGTCTCTAGTTTTGCTTTGCACATAAGTTCATCTGTATCATTTTTCTAGATTCCGTATATAAGTGATATTATACGGTATTTTTCTTTCTTACTTCACTCTTTATGACAGTCTCAAGGTCCATCCATATCTCTACAAATTACACAATTTCGTTCCTTTTTATGGCTGAGTAATATTCTATTTTATGTGTGTATATATATATATATATATATATATATATATATATATGTACCACATCTTCTTATCCATCCAAGAAGCCCTGCCATTTAAGCTCAGCTGGCCCAGAGCCTGAGCGTGTCCTACAGATATCCCATACGTGTGCCTGTGGGTCCTGTCCCCTAGCTCTGTGGCGGTCACACTGACCAGAGCTCCTGTAAATATTGGATAAACTATGCCATGGCATAGTGCCGACCACAAGCCATCACTTGTGTACACTGGCCTTTGTTTAAGAAAGTCAGGGAGCATGTAATGAGTTTTATAACTTTTTTTTTTTTAACCCCTGTGGTGAAAATAAAAATATTTTGGTGGCCCTCAAAAGAAGCTCTCCATTTGAAAGCTTATCTATTAAAACTAAGCTCAGCAAGTTCCCCAAGGGCTCGGGGTACAAGGGATGTCCTTGGGATTTGTATCAAAGTTCTGGTATTTGTTGCTAACTCAGATTTCTGGGGTTTTATGATACATATCAATACTGTAATGAGAAATACGAAGTTTTCTGGTATTGCTGTGTGGGCCTGTGATGCTAGTTATTCTTGATTGACTAATCTTCCTAGTGACTTGGGCCCTGGGCTCAGGTAAAGAGCTGCCCCAGGTGTGGAGTGTGGAGGCTAGGAATTAGAGAGAGAACGTGCCCATAAGGGGATGAAGAGCCACTTGTCTAGAGCTTAGAGGCTGCCTGGATGGTGCGTTGGGGCACATGTCCTGTTTTTTCCCCTTTCTAGGGGCGTCCAGCATGGGGACTAATGGGTGAAAATCTGGAATGGATTTCATACATCCTGCATAAATGCTGGCATTCTGACAGACTGGTGGGAAGCATCCGCAGCAGCACTGATAAACATAGGACCGTGCCACCATGGTACTGGGATTTGCCTTCGAGGCTTCTTGTTCATCCATACAGTATGGTGGGGGTGGGGCTGGAGCAGGTGCAGCTCCACCTGCCTTCCTGTCCTCAGGCTCTTAGTGGAGTCTCATTCCTCCTCTTCCTCCTTTTCCCTGCATGCCCTCCTGTCTCTCTCTTGGACAGCTGTCCCCTGCTCCGTTCATTTCTTCCAGAGTCGCTTCCTTGAGGCCCCAGACATCTCACAATCCCCTGCTTTGGGCCTTTGTAGAACTGTTCTACCTGGCACGGCTGTGTTTTTTTCCATTTGTTTAACTATCTGTTTTTCTCTCTTTCCAGAAATTGTATAGGCCCTAAGGGGAGGATTCAGGTTGGTTTTTCACTGAACTTACTCAGCTGATACTTACTGAGCACCTGCTGTTTTCCAGGCACTGGGGATTCAACACTGACCCAAACAGACACACATTCCTGCCCTGTGATGGCCCCAGTCTAACGATTGGAGACTGATAACCATGTCTGTTGTGGCCTATGTTAGAAAGCTTTGGATCCTGGGAAGAAAACAACCTATGGAAAGGGGTGAAGATATTGGCTCTCAACCTGGGGAACTTCTGGAAACGGGGCCCAGGTCCTAGTCCTGGCCAATCAGACTCTTGGGGGATGAAGTTCAGGTGTTTAGAAACGCTCACCACGTGATGTGGATGCACAGTGAGAATGGGAGTGGGGCATTTACAGTAAATGTGGGGGCAGGAAGGCCCTGCTGGTAAAGGGACACTGAGCCCAGTCACTGATGTATCTTCACAGCCTAGCACTGTGCCTGACCCACCCACACTGGGCACTCAGTTTTTGGTGGGTAAATGAAAAAGAGAAATTACATTTATTTAAACAAGTTACGTTTATTTGTAAATTTAAAAAATTAATTTGGTAAATCACACTTATTCATTTATTTTACATGTATTTAATTACATTTCTTTAACATGTATTTATTTGATTACTGTGTTTAATCAAAATGCGGCTGACTATCGATTCAATGTATGGGTCTGTAAGTGTCCCTGTCTTTGGTTTACAGCCCAGGAATCCCCGTGCTCTCCCCAAGTGCATCATTTACTGATTCACCCAGTTTCTTTTTATTTCCAAAGGGGATATTTCTCCCAATAACCTTTTTCTGCCCCTCCACAGTAGTTTCCTTTCTTTTTCTTTTTTGTTCTTGTTCTGTTGAATAAGCTATCGGTGAAACCAAATTAAAATGAACTGACAGGCTTTACTATGTAATGTGAATCTAAGGAATTTATTGCTACAGGAGAAACCATTATGGTGTTTTTGTCATTTAATTTTAACAGTCTGTAGATATTGGGACTTTCTGTCCCCCCTTAATTGCAATTTTTCTCCCAAATGGTAGGTCGAATATAACTTTTGGCTTTCATTTCCTGCTCAGGTTACATCCCAACTCTGTTAACTGATATTGAAGTGTTGCCCCAGAGTATATAGTAACACGGTGCTTAATTGAGCTATCAGGCTTCTAATGAATTCATATTGAGATTTATCATTTAATTAAAAAGCAAAGGGGAAAAAAAGCAGAGGGAAGGTATTCCATTGTTTCTCTCATTGGCCTCCATTTCCTGCCTGTAAAAATCTGCTGACTTGTTTGTGTTAGCTTGTGGAATTGTTCGGATATTACGTAGAAGTATTCAAGGTGTGTAGATCAGAGAGAAGACACTGGATCACACTTACTTGGCTTCTTAGTAGGTCTTAAATAAGGATTCTGGTTTGGTGGCCATCATATGACACTTGATTAAATATGAATTATATTTTATGTTTTTACAAAGCTTGGGAAGGTCATTTTCCAAAATGATTTCTAGGTCTGTATATCTGAAGCAATCTGAAAATCTAATCAGAACGGATCTAATACCGAGATGCTTCAGCTTTACTGAGCAACAGAGAATAAATTTTTCTTGAAGACATCATTTCTTAAATGCCACATGCTCCTTTAAAATTCACACTGCATTAAAAAAGCTACCTTTAAGCAACACCTTTTATGATAACTGCGTTTTTAAGCATTGCAAGTGTAATGTTGCAAATCTGTAAGTGTAGGGTCGTCAGTCTTTTATTGATTCAGAGACTGGAAATGTATAATATGCTCTGTATTTAGATTGTAGAGCTATATTACATGTTTTTTAAAAAATTGAATAGTATTCTATATGAAGATAAAATTTAAGTACCTAAATGTTTAGTAAAGTTCAGAGAAGGAGTAGTATTTTCCTCCACTTATTTTAGACTTAGCCACCTCTAAGAAGTGACCCAAGTAGGGTAAAAGAGAATGCTGCTGCTGCTGCTATGTCACTTCAGTTGTGTCCAACTCTGTGCGACCCCATAGACGGCAGCCCACCAGCCTCCCCCGTCCCTGGGATTCTCCAGGCAAGAACACTGGAGTGGGTTGCCATTTCCTTCTCCAATGCATGAAATTGAAAAGTGAAAGTGAAGTCATGCAGTCGCATCCAACTCGTAGCGACCCCATGGACTGCAGACTACCAGGCTCCTCCATCCATGGGATTTTCCAGGCAAGAGTACTAGAGTGGGGTGCCATTGCCTTCCCTGAAAAGAGAATAACAAGGATGAAATATCAAAAGAGACCTTTCTGAAAAATTGAGATATAATTGACATATAACATTGTGTTAGTTTTAGGTGTACATCATAATGATTTGCCAAATGAAGATTTATATAGATATATTGTAGAATATTATATATATACACGTACTGTGCCAGGCTCCTCTGTCCATGGAATTCTCCAGGCAAGAATACTGAAGTGGGTAGCTGTTCCCTTCTCCAGGGGATCTTCCCAGTGCAGGGATCAAACCTGAATTTCCTGCATTGCAGGCAGATTCTTTACCGTCTGAGCTACCAGGGAAGTCCTCCTATATGTTAGCAATATGTATATGTTGTGAAATGGTTATACAGTAAGTTTAGTTAACATCTATCACCATACATTTTTACAACTTTTTTTCTTGTGCTGAGAAATTTTAAGACTTACTCTCTTAAGAGCTTTCAAACATATGTTACAGTGTTGTTAACTCTAGATACCATGCTATACATTGTATCCCCAGGACCATTTATCTTAAAACTGAAAGTTTGTACTTTTTGACCACCTTTTTATTCACAAGTGGTATTCATATGGTATGACTATCATATGGTATTTGTCTTTTTCTGACTTATTTCACCTGGCATAATACCCTCAAGATCTGTGTTGTCCCAGATGGCAAGCTCTCCCTCTTTCTTAAGGCTGAATAATATTCCATTGTGTATATGGACCACATTTCCTTTATCTGTTCTTAGGTTGTTTCTGTGTCTTGGCTACTGTAAATGATACTGTCAAAATAAATCTAAAGTTTTTATAAAAATAAGCTCAGAGATTAAGTGCTCTTAAATTCCAAGTATGAAGTAGGTATTCTAGGGGTGTTGGTGACACTTTGGGCCTCGCTGGGTCCTCAGGTTTCCCTTTACTGGTTTTCTTGCACAGAGTCCTGTGAGTTCGCCCCTGATTGGAGCTGGCAGGTCTGTCTGTACACACATCTGTGTGTCTTTGCATCTGTCTCTTCATCTGAGGAGAGGAGCCTGGTGTCAGTCATGCTATCGCGGTGTCAGTTTTATCTGGAAGGAGGAGAAATAAGTTCATTGGCGTCATCTTAAAGATCTGATGTAACTCTTGTATTATATAGATAAGGAAGTAGAGATCCAGGGAAGTTGGGCAACTTGCCCAAGGTCATGTGGCTGGTTATGACAGAACAGGGAATGGAGCACCTGCCTCTTGACTTCCAGGAGTGTGACCGTGTGGCCTGGAGGTCATGCACTTGGGCTCTGGAAGCCAGGGGCTTGAATGGTGGTTCTGCCACCAGCCATGAAACCCTGGGTGTCTTCTTTCCTCCCATTTCTTCACTTATAACATGCGGATGATACTAACTCCTACTTCATAGGGTTGTGACTGTGAGGACTGAGTGAATATTACACATAAGATGCTTAGAACAGTGCTTACACAGTAAGCGATCAGTAACCATTGTTACTGTCGTTAATCTTCCTGTGCCATTGAATCACGTTTGTCTTGTACAGTTTCCGATTTACCCCTTGTGTCTATTTATCATCCCTTTCATTTCTTCCATTGGCTCTGTTTATAGCTCAGTCTAACTGTAACCTGCAGTGTGATACAGTAGCTTGCTAGTCATATAGAAGTTCTAGGTGGTTTGGCAAGTGCCCAGAATTCCAACCACCTGTTGTAACTGTTGCCAAAATACAACAGATTTTCATTTCCCAGAAGTTGTTTCACCAAGGATGCAGATCACTAATATGACTTAATGTCTTAGAATTTTTTTTTCTTTTGCAAACGTACACATCATGCTTCCCACCCATTCTGTGAAGCTGAGCGATGACATGAATCTTCTTGTTCCTGCCTCTTTTTTTCCTTATTTAAACTTTTTATTTCTTCTTGGAGTATAGCCGATTAACAACGTTCTGATAGTTTCAAGTGCTCAGCAAAATGATCCAGTCATACACATGCACGTATCCATCCTCGCCCACCCCCGCTTCCATCCATTGTTCCTGCTTTTTGAAAAAGCAGTAAAACACTGGCAGACGTGCCGGTGGCATCACCTGAAATGACCTTCTGAGCCAAACCTGCTTGAGACAGAGAAGATAATACTATTTGTTTTTCTTTTTTCTTTTCTCTCAATTCAAGTAGATGGAGGCGCAGTCCCCTCACGATGGGGTACTTAGCAAATCAGGAAGTGATAACAGTGAATAACTTTCTACTTTCCCACATTTGCATGATAGTTAACAATTGATGGCTTTTCTTTAGGAAGGCATTATCAGCTGCAGCAGGAACCAGACCCCTGGACCCTTTCTGCGTGCTAAGTTAAAGCAGCGCTGTACCTACCCTTGATGATAAACTTGTAATTGCAGTCAGGGTGAACGTTGGGGAGGAAATTTTAGCCTGTGTTCTGAAGATCTGGGAGGGTTCAGACACATCGTAATTTATATTTTCATTCTTTCTCTCAAGAGACACAGCTGCAATTATGAACAAACATGTGGTAGGAGCTGTTCTGAAATAACCATTTCTGCCACCAAATCCAGATGTGATCTGATTCCTACTTTATTCCATACTGAAGCGGGCCTGACTGTGTGATTAACATGTACCACACGGGCCACACCTTATCCCTTGGCACTTTATTACATCCTCCCGCCCCCAAAAGAACAGGATCGTATCCTTGTTGTAAATCACGGAATCCTATAGCGTGTTCTTTAACATCAGCTTTTGCAAAAGAGACTCTAGGGACAGTTCATTAAATGTAAGTGGGACCTTCCGCCGTCATCTCAAACATAATACTGCTTGGCTGCAGAGAATAAGCAGATGTGTATTTTATTCATAATAGCGACTCTAATCTTGTGTTTATATGTGGAGGAAATATTCAAAATCATTTTTTTTTCTGGGAATATTATTGGGTCGGTGTTGCATATTGTTTTCTACCAAGAATCAGGAACTTTTTTTTTTGTCCCCCTTTCCTTGTCCCACAGTGCGCTCATCTCTTCCCCACAAAATAAAAACTGCTTTTCTTTCTCCCAGTAAGCTGACTTGCAGATTTAGGTAGTAGTAGAGATAAAAGGATCATTTTGTATTTCCAGTTAGCTGATTTAATTAGATGAGGTGAACTAATTGGCTTTTTGACATGTCTTTTAACATCTAAGATACTTGCTTTGGAATTCCCAGGTACAGCAGCTTTCTCAGTCTGCTCCTTGGTTCAGGACTGGTGTAAAACCTGTCATTTGAAACCTGTCATTTGAATTCCCCTTGAGGGGGTAGAAAAGTGGCCGAGTGATTTTTCAGATAGTGGAGCATAAATCAACAGGCCCAGGGCATTCCCTGGTTATCACCAAGCTCATCAGCAGAAGCCTGGATTAAGCATTGCTCTGTCCGCACACAGCAGCTGAGGTGGTAACCTAAGGGCCTGTTTCCATCACGTGTGCACGGACTCTCTGAAGCTTCCTCACCCCTCTGTTAGAGGTCAGCAAGCTTTGGGGGACCTCCTTATGTCCTGTCATTCAGGGCCTGGGGAAGTTCTGGAATTTAGATTGGGGCAGTTTTAAACCTTACATCATTCTACTGTGCATTGTAATTATTTAGGTTTTGTCTCCGTAGATACCTGTTTTGTCTCTCTAGGTGTATACTTGGGTAAAGCTGGTTCCTTTTCCTTTGTACCCCCAAAGTTCACCCCCCACTTCAGTAGCTGACTTGCTAGGTACTTAGTTAAATCTTACTGCATTTGATTAGCCCATTGAAGTCCTTTCTTTGCTCTAGAAATTCCAGAACCCAAACAGATGAAGGTAAGACTATGGTGTATATACTGGAATTTTTTGTTTTTTAAAAAAATATTGTTTTTTAGTTTAATTTTTCTTTAGTATCTATCTTTTTCAAATACAGACCAAGGGAGCCAAAAAATTTACTGGGATCCAAGTACATAGCACCTCATTTCATGGTGGAAGAGTAACCGTAATAGGCTCTCTCTCTACTATTTGCCTCCAGACATCTTTTGATCACAAAGTTTTTTGGAGGTTTCATACTTTGTATTCTACTTGGACTTAAGTAAGACTTAAATCATAAGTTTCATCTTTAGACTTGTGTATTTGTTTTTCATCTGTTTTCCTGGTATTAACACAGTGCTGAGCATATAGTAGCTCCTCTAGAAATATTTGTCCAATGAGTATCTTTGGCCATGGTGACCTATAAATGTGGAAAGAAAGACTTTTGGAACTTAATAGAATTTTTTCATTTTGTTTGGAATAAGCAACCCAAAGGGGATATTGAATAGAAAAAGTAGGTTTAGAAGAATCCCCCCTTCTTTGCCCCCCCAACATTAGGTTAAGTATAGTGTTAGTTGCTCAGCTGTGTCCAACTCTTGGTGACCCCGTGGACTGCAGCCTGCCAGATTCCTCTGTCCATGGAATTCTCCAGGCAAGAATACTGGAGTGGGTAGCCATTCCTTTCACCAGGGGATCTTCCTGACCCAGGGATTGAACTGGGTCTCCTTCATTGCAGGTGGATTCTTTACCAGGTGAGCCACAAGGGAAGCCCTGTGAAGTTAGAGATTCACCAAAATCAGATGATGATTTGCAGCTTTGAAATAACTTGTATCTCTGACTGTCATTTTAGCTATGGGTAGGTTCCCAGTCGTAATTCCGTAATATCCTGCAAAGCCTGCTTTATGGCCCTTGAGCTGCACTGTGTTGTCTAAGGCCTCGGTTCTTGGCCAGGTACAGTTTCTATTGCTTCAAAGTTCACTTCCTCCTGGAGGGCAGGCCGAGAGAGAGAATTCCTTGTAGGGAAGTGTGGTGGACTTTCCCGACAGCTCCACAGGAGAAGAAGCCTCTGCTCACTCCTTTGGTGTTTCTGTTGCCCCCTCCCAGGAAGGGACCAGCCTTGCTGCTGGGACCAGAATCTCCATCCCCACTGTCTGCTAATGAATGGGGCACCGCCTACCGTGCTGAGCCAACAACTCTTGGTGCCCTCAGCCTTTCTGAACTCTAATCCCATCCTCAGAGACTGTACACGGAAGACCCAGGGATGCAGTTCTGTGGCCTCATGCACCCGGGGCTGTTTCCTGCCAGCGGGCTTTCAGCTTCCAGGGTTCGTCTCTAGGCTACTTCATTCTTTTCTTCCAGGCCTTCCATTGCCACTCACTTCTCTGAAGAGCAGCTCCTGTTATCTCCCACCGCCTTTTGACAGGGATGGGTTTTACACACCTCTTTTTTCCTGGGTCCTCTCTGGCTGTTAACCAGGGACTGTCAGAGGCATTTCTTTGTGGCTGTTCACGAAAACCCTCCCTCTCGTCTGAGTCACCCACCCTACTCTCTGCTGCTGCTTTTTAGTTCTTTAGTTCGTCTTTTTTTAGTAACCCTCCCTCCCTCCTGTGAGGGTTGTGTGCACATGCATACACACACACACACACACACACACGCTCTCTCTTTCTCTCTCTCTTCCTGTTCCCTAATTCCCTTATCCTACGTCACCCCTCTTATTGCCATTCAAATCAAGCTGTTCTAACTCTTAAGGGTTCTTATCTCAGAAGCTGGAGTTTACATTTAACTTTTAAGATAGAGCCACCCAAAGCTATAGCGTAAACCACAATCCAGTGAGTGTTTGAGAAAAGAAAGTTTTTTTAATTATGATTGCAGATTGCAGAACTAATATTTGAGCACTGTTCAAAGTTCAGATGCTACAGAAAGTGAAACTTACCTGTAATGCACCCATATATCATCTTGAACTGTTGAGTGTATCTATCCTGTTTTCAAGGCACATAGCATATTATTTATTTTCTTGAAAATAGGATTATTTTACACAGACACACACACACAATCTCCTCCTTTGTAATTTTTTTTTAATCGCTGAATTATACATCAAGCACTGTTCCATGTCAGTACATACAAATCTCTCCCTCGTTTTAATAGCTATATGGTATTCTATTGTGAAAATAATTCTTTGATTAGGTTACAGCAGGGTATCAAGTGTGGCATTTGAATCCTGATCGTAGTCTGTCTTCCTGTATATTTAGCCTCCATTCTTGGTCCAAGAAAAAGCGGTACACTAAGTATACTTCTAGCAAAATGAGTGTTTTTTTGGGGGGAGGGGGCGGGGATAACTAGTAGTTTAAGTGGTGTATTTTTTTTCAATTGCCTATGCCTGGTTAAAGATCTATTTTAAAGGTTAAAAAGCCTTAGGATTTTAATTGCTTTTTAAAATACAAAAATAATGCACAGTTTAGTGTGTCGATTTAACTAAAGGACCAAAGTCTGTTAACTGAAAAAACGTAAGTCTATGTACAGGAATAAAGAAATGTTTTCACAGAAATTGAGACTTCTCTGAGATTCAGAATTGCAGACAGTGAAATTTGGGGTGTGGCCTCTTAAATAAATGTAATTTGGAAAAGCTTTTTAGCACTACTTCACATAGTACTTTCAAAGTGTCTGTTTATTTTCTCTCTCGGCACAAGTGAGCACAAATCATAACTGGTTAGATGATATCAAAAGTCTGAGACTAGGGTAGGGAGTGGGTCTTACTCTGATTTGATCAAAAGCAAACAAAGCAAAAGCAAATGGAAAAAAAAAAGTCAAGTGTTTCTCATTGTGGGACTAAAATGCTGCATGCTGAGTTTTCACTTTCTGATTAGAACTGACAGTTGAACAGATATGATTTATGTCTTCGGGGTCAGGAAGAAACTGTCAAATTTTAGTGTGGCTGTTCTTTTCTCTGTCTCCCCCTTACTTTTTCCCTCCCTTAAGCATGACTGTATTAATCAGATAGCAGCCAGGGTTTGACATGTCCTTCTGTGGTGTTTGCAGACTAAGTCAGAACCGTGCCAAAAATCACTTTGCATTTTTCTGATGGAGCAGAAATGAACCTGTTTCATTCCATCTCAACAGCTTTACCCAAATGGGTCAGAGCAGACCTGCCTGATTTCAAGGAGGAGAGTAATGTGGGGTATGGTTTAATACAGGTGCCATTAAGACTACCCTCCCCACCCCCCTCACCTCCAGGTTTTATGTTTCCATGAATATTGGCCTTAATTTACCCCAAACAAGCATATGAATGACCTTGTTATAGTATCGCTTGCTGATTTCAGCTCCCGAGTAATAAGCCTGGGAGTGTTTTCTTTCTCAGCTCATCTAGGAGAGGGGAGCCGGGTCTTCTGCAGTTACTTTGTGATACATTTACTTTCTACCTGCTGGCTTCAAACAGTATTAATTTTTATGTGCTCCTTGTGCATTGTGTTTAATTAAAAGCAGTTCTATTCGCAGAGGTACTTGTAAGATTTTTTTTTCTCCCCGAAATGAATAAAACAAATAGGCATCTGGTATTTGTTTTGTATAACACAATCCCCATAAAATGAAGAGTAATAAAACATAATTATCTGTAAAGGCTTGTTTTATAAGCCTGAGAATGGGCTTGTTTCTACCAGCATTTAAAATTCTGCTCATACTATAAAGAATCCCTTTTGTACATTAGTACATAACAATAATAACAACAAAAATTTCCCAATTACATGCATGAATCCAGCCTTTTTTTTTCCCTATTATGGCGTAAATGACAAAGATTTGTCATCACATTCTCTCTAGGTAAACATGTTAGGCTAAAAAGGGGGAAATATTTACTTCCTGTTCAATATTCTGTTCAATTGGGATAGCTCCATTTATGATTTTTCCCCGTAATTAAAGAAACAATTTTATATCAGGTGTTGATTTTCTGGAGGGGTGGGTCACAAACCACTCTGTATATTTTAAAACCTTCTTTTCAAAAAAGCACACATCAAACTTTTGCATACATTTTGATAGGATTTTCAGATGTTCTGATCCTTGGTTAAAGATTCCTGCCAATGCCTGATAATTGTTTTGAAAACCATAGTTATAATCTGAAGCTAAGGTATTAGCTTTAGTATATGAATATCTGATGATGGAAATTTGCTCACTGGTTAGTAGCATTGGATTTAATTTTGGGGTTGGGCTTCTTTTGGGAAATGGAGGAGTACTCCTGTCTGAGGGAAGAAAAAAAACTCCTCAGATTGTGGAAAGTATAAAAATTATTAATTCAGAGGTGGATCTGTTGTCATATTGGATGGTAGTGCCTACATCCCTGGGGGCTCCTGTTCCCAAGACCATTTTTATTGTTCGTATCCAGTGCTGGGTGCGAGCCTGAAGTGGTGAATTCATCCTCTGAGGTTGTGTGTCCATTGCTGCAAGAATAAAAGAAGCAGTAACAAAATCATGCAGTGCAGTATTTCACGGTGACAGTTTTATGTGGTTGTGTGATGTTGCAGAGCCTTGTATGTGATATCGACCCCTTTCTCTTGAATCAAAGCCCAGGGTTTTATCGGAGAAAGGAGGCTTCAAAAATAACTGAGTCTACCACAAAGGTAAGCCCCTAAATAGTTACCCCATTCTGTCTATTATTAAACTAATTTCTTACAGGAAGTAATAAAGTACATATATCTATTATATAGTACATATACTTACGTCCAGTTTGAGTAATGATGTCTAATTTTAGACTTCTAACCCTTTCTCACCTTATCTTTTGGCATTGAAATTATACTAAAACATTCATATTATTGTGAGTGCAGATGAATTCAATAAGGTTAATACTTGGTTTCTCTGTTGTCATCTATTGGAAAACAAATAGCTTTAAATAAGAGCATTAGTTCCTTATCCAAAGTGGGGGGGTTGGATAGTCCACTTCTAGATCGGCAGTTACTTTGCGTGCTTACTTGAAATACCATTTTTGAACATACTTGGCAACTTAAAGTACCCAATTAAAAAGCTCTGTGGAAAGAGGAAGTCTGGGGATATATAATTAGTCCTTAGGATTCAGAGCATTTCCTTTATGTGTGGAAGGCCATAATATGAAATCACTGGACACAATAGCTTTATGCCAGGAACTCAGAATAGAAGGCATTTTCAGGATGGATTATTTTTGTACTCTGGGTCTTAAAATGGTTTATCCAAAGAGACTTCCAATCCCATAAAAATACTGACGGTGTGAAAAAACCTGGTTCTGTGCGTTCACAAAATTTTAGGTAGTTGACAACCATAACTAGCCATTTAATGAGCAAGACATAGCATTACACAAGCACTGCTGGCATTCTTACACTCTTTATTTTAGTTGATTGACAGCCTCATCCCTCCCACCTTTTATTTTGTTTTATTCTTAAAGGGATAAAGGTTGGGTTCCAGAAAATTGGCCCAATATGGTGCTGTTCCTTACCAAAACAGGGAAGTCTCCCTGGGTAAAGTCAAGTGAGCTGTATAGTCTGAGATTATTTATAGTGTTTACGATAGACCCAAAACACTAAGCACTTAATAGCTTTCCTTATTTACAAGTCAGATTCATCTAAGGGATATTATTCTTTATTTTTCTGCTGCTTGAAATGTCCCTTTAAAATAGATTATCGGGGGAATACACAGTGACAGAATTCGTTGGTGGCGAAAATGCAGGACAGATAAGCATTTTATTTTTAAATGCTCTGCAGTGGAAAAACTCCATTTTATCTAAGTAAAAACACCACTTTTTGTATAAGTGAAGTCACATACACACACGAATAACATAGAATGGGTAACTATATGTGAGAATGTGGCTTTTAGTTCCCAATTATATAATAGATGCCTTCCATTAAAGTTTGCGGTAAATGAATGTCTATTAAGCAAATTATTTTTCCCCACTGATTTCTATTGTAGAAATGGTGTTGTCTTTCACTAGGCCGCGAATGTAATATGTTCTCTACTAAGAATACTAAGAGAAAGGAAGGAAGGAAGGGAGGAAGAGGGAGGGAGGGAAGAAGGAAGGAAGAAAGCAAGAGAAAGTGAGAAGAGAGAAAAACCCCATCTAAAGGAAACCTGGACTTTTTAATGAAGCTTCTGTTGGATGTTCAAAGTATAGCCTGTCATAGTGTCAGAGTTAAGGTATGGTGTATGACTTTAATAACAAAATGGGGACACACAATAATATCCAAATTCTGAAGGTGTTATGCTTTTTCTTCACCCTTCCTCCCATTGTTCCCTTTGGAGAAGCAACGTCACCAAGGAAGCTTATGTATTATTTTAACAGCCTCGGCATCCTTGTCTCCATACTGTATAATCTTGACCTCCAAGTATTGTTTTGTTAACTTGAAGATGTAAGTTGAACATTACTCACCTCTTTCAAAACCATTTTCTCTTAACCCTTCACCAATTTGTTACAAGATATTTGCATGAGAAGTGCTAGTGGGTGATACCTAATACCTGGTGATTAAAACATCCGCACTTTGTTAGCAATAAAGTCTCATCCTCAGTTCAGTTCACTTCAGTTGCTCAGTCGTGTCTGACTCTTTGCAACCCCATGAATCGCAGCACGCCAGGCCTCCCTGTCCATCACCAACTCTCGGAGTTCACTCAAACTCACGTCCATCAAGTTGGTGATGCCATCCAGCCATCTCAACCTCTGTCGTCCCCTTCTCCTCCTGCCCCCAATCCCTTCCAGCATCAGAGTCTTTTCCAATGAGGCAACTCTTCACATGAGGTGGCCAAAGTCCTGGAGTTTCAGCTTTAAAAGCATCATTCCTTCCAAAGAAATCCCAGGACTGATCTCCTTTAGAATGGACTGGTTGGATCTCCTTGCAGTCCAAGGGGCTTTCAAGACTCTTCTCCAACACCACAGTTCAAAAGCATCAGTTCTTTGGTGCTCAGCTTTCTTCACAGTCCAACTCTCACATCCATACATGACTCATGGGAAAACCATAGCCTTGACTAGACCAAACTTTGTTGGCAAAGTAATGTCTCTGCTTTTGAATATGCTATCTAGGTTGGTCATAACTTTCCTTCCAAGGAGTAAGCATCTTTTAATTTCATGGCTGCAGTCACCATCTGCAGTGATTTTGGAGCCCAGAAAAATAAAGTCTGACACTGTTTCCACTATTTCCCCATCTATTTGCCATGAAGTGATGGGACCAGATGCCATGATCTTCATTTTCTGAATGTTGAGCTTTAAGCCAACTTTTTCACTCTCCTCTTT
This sequence comes from Bos indicus x Bos taurus, assembly GCF_003369695.1. Taxonomy (NCBI): domain Eukaryota; kingdom Metazoa; phylum Chordata; class Mammalia; order Artiodactyla; family Bovidae; genus Bos; species Bos indicus x Bos taurus. Next base: position 46,492,852 of record NC_040089.1, read on the forward strand.
CACTTTACATCTATTGTGGTGCAATATGGATTGTAGAAAGCCCTGTGCTTTGGACTCCCAGCCCAAATACCTGACCTGGATTAAACACCAAGAGTGTATCATCAGGAGGGAACTATGCTTAACTCACACTTATCCTTGAAAAGGTTTCACTTGGTATGTATTGGTCAGTCTCTATTTTACAGGATGGTGAGGCTTAGACTTGTCAAATGACTTGCCCAGAATCACTCAAAGAATAAGATAGGGTTAGTGTTTGACCCTAGCTCAGATTGGGCTCAGGTACCTGGAAAATGCTTAACTAACACCACGCCTTGGATCTCAGCCTGGATTATGCTTTCAGAGTCATCCAGGGACTATTTTAAAACATTGCTATGCAAGGACTCAGCATCTCAAGGAGTGGGGTTCTGGGTGTCTCTGTCTTGAAGGTTTCACCAGTGACCCTGATGCTCCATCAGGCAACCTTGACAGTGGCTGAATTCTGTAACATGCCCAGTTTAGTTTACTGCTTGTTTGTAGAACTGCTGAACAAAGATCTGATGCCCACAGTCTTTGAGCCTATAGTTGGGTCAGGAAGATGGATGTGCACACAGCCAAGCCTGAGGAAGATGCCGTGTAGCAAGTACAGAGGTAGTGTCTTAATCTGGTCAAGCTGCTTTAACAAAATTCTACAGTCTGGGTAGCTTACAAGCACCATACATTTATTTCTCATAGTTGTGGCGGTGGAAATCTGGGATTAGGGTATAAACATGATTAGGTTCTGGTGAAAGCCCTCTTCTATGGGGCAAACTGACCCCTTCTTGCTATGTCCTCACATGTTGGAGGGGGAATGAGGGATCTGTCTGGTGTCTCTTTTATAAGGGCACTAATCCTTCTCATGAGAGCCCCACCCTCCTGACCTAATAACTGATTCCCCTCCCCAAAGGTCCCACCTCCTAATTCTACCCCCTTAGTGGTTAGGTTTCAGTATGTGGATTTTGGGGAACACAAACATTCAGACTGTAGCAGGTAGGACAGACTGCTTTGTAGTAACTCTGATGAGAGGGCTTACAGTGGGTCAGGTAGCATCTGGAACATGGTCACTTCAGACCATACCATAAACAGAATAAGACCTGTTTATTTTAGCTCAGTAGAGTTAGAATCTTTACTCTCTAAACCCTATAATTTCCTTGGTCTAGGTTCTCATCAAGGTTCCCAGGCAGGGATTTGGAGTCTTCCCCATTGAGCTTGTCTGGGAAAGCTTGGGTTATAAAACCAGTCATTTGTACATTTCTTTGATTCCCCCCCCGCCCCCCCGCCAAACTGACAGGTATGTTCTGCCAGGTCCAATTTACTGGGGTTATTAGGTCAGAGATAAGGCATTAGCCAAGACTTAAGCAGGCTGGAATGATAGTGTTCTCCTTTATGCTTTTCTTTTTTTTGGCATGTAATTGCTTTACAGTGTTGTGTTAGTTTTTGCTATACAACAAAGTGAATCAGCTGTATGTATGCATACATATACCCCCTCCCTCCCACTCCCGCCCTGCCATCCACCCCTGCCTCCTCCCTATACCACCCCCATAGGTCATCACCGCACTGAGCTGAGCTCCCTGTGCTAGACAGCAGCTTCCCACCAGCTGTGTATTTTATACATGGTAGTGTATATATGTCGATTCTAATCTTCAGTGCATCTCACCTGCTCCCATCTCACCTGCTCCTCCCCTCTCTATGTCCGTGTGTTCGTTCTCTATGTCTGTGCCTCTGTTTCTGCCCTGCAAGCAGGCTCATCTGTACCATCTTTCTAGATTCCATACAGACCTGCACCTCTTTTACTCTTATTGAGACCCATTGAACAAAAACTAGTGCTCGATTCCTGAGTTTAGAAAACCTCTGTTGGGCTTCCTATGTGCTGGGCAGTGAGAACACCAGGGTGACAGAGACTTTATAGGAACTAATGAATCTCTTTTAGGTGAGGAAGAGAGGTGTTGAGGTAATAACAACTAGGGCATTGGCAGAGGATCTGTCTCATAACTCTGGGATTTAAGTTCTTGAATTCTTTGTTTTTTGGAATATGGATTAGGGCTAGACTGGCATTGACAACCAGGATCATTAAATACTTATGGTGACCGTTGGGTGATTGACCACATAAGAAGAAGATAGTGCAGTGTTCTCCATAAAAAAAATTCTGTAATTGTGGAGAGGACTGTTCTGTATATTTATTCTTTCATGCTTTGAATATGTACTTATTAAGTGCTTTTTGTGTGCCAGGCTCATTCAAAAGTCTTTAGATTTCAAATTTGGTTCTTAGATGACTCAGAGTTTAGCTAAAGGCATTGTTTTGTCCTGAGTAGGAATTTTATCCAGTTAGAATATGCTTAATATAAAGGGGAACGTCAGTCTCTCCATCGCTCAAACTCTACCAGGTCTACTCCTGATTGGTCTTGCCAGTCAGCTCTAGGAAGTACACAACTTTCTCGAACCGTCAGCACTGTATTCTATTGCATATCCTGGTAACAGATTCAAAAACTGATTGGAAGAGAAGTTTAATCATTCGTGCGAGTCTCACTGTTCAGAGATTTCAGACTTCTTTTCCTCACCACCAACTTAATTCTTTCTTCTCTGTTTTTAGTTTTAGAAGAACTTTCGAATGTGCTAGGGAGATTACAAAATGAAGTTGGGAGAACCAGTCAACATGTCATTGGTGCTGTGAATAGGGGCAACTTGTGAGAAAGTTACTTAAAGTTGGATTTTCAGAACTTTTATTGCATACTCAACTCACTATGTAATACTGTAATTACATTTAGACCCAAGTGGTGTTTTGGTTGCATTATCTGTTAAGTTGGAACTTTTTGGTTGAAGAGAATATTGATACCCACATTTTAAAAAATGAGCCCATCCTTTTCTTGCTAAAAGAAACCATAGGCATCTGATAAAATCTCTGTTTTAGCATACTCAATCTTACTATGACTTTATAATGGTTTTATTTCTACAAAGTTTTATCCACATTGGTATGATTGAGAAAGAATAGATAGCTCTTTACTGAGGGAAAAATGGAGAATTTTTCAAATAATAAAGTCACAAGATTTCCAGTTGTAATCTTCAGATATTATCTCATGGCCTCCAGTTTTAGAAGCGCATCTTTTCCCGCCAGGTGTGAAGAACAATGCTTCTTAGGACAATGGGGAGACTTTATCACATGAGATTATCCCTTTTGCATTGTGTTATGGTGCATGGTGTGACAGCTTAGAAATAAACACACTCCTGGACACAACAGGATTCCATTAAGACATCCACTATTTTTAATACATTTTGCTATTTGGGGGCTGTTATGTTTGTCTCTTAGGGTGAGAAACACCATCCACTTGCTTTAATCTGAGGTCAGACTTAGCCCTCTGTAATGGACTTGATGATGTTATAGTTTTGAAATAACTGAAAATTAAATAGGGGAAAAATGTCTGTATGTGTATAACTGAGTCACTTTAGTGTGCAGCAGAGATTGGCAAAACACTGTAAATCAACTATACTTTAATTAAAAAATAAAATTTTAAAATGAAATTAATAGAAATAAAGCCTGAGAAAGTAAAAATAACAGTAACTGAAAGTGAACGTTTCTTGTCTCCAGGATTACGATGGTATCCCTCTATCACTTTTATGCTGTTAATCACACTCCTCTTTTCAAGAACTACCTCCTCTCCCCAGAAATTAAATGCCATCATTTAATACACCTAAGTAATACCTGGCTAAAATCCCACAGGGTTTTGTTTTGTTCTCAGCTTTTGTGACAGTGTGAAGAGGAAGGCAAGTAGCGCAGGGGTTGGGCTGAAAGAGGAGAAAATGGAACAGTTGGATTCCCCCAGGGACAGAGTAAGCGATTGTTAATACATTAGTGGTGGGAGGGCTTGTGCAGAAAATACGACTGTACAATTAAATGGGGCTATTAAAAGCACGTCTGTATCAATTCATTACATGACAGTTGCGATTTCTTTATAAGCCCCGTTCCAAGTCTTTCTCCTCCTGGGACTCAGGAGCGCAAAGACTGCCAGGAAAGAGCCACAGTCACTGAGATGCCCAATCCCTCACTGCCTGCTTTGGGGGCTGATTGATGAAAACATTTTATGGAAGGGAAGCCTATTGAATACCTCTTCTCATCTGTAGCCCAGGGATGAAAGCAGGGCATCCTTGGTGACCATCTAGATTTGCCCTCCCAAGCACACCTGGCTGTATAAGCAGATACTTGTATAGAAGACATCTGCCAGGAGATAAAACCAAGTGAGTTAGGTAGGACATTTGGGGTTAGAACCTTTTACTCCAAAAGAATACTGAATTGTATTTGTCAATCTTCTGTAAAAAAAACTGCTCAAATGTTTCTTTTTTTAGTAAAATGTGTTTTAAAAATCAGCTGGAATCTGATTACGTGTATCACTTAGAACTTTAATTAAGGCTTGGGTTTAAACATGTTTGGTATCAAATGGTGTGGTAGAGATTTTGATTTGGCATCTTTTTTTTTTTTCGTTTTACTTAACTAAGATTATCCCATCTCCTACCCCACCTCCATCCCCTACCCTATTTCCTCATTGGTAAAACAGGATACTAGTATATGTCTTATTATAGTTGCTTTGTGAGATTAGAGATACAGAATCGAAAGCATTTAATATAGTTCCTGACACAGGATAAGTGCCCGCTGAATAGTAACTACTCATTATCAATTTAATTTTAGGACCAAAATAAAAAGGACTTGTGGTTTCATCTACCTATTGAAGGATAAGACTGAGGAAGCTAAGACCTAGAGATGAAGCATTAATTAGTAGAAGAGCGAGATAAGAATCCAAATCTATGGCTTCCCATTGGACTCTGGTGGCACTCATAGTATGAGGTGGTTCTACGTTTTGTAAAGGAGGATGTACCCTTATGAATTCTGCCTCATTTTCCTGGGGATTGTATGAACTTCTCCATTTGGCCCCAACATCTTTTCCAGCCCCTATTATTACATATGAGGGATGCTTTTTATATATTTAAGAACATAGTTTTCCATTGCTCAGGTTCTTTTGGTGGCAGAAATCCCTGTGCTTTTGAAGGTATTATCATTGTCTGAGTTTTAAAAGAACTACCTTCAGAGGAAAATTCATTCTTTTTGATTATGCCCGAGGCCCGCAGAACACCATTTAAACAGCAAGTGATTTTTTTTTTTTTTAAGTCAAGTATTTGATTAAAACCAATCTCCCTTAAAGACAAACGTTTCAGTATGCATCAGGCCCTCTTCAAGGAACTTCAGTGTGTTTTGCTGATGGCCAGATCCAATTTCTGGTGAGGTAAAAGAAAAGGCAATTATTATTATTATTTTTTAATTCCTCTTTTAACTTACAGACTTGATATGTTGAATCTAAAAAGGGGAGTGAAGATAATAGAAGTCTGAGTACCTTAAAAAAAAGTATGACATAGACTGCAGAGAAACAGCTATTTGATCAGATTTTGGGATGGCCTGAAGTTCTCATTGATAAATGCTATTGACAGGCGAGTGACATTTATCAGTTGAGTAACTCAGAAGCACAGATGATCTGAACCAGTGGAGATGTCTCCATACAGTTTTTTGCATTGCTTTGGTGACGGTCTGAGGTCTGTTTGGAGGAGACACTGGTAATTCCTGTTTTCAGTACAGATCACAGCATTTGCTGTTTCCATGGCCTGCTATAGCATCTGCCACTTGCCTCATCCCAGCCTAATTTTTTGCTCACCTTTATTTGTTTTAAGACTCAGCTATAGGGACTTCCCTGTTGATCCAGTGGTTAATAATCCAACTTTGCGATGTAGGGGACACAAGCTTCAATTCCTGGTCAGGGAACTAAGATCCCACTTGCAGCAGGGCAACTAAACCCATAAACCACAACTAGAGAGTCTGTGCACCACCAAGAAAGATCCCACATGCTGTAACTAAGACCTTAGGTAGCCAAATAAATAATATTACAAAAATTAAGTAAAGTGTTGGGAAAAAAAAAAAACCTCAGCTATCACATTACCCCTGAGAAAGTCCATCTTGTCTTCCTTTGTTGAACCATCCTGGTTAGAGGCCCCTCTCTTTGGGGGCTTTCCATAGCACCCAACTTTTGCTGCTTCTCCTAGCCCTTCTGGTGCAGTATTATAGTTATATTAAAATCATCTGTTTCTTGGTCTCTTTTTTCCTATGAAGCTTCCAGCTCTTTGGGGACAGACTGCTTTTTACTCAGTACTGGAACAGGGTGCCTGAAGGCAGCAATAAATGTTCATTGACTAAACGAATGAATCACTTTATGTCCAAACCTGGCGTCCCTGGGTTTATAGGCCCTGGTAACCTTTTGTAAACGAAACTTTTTATATAATTAGCCGTTTCTCGTCTTCCTGTCTACTGAAGGAATTTTTTATTTCCATGTAAACCTTGTTGTGCCCGTGTGTCCGTCTTCCCCCCACCACGCCCAGTGTGGCTCATGCTTTGTTTTGCTTTTTTAATTTTTGTAGGGTGTAAAGTACAAGAGAGAATATAACATAGGCTAAATCCCAGGGCTATTCAACTCGACTAGACCCTTTTGGCCTTCCAGAATGTTGAGAAAGTAATTAGTGAGTGGGGAGAACGTGTTAGAAGAAATAGCCATGATTCTTTGTACCCGAAAGAATGTTTCTCCTTGGTGATTGTTGCCCTTCTGAATAAATCCTTAAGTAAAGTACAAAAACACCAGAGGGCCGAACAATGACCAGCCTTGGGATGGCAGTCCCTTGTATGGCAAAGTTCAGAAATGGGTTTCCTGTTCAGATTTTTGACGAGTCATAATGTTGAGTGGCAGGCTAACCTTTGAACTTTCTGCATCTTGAACATCAAAAGAAATTCTGTGCTTTACCAAAAAAAGTTGTATTCAAGGAATTAATACTCTTAAGGCACAGAGAGAAATTAGCATCAGACTTGTAGACAATGATGGAAAAATTGGTATCTTTCATTTGCTCAGTTTCTTTGGATTATAGTTTTTCATTTCTGTTTTTTTACAATGGAGAGGTCAGATTTCCCTAGGTTTTCAGGATGTTGCTTTTAATACCCATAAAATTATTTTTCCTATGCAAAACTGGATTTGATGAAAGTGGGTTTTTTGGAATGACTTGAATACTCCCCTGATTCTTCAAGACACCTAATGGTGTCTTCATTTTACTTGTGAAAAGTCTTGACTATGAGGGACAAGTTTTTAAGTAACATTTTTATAGCATCTGACAACTTTTGGAGCAAAAATATGAATCAGTAAGTGCACGTGCTTTTAGCAAACTAAAAATTCTCTTCATGGAATTTAAGATCTTAACTCTTGTTTTGGCAGCAAATTTTTGCATGTAGTAGGCTCTTAACACTGAGCTGAATCCATTTGGACTATTCTTTGTGTTCTGAACATCTAATCTATGTTTCGTTGTGTCCCTCACTTAACTCTTAAGTTGTTTTTTTCTGGAGATGTATCGTGGGAGATGTATCGTGGGAGATGTATCGTGCTTGGTTTCCGATTATTAATTAAAAAAACAGACAACTGAACACATCCATCCCTTAGCATTTCCTATTTACGAATAAGAGTGATTTAAATTTTTCCAACATGGCTTGATGTGATGATGTGTATTGTAATCAGAGGTCACTGTTTGTTCAGTTTACTTTCTTATTCACCCTTCATTTTTAGAAAAAATGACTTACATGTTTAGTATGTAAAATGCCTTTCATAATGATCTTTGGGGCTGAGGTTTTTTTTTTTTTCCCCAAAATGCTCCTGACCTCAGAAGGCTTATTATGAAAACTTAAAAATTAAAAATGTAATTAAATGCCCTTCACCTTTCAATAGACAAACAGTAAGACCAGAAAGGGTTCAAAGGGTAACTTGTAGAGTCAAAGGACTTAAAATATGTCACAAATTTTGTTATATAAAATGGGCAAGACAAAATCATCATGTCTAGGGAGGCATCCTTTGTTGATAAAACTATAAACAAACGCAAAATATAATAAATGTTAAAAGTAATCTATAAACATGTTGCCAGCAGTGCATAGAATGAACACTCAATTTATCATAGAAGCATTTAAGTTCTTGCCCATTTCTGATTTTTAAAGAAACACAAATGAAATCAGATTATATGCTATAGGTACAGATTTTTTGTTTTTGGTCTAAAGTCTTGGATTTTGAGTAGGATTATGTTGAGTCTGTGGACTAACATAGGAAGAATTTATATTTTTGCAAGGCTGACACTTGTAATCAGGCCTGGACACCTTTGTTTTACAGGTACAGATTTTAATGGTGGCTAATATGACAGTGCTGAATTCTTAATAAAAATGTAAGGAATAGTTTCTGAGATATGGACCTAATAGAGATACTAGCTAGAAAGGTGACTGTGTTGTTTTTTTTAAATTGTGAAGGAAATTTATTATCACTTTGTTTGCTATTTATTGCTAGTCTTTATGTTAATTCTGGTTTTATTGCTTTTCAGAATAATAAAGACCTAAGTCTTCTGCTGAATTCTGCTCAATTTTGTGATTTGTTTTGCTTTGTCCATTCATTCTGTAAAGCAGCTTCATAATGCCATACCGTGAGCTGGGGCTACAAAGATTAAATACAGCAAGTTAATCCTGCCTGTAAGGGTCTCCCGGACAGGGTCTTGAATAGTAAGTAAAAGTAATGAATAAGGATTCGTTATTTTTGCTCTAAAAGTTTGTGATGGGATTTCGTCCAGGGCAATCTCAGCTGAATTCTCAATAGGGAAGCATCTGAGCTGGGCGAGATTGTGCAGAGCCTTGCTGTAGTCGCAGATGACTTGAGAAAGCTTGAAGCTGGAAGCTCACCACTCATGGGTGACCTTTTTCTAATACTGCACAACCCTTGACATTCCTGGCATACTATCTTGAAAGACAGTTTATTGCCTCATAGGAATTCTGGATATTGTCAAAATCATTTGTTATTTTTCAAAATAAAATTAAAAATGCACTTTTTGGAAGAAAAATGAACCTGTTTATTTAACTGCATTGACTTGGGTTTTTCCAGGTGTGGTTTCTTTAATTGAAAGTTCTGTCTGGAAACAGATTTTTCATCTCCCTTCTCTTCTCTCTACTTTTAAAATGGGGAAAATTGGAACATTGCTTTCCAAACATTTTAATAAAAACAACTCCCAGAGTGAAATCTGTATGAAGTCTTTATTTTTATTATTCTATATATTTTTATTTTCCCATTAATAATTGTTGACTTCCTATTTATAGGAAGTCCAATAAAAATGCCTGTGTAATTTCCATTTGGTTGCACAGTTTTGTCATCTAATTGTAAGATAAAAATAATTTCAGCAAATGATTTAATTTTATAAAAAAAGAGGCGTCTCTAGCTCCTAAAAATTCCATCGAACACTCATTCATCAGACACTGCTGTGTAATAGTAGTATCTCGTGTTTATTGAGCACTTACTCTGTGTCAAGCACTGAGCGTCCTGTGGAATTAGCAAGACATCCTCACCGTTCTTGGGCGTGAGGGTGAGTAACATAAAGCTCAAAGATGAAGGGAGAGCTGTGGGGAGAGGGGTCAAGACAGACGCATGTCCAGGAGGAATTATTACTGATGATAATGGAAGTGCATACAAAGACTTTGAATGTCACAGAGAAAGAGAAGAACACACTGAAAACTTTTTTAATGTTTACATTTGTTGTTAAAATTTATCCAAAGCTGACAATCATACATACATACCTGCTCTGAGACGAAAGTCCGTTAAGTGATTACAATGGACGGTGTTCAAAATTCCGCAATTCACACCATTTCCCTTCCCTTCTAGAAGGGGAATGTAATGGAAAGTGGAAACTGAAATTTGTTCTTGAAAGCAGGGTGCCTAACATTTACTTTTAAAAGCAGCCTAGTTTGTGTCTTGTGGACTTGGGGATCTTACAGTTCTTATATTATCAACTGGTGACTTTTCTATGAGGGTTTTTTGGAATGATTTTATGTTTTGTTTCAGGAATATGCTTCCCTCAGCCCTGAATTACATTCGTGGTGATATATAAATCTATAAATTATGTTCATAGTGGTATATAAATCCTCACCTGGTTGTATTTATTTTCTCTTTTCAGTATATAAAATGTAAAAGAAAACAGAATAATTACCCCCTACAGTACAAATAACAACTCCTTCTTCCACAGAAACTTTGTTTAAATAATGAGAAGCTTGGATCCTTGGTACCATTCTTTAGTACACAGCACTGCCTCGGTATAAACTTTTCCATAGGGTCACAAAGAGTCCAACACAACTTAGCGACTGAACAACAGAAAAGCACCCCTCCCCCTTCCGCCACAGTGGACTCCTGAGGCTTCTTAAGGGGAATGGATGGGCTTCTCGTCCTTCCTTACAGCTTAAGCTTGAGTAGAGACGCAGCACAGCTGAGGTTCCTAAACGTGCAGATGTGTGGGTACAGCCAAGTCCTATTTACACTAGAATTCCCTTGCTCTGCTCTCTCTGAGCCCACGACTTTGCGTGCTTTCTGGAAGATTCTTTGGCAGATGCCTTGGCAAGATGTTGCAGATAAAAGATTGGATATCCATTTGCTCAGTCAAGTTAGATCTGTTTCGAGAATTCGGACCTGTGTTTAAGCATCACTTAAAACAGTAACATCTGTCAAATGTTAACCATGCCATTATATTTGAGAGAGGAGGAGGAAAAAATAAACTTTTAGGAGGAAAAAAAAAGTCCTTTAGGAGTGTGCGGTAATTGAAACCCCACTATCCCAGTAGTGCTTTATTGTAGTCATTGGAAATGAATGGGGGTGGTAGCCACACCTACTGGAATGGATCTAAATAAAACTTGCAGCCAGCTCTCCGCTCCCCAAGAATCCCAACCTCCTGTGGTCCAGATTTTCATATTCTTACCAATTTGCCCCAGAGCACGCTGTGACCCTCATCCATCTTTTTGCATTTAACTAAGCTATAAAGGGATTTATATGCTTTCCATTAGTCTTAGCAAAGCTGCTGTCATGAATATTTAATAGCGAGCACAGTTTGTTTTCTTTTTCTTTCTTTCCCAGCACCGCCCCCCCCCCCAACCCCCACCTCTTGCTCGTCTTTAGCCTGCCAGGAACAATGTAAATATCTCAGCCCCGCACCCCTGGTCCGATCCTAAAGCGGCTCTAGACTCTCTCAATTTAAAGCCTTGAACCCCTAAGGCTCCCCACCCCCACTGCATTGGTTCCCCCTCCTTCTCTCTTTTGGTCTTTCCCGGCTGGAATTGCTGTCCGTTTCGCGGTTTCGCAGTGGCGCGCGGTGGTGCCGGGACCAGCTTGCTCAGGCTCTGCCTCCGCCGGGTCTCCCGCGTACTCCTCCCGCGCAACAGCCCAGCCGCCGCGAGTCCCCCGGGACGGTCTTTTCCTTTGAACTTCACTGAAGCACAATAGCTGCCCTGCAACTTCGCTGGGGCTCCCTCGGATGCATTCCTGACACTTGCACGGGTCGCTGGTCCCTTTCTCTTTGCAGCCGCAAAAAGGATGAATGTCTGGGACAGAAAATGACTTTCGAAGGCACTAAAAGATTTACCACGCCTAGAGCAACCTCTGAACTTTGCGGTTGTTATCTCAGAAAAATGCACTTTTCCTGTTGGAGGCTTAGAGCGGTTTTGGGCCTTCTCTCCTCCTTCCCTTCCTCCTCGCATCTCAGCGTTTACTTAGGGAATTTCCTCATTTCACCGTGACCCCATCCTCCTCTCCATCCCTTCCCCCTTTTCATTTTTGCTTTGTCTCCTCCTGGGCCTGGGAAATGAGAGTCTCTCAAAGGCAAGGATCTATTGCAGTAAACTGAAGAGGTAAATCCTTCTCTGTAGGGGAACGTTAAGGGCCCTGCAGCCCCTTCTCTCTGCTAGTGAGGTCCCGCCTGTGATCGCCAGTACCTGCCTAAAGGCTTGTTGAAAAGTTGGACAAGGAAATCCATGCAGAATTTCAGTGTAGCAGTTGACTATAGTAATTGCTCGATAAATATCAGCTATATGTTGTAATTAATTTCACTATACACATTTACTCATTTTTCTGAAAGTTCTGGTCTCAAAAATTCTCATGGGTTCTAAATCTTTCCCATTTTATTAATTTTGGTAGAATGGAATAATGTTAGAAGTACTAACCTAGATTCTGTTTATCCTTTATATGTACAAATACAGGTTTTTTTGCATTAGTTAAAAAGCTACAGAGTTTATGAACTTAGATTTTTCTTTATTGGCTTTGGACTTTCACTTTTGACTTTTCACTTTCTCGGTGTATTCTGGACCTCTCCTCTCCTTCCTTCTACCTGTTGGATCCAACTTTAATCTTGGTTCTTTTTGATGTGATTTTAGCCACTAAGCACATTTTATAAAAACCACAGAAGCAATATTTCTTCCTGATCCAGAGGGCAGAGTATTTCACTGGTTGCCATACCTCTCCCACTTCCTCTGTGTCTAACAGTAGAAACTCACTGTGCCTCCTCCTGCTTTTAATTGCAGACACTATTAAAAGATGTTGTGACCTCCCAGCAAACAAAAGTATTTCGAGTGATGGCTAATTTATCTTTTAGTTTTCCCAGTGAAAGTTTTTGTAAATCTCATAGTGGAGCCGGCTCTGTATGTAAGTCAACTTTATTTTGGGATATCCAGGGATTATTTCTTACAAAGTGGAAAAAAAAAATAAAAATGGCTGCTTAGTCACCAAGCAAATGCTATAGGAGTCTATGTTAGTCTGCCCTTAGGCTCCTATGAAATCATTCTGTTTGCCTTCTAAGGAGTATGCTTGTGGTAATGGTTACCTGATGAGTTCAGTGAATCAACCGTAGGAATGCACATGGAGGAAATGAAGGGGAACTCAAGTTCGATTTACCTTCCTGGAGCTTATTCACCTGCAAAAGCTAGAAAAGTATATGACAGGCCTTGGATATGAGTGGGTCTCTTTCTCTTGAATGAATTATTTTTACTAGATCTTGGATCCTAAGTGCTTATCTATCTCTGATGAACGCCTACCACCTTCTGCTTAATTGATGAGAGTATTGCCTCATTTCTCTTTGGGTAATCTAAAATTTGAATCCATTAGCTTGTAGGTAACCTTAGCTCGCTAATTGATTGTGTGGTTACAGTTAGCTAAAATCTCTGACAGATTTCTACAGGGGCTTCTAATTAAACATATCCTCCTTGTTCCTGTTTGGTAGACTTAACTACGTATATCTTTAAATTTCTTCTCAATAGATTTGGCCCCAAATTCCAGCTGATGAGATAATTTTGGATTCTGCCCCCAAAATCTAGCGCGTTCCTCTTTCTCAGCTTCAGACCTCCCTCAGATTTTGTCAGCATACCCACTTGCGTCTTTGGTGGCGATGTTGACAGAATGGCAAGTGAGAGCCCTTCAGTTCATCTTTGGGACCTTCTTGCCTTGAATTGACATAGGCCCACTAGTAGATCCCTTTGGGTAAGAGTTCCTCTAAGGATTTTCCTCTTTAGTTTTTTTTATCAAGCCGTGAGGCAGATTGGAGAGATGTTTTCAAATGCCTTGCTAAAATCTTGGCACACTTGTGAACAGATGTCGATATGATTAGGCTGGATGAACAGAAAACGTGTATAGCTAGATCCATCTCTAAAATAAACTAGTTTCCACATTGCTTTCAATTTCTTCTTGTTTTGTTTTCCTTAAGACTTAATCCCTGCAAGTTTTAATTGACATGAAGTTAAGAAGTAGGAGGAGGGTCTGGTCACTGGGTCTAGGGAAGAGGGATAGAAGTAAATGACGGGGTGGTGGGGGGGGATCTCTCCCTTGGAGTAGGTGAGAATCTTGCTGGATTAGACAATTAGGTAACAATGTAAGGATACACCCTGTGTGCCTGCTGCTGCTGCTGCTGCTAAGTCACTTCTGTCATGTCCGACTCTGTGCGACCCCATAGATGGCAGGCCACCAGGCTCCCCTGTCCCTGGGATTCTCCAGGCAAGAACACTGGAGTGGGTTGCCATTTCCTTCTCCAGTGCATGAAAGTGAAAAGTGAAAGGGAAGTTGCTCAGTCGTGTCTGACTCTGAGCGACCCCATGGACTGGAGCCTACTGGGCTCCTCCATCCATGGGATTTTCCAGGCAAGAGTACTGGAGTGGGGTGCCATTGCCTTCTCCTGCTACATTGCTTTATTGAAGTCCAACTCTTTGCAACCCCATGGACTAGCCCACCAGGCTTCTCTGTCCATGGGATTCTCCAGGCAAGAATACTGGAGTGGGTTGCCATGCCCTCCTCCATGGGATCTTCCTAACTCAGGGATCGAACCCTTGTCTCTTATGTCTCCTGCATTGGCAGGCAGGTTCTTTACCACTAGTGACACCTGGGAAGCCCAAGGAAACATAGATCAAATGCTAAATTAGGAAGAGCAGAGTATAGGCAGATGGTCGGGGAAAATGACTGTCTTACAACATCTCTGATGTCTGGAACAAGTTTCTGCTCTCTGTTCTGAGGCTATTCACTGCTATTGAAACTTTTCTGCTTTCTTGAAGCAATGATAATGTTTAACACTTTTCTGAGTACTTACTGTATGTCAGGAGATTGGTCTAAGAACTGATCATAACTAATTTGATCCTTTGCACACACCTCAGGTGCATGTGTTTCTTGTCTCCAATTTTTGATGAGGAAACCAAGGTAGGGAGGCTCATACCTGCCCGATGAGAGCCTTGATTAATTGCTTCTTCCTTTTGCTAGGACTTGATACCCTGTTGGCTCACACGGTAAAGAATCTGTCTGCAATGCAGAAGACCTGGGTTTGATCCCTGGGTTTGGAAGATCCCCTGGACAAGGGCATGGCAACCCACTCCAGTATTCTTGCCTGGAGAATTCCATGGATAAAGGAGCCTGGCGGGCTATAGTCCAAAAGGTCACAAAGAGTCAGACACGTCTGAGTGGCCAGCACTTTTGCTAGAAGGGTAGGCAGGGAGAGACGGGTTGCATTCTGAAAAGAGACCCTGAATTTTTAATCCTGGCTTCTTTTTTACCTAGTTTCCTGTGTAGGTAAGACCCTGGGCAAGTTGCTTCACCTGTCAGACGTTCTCAGTTGTAAAATGGGGCAGGATTGTTTTCTGACTTAAATCCCTTCTCTGCAATAGACTCTGAAGGAATGGCGTGCATTCATGCTTAGTTGCTCAGTCGTGTCTGACTCTGAGTTGAAGTCGGGTAGTGGACCAGAATGAGGAAGGAAGCAACATCACCCTCCTCGTGCCAGGCCTAGACGCCCAAGAACTTTGAGATCCCATGAGCTGCAGCCCACCAAGCTCCTCTGTCCATAGGGATTCCCCAGACAAGAAAATTGGAATGGGTTGCCATGTCCTCCTCCAGGGGATCTTCCCAATCCAGGGATCGAACCCAGGTCTCCTATATTGCAGGCGGATTCTTTACGTCTGACCACCAGGGAAGCTGTCAAGGGATGGAGACTGTTGTTTTATTCAAAGCAATGATAACAATGTTGTTATCACACTCTCTGCCCAAAGGAAATCTGTTAGAATTGCAGAGAAAAGGAACATGTCTGACTTGATAAGTTTTTAAATCCCAGGACTAAATACAGTATTTGTCCTTTATGGAATATTTGTGGAATGGACAGATGGAAGGACCGAATGGGACAGGGATCAGAAGAGTTCCTGTAGCAGGCAGAAATCATGTCATTTTCCAGTGGAGGTATTTTTAGCCTTCGTCATCCTTCATTCATCGAAACAGTCCTTTTCTTACCCTTACTTTCCACCATTAGTGACGGTAATCATCACCACCTGACTTACATTTCTTGGGAAAACACATGCAAACAAAGCTATCTCTTTGTCTTGAGGATTTTAACAGTAAGAACTCACCTTATCACTAACTCCTGCCTTGTGATCCTGCCAGTGACGAAGAACAACGTGCCCTCACACTGTGTGAGTTCACCGCACGCAGAGAACTATGGAATTTCACCCCGTATTAATATGTTGTCTTAAGGTCCTATCATCAGATGGCAGTCTATAAAGATGGCTCCTGAACCAAGTGCTCGCACAACTATTCATTCTTCATTTACTTATTCCATTCTAAGGATGGGAATGCTGACGGACACTGCAAAATGCACTACCTTCCTGTTTATAGGAATTGAATGATGGGCTCTTTGGCAGACTGCAGTAGCTTTTTATTGACACTATCTTTATGTATTTAAATTTCACACCTTAAGTATGTTTGCAGCACCCACTTACATGACTGAAATGAGAGGCAGTTGTTCATAAAAGCTACTTCAAAACAAATAAATTAGGATTTAGTTTGAAAGGGTCAGATCGCAAATGGAGGTTTTCAAACAGCCTCACGAACATTCAAATTGCATATTTAATATTTTATATGGTTTTATATTTAGATTGGATATTTTATGTAAAGTCTTTTTTCCCTTCTTAGTGCTTAGACCTCTTGAGATCCCTTTTCTAGCTGGGTTGGAGAGAGCAGTTACACTTAACTTCCATTTGCAATAAGTAATTTCAGTTTAATTTATGTCAAGGGAGATTACCAGAAACTTCCGGCCTTGTGTCTTTCTTCCCCCACTTAACTGCATTGATAGGTACCATTCCTTTGATTCCAATATATTATTTCTACATGATAAAATATGATTCCAATGAATTTGCACTTAGCAGCCAAAGAAGAGTTAGTTTGGACTTCAGTTTAAGAGATTATTTATATTTGCATTGATTCTGGAATCCAAAAATGGAATCCTTCCCCAGATGGCATGGTTTCCTCGAAAATCAGTTTCAATTTTTCTTTAATCAGTTATTTTCAGTTTTGATTTTTCAAACTCATAGGTAATCCCCCAGTTAATCTCCCTTTCCAAGATTTCTAAAAGGAAAGTAATTTTAAGTTACATTAACTTTAAAATATCCTTATGCCAAACACTAATTGATTTGAGGGGGTTGGTTACATAAATAAAAGTCCTAAGAGAGAGAGAGCTTCCTATGTGTTAAGAGATTATTTTTTGAAATAGACATAGCGCTTACTCTAGATGTATGTATGTGTGTACACATGCATGTTCATTTGTGGCACACACAAACACACATATGGAAATGTATGTGATGCTCTAAGAATCTTGGGACCATCGGAAAAAAGTCAAGTAAATAAAATTAAAAACTTCAAAATAATTTCTGGGATAACAGTGCAACTTCAGTGTTACATTTCTGTATAAATAATGTTTACTGAAATTTAAAAGCAACCCAAAGCTTTTATGATTACTTTAAACTTTACGAACAATCAGATACATCTTCTTTTGACAAAAGTGGCAGTATGTAAATGATCCTCTGTCTGTCTGTCTGTACTCAGTTGTGTCTGATTCTTTGCAATCTCATGGACTGTATGTAGCCCGCCAGGCTCCTCTGTCCATGGGATTTTCCAGGCAAGATTACTGGAGTGGGTTGCCATTTCCTGCTCGAGTAAATGATCATATTTTTCCTTTAGAGCCTCATTCTTATGGATATAACAGGTGTGTAAGGGTACCATCTAGTTCACAGGGTTCTTGTCAGAAGTAAATGAGCTGGTATCAAAGAAACCTTTCTCATGAGCCTGGATCATAGCTAACCTGTAGGGAAAGATCGTTGAATTCTTATATTGTCACTAGAGCTAGGCTTTCATCCTGGGTCTTATCAGAATTATTTCCAAGTCCTTTGCATGGTACGGAGTGGGAGATTAAAGTAACCCTTTCAAATGTCTGTGGCATCGCTACAAAGAATCTTTGAACCCTTCTGTGAAGTTTTTCCCTGGCATTGACCTTGGCCATAGGCTGTCCTTTCTTTGTTGGTGTCTATTTTATTTCTGCCATATGTCTCCTCCTGTCTGTCTCCACTAACTCCCAATCTGTAGTCCTTCCAAATTTTCGCTCTACCACCTAGACTTGGCCAAAGAGTACTTTTCACTTCCTTTTCAGCAGCACAGGAAACTTTTATGATTTGTAAATGGAAGAGGGTGGTAGGTTTGCATGATTGGTCTCCAGTAGGAGTTCTGAGATAGCCAGCCCAGAAAGGAGGACATGCAGTCAGAACGAAACAGGACAGATGGGGAAGTGGGCTGGCAGTCACGCTGGCGGGCAGCTACTGGGGACTGACACTGTCTGTCACAAGAGTGAAACTGCCCTCTTGTTCCGTTCGAAGAAACCTTAGGCTCAAAATGCTGATGGCTTGTTGTCTCACTTTGTGCGAAGTGTCACACATGAGAAGTTCACCTCAGCTACAGAGACAAGTTGTGGGCAAGCGGGAAGATCTCCATGGCTTAACTGCGTCCTTCTCGAGCACCCTCTCTCATTCTCTCTGGTTGCGTCTCACAGTGTGTACTGCCACTGACTGCAAGCTAGGTTTCTGTCAGTGTGCTGTCTACTCAGTCACTCCATCGTGTCTGACTCCCTGCGGCCCCGTGGACTGTAGCCCTTCAGGCTCCTCTGTCCATGGCTTTTTCCAGGCAGGATACTGGAGTAGGTTCCCATGTCCTACTCCAGGGGATCTTCCCGACCCAGGGGTTGAACCCGAGTCTCTTGCATCTCCTGCATTGGCAGGCAGATTCATTACCACTTAGCCACCTGGAAAGCCCTTCTCTCAGTAAAGAATTGCCGTTTGATGGATACTTGCTATGAGCCGGATACAGTACTGGGGGAGGTGGGGCGCATCTGCGGGGTATTCCTTCCCAGCAGGCTAGCTTGGCCGTGTTTACTTGCCAACAGGGTTCCAAGAGGGCAGGACTTGGAAGCTGCAAGGATTCTTGCAGTTTTGGCTTGGACTCAATGAATAACAGCAAAACGGTAACAGTGATAGCAGTAATGCAAATTGCTCTTCTTTGGGACAAATCTGTTTCTTGTCCATGGAATATGAAAAATGTTTATCATTCAAGATGATTTAAAAAATTATTTTCTAAGCAGTGTCTGTTGTTTTTCAGGCACACGCACTTGGAATGACATATTTTTGGAACACATCCTGCTGATTATAAGGAGGCAATATTTTTTTTTCAGATACAGGTTTATCTGATAAACTCCTGCAAGTTTATCAGTGCCAATTTCTGTTTATCTTTAGTGTTACTACTTTAACCAGACCATTTAACATGTGATTAAAATCCAGTATGATCTTTCTTCAAGACAGGTATGATTTCAGAAATGTATCTACATTTTTTAGCTTTCTTTTGCCAATAGCAGGCACTGACCACATTATTTAAGAATCCAGACTTTGGAGTCAGCCAGACCTGGGGTCTAGCCTCATGCAACCTTGCTGAACTCATTTGCTTAGCTCTGAAATGAAAATGGTTTCTCCATGAAAATCTCTATGAAGATGAAATGAGAGAGTGTTTGTAAAGATGGGAATGCAAGGGGTGGGAGGCAGCTCCAGCAGTCAGAGAGGTATAGTCACTGTTGTTCCAGAAAATGCTCTAAAAACAGGCCTCAGTGGTGGCTTCTTGTAGCTGGAGATTTATGCTCACCTTCCACACTGAAGAAATCAGTGATTTACTTGCCTTTCATTGTTGTCACTCAGTTGATCCAGCCCTGAAATGCTTACAGCATGGGGCTCATGAATCATGGATCAACACAAATGTTAGCAAGCTAAGAGAGAGTTTAGCAGAAGCAGCCTGTGTCAAGATAAGGTCTCTGATTTAATGTGCAATTTCTGAAAACCAACCAGCATGTAACTGGCCTTAACCCTGCTGAGATAAGATCTCAGGATAGTTGTTTTGCAATTTTAGTAATTGGGGGAGGATAATGTCCATAATTTCCAGTTAGTATTGATCTAACTACTGCTTTGGTCTAGGATGAAGCCCCTTTGTCTCTATCCACTTTCCTTAGCTATGATGTGCACAGTTTAATTTGTTTTCCCTAATATTTATTTATTTATTTTGCTGCATCGGGTCTTAGTTGCAGCATGCATTATCTAGTTCCCTGACCAAGGATCGAACCCAGGTGCCCTGCACAGGAAACATGGAGTCAGCCTTTGGCCCACCAGGGAAGTCCCTAGCGTTTAGTTTAAAGCTAGGCTCATTGATGTGCTGGGTCCACACTGGACAGTTTATTGGGCAGGAAACAGCCAGTGAGCTCTGGAGAGTTTCCTTCCATTCTGCTGGTTTGGCTTCTCTCTTGCTGTCTTTTTAAAAAAATGTTCATTATAGTTTTTTTTTTTCTCCCCAGGTTGATTTATTTATATACTTTGGCCGTGCTGGGTCTTGGTTGCTGCACTCTGGCTTTTCTCTAGTTTTGGCACATGGGGGCTTCTCAGTGTGGTGGCTTCTCTTGTGGAGCACAGGCTCAGCAGCACGTGCACATCAAGAGTTGTGGCACAGGGGCTTAGTTGCTCCAAGGCAGGTGGGATCATTCTGGACCAGGTGTCAAACCCATGTCCCTTCCATTGGCAGGTGGATTTTTAACCACTGAACCACCAGGGCAGTCCTCTCGTTCTCTCTTTTTCCTTGCTTCTTTCATCTAGTCCAAGCTATGTCTTAAGTCAGAATTGCCATCTCCTGAACACTTGCTGAGAACCAGACTGTGCTGGTGGGATTTTAACACACTCCAGGAGGAAAGAAAACCCCAGACTGGTCCACATGGCTACAATGTCCCAAGAGGACAATGAGTGGAAACTGCAAGCTTCTCACAGTTTAGGCTTGAAAGTCTCATAGTGTCATTTCCACTGCATTCTTTGGGTCCAAGCAAGTTGTCTGACTACACCCTGAGTCACTGAAGAAGGAGATTTCTCAAGATCTTTACGTGGAGGGAGAGGATTATCATGACCATGTTGCATAACGACCTACTGGAGACTTAGAGATGCCAGCTACAATTTCCCCATGTGGCTGTATCACTTATGAACATTTATCTAACGAATGTTAGCTGGCAAAGCATCTAGGATATTGGGTTTTAGTTTTAAAACTTTTTCAGAAAGTTCAGCTCCATCTGCAAGTAGGTGATTAGCACATCCATAAAATTATCTAATTTTCAAACAAGTGTGGTGAAGAAGAACTTTTAGGACATTTCAGGCTGGTAACCTTATTAGAACCAGATGTAGAACTACAGTTGTCTTTAGAATCTTTTAGTCCAGTTTCTTCTCACCTTCTCTCATGGACTTTCCTTTTTTCCCAGTGTGATATCTGGGACCCACAGAGATTTTAGTCACATGTCCAAGGTCAGGTGGATATTTAGTGCAAGGACTTCAGCCTCTTTCTGTAACCCCACCATCCAGTTGAAAGAATTGGGACAAGAGGAGTATTTAAAAATGCCCACCCACCAAATGTTATCTTCCCAATTTTGTCTATACACAGATATGCTAGAATTCTTAAACACTTATCTGTGGTGGTGCTTGGTTTGCAAAATTCAGCCTTTCTTTAGCAAATTTGCAAGGTGTAAGTTCAAATGTCAGGGTTCTTCTCCCACCCCCCCATTCCCCACTCCTACCCCAATGCCTTAACACAGTAGGTAGTTTTATAACATGTACCAGATCCTTAGATTCATTTGGGGAAGACTGTGAATTCAAACCCTTAAAAATGTTCTGACTTGAAGCTGGAGAAGAAATTGAGAAGGGACGCAACTGTGAAATCGTGGTGGTCCTGGTCTCTCTGGTCTGTCTCTCTGTGTCCACTCTACAGAGTCTATGGAGTGTTATTCTTTGATTCCAGGGGAACTGCAAGCCTTTTCAAAGCTTTCATCTGGAGGCGCATTTAAAATCATATTTAAAAGCATGTCACTTGGTCTTATTAAGTGTATGCTTTTTGTCTCCGTGTAATAAGAGCAACACAGTAATAGTAACATAAGAGCTGAGAAGCAAATAGTTCAATAAAACCTACAGCAAAAAAGTCTCCTGAATTGGGCTTGTGGTCTCACAGGGGAGGGTCAGTTGGAAGCTGAAGGCCAAAATTTGTAGCAGATTCTGCAGGGTTATTTGTAAGAGGGTATCTAGTCTGTCCTGGTTGAGTAGACTCCTCTGTGTTCCCTCAGAGAGGTCAAGCAGTTTGTTTTTAAGACCCAGAAGAGCAAAACATGTGCCTGTGATGGGACCATCGGCAAATGTGGTGAACCTGGCAGTCACAGCAATTGCTGTGTTTCAACTCCGTCCAAACTGTGATGGTGTGATTAGCGCTTCAGCAAAAGCTTGGGAACATGTCTCATCCACTTTCGTGGAGAGGTAGGAAAATAACTAAGTAGCTGCTTTCATTGAACATCATGGCAAGCCTTGTTGAGGTGTACACCTTTCATACAAAAACCCCTAGATGAACTACAGTGGAAAATAGGGGTTTGTGATGATTTTGAATGATGTGTGATTGCCTTGATTAGTGCTATAGTTACTAAGCATATAAGCACTTCTTTGTTTTAAAAGGGAACTTGAATTTTTTTTTTCTTTTTTTACTATAACTGCCAGTTGCTCAATCTCTACCATCTTTTGTCATTTCAAAGAAAAAAATTTCTACTTAATCTGTGCTTGTCAGTGATGACAAGTTTTAAAAGTAACTCAAGTTAAAAAAAACAGAAACAAAACTCTTTAGAAGCTATCATTGGTCAAATGTTAGCAGTGGATTTTTCCTTTCAGATAGGTATGAGACGTTTTCTGCTTCTGTTTTGCACATTTGCATGTACCTTTAATGTTCCAGAAAGCTAGGCTTCCATATTATTTTGAGTTTATGAAATTATAATAACCTAGTGATAGCTATGGGGGTGATTGAGTGTGGAGGGGATAGATAGGTAACAGAAAAATGGCAAGCAGCATAAATTGTACATTCTTATTTTTTAAAATAATTTATTTGTGGTTGTCCTGGGTCTTCCTTTCTGCATGGGTTTCTCTCTTAATTGTGGTGACTGGGGGCCACTCTCTAGTTGCGGTGCTTGGGCTTCTTACTGCGGTGGTCTCTCTTGCTGCAGAGGACAGGCTCTACGGCGTGGGCATCAGCAGTTCAGCAGTGGACTCAGAAGTTGGGGCTTCCAGGCTCTAGAGCAAGGCTCAGTGGCTGTGGTGCACGGGCTTAGTTGCTTCTTGGCATGTGGGATCTTCCCGGGGATCAAACCTGTGTTCTCCTGCATTGGCAGGCGAATTCTTTACCTCTGAGCTGCCAGCAAAGCCCATACAGGCTTATTTTTGACAATAGTCTAGTATACAGTTTCCTTGCTTTCCTCAATCCGCATATAGAACTTCTCTTCCTGAAAACACTGGTCCAATTTTACCAGCTTCTTGTTTAAAGCTTTCTGTAC
Organism: Bos indicus x Bos taurus; assembly: GCF_003369695.1. Taxonomy (NCBI): domain Eukaryota; kingdom Metazoa; phylum Chordata; class Mammalia; order Artiodactyla; family Bovidae; genus Bos; species Bos indicus x Bos taurus. The sequence goes on from NC_040089.1 coordinate 46,515,985, forward strand.
CTGCCTCAGACAAAAAAAAAAAAAAAAACAACAAAGAGACAAAAACGACAACAAAAAAAATCACATTCTGAGGCATGATTCTTTCTAAATTGGTCCAAATCATTCTTCCCAGGTCACCCTTATTTCTGTTACTCATGAATGGCTCACATCCCTAGGCTGGCAACATGCTATTTTTTTCTGTTTTCAATGCCCCGAGAACCCCCTCCTTCTCCCCCAGCTGGTAACATTCTGTTGATTCATGTAGACTTGGGTCACCTGCCCTCACTTTGTTGAGTTTTGAGATCATGCCCCAGGTGATGCTGACCGGGTCAGTTCCTCCTCTGCTTCCTGAGCCCTTGAGGGAGCCTTTTGTAAAGCATGACTCGTTCTGTGTTGGGAGTTTGTGTCTGCAAGTCTGCCTCTCTCCCGCGGATACAGTTTATCGCTGGAACTGTAGGCCAGTCAGGACTTGACACATACTGGCCCTCTGCCTAAATATTGCGCAAGGCATTGACTGACCTGCAGTGGAATCGTTTAGCAGATCCCAAATGGTCTTTTCCTGGCACACATGCCAACTGCGGAAGGATTGTGGAGAAGTAGAGACCGTCATGACCAGGAAGCTGAAAAAAAAAAAAAATCAACGGAAGCGTGTAAATGTCTCTTTGTTGCTGTTCACTTGCTCAGTCATGTCCAACTCTTGTGACCCCATGGACTGCAGCACACCACATTCCCTGTCCTTTACCGTCTCCTGGAGCTTGCTCAAACTCTTGTCCATCGAGTCAGTGATGCCATCCAACCATCTCATCCTCTGTCGTCCCCTCCTCCTGCCTTCTACCTTTCCCAGCATCAGGGTCTTTTCTAATGAGTTGGCACTTTGTGTCAGGTGGCCAAAGTATTGGAGTAACCTCTAAAAATGAATGAGTGCTACCTGAGAATTGTTTTTCTTATTGTTTTAATGAATTTTTTCTTAAAAAAATAAAACTCTACCATTATAAGTCATTTTCCAATGAGTCGGCTGTTCGCGTCAGATGACCAAAATACTGGAGCTTCAGCTCCAGCATCAGTCCTTCCAGTGACTACTCAGGGTTGATTTCTGTTAAGATTGACCGGTTTGATCTCCTTGCTGTCCAACAGACTTTCAGGAATCTTTTCACTGGACTCATTGGAAGAGTCCCCAATACTGGGAAAGATTGAGGGCAGAAGGAGAAGAAGGCGTCAGAGGATGAGGCTGGATAGCATCACTGATGCAACAGACGTGAACTTGGGCAAACTTTGGGAGATGGTGAGGAACAGGGAGGCCTGGTGTGCTGTAGTCCATGGGGTTGAAAAGAGACACGACTGAGTGACTGAACAGCAACAACCATTATAAGTCATTTTTTCTTCTCTATTTTCCTGTGGAATGTTATTTTCCATTATCAAGGTAAAAATACTTGAGAGTTTTGAAACTTTAAAATGTAATCAAAGCATTTTCTCATTTTACCTAGTTACTCAGACTTTTTGTCCTATAAAGTGGGGATAATGTCCTTGCTTTTCCTAATTTATCTTGAGAGAGACAGAATGGAAATATTTGATCTCCAAATCTTCTGTGTAGATGAAGAACTCAGTTTATTGGACTTTTTGTTAGAAACCAGCTTGTGCTTTTATTTTATTTTTTTTAATTTTATTTTTAAACTTTACATAATTGTATTAGTTTTGCCAAATATCAAAATGAATCCAAAATCTTATAATGTTATTTGTCTGATCAACTAGACATATGAGTATTTTACCTCATGTGCCTCCTTTAGCTTCTTAGACTCTCCAGAGACCTAGTCAGTCCTGCCCCTGACCCTATGATGAACTGAGCCCGTCATGGGGAATTTATCTTACTTTACGTTTGAACATTTGGGTAGAAAGCTTGGGGTATTGAACCTTGTGGGTTATGAAATGGTTTTAGGTGTGTAATGAGCCATACCACAAGTCTACACAGATGGAGAATTTTATTAGCACATTTTCTAGGAGACGTAGTTGCTGCCTACTTTTGAACGGAACCAAACACAAACAGTTTCCAAATTGCATTGCATACAACCCCCAGCTTATAGACTCTTGATTTATAAATGTCTCTCTTTCACTGGCGTGGCTGCCAAGGAATCCCCTTCCCAGCTTTGGTTGAATGTGCTTTTAATTTTGGCATGAATTGTCTGTGTTGACAATAATAAAACATAACAGTAATTTGAACCTCTATTGAATGTGCGTGCCAGCCCCTCTGCCAAGTGTTTTGCAGGCAGGGTTTATTTCACTCTCACTACAGTGCTCTTACAATGACTGATTTTAGCCGAGGAAGCCAGGGCAGCGAGGAGGGAAGTAACTGACCCCCGTTGTCCGGCCGCAGTTTGCAGACACGGACTTTTTGTGGAGTTTCTGTGTGTGTCTGCTGCTGATCTTTGCTTTCAGGCTCAGGCATCTTGCCTGAAGATCATGTTCACTTGAGAACATCCACTGTGTGGCCATTTCTGCTTTTCCTCTCATCTCATGATGTAAAGAAAGAGAAAATGATACCAGGCAGTATTTTTGATAATAACAAGCAGATGTATTTTCATCAAGTAGTTCTCCTTGGTGAAGAATAACAGGTGTGCCTCATGGACTCTGATGCTGTGATTTTTACCTGGAGCAGCTGAGCTGGGTTGTGTTCCATCTTGTTCTTAGACGTGTTGCTACAGCCTCTTAACTGCACAAGGTATGTACCTGTTAATCACCTTTCCTTTGACATGAAGGCTGTGCTATATTAGGACCTGGAAAATGTAGGCATTTTTAGCAACCTCAAATGTTAATGACCCTTATCTGCCAAGACACCTCAAAACCACAGGTCACCAACTCAGAAACATCCTAGGGTGAAACAACTGGGAAAACTCAAACATCATATAAAGGTAATCTCTTTGAGCCTGTGAGGCCCTTGAGTAGTGGCTTCTTAAGAACAGAGGTTGCTGGCTGCAATCTCGAATGTTCTCCCAGCCCTAGCACGTGTTGTGAGTGGAGTACAGGGTGGGAGCTGAGGTGGTTGCCCTTCAGGAGGGTGGGGCTGGGGCAGAAGGGGTGCGGGGGTGGGGCTGGGGGAAACGACAAGGTCATCAGGTCTTTCAGGAGAAGTTGGAAATGTGGAATTTTAGAGGAAATCTCCCAATTTTCAAAAGTTGAAACCAGTTCAACCATTTGAAAAAGTCGGGGCGCGGGGAGGCGAGGGGGCCCAACCAACATGCCTATGGGTCAGAATCAGCTTGCAGGAACCCAACTTGTGACCACTGGTTTAAGGCATGTTGATAAATGAATTTATGGGTAGTTGACTAGGTGGAATCTGAGAAAGATTTATCTTTCAGGTAAGAAGGAAGTCACTTAGGCATTATTGCTCAAGAGTTGTTGAGTTGCAAAATTTGGAAACTTGGCCGTCTTGGGGCACTGGTGGAGAGCCATCAGGGATGAGGCTGATATTTTGTGAAGAGCTGCAGGGGTTCAGGGTGGTTCTAGTGTTTGGATGGGTCATGTGTGAGGGGCTATAGAAATGAACAAGTTTTTGGTTCCTGTGTCCCAGCTGCATGAAATTATAACTGATTTCAAAGTGGATCAGTAGTAGGCACAGGGGCTGTGGACTGAGGTCTTGTTTCTGTATTATCTTATTTATCAAATAAGTTTCAGACAAAGAAGCAGAACCATGGTGAGTGTTATGGGATGAAGAATTTTTTTTTTTTTTTAAATAGAAATTGGCTGTTTCTTGAATATCAGAGAAGCGAAGGCCTTGAAGGGTGGCGGGGGAGACAGAGGATTTAAAGAAGGTTCTACTTGGTCTTAAAAAGGGATCATAGCAAGGAAGCCCATGAGAGTTCTCTAAAAATTATTGTGATTGCCACCTCTGTGGTCTGCAGTCAAGTGTCTAGTGGTAGCCACTGTTACTCAGTAGGGCAAATTAATTGGGAAGACAAAGATATGAGAGCATAAGCAAGGACATGCTGGGCCCCACCAGGCACCTTCCATCTGTCCATTGACCCTCTGAGAATCATGGACTGAATTTCACTTCTGCTTTCCAAATCTTATACAGGGTCCTCATATGGCCAGCTATTACTGGAGCATAGTGGGAAGGGTATTCTATCCAATTAGGGCTCCCAGCTAACCAAGTTGACCCATGTACCATCAGCATCCCCTGTGACTAGGAATGACTCCATCCTCAGAAGTGTGTACTGAGGACTGCTGAATTCTCTCCTTTGTCCTTAAAAGACTTCTTGCTCTGAAACAAGGAACTGAAATAGAAGATTTAGGGACTCCTGCTTTGGGCAGGCCAAAGGAGGTGCTTTTCTGAGGATCCTTCCAGCATTTTATGAGTCACTCTTATGTATATTAAGGTCAATTGTTTAATCTGATCTTCCTGGAAAACTTGAGTGTGGTGGGTTGGAGGAAAGAGGTGGTTTCCGGGAGAAGCAAATGTAGAGATATAGAGAAGTGGAGGGGAGAAGGGAACTCTGAAGGTTAGGCTGAAGGAAGCTGAATTCAATCTTGCTTTGGGCCAACACACATAAATTTGTTACCTTATAGTTTTGTCTGCCATCCATCAGTATCTATTTCTATTCATTCTGATCCATGTCCATACACTTATCTATGTATTTATTTATCTGAATTTGTTTGCAGTATAATCTGTATCCTGCTATAAACACATACATCAAAAAACTTTTCAGTGGAGAGTTTTATGGGTCTTTGACTATCTTATGTTGAAAGAATTTTGTATCAATTAGATACAATAATCCTCTTCAGAGAGAAATTTCAGTTCTATAAATTCTCACACAAAATAAACTCAAAACAGTCTTAGATGTCAGTCTCTTTTCAACCTTTCCGTGAGATAATTGTTTTCTCTCCATTTGAGGAGATGCAAGGATAAATGAGAACTCCAGCTTCCTAATTTGTCTGCCCTTTGTCTGACTACAGAGTTGTTACAGAATTACATACTTGCAGTTGAGGGAAGCATGTTTGTGGGTTTATGGCTGAAGTTGGCAGTTTTTGCCAAAGTGTGGGCTGCTTTTAGGTGATACTTCAGCTTCTTATTGAAAAGTTGGCTACTTCTTCTTGACTGGTAGGCAGCGTGACTGCTGAACAAGATAAGGGAAATTACTTTCAATCCTTAGAACGTTAATTTGGAAGTTACCTAGTGCACAGCAGCCAGTTTTCCCTCCTTATTTCTTCCCGCCGCAACCAGGTTTTTCCTTATCACCTACTTTCAATTTGGTAGATGCCTTTTCATCAGTTTTGCTTGCTGCGAAAATGACCAAACTCCATCTTTCCTTCTGACGTTAGATGTTCTGGTGTGTATTGATGTCTGTGTATATGTGGGAGAGGGGAGGGTTGTGTGATGTAGAAGTGTAGAGAGATGTGCTATCTTCAAGGAACATTCTCCCCAAACAGCTAAGCATTCTGAGTACAGATAGTGGTTTGCTCAGGTGCAGATCATTTTAGAATATTTTAAGAGAGCAGTGAATTCCTCTACGTTCTAGGCACTGACCTGGGTACTTGGCCCTCTTAGGTACTCAGTGGGAAGGTTGCCTAATTGTCATGGCCCAGGTACGGAACAAAAGAATGGAAGTTGAACAGTCGTGAATTCGACTCATCACATTCATTAATTTATCATGTATTTATTGAGCATCTGTTCTGTGCCTTAGGAATTGAGCTGAGTGCTGAAAGGTTTAGTGGTGAGCAGAGCTTACACTGCAGCTGGGGAACAGACAGTCATGAAATGATTATACAAATAAATACATACATTCATTACTATGGTAAATGCTCTGGGGAGGAGGTGGTTAGGTGTTGCAGTGGGAGCACAAATTGGGAGCGTAAGCACAGAGGTTATTTAGAGAAGGCAGGGCTTTGGGGTGGAGATAAACTCGGGGAATAGACTAGTCTATCTGCCATGTCTGCATTAAGCCATCCTGTAGCTGTGGTCAAATGTGCTGTGGTCAGAAAAAAGAGTGTCCTTGAGGATATTTTTGCTTCAGATCCCAAGCCCCATTTGGAAGAAACTAGGTTGCACCTCTGGGGCTTTCCTGGTGGCTCAGTGGTAAAGAATTGGCCTGCAAATGCAGCAGACTTGGGTTCCAGCCCTGAGTCAGGAAGGTCCTCTGGAGAAGGAAATGGCACTCTACTCCAGTATCCTTGCCTGGGAAATCCCATGGACAGAGGAGCCTGGTGGGTCACAGTCCACGGGGTCGCAAAGTGTTGAACACGACCTAGCAATTAAGCACCCACAGAAGTTGTCCCTCCAGCGCTCTCTGGTCCCAGGCATAGCTGACTTGTCATCTGAACAGTGTGCTCGTCCAGGCTGACACAGTTAGCCTCCCGAGCTCTCCAACCACACCTGCCAAGCCCACCAGTTGCTTTGTTCCCAGGCAAGGTAGGAAACTCTCACAGACATCCCCTCCAGGCTCTCTTCTCTAGTAGAGCTCTTTGATAATCTGTCCTGTCCTAGCTTTTCTTTCTTTTTTTTTTTTCTTTTTCTTTCTTTTTTTCTTTTTTTTTCTGATTCCATCGATGTTGAGTCAGGTGCCTATCCTCTCTTTGTGGAAAGCTTACTGTTTATTTGGACCAGACTGACCACTCCAGGCTCCCTTCCCAATTTCCTGGTAGATGCTCTGTTGTTCAGTTGCTCAATCATGTCGGACTCTTTGCGACCCCATGGACTGTAGCATGCCAGGCTCCTCTGTCTTCCACTATCTCCCAGAGTTTGCTCAAACTCATGTCCATTGAGTCGGTGATGCCATCCAACCATCTCATCCTCTGTTGCCCCTTCTTCTCCTGCCTTCAATCTTTCCCAGCATTGGGGTCTTTTCCAGTGTGTCGGCTCTTGGCATCAGGTGGCCAAAGTATTGGAGCTTCAGCCTCAGTCCTTCCAATGAATATTCAGGGTTGATTTCCTTTAGGATTGACGTGCTGATGCTCACCCAGGCTCAAATCACACACGTTTCTTCTTCACCTGGGGCCAGCTGCTTCTCTTTCAAACACTCCCTTTTTAGACTTGCCTGCACATGTGCTGGTACAAGCGGTGGATACTAGGGGCTGGGTAAGTTGGGGAGGGGAGGTGTGGGGTAAGTAAATCAGTTACACGGAGCATTTATCACAGCCCTCATTGGAACTAGATGGGTTTCACTAAATCCATTCATTTCCTTCTTGCTGCTGAGTGAATAATCAGGTGACTCAGAGATTCGGAGAAAGCTATAGGTTCAAAGGTTGCAACACGTTCTCACTGGTTCTGTCCTGTTAGACCTGGGAAAGCAGCTTCCATTTGGGTGTGTTTTTAGGCACAATGTGTCAACACTTCTGAGACTTTTATTAAATTTTTTTTTCTTTCCTCCAGAGAAGACATGGTTTACAAAACCATGAGAAGCACTCTGTTAGATCCTCTTTTTGTTTACTGTCTGCCTTCGAAGTGGTTGAGTGATCACTCAAGGTAAAAATCAGTCTAGAGGAATTTGGCACAAATAACAGGAATTCTGTGGTGGCTCAGATGGTAAAGAATATGCCTGCAATGCAGGAGACCCAGGTTCAATTCCTGGGTTAGGAAGATCCCCTGGAGAACGAAATTGCAACTCATTCCAGTATTCTTGCCTGGAGAATCCTATGGATGGAGGAGCCTGGCAGGCTACAGTCCATGGGGTCGCAAAGAGTCAGGCACTACTGAGGCACCAAAACTTTCACTTTTTCTGTTTAAAGGCGTGATGGGGAAGCTTAGTCATTGTTTAACGATAGATATTCATATTAACAGTAATCTTATCCCATATTTATTGAGTACTTATACACTGGGTACAAGGTTATGATTGTATGTAGTCATCATCATTTAATCTTTACAACAGCCCTAGGAAGGAAGTCATGTTACCTTGATTTTATTCATCAGGAAAGTGACATAAGGTTAAATGATTGCTAAGGGATGGGTCCCAGAGAAGGCAATGGCACCCTACTCCAATACTCCTGCCTGGAAAATCCCATGGACGGAGGAGCCTGGTAGGCTGCAGTCCATGCGGTCGCTGAGGGTCGGACACGACTGGGCGACTTCACTTTCACTTTTCACTTTCATGCATTGGAGAAGGAAATGGCAACCCACTCCAGTGTTCTTGCCTGGAGAATCCCAGGGACGGGGAGCATGGTGGGTTGCCGTCTATGGGGTCACACAGAGTCAGACACGACTGAAGTGACTTAGCAGCAGCAGCAAGGGATGGGTCCAAATGACAAGACATACCATCTTCCTGGAAGAACATGTTTCTAGCTATTTCTGCAACATGTGCTCAGTAAGAGAGCATGGTTTGGTTTCTCATCTCCATTTCTGTATGCTGGAAAGAGGGTTCAAAATTTAACACAGTTTTATGATCTGGCAAAGTGTTTCTCTGGATGTGAATGAATTTAAAAGAGAATGGCAGGACTTCCTGGTGGCCCAGTGGTTAAGAATCTGCCTTCCAGTATAGGGGATGCAGGTTCCATTCCTGGTCGGGGAACTAAGATCCCACATGCCAAGGGGCAACTAAGCCTGCTCACCGAGACCAGAGAAAGCCCGGGCATCACAATGAAGAGGCAGCATTTTGTAGCTAAGACCCAATGCAGCCAAATAAATAAGTGGGCGGGGGGAGAGGGGGAGAGAATGGCAACTTGTATGGATGTTCACAGCAACTATTTGTAGTAACTCTCAACTAATCACAACTCAAATATCCTTCAACATCTGGATGGAGAGACTGTGACATAGTCATACAGTGGGACAATATCCAGCAATGGGAGGGAATGAACTATTCATACACACTAACATGGATGTGTCTCAAAATATTATGCTGAATGAAAGAAGCCGGGGGGCGGGGGGAACAGTGTATGTGCCATATGATGCCATTTAAAATTCCAGGAAATGCAAGTTAAGTTACAAGGACAAAAAATAAATGAGTGGTTGCCTGGGAGTGTCTGGGACTGATGGTAAAGCAGAGGACCAGGAAGAAACTTTCAAGGGTGACAGCTAGATCATTAACTTGATTTTGGAGTTGCTTTCATGACAATGTATATGTGTCAAACTCTCCAAAGTGTACAGTTTAAATATGGGCAGTTTATGGTGTGTCAATTATACCTCCATAAACCTGTGAAAAATATATGCAGCAGGAGAATGCAAAGAGAATGGGTGTAGATATGTGTGAGGGAAATAAAAACGTGGTGGAAACCTCATTCATGGAGTGGCTGCTGAACCCCAGTGAGGTCATTATCGTCAGGCCAATACTCCAGTGGGTGGATTTTGAACATTCTACCAGGTATTTTGGGAGAATTGCAGGTGTGTGAGACACACGGTTGCCTGAGCCTGGCGATGGGACCTCTTCAGAGAGAGCTCAGCCTTTTCCATCAGTTGGATGTGGATTTGAATCTGGGCTCTTCTTCTTTAGGATGAAGCTTTTGAACTTCCTTAACTTCTCTGAACTTCAGTTTTAGTTGTGGAGAAAACAGAGGACAGTATCTTTACTTCAGGTTTGCCTTTTGTGAACCTAAATATGTATCATATGTTTGGCCAAAGTCTGGGTCCCATGGTGGGAATGCAATGGCAGTGATCATGATTATTAACCCCGTGAGCTGGTGGTGCATTGTAACTTCTAAACCGGAGGTGCGAATTATAGGGAAGGAAATAGTTACTGTGGGCTGGTCTTCTCAGGCAAAACCTCACTTGAAATAGCTTCTGTTGGGAATTCCTTGGCGGTCCAGTGGTTAGGACTCCAAGCTTCCACTGCAGGAGGCTCGGGTTTGATCCCTGGTCTGGGAACTCAGATCCCACAGGCTGTACGGAAAAGAAATAGCTTTTGAAGGCTGTACAGGAGTTAGACAGATGGCAATAGCTGAGTAAAAATGCAGAGGTGACCCGGCATAAATAAGTTTTGATGAGGGGGGTAGGTGGGAAGAGCAAGAGAGAAAGACTGCTCGTTAGGAAAGATGGTTTCCTAGCTAGTTTTGGATGCAGATAGCATGTAGACTTGGGGAGAAGGCAGTGGCACCCCACTCCAGTACTCTTGCTGGAAAATCCCATGGACGGAGGAGCCTGGTAGGCTGCAGTCCATGGGGTCGCTAAGAGTCGGATACGACTGAGCGACTTCACTTTCACTTTTCACTGTCATGCATTGGAGGAGGAAATGGCAACCCACTCCAGTGTTCTTGCCTGGAGAATCCCAGGGAGGCAGGGCCTGGTGGGCTGCCGTCTATGGGGTCGCACAGAGTCGGACACGACTGAAGCGACTTAGCAGCAGCAGCAGCATGTAGACTTGAAAGTGAGGGTGAAGAGAAGGAACGTGTGAGAAAGGTCTGTGTCATGGGGGTTCTTTCTGATCATTCTGCCTTACTGGCATTTTGGTCTGGATAGTTCTTTGTCGTTGGAGCCGCCCTGTACACTGTAGGCTGTTTAGCAGCATCCCTGGTCTCTACGCACTAGATGCTAGTAGCACTCTGGCACCTACCCAGTCATGGCAATCCCAAGTATCTCCAGACTCTCAAGTGTCCCCGGGGGCACTGAGGATGTGTAGTGGTTAGACCAAGCGTCATGAAGATGATATTTTCTTTTTCATGTTGGGAGGGAGAAAGGATTGGTGCTTATACAGTAATAGAATAAACCATCCTAGCTGTAGAGGCTTATTTTAGCAGAAGTGGAACAGTTCAGAGCATTGATCAGGCGTCAGAACTGATTCGGATCCCGGCTCCATAACTTACAAGCCGAGTAGCCTTTGGCAAATATCCTATTTGTACTTCAGTTCCCTTACCTGTGAAATGGGGACAGTCGTGGTACCTTCCAATAGAGTTGTTGTGAGAATAAATAAATTGTAACGGAAACCATGAATTATTTGCTTGAAGAAAACAGCCTAGTGCTTCTTCCTTTATTCAAAAGACTTTGAAAAGCACCTATGGGAAGACAGTGGTGTCTTCCTGTCTCCAGGCTTCTTGAATTGATTTTTAAAGTATCCATCTCTTGAAAAGACCAGTTAAAAATTTAGTCTGAAAAGAAAGCATTGAAAGATAAATGTGGAAACCAGTACTTTGTCTCCACGTTGATTTATTCTCCCCGAGCCCATGGAGGGATCCTTGTGTTACTTCATAGGGGCCAGGTGCCCTTCAGCAGAGCAGAAAATGATGTCTAAGGCATGAAGTGGCTGTCATTGAGGTGAGTGGCTGTGTGCTAGAGAGAACTTCTGCGAGTGGCCTTGGCCTCAGGGAAATCTGGAAACTGGGAAGCCTTTTGCAGACACAAAAACAAAAACATGAAAGGGCTCCATTCCAATGGGATTTTTCAGTGACACTGGAGACCTGGAATGATGGCCAGATTGCCTCCTCGAACCATTTCCCAACCCGGGCCTTCTGCTGCTTTTAAAACTTAGGAAATGCTATTAGGGATGTGTCAGGCTTCAACAAATGAGAACTTCCTCCCCGCCACCTCAGCGACGAGAGAGCCTGGCAGAATGACGGATGCAGTGGCTTATCAAGGTCATGAGTGGCAGCTGGCCCCATTGTAGCCTGCTTTCAAAGAAGGCTCGCCCAGCACTGCTATAGTCCGGGGTTCTTGCGCACATTCCTCACATTCCAAACACAGAGGAGGTACCCTCCTGCTGGAGTGATGTCCCCTGGGGCAAAGGCAGATTATTTTTAAGCTCTTGTGTAGCCTTCACTACAGACAGATGGGCATCCTTTGTCCTAAATAGAGGCTATTTGATAACATTTTGCTTCTTGTTATTAACTTTATTTACTCATCTCGTGAATCTAAACTATTTTGGGGACATCATTTGAAATATTCCAAAACAAAGGGAGAATCGTTGGCCCAGTATTTCTTTCCTTTGGAGAGGTGAGTATTAAGTAGGGTTTAAAGATTTTTTTTTAACCTCAAAAAGTTGAAGCTAGTTCTGGGGCTTAACATATATCATTCTGTGAGTACATTGCTTCTGTAAGTCCAGTTGTCCTAAAAGTATGCAAACTCTTCCCAATAATTCAGGTTCATTTGATGTGTGTGTTTACTTTATTGGGGTTAGGGTTGAACTGAAGGAGAAAAACTATAGAAATACAGGCGACCCCAAAAGAAAAAAAAACTGAATAGCGGATAATGCAGTGTCAGTGGCTGGGAGTTTTCTACATTCTTTCTTTGTACTGTGGTGAAGACTCTTGATTCGTCCTCAAGTGGGAATGAGGTTTTCAGCAACATTTTATTTCCATCAAAGCTCAATGTTTGTCCCTGTCTTGCTGTTCAGACTTACTGATTGAAATTAAAAAAGCGCAAAAATTAAAAAAAGAATCCCAAGTAGGAGGAGGGAATGTCCCAAGGATTTTTTTTTTTTTTGGATAGTCTTTCCTAAACATTTCAAAACTGATTGACAAAGATTAAAAATTGACCATATTTCCTACTGGCTAATGTTTTGTGGTACCTGAAGTCTCTGAGGTCAGAGGAGTAGTCTTAATCATGTTGTTGTTTAAGTTGCTCAGTCGTGTCCAACTCTTTGTGATCCCATGGTCTGTACTCTGCTGGGCTCCCCTGACCATGGAGTTTCCCAAGCAAGAACACTGGAATGGGTTGCCATTTCCTCCTCTACCAACCCACTTGATCTTCCCATTTGCCATTTGATCTTTCCATCCCAGGGATCAAACCCACATTTCCTGCATTGGCAGGTGGATTCCTTAATCATGCTCACTTGCAAATCCTTTTCCCATTTTTTTTTAAATTAAAACTTTTTATTGGCGTTTGATTTACAATGTTGTGCTTTTGGTGTCCAATACAGTGAATCAGTTATACATAGACACATGTCTTTTCTTTTTTAGATTCTTCCCCCCTTTTATCCCCTACTGTTAAAGGTTTGATGATGCTAGGGGTTAGTTAACCTGATTCACATATGACCTTGTTCTAGAAAGACACTGAAGGGGCAGACGCTCCTGGTTTTTAAGTCTTTTTTTCCTCTGTTCTCCTCAGAGTTGCTTCTGACACTTAGAAATGCCCCCATCCCCTAGCAAGCATTTACTTTTCAGGAAGCATGCGGTATGGTAACCACCTTTCCAAAGGCCAAGGGCAAGGCCGGGTTTGACTTCAAAACATGGTTACATTCACACTTTCTGTTGGGAATGCCTAGCAGAATATAACAGGCCAGCCATGTGGAGAAATAAAGCCAGAAGAGACAATATATTTTTAGGAGCAATTTAGAGCATGGTTGATCTTCCTGATAACTGCTAAGGTAGTGTTTATAGCTGACTAGGTTTACCCACATCAACTAGCCAGAACTCTGTGTTTGGAAAAATCATGGGAGAAAATACACTGATTAGGTTGGTAAGTTAACTTCACACTCTTAAGTGAGGAAGTCAGCCAGTCCTTGAGAACTTGGAAAGATGTTCGTAATGTAATATGTCTTGTTCATCTCTGGCCAGGGTCACCTTTGTTTTCCCTGCCCAATGACATCATCTCTCTACTTTGTTTTCCCTGCTTAACCAAATTTTCAACCGGTTTTATTCAGTCTTCTTTTCCCATCAGAATAACAGAGGCAGTTGTGCCCAAGAAGCAAACTTAATTCATAGGATGCTTCAGAGATCTAAAAAAAGAGATGAATTTCAAGGTTGTATGCTAGTTTGTGAACTGAGTTCATTTTAGTTAAACATCTCTATATCCGCATGTTTCGTGGGGTTCTCTCTCTTCCTCTTTACCTACTCTGAAATGAATCGACATGTCATCTATGAATACCGTAGAGGGGGGCTGCTAAACTATGGCCTGTGGGCTTAGGACGACTTCCACATTTTTAAATGCTTAAAATAACCGGGAGAAGAAAAATGTTTTGTGACACATGAAAATCACCTGCAGTTCCAATGGCAGTGTCCACACTTAAAGGTTTATTGCAACCAGGTGTGTGCATTCATTGACTTGCTCTCTCTGGCTGATCTCTTCTTGCCGTGGTAGAGGTGAGTTGTAGCAATAGAGAATTTAAGGTCAGCACAGCCTAGAATGTTTACTCTCTGGTTCTTCATGGAAGAGTCTGCTGCCCCTGGTGTGGAGGCACATTGAAAACTGAGAAAGTAAGAGATGAGAGCATAAGCTTTAGAGGCAGGCAGGATGGAGTCCCTGCCTTGGTTCCTCAAAGGTAAGTCAACTGCAGATTGTTCTACTTCAGAAGATGTTGGTAAAGGTGAAATGAGATAAGGAACATAAAGTATGTATATATATTATATATGATGTGTATAACTATATAACATGATACTTTATATAAATAAATATGTATAGGTGGAATGCAATAATTTATAGTATTATATATCTACATCTATTAGTATATACTATGTATAATATATGGACTTTCCTGGTGGCTCAGATGGTAAAGCATCTGTCTACAATGTGGGAGACCCAGGTTCGATCCCTGGGTTGGGAAGATCCTTGGAGAAGGAAATGGCGGCCCACTCCAGTACTATTGCCTGGAAAATCCCATGGATGGAGTAGCGTGGTATGGGGTCGCAAAGAGTCGGACATGACTGAGCGACTCCACTTCATGTATAATATATATAAATGATACGTAGCTATATTATGTCTAATAGCTGTATTATATATAATATATATAATTGTGTGTGTGTATATATATATATATATGCACACACGTGTGTGTGTGTGCGCCTCATAGATACTCAGCTAGTACTTGTTATCGGTGTTACCAGTTTTTCAGTTTCTTTTTCTTATCCCAGGTCACCTGTTAACAGAACTGTAGCAGAAAATACTCTTTTCCAAGCCCGACAAGAGTTAGAACTGTATTTCTCACTCCTGCCCTCCTCCTTCCTTTATTCACCAGCTTCTTTCTTTGGCTCAGGAAGGCAGCGAAATGCATTTTACCTTGAGGTGAATAGGTAGATAGAAGTGGTCTGGCTCTTGAATGAAAGGAAAGCACGCCAGGCATCCTGGTGCTGGTGGAACTTCAGAGAGCGCGCTGGGCACAGGAGACAGGGAGCACTGACCTCCAGGGGAGGGGTTCGCACCTGGTGTTGACTTTCTCGTCTCCCTTGAGGATGCGAGGGGGCCCCTGGGGGTCACGGGACCGCCTCCACCCACCAGCCGTGCTTTTTCTCAGTTAGCAGGCTTCTGGTTAAGCTGATGTGGCTCCTTCTAAACTGCATCTCCTCGGGCCAAAAAAGAAACACAAAGCCACTCCACGTGAAGATGAAGGTTCTTTGGCAGTGTCTTCCTCTGTCTCTTAGCGAGCACCGCAAACAGAGAACTCCCTTCTTTCCTGCTGAAGTTACACATATTTTCTCCCCCACCCCCCCTTTTTTTTTACTTTCAAAGCTGGCAGCCTCATAAGAACAGCATTCAAGTTGGCTGCTCCAGGGATGCGGGGCGTCATGAATGGGGCATTTCTTGTCTTCCTGGCCTCCTTTCCCTTTGTGCTGTCTCTGCCGCGTGTATTATTAGCCACCTTGTGAAGTCGGAACTTTGCCAACCACTTGCTTCTGGGGCCTGAGGGTCACTGTCTGAATTTTGCTGCTTTTCCATGAAAAAGAGTTCATTTTACTACTGTTTGTAGGAAAAAAAGAATGAATCAGATTGTATCAAGCTCATTTAGGTTATTAGGACATGTGGTAACTTACCTAAGTAAACTGGGAGTAAAGCTGATGTTATGCAATGTGCTCATTGCAGTTGGGTTTTAATACGAATTTTGTCTGGACTGGGAATGATATGGCCATATGAGCTTTTACTTTTCTTACTGTTTTAAATAATTATCTTCTATCTTTCTGTCTTTCTCTTCCTTTAAACATATTTTCATGTAATCTACCATTCCTGATTAGTTGGCGGTAAAGAGGGTAGAGGGATGTAATTTCAAGCCTTTTGATACTTGGCTTTTTTTTGGGGGGGGAGGAATGGATAACAGCATTCATTCTTGTTATTGGCTTATGATGATCGTCTGGAATTATTTTATAGATTGCGTTTGGCTGCCAGCATGGTACTTGAGTGTGATTAATTTGTACCGCTTGCCATTGGATAAATAATATTCATTCCTTGGATCCTTGTTCAGAAGGGATTAGCCAAATGAACTGGAAACCATGCCTTTGCAGGAGAACTTTCGCTGTTTGTGATAATCAATGAACAATCTAGTGGTTGGTTTAATTCATTTCTCATAGAACTAGCTGACTCATTGGCACTTAATGCTTTTTAACTTCTTTTGTAGTTTAATCTTTAGTTTCTCACACATCCACCAATACTATAGTGGATATAGTTCAGAATTTAACATTTCCCTAGAGACTTTGCGAATTCAAAATGAATACCTTGTGAAAGAGGTTTCAAGAAAGTTGTTTTTTTAATGGGTCTGTTTTTTTCTGTTTTTCTTCTCATAGACCAAACATGAAATAAAGTAAAATAAGCTTAGTTTTTTGGAAAGGGAGGTTTAAAGCAAATATAATGTGAAACAAAACATGTACTCTCAAAGTCTATAACGTGGCTTTGGGTTTTGATAGTGCATCATTTATAGGCTAAATAATTTATAATTAAGCTTTTGCCCTGTGGGAGGGTTGCAGTGTGTTCCACCAGGAGGCAAGGGTTTCTTTTCAAATCTCCAGTTCACTTGATTGATGTGTAAGGTAAGTGACTGAAAAATAGAAGGGTCAGTTTGGGAAAGCTTTCTCCCTTCTGGCTGTCCTTTGCCTTTGAATCATTTCCTACAGGGTTTTGTTCATCTGGACAATGCATTGCCTTGTCCAATGTGGGGGAGCTGACTTGTTGCTCATAAAATGCATGTCTTTTGGCTACCAGGGAGTGAAACAGAAAAGGTACAAGGTACTAACTTCCCCACCTCCCCCCGCCCGTGAGTTTGTGTGTGCCTGTGTGTCTCCATGGACTAGACTCTGCTTCCCCCCTGAATTTTAGCCTAAATTTCAATAAAAGTTGAATGTAGGTTTGTAAGATTTTACAAGTAAAAATAGAGCACAGCTAGGTACATTTGATTTTCAGATAAACAGTGAAGTTTTTAAAAATTATATTGTAGTTATTATATTTGATCATATTGAGTATACCCCTGTCTTTTATCCGGTAGCCCTCAGTGAGTGCTGGTGAGTTAAGTTTCTCTATATTAAGGGCCCCCAAGTTGGATCAGGTATTCAGAGAGAATTGTGAGTGGAATGTAAGAATGGGAAAAGAGAATGCCATTTATTAAGCATTTAAAAAATATCAACTCCTTCACAGTTAGTCCTTAGCTTGAGAGGTAGATACAGTTAATCTTCAGTATCTATGGGGAATGAATGGGTTCCAGGAACCCTTTGGATACCAAGGTCTGTGAATGCTCAAGTCCTTTATATAAAATGATTTAGTGTTGGCATATATACACACCCTCCCATATACTTTAAATCACCTCTGTCATTGTTGTTGTTTAGTCACTAAGTCGTGTCCAACTTTTTGTGACCCTATGGACTGTAGTCTGCCAGGCTGCCCTGTCCATGGGATTTTTTGGGGCAAGAATGCTGGAGTGGGTTGGCATTTCTTTCTTCAGAGGATCTTCCTAACCCAAGGATAGAACCCAAATCTCCTGCACTGCAGGCAGATTCTTTACAACTGAGCCACCAGGATTACTTAAAATACTGAACGCAATGTCAATACTTTGTAAGTAGTTATAAATACAGTGGAATTGTTATGAAAATAGTTGCTGGGTGCACAGCAAATTGAAGAAGTTTTGTGTTTTGGAACTTTCTTGAATTTTTACATTTTCACATATTTTTGATCTTCAGTTGCTTGAATCCACAGGTACAGAACCCGAGGATATGGAGGGGTGAGTGTATTATAAACCCTTTATACCTTTGCTGATAAAAAATTTATAATAAATAATATTTATTGCATGCCTTCCATCGGCTGGGCACTGTTCTGAGAAGTTAGATGTACTCCTCATTCAGTTCTGACAGTACTTCTATGAGGGTTAAGTACTGGAAGAATTCACATTTTATAAGGGGTAGGGGATTGAGCTGTAGTCCTGTAGCTCGTAAGGGATTGTTTGAGGTTTGCAGGAGAAGGATGAGAGAGGAGCACCTTGGTCCAGGTCACATGATTTGTAATTAGTGGAGCCAGGATTCCCAGAAAGGTCCCTTCACTCCAGCAGTTTTCCCTTTGGCTGCACGCTGGACGCCCCTGGAGAGCTTTAAAAGCCAGAGATAACTGGAACCCACCCCCAGAGAGTTGGATGTGCTTGGTCTGAGCTTGGCCGGGCCCTCAGAATTTTAAAACCTTCCCCAGGCGATTCCAGTGTGCAGCCAGGGTTGAGAGCAGAGGCTTTAGCCCATTTTTTTGGAGTGAGATGAATTACTCTCCTTAGGAAGTCTAGTCGCCGTATGTGGCCATTCCTTTAGTTCCTCCTCCCCCACAGTAACTCACCATTCCAAATCTGGCAGCTAATTTTTCATGGTTTTTGTTTCTTCAAAATTATTTTCAGGAAGTCCCGGTGGATATATGTTGGGGTATAAACAAGCCATAAAGAAAGACTTCTTAGGGGTATTCTGTTGATGGATTTTTTCCTGAGCGATCTTTTCTTTTTCATTCATCCATTAGACTTCCTGGAGGAGGGAATATCCCTTTGTTCCTCATTTGGCTCCAGCTGGGTACCAGGCTGGGTATTTGAGGAAGTCCACAGATTAATAAAACTAAACTGCTGCCCTCCAGGAGTTTTCAGTTTTGGAAGGGAAGTATGTAAAAGTAATTCTCGGTTTAATTTTCTAAAAGTCATATTGCAGGATTTCAAGGTATTGAAGAATTCAGAGGTGATGGAAGCAGGGGGCAGTGGAGTGGTGGGTGAGCTCTGCAATATACCCGCCTTGGTTTGAACTCCTGCCCCATCACTTACCCACTGCCCCTCAGCCTCCCTGCCCTCCTTGGCACAGCAGATGTTCCAGTCCTTTGCTGGGGGCAGGCAAGAGTCAGTTCCTATCTGCGGACTGAACACAGCTGACCTAGCCCGGGATGGAAGCTCAATCAGTACGAGCTGTCATTTTGTATCACTTTATTTTTTATTTTATTTTTTTCTGTGCATCACTTTAAGCTTTCCAGCTGGCCTTTGCAAAACTGATGGGCCTAAAATACTCATCTTAGGTCACTAACCCTGGTGCTACAGTCTGTGGGGTCACAAAGAGTCAGATACAACTTAGCGATTGAACAATAACCCCAACAAAGCATGCATCCTAGCTCACTAAACTTCCTCTATTAGTCCTTGAATTCACAGGGTCAAGAATTTGCCTTCATTCTGGGTCCACGAGGGGTCAGGAAGATGTGTGAATGAGGGACTGGACATCGTTCTAGTAACTTGTGACCCAGTAGGAACTGGAGTAGGATGTGATAGGGCCTCAAGATCCTGGCTTGGCTAAAAAAAAAAAGAATAAGCCAGAAGGCAGAAGGAATAGAAAGAAGGGATGGATTTGGTACAGGGACTCAGATACCTACTGTGTATGGTGGGTGGGGAGGAAGGGGAACTTCCCAGGTGGCACTAGGAGGAAGTAACCCACTGCCAACGCAGGTGACATAAGAGACGCGGGTTCAGTCCGTGAGTCAGGAAGATCCCCTGGAGGAGGGTATGGCAACCCACTCCAGTATTCTTGACTGGAGAATCCCATGGACAGAGAAGCCTGGAGGGCTGCGGTCCATAGGGTCACAGAGTCAGACACGACTAAAGCGACTTAGCACGCATGGGGAAAAAGGGACTGAGCTTTCAATCTGAAGGGAGATATTCACAGATGGACAGCCCAGGATGAGAGGCTGATTGTTAAAGAGGAAAGGATGGTGAATGAGGTTCCAGGTAAAGTTACACTGCGGCCTTCATCACAGGCAAAGCATTGCCATGTTACATATTTTCTGCGTGCCCTGACTGCTTATTTGGGGATAATGTAGAATCTTTCTTTAACTTTCACTGGTGTAAGAACTTGAATGAAGAAAGGTTCATACCACTACTAGCATCCCATCTGTCTTTTATATTGAACTTGTACTTTCTTGCCCTGGTGTGTGTAGATCTGAGTATAAAATTTTGCATAGGGACTCGATAAATCTTCTGTTGCTCTTTGACTAAGGGGCCAGTTTCCTTGCTACCGGACAGATCTGCAAGCAAAAAGTACTTAGGATATTCCGAGTACGTTTATTTCTAGATGGGAGCAGGAGTGGTAAGGCATTTACTAATGCCATGCTCCATTTATAATTTAGTAACAGAAGGCAGACGACTTGCAAAGACTGTTCCCACTTGGGATTTTTAAGGTCACTGGAAAGCTTCCGTTTTTATTGCAGGCTCTGTACTTTGTGAACGATATGTTGAGACTTTTCGGGGATTGTTATGACTTAAACATTTTATCTTTGCCAGTGTAGCCAGGACCAGGGGTTGGCAGATTTGTTCTACAAAGTGCCAGATAGTAAATATTTTAGGCTTTGTGGGCTATAGAGACCCTGTTGTAGTGACTCAACTCTGCTATTGATACATGAAAACAGCCAGAGACCATATATAAACAAATGAGCTTTGCCATGTTCCAATAAAACTTTGTTTACAAATACATGTGGTAGGCTGGATTTGGGCCTCAGGCCAAAGTTTTCTGACTCCTGGCATAGTATATGGGCATTATAGTCTTATTTTTTTTAAAAATATAAATTTATTTATTTTAATTGGAGGCTAATTACTTTACAATATTGTATTGATTTTGCCATACATTGACGTGAATCTGCCACGGGTGTACATGTGTTCCCCATCTGAACCCCCTTCCCACATCCCTCCCCATCCCATCCCTCTGGGTCATCCCAGTGCACCAGCCCTGAGCACCCTGTATCATGCATCAAAACTGGATTGGCGATTCGTTTCACATATGATAATATACATGTTTCAATGCCATTCTCCCAAACCATCCCACCCTTGCCCTCTCCCACAGAGTCCAAAAGACTATTCCATACATCTGTGTCTCTTTTGCTGTCTTGTATACAGAGTTATTGTTACCATCTTTCTAAATTCTATATACATGCGTTAGTATACTGTATTGGTGTTTTTCTTTCTGGCTTACTTCACTCTGTATAATAGGCTCCAGTTTCATCCACCTCATTAGAACTGATTCAAATGTATTCTTTTTAATGGCTGAGTAATATTCTATTGTGTATATGTACCACAGCTTTCTTATTCATTTGTCTGCTGATGGACATCTAGGTTGCTTCCATGTCCTGGCTATTATAAACAGTGCTGCAATGAACATTGGGGTGCACGTGTCTCTTTCAATTCAGGTTTCCTTGGTGTGTATGCCCAGCAATGGGATTGCTGGGTCTTATGGAACTTCTATTTCCAGTTTTTTAAGGACTCTCCACACTGTTCTCCATAGTGGCTGTACTAGTTTGCATTCCCACCAACAGTGTAAGAGGGTTCCCTTTTCTCCACACCCTCTCCAGCATTTATTGCTTGTAGACTTTTGGACCACAGCCATTCTGACTGGCATGAAATGGTACTGCATTGTGGTTTTGATTTGCATTTCTCCAGTAATGAGTGATGTTGAATATCTTTTCATGTGTTTGTTAGCCATCTGTATGTCTTCTTTGGAGAAATGTCTGTTTAGTTCTTTGGCCCGTTTTTTGATTGGGTCGTTTGTTTTTCTGGAATTGAGCTGCAGGAGTTGCTTGTATATTTTTGAGATTAATTTTTTGTCAGTTGCTTTGTTTGCTAGTATTTTCTCCCATTCTGAAGGCTGTCTTTTCACCTTGCTTATAGTTTCCTTTGTTGTGCAAAAGCTTTTAATTTTAATTAGGTCTCATTTGTTTATTTTTGCTTTTATTTCCAATATTATGGGAGGTGGGTCATAGTCTTCTTTATATGGGCAGTGGGCCCAGAAGCTCTTGGTTTGATTGGTCAGTTCTTAGCTGTGTGACTTACCCTTTCTTGAGTCTCCATTTCATCAGCTGTAAAATGGGATCCATAGAAGAAATAGCCCCATGGAGGTTATTTTGATGTTAAATGAGATCACACAGGACTTCCCAGGTGAGTCTAGTGGTAAACAACCTGCCTACCAGTGCAGTAGACATAAGAAAAGTGAAAGTGAAAATCTCTCAGTCGTGTCTGACTCTTTGTGACCACATGGACTATACAGTCAATGGAATTCTCCAGACCAGAATACTGGAATGGGTAGCCTTTCACTTCTCCAGGGGATCTTCCCAACTCAGGGATTGAACCCAGATCTCCTGCATTGCGGGCAGATTCTTTACCAGCTGAGCCACAAGGGAAGCCCAAGAATACTGGAGTGGGTAGCCTATCCCTTCTCCAGTGGATCTTCCCGACCTAGGAATCGAACCGGGGTCTACTTGCATTGCAGGCAGAAACATGGGTTCAATCCCTGGATCAGGAAGATCTCCTGATGGGAGGGTATGGCAACCCACTCCAGTGAGATCACACAAGTAGTTCTACAAAGTGCCTAAAAATAGTAAGGGCATAGAAAATGTTAAAGAGAAGAAACCTAGCAGTGCATTTCAGTCTTCTTTATACAGTAATCTTGAGGTTTAAAGTTTTTTTTTTTTCTTTTAATTTTATTTTACTTTTGCTTGCACCACACAGCAGGTGGGAATCTTAGTTCCCCAACCAGGGATTGAACCTGTGCCCTCTGTTTAGAAGCACAGAATCTTGACCACTGGGACCTCAGGGAAGTCCCAGTAATCCTGAGATTTGATTATAATCATTTTAAGGTTAAGAAGGAGAGACCAGCAAACCACAGTTTTTGAAGGACCACTGCAATCACAATTCCACAATAAATGGATGTAAACTTTTTATATGTTAGCTTTTAACAGATAAGAAAAAGTAGATGAGATCTTGGGAAGCCCTACATGGCCAGTATTGTTTATCCTTTGGATGGTTTGTCTTCTTGGAAATTTTGTGCTGTTCCCTTTCTGGAAATGAGTTAGACGTTTACCTATTTTGGGGGGATGTATAGTTGGGCTCCCCCCCACCATACCCACCCGCGATAGCTGAAGTGTAAGGAATGATTTTGCAAAGTGAAATGTAACAAGCACTTACTGAGTATCTGCCGTATGTTCACACTGTGAAAGGTGTGGTGACCACAGAGGGCATTTCTGTAATCAAGGACCTGGTGGTGGAGTTGAAAGAAAAATACATCCATGTGTGAAGGAGCCAGGCACAGTGCTCAGGCAGTATGTAAATAACTGAAATAAGTAAATAAATAAATAAGTGAAGGCTTGTGTGATACACGGGGCACTGTATAAAGGTACCGAGGAAATTCAGCCTGAAGACAAACGTCCTATCAGATGGTCTTAACCAGTGAAAGCTTCAGGAAGTAAAATCTGGATTGGGGCCCTTGCGAGGGTAATTCATCTCAGCGGGGAAAATCTCTTTGCTGGGAAATACTTCTCCCTCCTTCCCCATAGGCGTCAGGTTTGATTTTAGGTGGATAAAGTATCTCTTTATTTAAAAAACTGCTCCAAATCACCAAGGCAGTGATGTAAAAAGGTGGGACTTGGTGGTGATAGCCCAGGGTAACAGTCATGGCTTTAGGCATTGGGTTTGCTTCACATTTCAGAGAACTTAAAAGTCAGGGTGATTTATTTATTCATGAAAACATGCCACGCACAGCCGCTGCTCATGCCTGGAATTCTTGTTGTGGGTGGTCAGGCTGCTCTGGTGAGAAGGGTGGTGGGCAGAGGGAGGTGAGGAGCACTTTCTCCATTAGAATTGCAGTTCCACCGGGCAGGCAAGCATTTGGGGCTTTTGGATTCATTGCCATATACCCAGCATACTGGAACCAAGTGTGCTGCAAAGTCGGAGCTCAATAAATTACTTTCTGAATAAATGAGCAAAGGAAATATTTGATGTGTACCTGTTGCCTTAAATTTGATATTGGGCATTCAAGCAGAGTAGTCTAATGACAGAATGGATGTGAAACAAATTAGAATAATCCATATGTGGGGCTGTGATAAGTCTTCAGGGGGGCAGAAATGAGAGAACCAGCTATCCATTTAGAGTTCAGGAAGGTTTCAGATGTGCTTTGTAGGAACTTGGTCTTCAAGGATGCGTGAAATTATGGCAGGTATGTCAAGGCACGGAGCACAGGGAAGGGCATACCTTGCAACAGGAAGAGCTGGGCAGAGGCATGGTGAGATTAAAGAACAAGGCAGATTCAGGGGACACTTAAGCCTCTTGTGATTGAAGCGAAAGGTTCAAGAGAAGGGTTATTGATACACATACCCAGAGCACCTTGGCAGATGATTTTCGGATGTTCTTTGCTGCCACTGCTGCTAAGTCGCTTCAGTCGTGTGCGACTCTGTGCGACCCCATAGATGGCAGCTCACCAGGCTCCTCTGTCCACAGGATTCTCTAGGCAAGAATACTGGAGTGGATTGCCATTTCCTTCTCCATCCTTTAATGGAAGGACCACAGTTTCTTAGAGTTCCTTCCTGCGCTCAAAGATTAAAGACCACTTTGGTGTTCCCAACCTTACTGGGGAAAGAGGAGAGAGTACTCTAGTCCTCATCCTTGTAGCCGACAAATCTCCTCACCCAACCTGGCTTCAGTGGTGTCACATGGAGTGTCACATGTCACATATGGGCACTGTATCTTTTTTTTAAAATGTACCCAGTGTATTTTCTGCAACTTGTAGGAATTGACATTTCTGGCTTGAATTAACAGCTACCATTCACTGAGGGAGTGTGATTCAATTGCCAGACCCTGTTCTAAGGGCTTCACCTCTAGTTCTTGGTATGGAATGCTTATAATAGCCCGGTGAGATAAGTATCCCAGTGAGACAGGGATTTTAATCCCTACCTTATTGTTTTCAGGCAGGGACTTTATCTCTTTTGTTCCTTGCTGTCTCCCACACCTTGAAAGGTTCTTGGCACATAGCAGGTGCTGGAGTTTGAAAAGATTACTTGAGGGCAGACATCATTCGACCACCTCATGCTGGTTCTTTGTGGGAATTAGAAGCCAAGACTGGATGATTTCAAAGTCTGGAGTCTTCACTCTGCGTGATATCACCTCCCCGATGCCTAGAGGAGGAAACCACAGTGTTTTTCAGACTTGAGGTCTCTGTGTTTTCTTTTTTTAAAAATGTTTATTTAATTTATTTATTTGGCTGCACCGGGTTTTAGTTGCCACATGTGGGATCTAGTTCCCTGACTAGGATTGAACCTGGGCCCCTTGGATTGGGAGCATGCAATCTTAGCTACTGGATCACCAAGGAAGTCTCAAGGTAATTTTTTTTTTTTTTTATAATATTCTGGCTGTGGGATGCCCACAGAGATACTTTTGGTCACTCTCTAATCTGTTCTGGATAAAAAGTTATAATAAGTCAGGTGCTGTTTAGAAATGGCTTTGTGTTTTACACTTGTGCAACAATGTGCCTGTTCACTTCTCCCGATTTCACACCTGCTAAGGGTGCTTGCTTTGCCCAAGATTGGGATCCCCTACTATAACCTAACTTTGACAGACTGGAAAATTTGTGACTTGGAGCCTGAACCCTCTCCTGGAGAATGGGTAAGGCCTGAGTTTGGAGAAGCCCCAGAGTTGGAAATTTAGGGGCTCAGCCACCGAAACTCATGTGAACAATGGACAAAAACAGTCCAAGGATTTACTGAACAAGGAAAGGCCATTCCATTCACAGATACTTCCTTAGTCCTTATCCTCTGTACTGTGAGAAATGAGAGTGTTCTTTGCCCCAGGGAGCTTCTAGTCTGCTGGAGGAGGTCAAACGTCTGGAAGTGGGGCAGAATGTGGTAAGAGCTTTAATCGAAGCTACACGAACTGGGAGGAGAGAAGAGATAGATGGCTGTTGGGTGCCTCACAGGCTTTTCTGCAATCCTGGATCTGGAAGAACATGATAGCACGGTGATCTTGAAGGAAACCTAAAGGAAACTTCTACTGATAAGAGTTGAACATAGCCCTGGTCCAGTAGGCTTGCAATCCAATTTATGGAAACAAAGCAGAACATAGACAAAGGGAAAGAGGGGATGAAAGGGAGATGTCTGAAATAATTAGTAACTCCAACAAATGTGCCCATCACCTCCTCCTGTCCTCATCTCCCAAGGTTACCAAAAGGCAATTTCATAAAGATACGTAAAGATAGTTTCCTGCAACCCTCCATCATTTTAATTACCCTTGGGGCTCCCGTCTCTGGACAATGAAGATACCTGTAGGAAGAGAGAGTTTCCGGGGGCGAGGGGGTGGGTGGGCAGGGTTGTGTGAATCTGTGGTTTAAGGACTGGTCACCAGGGTTTTTTTTGACAATAGAGCAGTTTGTTTAAAATGTTTAAAACATGCGCTTGCACGCCCACACACACCCGCTCCGAACTCTGGTTTCTTACTGTGATGAGAAGGAAGGTTTCAGAGGTCAGACGTTGGCTCTTTCTACTTCTCATTTGAGATTTTCGTGAGCCAGAAAGCTTCTTCATCAAACAGCATTTTCGACATTACTGGGCTGTGTGTTTTTTGGGGGCTGTTGTGCCTTCACAGAGGTTTTGAAATGTAACCACATTTCAGGATGAAAATGTGAAGTGAAAATGCTAACGCAGTAAACACCGATAGTAGAAGTGCTGTTACCGGCCTTTCTGCTTGAAGGGTTTTGTGTTTTTGGTGTGTTCATGTATTTTTTGAAAAAAAAAAAAAACCAAACCAAACCAAACCAAAACAAAACATCAAGCCTGCTTAGTCACTGCTCCCTCCCACCTGCCCAATTGAAGGAAGTTTCAAACCTTTCACCTTCACTCAGAATTCACGTGAATTATTGGCACCTGCTTGGGGGTTCAGTGAAAACACTTCATCAGCATTTTCTTCAAAAATTCTCATTTATTTTCTGGCAGTTTTGACTTGATATTTCCAGTTGGTGGTCTTTTCATTGTATTTCCTGGTTATTAACAGAATATAAGCTTACCCTTAGAGTGAAAGAAAGAATCAGGACATAAAATATCTGGGCATGTCTAGCCCAACATGCATTAAAAAAGAAAAAATATATATATATCTATATATATATTATCTTCCACTGTTTGGAATGAGGTGATGCATCAAAATCTGATGAGTTATTTATTTATCCCTGCAAATATTTTTTAAGCCCCATGTTCCAGATAGTAAGATATAGGAGAGTGAGCTAAACATTCAAAACCACTGCCCTAAAGGGACCTGTCTTCTTCTTCTTGGTGTGTGTGTATAGAAGATAGATGATTCATAAATTAGCAAGACCTTTTCTGGCTACAGCAAGGTCCATGAAAGGAACAAACTGTCCGTCTCAAAGGAAGGAGGCTAAGACAGGGGAGCTGGATGTTCAGGTCATGGTCAGTGTTCAAAGAATGCTTTATGGAAAATGGGTAGGGGCAGAGAGTGGGCAGGTGTCTTAGGCTCGTTTTGATATGGTTTAATGAAGAGTGCTGTAAACGTTGTGTACCCTTCAAAGTTCATGTTGAAACATAATCCCCAGTGGGGTGGTATTTAGAGGTGGGGTCCTTTGCAAGGTGGTTAGGTCATGAGGGTGGAGCTCGTGTGAGTGGCAATAGAGTCCTTATAAAAGAGACCCCAGAGAGACCCCTGGCCTCTTGTGTGAGGACACAGCAAGAACACAGCAGTCTAAGAACTACACAATGGATTCTCACGAGACACCGAACTCTGCCAGAACTTTGATCTTGTATTTCTCAGCCTCCAAGAAGCACGAGAGATATGTGTCCATTGTTACAAGCCACTCAGTTTATGGCATTTGTGCTATAGCAACCCAAGTGAACAAGACAAAGAGTGATGGCTTGACATGAGACAAGGCTAACTTCAAATCTCAAATAAATTTACTTCTTGGCTGTCCTCTTAGGGAGGAGTAATCTCTACCATGCATAGTTGTTAAGAGGAGTAAAGAGGAGCACAGGGCCCCAGGGCAGTCAGTGCTCAGTCAACAGTAAGTGCTCTCAAAAGTGTGAGGTGTCCTATGCGTAGCTAGATCCTCAGTGAATGCAAGTTTGGAAGAAGGGGAACGGCTGATCATAAATGAAAATTAAAATCACCTAGTTTAATTAGGCTGGTAGCTGAGAGAAGTCCTGGAGGCTGTGTCAAAATAAGAGTTAAACAAAGAGTGTACGGCAGGCCTTGATAATTGCTGAGTTCTCTCCCCCTACCTGCTTCCCTGCCTTATGTATTTAAACTGAATTTGCATTTAATTTATTAAGGGAGCAAATAAATCTCTAATGCAAGTCATTCTTTTTGTGATTTGTGATTATTCAGCAAATCTTTTTTTTTTTTAAACATTATGCTTTGAATACTGTTAGGATTTATGTCTCTCTCTCTTGCATTAAAACAAAATGCTTTTGGGACCCAGAACTCAAATTCTTTTTACGTTTTTTTTTTTTTTTTTTTTAAAACTTCCTTTAAAATCTCTTCTTGATATAATGAGATATCTGGAATTGTTTCAAAGGAGGACAATTGAAAGACTAAAAACTGACTCATCCAAAGATACTTACCCAGCTGGTTATGGAGGAAGAGAATAGATTTTGGCCCTTTCAGTTTTCGGTGGAGAACTGATATTTGGTTTTAACTAATGTGTAAAATTAGGCAGAGCACACTCAACAGTATGCATGCAGGCTTCATCGGAGCAGTCAGATATTAAAGTGTGTGTGTATAACAGAAAATAAATACAGAGCCCCTTTTCTGACTTGTAAGAGTCGATTTCTTTTCAGCATCTTTTTACCTGAAAATTATAAAGCGCTTGAGGGCAGGCATTGGTGTTTAGATGTGTGTGTATGCGTGTGTCCATGTGTATACCTGTGCATGCTCATGGCCACATGCCTTTCTCTAATGCACACTTGTATATCTCGAGGTCAATGGGAGACTTGTTTATTTCATACAGGTGTTTTCCTTAGAATATTCTGGAGAAAAGTTTGAAGAGAGCCATCTGCATTGATCATAAAGTTAGGAAATTTGACCTATAAAATGATGCTGAGATAGGAATTTAAATTCCCTTTGTCAGTTTCTTGCAAGGATTTTTTGAGGCCAATGTTTCCTACTCTTGCTTGAATATAAGCATATCTTGGGGAGCAAAATTTGGATTGCCTGATTTCTTCCCCAGAGATTGCCATTGACTTAGCCTGGCTATGATAAAGCAGATTCTTAGCACAGGAAGTTAAGACGGGAAGAAGATAAAAGTTCACTTGGAAGAAGAGTATTGCAGGAATAGGGAACAGAGTTGGCAAAGTCTTGCAGGTTCAAAAGAGCATTGGAGAAAGGGGTGTTGTGACTGAAGGGTGTTGGGTGGTCAAGTGGGGACGATGAACCCCAGGAGGTAATTGACAGACACGTGGTCTAGGGCCTTGTGTATAAAGCTCAAGAGTTCTTCATGGTGGGCCTAGTGCCTCATTCAATGTGTATGTTTTTTTGTCCTTACCAATGATACAAAAGTAACATTTGTCCTTTAAAAATGGAAACATTGTAGAATAAATTGATCCCCAAAGCAAAATGTTCCCATAATTCTATCCTGTCCAACTTGAGTGAAATTGCTATTGTAAAGTGTTTGGTGAATCAGATACTATTCTTGTTCAGTCACTAAGTCATGTCCAACTCTTTGTTACCCCACGGACTGCAGCTCACCAGGCTTCCCTGTCCTTCACTTTCACGGCGTTTGCTCAAATTCGTGTCCATTGAGTCTGTGACACTGTCTAACCATCTCATCCTCTGTCTTCCCTGTCTCCTCCTGCCCTCAATCTTTCCCAGCATCAGGGTCTTTTCCAGTGAGAGCCCTATGAATCAGACAAGTGATTTAGAATTACAAGTCTGGTGGTGGAATGCAGCGGGAAAAGGGTCCAGCTTAGAGATAAGGTGTGGTGTCATTTCAGTGTTCCAGGCAGGAGATGAATTAGGCTCTAAACTAAGGCCTAGGAGGATGCAGAAGAGGGGAGGCAGCCGAGAGATATTTAGACAGTGGAATGGATAGGACATGGGGGAGTGAGAAAGGCCGAAGGAGCCAGAGGGACCTCTGAGGCTTCTGGCTGGATTAACTGACTGGACAGGGGCATTGTATCCTTAAGGACACTTAGGATTCTAGTGGCAGATCATATGGTTGGAGACATGTCAAATTTGAAGGGCCCAGGGGTGTGTGTGGATGAGGATATCTGTTAGCCTTCTGGAATTTTGAAAGTGGAATTTAGGAGTGAGTTGGAATTTTAAGAATATAGATTTGGAAGCCACAGAGACATGAACTGCGCCTTCCCACCCCCCCCCCCCCCCCTGCCCCTGCCGCCCACCGCCCCAAAAAAGAGAAATACAGAGTCAGGGAGGCAAGAAAAATAATAGTAAAATGGGTCATAACTGGTAAAGTGCTTTTGTTTGTAAGGCTTAATGAGATAAGGGCCAACACTCAGACTTCAGGGAGAGGGATGGGAAAAGTATCTCCAGAGGTCACAAAGAGGTTATAGGATCTGTTCTCATGAATCCATGAAATTCAACTTCTCATGCTGAAAAAGTAGAACATTCCTACAGGAGCCATCATATCAACTTTCTGTTATTGTTTTGTTTTTCTAACTTGAAAGAGGTTCAAATGCAGAGTATTTATAAATTCAGAGAAATGTTCAGTTTAGATTCCAAGTGTGGTCATTCCCATAACTATGTGGTGAAAGAAATCATGTTTTTGATGATGATACGGTTTTAAATATTGTACTAAAAAACTGTGACTGTTATGAGTTTTGGATTTGCTGGTGTGTGTGTGTGTTTGAATTGAGTTATAGAAGTTACATCTGAAATCATTTTTCTGGGGGACATTTTCATTTTAACATAATTTTTTTCCTCTAAAAATTCTAGATTAAGAAGAAATGATAAGCCTAAAGTTACAAAGTTTAAACTTAAAAAAAAGGCAAATTTAGTTTTAAAATTTACAATAGCTGTATTGTCGGTAGATTTGCGGCGGATTCTGTAGAGTGTGGTTTTGGAAAATACATTGACTTTTCATGGCTTCAGATGCGGTTGACTTCCCAGCGCTGCCACTCATGGGCTCTTGGAAGTGACTCAGGACCTCTGAGCTCCAGGCTCTTGTTTGCAACTTAGGATGGCTATGCGTATTGCACGGGAGAGTTTCAGGGTTAAGTTACACTTTGGATGAAAATCCGAGCCCAGTTCTAACCTGTCCTGGGTTGGTATTCAAAACATGTCCATTCCCTTTCTATTCTTTACTTCCCATCCTCCCTCCCACAAAAGTCATGCTCTGTTTTTGTTAAGACCCTTTTGTAATGTTCTATTTTGCATGCTTTCTCTCAGTCGCTAAGTCACGTCCCACTCTTTGTGACCCCATGGACTGTAGCCCGCCAGAACTGCTCTGTCCATGGAATTCTCCAGGCAAAAATACTGGAGTGGGTAGCCGTTCCCTTCTCCAGGGGATCTTCCCAACCCAAGGATTGAACCCAGGTATCCCGAATTGCAGACAGATTCTTTACCACTGAATGCTCTATTTTAACATGATACTAAACATATTTCCAGAAACCATGCTTTCCAAAGCATCTGGTGTAGTTTTATCATTTCTAACTTAGCTATTTTCATTAAAAATTTTAAAACTTTTTAGCTTTATAAACTCGCCTTTTGTTGTTAATGTTTGGGTTAGGGGGACAGTTTCTAGTTCTACTTTTCTGATGGCAGCTGCCCTGCTTGCCCTGCAGTGATTTCCCTGTGTCCTAACGGCATGATGGGTGTCATGCTTTGGCCATTGGTGTAGTTATTTATCCTGCCTCTGCAGCCTTTGGCAAGGATAGAATTAGAGAGGTCCCTGACCCAGTCCCCGGTGTGAATTGGTGGCTGTGCTGAATGTCACAGCAGCCTAAAATGTAGACCCCATCAGGAATGCAACAAGTGCGAATTTTGTCCCGTGCTGCCCCGTTCCACAGTGCTGCCTGCCATCAGGACCGCTGTGACTCTGGACGTGTGTGTGAAGCCGGAACACTGTCACGTTCATATCTGTGTGATCTGATGCCATTTTGCTTTTCTGTCACCATCAGGGCTGCAGTTGTTTCTTTGCCTACAAATAACCAGCCCACCATCTAGAACTCTGAGAGATGCTATCGGACTTTATCAGACTTCTCTTTGAGAAGCAGATAGACTCTGCTCAGGTTCCAGAAATGTTGTCTTAAGATAGCTGGAAGGAAGTGTTTGAAATGGCACATATGCTTGTGATGCTGGTAACCAAGGAAACGTGTCCCTAATGCAAAGCTTCCTTTAAAAAAATGATAGTACCTTTGGAGGATTGTCTCAGAATCACCCACAGCAAGAGTCCAAAGGGGCTGTAAATTAAACTAGGTCACTTCTAGAAATTGTGTCAAGAATGAACAAAGTACATGAAGAACTGCCTCTTTAAAAATGATATGTTTAGAAGAGTAACCCAATACATTGGAAATATGGTATTCTGGCATCTGAACAATCTGAGTCCTACATCCATTATAATGCATGTTGGATAAATCTTACTCTGCTCATGTGTTATTATTTTTATTATTATCATCATTCTCAGTTTGTCTCCTATTCCCAATTAATCTTTAGATTCTGTCCACCTTTTTTGTAACATGATTAAAATTATATACTGATGGTTCAATGCAACAGCTACCTAGCAGGCATGAAGTGAAAGTGAAAATTGCTCAATCCTGTCCAACTCTTTGTGACCCCATGGACTGTAGCCTGCCAGGTTCCTCTGCCCATGAAATTCTCCAGGCAAGAATACTGGAGTGGATAGCTGTTCTGTTCTTCAAGGGGTCTTCCCGACCCAGGGATCGAACCCAGGTCTCCCGCATTGCAGGCAGATTCTTTACCTTCTGAGCCAGCAGGAAAGCATGCATATGGAGTTTGCTAATACATGCATGTTGTGCAGAATCAGAGAAAGTAGAGTTGTTTTAGAAGATACAAACTTTTCTTTCAACAAATGAGACATTGAATTGAGGAAGTGTTACTTAGAGGTAGAAAGCATGCCCTGAATCTGAATATACACATTTTGATGATGTTCTTGACACAAAGACCTGAGTGTTGGTGCAGTTCATATAGTGTGATCATCAATACCATTTTAACCTTTCTTTTTGTTACAAAAGATTTCTGAGCACTGGACAACAGGGGAAAAAAAATACTAAATTTACAAACAGCTGAAGGAGTAGGACAGTCTTGAATGGAAAGGTCTCAACCTCATATGTTACAGCAGCAAGGCAGTCTTTACAAATATGTAGACTGATCTGTCATGAAAGAACAGAGATTGTGCAGGTGTTTGATGAACCGCAGTGGGTATAAATACTTAAAGTTACTTCAAGGACTCTTGACAGCCACATGGGTAGCAACCCTGCCTTAGACTTTCTTGTAATAAGCTGTAAACTGAATTGGTGCTGCCTTTTCCTTAAGTGATATGTTTCATAATTAAAGAGGTTGAAGTGGAAAGAAGTGTACATAGAATGTTCACTTGAGAGCTGAATTTATACCTGATGCCTGGTTATTAATGAAATTATATACTTGGGAATACAATTTCAGTTTAGCTTAAAAGTTAAATTCCCACTGTGTATGAAAGATACTATGGAACCTTGATGGGATCTTAAAGATACTAGATTATGTTAGAGTCATGAAAGTGAGCACGGACCCTGAGACAAATCTGTATTGTTTGAAAGCTGTGGTTCTCAAACAGCCAAGGGCACCAAAATCACTTGGAGGGCTCCTGCTATGGGTTGCTGGGCCTTGCCCCCACATTTCTGATTCACTGGGTATAGGGGGAGCCTGAGAATTGGAGTTTCTAAGGAGTTCTCGGGAGTTGTTGCTGCCTCTGCTCCAGAAACTGCTCTGAGGACCATGGATTAAAGGAAACCCAACAGTTTACTTCATTTTACATGAACATTCCAATTAACTTGGTACATTCATTTTATACTCATCCTACTTGCTCAGCCAGTGACTTAAAGACTGTGGCCCCTTAGAGGGAACGTCCTACGCATGGTGCCTGGTCAGTGTTTCACAAGTGGCTTTAGTTTTGAGGAAGAACTGTAGTTTGTCCTGTTGCCAGTGGGAGTGGTACATACACTTTCTTCCATCATGGCTACCAATGTCTCACCCATCACCTTGTGTAAAGTTTTTGAAAATTGAACCATCATCTTCAGCAAAGCCTAAATCATAAAGAAGTGTCAAAGTTCACGTTGAAATTTAACCTTAAGAAAAGGGAACTCTTGTACACTGTTGGTGGACATGTAAGTTGGTACGACCATTATGGAAAACAGCCAGTATGGAGGTTTCTCAAAAAATTAAAAAAAAAAAAAAAAAGCTATCATGTGACTCAGCAATCTCACTTCTGGGTATATACTCAAGTGAAATGAAATCAGTTTCACAAACAGATAGCTACACTCCTGCAGCATTTTTCACAGTAGCCAAAATATAAAAACAAGCTAAGTGCACTGGAGAAGGAAATGGCAACCCACTCCAGTGTTCTTGCCTGGAGAGTCCCAGGGACGGGGGAGCCTGGTGGCTGCCGTCTATGGGGTTGCACGGAGTCAGACACGACTGAAGCGACTTAGCAGCAGCAGCAGCAAGTGTACATCAGTGGTTGGAAATTTAAAATGCAGTATGTGAATACAATGCAATACCATTCAGCCATAAAAAAGAAGGAATTCCTGTAATTCGCAACAATATGGACAAACCTTGCGAGTATCATGCTCAGTGACATAATCTAGATGGAGCAAGACACATACTGTGTGGTATGTATGTATGGAGTCTGAATAAGTCACACTCACAGAAGCAGTAAGTAGAACTGTGGTTGTCAGGAGCTGGGTGTGGGGGAAATGACATGTAGGTCAACGGGCATAAACTTTCAGTTATAAGATGAATAAGTTCTGGGAATTTAATGTACAACATGGTAAGCCTAGCTAATAATAGTGTGTTGCATACTTGAGACTTACCAAGAGAGTAGACTCAGTTGTTCCTACTACCACCACCAGAAAAAGGGTGAATATGTGAAAAAAAGGAAAAGAAAACAAGGAGGGAGGAAGGAAGAAAGTCAGCTTACCCTTCCGTGAGACAGACTTTGACCTTCTCTTTGAGGGTCAGGTATGGAGAGGTATAAAAAGTACATTTTTAGTTGCACGTGGGTGGTCTGATGAAGATGAGTCTAGTCGAGGGGGAGTAGACATTAGAGTTCAAAAGTCAAAGACTGTCTGTCCACTGAGGAGTTTTATTGGCTGTAAAGCCTTTTAATTTTGAATTATTTGCTGACTTTAACTGAAGATTTTTCATTTAAAAAAAAAAAAAAAAAACCAAACCCAAATTTCTGGCTTCTGTTGGATGAAAAGTTAGAAGTTGTGGAAACTCCAGATCCAGATTCTTACTCATCAGCCATTCGCTGTCACTGCATGGCTGCTCTTTCCTCCTCCACGTGTTCCCCATTTAGACTAGGCAGGACCTGTCCTGTCCGTCCTTGTCCGTCGCTCTCAGCGGTGACACCCTTGGGCCTGTCTCATCCATCTGCACTCATGCTGACTACTGATGCCCTCTGCGTCATTAGATGCAGATCCAGCATTATCTGTATCCTCTTTCATGGTAAATGCCAGTGGGGAGAAGGGAAGCATTTAGTCACTTCAAAGACCTTTACAAATTGAACAGTGAAAGTGGTCAGGTGTCTCTCTTTTATTTCTTTTTCTGTGTTTTCATCCTCCCTTTACTTGGGGAAAGGGAGAGGAGAAAAGAATTATACTTTCTAGAAACAGAAGCCAAGACCTGGGTGCTTAGGCACTCAGTTATATCTGACTCTTTGCAACCCCATGGACTGTAGCCTGCCAGGCTCCTCTGTCCATGGGATTTTCCAGGCAAGAATACTGGAGTGGGTCACCATTTGCTTCTTCAGAGGATCTTCCTGACCCAGGGATAGAACCTGTGTCTCCTGCATTGCAGGTGGATTCTTTACTTGCTGAACCATCAGGGAAGCCCAGAGAATTCTCTAATTTCTCTTTCTAAACTATAGACCTGGGATCCAGATGATGATATTCCTGATA
The DNA here is from genome assembly GCF_003369695.1 of Bos indicus x Bos taurus. Classification (NCBI taxonomy): domain Eukaryota; kingdom Metazoa; phylum Chordata; class Mammalia; order Artiodactyla; family Bovidae; genus Bos; species Bos indicus x Bos taurus. The sequence goes on from NC_040089.1 coordinate 46,551,881, forward strand.
AGAGAATATGTGCTCGTTGCTGGTTTAATTCTTGTTTGTACGGTATAGACATTTTTCTTTTCTGAATCCTGCTATTTGTTTGTCCCTCTGGTATTTCTTTTCCCATTTGCTCTCAGCACCTTGAATCTGCCCTGCTCAGGTTGGTTTTCATATCCTTAACTTCTGTGTATCTGGGAAGACGCGGAGCAGAAGGAAATCTTTCTCACAAAATCTTGGACTTGCATGACCCACACTGTGGTTATTTTCTTTGAGGGAGATATTCTAAGTGTCTCTGGGAGAAAAGCCTGGGTTTAAATCTGATCATTATCAGATTGAGAGCTAAATACTTTGGCAACTTTCAGGAGGAAATATCCCTGGGAATTTTCTGGATAAACATATCATTCTTACGTCTTGACAGTGTGCAGAAATTCAGGCCACCCACATTGTGTGGGGTCCAGAACTGTTCGGTGAAGTTTAAATGATGTGTTTTCAGAGTTTGGTTGAACTTGTAATTTAACCTGGGGGAGAGTAAATAATACTTGTGGGAAAATATTTGTGCTCAAAATCAATAAGGAGCAGGCAGTATGTTGCCCACACTGAGAGCTCTATCTACTTTGCAGCTGAAGTCAGTACCCCGTGGCATTTGTCAAGAGCGGGAAAAGGAGTGAAGGTGTTGTCTTGGTTGGGCATGCTGACTTGCTAAAGACCACGCCTACTGACTCTTTGTCTTAGTATATTCAAGTCAAAGTTTATCCACAGACGAATAATCAGCAAGATTTATTCAGCATTTCCTTTGTGCCACATGGTGCATCATAGAAATTTAGCATTATCAAGAGTCTCATTTGGGGGATAGACAGACTGTCTCTTGGAGAAGTCAGTTACCCTGTGGTGTTTCACAGCTCATAGGTGAAAGCGCCAGACCCGAGTTCACCTTTTGTCATTTCTCTCTCTGATTTTTGGTTTTAAGCCATTGTGATCTGGGTCCATCTTACTTTAAAATAATTTTTTAAGTTAATTATTTTTGGCTCTGTTGGGTCTTCATTGCTGCACAGGCTTTTCTCTAGCTGTGGCAAGCGAGGGCTCCTCTCCAGTTGTGGTTCACAGGCTTCTCACTGCGGTGGCTTCTCTTGTTTCCGAGCACAGGTTCTAAGTGCACGGGTTTTGTAGTTGCTGCTCCCAGGCTCTAGAGCATAGGTTCAGGAGTTGTGGTGCACACAGACTTAGTTGCCCTGTGGCATGTGGGATCTTCCCGGACCGGGGATCAAACCCGTGTCTCCTGCACTGGCAGGTGGATTTTTTACCACTAAGCCACCAGGGAAGCCCTAGGTCCACCTTTTGAATCACATATTTTGTGTATATGTCCTGGCCCTTGGAAGACTATTCTTTTTATTTTTTATACTCATAAATGTTGAATCTACAAATGCATCACTATAAAATTTCTTATTTTAAACTCCTAAACTGGGTGGTCTGTAAAGTTCTTTGGATATTGCTTAGCACACACCATCTATCTGACATGGCCTGAACATGTTTATATTTTTAATGAATATTCATGTATATATTATGGCGAGTTCCTCTTACTTTGTAACGCATAGCTTTATGCCTTAAAATTTCTTTTTATTTTTTCCTTCTGTGGTTGATTCCTCCACCAATCAGCCATATGTATAGAGAAATAAATATTTTAACCTCCTTTCTTTCATTTACGAAAATTGAAAGACACTAGGTTTTCAGACTCCCACTGAAATAAAGTAGGCAGATTCCTATATTCTGTAAAAAGCACAGCATCTGGTGAATAGAGCATGTTAGATTTTCCATTGAGAATTCTCACATGTATCCAGTTTTCTGGAGATACCTTGTACTATCCCAGTTAACCTAGAAGTGTGTTTTTATTAAGAATTTCTTTTTCCGTGAGTCCAGATGCATCCCTGCCCTTTGGGTGAGTGACTCTGGGCCATCAATGGAGTATTGGTAGCTCTGGGAAGAGAGCGGCTGTGTCAGGGTCCAAGCTTTGGGGTCTGTCACTGTCTGTCTATTTTTGTAGACTCTTGAGCATTTACTTGTTGTCCTCACCACAAGGGCCTCTGAGGGTTGGGGTCACAACTTTCCCTCTTATTCTCTGATTGCAGCCACATAATTCGTTGTAAAACTTTCACTTGTAGGTGAAAACTCTCTCTTTTTGGCAACCATGAATTCCCAGGGTAATTCATTTAGAAACTGTGTTATTCTTATTAATGGAGGAGTAAGCTCAAACATCCAACAGCCTGGCTCATATGTGTTGTTAATTGTATATTGTTGATAACTGTCAACTCTGAAATTGCACTAATAAAAGGTAATAATTCCCAGGACAGTCAGGAAGAAAGCTGAGGACGGCTTCAAATTCAGCTCTGGCCAGTTTGCCGTGTTTGACTGTGTGTAAGCAAGAAGAGACTGATCTGAGTGACGATAATGCAATGGGAAATTTTTTTTGGACTAAGTATTGGTGATCACAATGCAACAGACATGAACTTGGGCAAACTCTGGGAGATGTTGAGGGACAGGGAAGCCTGACGTGCTACAGTCCATGGGGTTGTGAAGAGTTGGACATGACTTGGTGACTGAACAACAACAGGTGATGAGAGATTGAAGACTTTGTGTCGGTTCGAGGGCATGATGACGGCCCATGGCTCAGATGGTTTTTTCAGATACTTGCTGAGGGCTTGCAGTGCCATGACATGTGCTTCTCAGAAGTTGTAGCTCAGCCTTATATGGTCAAAAAGGAGTCTTCTTGCCCTTGGATCCACATTTCATGGAAGCTGAGGGCTTCCCTGGTGGCTCAGATAGTAAAGAATCTGCCTGCCTTGTAGGGGACCTGGGTTCAATCCCTGGGTCAGGAAGATCCCCTGAAGAAGTGCATGGCAACCCACTCCATTGTTCTTACATGGAGAATCCCATGACAGAGGAGCTTGGTGGGGTACAGTCCATGGGGTCGCAAAGAGTTGGACACAACTGAGTGACTAACGCTTTCATGGAAACTGATACTCAAGGCAAGCACTTGTAGAGGGAGAAGAGGACTAGGATAAATCAGGTTTGGGCTTGAGTCTGCTCTGTCCCTTTGCTGAATGCCCTCAGCCAGATCTGTTCAACTCACTAAACTTCAGTTCTTCGAACTTTGTGGAATGTAACTGCTTTGTTAAGGCCACTATGAGCATTCCCTGAGATAATGTAGGATACTGAGAAATGACTTTGTAAACTCTTTTAAACATGGGGAAACCAGATACCTCCCCTTTCTTAATTTCCCAATGAGACAAATGGGCCCATAGGATGTACCACTGTAAATCTAGTCTTTACACTTGAGGTTCTTTCAAATACCACCCCCAAGTAGTGCTTATAGTTTCTCTCTTAAAAAAAAATATTAAAAAGTCAATTTTTGACCTATTCTCTGGGGCTAGAGGTGCCTTTTTTTCCCTTAATGTTAACCCAGATTCTCATAGCTTGCACTGGGTGATTACTTCGGGCAATCTGATGCCTGAGAAGATCTTGTTCTCTGTGTTTCAAATGAACCCTCTTGGGCTTGGAAAAGGCACTATCAAGAATGTGTGCCTAACCGACTGTTGAAGGTATTAGACGTAGCCCAAGAATCTGGTGCATCAGCAGATGATGTTTGTTGTTAGTAGCTATCATCATTTATCCCCAGAGATAAAAGACATGCCAGCCCCTAACAATTAAGTTTGACTGTAACAGCATTTATGGCAGAGCTGAAAATCAACTAAAAGTCAAGTTACTACTCGTGGCTTAGCAGAAGTCAGACTCCTCAACATGGGTGGGGGAATGAATATGTTGTGTCCTTCAAGGAGAGATCTCAGAAGTTTATTCTACACTTTTGAAATTGTGGCAGTTTATATTTTATTAAAAACCTATAACTGGGAGGCATATTTGTTATGTTTAATTGCATTCAAAGAAATAAAAGTAGCCGAGTTGAAAGAGAGGTGTCTAGAAGACATTGTTACCTTTTAAAGTCTTTGTCAAGATTACGCCGTAGACTCTGAGCAAACAAGAAGTGATAACCCAAGCTTTTCATCTTGAGATTCTAATGAAGTACATCCTTTGGCTGTACTGTTTTTTCTTGCAGTCCTCACTTCAGTGGAGCACAGAGAGTGTCTTGGACAGGGGAGGTGGTATCCTCTCTGAAGTGGAGGCTGACTTCTCTTAGAAGAGTTAGTATGGATCCCAAGGTCCCAAGAGGATTGCAGGGCTGGGCTTGGGCCCCCGGTCTCCACCTGTCTGGATGGAGACCTCCGAGTAGTTTCATCATGGCAAGAGGACGAGTCGTATCTCCTAGGCTCTGCATAACTGCAACCTCTGTAACTCGAGAGGCAATCCTGACAATAGAGCATCAGCCTTTCGCATTCAGAGCGTGGCACCTCTTTTAGGCATGTGCTGTTTTCTTGCATTTTTTGTTCCCTGCAAAACTTCCTGCAGCCAAAGATTGATGTGCCTGGGTGATTTATGACAGTGATTGTCAGGGACTTTTGAAACCCATCCAGTTTCAGGATTCGGCTTCTCATTTCTTGTCGTTTGTGGCACATTTGATGAATTCTCACTATCAGCTGACATGTTTCATAATTGTCAAAACTTTGATGGAACTGGCATTTCTGGGAAAACAACAACAGCAACCACAATGGAAGAAAGAAAAAACAAAACCCCTTTAATCACTTTTCCCTGTGCCCCAAACTGCTCTGTAGGAGGTTCTCAGCCCCTCATTTAGCCGCGCAGTGACTTGCTGACCTTGCAAGCCCGTCCCGCCTCGCTCTCTTTTTTCCAGTCTTCTGCCTGTGCTTACCGGGCCTTGTATTTTGCTTGTTTGGACCTTTTCTGCTCCAGATGGTAAAGGCTGTTGAAAGTAGCAGTTTGGAGAAAGTTTCTTTTCCCTTCAGTTGTCTTTCAAGGCGCATCTGAGTGGGGCTGGAGTAGATAGTATCAAGCTCTTTCCCTTATCTTAAAGCTGGTGTTGGTTTATTTTGTTTTTGTATTTATTCCACAAGCCAGCATTCTTTGGCTGCAGTGTTGGCTCTCCAGGTCTTTGGCTGCTTTTACAACCTAGAAACGCATTTTGCATTTTGCACTTTGCCCTTTGTTCTCGTCACAATGAAGACAGCAAGCATCAGTCAGGGATGGATCTGGTCCCTTATTAAGTAGAGTTGATTTTGTTGTTTATTTTGCTTTTCCTTTTCTATTCTTTTCTATTTCATTTCATATTCATTTATTTTTGCCCACCTTAGTCCTGTGCATCTTTCTCATTCAGTATAAAAAATTAATATTAATAGCAACTGACTTCCTTCCCACTCTGCCCCCAGGATGCAGTGACAGTGAGGTCTTTCTTTTACCCTGGCTTATAGTTTCTCAGTTTCCTTCCCCAGAAGCAATTACTAATATCAGTTTCTTTTGTATCCTTTCAAAGATATTCTATGCACATATAAGTATTCATTAGTACACATACCTGGAAACACACATATACAAACATCAAGAATTCATATAAATCTGAGCTTCTCACACTACTGTTTAAAACATATTAATATCTGTTGTCTCCCTCCTGCAATTTAGGTGAAACACAGTCTGTCTAAGTCCTGTGAGGATGCGCCTCGTGTGATCTGGTTCCTCGCTGACTCTCTAGCTCATTATCTGGGTCTTCCTGTTAGTCAATTCCCCAAGCTCACCCCCAGTTCTTCTGTTAGTCCCGTAAACAGAAGCCTTCCCTGGTCCCTCACAACAGTTACCTGGACTGTTCATTTGTAGCATATATCATAGTTTTTAAATTCTGTATTTGTATGACTGAATAGTGTTGTTCCTCTTCTAAATTGCAAGTTCCATGAAGACAGGCAGCTTTGTTTTGCATTGCTTTTTCCTTACCTTTTGCTTTTTTCCTTCCTCCCTTCCTCCCTCCCTTTTCTCAAGCCCTGTTATCCTGGAGCCTGTGCTTTGCCTGAAATATACATAGCAGAGTTGCCATAGATCACAGTTGCATGAATGGATAATGAATGACAAATGGTTGACTGGATGGATAAACGTATGGTCGAAGTTTCCTTTGGGTAGGGAGGAAATGCTGCCTTCTGGAAAACAGTTGCATTTTACTGTCAAACACATTTTCAGTCCATAGCATTATCTTTTTGTTGTTTCCAACCAATTCCTAAGAAGTTAGCCATCCTAGAAAGGTTGATCATAAAACAATGTCAAGAAGAGTCTTGGTTAAGTAGGGTTCTTCCTTCTATTTTTATTTTTATTGTGGTTTATTTTTTGAAAAATAAACACCGCCCCCCCCCACCTTTTTTTTTTTTTTTCCACCTTTTTTTTTTAATTCTTTCACATTGTCATTTCTCAATCCAGAAAATAAGATAGGGTAGATTGGAGAGAAGAAGAAGGCAAAGTGGACTTCTGGTCCACTGAAGGCGAGACCCCTGTCAGATATCTTTGTTCCTAGCACCTGGCACAAGTGCTTAGTACCTGATCTGGAGCCAGAATGGGACAGTGAACAAATAAATATGTGGCAGAAAGGAAGAAATGGCACTGCTAGTTCCAGAGCTGACATTATCATGAGTGAACCACTCTATTTCTTTGCTCAAGTCTTGAGTCTGATAAGCTGCTTGAGATCTGTATTACTTATGCCGCAGCCACTTTTTCAAATTTACCATCACTTTTTTCCTTTTTAGTTTTTTCCTTTAACTCTCAAGTTTTCATCTCGTGTCTGTAAAACTACAGAAAGTATTGGGAGCCTTTAGGGCAGGGATGGTGTGATGAATTGTTACGTACAGCTCAGCATCTGGACTTGGTGCTCATGCATTTTTCAAGGTCGATCACTGTGCTTTTCTCTTAGCCTAGGATTCAGTTTACAGTGACATCAGTCCACTTCTTGGATCTCAGATGTTCAAGGGAGTCAAGGTATTCCTGTTTAACTGAGCTTTCTTCTAAACCAGAGTCAAGGAAGGGGTACTTGTTGCTATTATCCATTGTGTAGATGGTGGCAGCACCATATGTAATTGCCAATGGTCAGGAACCTTCCTTCTTAATAAGAATTCTGGAGATATTTATAATTAGCCCATTGCTTGTTTGTTACTGGATTTGAAGTACTTGAAAAATCTCTCAAGTCAATTTCTCTCTACCTTATTCCCTACAAATTTCCTTTTTCCTTAGCTAATCACAAAAACCAAGCTAACCCTAAGTCATCCTAAGTAGTGAAATGGTTTTGCTCTTTTATGAAGCATTTGAAATACTGTATCGCATTTGGTTATTTTCCAGGAAGTAATGGGACCTTGCTCTGAAATTTCGTGTGGTTTGTGACTTTGTTTATGACACCAGATGGAAGCCACAGACTTAAATCCCCTAGCCACTTGTTCCTCTTTTCCTTCCCTTCATTCACTTGACTTGACTTTTGATACAGTTCTTACATATCAAAATTTGCCTAGGTGCCAAGCCTCATGTTATGAATGATCCAAGGATCAAAGTATTTGACCCTTACTGTCTCCCCAGGCGTTTTCCTCCATAAATGACGGGACACACTTTATTCCAGTCATGAAAAGTAATTGGTTGTTTCTTTTAATCTACCCAGCTGCATTCCAGAAAGTAATAAATCTGAAGTTATTGAAATAATGAGCAACAATTACAGACATTATTGGGTTAACCTTGGGAGCTAATCTTAAGGGAAATTAAGAGCGTATCCTTTATTCTATGTCACTCCCCATTCTTCTTTCTTTTTATGTCCTGCATTGTATATACATGTGTATCAGCTTCACAGATACCAAACAAGTTATTGCTCTTTGGTAACACAATCTTTGGTCTGCCCTGGTGGCTCAGTGGTAAAAATATCCACCTGCTGAGCAGGAGACGCACGTTCAATCCCTGGGTTGGGAAGATCCCCTGGAGAAGAAAATGGCAACCCACTCCAGTATTCTTGTCTGGGAAATCCCATGGATGAGGAGCCTGGAATGCTATAGTCCGTGGTGTCTAAAGAGTTGGACACAACTGATTGATTAAACAACAATGTCCACAACAACACAATCTGTACCTAACATGAAAGCTGTTACTGAGGTTTCACTGATGGTCAGTTTAGCTGTTTTTGTTTTTTTTTTAAGCTGGAGTTTTATAAGTCAGAAGCCTTATGAAGATTCTTGGTTTTCAGCCAAGTTTCTATTCTATTTTGGGTGGAAAACCCAAGTCTCTTTCCGCATTCATGAAAATAGATTGATCAGGGTGACTAACGTGATCAGAGCATAGTGTGGTTTCCAGATGAGGAGCAGAAAGATAAGGACTGGAGAGTGGTGGGATGAAGGGAGATGTCTAGGGTAGGGGCAGGTGGAATGTAGACTTGCTTACCTCATCCCAGGATGCTGGAACAAAAGGGCACTTCTTTAAGCTGGAGGGAGTAGCTTTAGTTCAAATAAGGGGGAATGGAAAAGATTTTCCCAGAGGATAACAAGCGTATCGAACCTATTATCCTAAGCACCTGTGCCTGGTGCTTGGTGTCTGAAATGCCAGGGCGTGTGTTTAGAGCTGGGTGGTTTAGACAGAATCCAGTGAGGACTTCTCAGTATCCAGCAACATTCAGACACCACCAACCTCTGAGTTCACCATCACATGGGCGGACAGTCCGGTATAGTGTGTGTTTTGTTGAGATTATCACACATTATAGAGTCCAGTGGAAACTTAGACTTCTGGTCTGACCCAGGGTGACAATTTTTATGTTCTTAATATTGGTCATCTTCCAGAAGTGTCCATTTGATCGTGCTCATATCTCAGTACCTGAGCTTCTAACAGAGAAATTTTATTTGAGTCATAAGTTTTTAATGTCAAAACCTTCCTGACAATTATTAGCTCAATGTTTAGTCCAAAAGAGAGATTAAATACATTTATCATGTAACTTAGCTATCAAATGACTTTAACCCAATGAAGATTTTCTGGTTGGAAGTAGTTTCATAGGACTTTGGCAGAGAGACCTAAAGATCTCATATTTTAGTGATCATAACAAAACCTTTGTAATATATTATTAATGACCCACTGTATGAAAAACATGTTCCTAGAAGCAACCCAAAGTGTATAGTTAGGTAGTCCTTATCAATTAAAGTCTCCCTCTTTTTAAAAAAATTTTTCCTTAAAAGTTCATATTTGCACAATAAATGATTTATAGAGAAATTTTAATGTGTAAGCTTTCTGCCGAGTCTAACTGAAATTAGAAAGCTTTGAAATGAACTCATAAATATTATTCTAACATACAAAACTATACTGGAAGCTGTAAAACATACATACAGCAGTTTATCACTGAAAAGTTAGGCTATATTAAAGGATGTAGATTTGGTTTAACTCTGTCTTCCCCACAGGGCTCAGTGATAACTTTGATGCTCAACGTTTTGCAGAGTCCTTTTTTCTTATAATCGTATTTGTTTATTTTTGGCTGTGCTGGGTCTTCATTGATTCACGGGTTTTTCCGTAGTTGCGTCATGGTCTTCTCATCGCGATGGCTTCTCTTGTCACAGAGCTCAGGCTCTAGGGCTCATGGGCTTCAGTAGTAGTAGCACCTGGACTCTATAGAGCACAGGCTCAATAAATAGTTGTGGCACTCAGGCTTAGTTGCTCCACAGCACGTGGGATCTTCCCAGAGCAGGGATCGAACCAATGTCTCCTGCATTAGCAGGCGGATTTTGTAAAGTACTTTTTACATATATTGTTTTATGTGATCTGTGGCACCACCCCCTCAAGTCAGAAGGAGAGTTGGTATTACCATTCTGGCCATCCTGGTTTTGTAGGCAAGGGAGCGATGGTGGAGAGAGGCTAAGGGGCTTGTTGGAAGGTCACCAGCACAGCCAAGTAGGGACCTAAGAAGACACAGATTCTATGCCTCACAAGTCCAGGCCTCTTTTCCCTCAGTCATGCTAACCCATCATGTAATACTATTCGATCAGGCATGGTCTTGAAATAGCCTCAGACAGACCTTAATGCTGAAGGGCATATGCTTCCTTTTAATCAGAGAAGACCGTGACAGCAAGGATTAGCTTACACTCATCCCTTGTATGCTGCTGGCTAGTTGGATATTTGAAAAAGCTCTATATTTGTATCTTTGATCAGATAATACACTAAGCATTGTTTTATAGAGGATTATCGTAGCATCTGTAGTGTGTTTTAGATAACACAATTAATACAGCTCTGATTTCACTCAGTGCTGTAAAAACCATCTCTACCTTGGATACCTCCATCAATAACTAGGTCTGGATCGAAATGTAGCACAAAAGTTAAAAGCAGAGGTGTATGAAGAAAAGACCTCGAGCTGTCTCTTTCTGATTCTAGTAAAGGGGGAAATTTGTAAATAGAAGCTCGAATACTGTCAGTGAACTCAGTTGTTAGAGTGAACTGGTTTTGCTTTCTGTGGCTGTAGGAACTGAGACCAGATGATTGCAACATCTCCAAATGACATTTTATTAAAATTCTCTCCAGACAAGCATTTTTAGAAGGATTACAAATGCAGATTTTTGGTTCTCTTCCTTTGTTGAAACAAAATAAGTGTTTTTCTGAAGCCATTGGAAGAACAGTAAAATAATAAATGCCAATAAAGGTGGAAGAGAAGCAGAGACTATGAATAATCCCCTAGACTGATAACCAGGGCTGACTGGCCAGCGTGGCTATGTTATCTTTTCCACGTTGGACTAGTCAGAGGTCTGCAACATGAGACTATAAAAAGCATTCATTCTGCATGCATTGGATGCATGACTTCTGGTTACTTAACCACTGTTTACTAGAAAGCAGTGTTGGTGGTAATGAAGATGCTAGAATCTGGAACCCAGGGTTCCAGTCCTGGCTGTACCGCTTACCAACTAGGTAAGTAATTTGGGGCAGTTGTTTAACCTTTGCAAATCTAAAAAAGGGATGTTAGCAATATTTCATAATACCCAGTATTTAAAATAGTGCCTGACACACAGAAACCTTGAGTGTGTTCAAATCAGCATGTTAAGAATGGCTGGGGAGAGACTTCCTGGGCAGTCCAGTGCAGGGGACCCAGGTTTAATTCCCTGGTCGAGGAACTAGATCCCGTGTGCTACATGCTGTATCTAAGACCTGGTGTAGCCAAAACAACAAAACAAGAAACATGTCAAAATAGAACATTTAAAAAAAAAAAAATGGTTTGGGGTGAGAGGAAGAAAGATAAAGATTCCTGGGACCTTAGGGCCTGGGACATGACCATTCCATTTCTACAAAGATATAAGGAGTCCTCTTCTGGGTGTAAGTGATACGGGATAAATAATTAAGGAAAAGAATCTTTCTTACAGTAGAACCCACCATTTACTTGTGGTTCTGCTAACAGTTTAATGTTGGGTTACTTGTATTAATTAGTATTCCTGTTCTGCCCAACCTGTCCCTGATTCACAGACTTTTCTTTCTCTCTCTCTCTCTTTCTTTCTACACACACACCCACACACCCACACACACCCACACACACTTTTTTTTTTGAGGATAACAGTTCAGAGAACCCCTTAGAATTACTCGTAGTCAAGTCTTAGGTCCCCTTCTGCATAGACATTTGAGTCTATTTCTCCCATTTCTACCTCCTTTTTTTTTGGTTACTAACCTCATCTTACTACCTCCTAAGGGAAAGAGAAAAGAATTAATTAAAGTTAAGGAAATCATAGTTTTCAGAAATGAAGAAGCATGGATTTCTAAAGCCACTCACGTTGGACTAGGTTATTTCATGTGTATTTCTTTAAGTCTTTTTTTCTTTTTTTAATTTCTTTTCCCTCTGCCTCTGGAGCTACCAAAAGCACATCGATCACTTTTTACAGCTTTGCCATGATAGGTGCAGTAGTTGTTTTTTTATTGAACCATAGATTGCAGTATTATAAAACACACTCATTCAGAGGAGTAATGAAGGCCATTTTTAATTGCACTTGGGAAGCAGGGCACTATTATTAAATTATACCTGTATCTGTATTGGAAAGAAGAGAGAGAAAACCAGATCGTGTTTCTCTTTTGGGATTTGAGATTTCCCAGAGCTGAAGTGAATTCGGGGCTGCCTGACAAAATTTGGAGTTTCCGCCTTTGGGGAGTGTGAGTCAGAATTTCCCTGGTCCTGTGATTAACCTCATATACCCACAACTATTGCAAATCAGACAACCAAGGGGTCAGTAATCTGAGGTTATTCATTAGCGGGTGCCTATGTTTGTGCACAGACAGATGGACACAGGGGTACATGAAGGTTTCAGTTAAAAATTTTGTATATGTACCTGGTATTAGTTTGCTAGGGCTTTCTTAACAGCCTTCATAAACTTGATGGCTTGAGTAACATCAGCCTCACAGTTCTGGAGGCCAGAAGTCCAAGGTCAAGGTGTTAGCAGGCCTGATTTCTTGTACAATCTGTTCTAGAGAGTCAGTTTTATATATCACACTTGGCTTTTGGTGGTCTGCTGGCAATTTTGGTGTTTCTTGGCTTTCTTTGGTGTTCCATTTCCTCAATCTTTATATGTATGTATGTGTATACACACACACACTCATGTGCTCAGTATTTGGTTCAGATGGTAAAGAATCTGCCTGCAATGCAGGAGACCCAGATTTGATCCCTGGATTGGGAAGACCCCCTCGAGACAGGAATGGCAACCCACTCCAATATTCTGGTCTGGTGAATTCCATGGACAGAGGAGCCTGGTGGGCTCAGTCCATGGGGTCACAAAGAGTCGGACGCAACTGAGCAACTAACACTTTGACTTTTCACTCCGTATTTGGTTCTTTTAGCATTCATTTGTTTGTTTATTTGACTGCATGGGGTCTTAGTTGCAGCATGTGGCGTCTTTGTCGCACCATGAAGGCTCTCCCCTTGTAGTCCATGGACTCTCTAGTCATGGTATGCAGCCATAGTAGTTGAAGTGTTCAGGCTTAGTTGCTCTGCAACATGTGGGATGTTAGTCCCCGACCAGGAACCGAACCTCAGTCCCCTGCAATGCAAACCTGTGTCCCCTGCATTGCAAGGCAGATTCTTAATCACTGGACCACCAGGGAAGTCCTTGTCCCAGTCTTTGCATTCATCTTCACATGGTGCTGTCTGTGTGTGTGTTTTCAAATTTCCTCTTTTTTTAAGGGCACTCATCAGATTGCATTAAGGGCTTGCCCTGCTCCAGTATGACCTCATCCCAATGTAACTAATTACATCCATAACGACCCTATTTCCAAATAAGATCACATCCTAAGGTACTGGGGTTGAAACATAGGCATTTAGGGGGGCATTATTCAACCAGTTTATCTTTATTGGTATATGTATATATCACAATATTCTGCCATAAGTTGTTGAGAATTTCTAAGAAGGGTGGAAATGAGTTGCAAGGGGAAGAAAATTCCTTGTGCAATGAACAGCGCTAATTTCCTTCTTGACATTTCAGGGAAGCATTCTGGAAAGTGAAATTGCTTTGAGTCAATGCATGGAAAATCCTCTGTGAGTGATCACGCCTTTTGTTGCATTCTTCTAAAGATTCTTTTGGCATCCCTGTGCTTAGTCCAGAGGCCTCCACGTCCGGTGGTTTAGGCATGTGTGTACACGATTGTGCACAGGGTTGTGTGAAGCCAATTATGGTTGGAAACACTCGCTTAACCAGCAATTAGGTTCCTCATGGTCTTGAATTATGTTGCTTTAAATTAAGATTGTGCAGATTTGAGCTGCTTTGGTAATTTGCAAAAGACATTTTGGAGTTATAACTAGAAATGTAATCTTCCAATTAAGAGGTTTTCTATCTGATACCTGTTTTGTTCATTAAACTGCAGGCTGAGTTTAAGGATTTTTTCTTTAGTTTCCAAAGCAGTGGCATGAGTGTTTGCATACCATCCAGGTGAGCAGGGATAGAGGCAGAATCCTGAATCTTTGTCTGGTCCTGACCTCAGCTTTTTAGGACCCAATTCTGGCTCTATTGCTGTTCACTTTAGCAACCAGGTAGAAACAAGCATCAAAAAACTTTACCGTTGAATATAAAACCTGAGGTTTTGCAAGAGAGGAAACCTTTCAAATGTGAGATCTATTGTTTAAATATGAAGTAATATTCTATTATTAACCCAGGCCAGCCAAGACATGCTCTTTAATTAGCCTACAAAAGAGAGGATATTATGTAAGGAGAATGGAGGCAATTTTACTTAGTAATGTCTTAGAGGTTTAAAATTCATCCTAAGGTGATCAGATTTGGATTCAGGGGGACAAAGGGATAGAAATAATTGAAGTTCAAGATGATGGACATCTTATCTTTATAAATAGGATCGTGTCAGTCCCTCTGGGGGAACAGGAGGCCATATGTTGCATTTTCTCTCTTTCATTGCAAATTTTATAAAAGTACCGTGCATATCGGGAAGTTCACAAATCACAGGTTCTCAGCTTGATGATTTTTCAGAAAGCGAACTCACCTGTGTAACCAGCACCCGGATGAAGAGACAGAACCCCGAAAGGATGCTGCGTCTCTTCCAGTCACTCGCTCCAGGTTTTGTGATTGTGCTGAAAACTTGTTTTTAACAGCAGTAACTACTGATGACTTTTGAGAGCACACTTCCATCCTGGTGTTGTTTTAGTTGTTGGTTCATTTTTACTGGAAGCACTTATGTGGTTCTTGTACACCCTCCTGAAGGTTGTGTTCAGTCCTTAGAGTGGAGCGTCTGGTGCTGTGACACAGAGGAGAGGATGGACTTTACTACCCCAGGGACGGTGTCCTCCAGCCACTGCCCACCTTCCCTTCTCCCCAAGTGCTCAGGCGTTTTAGTCATGTCTGACTCTCTGCAACCCTAGGGCCTATAGCCCACCAGGCTTCTCGGTCCATGGGATTCTCCAGGAAGAATACTGGAGTGGGTTGTCCTGCCCTTCCCCAGGGGATCTTCCCAATCCAGGGGTCAAACCTGCGTCTCCTGTGTCTCCTGCATTGCAGGCAGATTCTTTACCCACTGAACCACCTGGGAAGCCCAACCAATCTGAATTTCCTTTTCCCCACCAACCTGAATCCATGTGGTTCCTTGAAACCAAAGCCTTCTTCCCCTTTACCTCCAGCTTTTACACTTGCTGTTACCCCTGCCAGGAGCCCATCTGCCCACGCTGGCTCAGTCCTATTCTGTTAGTTCCTTTGGGTTGTCATAATAGAGTATCACACACTGGGTGGCTTTAAACAACAGACATTTGTTCTCCTATAGCCCTGGAGGCTAGAAATCCAAAGTTGTTAAGGTGTTGTCAGGGCCATGTTCTCTCTAAAGTCTCTAGGCTTCTTCTCTTGTGTCTTTCAGCTTCTGGTATCTCTAGATATCCTTGGTTGTATGACTGTCACATGACTGTTTTCCTTTCATCTTTTGTGTTTCTCTGCAAGGATGTCATATGGCGTTCTCCTCCCTCTCTCTTTTTCCTTGAATTATCAGGACTCTAGTCATCTTGGATTAAGGGTCCAACCTACTCAAGTATGATCTCAGTTTAATGAATTTTTATCTTTAACAACCTTATTTCTGAAAAAAGAAATCACATTCTGAAGTGTTGGACTTAGGACTTCAACATCTTTTGGGGGCAACAAATTTCAACCTTCTTTTTCCTCTTTCAACACCTACTTGTCCCTCTTCCTTGGTTTAGATGTCACCTGCTCTGGAAAGTCTTCCATGATGATTTTTTGACATTGATGTCACTTTGACATCACAGCTCCCTCATTGTAATACTTCTTAGCATTTCTTATAATCGTTTCTTTATTTTCACTCTCTATTCAACCCTAAGTAACCTGATGTCAGGGATAATTTAGGGTATTTTAGAGATGTTTGTTTTCAAATTATCAGAGGTGTTCCATTATAGTAATTTGCAGGAATTTATGCATTTTGAGATAACTTGAAATATTGGTACCTGAATCATGTTCATTACCTTTCTTTTCGGGGAGGAAGGAAGTGGTACTTATTTGTAAAAGCTGAAGCTTGATTTAAGTATCACCTGCTGTCTTGAGTTTTTGTCATCGTGGAGGAACACGGTTTCTAAATCCTTGGCTTGAAAGCATATGACTGTCGAGCAGATGTGGCATCCGGTTCTCTCCAGAACCCTTAAGCAGCTTACTGATTCAACAGTTTAAAGACTGTTTACCAGCCATGGTAACATTACTTCTGGTTGCCTGTCTTAATTCATTTTAGATTAATCTGTCTTGTAGACCGAAGGAAAATGAATTGAGTCAGTAACTTCGAGTTATGTAAAATCTGTACAGTGCTAAATAATTGAATGGGGTTTTATGTACAGTCTTGAAATTGGAATGTCAATTTGACACAAATGCTCCAAAACAGAGTGCTAGATGAGTCGATCTGCTCCTCACAAAAAAGCTTTGACGTTTCCATTCCTGTATCATTCTAGAATGTACCATTGCCCTCCTTCACGGAATATTCAGGGCCTGTTCATTTTCCTTGAGTAAACTTTGGGAAAGGGAAGTTTGCCATGGAGGTCCTTACTCGGGGTTGAGATTTTAGAGTGAAACGTGGAGTATTAGTCACTTCAGTCATGCCCGACTCTCTGTGACCCCATGGACAGTAGCCCGCCAGGCTCCTCTGTCCATGGGATTCTCCAGGCAAGAATTCTGGAATGGGTTACCATTTCCTTCTCCAAGGGGTCTTCCTGACCCAGGGATCAAATCCGGGTCTCCTGTATTGCAGGCAGATTCTTTACCATCTGAGCCACCAGGGGAGGTTTTGGGGTGATGGTAGCCAAACTTCAGTGTATTTAAGAATAACCCAAACAGGCTATTTAGGAGGGATGCTTTCTGGGCTGCCCCTGGAAACTGATTTGGTAGACTGTGGTTGGGGCCCAGGAGAGTTCTTTGTAACCACTGGTGGCTCTTCTGCCGATGTTCTCAGACCACATTTTAAAGAAATACTGCTTTAAGGGATATGAGGGGGAGAGTACGGGAACTCTCTAGAAGAAACTCAGGGCAGTTTCCCATCAAATACATTTATCATAACCAAGTGAACCAAAATTTACTTTTTTGTCTGTGGGAAAGGGGATATTTTGTCAAGTCCTCCCAAGCCCCCTGCCCCAACCCCTCCCCCTCCAAGAATAGTTCTGAAGATTTCCCCGGAGACCTGTGGGAGGAAGGCTAAAGTGTCATTTTTCCCAGAAAATATATTTGAATTCTATTACCAATACCCTTGGGGCTTCCCTGGTGGCTCAGACAGTAAAGAATCTGCCTGCAGTGCAGGAGACCTGGGCTCAGTCCTTGGATCAGGAAGATCCCCTGGAGAAGGAAATGGCAACCCGCTTCGGTAACTCTTTTCTGGAGAATTCTGTGGGCAGAGGAGAATTCCCCATTTAGTCTATGAGGTCGCAAAGAATTGGACACGACTGAGCAACACACACTCTCACTTTTCACCAATACCCTTAAACCCATTGTACTGTGGGAAAGACTTGAGACCTGAAAAGCAAAGAAAACTAACATTGTTTGAGCATTGCATTGAAGCAGTAGAGATATTAGTAATTATTATCATTATTTCATGAGCCTTATAGAGCAGCCCTGTGAAGTGTTATCGTGGTCATTTACAGATATGGCATGTGAGAGTCAGGTAGTTCAAATAACCTGCCTAGATTACACCTTTAGTTTGTGATCTGACTGGGATTCACACACAGCTCTCTTGAACTCCAGAACCCATGGTCTTGCTACTGCATCAGGCAGATTCAAGATCTTTATGTGGCTTGAATTGCTAGATAATAGGATGGCCAATTAAATTTGAATTTCAGATAAACAGTGAGTATTTTTAGTATGGCCCATAAAGTCATTGAGAGAGACTAAGAAATTAGTGGAACATATTTATACTTTAAAAGAAATATCTGTGGGTGTCGTTATATCGAAAAACACGTTATTTATCTGAGATTCACATTTAATTGTGCATCCTGTGTTTTCGTTAGCTAAATCTGGCAGCTCTGGCTCTGGGTTTCAGGCTGTGGGATCGCCGTCTCCTGACTTCTGACTCCAAGTCCATGCCCTGCTCTCTAGGTGCCGCATCCTGTCCTCTGTCACGTGTTCTCCTCTCTTCTCTTTGTGTCTAGTGAACGGCTTATCTACTCTAGTTCCCTCTTCCTAGATTGGTGAAGCCCAGCTCAGGTGGGAGTGAGGTCTGTCTCAAACCAGTAAGCACATAGACATGGCTTTCACTTTCTTCACCCACAGCACGGGTAGCTTCATTTGTTACATTTTAGAGACAAGAGGAAGAACCAGGGTGATTTTAGAGATAAAAATTGGAACCAGAGTCAGGTACCTTTGTAGTGATGATAGAATCAGACCACCAGTCTGCTACATCAGATTTAGGAAAAGGCTTTTATTTGAGGTGTAATTAAAGGCAGAACAATAAAGGTGAGTTTAAAAAAAATAGCTCCTGGGGTAAAATTTTTGCCAGAAAAATAATTATTTTTTTTTGGTTAATGTTAGATTGAGTTCTTGTTATTTGGCAGGCAGTTTATATACATCATTCTTACAGGCTGCCCTGTGAGGTAGTAATTATTATCACTGCATTTTAGAGATGTGGAAGCTGATCGAGAATGATGTACGCAGCCCCAGGTATAACAGTGGTGCCATACAGAGCTGGAATTTCAGCCAGCTGTCTCTACCCTAAGTCCTATTCTTCTTCTTCTTTTTTTTTTTTACTTAATCTTTATTGAAGTATAGTTGCTTTACAATGTTGTACTAGTTTCTACTGTACAGCAGTGTGAATCAGCCAAATATTTACATATAGTCCCTCTTTTTTGAATTTTCTTCCCATTTAGGTCTCCCCTAGAGTTCCCTGTGTTGTACAGTAGGTTCTCATTAGTTATTGATTTTACACATAGTATCAATTGTGTATGTATGTTCACCCAGTCTCTCGGTTCATCCCTCCCCCTCCCTCCGTATCAATATGTGTGTTCTCTATTTCCTACAGCCTCATTTTTTCCCCCTAAACTTTTAATTTTTAATTGGAGAATAATTGCTTTCCATTATCACGTTGGCTTCTACAGCACGGCATGAACCAGCTATATGTATGCATACATCCCCTCCCTCCGGAGCCCCCCTCCCACCTGTCCATCTCACTTTTCTAGGTCTTCCCTGAGCTCTCGGCTGAGCTCGCTTTTCTCTGTAGCAGTTTCCCCTCTAACTGTTGTACACATGATGGTGTGTATATTTCAATACTGCTGTCTCAGTTCATCCCATTCTCTTCTTCCCCTGCTGTGATTGCCCTCTGCTGCCACCAATGCCAGAGCTTGCCAACCGGACACAGTCCTTCCACTGCAGACTGCCCTGTCCAGTGGCCTTGTAGGGGGACTTCCATGATGGTGATCCAGTGGCTAAGACTTCCTGCTTCGAATGCAGCGTGCCTGGGTTTGATCCCTGGTCAGGGAACTAGATCTCACATACCATAACTAAGAGTTTATATGCTGCAACTAGAAATCCTGCGTGCCGCAGCTAAGACCCAGTGCAGCCAAAATTCAAAACAAAACAAAACAAAAAGTCGCCTGCTAGGAGTCTGTTCTCTGGGCTCGGAAGGCCCACAGCCCTAAAGCATGCTGTGAGCTCCACACGGGTGCCAGCGGAGGACTCCGGTTGAACGTGCAGGCGCCGGCAACTTTCTCCCTCTAGTTTTCCACATGGTAACTTCCCTGGTGGCTCAGATGGTAAACAGTCTGCCTGCAATGCAGGAGACCTGGGTTCGAGCCCTTGGTCCAGAAGATCCCCTGGAAAAGGGAATGGCTACCCACTTAAGTATTCTTGCCTAGAGAATTCCGTGGACAGAGGAGCCTGGCAGTCCATGGGGTCGCAAAGAGTCGGACACAACTGAGCAACTAACAGGCGCGCACACAGCTTCCCAGGAGCAGGGTCTTTCCTGAAGTGCCTTCTGTTACTTGTGGCACGTGCGGAGGCCACATCGACCTCTTCAGGAATTAGACCTTAGCGCAGAGGAAATGCTGTCCTATGTCTTCTGTGTGCGGCGGAAGCTTCCAGCAAGACTTCTTAATAACTCTTGATGATTGCTGAATTACTTTGAAATTAAAACCAGTATCTGGCACACACTTAAAAAGGTTTCCTGCTTTGAGCGAGAGTTTTTGAAAACTTACGTCTCTGAATTTTCCTTTATCAGTAAATGACAATGACGCTCTTTAAAGACAAGAAATAATGTTTGTGGTGGCAGTTGTGTGAAGGAGAAATGTGGAGACGGAGAGCCAGTCTTTGAAGTGTGGTACCCGGTGCCCCTCCTGTTGCATCCCTGAGCATCCCCCTCCACACCAGGGCCACCTGTGGCTGATGTTCTCTCGTCCTGTCTGGTACTCTGACGATGACACAGGCCCTCCCTTCCAGAATCATTTACAAAAACAGACTCTTCCCGTTTTCTAAAGTGATTAACGTTTCCTTGAAATAGTGAGATCAGAAGTGCTGTTTGGAATTTATCTAAGTGAATATTAACTGTGTCTTGGAAGCCTGGCAGAGGGGAACCGGGTCCTTTGAAATGCAAACGAAAGTCCTCTGAGCCAGAAAAGGGGACAAAGTGGGAGGTAAGAGAGGCAGGGAGTTTTGGAGTCAGATGAGAAATGGTCACCTTCTACATATCTGATTTGGGGTGAGTTGTTTTAGAGTCTCAGAACCTCAGTTTTCTTAATCTGAAATACCAGTAACACTGATCACAGAGTCCTGGGACTAATATTACACGCGAAAGGCCAGGCAAGCTGACTTAGACCCAGCGCTTGCTCAGTGCTTTTTCCCCGCTCCTCTCCACATCTTCCTAGATGCACAGTGGTAAAGAATCTGCCTGCCAGAGCAGGAGATGTAGGGGCTGTGCGTCCAATCCCTAGGTCAGGAGGATCCCCTGAAGTAAGATATGGCAACCTGCTCCAGTATTTTTGCCTGGAGAACCCCCATGGACAGAGGAGCCTGGTGGGCTACGGTCCAGGGGGTCACAAAGAGTTGGACGCGACTAAGCATGCCCAGTCCCTGCCACATCATGCTATGGCGGTGGGAGATGGGTTTTGGTTTGTAGAAATCTCATAAGCAGTTTTATGTTTTTATTTTTTAATTTAAAAAAGCAATGCAAATTTATTCTCGTACATTTCTTAGATTTCTGAAGGTCAGAAAGCTAAAATCAAAGGCTGTTTCCTCTTGGAGTCTTAGGTGGAGAATCTGTTTCTTTGTATGGTTGGTTGGTTAGTCTCCAAGTCATGTCTGACTCTTGCGACCCCATGGACTGTAGCCCGCCAGGCTCCTCTCTGCCCATGGGATTCTCCAGGCAAGAATACTGGAGTGGGTTGCTGTTTCCTTCTCCAAGGGATCTTCCCAACCCAGGAATCTAACCTGGGTCTCCTGCATTGCAGACAGATTCTTTACCAACTGAGCTATGCTGCTGCTGCTGCTAAGTTGCTTCAGTCATGTCCGACTCTGTGTGACCCCATAGACAGCAGCCCACCAGGCTCTTCTCTCCATGGTATTCTCCAGGCAAGAACACTGGAGTGGGTTGCCATGTCCTTCTCCAATGCAGGAAAGTGAAAAGTGAAAGTGAAGCCACTCAGTCGTGGCTGACTCTTCCCAACCCCATGGACTGTAGCCTACAAGGCTCCTCCATCCATGGGATTTTCCAGGCAAGAGTACTAGAGTGGGTTGCCATTGCCTTCTCTGACTGAGCTTTGAGGGAAGTCCATTTCTTTCTATAGGCAGTTTTTTAAATGAAAAGAAAAAAAGCTGTTGCCTAATTCCAACTATGCATTCATGGATGTTTCTGTGTCGGCTCTATTCCTGGCACTCTTTAAGCCACTGGGGATAGAGTATGAATGGGACAGGCATGGTTCACGCCCCTCTGCAGTTTAGTAGGCAAGTGAGCAGATGGAGTGTACTTTTAATGTTAGATAGCATCTTGAAGGCAACGCAGGTGGGTAATAGGAATACAAGGGTGTTTGACTGTGGTAGCCAGTGTGGGCTTCTCTGAGGAGGTGACAGTTGAGCGTAACACTTTCTTGCAGTGAGTAGCTGTCATGCTGAAGATGACAAATCACCATCACTGGACAGGTCAGTCTTTCCCCCACGGTACATAAATTTTTTTTCATGTATCTTTATGGCTCTCACTTGTCCTCACCCCTGCTCTCTCCCTTCCACTGCTGTTATCCTGCTAGCATCATATTACCAGGCAGAATTCAATTACTGCACAGAAATCTCTCATCAATGTGGCTCTTCCATCGAGGTGTTACTGTAAACCTTGGCACCATGAAAGTTGGCTGCGGAAGTAGCTCCTGGCAACAAGAGAAACTGAAGCCTGAGATGCGACAGGGTGAGAAAAAGTGAGATGTGAGCTGAGAGAATTCTTAAAACTTTCATGAGATTCCACAGAGCCTGCTATAATACCTGGGGGCCCCTCCGTTGTTGGTAAGAATTGATGCCTTCAGCCCAAGGTAATGGAAGACTCCTTGTAAACTGGTGTGCTTTGTAAATATACCCCTGATGGCCCTCAGTGCTGATGTTAGGAGTAAACTCCTCTAAGACTTCTCTTTTTAACTAGTGAGATGGATTTGGAGAGGTCAGTGTAACACACTCAGGTAGAATTTACATTGGTTTTGTCAACAGCAGCCCAAGTTGGAATTTTTCCCATCTGAGGGTCCCTGTTCTGCTTTCCTCTTGTTATTTTGCTGAGATTTGTGGGGAGGTGAAGTGGAGGTTGGGGGAGGGGCAAGGGGGTGGAAAGTAAGCCACCGAGTCTGCAAATATACATGGATCCTGCCAACTCTGACATCCATCTTTTTTTTTCTTTTCCTTTTTTGGATGCAGACCATTTTTAAAGTCTTTATTTGATTTGTTACAATATTGCTTCTGTTTTTGTGTTTTAGTCTTTTGACCTAGAGGCACTTGGAATTCTAGCTCCCTGACCAGGAATTGAACCTGCATCCCCCTGCTGTTGGAAGGTGAAGTCTTAACTACTGGATTGCCAGGGAAGTCCCTGACATCCATCTTCTGACAGGCAGATGAGACACTGAGAGGCAAAGACTGTTCTAACTTGTTTCTCTTATAGCTTCTCCTTCTCAGGGGTTCAGTAGCTCTGAAGCCTATTTGTAGCTTGTAGCACTTGACATTCTCATCAGCCTTTCCCTCCTTTTGTTTTGGATTTAATGTGCTCTTGGTGGAGGCAGCTGTGGCCAGTGTTGATACAGACAGTGTGCCTCTGCTGTTGCTGAGCCTGAAAACATTGGCCGGTATCTGGTCATTACTTGCTTTGACCCACTCGCTCGATGTCCTTTTCTTGAACTGCCTTCCGTGGACCAGAGCCACCAATCTCCTATGGCCTCATTTTCTAGTACTGAGAACAGGGACATGTGATCTTGGCCAAGTTTTTAATGTTTCTTCTAGGATTGAGAGGTAATCTGGGAAATATAGCTTGGCTGCCAAGAATTGGGTATTTCCAGGACACTTGGGTGGTTTATGAGAAGAACAAAGAAGAGTTTAGAATCTGGGAGGGGAGATTATTTTCCCAAAGCAGTTGAAGAGTCACTTTCTGCAGAAAGGACTTGCAGACTTCTGAAGTGTGTATGGTGATCTTTGGCCTTTTCCTCCCCCAACGAAGTCCGTGGACACCTCATTTAACATCCCTTCCCCATTTCCTTTTAAATGTCTTGGTAATTCCACTCCTGGAATCTGTGTTACATGTATACTTCCATGGGTATGAGATGACCTGTATACTTAATAATAGTGACACTTGGCGAGCCCTTACCTGATTTCAGGAGCTAAAGATTTTATATATTTCAAACTCATTTCATTCTTAAAACAACTCTTTGAGGTAGGACTAACAGTATCTCCATTTCTAAACAAGACAGTGGAGGCAGGAAGAAATGAAGTAACTTGACTAAAATAAATTTTTTTTTTTACTCTTTTTTGTAACAACAGAAGATTGGAAGCAAGCTATTCACTGTGCCTCAATAAATATGTAACTATGGAATACTGTGTAGTCATAAAAAATGGTATTGAATATTGTCATGTAGTCACATGTAGAAATCTCCATGATATAATAAGTGAAAACACATAACTCTGTATAGAGAGTATAATATGCTACAGTTGTCTATGGGTTTGATTGGTGGAAAGAGGATGTATTTTTTCTAATATCCAAGAGATGAATGGTGATTATTTATGATGGGAAGGGGCCGGACTGGCAGATGGGAGACACAAGTGGAAAGGAATTTTTTCCCACTAGGGTATTTTTGGAGCCATGTGAATGTATTTTTTATTCATGATTACCTAAATATAATAATAATAATTTCAGCAATACTATTATGTTGCTCAGTCGCTAAGTCATGTCCAGCTCTTTGCGACCCCATGAACTACAGCACGCCAGGCTTCCCTGTCCTTCACTATCTCCTGAAGTTTGTTCAGACTCATGTCCACTGAGTCGGTGATGCCATCCAACCATCTCATCCTCTGTCGTCCCCTTCTCCTCCTGCTTTCAATCTTTCCCAGCATCAGGGTCTCTTCCAATGAATCAGCTCTTCACATTAGGTGGCCAAAGTGTTGGAGTTTCAGCTTTAGCATCAGCCCGGTTACTATTATGAGCAAAACATAAATGAACTAGCTCACTCCATAGTTAAAAAAACAGCAACAAAAATGACAACCATCATACATGTTTTATGACCCAAGCCCTTGTCATACATGATTTAATTCCACCAGTCCTGGCATGGTAGATGTTATTAGCACCATTGATAGTGGGAAACTGAAGCTTATGGGAAACAGTTGGTGCCTGAAGCCCCAGATCTGACCCGAGGACTGGCTGATTCTAAAGCCCATCGCACTGTTTGCATTTTGTCTCCATTTGGAGCTTTTGCATCTATTAGAAAAGGAACTCGGCACATGAAATTAAACTCATTTGTTCCACTTACAAAAATATATTTTATCAGGTTAATTTGAGGGCTTAGTGATGAGTTAGTGATGCTTTAAAATGTTAAATCTTAAATTATGAGACTCTTTTGCTAGTGTTTTATAAAATGAATGCTTCTCTGAATTATTCGTTTGTCCTTTGAGACTTTATTTTCAAGAGTAAGACTAGGGAGTCCTTTAGTCTGGGATTTCTCTCTATATTGTTTTGGCAAGAGTCAGAATACTGGAAAAATGCTGTTCTAACCTAAGGGCATAGGTGGGCTTTTGATGGTTTACACAACTCTAGGGAATGGGGGGCAAACTTTTCTGTGTATTGATTTCCATGGAGACATTTTCCTTGAGTGCAAGAGTAGTTTTAATCCAGGTTTTCAAAGATATTCAGGATCTCCTGAAGTTGTTTAAGACTGTTATCCTCAGAGGTGCTGCCGTTCTTCTGTAACCTGCAGACAGGTTTTCTGTGTCCATCAAATAATTTAAAAAATTGAATTAATTGCCAACTCTAATAGTTGGGAGATTTCACATAAAATCCTGGATTCAGTGCTGAGGTAGAAAAATTGGAAGACTTGACAGCACTGAGTTTGCAATTCTCTAGGGCAGTAGTCTTCTGGGGGAACCTTTTTTTTTTTTTTTAATTGTTTTTAATTGAGGTATAGTTGATTTACAATGTTCTGTTAATTTCTGCTGTACAGCAAAGTGACCGAGTATGCACATATATACGTTCTTTTTTGTATTCTCTTCCATATGGTTTACCCAAGGATATTAAGTATAGTTCCTTGTGCTGTGTAGTAGGACCTTGTTCTTTATCCATTCTATATGTAATGGTTTACATCTGTTAACCCCAGACTCACAGTCTATACCCCCTCCCCACCACTGGTAATCTCAACTCTGTTCTCTATGTCTGTGCATCTGGTTTTGTTTTGTGGATACATTCCTTTGTGTGAGACCCATTTAATGGGGTGTGTGCTCTCTATTTTGCCTCAGACCACAAGCTTCAGGGCCAGTTGCAGTCTAAATGGCATTGATTTGACCTGGCAAATGGGTTTTAGTCTCTTTCCTCCCCAAAACAGCTCTTAAAAACAGTGTGGGTCATTCTTCACAGAGGATGAGACTCAGGTTAGAGAATTAAGACTCAAGTTAGAGAACTGAGACTCAGGTTAAATGACAACTGAAGTTGCACACTGATGTGGGTTAGGAGAACATGGATCTTGAACTCAGATCATCAGACTTTCTTCTAGTATTTTCTCCATTGATCCACAGTTATCTCCCATTATTTGTTGCTGTTATTTTGTTAATTTGACAATGACAGCATTACTAACAATAGGTAAAGTGTTGTATCCATTTTACAGATGAACAAACCAGAACTTAGTACAACTCTGAGAAAGGAAGGTTATGTCCCAGAAGGGCAGGCCTGGTATTTGGTCCCAAGTTTTCTGAATCCAGACTTCATATGCACTTTTAGTTGTAGGGACTTACAAACTACAGAGATCTATATGAATTCTGAGATTCTCTAAAGCCAAGATGTTAATGATTTTAACATGTTTGATTCCAAACAGAAGCAGGAAAGGTGCTTCATTGTTTCAGAACTGGTGGAAAGTTCCTGGGGTTAATCAGACCACAACTTGTAAAAGACTCCTTCCTTGCAAGGCAGGGACTGGTCTGGGATGTAGTACATGGCTAACAAGGAGAGAGGTGAAGAGGGATAACAAACTGCTTTCCAGAGTCCTATAATCTTTAATAAGGAACCTAGCTGTATATACCTGAAAGGATTTAAGCACCTTTATAAAGGCTATACCTCAATAAGTACCTGTTAACGTTATTTTAACTGTGTTCTTTCCTATAGCCTAAAAGGGATGGTATGTTGTGTCAGTGAGAAGTGGCTGCTTGAGGGAGATGGGTTATAAACCATTGTATGGAGCTATTTGGAGCATATATATCAGTGCTCTGTATTAGTCACTAAATTTGCAAGGTGGAGGTTCTCTACCACGAATGAAGAAATGTAGGGTGTGCTGTTTTCCTGGGTGCTTCTTTATTGGTTGACGAGTTCGCACTCAACCTGTAGTCTTCAGTCATACATAATACAGAAGAAAAGGTGCAGGGAGAGCCAGAATCTCTGAAGACTAGTAGGTCTATTAGGTCCTGGGCTCAGGACCAGCCTGTCTGGTTTAAATTCTGGCTCTGTCACTTTAAGAAGATGAACAAGGATGTGTGCTGTTTTCCTGGATTCCACATATATGCATTGATATCCGATATTTGTGTTTCTCTTTCTGACTGAGTTCACTCTGTGTGACAGTCTCTTGGTCCATCCATGTCTCTGCAAATGGAACAATTTTGTTTCTTTTTATGACTGAGTAATATTCCCTTATATGTATGTACCCCATCTTTTTTCTTTATCCATTTGTCTATCGATGGACATTTAGGTTGCTTCCAGGTCCTGGCAGTTGTAAATAGTGTTGAACCTATTTGCGAAACAGAGATACAGACATAGAGAACAAATGTGTGGACACCAGGGGGAGGGAAAGGGGCGTGGGTTGAATAGGGAGATTGCAAGTGACATAGAAACACTGCTGCTGCTGCTGCTAAGTCACTTCAGTCGTGTCCGACTCTGTGCGACCCCGGAGATGGCAGCCCACCAGGCTCCCCTGTCCCTGGGATTCTCCAGGCAAGAACACTGGAGTGGGTTGCCATTTCCTTCTCCAGTGCATGAAAGTGAAAAGGGAAAATGAAGTTGCTCAGTCGTGTCCGACTCTTCGCGACCCCATGGAATGCAGCCTACCAGGCTCCTCTGTCCATGGGGTTTTCCAGGCAAGAGCACTGGAGTGGGGTGCCAGTATCCAATGGATATAATGAGAACCTGCTGCCACATAGCACAGGGAACTCTGCTCAGTGTTACCTGGAAGCCTGAATGGGAGGGGAGTTTGGGAGAGAATGGATACAGGCATATTTATGGCTGAGTCCCTTTGCTGTGTTCCTGAAACTGTCACAGCATTGTTAATTGGCTATACTCCAATATAAGAGAAAAAGGTTCTTAAAAAAAAAGATACCTGCCTATAGAGTTTGTTACTTGTGTTTACTGCTTTGATTGTCAAGTGCTTGAGTATACCAGACAGTTCTCCGTTTTTCATCCCTACTCCCCAGTTTTCTCTCTGAAATAGAAGTTTGTTAACGTGGCTAAAGTTAACCAATATGAGTAGTGGATTCTATACTAGCAGCAGTAGTGATAGAGGAATGTAATTATGCAGATACTGTTGTTTTACAAGGAAAAAAAGAGCAGTTTGCTGCTTTTTTGAATCTCAGACATTTTTGATCTCCAACCTTCATTATATTGAGTTGACTAAAATGTTCCTTTGGGTTTTTCCGTAGCATCTTACGGAAAAAGTCAAATAAACTTTTTGGCCCACCCAATACATTTGGGCTTAGTGAAACGTGTCTGTAGAACTTTGGTTTATGTGGTTATAACCATCAGTGTTCACCATGTTGAAAATGGGAGCCTTAAAAATTGTTAAGTACCTGTTTGTCAATTCATCTACAGTAGACAGCAGTGATGAACACAGTACCTTTTAACACGATTAGGGTCTTGGTATATTGTGAAAATAACTGACTTCATGAATACCCTGAGGGAGAGCTGCTGACCTAAAGTATCAGTTTGTCTCAGAACATGAAATAATAAAGGATAACACTTGGAAGGTGAATTTCATTTGTTTTGCTTAGAATGACCGAGCTTGTAAAAAAAAAAAAAAAGAAAGAAAGAAAGAAAGAGAAAGAAACAATAAAATGTATTAAAATCAAGATAATTCCGTTCAAAAAAAATCCTAATTCTATCATTTACCAGTTTGTGTGACTTTAGATCATTCATTTATTTGGCCACTTACTGCCTTGGTTTTCTCCTCTGTAAAACCAAGAGAACAAAAAATTCATATGCCTTGGAATTATTGTGAAGTCCAGTGAGTTATCTCTGAAGAAGACTTAGGACGGAATCTGGCACATGCTAAGTAGAGCGTGGGTATTGGCGGCAGTTGCTGCTTTTATCACTGTTGAGATGCTGCTTCCTGCGTTGCTCTGTTGTGGCAGAAGGAGCTTGGGATCTAGAGCTAAAGAAATTGGTGGGCACAGATGCTGGGAATGGGCACCCTCTGGGGCTCCTTTCCTGAGCCTTCACATGAGGGCATTAGACTAAGTCCCAAGAGTCTGCCTAGCTGCACACAAGTCTGGGATGCCCTTCCATGACAAACAGTTTTATTCAGTACCTGGTGGTCTGTGAGGTTGGGACAGCCATGTGCGCACAGAGCCCTAGTTTTCAAAAGATGGCTGACTTTGGGGAGAACCATAGGCTCTGACTTTGAGCTTTGACTATACCACTCCAACTCTAGGATCTTACACAGATCTCTTCTGTTTGAGGGCTTTGTCTCCTCCCTGCCATGTAAAAGTGGGATAATAATACCATTTTCCAGGGTCTGTGTCAGGAATGAATAGTGGTGTTTGGTGAAGGTCCTGCAGAGTGTAGTGGCCTGGTGCTCAGGAAATGGCAACAGCTCTGAGTATCGTGATGAATGAAAAATTCTGGCCTCAGATCCTGTAAATCAAAGTACCCTAATTCCTTAAATCACCCACGTCTCTGAAGACCAATAAATACTCTGGATTGCGTATTACATGGAGAATGTGGGTGAACTAATTGCATCCAGGCAAGGGGGTGACTTGCTTGAGATTGAGTCAAAAGGAATTTCCTGGGTTTGTGACGTAAGGGAAGCCCACAGCCACGGTGGTGGTCAGAGTAGTCAGGAACTGAAACCCCAGGTGCCAGGATCAAGAGGAGTGATTACAAGTGGCTGTAAAAGTGATGGAGGGAGGGGGTGATGGACCGAGTCCAACTGGACATCTACACTGTGATCTGCGTTCAGTTTCCTTCCTTTAATGGCTGAAAAATTTAGAGGTCAGTGCTCCTTCCTCCCCCAGCCAAGAACAGTTTCATTTTTCGCTTTAGTTCTGTCCACCCTATCTTTTCTTGCCTCTATTTGCCAATTTATTCAATAAATACTTGTTTCACTTCTACTATGTACCAGGTCCTGAAGATGCAATAGTAAAACACACATATACACACATATAAAATGTACACACGCACACACATATATATACACACATGTGTTCTCCAGTCCCTCCCTTTGCACAGTTTATGTTCTAGTTGAAGAAAATAGAAGATTTCTTTTAAAAAGTGTTTAGTAAAAGAGTTTGTTCTGTTAGGACTGTTGTGTGTTTTTCTTTTTTGTTTGTTTGTTTTTGACTCTGCTATTTAGGGAGTTGACTGTTTCATTTCTTCCTCCTTAACCCATCTTCTGATCCTCTTCTCTAGGATATGCTAAACTCCCAGTCTTTAGTCTGTAGACTTGGGGCTTTGGGTGTGTATAGATCAGATCACCTTCTTTGTGTGTATAGATTCTTGGTCAGTCTCTCTCTCTCTCTTCCTCTCCTCTCCTCTCCCTCTCCCCTCCTGGAAGATAGTAATCTAACTCCAACATCCATGATACAATGACTTGCCAAGTGCTCTATTTCTGGCTACAGTTACTAAGGAATTGTAAGAAGGCACTGGAAAATGGCACTTGGCCTCTGCTTAGCTTTTATTCAGATTGGCTGTTTTCCAAGCCCCAGAAGATCAATGATGCATGTAGTGCAAAAGGGCAGCTGCAGGGTCAGGGCATATTTATTGCTTGCTGGGGCATGTTATTGACCAATAAGAAGTTAAACAGTGCCTGGCTATACCGGTTAAGATGTTGCTTCTGAGCCGGGAAGACAAGAGATCACATCAGGCCACTTCTGTTTACACGGACAGGTGTGCAAATGGACTCGATGCCTGTAGTGCTAGGCATTCCTGTGTCTACTAGAATTTTAGCTTGTTTGGTCCTGGTAGAAAGAACACATTCATGATGCTGAGCCTTTTTGGACCCAGTTATCCTCAAGGTGGATAGGGACTGATCACTTTGAAACCTCTGTTGGGACACCCAGGCTCTCTGCAGGTACCAGTTCATGTTTCCTGATGCTGAGCTACCTCTTCTGTCCTTCTGTCTGTCCCTATGTGTTTATCCATCTATCTGACATCTATTTGTGTATCATCTATCTATATCTCTATCACTTCTGTGACACTTCTATCATCTATCTTTATACTTTACAAACCTATTTATAATTTTCTCTCTTTTGAAACTGTCTTTTGGCATTGAATGAGGGACAGACAGGAGATTCTGGTAACTGATAAATACAAACATACTTTGCATGTGCTTAGATGCATAAGGAACTCCAGAGGTGCTTTATTCAGGAAAAAAAAATCCAACTCTGTTTTTATACACACACACACACATATATGCACACACTATATATGTATTAAAGAAATATGTAGTGAAAATCTCCTTTTAGCTTTATGTTCTTTCTGAAGCTCAGTGCTGGGGTTTGTGTTCTGGCTGTGAAAAAAAATTTTTATGAAATTTATAAAGAATATTTCTTCTCCTTTTTCTTCCTAGATGTCAAAAGTACTATTTGGGTGAAGTATTGACTGAGGAAGGAGAGGCTGGAGCAAGGAAAACAGCAAGAATCCAGATTAGAAGGCCCTAAAGAGTAACAGCTAGTGTTCCCCTGTCTCCCCACCCTGTCATGAAATAGTTGTTTCACTTTGGTTCTTTGAACAAAATAATATTGAGGATTAGGCTTGTGTGAGCCTCACAACATTTGAGACTCCTGTGTTTTTCTAACCACCTGCCTTAGAGTGAAACATTTTAGCATGTTAAGGATGTGTTTTGCGTGTAGAAGAGTTAATCAGTAAATGGCATTAGAAGTACAAGAGTATCTAAAACTAAAGCACAGATATATTTTGGATTCTGTTGTTTAATCACGTTTGATGAATCTGCAAGAATGGTAAGTAGTGTGTATCTGAATTAAGAAGGGTTGTTGGGGTGGGGGTGCCTGCCCCCTGTTGTGCAGCTCTCATCTTTATGTGATCGACATGTAGGAGTTAAATTGTGGAGCATCTCCTATCAATTAGACTTCGCTGGTGGCTCAGATGGTGAAGAATCCACCTGCGATGCAGGAGACCTGGGTTGGATCCCTGGTTTGGGAAGATCCCCTGGAGAAGGGAAAGGCTACTTAATCCAGTATTCTGGCCTGGAGAATTCCATGGACTGTATAGTCTGTGGGGTCGCAAAGAGTCAGACATGACTGACTTTCACTTTCACTTTCCTAATAATTTATCCAGAATCATCCCTCTTATAACTGCGAATCAGATATTGACTTGTTTGGTGGTTGAGCCTGATTTGACTATATTTTCAGTGTTTCAGGTTGTGGGAACCGTTTTGTGCAGAATCTGGTTGTTTTCAGTGCTAGAGTTTGGGGTTTCATTGTGTACCAGTAATTCTGGGAAACACTAAAGTAGACCAACCAACTTTTAAAATGATGGTACTGTTTGATTACTGTTGACTTTTCACAGTCTCCTTTAAAATCTGTGTGGCGGCCTCTCCTTCTGGAATTTCGGAAAGGTTGAGGAGGAAGTGAATGGCTATTTCCCCCAGACCTGCTATGT
Source organism: Bos indicus x Bos taurus (assembly GCF_003369695.1). NCBI lineage: Eukaryota > Metazoa > Chordata > Mammalia > Artiodactyla > Bovidae > Bos > Bos indicus x Bos taurus. Next base: position 46,584,248 of record NC_040089.1, read on the forward strand.
CCCGGGCATTGTCTTATATGAGACAGACATGCCCTTCTTTCGAAAGGTAAGGAAGCCTTGGGCCTTTACCTTTGTTTTACAAGTGAAGAGAGAGGTGAGCAGATAAGGGCAGGGCCACCCAGTTAGGGAGGAGTGGAGCTGGGACCCTAACATTGTGCTTGACTTCTGTGCCTATAATCTTTCTGCTTCCGTTTCTTGAAAATGGGCTCATTCGGACTCCTTTGGGGTTTCACCACTTGGCCTTTTGGTAAGAAGGGCCTGGAAGCCCTCACCCATGTTCAGCTGTCTCGTATCTGTGTGAAGGGCATGGAGCGCTTGCATATTTGTTGTTTTTGTTTGCAGGATCAGCCTCATTCTACCAACAGGAATAAACTCCCTCCCTAAAAATGCCGGATTTACCATATGCATGAATGGCAATGGATTCTTGCTCTCAAAGTACATGTTTGCAGAAGCACAGGAGTGCCAGTCACAAGAGGAGGCTATGGGGAGGGGCTGCGGAGGCAGGATGATGTCACTGGTGAGGCAGGGTCCTGCAAGCTCTTTGGAGAGCAGAGGCGAGCCCTGGTGAAACAGAGCATTGTATTAAAGCACAGGCCAACGAGGTGGGAGACGGAGAGTGACAAACACCCATCTCGGCCAACAGTTGCTTATTAGCTTGTTAAGAGAATGGCTTATTATTTCTTTTCAAGAGCTATATGAGGAGGCCAAACTCAGAAATAATCAAGAGTGAGCTTTACCCAGCAGGGCATCTCAGGACAGCAGTGTGTGTGTCATTTGAACTGCCTTCTGGAATAATTCCACCTTGACAGTGTGCAAAATGGCCTGGGAAAGGCTTGGAGAGGGAAACTGAGGCAGGAGGTGAGATTCCGTACAACTTGGGGAGGCTCACTGATGAGAGCCTACATTTTAGGGATTTCCTTGCGTGGAAGGAGGAGAATAGCTGTTAACTGAATTTAAAAAATTTTAAGTTTGGGTCTTGAGGATCGCTATGTGAGGAAGGCCTAAGTTTTACTGTGGAAAAGAGCTGAACGAGTATAGAACTGTGGGTTAAATGGTACTTCCTGCACATTTTGTTTTGTGACCTTGGATCCCATGTGATCACACAAGCCACTAAGAATGTCAGGGAAATAGCATCAGGCTGGGATGGCCATATTCACAGATTGGCCAGTGTGTGGGTTTGGGTGAAAACCTGAGCTCCTGATCTTGTTACCTGTCAGCGTTCTCACCTGATCCTCAGGTTGTGTGCTCTGCTTCTCTAATCTCTGGTAAAAACAATCTGGACAGTTGATGAATCCAGTGACCTTCCAAGCAAACAATTTTTCTTTTTATAAACTTGGCACCTGAAGGAAATGGGTTTTGTAATTTTGTGGCTTCATCTGCATTGGGATATTAATGGAACAGAAATTGTGCTTATTAACTTATAAAAAATAATCAGAATAATCTAATCTGAGCTAATGCTTTCAGACAAAGGCCAGAATAGGCTGTTTACTGTTCTCTGCCTCTACCAAATGATAGAAAACATGTATATCAGTTCAGCCAGTTGATTTGCTTTAATTGTTCTTGATCGCTTTCCCAAAGCAATTTCTGTTTGAGGTAATGGCATTAACCCCTTGTCTTTTAGTCAGTTTTAAGGGGTTGCCTCACTATGGCTCAGACCCTTAACTGGAAAAATTTATCAACCTTGACCTATATTAATGAATATGGCTTTATTGTATCTGTGCATTTATAGTAAATTGCAAAACTTTCTCGAACAAAAGTAGGGGTGGAAACCTACATACATATCTTTCAGTGTATCCTGTGTTGCTCAGTTGTGTCTGACTCTCTGCAACCCATGGACTACTCTGTCCACAGGATTCTTAAGGCAAAAATATTGGAGTCAGCTGCCATTTCCTTCTCCAGGGGATCTTCCCAACCTAGGGGTCAAACCTGGGTCTCTGCATTGCAGGCAGACTCTTTACCATCTGAGCTACCAGGGAAGCCTTCAGTGTATCCTAGTTGGTCATATTGGGAGGAAAATTAGCCCTTCCCATGGTGACTTGAAAGGAAAAAAAAGCGGGGTGGGGGGTGGGGGAGTGGCCACTATACATACCAGGAAGGGCCAGTGCCTAAATCCAGGCTGTAACTTGGAGAGCCAATTGAAGGCATTTCACCTTCTCTCTCAGTGTGTGCAAGAGCAGGATAAGACCACAGAGAAGTGTTCCACAGTGCAACTGGTGTTCTCCTGGTCTGCAGCCAGAAGAGGTACTGGTGGAAATTTTAGCTGCTTCTCGTATAAAATGTTAACTGCTCTGCTCAGCACAAGCTGAGAGTCAGTGACAGGTACTGAGTGTTCAGTTGTGTTACAATAAGTCATTTCCATAATGACTGTTGGCTCCTTACCTGTTACTCTCTGCTTCCCCCTTTACAATTCTGCATTAAGGAATGTAGGTGTAATGGAGTTTTGCGAAGGGTCTCAGAAGTTCTAATAAGAAAGACTGTTCTTCCAGTTACTATGACTGCATCACAAATGACTCCAAAATTTACTGGCATAAACAGCCGTTTATTATGCTGACAGATTCTGTGGGTCAAGCATTAAGACAAGGCAGAGCAGAGATGACTTGTCTTTGTTTTTTGATGTATGGGGCCTCAGCTGAAGAGCTCAAATGCTGGGGCTGGAATCTGAAACAATGCTGTCTAAGAGAACTCCCCATGGTGATACAAAGATTCTGTATCTGCACTGTCCAATATAGCAGTCACTAGCCACTCACCACTGTCGAGCACCCGAAATATGGCGAGTGCAATATGGAATTAAACTTTTTATTTAGTTAATTTGGATATAAATAGCTGCTAGTGGCTGGCTTGTGGCTACCATATTGGACAGTACAAATCTAAAGACTTGTTTTCATAGCTAGGTATAGATACGTACTATCCAATATGGTAGCCATGAGCCACTAGTTAAAATTTAGTTGGGCCTGTTTCCAATGGAATAGCTCTTTGTGACTGCTCCTTGTGGCCTGCTCTTCCTCATCACATGGCAGCTGGGTTCCAAGGGTGAGGTTCTTGAGAGGAGCCAAGGAACTGACCTACCACTGGAGTGGACAGTGTTGCTTCCACCATATTATATTCATCGAGGCACTTACAAAGTCCCATCCCATTCAAGAGGAGGGGCAAAAGACTTAATTTATTGATGACAAGTGGTAAGCTTCTGGCAGAGCGTTGGGACTGGAAACATTGCTGTAGTTATTTCTCGAAAGTGTCGTTCTGCCACTGGTGCTCTGGGTACCCAGTCTGTTCACTCATTTATTCATGCAGCAGACTTTGAGCACTTACCCTGTTACCTGCATTACATGTTTTAGGGGGAATAGCAATTGAAAGTAGTGAAGCTTATAACAGAGTGGACAGGGTGAGTGGGGAAGGCACTCAGGTATTTCCAAGGCAGTGTGAAATGTGCCGTGATAATATGTAGAAAGTAGAGACGATTTGTTGAGACACATAGGAGTCTGTTTGAAGAAGCCACATGGAAACTGTATTTTAAAGTCATTCGAGGGACTTCCCTGGTGGTCCAGTGGTTAAGACTGCATGCTTCCACTACAGGCGGGTGTGGGTTCAATCCCAGGTTGGGGAAATAAAATCCCACATGCCATGCAATGTGGGCCCCCCCCCCAAAAAAAATTATGCCAGACTGACTAAGGAGTGTGCCAGAGAGGGACCAGTAATTTAGGCAAAAGGACAAGCTTATTGAGAATCAGGCAAAAAGCTAGGCTTTTCCTAGAGATGTCTCAACAGTGAGAGCTTGGTCAAGAAGGAAGACTGTAGAGTTGCCCTGCCAACCACATCCTTCACTTCCCTTGTGTGTGTCCCCATCCACACTCTGTATATTGAGAACCAGCTGCACACCCAGTGGGTCACCAAACCGGAAAAATCCATAGCCCACGGGGATATCATTGATGAATTACCAACAAGTTGCCTGTCAGCAGGAAACATGGATTGGATTAGAGAGTCCTCATACCATGCCAGCTTTTCTAAAGAAGTTCTGGCTCTGAGAGAGAGGAACAAAGATGCCTGAACACATGGTCAGCATTGAAAGCAAATATTGATTGGCCCCTGCTGGGGGAGCCGAGCTAGAATGGGCTAGAGTCTGATGTTAGAAATACTGGGGCGTGGAAAACTATTAATTGTGCTGATTGACCAAAATAAAAGCTCCACCTATTTTTAAGATCTCAAAAATGAGGGGGAGATATTTGAGTGGGTGGAAGGGCAAAAGGGGTGGTTAGAACCGAAGCCCTGGGCAAAGGCACTTTCTCTGAGTTGGCCTCTGTTACTCTGGCCACAGGTCCTGGATATCCTTTTCTATCTCGTGTTCTGCATGGTGATTCTGTGGACCTGAGTGTGTTCCTTAACGCGGTGCAGAATTCACTTAATTGAGTATGAATGTCCAAACAGCTGATGTTCAGTGGTGTTCAGATTTGGGATTCAGACCGTCTGCTGGGTGTTATTAAACTGGTAGAAAAATGCTCTGGCTGTATCAGATTGCATCTGACTGTCGACTGGGTTAGAAATATCTCCGTTCACTAGCAGATGTACGAAACACTGGAAAGTGAGCCTTTTCTTTAGCAGATTAGACTAGCCAGCTCCATGGATCCAGATTGACTAAAATAGCTTGTTGCTCCAGGGATAAGGCTAGCTGGGCTCAGTTCATTCCTTTAAAGTCTGATCTTGAGTTTTTTAATTGAAGATTTTCAAAACCTGCTCCTTTACTTTGAAACCTATCCTGTGTTTGTCTTCTAGAGTAGCATTCTCCAGTAGAACTTTCTGCAATGAAAATGGTCTAAATGTGCATGGTAACCATTAGCCACATGCGGATATGGAGTACTTGAAATGTGGTTAGTGCAACTGAGGAGCTCAGTTTTAAATTTTATTTAGTTTAAGTGTAAACAGCTACATGGGGCTAGCGGCCACCCCAATAGGTAACACAATCATGGGTGTCTGTTTTTAGAAATGGTATTTGCTGCTGTGATCATGAAAGCTTTGCTAAGTTTCTAGTTTTTAAAAAATAATTTTATTTATTTATTTTTGGCTGTGCTGGGTCTTTGTTGCGTCTCGGGCCTTCTCTAGCTGTGGAGCATGGGGGCTACTCTCTAGTCGCAGCACCCGGGTTTCTCATTGCGGTGGCTTCTCGTTGCGGAGCACGGACTCTAGGGCATGCAGGCTTCAGCAGCTGTCGCACGTAGGCTCAGTAGTTGTGGCTCCTGGACTCTAGAGCCCAGGCTCAGTGGTTGTGGTGCACAGGCTTAGTTGCTCCAAGACATCTGGGCTCTTCCCAGGTCATGGATTGGACCCATGTCTCCTGCATTGGCAGGTGGATTCTTTACCACTGAGCCATGGGAAGTCTGACTTTCTAGTTTTTGAGCAGTATCTTAAATCATGAGTCCAGTCTTTCCTCTAGCAGCAATCTGTGGAAAGAAGCATCAGCTGAGGTGGGTGGGTGGTCATTAGCAGATGGAAGGCTTGGGATGAGGATGGAAGTTTAAAAGGGTCACTGAGTCAGTCACGACACTCATTTTCCCTCTGGCTTCTCTGAGAGAGAACCAGGGTATTGCTAGTGGATTCAGTAGCCAAAGAAATTTGGGGAAAGCCAGGTTAATTGCAATCACACAGGTTCTTTCTCAGCCTTAAATATGCTAATATGGATTGTGAATTTCCAGATCAGGTTTCAGGGCCAGTATATTTGATCCCCTTTTCTCTTTCTGGTGTTTTCTGTGAAATGCTTTGGGAAATGATGGTTTAAGCCATGACACTTTCTGCCACGAGAGCTGATAAACTTAGTGTCTGTTACAGGCAGTGAGGGCTTCCCAGGTGGCACTAGTGGTAAAGAACCCACCTGACAATGCAGGAGATGTAAGAGACGTGGTTTTGACCCCAGGGTGAGAAAGATCCCCAGAGGAGGGCATAGCAACCCGCTCCCGTATTCTTGCCTGGAGAATACCATGGACAGAGGAGCCTGGTGGGCTATGGTCCATAGAGTCACCAAGAGTCAGACATGACTGAACTGACTTAGCATGCACTCACAGGCAGTGAATCTATCCATCCCTCTTTAGGATTTCTGCAGAGAGCTGGATTCTGCATTTGTGCTGTGAGTCTGGTCGTTCAGTCATTCCTTCGCTGTGTGTGCATTGTCCGTTAGCTCAAGTCTGGAAATATCTGGGCTGGGCTGGCTAGATTGCACGCCCTACAGGCCAAAGGCTCAGGTGTCTGCTGCGGATAATTTCAACTTCTTGAGCCCTGGGTTTTAACAGCTAGCACCACAGGCCTGAGTGTAGCTTTTTCTTTTCTTTCCTAGAAAAGGGTGAGACTTTTTAACCCTCACATTACTGAGCCCTTGCTGCTGACTTTCTGAGTGGTCAGGATTAGTTCTTGTAGTTGGAGAAATGCTGGTGCTTCCTGTTTCAGTAATTATTCTCTTTGCTCTCTCCTTGTATAGACTTGCATATGAATGCATACATACTTCTCTCTATTTTTTTTTAATAACTTGATCAGCCTGCAGCAGACAAATCCAGCAGATCATAGCACCCTATTTATTTAATCATGTGAGTTACTAAAGGAAGGAAAAGGCAGGAAGTATGAAAATGAAAGAGAAATATTTTCTCCCCTTCCTCTTTTGCCTCCCTCTCTCTTTAAAAAATTGTCCACCAAGTTATCTGCAGAAAACATCTGTCTCCCCAAGAATAAATGCAATTTTGTTTCTGATCTCGGCAGGTCCCCCTCTGGTTGGAGGGAAGAGTTTTTGCCATGTGACAGAAGTGAAATCAGCAAGATGCTGTCTGTTGGGAAGTTGAAACACTGAGCTTTATGAGATGGCAGTCCAGTGGGAAGAAGTGGTGTTTTTCTGCTTGACAGCAGCACCGTGGTGGGATAAAGAATTCTGGGAAGAAGAGGTTCACAGATCACCAGGTCTACAGATGTCTGTCCCCTTGTCCTTCCAGGCTCACTGTTGTGGCAGTCCCACCACCTTGGAGTGAGGACCATCTCTGCTTCCTCTGTGTTAGTGGTTCTCTGGCTTGTACTGATGATCTTGTCAGGAGACAAAGGGTCTGCAGCATAGGTGACTGAAGAGTGTCATCTATAGCCCTGCAGGGAATAGGATGCTCCGAAGGCCTGAGGAGAAATGCATGGTTAGTGCGTGAAGCCTGGAAGCCTCCTCTTTGTTAAAAAGATTCATGGGTGTCTGAAGAGTGACATCATGAAGGCCAGGGGAAGATTTGGGGTCAAGCCTTTGTAGTCTATATCCATCTACTGAAAACAATTTTTTTTTTTTTTTTTTTTTTGAGTTAGCAGAAAAGGGGAGGTCTCACTGGGGCTGATTTGAACCAATATTTGCTCTCCCTAATTATGTAGCCAGAGCAGCTCTCCTGAGTGTTTAATGCACACCTTCGTATTGACAATAGCATAAGGAAGAGTTTATCACGTGTTTGGGAGGCTTGTGAAGGTGGGGCAGTGATTCTTCTTTGCACTTCCATAAGACTTTCCTTCCTGGGAGACCTCAGCAAGGTTTACCTTAGCCGCTGATCACGGAGCAAAGTGAGGAGACGAAACTCCAGAGAAGGGTGGAGCCACTCGGGGCAGCCACCAACATGTTTTATAGGTGAGACACTTGTCTTGGCCAAAAGTTTTGTGCCAGCCACCATCCTTTCTTTCTGAGTAGGAGTAACAAGCAAGTCAGAGCTTACAGCTTCTTCCTGTTAATGGGTCTGTGAGTGTCATGTCAGTAGGGTGGTGGGCAGGCTGGGCTATTGACCCTGATGGTGGTCTTCTGGCTCAGTCCCTCCTCTGTGATGGGCCAGACCATCTCTTTATTAGACTCAAGATTTAGTGAGTGTTACTAAGAGAATACTTGAAGAACTTGTCTGCATGTTGAAGACACTGGGGTCTAGGGTAACTGAGTTCGAAACCTTCCTTCATCCTGTATTTGGACTTGGGGAAGATTGTTTTACTTCTTGGTGCCTTGGTTTTGCCATCTGTAAAGTAGGCATAATAAACACTATTCACACATGCTTGGACTGACTTTTAGAGAATGTACAAGTCTAGCTCTAGAGCTGGGGTGGATGCTTGTGTTGGAGCTGCTGCTGCTGCTGCTGCTGCTAAGTCACTTCAGTCGTGTCCAACTCTGTGCGACTCCAGAGACGGAAGCCCACCAGGCTCCCCCGTCCCTGGGATTCTCCAGGCAAGAACACTGGAGTGGGTTGCCATTTCCTTCTCCAGTGCATGAAAGTGAAAAAGTCGCTCAGTCGTGTCCAACTCTCAGCGACCCCATGGACTGCAGCCTACCAGGCTCCTCCATCCATGGGATTTTCCAGGCAAGAGTACTGGATTGGGGTGCCATTGCCTTCTCCATGTGTTGGAGCAGTGGATATTAATTCTGACAACACCTGTAGAGCCTTTCAACACCTGAGGGCCAGCTTCATTTTGCAGGTTGGATAACATTGGCTTCTAAAATCATTTCCTGAAATTTTTCTCCGTGCCATTCATTGCATCCAGAACAACTCAAACTGGTTCACTCAGGAGTCATGGTCTCCCCACAAAATTAGAGAAAAAAGGGGGGTTGTGACTAATACAAGGAAAGCGATGAATACTTTGCTATACACCTGAAACTAACACAAAATTTCAGTCAATTATGCATGTGTGCATGCTCCATTGTGGTCGACTCTTTGTGACCCCATGGACTGTAGCCCACCCGTACCCTCTGTCCATGGAATTTTCCAGGCAAGAATACCGGAGTGGGCTGTCATTCCCTACTCCAGGGGATCTTCCCTACCCAGGGATCGAATCTGCATCTCCTGTTCAATGGGTGGATTCTTTACCACTGGGCCACCTGGGAAGCCCATTGATCAACTATACAACAACATAAAATAAAAACATTTTTTAAAAGTTCTTTCAAAAACAAAAAAAGGGAAGGCAATGAAGCACGTGAATATGGCCAAGATTTCTAGGATAGTAGTTCCCAGCTTTCTCAGCACCTGAGACTGGTTTCATGAGAGAAATTTTTCCGTGGACCAGGGGGATGGTTTCGGGATGATTCAGGGGCGTTACATTTATTGTGCACTTTATTTCTCATCTTATGCTACCATTGATCTGACAGAAGGTTCTGGTCCCCGGCTTGGAGATTTCTCATCTTATGCTACCATTGATCTGACAGGAGGTTCTGGTCCCTGGCTTGGAGGTCAGGGACCCTGCTCTAGGAAATCAGGTTGTGGGCAGTGAAGATACGAGTGGAACCTCTCTCCTCCAGAACTGGGTCTGTAGACCTAACTCCCTATTGGGAACTAGCTGCTGGAATTGCTGCCATGACTTCTGAGCCTTTTGCTGTCGGGGAAAGCATATATTTAGGTGAAGATGTATAACACTCACTTTCTGGGAGGCTGGAATGTATCAAGATGTCTCCTCTGCTGAGGAGTCTGCTTTTCCTGCTCCAACTGTTTTGGTTAAATCTGGTTCTGTGGATGCTGTGCCCAGCCGTCAGGCAGTCTCAGTTCTCTGGAATTTGTTTAAAATAAAGTCAGTTGTTTCTTACCTGTTGTCTTGAAACAGAATTGTTCTGGTCTTCATTGTTACCATCTCCAAGGTCAGGAAAGGATATCGTTCTCTACAGAGAGACCGGGAGACTCCACTTGGTTTCCAAGGGTCCTTTGATTTAATTTCCCCCTGTGTGCATGCATTTGATTTGTAACATCATTGGTGTCACGTGAGCCTTGGAGATGGGAAAACATTGGCCATCCTCTGGCAGGGCATGGCATCTCTGGTTCTTGGGCATTGACTTCAGAGGTGGGTGGGTTATGTCGCCCAGATTGCTGACTGGTGATGCTGGTAGCTGACTTCCTGTCCTGGACTTTGTCGAGTGGTTGAGTGGGTGACTTGGGGGTTTGTTAAGTAATACTCAACAGGGCTTCTTTAAGTGGTACTTCCACACAAGAGGAATCGTCACCACACAGAATGGGCTTTGGAGCTGGCCGGTTCAAAAGAACTATTGAATTTGTGTCAGGCTCTGTTCTGAGGCCTGGGGCCTCAGGGATGAACTGGACTGAGCCGGTTCTTTGTTCTCTAGGAGTGTATAGTCTGGAGGCGGGTGGGCAGATGGATAGCAAACGTGGAAGCCAAAATAAACAAAGATAAACAGATAAGACTGGAGAGGAAAGTGGAAGCAGGGAGACCCTCACGAGGCTTTTGATATTCTCCAGGCCTTAGTAATGCTATTTGGAGTGAGATGAAGCCAGGGGAGATGGGATCTTCATCTATAGTTTGGCGGAGAATCCATCAGAACCTGCCAGGTCTTGCCTCTGCTGTGGTTTGGTATTTAACTTCTCTGTAAAACCTTCCTTTTCTTCTTCTGTAGAAGGGAGGTCATAGCAAATGCACTTCACAGAGTTGTCCTGGTTAAAAATGCATGTTTGTTTTTCATGGTGAATGAAGGGGTGATATGAGAACAGGTACCTCTTGGTTTTCAAGGGGGCGCCCTGTCCTGTCTTGGGATGTCCACTTGTCCCTGCTGCCACCTCTTCAGGGACTGCTCCTGACTCTGGGAGTTGGGGGGCCTGAAGTGAGCAGCCGGGGGTGGGGAGGAGGGCAGCCCGGGGCCTGCCCTGGTGTCCCTCTGTCTGGTCAGTCCTGCCTTCTCCCACTGCTGATAGTTCCCGCCATCTTCTCTGATGCACAGTGCTTCCCCAAGAGCAGTGGGTACCCAGGTGTGGTCTGAGTCCCTTGGTGACAGAACCATATGGAATCTTTGTTAGACGGCAGACTCCTGGCTCCCCCGCAAATCTCCTGCATCAGAATCCCCAGGGCTGGGCTCCAGAATCCACATTTACTGATGGGCTCTCTATGCTAGCCTCATACACTCTAAATCTTGACACTCTCTCATTCTGAAAATTTGATTTTGGCCTTGGAGTCATGCTGCTGCTGCTGCTAAGTTGCTTCAGGTCGTGTCCAACTCTATGCGACCCCATAGATGGCAGCCTACCAGGCTCCTCCGTCCCTGGGATTCTCCAGGCAAGAACTCTGGAGTGGGTTGCCATTTCCTTCTCCAATACATGAAAGTGAAAAGTGAAAGTGAAGTCGTTCAGCCATGTCTGACTCTTCAAGACCCCATGGACTGCAGCCTACCAGGCTCCTCCATCCAAGGGAGTTTCCAGGCAAGAGTACTGGAGTAGGTTGCCATTGCCTTCTCTGCCCTGGAGTCATAAAGGTAGCTAATATTTGTTGTAGGTTTATTATATTTTACATGCAATAACCATGTCATAGATCCTAGTTATCTGCTTGTCTTATCAGTGAATAAAATGTGTTCAGTTCAGTTGCTCAGTCGTGTCTGACTCTTTGCAACCCCATTGACTGCAGCACATCAGGCTTCCCTATCCTTCACGACCTCCCAGAATTTGCTTAAACTCATGTCCACTGAGTCGATGATGGCATCCAATCATCTCATCTTCTGTCATCTGCTTCTCCTCTTCCCTTCAGTCTTTCCCAGCATCAGGGTCTTTTCCAGTAAGTCAGTTCTTCACATCAGGTGGCCGAAGTACTGGAGGTTCAGTTTCAGCATGAGTCCTTCCAATGAATATTCAGGACTGATTTCCTTTAGGATGGACTGGTTTGATCTCCTTACAGCCCAAAGGATTCTCAAGAGTCTTCTCCAACACCACTGTTCAAAAGCATCAATTCTTCAGTGCTCAGCTTTCATAATAAACTGAGGAGATAGAAGATTTAAACAGTTTGTTCAAATATTGATGAAAGAGCCAATATCTAAACCCATATCCCAGCTCTTGTCCTTCCCCTCTTCTTTTTCATCTCCCTTATGTAGTGATATTACGTGAATCAATCTTCTTAGTTTAAAATGAGGCCTGGGTGACCTCCTATTATGTAAAAAGTAGAAAGTTAAATGTGGAATGTTTTAAAATTGAGCTTTAACTTACATTAAAGCCTGAGATTTGGCTCAGAGTTTGACCTAAGTGTCCACCCTGATGACATTATTTTAAGGAAGGTTCCCTTTTGTTACTTTGGTAAATCAGACCCTGTGGTGTGGCCCTGCATCTCGTATAAATCTTTTACCTGCTGCATGAAATGCTTGTGCTGATGGGCCAGCACCTGAAACAGCTTCTGCTAAAGGGCCAGCACCTGGGCAGGTTGATGCCGTGGTTACCCTCCCCCACCCCCGCCCAGCTTCCTGGGAGGCTGTGTAAAGAGACCAAGAAGCTGGGTTTTCCCCTTGTCTGGAGAGCACTGAAGGTACTTTTTCTTTTTTCTTCTTCGTGATTCCAAGTTAGTGTCTGAGAAAAGTTGGCCATCAAAATAGGACCAGCCCAAGCAGGCTTACAGATAAAAATCAATCATTCCATGCATAGTATTTTCTGACCTCAGATTCCTATTGCTTCCAACGCTAGGGAAGCAACGACCTCACACATGACTTAAGGTGGAAAGAGACTTTCACTATGTATAAACTTTACGTCTCTTGCTGCTGCTGCTGCTAAGTTGCTTCAGTCGTGTCTGACTCTCTGCGACCCCATAGACGGCAGCCCACCAGGCTCCGCAGTCCCTGGGATTCTCCAGGCAAGAACACTGGAGTGGGTTGCCATTTCCTTCTCTATTACGTCTCTTAGAGAATATTATTTAGAAAAGGATAGGTGAAGGAGGTCATGACTAACATTTTATCCTTGCATCTCACATTCTGAAATCTTTAAAGTGTTTTTTTGTGCCCCCAAGCTGGCTCAAAATTGCATTTCTGAAAGCAGTTTTGTTGGTTTTAGCTTTACTTGAGTTGTGAGCACTTTGAAAATCCAAAGCCTAATCTTTAAGAAAAAGTACTTTAAAAATATAATGGTCTTGCATGCTGAATATTTGCAAGTTTGGTTTGTTTGTGACAACTTCAAGATTTACGACTAATTATCCCATTAACCATTTGCCAAATGTTTCTGAGTCGTTGGGATGCATTTTACCAGCTGTTCATAATAAGAATTTGTGAAGCTTTCTGGCCAGTTTTCAGAAAACAAGCCTATGATCAATGTTTATCTTTCTCTGAAACTAGGATCTCATCGTTAGAGTTTCCTCTCCGCTGATCGAGTATTGAACACACAATAGTGGAGACTGGACTTCCACTGTGCCCTGAATTTGTGGGCTTTGGTCTTTATAAAGTCCTCAAGTTATTCTCCATAAAAGGAGAGGTAAAGACAAACATTTAAGATTGAATTTCAGTGCTTTTAAAAATCATTTTATTTACTTGGCCCTGCTGGATCTTTGTTGCTGCACCAGCTTTTTCTCTTGTTGGAGTGAGCAGGGCTGCTCTCTAGTTGCGGTCCATGCGCTTCTCATTATAATGGCTTCTCCTGCTTCGGAGCACAGGCTCTGGGGGCATGGTCTTCAGTAATTGCAGCTTGTGGGCTCCGTAGTTGCGGTTCTTAGACTCTAGAGCACAAGCTCAATATTGTGGTGCACAGGCTTAGCTTGTTCCACAGCACATGAGATCTTCCTCCACCAGTGATCAAACTTGTGTCTCCTGCTTTGGCAGGTGGCTTCTTTACCACTGAGTCACCAGGGAAGCCCAAGACAAGCATTTCTGAGGTGAGCCAGGGACATCAGAAAGTGTGCACTTTGTAGAAAAAAGGAGTGCAAGGCACAGAGAAAGACATTTCTAGGCTTTGTATCAAGGGCAGAAAGAGGAGACTTTGAACAAAGAGTGTGTGTGTGTGTGTGTGTGTGTGTGTGTGCGTGCACGCACATGCGTATGTGCCTAATTGTTGGGTTTGTTTTAAGCATCACAGAAAGACCTTGCCACCCTTTTATTCCTGCAACTGGTATAGGATATCGACTTTAATTAATGAGCTCCTTTTAAATTTTCACTTAGAATATTTAGGGTGACAAAGAGTCGTAAAGTGTTTAGTACCATCATGAAAAGAATAGCCTAACACTCAGGAGCCACCACTATCTTTTTTAAACGAGACAAGTCTCCTGTAGGTTTCTGGAAAAGAAGAAATCCCCAGTCCAGAGTCACTGAATTTAGAACACGACATCAAATTCTAGCATTCAAGCTAAGGAAGAATAGGCTGATTCCAATATAACTTATTCCAATATTATAGAAAAGTGATTTGTGAGTCGACTCTAACATTTGAGATTTCTTTCAATCATAAAAATCACAAATTAACTAAGGAGCCAACAATGGATGTCATCTCATGTGACATAAATTTTGACTTAAATAAAACAAATGTAATCAGTGTGGCTACACCCCCATTGCTTCATGTTTACATAGTTGAAAAAGTTAGAAAAGTAATTCACATGAACAGAGTTTCTATATTTTTTCAGCTAAAAGTTTTTCTCATCTTTTCCTTTAAATGACCTCTTAATTTTTTTCTCTCCATTTCGCTGAAGCTCCAGACTCCTTGTACCTTTAGAGCATCCAGAACATGTAGACACATGTGTGTTTTTCTCCTTTGGACTGTTTCGCCATACCAGAAACACTTTCTATTCCTGGGGTCTTATTTCTAGAGAGCTCCACAAATACAGAGATCTGCAAATAGTGTATGTACTGTGCCTGTGCTCAGTTCGGGGAAGTCTCCCTAATTTAGGCTCTGAATGACAAGGCGTTTACAGGCAAGGGCAGTGCTTACTAAGGCCTTCCTCCTGGTACCATGGGGGCGGGGGACTGAAATGGCACCTGTGTGTGTGCACAAGGAAAGGGGAATGTGTGTGTGGGGGGCGCATCTAAAGCAACACCTCAGCCCCCGCCGTCACCAGCCCTGCCTTATTTTTTCCCAACGACAGCTTGCGTATTGTCTGTCTTTCCTGTTGGAACTAAGGCTCCATAAAAGTAGGGTAGTTCTCTGTTTTGTGAATCCTCCTATCCCTAGCACCTAGACCAGGGCCTAGCACATAACAGGGGCTCCATCCTTCTATGGTGAATAATGGGTTTTGAGTTTTCCATTTCTCAATGATATGCTCTCTGAAAATTACAATAGGAAGGAAACCAGAGAAGACAGACAGACACCATATATGGGATAAAGATAGATCAATTCACAGTGTGGAGAACCAGGCCAGATGTGTCATCATGACTCAGAATACCTCCGCTTAAATATTGTTAGCTCTGAACAAAATAACGTTTGTGTAGCCTTTTATAGTAAACACACACGTACATTAAATCATTAGATTCCTCTAAAAGATCCTATTAAATGGTGCTAATTTTTTTTTTAAATGGCAACAGTGTTGACCTTGTTTGTAGTAGGACTGCGTCTGCTTTTATTTTTATTTTGAGAGAAAGCAGGGGTGTTACAGATGCCAGGAGATATTTAGAACCCACATGTGCCATGGGATCGACTACTACTGAGTTTGCACGTGGACATTTGGAGTTTTCTGATACTTTTTTTTATTGTGATAGTCAAGTCTGATAGGCATTACTCCTTCCCTGCCCAGACTGGTATTACTTACCTAGAGAATAGAAAAGACAGACAGGCTTTGTTAGATGCCTTCAAGGAAACTACAAATCTTTATTGGATTGCACTCATGGGTAGTGGCATCTTAAAACTATGTTATTGGCTTCGTTGAAGTGTCAAGACCAGGAGAGTGGTGCTGACTGGGGAACAAATTTAAGTTTGCTTTTCTTTTTGTGAAAAGCATCCTTAATTTTGAGTAACTGGGGTTACGCAGAACTCTAACACAGCCCCCAAGATTTCCACACTCTGGTGTACACACATCTTATCCTAGTGATCTGATCAAACACTGATGGAGGTGCTGCTCTGAAAAGATTATTGCAGATGTAATTAAGGTCCTAAATAGTTGACCTTAAGATAGGGATATTATCTTGAGTGAATCTGACCTAATCAGACGAACCCTTAGCAAGGGACTGGACACTTCCTTAAGATAAGAGTCAAGCCATGAAAGGGATTCAACCTGCAGGAGCTTCTCCTTTGCAGGCTTTGAAGATGGGAGGTAGGCAGTGTGGGGAATGAGGCAAGAAATGGAAGTGGCCTGGCTGCTAGCGGCTGAAAGTGGCCCCTGACTGATGGCCAGCCAGGAACTGGGGACCTCAGTCCTTTAACCACAAGGAACTGAATTCTGCCACAGCCATCTGTGCATGGAAGCAGACCCGAGGCTGCAGATGAGAACATCACCTGACTACATCTGGCGAGACTGTGAGCAGAGAAAACATAGGCCAGGGCTGAACTCCTGACCTTCAGAACCACTTGTTCTTAAATTGGTTCTTTCAAGCCTTTGTGTTTAGAGTCGTTTATTATAGAAGCAATAGGAAGCTAATACAGAGGGAAATCTTATTCAGATTCAATCTGTAAAAAAACCCTAAACTTTTAAAAATGAAATGCAGTTTGCTTTTTGAAGGAAAATACTTCTTTTATGTCCATGTCACCAACATACACGACAGCCTATGGAATCAAGCTTAGGGTTGATTGCCTTGCTACGTTGGGTCCTGGCTAAATGAGTAGATTGAAAGTTTGGGTAATTAGTAATCAAATGTTTATAAATTAATGGGTAGCTCCAAAGTATGAGAGGAGCCCTAAAATAGTTTCCGCCAAATGCTTTATCTATTTTTGGAACAATCTTATTCATGCATTATCACTTGCTTAGCAATCCTTTCTTCATAGACAGTACAGAGATTTGTTTCCGCTCTCTTCCTCTCTGAAGACTGTAGTTACTGAATTAGAGTTGGAATTCATAGTTTTAAAAAAGATAAATAAAGTGCTTAAAGTTCCCAGTGCTCCTGGTTTCACATAAAGAGGGAGTCTTTGATGAAGATCACGATATCCACAGACATTTTCTATAAAGGCATATTTTAAAGTGGGTTTGGGCAAATGAGGACTCTTTCCTGAGATGTGAGTGAAGCATGTTTATGCAGGAGGAGATGTAAGTGCAGTCCGTGTGCTCCTGCAAGTGGCCCTTTTGAAAGGCAGCCCTGGATGCATTTGCAGGCTGGCTGTCTTTAGCATGAATGACAGCTCAGTCCTAGGAAAGCATACGCCTGCTCCCTGGGCCACCTCCGCCGCCGCCTTGCATGCTGCATGGGGCTGCCCTCCCGGCAGGAGAGTGTGTTTGTCCTGCCGGCCGAGGGGACTGCGGTTTGGCCTTTCTGTTT
Organism: Bos indicus x Bos taurus; assembly: GCF_003369695.1. Taxonomy (NCBI): domain Eukaryota; kingdom Metazoa; phylum Chordata; class Mammalia; order Artiodactyla; family Bovidae; genus Bos; species Bos indicus x Bos taurus. The sequence continues at coordinate 46,601,340 of NC_040089.1, forward strand.
ACAAGAGAGAGAGGAGAGCGGCCTGTGTCCTCCAGCTGCTGTGCAGTGTTGGAAACCCAGAGCGAAGTTTTCACTCAAGGACTTAGCCTGCAAAACACCCCCCGAACTAACAAACCTTCCTTAATGAAAGACCATCTGGGTTAAAACACAGCCCAGCGGGCCAGAACCCAGATGACAGGAAGACCGTAATGAGAATAGTTGTTGTTTAGCAAACTTTCCGAGTGGGATTTCCATGTTTTAAGTTGGCAGAGGGCCCGATGGTGGAAAACAGGAAACTGGAAAGCAGTGTGTGCGTTTCGTAGTGAAGACGGGAGCGGTGGGGTCAGTGTGCATTTTGGTTCAGACCCCCATCTCTGAAGGTCTCCCCCCAAAGTGAAATAGGTTCGGGATCTGGCTTGGTATGACCTAAAATATGGGGAGGGGTTCACTGTGTCTTGGGCTTCCCTGGTGGCTCAGAGGGTAAAGAATCTGCCTGCAGTGTAGGAAAACTGGATTCGATTCCTGGATCAGGAAGATCCCCTGGAGAAGGGAATAGCAACCCACTCCAATATTCTTGCCTGGAGAATTCCATGGACAGAGGAGCCTGGTGGGCTACAGTCCATGGGGTGGCAAAGAGTTGAACATGCCTGAGTGACTAACACTATTCACCATGTCCGAGGAATCAGGCTAGATTCTCAGTGGAACACTTGTGAAAAAACAAACCACTATCTCAGCTTTCATGGGAGCTTGTACTCTCCTGGGGGAGCTAGAAAATACCAGTGATTTTCAATTGGAGTTTAAGCATAGTAATTGGACCCTGTAACCTTCTCATTAGAAATTCTGCTGTGATACGGAAGAAACTCACCAGGTGTAGTGATACAGAAAGTGCTAGCAGCAGGCAGTGGGGGAAGTACAGTGACAGAAAAATGTGATTTTTTGGTGCCTCTTAGGAGAGGTGGCATCTAAGCAGAGTCAGGAATTCAGGATGAATCAGCTTATGAAGAGTCAGGGGAAGAATATTCCTGATGGGAGTAGTTAGGAAGCAAAACCTGAGTTAGGAAGGAGCTTGGGGTCATTGGAGACATCCAAGGAGGCTGGCATGGCTGGGACAGTGATCACTAGGAGGGTGTCACCAGGTGAGGGTGGGGAGGTAATCTGGGTTTGCTTGCACAAGGTCTTCAAGGAGGTTTTGTTTTAGTGTCAGTGTGCCAGGGAGCCACTGAAGGTTATATAGCAGGGGATGTATCCACGCTCTGTTGTGCACTGAGTAAAATCTCTGTTTGCTTTTTTGGAGAGTGGCTGGAAAGGAGCAGGGCTGGGCGGGAAAGCCAGTGTGGCAGCTCTTTCTGCCATCCAGGAGAGCAGTGACGGTGATGGGGAAGTGGGAAGTGATTGCAGAGGCGGCTGGCTTGGAGCAGGACTTGGGAATGGACTGCATCTTGAAAGCAAGGAATGGGGAGAGGGAAGGGGGGAAGGACCAGGATGACCCCCCGGTCATCCTTCCCTTTCCTCCTTTGCCCTGTCATTTTCCTCTAAATTACCATCACAGGAAAAATGAGAATGAGCCTGTGAGACAGTTGCTTTGCTCAGTCAAGGCCAGAAGCTAGTGACCTAGAATTCTGTGCAGAGTGCCTTGAAGCCTCTAGACAGTGGTACGGAATGTTGGCCCACCGTGAATTAATAATATACCTAAGCTATCCTAGACAGGAAACCAGTTATTTACACCACAGGGGTCTCTGCATTACAGCCTTGCTACCTTGTCCCTGGGATCTACAAGCTTCACACTGAAGACTGGTCCCAGGACATCACTGAAAACACCTGCGTTAACCCATGGGGCTGGTGGGGCAGGGGAGGGGGGAAGGAGGGAAGTGCTGTGAAGCCATGAGACTTCCCTCATGGCTCAGCCAGTAAGCAGTCTGCCTGCAGTGCAGGAGACCCTGGTTCGATCCCTGGGTTGGGAAGATCCCCTGGAGAAGGAAATGGCAACCCACTCCAGTATTCTTGCCTGGAAAATCCCTATGGACAGAGGAGCCTGGCAGACTACCGTTCATGGGGTTGCAAAGAGTTGAACAGGACTGAAACACTTTCAGACATAGAAAGAAACAATTTGGTTAAATGGGAATTTATTTTCTAGCCTTTGCATGTCACTCACGAAAGGTACAATAGTCCAGATAAATGTGATTTTATATGTATGTGTCCCCATGCCACTGTGTTCTGTTAGAGAGCTTTGGAAAGGTGAAGAGAGTCACTTTATCCATTCAAACGTAGAGATTAAAGATCAAAATCTGGAACATTCTGTGCTGGAGACTATGCATTTAGTGTTAACCATGTGTTGCCTGGTCTAGTTTTTAAACTGTGAAGGGGAGCTGTCTTTGTCCTGTTTCTGTTATTCGTTTTCTCATTATCTGTTTCCCAGGATGGTCTGAGGGCTTCCACTGGCTAGAGTACTTTCTCTCTCTCTCTTTTTAATATTCTTTAAGCAGCAGACTCAGTTCTAGAATGTTCAGAACTGCCTTATCTGCCTTATAGCTGCCCCCCCATGATCATAGAAATACGCCATTGTAATCAGTAATGAAGGCAGACATGGTGGATGGGGCTCACAGAGACTAAATGAGCCCATTTGGTTTTTAACCCGACATAGTCATGTCTTCCTCCTGGGCTGAGGGCCTGGGGGACAGTGGCAGGAGAGGGGAGGAAAGTCAGGTCTCTTGGAGTCGTTTTTAAAGGGTCCATGCTGAGGTCTGCTGGTTACCAGTGGGGGGACTAAGCGTAAGGCACCCGTCAGCCTTGGTCTTCTGCTTCATCATGTGGAACGTGGTAATAACCATGCTGGCCTGCTTCCCTCAGACTGGAGTGAGAAATCAGAGGAGAGGGGAAGTCAGACGTGAAGTGGCTGGGTCAGCTGCACAGCGCTCTGTCACCATCTGCGGATGGCAGTGTTATTTCCAGACCAGTCGTGGGAGTGTTGGGTAGACCCCAAACCAAACCCAGCCTTTCTAGAGTCTCTTTCCTGGTGTTAATCACTGCTTTGCTTTCAAACATGTTACCAGTGGGTCAGAACTAAAAGTGAATCATTGTAGCCACAACACATTTGAAGAAAGATGAACCTTTCTGGGGTGTCCTGGGAATGTTTAGTTTATCGTTCCTGTATATATCATCCAGAGGAGGAAATCTCCCCCTCGCCACACCACCACATCCTCGGACAGACACACAACCCAGCCAACCCAGTCTGTTTCTTTTCCCTCAGTAGTTTAGATAAATTGCGATTTTTCTTTGCAAGGAGAAACTTTGATAAGAAGTTATTTTTATATAGTTGAATGTGACCTCTAGATTCTCTTTTTGGGTCTTAGTATTTGCATTAAAATTCCAAAGAGGTGATGTACTGGCTGAAGGAAGCTGACAGATAGGGATGGGAAAAAGTCATTAAGTCATTACTCAGGTTTTATTTTGTAACTGCTTAGAATAAGTGTATGTGTAAAAGGTGAGCGTAATGATGTGGTTTTAGCTGGAGCCAGATGCGGTTGTTCAGAAACAAGTAAGCGAATGGTTGCCAGACATTGACATGTCACTGGGCCTCATGTATGGTTGTCCAAGCTGGCGGCGCTCGCCATGAAGTAAGGTATAATGTACCTCCACCTTTCATCAGCAGAGAGGCTCCAAACATCATGGGACAGAGTAGATACTGGGTATATATTCCATCTCCATCACCCAAACAGATACCCCTTTAAAGATCCTAGATACTGAGTTAAGGCAACTTCACTGTTAATTACTGTGTCAGGAATTCTTTTCCTTGAAACAAAACCGTATCAGCTCTGTGTCCTCATTAACTCTTTAGTTAAGTGCCTGGATGATGTATAGCTCTCCTTAGGGAGCTCTTTGTTGAAGAAAGAAAACCTAGTGACTGGCTTCACTGTTTGGGTTCTTAAATTTGTCTTCTTTATTATGTATCTACCAGGCCACTGGTCCTGAATGTTGCAATGTTTACATGGATCTCAGACCCTCTCATCTGATCCTCCATGCAACCAAGGCCAGTCAGTGATTGACCCCAAAATTGAAGGACTGACCAGGGTTGCATTTCATGCAAAGACTGTTTTGCCTTCTATCCTCTATGTTCCTTGCTCCTTCTATATGTTTTCTTGGTATCAGGTTTACAGACTTAAAATGGCTTGTGGTTTACTGTGAGCCTCACATCATCTTTACCTCTCAAGTTGAGAACTTCACATGTCAGCATTAGGCAATTTCTTTTCCCACTAGCACGGTCTTTTACTACTTTGCCATACTGAAGGGGCCCTTGATATGATCATCTATCTGAAAAATCTCAGGATTAAGAGTTATATTAAGTGTACATTAAACCTTCGTGTAGTGTGTAACAGTGAGTTCTGTGAGTGACTGAAAGATTCTTATCACAGTGCCCAGGGATACAGATACTAGGACCCCAATATCTAGGGCCACTCTTCCTTCAGGGGTCAGACCTGGGCTACCCATGCCCTGACAGCACCTTTTTTGATGTCTTATCTCATCCACGAGGCTCCCTGTCCTCCTCTTCCTACCTCCACCAAGATCTCGCATCAGCTCCCTTCTCCTACCAGCCCTTCTGCCCCTACTGTGCTGTTTCAGGGCCGTCTCCCACATGAATTTGTTAAACAAACTTATACTTATTTAAACCTTCCCTGAAGTATAAACTGATATCAAGCACCAAATCCTGTTTTTAGATGTCATACAAATGGAGTCATATGGTACGTATCTTTTCTGTCTGACCACTGTGACTCAACACTGGGTCTGTGAGATTCACCCACGAGGTCGCGTTTATCTGGGTTTCACTGTTTGTTCCTGTTGAGCAGTGTTCCACTGTATGAATATGCCACAGTGTGTGTACCCACTAGTACTGTGGATGAACACTCTAGTTGTTTCCAATTTGGGGCTGTTTATGAATACAGTTTGTATAACTATATGTATATATATATGTAGATAGATGTAACACTTATTTCTGTTTGACTGTACAGCCATAAGAGGAATAGTAGGTTATTCGTATGAGATTTTTAATGGGAGAGATTGAATTTGATATTGAGAATTATGCTTTATAGTAAGCCTGATGGGGTATCTTTTTCCATGAGTTGAAAAATAACTCTAATACAGGTCTGACTACTTTTTTGCTTGATACTCTTAGAGAAACTTATTTCTCCAAGTTACCAGTGCCATTTTGAACATGAATTTAGATTTGTTTGTGTGTGTGTGTTTTTTTTTAAACCCCAAGACCACTTATTTATGCTCATGTGACTGTTTTTCTATCAATAGATTAGCCCTTTTTCTTTTCCAGCATTCAGATTATTTTTTAAAAATAACAACATGTGAGATCAGGGTCAACACTGTCAGAATCTTTCTTGTAAAATTACTCCTGGCTTGACATTGAACTACAGATGACAAGTTTGCCGGATTATATGAGGTAAAAGTAAAGTGAGGAGGTTAATTTTTTAAGTGGATGTATTTGGGCAGCAGGCATTTATGGAGCACTCTGTGAAGCCATTACTCTATCAAGTACCCCAAAATATAGCCATTATTTACAAGGAACTGACAGTTTGGTAGTGGGGGGCAGAAAAGGAAACCCGTGTATTTAATGTCCTTTAAATATTGCTTTGCATGTTAGAGGGGAGAATGGGACGGTGGGAGGGGATGGAAGGGGGAGGGTGGCAACACGGGAACATGGATATCGGGCATCTGAGTCAGGCTGAGACTCAGAGAGGGCTTCCTAGAGGAGTAGATTTTGAAAGAAGAGAAAAATTTAGATATTTTGGGGAGATAGGGTGGGCTCAAGAGTTTGTATTCCAGGCAAAGGTACCAAATAGCATATTTAAAGAAATGGAGGCATGAAAAAGTATTATCCATCCGGTTTCCAGTTTAGGGGATAAACCGTGTTCTGTTCCATTGGTGGTGCTCCTGCTGTATACACTTCTGCAGTGCCTCCTTTGTAATGACTTTCAGAGCTAATTTTCAAACTCCACCAGAAAATCACCGTCGATACTTTATAGCTTTGACCCAAATGATATTCCCCAGCTGGGTCCTCACCAGATTTTTCTCCGGAACGCTTTTCACTCATTCCAAAGCAATACAGTCTGTTTTCAGAAGGTTTAAGATGTACCACTATTGAGGACATTTAAACGGTTATGTGTGCCTCAGAACTCAGAAATCAATTCCAGAAGGCCAGCTGTGTGCAAAAAGCACTTATTGGAATACGTCTATAACCTCTTAAGGTTGAAGTTCAGTTTCAGCTTTTAACCAAGTTTCTATTTTAGAGATTTTATGTCAAAATTGGATCATTTTGTATGATGAGAAATAGTGGATATGCCTTATGCCAAGCCCAAGTGCTTCTGGAGGAAGAAATGTATTCTTGTAACATTATAACTAGCCCTGGATTTGGCAAAACTGGCTTGTAGACCATGGAATCAAGGGTCATCTGGGAGACAGCATTGAGAAATGAAAGCCACATCCTGGTGATAATTGTCTGTGATGTCTGCCAAATTGGGGTAACAGAAAGACAGATCCGTAAAGCCATGGAACAGAAGGGGAAAGATGAGGGAGGCTAACAGAACAGAGGGTTCAAGAAGGCAGGAGGTGGAATCTGGACAGTCAAAGAAGCTGACCGGCTCAGACAGTAATCAGTTAAATAGCCTTGCCTCCAGCTGTGTATTTTGAGTTGGCCTTTTCTTAGTTCAGTGACTCCTGTGACAAGTGAGCAAAAATAAACCAAAACCCTCCCCACTGTCAATGTAGATCTGACCTGTTATCTCTCGTGTATTTAGTTAATCAATCCTAGTTACTTTTGAAGATGGGAATCGTTTTATGGCTCAGTGAGTTGGGAGGGGAAAGGAAGACTGATCAACTTTTTATCTTAGGTCAAGACTTTATATTTAATGAGGGGCTAAACAATTGGAGCAGGTCTACACTGGTCTAAAAACTTACTTAAGATCCTGTTGGGTCTACTTCACTTATTTTCATTGTTCCAATAGCTCATGTGAGTTATTACTTTAACTTGGCTTAAACAGAGCCATCTATACCATGCACTTCAGAGTAATTAGATTCAAAAATCTGTTTCTGCTCATGTCTCCCCACACCCTGACCCCCCAGCCCAAATGCATTTATAGACTTTTTCCTTTAAGGTGTAAAGGCCCTATCTTAAACTAGCATGCTGCTGCTGCTGCTGCTGCTAAGTCGCTTCAGTCATGTCCGACTCTGTGCGACCCCATAGATGGCAGCCCACCAGGCTTCCCCGTCCCTGGGATTCTCCAGGCAAGAACACTGGAGTGGGTTGCCATTTCCTTCTCCAATGCATGAAAGGGAAAAGTGAAAGTGAAGTCGCTCAGTTGTGTCCTACTCTTAGCAACCCCATGGACTGTAGCCCACCAGGCTCCTCCGTCCATGGGATTTTCCAGGCAGGAGTACTGGAGTGGGGTGCCATTGCCTTCTCCATAAACTAGCATAGCAACCATTGATTTGCAAATAGCCCTACACACATTTGGGGATGGAGATCCTGAAGGTTGCCAGAGTTTTCATCTATCTGTCCACACGCATTACATGTTCTCATACAGTTCTGGTTAGAACCACAGTGAGGATCAACAGATTACCGCCCCCTCCAACCCCTACTCCGGGTTTCCAATATGGTTGTTGTAGTGGAAGGGGAGGGGCTTACTGGCGATTTTCACTCCCTTGTCGTTTTATCTTGTATCTTCCATGGCCATCAATTTCCTGAGGCTGTCACTTCAGTGCAGAAGCACCAGCACTTAATTTCTCATGAACAGAAAATACTTTACAGTGGCCCTGCAAGTTCTACAACCAGCACCACATAATTTGTGTCTGAAAATATTGTTCAGCCATAAGGCAGCAAGCATCCTATACTCTGGTGGCTCAGATGGTAGAGTCTGCTTGCAATGCAGGAGACCCAGGTTTGATCCCTGGGTCAGGAAGATCCCCTGGAGAAGGAAATGGCAATCCACTGCAGTATTTTTGCCTGGAGAATTCCATGGACAGAGGAGGCTGGTGAGCTATAGTCCATGGGGTTGCAAGGAGTAGGACACGACTGAGCAACTGTCATTCACAAGGCAGCGTCCAAACAGATCTGTTCTTGGTTTTCAGAATCTTTCTTTCGCTGCTGGTGAAACATATGAAAACTACTGAAGAAAAGTTATCGGCCTTTGACTGTGCATTTGCCACTATAATATGTGGACACGTGTGTTGTGTGAGAGTGTGTTTTTCCCCTTGGAATGGAAGAAGCGCACTTAGCCTATAAAGAACTTGCTCTCTTGGCGCCTCTTCACCTCTTCCTACCATCGGAGCGAAAGCATTTCATATATTCTTTTCCAGCCATTGACCTTGCCTGTGTCTCCCTATTACTTAACTAATTTTATTTGTGCCCAGCACCCTTGCCACAAATTTGCTTTTCAAGTGGAAAACAGTAAATATTCCTCTACAGTGTTTATTGCTCTGCAGAATAAATGGGCAGAGGTTATAAAATGTGCATCCAGCACAACGGATTCTTCAGCTCTTCTCTGGAAATCCAGGAGCCTCAATCGGTGCCAAACTCGATTTCATTTTTCTGCTGTAAAAATTGTTACACGTTATGAATGGCTCTCCTCTTGGTGATCCTGAACACATTGGCACAGATCTCAATGTCTTTTGGGGAAAAATAAAAAATAAAAAAAAGGGAATGGCATTTACAAAAAGAGTCAAACGCCGGTCATTACTAGGCATCAACAGTCTACAGCAGTAGTCCCTGTCCTTTTTGGCACCAGGGACTGATTTTGCAGAAGACAGTTTTTCCAAGGGGGGTAGGGGAGTATAGTTTGGGGATGATTCAAGCCTAGTACATTTATTGTGCACTTTATTTCTTATCTAATGCCACCACTGATCTGACAGCAGGTACCGGTCTGTGGCCTGGAGGTTGGGGACCCCTGGTCTACAGACTGCCATTCATTCAGGGGGATTTTCTAGGGTGTGGGGCAGGGGAAGGAAGGATGCTGCTCATTCTATAGTTCTTCATCACCGATATTAACCCACATGGCTTTTTTTACTTCCTTGCAGTTAAATCATTAATAATCATGAAGAGTTTATAAACTCTGGATTTAATCTTCATTAATATATAAAACTCAGGGAGTGATGTCCTTTGAATATAAGTAGACCATTTCTCCTCTGTATACTTAAAACTGCATTTTCCCTTTTGGTTTCTGGGATCCCCTTAACTCTGAGAAGGGTGTGCCCCAGCATGATTTGGATCAGAGAACTTCAGAAACTGTTTCTTGACTTTGGACCCCATCCGTGTTTTGTGGGCTGGCCAAAGTTTATCATACAATGTCCACTCCAGGAATGTGCCCCAGTTGCTCAGCCTTGAGGGGCAGGGGAAATGGAGGAGTGTTTATGGGAAGCTTAGAAGAGATGCGTTTTCCTTTGAATTTCTATAGTGAGTGAAGTGGTCTGGTTTCAAATAAGCGCTGGTAGGTTATGCAGGCTACTTACTCCTTTCTTTGGAAACAAGACAAGTTCAGATCCTTCTGTTGTTTTGGGGCACTGAAGGCAAGCTGGCTGGACCCCAGGGGCTGGGGCAGGCCGGCTCCCTACAGCCCAGTGCCTCTGGAGGGAGTGGGGGCAGGAGAGGACATAACAAACAGGGTTTGAGGACCTTCTCGGAACCCGGACCCCCACTAGGTGATCCCTCCAGGTTCCTCATCCTTCTTTCCTAGAATCTGGTGAGAGAAGCCTGCCCACTTTGATTTTTTTCAGATGTGAAAACTGAGATAACCCAGGATTACCGCACCCATAAGTAACATAAAGTGGCAGAACTGGAGCCCTTGTCCTCTGTGTGTTCCCTCTCATAGGTGTTCTCATTAAAATCATTTAGCTCTGATTCACAAGGAATTTTGGACCCATCTCAGCCAGGTCTGTAATTGCTAAATCATGATGTATGCACCCAGATCATCAAGAATTTCAGCTAAACCACTCTTTTCCAAAGTGTGGTCCGTGGACCACACACCTTGAAATCTCATAGGGCCTTTGCTGAAAATGCTGATTCCTGGGCCCTGCCTCTAATCAACTAGATTTCATGTTTTGAGGGTGGGGCCCAGGTATAAACACCATGGGAATTTCTGTGGTATCCCAAATTTGAGAGCTCTGGGGTACAATCTCTTCATAGCACTCTAGTAGAAAAATGTCTTGGGAAAAGGAATGACTAAACCAGTATGTCTGCAGCAACGAGTGTGTGAATTCTGCCTGAAGAGTGTCTGGTTCTAGCTCCTCATTCCTTTCAAAAGGAAACTGTGGTTTGGAAGGTTTAAGTAATGGTTAAATAAATTCTCCTAGCTTCTTTGCAGTAAAGCAGAGACAAGGACCAGTTCTCCTCTTACCACACTGTAGTGCGCTGTCTCCAGCCTTTTAAAAATCAGCTAATCAAGGAAACTTGGATCCATTTCAATCCTTTCATTGACCCTACACTCCACATAAAAGATGAGTCCTGGGAGAACAACCATTCTGATTCACACTCATTTGAATGTTGAAAAAAACAGTGCATTTCTTCAGAGTTCTCTGTAGGAGGTGGAAAGATTCAATAAGCTAGCTAAAAAGGTTTCCATCTCTCTCTCTCACACACACACACCACCACCACCACCAAACAGCCTGGGTCTGTCACAACATGAGGGGTGGGGACTGGCAAGCGTCCATAGTGTAGGCAAGATTTTCATGGATTTTTCAGTAGTTGCAGGCGATTTGTTCAACCATCTATTAAAACAATTCTATAAAGATTAAGCTGGAATTTCACTGTGGCCTCGAACGGAAGAGGATTGGCGATTCTGGGATTCCTGTGCATATTTTAACGTGAGGCATTTCACCTTATGTCACAAGGAAGGTCTCACACGATGGCTGACATTTTTAATGTGTAGGACTGAACACATGGATTGCCAGACAATAACTAGACAAACAAAAAGGTGGAAGAGATTGTTTTGGAAAACTGTTCAATTCAGTTAAGAAACACCTCTCTGCGTACAATTTACTTGTTAGTTCTCAGAGAATAATGCAGAAGATACTTCTTGGGTAATAATGCAGAAGATACTTCTTGGGTGGGGGTCCTTGGGACGAAACCAGATTTTGCTTATTCCCATTTTTACTTTGGATTCCAAATCATGGGGCTTTCTAGAAAGCTTGAACTTTGTCTCAAGGCCTGCCATAGGGGCTGACTTGTTTTGTTCCCTAATTGTTTAATTTGTAAGAATCTTCCCAATAAAGATGGTAAACATTTTTGGACCAGATCTGCATTTTGCATTTTCGTCCTTTCTTTAAACACCATCATGGGGTATAGTGCCTATCTTTACTTAATAAATAGTTTTGGGCACGAGAAGAGTTATATATTTATTCTTTCCACATAATACTGTTGAGCACCTTCTGTGCTCAACATTATAGTGATGCTCCATCCAGGTTACTGAACACAGCTGTACACAGTAGGTAGGTTATAGTCAAATATTTATTGCTTTAGGTAAGGCGGAATGGGTTGTGTTTAATTAAGAGCATGTGTTTTGGGATGAGGCGGGTTGCACTTGAACCCCAGCAACGATGCTTGTTGCCCCTTGTTATCATCTTGGGAAGATTGCTTAACACCACTCTGCCTCAGTTTACCCTTCTGTGAGTTAATAGTAACTCTCAGTAATGTTTTGAAGATAAGTAGCAGACTGCGTCAGTAGGTGCTCAGTAAGTGACTAGTGCAATGGCTGTTATTATTGTTAGCAAGAACCATAACAATGATAGTCATTCCGTTATTCAAAGTATGGCTGTGCTGAATTATCTGTTTTTCTTATTTGACTTTTTGAACAGCTGCTGCTAAATCACTTCAGTCATGTCCGCCAACTCTTGTGCGACCCCAGAGATGGCAGCCCACCAGGCTCTGCCGTCCCTGGGATTCTCCAGGCAAGAACACTATAGTGGGTTGCCATTTCCTTCTCCAATGCATGAAAGTGAAATGTGAAAGGGAAGTCGCTCAGTCGTGTCCGACTCTTAGCGACCCCTGGACTGCAGCCCACCAGACTTCTCCATCCATGGGATTTTCCAGGCAAGAGTACTGGAGTGGGGTGCCATTGAACAGCTAGGCTTGCTTAATTTCTGGGTTTGGTTTTCCGACCTCCCCCCTCAATTTGGTTTGTTGAGCTCGTATCTATATTTTGTGATGTTTCCTTTTGATCATATTACCTCAAGTTTACCAAGTTGAAATTTTAAGCATGGAAGCCTGAAGAGGTCTCCTTTTCTGAAAGGATTTTACTTTTTTTAATTTAATAAGTGTTGCTTCTTAAGTCACTGGTCTGATGAAAGGGCAATATTTCCTTGGCGGTTGGCCCAAAGACAAAACAATAGGAGCTGGTCCCTGAACAGAAATGTGGAGTTTGTGAGTGAAGAGTTGGTCACCCAGACAGCCCTCCTCACTCAGACACTCAGGTGCATTCTGGGAAAGCGAACTTAATTCAAAACCCTCACCTTGTCAGGGTCACCTTTAAGTGCCAGGCACAAAACCGTAATGAGCTTCCTTTCTCGTAATTCTTCTTTTCATGATTTTTCTCAGCTGGATTCTTCAAAGGATTATTTGTAAAGACCTTTATGGTGTGTTATGATTTAATCAGATGTAGCTCGAATTTCCCAAGATGTGTTAATTATCATTGCCACACAAGTGCATCAGAGGAAGCAAAATGTTTTTCATTTGGGCAGGTTGAGGGTTTGTTTAAAATGTACTTAGGGCCATTAGGATCAAATCAAAATATAGTGCATGGTAATTATGCATGAAATAAAAGATTACCTGCTGTTTAAGTAGCCAGTTTTCTGATAATATTGCAATAAAGTCTTGAGAGAAAATTGGTTTCCCAATAGCAGTAGAACGCCTTATTTAAGGGGACAAAGTGAACTGTATTTGATTGAAAAATGAGAAAGAGATAGGGAAAAGAAAAATAGATTTTATCATGAACATGATCAGTGGATACTATCCTCAGTCTTAAAGAAAAAATTGTTTTAGTTATTTCCCTGATCCAAATTGAGAATGATTTGTTTGCATTTAAATAGCAATGGAGTTGTTATATTTCAGATTTGATTAAATAAAGGAAAGAATATCTTATGTAAGAAGGGAAGGTATATGTTAGCCTCAGTATATGAGAGTAGTCAAAAACCTGACTTCAGAAATCAGACAAGTTCCCAAGTTGAAACCCAAACCCCAGGCTTACTAGTTACATGGCCTCCGCCATATTCCGTAACCTCCCTGACCCTCACTTTCTTTATCAGCAAAATGAGGCTGTTAATATAACACTCCTTGTGGTAAAGATTAAATGAGATAATGTAAGTAAAACACTTAACCAGACATGTTTATTGTGTAGGAGTGATGAATTAATATTAGATGTTGTTATTATCCTATCAGCTGGGTCTATGGCTGATTGAAAATAGTCTGAGTAGAAGGGAAAGTTATTTTAAACTTTGGAATTCTGAACACATGTAGTATGTCTAAGGTAGACATCTCATTCTGTGTGTTGGAAATGGATGTTGCTTATGGAACTGTGATGGTGAGGGTAATATGAAGTGACAAATGCTGATACGGAGAATTTTCAGCATCACCCATTGGATCAGTACTTTTTATCTTTTGAAGAGAATTAAATGATGAAATAGACATGTGTGTAGTGATTTGGTTAGTTGATTTCTGAGAAGGTTTTCTTGTCACAGACCTGTCCTTGAAAAGTGAAAAGTGTTAGTCGCTTAGTCATGTCCAACTCTGTGTGACCCCATGGACTGTAGCCGTCCATTGACTCTGTCCATGGAATTCTCCAGGCAAGAATATTGGAGTGGGTTGCCATTCCCTTCTCCAGGGAATCTTCCTGACCAGGTCTCCTACATTGCAGGCAGATATTTTACAGTCTGAGCCACCAGGGAAGCCCACAGACCTATCCTTGGTGAAGAAGAAATAATTTTCTTGTTTAATCCTCCAATAAGAAATCTGGATTTTGCCTTTTTGTTCATGATCGGTAAAGTTTCTAGTTACTCCTTGTGATCTATCTGTGTGAATAGTTAACACATGCTGAGAGTTAAAAATTAACTAGTTACAGAAAGTTCCTTTTTTTTTTTTTTTTAATTCTAAAAACGTAACTTCTTTTTGGGTATTAGAGAAAAAGTTCAAGCGAGTCACTGGTTAATATTTATTGAGCCAGTTACATATCTGGCAGTGTGGTAGTGTTTTCACAGTTTCTGTGTAACTTAATCAAGAATAACTGGAGGGGAAGAGGAAGAAAAAGATTCTTGTTCATATGAATTAGAAGACTATCCTTCAAGTTCTAAGAGTTGTCTATGGGCTTCTGAATTGCATGATTATCAATCTGCAAGACCTTGAGACTATTAAACAGGAAACTTCTGACCCCTGAATGCCAGCATCATTTTTGGTGGTCTCTGGACTGGCCCTTCTTGTTTTTCATGTATCCATTAATGAACAGAATGGAGGCAGTGCTTTTCTGCTGAGGGAGTCCTCAAATTGGCAGCACCATTTGGTTCTCGGTTGTTAATTGAACAGTAGCAATCAGCCTGCATGATCTTTAATATTCTCCGGCTGCTCAGTGATGCCGAGGACATCAGACATTCTGTAATCCTCTACAAAATCATTCTGTACTCAAGATCAAAGAAAAACAACATATCAGTTGGACCATGTTTTATCTTTATTTTCAAGGTCTAGATGATATGCTGGTTGTATCTTTCCGTGGTCTCGTTAACTCTCAGACACTCCATATCTCAAGCCTAACTTGAAAGGTTCTTGAGAGTTAGTTCTGGGGAAATCGTTTATTTCTGACTCTTCCTTTTACTTCATTTGTTTATCCAACAAATACTTATTGAATGTCCACTGTGTGCCAGGAGACATTCTTTTAAACACCTGGAGTGAACCAGCGAGTAAAACCAAGATTTCTGTTTGTGTGAAGTTTACACAACCCACTCCAGTATTCTTGCCTGGAGAATTCCATGAACAGAGGAGCCTGGTGCGCTACAGTCCATGGGGTCGCAAAGAGTTGGACATGACTGAGCGACTAAGCACAGCACAGCACGGCACACCCGTCATGAATAGAGGTGGTTGGGATTTTTTAAGGGATCCTTAGCCTCTTGTCATTGCATATGGAAAGAAGAATTAAATAAGAAGGTGAAATACTGTACAAATCTTATTTTGGTAAATTAACATCTATTCCTTCACCTTCCACTGCCGTCCCCAAACTGCCATGCATACACACCTTTCTGGGAAGAGGAAAGGAAAGCAATATAAAATTTATTGTACATGGCAGTGTTTGCTGTGGTCGTACCAAAGGTCTATTTAACTCAGCCTCCCAATCTTAATAATTGGCATTTTATAGAATCAGCTTTGACCGTCTCCTTCTTGCCCCCGCTGGACAGTTCTTTCTTGGTACCAAGAGTTCTGCCTTCTCCATAAATTCCCAGTTATGGTAGTTTTTATTTTCTTTTTCACGTGCAGTACTTTAGAAGCCAATGTGATAGCTGACCTCAGGGGATCCTTATAAAAACTTAGCAGATAGGAATTATAAGCACTTCATTGGAATTCTACTAATTCTGGATTTCAGATCAACTGGGAGGGTTGTCTAGACAGAAGCTTATCTTTGCTTTACATTGCTATCTTCAAAGATAATGTAAATTAAAAGGATGGAGGGGAAATATTTAAAGTATATAAGTAAACAAATGATAAAAAGCACTCTAATTCCCCAAAGCAGGCTCTTTGAGAATGCACAATGGTTTGTACTTAAAATTAGTATTCCATGTTTAATAGCTTTCACCAGCTTTAATCAGCATAACCATTTCATCAAAATTATTGAGACTTTGATGAAATGAACCTGACTCCCAAGGGGTGAGGCGGGGAGGTGGGTTGCATATAATAAAACTAATTTATATTTGGAGATAAACAGCCACCTACCCCAAACTCTTGGGAATAAAGTAGTTAACAGTGGCTAAATTTGATTTGCCACATTTACAGAAGCAACGCAAGCAGTTTCTGCTTTTCATAGCATAGATTCCTAGAAAGAAGAGCATTCCACATGGATAATGGCTTAATAGTTACTGTGTGGCTTGCAATACCTTCTTCTACCAGAAGGTGGTCGTTCTTTCAATTCAGGAAGCCAATCCTCTGGACCAGACTACCTGGTAAAGAATGAGGGAGAAAACAGTGACCAAAACTGACAAATACGGACTTTGTTGTGGCACTGCCTATATGGACGAGATCTGAGCCAACAGAAAGAAGGAAATGATTCCTTGCTAGTTTTTTCCCCTGTGCACTGATCATTACTAATTAATATCTGAGATCTCACCAAGACAGACTTTGTATCCTTCATTTATGGATGACACCAAGTGGAAAATTTATAGTTTACACAGAAAGTTGGGAGAGCCATGTCTGAGACCCCTTTAAGGCTGAAGTAGCAGCTTAGCCCAATGGCACCCCACTCCAGTACTCTTGCCTGGAAAATCCCATGGACGGAGGAGCCTGGTGGGCTGTGGTCCATGGGGTCGCTAAGAGTCGGACATGACTGAGCAACTTCACTTTGCCTTTTCACTTTCATGCATTGGAGAAGGAAATGGCAACCCACTCCAGTGTTCTTGCCTGGAGAATCCCAGGGACGACGGTGCCTGGTGGACTGCCGTCTATGGGGTCCCACAGAGTCAGACACGACTGAAGCGACTTAGCAGCAGCAGCAGCAGCTTAGCCCAGCAGATAAAGGCACTAGTCCAGGTACGTCTTGTAGTGAACCTGCAGTTTTTCTTGGATGTACTCCTGAGAAAGATCTAGTGATCCTTCAGATACAAGACCCATGCTTATCTTCTGCAGCAATACTTGTTCTCAACAGAAGGTCACTGAATAATCTCTTTATATTTGACTTTTTAAAATAAGTGCATGCAGGTTGCATGTTCGCAAGTGCATGCAGGTTGCATGTTCGCAAGTAGCTTCCAGTTTGAAAAAACTCATTTTAAAAGCTTTTAGGAATTCACAGGTATAGACTTATAAAATGTCAACTCAGCTCATAATGACTCTCTTGGTACATCCAGATTTCTCTGTGCTGGGTTTGCTTAAATTCACTGTAAATCTTAATTGCAAAGCATATTCAAGTCAGTGATTAATGTCAAAGATAACTGTTTACCCTCAGGCTTGTATGCTAGGATTTTTTTTTTTTTCCTCCCTCAATTCCATATGCTCTTTCCTTGACATCTGCTTCAAAATCAAGAAATGCTGTGGACAAGTAAATACCCTGAAATTTGGTCAAAGTAAGAGTCTCTTTAGGGTTTCCCAGGTGGCGCTAGCAGTAAAGAACCTGCCTGCTAATGCAGGTAACATAAGAGACAAAGCTTCGATCCCTGAGTTGGGAAGACCCTCTGAAGTAGGGTATGGCAACCCACTCCAGTATTTTTGGAGAATCCCATGGACAGAGGAGCCTGGCGGGCTACAGTCCATAGGGTTGCAAAGAGTGGGACACGACCAAAGCGACTCGCACGAATAAACCAGTGTCTCTTTAATACCACAGAAAATGGTATTGAGATGATTCTGCTTTTTTTAAAAAAAGTCAGGCAGCGTCTTGCACCTTCCAGGGTTTTCTCGCTGCTAGAATCAGCAGGATCAGGGCTGGGCATAGAATATCCCAGACAGATTTCACCCCTGTGCAATTCTTCCTTGTTATTATTTGAAAAACCAAGAATTCCTTGTAGCCCTTCAGTGTGCTGACACTCGCATAGTTTTCCGCAGTCCTCTCATAAACAGCAGCATCTAAATGAAATGTCAGATTTCACCGCCTCCACATCCTCTGTGGGCACAGCATTCACGATGCGCATATCATTTCTCCAAGATGGCCACCTCGGGCGGTCTATTCAGTCAAAACCAAGTTGTGCCTAAGTCATTTTAGTTTTACACACCTGCCTTCATTCACATTTCTCTCCATTTATTATGCATGGTGAAAGTTCCTCACTGCACAGATCCAGGTACTCATGATGATGCACTAAAGACCTCAAACTGTTTCCTAAGGTTCATTCTTTTCTCTCATTTCCTTTCTATCTCTTCTCAGTTGAGTGCCTCTAAGATGAGATGGTCGTGGTGGTGAATAATTTGTGTTGGGTCTAGGTGAGTAAAACCTGGAAAGGTCCATTAGGTTTGGAGCTTTTGGTAAGTTTTTGAAGAAAGTAAAGGTGGAGTGGGGGTAAAATGTTGGGGGTGCATTTAGATTACTTGCACAAAATAGCTTTTGCTATGAAAAATGCACATTTTATTCAATTTGCTGATTAATCCGTAGCTTGCGTTTTATATTTTCTCATGTATTATACATTCTCATTGTGCAAAATCTGATGTTCTAACAAATGGACTGGTCCTAACAACCCTGTGCGGTCAGGTGAAAGCTTTTGAGATGTTGAGTAACTTAACCATGGTTATAGAGAAAGTAAGTCACTAAACCGGGCCTTGGGGCACAGGTGGGGTAGGAACTTAGACATTCAGCCTTCTTCAGTGTGTGTTGCTCACCTGTAACACTGGGCTCCAGGGCCTGACTCAGGGTGTTTGGACAGTTGTATTATGGAGAAACATTGTGATGCATTCATTGTGAGCTTGGGTTCTGGAACTGAACACATAAGGGTTCAATCTCATTCTTTCCCTTACTCTCTGTGACCTCTAAGGTTCTCACCTGTGAAATAGAGATAAAGCATCATTGTCACAAGGGTGGTTGGAAGGTTAAGAAAGATAGTGGGAAGGGTTTATGTAGCATCTGTATCCATAGGTGGTGATGATGACAGTGGTGAAGACATGAAGATGGTGTAGATAACTGACTTGGTTACATTACCCTCTCCCTGTGTAGAGGCTTTCCTGGTGGCTTAGACAGTAACGAATCCGCCTGTAATGCAAGAGACCCGGGTTCCATTCCTGGGTCGAGAAGATCCCCTGGAGTAGGATATGGCAACCCACTCCATTATTCTTGCTTGGGAAATCCTATGGACAGACGAATCTGGCAGGCTATAGTCCATGGGGTTGCAAAGAGTTGGACAGGACTGAGTGACTAAGCAGGCACTCTCCCTGTGCAGGGCCCCCCTCCCTAATAAGCCCCCTTCCCCATGGCTATAGCTTGAGGGCACATCTGGTGAGGAATGCTAAGGTAGCAAAAGCACAAAGGATGAAACATCTTTGTTTGTGGGGAGCTTAAAGCAGAGCACAGTGATAGATGCTCCATGCGCAAGGCAGTGAAGGGTGGTGGTGAGACCAGGAAAGGAGGCAGGCCTCTGGGCAGGGCAGGCTTGTGTACCATGAGAGTTCTGTGTTTCCTCCAGAAAAGTGGCCTGTCCTTTGATGGCTTTCCGCAGTGAGAGCGCCTTTCCTAGGCAAGCCCGTCCACAGTCATTCTCATGCCCACACTCCAGGCACAACCTGTTTTCTAGGTGCAAGGAGGTGCTAGTTGAAGGAGGTGTCAAACATTAGAGGTCCTCAGGGTTCCTCTGGGGCCCTCTGGCTGATGGGCCCCTGCCTTAGAACTAGATCTGTGATAAAAGGCAGTAGTGGGGGAACCAGGGGGTCTAGGTAAACTCACCCTGCTTCTGGTTCGCAGTGGCTTCTGAGAAGAGACTTCCATATGGACTAAAATGAGGATATTTAATTGAAAAGCCAGAGGTAGTGAGTGCAAGACCCGTGGAGGGAGATGAATGGTGTATTAGGAAAAAACAAAAACAAAAACAAAAAAACAGCTCTTTGTGTCTATTTTTAACTGAATAAACTCCAATAAATTACTGACTTTTGACTGAACTAATTAAAAAAGTGTTCAGTTCTACTTGCAGGAACTAAAACTAGAGCCTGTGGGTACATAGTTAAATGCTCATGAATATTTGCTCTGAACTCCAATGAAGATTACTGTGTTGCTCTAATATTTTTAGTTTCAGTCAGTTCAGTTCATCCACTCAGTCGTGTCCAGCTCTTTGCGACCCCGTGGACTGCAGCACGCCAGGATTCCCTGTCCATCGCCAACTCCCGGAGCGTGCTCAAATTCATGTCCATCGAGTCGTTGATGCCATCAAACCATCTCATCCTCTGTCGTCCCCTTCTCCGTTGATACCATCCAAGCATCTCATCCTCTTGTCATCCCCTTCTCCTGCCCTCAAATCTTTCCCACCATCAGGGTCTTTTCCAATGAGTCAGTTCTTTGAATCAGGTGGCCAAAGTATTGGAGTTTCAGCTTCAGCATCAGTCCTTTCAATGAATATTCAGGACTGATTTCTTCAGGAATTTTCATTTATTTTATTTTTTTTTAATTTGGAAAGTAGGTAAGCAGTCTAAAAAATTATATTAGAATTAGTGATTTAAATAGAAGGAAATATGAGTGGTTAGTCTGTATGTGATTCACAAGCTATTTTGATGACCAAGTTTTGTTTTGGTTTATGGGTAGATTTGGTGTCAGTGTTTCTCAGTTATCCAGTTGTGGGGTAGGCTGGGCAGTGGTTTGTTTTAATTCAAGTGCTCAGTTGGTAAAGAATCTGCCTGCAATGCAGGAGACCCCTGTTTGATCCCTGGATTGGGAAGATCCCCTGGAGAAGGGATAGGTTACCCACTCCAGTATTCTTGGGCTTCCCTGGTGGCTCACCTGGTAAAGAATCCACCTGCAATGCGGGCGACCTGGGTTCGATCCCTGGGTTGGGAAGATCCCCTGGAGAAAGGAATGGCTACCTACTCCAGTATTCTGGCCTGGAGGATTCCATGGACTGTATAGTCCATGGGGTCACAAAGAGTCAGACACGACTGAGAGACTTTCACAAGTGAAAAACACACACTCCAAAGCAGGCTTGGTTCTTTTGGGAAGTCCAGTTCTTTGTAGGAGGTTTAGGGTCGTGTATAGAACTGTGATGACATCTCTGGATCTCATATCCTGAACCCTGTCACACACCCCTGCTGCTCGCTCTCCTCCACTCCTTCTTGTGTGCACTTGCAAAGCTGGATGCTTTCCTATGAGACAGGGTATTGCTTACAAAGACCTTTTCACTTGAGAGAAGACTTGGGGGACTCCCCCTCTGCTTTAACTTAGTCCCCATTTCAGTAAGTCTCTAAACCTTTGAAAAGAAAATGCATCTGTTAAGAAGACTTGTTACCAGGAAATCTTGGGGGTAGAGGTTGGTTTTGTTAAAGGAATTAGAAACTTCTCCCTTCTCCCTTCTTCAAAATAACCACTGAGTTCCACATTTACTAGTCCTCTTATTTTTAGAATGAGCTGGTGGTAATAGTCGGTTAAGATAAGATCGTTTCAGTATCTACAGGCATTATTCTAAGAAAGTCTATTTCAACAGAAACATAGTTAAGTATCTTGAACTGCACAGATATGCTTTCAACGTTGAGCTGGAAATGAGTATCTTTATCTTCTTTAAAGAATGAACAAAGGAAAAGGAAAAGAATGAACTTTTTAAACTCCCTCCACCCCATAACCTCCATTAAAAATTTAAAAAGTAGTGCAAATACTCTCGAATTTCTTGAAATTCAGTACTATGCCATTAAAATGTCTCTAAGTATATAAGCAAGACAGGATTTTGCTGTCTTAAAGATTTACCCTAGGGAACTTTGAGGAAAATGCATTTCTAACACCCCCACGCCTCACCTCTAAACACAGATGCACACACCTGTCTTGGTCAAATCCCCAGTCTTTTTCGGATAAGGCTGGGACTGTGCAGGCAAGAGTTGGACCATAAAGAAGGCTGAACGCCAAAGAATTGATGCTTTAGAACTGTGGTGCTGGAGAAGACTCTTGAGAATCTCTTTAACAGGAAGGAGATCAAACCAGTCAATCCTAAAGGAAATCAACCCTGAATATTAATTGGAAGTATTGATGCTGAATCTGAAGTTCCAATACTTTGGCCACCTCATGCGAGAAGCTGACTCATGGGAAAAGACACTGATGCTGGGAAAGATTGAGAGCAGGAAGAGAGGGAGTGAGAGAGGATGCACTGGTTGGATGGCATCGCCGACTCAGTGAGTTTGAGCAAGCTCTGGGAGATGGTGAAGGACAAGGAAGCCTTGTGTGCTGCAACTCAGTGGGATCGCAGAGTTGGACACACCTTAGCAACTGAACAACAGGGTGCAATTTTGTAGTAAGATGGAGTCCTGATTAAAACATTGTGTGGGGCTTATTAAGAACTTGTTTCAGTATGATTCTGGATTATTCATTCCACAACTTTGGTAGTAGTCCGTACCAGAGTCACCAATTGGTAGAAGTATGCTGGATCTCTCATCTTCTGGGGGCGGAAACATGGGCCAAGTGAGTGGAAGTGACTTCTGCAGGGCAAGACCAAGCTTGTCCCAGGGGCTCCTCATTTCCTATTTCAGGGTTCAAGGTCTGTCTCCCATTTAAGGATCCCCCAGTGAAGGATCTGCAGCTGAGGAATCGCAGCCTTTCTGTTCTGGGCAGAGGGCAGCACAAACTCATTGACACCGAAGGAATTACTGGTTGTTTATCAGAGCCCCTGGCGTCAATTTAATTTAGTGGCACTGTGTTGCTGGTTGAAGGGTTTGCAACTTTTCACAAGTGATGGATTTAACCAATTCCTCTGCTTTTATCCTGGCTTCTCAGCAGTCTTCAGAAAACATCAGCAGTAATGAGCTGATGCAGACTACTCTTAAAGCACGCACACTTCGCATCTTCTGCTCATCTCTTTGCTGCACTCTGAGCTTCTAAGACTCTTCACCTTGGTTGGAGTATAACTCTTTTGACTGCTAACATAGTGTTGTCGCCGAGACACAAAGCAGGGAGAACCACTTTTCCAGAACTTGTCAGGTGGTTCAAGTTAAAAAGCAAATTATGATTGTGTTGTTAGAGCCAGGAAAAGTGAAACTGGGTATTTCAAACTTGCCACTTCCTCTGTAAATTGCCCTTGTTGTAGGTTTGAATTTGGTGACCAGTTTCCAGTTCTCAGCCGGTGGTGCCCACTGGGAAGGCCTGTACCAGGGGTCTACTCTTCAGTGTGTTTCTACCCTGATCCTCCCCTTTCTCTCTTCTCTTCTGCTGTACATATGTATATTGATGCCCATTGGTAGGGAAACCTAGCTTGGAATGCCATTGCCTCTCACATTAGAATCTTAAGGTGAGAAATCAAAGCTAGCTCTTTTCTCTGTTTTAAAATACTTCCTTGCAGTCCTTCCTGCCTGTTTATGGGATTATAGTTGGGGTCTATGAACAGTAGTAAGGAAGTACTATTTTTACTCTCTGTTTTGCTATTTTAAAAAATCCATGCTTGTCATTTTGGGACCTTTTTCTGTAGCATCATTATTTATTAATAACCACACTTAAAAGAGATACAGGGAGTTTAGATGATCTGTATAAACAACAGCTATTTTAACATTACTATGATGTACTTTTGAATTCGTTGCTTTTGTGGCTGTTATTTTCGGATTCTGTCTTCTCTGAGTACTATTGATTATATATAGTAAGCAGACTGGCCGTGTCTGGGGTACCCTCCGGTTGGGTTGTGGTTCTAGGGGAGGCTGGTTTGGGCAGCAGTATGCTGTTGGCAGCACATTTCTTTCCATGATTCCCAGATGCAGGGAGTTGGCAGAATGGTGATGAAGTCTTGAATTATTAATATAACCTCGATGAGCTCTGTGGTGGGGTTTAAAGTAAGGCTTCAGATTCAGGCTTGGGTTTGACCTGGTGGTCTATTCTTGTCTGTATCGCTAGCAAAGATGGCTGTTACCCTCTCTAACAAGGAGTACAGTGATGGGGGTTTTTGACTGGGTTCATTCTTGACTCAGACACATAGGATTGTAGGTGCTTTATGCCCTTCCACGCTCCTGTCTCTGCACAGCTGTGTTGGTCACAAGTTGAGTCTCATTACATCAGGACAAGACAACTTCTGGAAGTTTCCTCCTTGGGTCGCCTCTAAGGAGCAAGAATGTCCCTGGATCCCCTTAATGGACTCTGTCTCAGCTTCCCACACTGGAGGGAGGGCAGAGACGAAACACCATGATGGCTAACCCAGCTGGGAGCCGAACTCTGAGGGGAATGGGAGCTGGAGTGGGGCTAGTCTCCCCCTGGAGCAGATGGCCTGGGGAAGAGAGTAAACACACGGTGAGGAGTCTGCTAAGAAGGCGGATGGAGACCAGCAATGGAGGTTGGGGGGACAGGGAGGAAGCTGGCCTCACCCTCAGTTGCCTCTGTTGAGAAATGAGGAGAAGTAGTACTTAATGGAATTATCGTGAGAATTCAGAGCTTCCCCCATGGCTCAGCAGGTGAGGAATCCACCTGCAATGCAGGAGACACAGGAGACGCAGATTCAATCTCTGGGTTTATGTCCACCTCCCCTGCAGGAGGGCATGGCAAGCCACTCCAGTGTTCTTGCCAGAAAAATTCCATGGGCAGAGGAGTCTGGGGATGGAGCGGGGCTGCAGTCCAAGGGGTTGCAGAGAGGCCAAGGTGACTGAGCGACTAAACACAGTGTTGTGAGAATCACATGAGTTAATTCTCTAAAACAACAGTCCCCAGTGTTTTTTGGCATCAGAGACAGATTTCGTAGAAGACAGTTTTTCCATGGACTGGTGCAGGGTGGTGGTGGGTGATGGTTTCAGGATGATTCAAGCACATGTATTTATTATGTGCTTTATTTCTAACCTGACTGGCGATACCAGTCCACAACCTGAAGGCCAGGAACCCTTGCTCTAAAGCACCTAAGAGAGGTCCACTCACATAATGAATATTCAATATGTGGTAGCTGTGATTATTACAGTAATGCAAGCATTACAGTCCATTGGTGGTGTAATACGTGTTAAATTTAAAACCAGTGATAAAAAAGTGCAGGGAATGACCCATTATATGGCTGCATAACAAACTACAGTCCAAACTGGAAGCAGAGGCATCCTTTGTTAGCTTTGTTTGGGTCTGGTCACTTGTCACATTGAACCTGAACATTTGGGGCTTTCAGGATCCATGTCAGCAGACGTATGGGCCACCGGATAGATTCCATCTGGGAGGAGCTAGAGAGAGCAGGCCCCTGAGAATGCACGTCATTGATTAGGCTGTAAGCTTTTTGGGGATTTACAGCACTGGAAAATACCTTTCGCAGAATAATGGGAGCAGAATGATCATTTCTCCCCGTAATCTGGGTCCCAGGCCCCGTTTTGCTAGCTACATAATTTTATGAGGATGGATTAAAGCAGTGATACATGTATTTATATTGCTGGATGAAGTGACAGCTGTGGGGCCAGCTGGGTTAGGACTCAAAATAAGATCATAGTCTTACAGATCCTCGGAGGTCCTGGCAAACAGGAGGGAGTTGTTATTTGGGACACAGTGGGGAAAGTGAATGACAAGAAGAGGGGCAGATTAATTAAAATACACACATCCTTGCCAGAATTAAAAGCGATTACATCTCTGGTTTTCTAACTGCATTATTCAGTCATTTACTAAATATGGCTTGTAATACATCAGCCAATAGATAACCTTTATATTACTGTAAAATTGATGAACCTCTTTGGTGCACACAAATCCATCTTTGGTGGCTTACCTCATTTCAGCCAATGCAGAATTGAAATGAGGGGTAAAGATTCTAAGATTTTATTGTAGAGTGCTTCTTGCCTACTTGTTTTTGAGTGTTGATTTTTGTTTTCCCGATAAATTATAAATTCCTTTAAGGAACTCTGTCAAGCTCATCCTCTATTCCTGCTCTTTAGCGGAGTATCTGGAATGAAGTATTTACTTTGTAAATGTTTGCTGAGTAGGTGTTGAAGGTGTGAACCAACTACATTGTAAAGACAATATGACACTAATTTTGTATTCAAATAACACGTTGGTATCTCATGCTTTATAATGTATATAACTAATGTGATTGCTACTTCATGAAAATGTGTGATAATGGGCATTTTTTTCTTAAAGATTATTTACGATTGACTTATGGGGGATATTTGTTCTAGGATGATCACCAAATACGCTTCATCAGAAGCCATTAGGAATCCCATTTTTGTGTGTGCTTGGTCGCTTAGTTGTGTCTGACACTTTGCGACCCATGGGCTGTACCAGGCTCCTCTGTCCATGGGGATTCTCCAGGCAAGAATACTGGAGTGAGTTGCCATGCCCTTCTGCAGGGGATCTTCCCAACGGAGGGATCGAACCCAGGTCTCCCACATTGCAGGCAGATTCTTTACTGTCTGAGCCACCACGAAAGCCTCCCCCATTTTTATGAATTCTAATAATTAAACTAATAATTTATGATGTTGATTCAGTTTACTTTTATCTTAGATGAGATCCAAACCATCTAGATCAGGGGTCAGCAAGCTTTTTTCTTTAAGAAGCCATGTGACAAATGGTCTTGTGGTCCATATGGTCTCCATCAGTTCTGTCCTTGTAGCAGGAAAGTAGCCACAAATAATACTTAAAAGAAGAAGTGTGGCTATGTTCCCCAAAATTATTTATGAACACTCAAATTTTAATTTCATATATTCTTCTTTGATTCCCCCCCCCCCCAACCATTAAAATATGTAAAAATTATTCTTAGCTTGCAGGCCGTCCCAGCACAGGCCCTGGATTGTAATTGGGAGATCTCTTGTGTAGACCCAAGTCATCTACTCAGTGTGCTGTCACAGAGGAAGTGGTCTGCATAAAGAGCATAAATTGGAGAAATCAGGAGTAGGCAGAATGGCCTGTGTGCAGCCATTTGCACATACGTCTTTTACAGTCATAATTCCACTGGGTTTTGCTACATGTCTTTTTCTCATGGGCAGTAGGTGTCCCTTGTGAGGGCAGAGTCCTGGCCCATTCATTCTTCTCCATGGCGATGGCACCCCACTCCAGTACTTTGCCTGGAAAATCCCACGGATGGAGGAGCCTAGTGGGCTGCAGTCCATGGGGTCGCTGGGAGTCTGAAACGACTGAGCGACTTCACTTTCACTTTTCACTTTCGTGTATTGGAGAAGGAAATGGCAACCCACTCCAGTGTTCTTGCCTGGAGAATCCCAGGCATGGGGGAGCCTGGTGGCTGCCTATGGGATCACACAGAGTCAGACACGACTGAAGCGACTTAGCAGCAGCAGCAGTGCCTGTGAATGAATGAACGAAAGAATAAAAGCATCAATCCAATGTACATGTCACAGTAGGTGCTAGGTTACTGAATAAGAAAGGATGAAATTTCCTTTGAGAAAAACACAAAAACCAGAGGCCCACAGCATTGCTATCAGTTTGCCTACAGACACTGAACATTATAACTGGGCTTTGTGTAACACATGGAAGAGTAGCATGGGGGTGCTGTGTAAGGAGTGTGTTAGTTGCTCAGTTATGTCTGACTCTTTTATGAGTCCATGGACTGTAGCCCACTAGGCTTCTCTGTCCATGGAATTCTCCACGCAAGAATACTGGAGTGGGTTGCCGTGCTCTCCTCCAGGGGATTTTCCCTACCTAGGGATCAAACCCAGGTTTCCTGCATTGTAGGCAGATTCTTTACCATCTGAGCCACTGGGGAAGCCCTGTGTAAGGAGGGAAACTTGCAAATCATTCAGAAAGATTTCCATTCCCATGGACTCTGGGTTGCTGGGGCATTTTGGTTCTTCCCTTAAAGAAGATTGATCAGTCATCAATGATACTCTAAAATGTTACGTCTTCTTCAGCTTTATGTCTTTACAGAGGGACTGCTTAACACTCAGGAAAGGTTTCCATAAGGAAATGATCTCAAATAAGATTAGATTTTTTTTTTAAACTAGGACCCATCTTCTTATGTATATTGGTACCATTATTTCTGATGTTGATTTAATTGATCTTTAATTTGTTGTTGTTGTTATTCAGGTGCTCAGTCATGTCTGACTCTTTGAGAACCCATGGACTGCAGCATACCAGGTTTCCCTATCCTTCACCATCTCCCGGAGCTTGCTCAAAGCCATGTCCATTGAGTCAGTGATGCCATCCAACCATCTTTTCCTCTGTTTTCCCTTTCTCCTCCTGCCTTCAATCCTTCCCAGCATCAGGGTCTTTTCCAATGAGTCATCTCCCCCAAAATACAACTGTCCCCTTAGTTTAAAAGTAAAGAAACCCATGTTTTTTTAATGTTTCATTTTTGTTTCTCCATGGATAGTTTTGTTGTCGTTGTTCACTCAGTTGTGTCCGACTATTTGTGACCCCATGGGCTACAGCACACTGGGCTTCACCATCTCCCGGAGATTGTTCAAACTCATGTCCATTGAGTTAGTGATGCCATCCAACCATCTTGTCCTCTGCCGTCCCCTTCTCCTCATGCCCTCAATCTTTCTCTGCGTCAGAGTCTTGTCCAGTGAATTGACTAATAGCCAGTAAAATCCTATCTTAACATATGAGAAAAGGCTGATTATGCTCTGGGGTGGTTTCTGCTAAAACAATCCAGGTGAATTTGTGGATTATCTTTGAGCACAATTCGTAGGCCATCCACGTAATGCTCCGGTATATGGGTTTTGCTTTGTTTGCCTTTGGTGTGTCTGTCTTCTCCTTCCGTCTCTCACTCCTGTGTGTTCCTGCCTGCTTCTATCGGGTCAGGCTGATGTGAGCTTCAAAGGGACAGCTCAGACGGCCATGCTACTGGCTCCAGGCAGTTTGGCTCCTGTTGTGACCACTTCCATTTCACTGTTGTGATATTTTGACAAAGTGAAGGCTTATTGTGACAGGAGCTTAAATAAACAGGAAGTGGACTCCTACCCCCATTTCCAGGAAAAAATGGGAACAGCAGGTATTATCTGATGTAATTAAAGTGTACTGAACCCTGAACAGAGTCCTCATTGTAAATCCCCATTTGACCCTTACAACCAGCAAGTTTAGAACCAGGGGTGTGAGTGACCTGCTGGTTGGAAGCTCTGTGGCCTCTCTAAGGGCATGTAGAGTGCATGGCGAGCCTGTTACAGTTTTCCTTGGTAGTTTTTAGAAAGACACTTACATAGCATCCGGTCTCCCCTCTCTGAACCCCAGTTACCTTGTCTACCAAGTGGATATAATTTTATCTCCCATTGGGATTGATGTTGGTTGGGCTTAACAGAAGCATTTTAAATAAAGTGCTTAGCACAGTTTCTCAGATTAGCAGACCCTCAAGAGTAAGTGACTGTTACTACCTTTTCTTTTCTTCTGCTAAACATCCCCCAAAAGTCTTAATTAGTAAAATAATTCTTTCTTACTTGGTTGAAATCTTTACCATATAACCTAGTTTGTTTTATATTATTGGGGACTTTCTGTGGTATTAAACTTATGTATGAAATAGCTAAACTATGTTCAGATTTTTCTACCTTGATATGTGTGTCAGTCATATATATATATGTGTGTGTGTGTGTATAAGATATGTGTGTATCAATTATTAATATATATGTGTATGTATATATTGGGTTGGCCAAAAAGTTCATTCATGTTTTCCCATAAACTGCTATGGAAAAACCCAAATGAAAATTTTGGCCAACCCAATATATGTCTGTGTGTGTGTGAGTGTGTATATAAAATACATGCATATAATTTAAAAAGCAGGTGCTGACATTAGATTTACCTGCAAAATTATAAATATGTCAGCTGTCTCTTAGGGTCACTGATTTTTCTAATGCTTTCAAATATTTCTAGAACTATAAGTGTGTAGACTTATGATGGATCCTTTGACTTCAAACAGGTGTTTGTTGTTCAACCTAAATATTATTCATCCAGGTCCACTGCCTTCTCTTTTACCCAGATTAATTTTCTCTTTCTTCTAAGGATAGTCTTATATACAAACTGCCGACATATTGAAGATAACATGTTATGAAGTGAAGTCGCTCAGTCATGTCCAACTCTTTGCGACCCAATGGACTGTAGCCTACCAGGCTTCTCAGACCATGGGATTTTCCAGGCAAGACTACTGGAGTGGGTTGCCATTTCCTTCTCCAGGGAATCTTCCTGATCCAGGGATCGAACCTGCGTCTCCTGCATTGTATACAGATGCTTTACCCTCTGAGCCACCAGGGAAGCCCTAAAGATAATATGAATTGGGAAATTGATTGGGAATTTGCAGAATCATCTGGTTCTGGGTGAGAATGAGAATTTGGGATCTTTATCTCCCAAAGATACATAAACCTATCTCTTAAACACTCAACAAAGAATACTAGCATCGTTAGACAACATTTAAAATTCAGGCATATTCACCCTTCCAGTTCCAAGTTGGAATAGAGTTGTCTTCCACTGGGGAATAATTTGTCTCTATTAATTGAGAACAAACATGCATGGGTGTTTTAATTACACAATAAATTAGGAGAATTTAAGATGCAGAATATGTGGGAGCCAAGAATTCAAAACCAGCAGCTCAAAAACCAAAGTAGATTTAACAGGGAAAACATCTCAGCATACGAGTGCAAGCAGGTCCCAAGATAAAGAATGGAGAAAAACAAGATCCAGACCAATTATTTGGGTTTTACTAAAGCTCCTTTCAAGGAGAATGATTCTGACTTACGGTTATAAGTTGTTGCTGGCTGAACAGGACAGATGGAAGAAAACATATTCTTCCTGGGGTTCCTTCAAAATATCTGGCTTTCAGTGGCCCTTCTGTGCATTCAGTGAAGAATAACTTGAAGATTTCTTATATGAATTTGAGTGTTAGAGAAGCATTCAGTCTCTGTCCAAGGAACCCTGAGAGTATATGCAAAATCATATGATTATGAGCTTCTGTGAGGAAAGAGTCTAGAACTTTCTGTAGATTCTCAGTAGAGTCCTTGATCCTAAAATGTCTGAGGAATCAGAGCTGCTGCTTGAGTGATGTAGACTTTTGTTGACTTTGTTATCTGTCATTTGGCCAGAGTTGCCTTCTCATAAACTCTTACAGCTTCTGATTTTGTTGTTGTTGATCATTCGCTAACTTGTGTCCAACTCTTTGCGCCCCGTGGACTGCAGCGTGCCTGGCTCCTCTGTCCTCCACCATCACCCAGAATTTGCTCACATTTGTGTCCATTGAGTTGGTGATGCTACCTAACCATCTCATCCCCTGCCGTCCCCTTCTCCTTTTGCATTCAGTCTTTACCAGTATCTGATTTTTAGGTGAGGAGAATCAGAATTTTTTTTTTTTTTTTTTCCAGAGTGCTTTCAACCAAATTTGGTATTTCCCAGCAAGACCTGCCCATTTGTCACTAGTTCAGACCCTCTTTCTCTTTCTCCTGCAATATACATGTTTAGATACCGCTGTCTATTCTTTTTTATTAAAAAAGAAAATTGCCTGGGCATCTGAATGTTTGTTGTGAGCCACCTTAAATCCTTTCTGGAAGCAGGTTGGATGTGATAAAACACACACCTCCCTGAGATCTCAGAGTGCTGGTTGATTGATTACAGGGCAAGGGAGGCAGAGGATGTAGGTAATTCCTCAACCATCGTGAGGGACAGAAAACAGCCTCTAATGGTATGTTCTACTGATGGCAACTGGGAAAGGCCCTCTTCAAAAGAGAGGACGGCGGGGAGAATTAGGGACTCCCGCTGACCTCTGATAGAACTGAGATAATGGCTGCCTTCCCAGCACAACTGAGGCTAATTACTGGGTAATTACTTGTTTTTATGCTTCCAATAGGGGTTGTGTACGCGCAGGTTTATCTTGTTTCCCCCAGTGGACTTTGAGCTCCTTAAAAATGAGGACGCTCACTCTTTTTCTGTTGAGCATAATGTTTCTTTGGGCAGTGCTTCTCACATAGCTGGCAAAATGCGATTGAAGTTAATGATCAAGACACTGACTATTTGGGAACCTAACACTGCTTCACGGAGGACCTTGAGAACACCATGAGGAGTTTGTGGTAAACGTGTCATCATGTTCCAGAAAGTTTCAGAACTGAGTGATGATTTGTGCTTTCCCAAGACAAGCAACTCTGCCAGCGCTCGAGAGCAATGCTCCCTTCTAAACAGAGGGGATCAAGTTTAATTCATAGTAGCTGATTTCTGAAAGTTATAAGACATGGCTGTGTATTTTTTCCTCTAAACATTATCTCACAAGAAATCGAAAGAAAGAAAAAGGGTGACTCGGGGAAAATGTCAAGGATAATTTATTGTTTAAATCCTGAACTATCTGTGAGATCTTTAGGCCACTGAATACAGAACATTTTATCCTTCCGTCACTGGCATGGAAGTGTGTTTACCCATTGAGGGTGGTTTATTTCCTAGTTTATGTGTGTTGTGTGTGTATAATCACGTCTGCCTTTTCCTCTCCCTCACATCCTAAGTGGAATTAATCACTTATTATGGTCCCTTTAAACAAGACAGGGCAGATCTCTACGTAAAGCTTAGGCGCTTCCTTTATAACAGTGCTTGGCTCAGGCATCTCATGTGTGTACTTCTTAAAATTACATCCCATGATTGTAATGTCCTGAAATTGGCTTCAGAGGCACACATGGTGTCCTCTGTGAGAAGCTCATGAAGCAATGTAGAAGGAAGAAGGAAGCATTGTCAAGGAGGGGCCAGAAGTCAATGCTTTTTTATTCCCCAATATACGTTTCACTTTCCCCAAAGAGGAGGGTGGAAACTCCCTCAGGACTGTGCCAGGTGGCCTAAGGGCCAATGGCAAAGTCCACACGGGAACACGAGATGTTAATAATTAAAAAGCCCCAGGTCTCCCGCTCCCCTGGATGGATGCCTGGTGCTGAGACAAGTTTCAGGCCTGCTTCTGGTCCTCCTGCCAGGGCTCAGCTCTTTGTATTGACAAAGCTTTTTGTCTGCTTGCCTTATGATCCCAAGTTACGTGCTGGCTCCTGTGGGTTGTTCGGGCCCCTGGTTGTGTCTCTGCAGGCCCTGGCCTGTCTGTACTTTCCTCCCGTGTGACCGACCAGCTTCAGACACAAGCCCCAGAGGGTGCTGAGCTCCACGCAGCACTTAGGTATGGCATTCCACTGTTCTAGAGTGTCACATTGCCTTTTATTGGTTCTTGCTCAGAACTCTGATGTCAAGTGGAAAAAAAAAATCGTTACTTAGGCTTTAATGCCAAAGGGAAAGAAACAGAGTCAAGTCAAATGTGCCTTGCAAACAAATCCAAATGAAACTGGACTCCCTCTAAACCCCAACCACACTTTTTAGTATTCCATTGCAGTTTCCACAGACGTGACATGGGAATCTTAAACATCAACAGACACTTGCCAAATATTCTGTGACGCTAGACTCCTATGAGAAGGTCCATCTCAAAGAGGAAGATAGGGTCCCCCAGATCCATTAAACTTGGCCTTCTCTGTCCAAACGGCCACCAAAGGGAAGCTGTGGAGTCCAGTTTGGGAAAGTTGCCAGAGTCTCTTGGGGCTAACGTGGAGCTCACAGAGGGAGGGTGATGATTTGATTGAGGAAGGGTGACATGTTACAGATATTGGGACTGCTGGCATCCGTTTCTCATTTTGCAAACCTGCTAACCATATGATCTTAGTTATTTGGCCTCTCCAAGCCTCGGTTTCCGGTTTCCTCATCAATAAAGTGGTGACGCAAATGGGCTTATCTATTTTAGAACTTCACCCATAGGTCGTATCATATCATATCTCATTGTGACCCCAAGAATGGCTGTATCATTGCTATTTTGTTGTTGCTGTTATAACAATTATAACAATTGTTATAACAAATTATATAACAAATATAATTGTTGTTGTACTTTGAATTGTTGTACTTTGAATTTGGGGGAGTAGGTTTAAAAATTGAAACCATATCAGTAATAAAAATTGCCTATTCTTTTAATGGAGCTTCCCCTGGTGGCTCAGATGGTAAAGAGTCTGTTTTTTAAGTATGTATGTTGTTCCTTGGGAAGCATTCCAACCATGATCTGAATTTTTCTAGCTTAACAGTCATGGGGAAGTTCTGTCATAAAACTCATCATGTGTGTCATGTCTAAGTAGAGTGTTGGGTGCCTCGTAGCTGTAGTGAGGCAAAGCTGTCATCTGCTTCACTTCTTCACCTTCATCAAGTGGGAAAGAAAGTCAATAGCTCTGAAGAGTAGAAAAGAAGTACCTCAGTACCAGGACCACATGTGGCCTCAGGGGCCTTCCACTCCCTGTACTCATTTCACTTCCTGTAGTTAAAGGTAGAGTAGTGAAGTAAAGTGAAAGTCGCTCAGATGTGTCTGATTCTTTGCGACCCCATGGGACTACGGTCCATGGAATTCTCCAGGCCAGAATACTGGAGTGGGTATCCATTCCCTTCTCCAGGTATCTTCCCAAGCCAGGGATTGAACCTAGGTCTCTCACATTGCAGGTGGATTCTTTACTAGCTGAACTACAAGAGAAGCCCAAGAATACTGGAGTAGATAGCCTATCCCTTCTCCAGGGGATCTTCCTGACCCAGGAATTGAACCGGGGTCTCCTGCATTACAGGCGGATTCTTTACCACCTGAGCTATCAGGGAAGGGAGAGTAGAGGGGAATATCAACTAATAAAGGGCTTCCCAGGTGTTGCTAGTGGTAAAGAATCTGCCTGCCAGTGCAGGAGACTCTAGAGACGTGGATTCGATCCCGGGGTCAGGAAGATTCCCTGGAGTAGAAACTGGCAACCTACTGCAGTATTCTTGTCTGGAGAACTCCATGGACAGAGAAGCCTGTTGGGCTTACAGTCCATGGGTTCACAAAGAGGCAGACACAACTGAGTTATTGAGTGCAACTAAGAAAACCGCACAACCCCATCTCCCTTGTTCAGTTCAATTGCTCAGTCATGTCCAACTCTGCGACTCCATGGACTGTAGCACGCCAGGCTTCCCTGTCCATCACCAACTCTTGGAGCTTGCTCAAACTCATGTCAATTGAGTTGGTGATGCCATCCAACCATCTCATCCTCTGTCATCCCCTTCTCCTGCCTTCAGTCTCTCCCAGCATCAGGG
Source organism: Bos indicus x Bos taurus (assembly GCF_003369695.1). Classification (NCBI taxonomy): domain Eukaryota; kingdom Metazoa; phylum Chordata; class Mammalia; order Artiodactyla; family Bovidae; genus Bos; species Bos indicus x Bos taurus. The sequence goes on from NC_040089.1 coordinate 46,636,115, forward strand.
TCTTTTCCAGTGAGTCAATTCTTCGCATCAGCTGGCCAAAGTATTGGAGCTTCAGCTTCAGCATCAGTCCTTCCAATGAATATTCAGGACTGATTTCCTTTAGGATTGACTGGTTTGATCTCCTTGCAGTCCAAGGGGCTCTCAGGAGTCTTCTCTAACACCACAGTTCAAAAGCATCAATCCTTCGGCGCTCAGCCTTCTTGATAGCCCAACACTCACTACCATACATGACTACTGGAAAAGCCAGTTTTGACTAGATGGACCTTTGTTGGAAAAGTAATGTCTCTGCTTTTTAATATGCTGTCTAGGTTGATCATAGCTTTTCTTCCAGGGAGCAAGTGTCTTTTAGTTTTATGGCGGCAGTCACCATCTGCAGTGATTTTGGAGCCTTGTATCTTGTATCTATTATCTCTGTGTCTAGTATTATCCCTCTGGAGCCTTGGATCTATTACATCTCCATAGGCAGAAATTGAGAGAGTGTCTCAGAAATATGATTGGAACTAAGCAGCCAGTATATGGGACAGTCAGTATAATGGGAAACAGACAGTGGAAGTGAGGCCATGGAGCTTGGTGAGGTTTGCTGACTAGACCTGCTAGAGTTATAGCATAGCTTACCCTGCAGCCAGAGCAGCAATGACATTAGGAATATGAGGCCTAAAGAACCAGCTGGATGTTCAAGGAGGTGGGGGTATCACACCCTAGCTCCCCAGCTTCTGGCCTATTTCACTTGGCAAATTAGAAACAAAATAGGTTATCACACTGGTAATAAATATTAACGGTAAAAACAGAAAGCACTTACCATCGTCTTACCTCTCAGATATTCCTGTTGATTGTGACCTGTGTGTCCATATGCGGATACACACACTGTATCTGGGCTCATGTACTTTCCTTTTTGTTTTTAATTTTCTCTTTTTTAAAAATTTATTTTGAACAGGGGGGTACTTGCTTTGCAATGTTGTGTTGGTTTCTCCTGTATGACAACGTGAATCAGCTGTAAGTATACATTCCCTCTCTCTTGAGCCCTCTCCTGCCCCCCTCCCACCCGTGTGGGTCATCACAGAGCAGCGCGGAGCTCCCTGCACTGCCCAGCAGCTTCCCACCGGCTGTGTATTTTACGCACAGCATTGTATGTATGTCAACACTACTCTTTGGGTTTGCCCCGCCCTTTCTTTTCCCTGCTGAGTCCACAAGTGTATTCTCTGTGTCTGCATCTCTATTCCTGCCCTGCACATAGGTTCATCATTGTGGACTTTCTTTTGCAAGAATATCATCTCTGCTGTCTCTTTTTTACCCGACAGTCTACCATAGACAGTTTTCCCTTCTATTGAATATACCTCTGTAAACCTTCTTTCTGTGTGACTGTTTAGTATTCCTTGGCATATGTGGACTATAATTTATTGATATAATCATATATGATTTTATCATGATTCTTATGATTATAAAAACACAGCCATTTCTTTGTGCACCTCCTTGGCTCTTTCTCCACAAAAGACCTCCCATTCCACTTTCTTTCCAGCAGTTTATAAATTTCTACTTACTCCCACTCTTGCTGGTATCAGGCAATTATTTTATGAAAAAAAATTTCTTGCCCATTTGTTAGGCTGAAAAAGCTCCCTTGCTTTAACTTGTATGTCTGTGATTACTAGTGAGGTTGCAAGTCTTTTCCTTTATTTATTGACTGTATGCATTTTTTTTTCTTTTGTGAAGGGCCTCCTCATGTTCTTTGCCTGAGTTGCTGTTACTGTGGCTCTATCTTATTTTATAAGAGCTCTTTTACATATTCAATCTATTTTCTCACTATTGGTCATAAATCTTGGCAGAATCTTCTGATGACAAGGAGCTGATCTTCCAGGAAAGAGAATATTCTGGACATAGTGATCTTCTGGAAGCAAGAGAAAAACAAAACCCAAGTACAGCAGTTTGCTTGGTTCTTCAGAAATAGGAAGACTTACTTTAGGGGATGTTTAGGGAATTCCAGGGGGTGCAGTGGTAAAGAATCTGCCTGCAGTGCAGGAGACACGAGAGAGGCAGGTTTGATCCCTGGGTCAGGAAAATCCCCTCAAGTAGGAAATGGCAACCCACTCCAGTATTCTTGCCTGGGAAACCCCATGGACAGAGGAGCCTGGGAGGCTACAGCCCATGGGGCTGCAAAGAGTCAGACATGACTGAGCAAGTGCAAGCATCCTTTCATCCTTTAGGGATTGGTTGCCATAAGTAAGGTACGTTTCTAGTGAATATTTCAGTGTTGCAGTTACATGTACTCAAGCAGTGTACTTGAGAGAAGACAGTTTCTACTTTGGTTATAGAACATTAAGAGCAATGAATTTTCTATCTCTACCTTTAAATAAAGATGGAATAAGAAAGCTATATCTGCAAACCAGTTACAGTGGCATGGTGGGGTATTCATGGTTTAAATCTGGATGCTTTAGGGCAAAATATCATATTTGCATTAAAGATTTAAATAAAACCAATTTTTTAATTGCCTAGATAAATGCTTCCTTACTCCATGAACATTTCATACATTTAAGGGAGCTATAGAAAATGATATAGGGACTGTTTTGTTTGAACATAAATATGTGTATCAACTATAGATTGGAAAGAATCCTTGTAACTACCGGAGAGCTTCAACCCAGTGGACTCCTGTTCCAATGATCCATGGATCCGAGGATGCTCTCTATTTTCTCAAGCTCATATGACTTCTACATGCCCAGGGCTAGGAGTAGACTCCACGCCATCTGACTTTTTATCAAATGTCAGTTTTGTTACATCAGCAGAACTTGGTGGATTTGTGAGTGTAGAAATTTGATCATTTACTCACATCAGCCACCCTGCTAGGCTCTGCGGATATAAAAGATATGGGCCGGGTCTGACCTCTGTGCCATTATAGTCTCATAGGTGAGAAAGTTACTGTAACCTCGGAAAGGTACAGTAAATAAGTAAGTGCCTCAGGTATCCAGGGGGTGTGATTATGGTCTCTGTACAAGGAAGATGAAGAGAAAAGTGTGATTTATTCGGAGTGAAGACTTAATGGAAGGAGGGAACCTTGAGCTGAGATTAAAGAGGTGAGGAACTGAGGTTTAAGGGATTAATGTGGCCTCCATGCACAAATGAATAAGTTGGAACATTTGGATATCAGTGCGGATAAGGAGGCAGCAGAAGGTGGTGGAAAGATGATGGACTGTGAAAACAGTTTGCCCTGTGCTTGTGTCCTGACTGTTTGAACAGTTGATATACTTTCTGTGAGCCTCAGTTGTCCTGTCTGGAAGTAGGACGATAATGTGTGTTGAATGTGTGGAATGCGGATTGCAGTCTCAGCACAGTGCCTAGTGGAATAAACGGCAGAGAGGACTAGCGGGGGTGGCAGTGGTGGCATTCACAGGGTGAGTGACAGGGCGGGGAGGCCTGAGACTCTCAGCTGCTGTGACCTTTCTTAACCTGTGTCGTACATTGGACGGCATGAGGCTGGACGTTGTGATTTTCACCCGGACTTTTCATTATAAAATGAGGAGTCCCATGAAGAAAAGAGACAGTGAGTTTTGCATGGAATGCTTTCTGAAGGACCCATTTTGGAGGAGCTGAGGATTTGGTACAAGGGTGTGAAATGGAAACAGAGCCCTTCTGTGCCTGCCCTCTTAAGGGGTCGGTGAGGGGTTGGGGCTGAAAAAGGTGCATTTACCATCAGCCCGGTCTGCACCATGTGTGGCGAAGGCCTTAGCTTCCTGCCACCCTAGTGACTAGTGTGCAAGGCTGTTTCTGAAGCTGACCCTGAAGAATCCAACCGTTTTCCAGCTTGTTGTTGCTCCCCTAGCTCCAGCCTTCCTGGAGTTTTCCCAGATCATCAGTTTTTTGTTTTTGTTTTTAAGTGATGAGCCTGGCCCATCATCTTTCTCCCTTTCTTAGTTTATGGTGGCCAAGTCCCCATTTTCAAGCTTGGCAAATTAGACATTGATTGATTTCCTCTGCTTCTCTAAAACTTGCCAGTGGCTTTGCGTTCTGCATAATAGACTTCCTACCATGACATTTGATACTCACCTCTGCAGGCTTGCATGCTTGGTCGCTACAGTTGTGTCTGACTCTTTGCGACCCCTTTGCAACTCTTTGGACTATAGCCTACCAGGCTCCTCTGCCCACGGGGTTCTCCAGGCAAGAATACTGGAGTGGGTTGCCGTTTCTTCCTCCAGGGGATCTTCCCAGCTGAGGGATTGGACCCACGTCTCCTGGGGCTCGAGCTACCTGGTATCCACCTGGACATCCTCTGTATTCATCAGGTATCCACATCCCTGCTCCCCTGGACAGTCTCTCTTCCTTGTTTGCTGCCTGCCCGCTGTCGTAGGTAGGGTTCTTTGGATGTGGATTCTCATGCAAGTGATTTACTGAGAGAATATTCACTATGGAAACCAGTGAAATCATGAAGGAAGCAGGAGAGGATGGGGCAAGAAGCTGGGCAAAGAGGACTGTAGGTTCATTGTAGTCACACCTCAGCCCTGGCTGGCCTGAGAGTCATCTCACCTTGAGGCTACAAGGCTGGGCCTTTGTATCTTGGTGTCGATCAGACATGGGCTACCTTCTGTGTGCAGGGAGGTAACCATTCAGGATTGCCGCTGGAGGTGACACTTATAACCTCAGCTATTAGGGCATTCTCTGGAGACGTTAATAGCCGGTGCTCACCGCACAGGGAGGACTGTACTGGCCCAGCATAAAGTGAATCTGGTCAGACCACCAAGCTTCAACTGTACCTGCCAATCAAACTCCTACTGATCCTTCAAGACCCAGACATGCCCAACACCATGTGAAGTGTTCTGTAGCCCAGAAGTCCTCATTCTCAGCTAATGATGTTATCTACCATCTCTGCTTTTTCTTTATGCCTCATTATAAGCCTTATCAAGATCCACTTTGTAGCACTGTGAAATGGCTTAATGTGAGGCACCCTGCTAGACTAATGAGTTTCTCCTTGAAGGCACAGTATGTTTTAATTCACCTTTAAATAGCTGCTCCCCAGGCCCCAGGACTGTCCCTCTGTAGCTCTCTAGTAAAGGTTCTCTGAATTGAAATGAGCTGGAACATTCTTCCAGGCTGCCGTGTGCTTTGTCCCCAAGGGGCTTTTCCTCCAAACCTTCCCAATTTGGGGGCGAGGGTTCTTTTCCAGGAATGCTAGCTCCGCCTGTTGTTCTTTGCTCCCCAGAATTCCAGAGCCATGGAGATTTTACAGCCTAATCTAAGTCTTCTGTCTGGACTTGTGTTTTCTTCCTCCTGCCCGCACCCCCCCCACCTCCCCCCACCCCCCAACCCAAATGTCACCTGACTTTATCTCCCTCGTGAGCCCAGGCAGGTAGCCTGCTGTCATCCGCTCCCTGCTTGGACTGGGCCCCCTGCAAGATGAAGTTGAAATAAGCATCTCGTCCTGAATGCCACTCTGGCTGCCACCCAGAACTTGGCAGTTGGTAAATTCCGGCTCGTGTCACTGAATGTCATGGCTCATTGGTCCAGCCGTGAAAATTGTTCAGAGGACAGCTGAGGCCTCTGTGGCTGACCCAAGAATCCTCTCTCGTGATGGAAAAGGACTACCACCTCGTAGTTTAGTCTAGAACCAGATTCAGAAAGTTGCGCTCTTAGTCCAGGAGTCACATGAAAACACTTGTCCTTTCATTCTTTTACCCCACGGTCTTTTCTTCCTTGTGTTCTATTTCTTGTGGGCTGGGTAGGGGAACAATGAATGAGCTGTAGTTTTTGCATTTGAGGAGTTTATAATCCAGGGAAGGAAATGGGATTGAGACAGGGGTGTACAAAACTTGCAATAATCAGAGGAATTATGAGGTATGTGCTGCAATGAGGGAAGCGTTTAGGGCGCTGGGGAAGAGTTTGGTCTCTGAAGTTCACCAGCCCTAGGTCATATCCCAGCTCTGTTATTATTGGCATTGGGACTTTGCACAAGTACTTTAAGTTTCTTGGCTTTACTTTTTTTCATCTGTCAAATGGAAGTAACAATGGCACCCACTTCACAGGGTATGGATTAAAAAAAGGTTATCCATGTAAAAGTATATAGCCTGGTGGAATTTATAAATATTAGATATCATTATGAATATTATTACTGGTGACACTGATGCTGAAGTTGTAGCTCCAGTACTTTGGCCACCTGATGAGAAGAACCAACTCATTGGGAAAGACCTTGATTCTGGAAAGATTGAAGGCAAAAAGACAAGAGGATGGCAGTGGATGAGATGATAGCATCACTGACTCAACATGAATTTTAGCAAACTCGGGAGAGTGAAGGATGGGGGAGCCTGGGGTGCTGCAGTCCTTGGGGTCAGACACAACTTCGCATCTGAACAACAGCAGAAAAACCAGTCTTCTGGAGGGGTTCATAGAATAGGTGGCATTTTAGTGAGGCCTTGAGTTTTCATAGGTGATAGAGGCTTCCAAAGGAAAGAAACAGCCTGAAAAAGAAGTGAGGGAATAATTTATTTGGGAATTAGCTAGTGGTCTGGACTGGGGAGGTACTGATCAATACTTGATGGGTTTCTCTGGGAACTGAAGCTATAAGACAGGTAGGGTCCAGTACCTGGCAGATAATGAGTCCTCAATAAATATTCCCCAAATTTCTTTGATCTGTGTATCTTGAGTTACTTTTTTATGTTCCTGCATTAGCCTTCATTCATATTAAAGGATACTGGTGGGCAAGAGGTCCAAGTTTATTTTATTGCAACATAAAAATAATTCTGAGCGTACCACTTTGAACAGGTAGGGGATTTTCAGAGATTTGGCCTGCTCCTGAAATCTGCACTGTCCAGCACACCAGCCATACGTAAGTCACATGGGGCCACCGAGCACTCCAAGTGTGGCTGGTTTGATGAAGAAACTGAGTTTTTAAATTTTCTTTAATTTTAATTAATTTACATTTAAAGAGCCCCGGGTGGCTGAGGGCAACCAGACCACATGGCATTGTGGTCCAGAAATGATTTTGGAGATCCAGAGGCAGTGTGCAGATGTGAAGCCCTGGATTTGGATTGGTGAGGTGCAGGGGGATGTTTCCTAGGGAGATTTCTGATCCTGTCATTCCAGAGAAGAGGGCCACTAAACCAGCTGTTTATTTTGATCAGTGTGGTTTCAGAGAGTCAGTCTCTGAAATAGGCTGCCTCTGACTAAAGTAAGCAGTTCTCCAATAGAGGGCCTTAAAAATACAAGGCAGATTACTGAATCCCCAGGAAGCAGTTGTCCTAATCAGACTCTGTTAATAAACTATAGACCACAAACCAGTGTGTGTTCCTGTCTCTTCTTTCTCTCCCGATTCAGTGCTCACTCTGGCACAAAGCGCACCACAGTTATTTTTCATCCAGCCTCAGATTTGAAACAAATGGCAGGATGCTCTGAAGCCCCTTGAGTTCAGGGGAAACCTTGCAGCCTTTCTTGCGCGGGAACAGCTAATGAGGGAGTCACTCTGACCACAGCTGGCTCTGTGTGCCGGCTGCTGGCCTCCAGCCTGTTGATTCGCTCACTGGGATGACTACACTCAGGTGGGCCGAGTTGAGCCACAGGGAGAGGGCAGCGTGAAGACGGGCAGGCTTCATAAATCAGGACAATTTGGCGAGATTGCATTTGCATTGACTCTGGGCCAGGGGCCTTCACGCCGCGGAGTGTCTGCTGTGGAAGCTGACATTTTAATGATTTGATTAGTTTAGGAAGAATATTTTTATGGGTTGTGTCATCGACCGTATTAAGTCCTGAGTGGAGTTGTTACATGATGATGAACTTCCATTACCTTGGCTGTGGACGAGTCTGTGCAGTGACTGCCGCTTGAGACCCTAAGGGTAATCTCGTGCAATCCTCTTAAAGAAAGCGCTGTTTAATGACTAAAGCTGTTAATCATATTAAATACACACAGCCATGCTGGGAAAAATTGCCAAACAAGCATAAATTTCTTAAAAAAGGGTTTTGAATTAGCTAAACAGGGTTTTCTGGAGGGATGTTGGATGCAGAAGTAGCAGTGGGGAAGGGAGTCGAGGAGGAGATGGAGAAAGATAGTAGTGATAACCTGGTGCTGTTTACTGATCTGTGTGGCTGGTACTGGCTTGACTGAGTGTATCGGGATGCTTCAGGCCACATATAAGAGACTGCCCAACCCCAAGTAGGTTACACAATAAGGAAAATTTACTATCTTGCAGGAAAAGAATTGAGATGGTAGACAGTTCTAAAGGGGCATTTCTTATTGCTGTGTCTTATAAATCACTGTGATGTCAGGGTTCCGGGTTGACTTTGTGGATGATGAGCTTGGTTTTCTCAAGATTTGGTCATTTTTGATGAGATGGACGTTTATTTCTCCATTGGAGTGTCTTCTTGACCAGTGGAGGTTTATGAGACTGGTTGGGACGTGAGGAGTCTCAAGTACATCTGTCGCAGGGAGGGGGACCCCTTCCAGGGCCTGAGAGTGGGCTCTTGTCTAGCATCCGACAAGGAATTCTCCAAGGAGACACACGTGCTGACAAAGCAAGAGATTTTATTGAGGAGGGGCGCCCGGGGGGACAGTAGCAGGGTTAGGGAGCCCAGGAGAACTGTGCTGCCACGTGGCTCGCGGTCTCGGGTTTTATGATCACGGGGTTAGTTTTCCTGGTTGTCTCTGGCCCATCATTCTGACTCAGGGTCCTTCCTGGTGGTGTGTGCATCGTTCAGCCAAGATGAATTCCAGCAAGAAGGATTCTGGGAGGTTAATAGGACATTTGGACTGGAGTCTTCCCTCTCCTTTTGACCTTGCCCAAATTCTTCTGGTCGGTGGTAGCTTGTTAGTTTCATGTTCCTTACCAGGACCTCCTGTTTTAAGATAACTCATGCAAATGGTTACTATCATGTCTGGACAGGGCAGGCGTTTTCCATCAGTAGTTCTGACAGTGGAATTTAGAGCTTCTGGATCAGTACTCCACTGGAGGTGTTGGCTGAGAGCAGACTCCAACCAGAGGGTAATCTGGGAAGTTCCAGTCCTGAAGGTAACCCTCTCCTCCCATCCACCAGCATCCATTTTGTGTTCTTTGCATGCATCTCAGGGGAATTATGTTGCCAAATCAGGCCACCATTTTACTTGAGCAAATATGGGTGCACAGTTTTCCAAATACAGAGGCTTTGTGGGGTGATGGGCTGATCTGAAAAAGGAACAAGCCCTCTCTTTCCTTAGCCCTTGTGTTGTCTTAGGTAAGAGCTGATAAAAGCAGTTCATTCATTCCCCTCTGCCTGGCGTTCTGTCAAGAAACAGGGAGCTTTGAACACAGCATTGAGCTATCGAGGTTGGTTGTCATTAAATATTAAATACCTGCCCTTCAAATTTACAACCAAGTGTTTTGACAACCCGAGTTCTCTCTGTACCTGTGATTTCCTGTGTTAAGATACTGTGACAGAGGTCTGAACATTAAAACATATAAAATAAGGGTATGAGTTACCAAAATACATATTTGCATTGGGATATTCAAGAACACAGAGTTTGAGTGCCGCAGGGTTGTAAGCGTGATAGGTGACTAAACAGGATTTTGTGCAAGAAAAAGACTTGGGTCTGAGGAATGGAAAGATGACTGAGTGAAAATCAGGGGCTTAATGGTGGCAGTGATGGTATCTGCCCTCTACCCCGGCAACTGCTGTGTTGTTTCCTAAGAGCCGCTCCAGGGGGGTGGGCTCCCTAATGCCCATGACCATCTAATTCTCACCACCGTCCTAGGAGGTTTACAGGTCTTCATTTTAGAGATGAAGAAACTGAGGCGACCGGCGTTTAGTAAGCATCAGAGCAGATTTTCAAGCCCAGATCTGTTTTGATAACAAAGCTCTGAGCCTTTCTCCCTGAGGATGCTCTGTAAGCTGTGTTCTGCTGAATCCTCAAGAATCCCTAGGTTAGATGAACGTGTGGGATCAAGTCAGGGCGAGAGGACTGGAGTAGCTTTGTGGCTCCCGACCTCTGCTCTTAATTGTTCTTATATCTTGAGGTTTAACATTTTTGTGGAGGAAAAGCTTCTGTGCTTTAAAAATTAATAATAAAATAAGAAGCATGTAGACCCATGTCCTGTCCCACAGTACTTAATTCTGTTTTCCTTTTACTTGCAGTGTAAGCCAGAGTAGGGAGGAATTCTGGGCTTGCTTGCTTTATCTCGCTCTTTCTTAATTGAAGTATAGTTGATTTACAGTGCTGTGTCAGTTTCAGGCATATAGCAAAGTGATTCAGTTGTGCACATATATCTATTCTTTTTCAGATTCTTTTCCATTATAGGTTATTATATAGACTATGGTTCCCTGTGCTATGCAGGAGGCCCTTGTTGTTTATCTATTTTTTATGTAATAGTATGTATACGTTAATCCCAAATTCCTAGTTTATTTCCCTCCACCAAGCCGCCTTTCCTCTTTGGAGCTCTGGGTTTTCAAAGCACCCATCTGGCTAACTCCCTGGGAATTCACTGCCCATCGGCTTTCATTCTGTAGCCACAAACTGAAAGGCATGAGCCCTTTGAAGAGACAGACGAAAGCAAAGAGGGTCATCAAGATGAGAAGGAAGGGAAGTGGAGTGTGACATTCCGTGGAGGAAATTTCCCCAGTGGCTACTGCCTCCAGAGCTTCCGCACTGAAGCTTAATGGGCAATGGCTTCCTGGTCTCCGCCAAAGCCCTGGGGACCTCTCCCCACTCGTGGGCAGCTCCCCAGGCCCTCCCATCTCTCCTTATTAGAGGCCCAGAGCTTGCCTGCCTCCCTCTTCTCTTATTAAAGCCAGCTCTGTTTCCACCCTGCCTGTCTGCTTCCCTGGACCCCTTCTTCCTGAAGGCAAGTAAAAGAGTTTTGTTTTGTTTTCTTTTTTAAAGACATTACTCACTATTTGGGGACAGATGGAGGAGAACAAAACAAGCTCCTCAGGATCCCGGGCTTCTGTGTCAGGGGCTGGGGTGCGGTGGGGAGGGGGGCTCTGAAAGGGTGCGGGTGTGTCTCAGACTCAAGGGGTTGCAAAACATTGTACTGAAGCAATGCACATCAGAGAAGGCACAGGCTGTTCTGGGTGGGAAAGCTAACCTTTGTTCAGAGTTGGAGTCAAGAGCGGAAGTGCTGGCAGGATGGTGGCAGAGGTTCTCAGAGCTGGAGCCAGGCGGGGAGGGTTCATGGCCCTGGGAAGCGGGCAGCCCCAGGTGGAGCCAGGCCCTCCCCACCCAGCCTGTGAGCCGGAGTCTGGACTTGATAATTTGGAAACGAAATAAGAAAAGTGTAATGAACAGGTTCAAAAGGGGGATCGTGGGCAGAGCTGAATAGAAGGGATAGTTGCATCACCTTTCTATGCCCTGTGCTATGCAGTTCTTCATTCATTTGTTCATTTAACAAACTATTGATTGATCATATAAAATGGGCTCAGGCATGTGGGTGTTGTCATTTGCTGTTTAGTCCCTAAGTCGTGTCTGACCCTTTGAGACCCCATGAGCTGTAGTCTTCCAGGCAACTCTGTCCATGGAATTTTCTAGGCAAGGTGGAGTGGGTTGCCATTTCCTCCTGCAGGGGATCTTCCTGACTCAGGGAGCAAACCCATGTCTCTTGCATTGCTGGCAGATTCTTTACCACTAAGCCACTGGGGGATTCAGGAATATGGGATAAAACTATAAAAAAGACCAAGAAAGGCCCTGCTCTCATGGGGCTTATATTCTGTAGACAGAGAGTAAACAAACTAGCCAATGTAGTGCCACCTGGGAAGTCCTAGATTAAAATATACATGGGTCATGAAGGCTATACAGAGAATTAAAATAGGTTTATGACGTGCTTGAAAGTGACTGAATCTACTGAGACCAGGAGGGCTCTCTGAGCAGGGCTTTTAGGCAGAACAGGAGTAGAGAAAGGTGCCAGTCTTGTGAAATAGAGGAAGAATATACCACAAAGGGAGGACAGTCAGTGCAAAGACCCTGAGGCAGACAAGAGAGTATAGTCAGGGAGCAGCGGGAAGCCCAGTGCAGCTGGATGTGAGAGAGCGAGGAAGGGGGAAGAGTGTTAGGAGTATTAGGTTTTTGTTTTAGATTTATTTATTTGGAGCTGCGTTCAGTCTTAACCGTGGCATGTGGGCTCTTCATGGCAGTGTGCCGGCTTGGTTGCCTCATGGCATGTGGGATCTTGGTTCCCCGACCAGGGATTGAATATCCCCTGTGTTGGAAGGTGGCCGCCTAATCACTGGACCACCAGGGGGACCCCGGAGTATTAGCTTTATATTCCTACTGAGTGTCCTTGAACAACTTCCTCAGTCTCTCTGTACTACCGCACACTTGCTGCCAGCTCTGGGTCTCACATACTGGATTTTGGATGTCCACAGATGTGAACCCAAATTCCTTCATTTCTTGTTTCCAAGAACAGTTGTAAAAGCATTTTCTGGGTTCTCATGATGCTCCTAGGACCGAGCAAAGCGGTGGATTTCATAACTGTTGATGTTTGTTTTGTGCCTGTGAGTCCAGGCAGTCGGTACCATGTGTATGTCATGAGTTGGATTCCCATTTTTATATGTCAGCTTGCCACATTTCTTGGAAGTAGTCTTAGCTGGTGTCTGCTCTAACTTTGTTTCCCTCTGCTCCCAGACTCAGTAATTGGATTAGCTACCATTTAATGCAGCTTTCAATGCCTCAGAACTAGCCTTATCTTCATTTGAACAAAGTACCTCTTCAGATTTACCCAAGTGACTACTCAGTAAAATCAGCATGAAGGGATTGCTTCCTGGTCTACATTTGGGGAAGCCGAAGTCTGATTATCTTGAGCTTGCAAAGAAAACTTTGAAGTTCCTAATAACTTTTTGTTCAACCTTCTTATGTTAAAGGAAGTTAAAGGACCCCCAAAATCTTAAATATGGAACCCAACAGAGCTCTGTTTTTCTACTGTAGAACTCAACTTGGACCAATGGCTTTTAGCAAAACATGATCTCAAATCAAAGTCATTGACATTTCTTTGGTTTTTAAAATTTTCTATTTGTGCATAAGGAGTAACATTTCAATAAAAATAATTTGAGGGAATACATTTACTTAATGCTTTTCCACATGGGTATTTCCTTCTTCACATGTGGTCCATATTACTTAAGTTTGAGAGTCACTGCTCCAGTTTAAAAAATGAGCTATGAAGCCTTTCAAGTGGTCAGAATACTAAGACCCAGATAGGATGATGCAGAGCTTTGGGATTCTGACCTGAGCCACCAAAGAAACCTTAAGGGATGAATACAGTTATCGCTATGATGCCCCGATAAAGGAAGAGGAGGGACAAAGGAATGAGACTTTGCAGCATGTAGCTGTTCTTCACTGGTATTTCCTGAGTCAGGCCCCTTTGGAAGGGTACTTTTGAAAACAGATGTCTTCAGCCTCTCCCTACCTTTTATTTTTGGCTTCTGGATGACCAGTGAACTTGGTAAGATTCATCTTGTGTGTGTGTGCTCAGTTGTGTCCAACTCTTTGCAGCCCCATGGACCACCAGGCTCATCTGTCCCTGGCATTTTCCAGGCAAGAATGCTGGAGTTGGTTGCCATTTCCCCCTCCAGGGGATCTTCCCAACCCGGGGATCATACCCATGTCTCCTGTGTCTCCTGCATTGGCAAGCAGATTTTTTTATCACTAGCACCACTGCAAAGCTTAAAATCCATCTTAATATCTAGCTAATTACCACTTCTAGGCGTTTGCTTTTTCTCTCTCCTTCCCACCCTCCTCATCTCTCCTCAACCTCCTTCCCTCCCTTATACATTCTTGCACGCACACACACACACACACACACTCTCTCTCTCTTTCTCACAAATACACACCTTATATTTCAGTGTAGCTTTAAAGATTTATTAGTTCCTCAACATCTCAATATACCCAGTTCCTAATCGTGTCTCCACTGCTGTGTGTCCAGGAAATGTGTTCATCAATCAGTCTGCTTGACTGTTGAAGAACACTCTGTTACCTCTTCTTTATATATTTAAACTCGATAGACATTTTTGCCACCATCTTCTCTTCTCTTCTCCCATATCCTCCAGTCCTAATCCATTTTTGGAAATGACTTTTGGAAGGGGTGGACCAGATGTGGATATACAGAGATAAGTCTGCCCATTTTCCAAATGAAGACGTCTGTGTGGTCTCTGACACCTTGATTGTGTGGATAAATGTTCTACTCTTTTGAACATTTGGCTAAAATAATTCATTTGCATTCGGTTGCCCAGATCTGTCTTCATAGCCTGGGGAGAGATGATGGTTGTCACTCACGGTTCCCTCCCACTCCCCACATTTCATTTGGTGCTCCATCTCGTCCTCTGGGTGTCTGTGAGCATCTCAAGAAAATTGTTGGCTGGCCCACTTGTGGGGGTGACAGTGAGTGACAGGCAGTCTCGCACTTCTGGATTCAGGATAAGATCACCCATTTGGCCAGCTTTCCACGCTTCTATCAAACACATGGCTACGGATAGAGGCCCGTCTTAAAAGAAGCATCGGGCTGCCCGGGCTTTGCAGTTAACTGCTGGGCAGATCTTCATCTTTGGTTCACTTCCCTCAACCTTGCCCCTCTGACCCTGACAGGAACAGTTCTGGGGAATCTGTCATGAATCTCACCAGAAAAATCCATTGAGCCTACTTATAGTTCTTTGGTTTTTCTTTTCTTTTCGGTCATTATTTTCCATCAGTCCGTTCGTTCGACAGTTACTCAGCTCCCACTCCATGCCTGCTCACCACTTTCCTGGCTGGTCTGTGAGCACAGCAGTGGGAGGCCAGTGCAGATGGTTTATTGCTGTGTTCCCTGGCACCTTCCACGTTGCATAGCACGCAGTAGGTGTGTGTATTCCTGTTTTGTGCATGGAGTGATTGGGGGAGGTGCTCAGAGAAAGAGGTGCTGCTTAGGTTTAAGTCACCTGCCTGTAGACAGTCTTTTTTGAGCTTGTGTCTGGTATCTCCACAGTGTGTATATTTTTCTGCCTTCTTTGAGGGAGCTCTCTCTCGAGTTCAGCATTGCAGACATTACAACACAGAACACTACTTGGTCAGACTTAACCCATAAATAGACAACATGTACTGAGCACTTACTTTATACCCAGCACTCTTTCATGCATGGCATATCATGAGCTACTTTCCTCCTTGCAGTGACTTACAAGGTATAAGTGTCTATGAGGACCCCTTTGGCTTTTGCTAAAGCCAAAGAACAGGACGGATTGAGACTTGGCTCAAGTGACCCACCACAAAGGAAGTTTCTTAATCAACCCAGGGCTCACGAGTTCAGTGTTCGATTTGGCCTTGGGCTTTTGAGGTTGTTTTAATGGGAACATAATTCAAAGTCCTTGGTCTTTGCACGCTCATTTTAGTCAATGTCATAAGCACTCCATACAGAAATGGTCTCTCTTTTACTTTTCTCTTTTAAAAGACAATTTAAAAAAATTCCTTCTCTGTAATGCATTGGTCTAATCTTTTTGTTTTTGAAATATCGACCCATGTGTCAAGAAACCCTGTGGGCTTGAACACACGCATCTCTCGTCACATCTGACAGACATTCAGGCCCTGGACTGAGGTTTCATGTATTTGAGAGTTACCAGGCAAGGAGACTTATTACTGAATTCTGTTGGATGTAAGATCTGAGTCGGCTGCCATTGAGATCTCTCCGCCTTCCTCTATTGTCATGTTCTAAATCAGTGTTATTGCTCTTATCATCATCATCATTATTTTACGGTCCCTGTTTGGTGTTTTTCCAAAGAGGCATTCCTTCCTTGAAGGGCTTAAAAAGAAAACTGGAGATTTTTAAGAAAGTTTAAGTAAAGGAAACATCGAAATGTTTAGATTCTGTGCCTCCTGAGAAATAATTTATTTTTTTGCCTTTTTGGTTTGTTCCTTCATTTACATATGCATACATACATACTTGAGTGTTCAACCAGGTATTAATTACATACGAGCAGTGAACAGAGCAGTTCAACAGTTCTCATCAAATGGAACTTGATGTAGCTGAAAGAGCAACAGACTTGGTTTTTATCCTGTCTTCCCAGAACTAACTGTTCATTCTTTGACGAGTCACCCCAATGTCCAGCTGTTTACCCCAAAATGAAGCCTCTGTCCTCGAGGTTCTCTTTTGACTCCGAAGGTCTAAGATATTGATGATAAGGGCAGAGATATATGAGTTCAGGTCATCAGCAACATCATTTCAATCCTCTTCTGTGAGGAGGAAGTCGCCTTCTCAACTGGAGGCTCCACTGAACAAGTATCGTGTCCTCTTCTGCCCCTCGGCTTTCTCATTTGACCATAGCCGCTTGTGTGAAAGAGAGCTGTTTGTAAGCCAGAGACAGATGTTTGCAGATCTTAGCCTGAAAGCAGCCCCAACCACATAATTTAAAGGGTCTTTGTTGTTGTGTGGTCACTCAGTTGTATCTGACTCTTTGTGACTCCGTGGACTGCAGCACATCAGGCTTCCCTGTCCTTCACTACATCCCAGAGTTTTCTTATTAGACTCATGTCCACTGAGTCGATAATGCCATCCAACCATCTCATCTTCTGTCGCCCTCTTCCTTTCCTGCCCTGAATCTTTCCCATCATCAGGGTCTTTTGCAGTGAGTCGACTCTTGGCATCAGGTGGCCAAAGTATTGGAGCTTCAGCTTCAGTATCAGTCCTTCCAATGAATATTCAGGACTGATTTCCTTTAGAATGGACTGGTTGGATATCCTTGCAGTCCAAGGGATTGCAAGGAAGTCCAAGTCAAGAATTTTCTCTGGCAACACATATTGAAAGCTTCAGTTCTTCAGCACTCTGCCTTCTTTATGGTCCAACTCTCACATCCATACATGACTACTGGAAAAACCAGAGCTTTGGCTAGATGTTAAAGGGTCTAGCACCAAATGAAAATGCAGGCTCCTGATTAAGAAATTGTTAAGATGCACAGGAGAGCATTAAACCAAGCCTAGGATGCTTCTGAGAGAGCTGGATTTCTTTGTCATTGCCTGGGCCACCCACTCCTGAAGTCAGCTTTCCCTTCGACCAAATCTGATATAAAGACAGAAGTATTTTGTAAGCTGATTAAGTGTATACTCCACAGTTTCACCTTGTATAAATTCTTGCTGCTACTGTTGCTGCTGCTAAGTCACTTCAATCGTGTCCAAGTCTGTGCGACCCCATAGATGGCAGCCCACCAGGCTCCTCTGTCCCTTGGATTCTCCAGGCAAGAATACTGGAGTGGGTGGCCATTTCCTTCTCCATTCTTCTTGCTACTATAATGTTGTTATCATGTAGTGATTAGAATCATTTTATTTTAGTTTTCACTGTGCTGGGCCTTAGCTGCAGCATGTGGATCTTCTGCTGCGGTATGCAGGCTCCAGAGTGCATAGGCTCAGTAGCTGTGGCACACAGGCTTTGTGGCCACACAGCACGTGGGACCTTAGTTCCCTGATCTGGGGTCGAACCCACGTCCTGTGCGTTGTAAGGCTTATTCTTAATTGCCGGACCGCCAGGAAGTCCCTATCATTATTGTTTTAAATGGCACTGCTGCCTCTGCCCATCTTCCTTTGTGAGAGTATGAACTCTCTTGGACAGGGATTATAGCTTACTTGATTTTTTATCCCTCTCTGCCCCCCATCCCTCAACCAGATACCTGGCGTATGTTTGTTAAATACAGTGAATGCCATGTTTACTTGTAAGAAGAAATTGTGAAAAAAAATTTTTTTTCCAGAGACCGCTTTTTCCAGGGAATGGATTTTAAAAATCCAATTCAGGGAGTTCCCTGGTAGTCCCAATGCTTAGGCTTCCAGGCTTTCAGCTCTGGGGAACTAGGTTCCTGCCCCGGGGAACTAAGATCCTGCAAGTTGCATGGAATGGACAAAACGACATCAAAAACATGCAAATAAACCCAAAAATCAGTTTGAAGAAGGCAGAGTAATACTTAATATGATGTGTGTGGCAATTAAGATGGGCTGTTCCCTGAGCTGCTTGGAAGGAGAACAGACACTGGGCAGTGAAAAGGAAGGAGCCATAAAGCAGTGAGATGAATTTGTTTTGGTTTCATTTGAAATCTTTTCGATGCAACACAGTTCAGTGTTTTTGTTGCTGGTTGGGACTTCCTGGAAGATGATAACCAGATGAGGGGAGGACTAAGAAAACCAGGAAGTGAAATGTATAGACTGTGGTGTCGGCAGCCCTGCATTTCTTCCAGGTGATATTATAAGTGTGTTCTTATGGAGGGGATGGTTGTTGTGCTAAGTTGCTTCAGTTGTGTCTGACTCTCTGTGACCCTGTGGACTTTAGCCCACCAGGCTCTTCTGTCCATGTGATTCTCCAGGTAAGAATACTGGAGTGGGGTGCTGTGCCCTCCTCCAGGGAATCTTCCTGACTCAGGAATCGAACTTGTGTTTCTTTTCTCTCCTACATTGGAAGGCAGGCTCTTTACCACTAGGGCCACCTGGGAAGCCCAGGGATGATTGTTACTATACTGTTATGACATATCCCACATGGCTGAGAATCCCAAAGAGGGCTCGCTGAAGGAGTAATAAATTGCATGTGTAAGCAGCTGGACTTCTGTGGGTCGGTAAAGCCTCTGAGATGAGATTGATGAAGGACATTATGCTATTTGGGGCTTTAGTTGTTAGTGTTCTTCTAGAATTTTTGACATGTCTTTAACCAAGAGACATGAGCAGTGTGGTTATTTTCAATAACCTGGACTCTTTAGGAAAATTAAAAAATCCATCCAAAAAGAAGGTAAAGAAAGATGTTTATAAGCAGAGCCTTCTCTGTAAGTGTTTTCATTGGAGATGGATTGTCTAAATCCTTGGAGTTGAACCATCCACCCTCTTTCCTTACCTTATTCTCTTTAGTCACCTGAATTGTCACTTTGGCTTCAGTGACTGCCCTCTTTCTCTCCCCTCCCTGCCCCAGTTTTTTAGAAGCCAGGTGTATTTATGAGCTAAAGTATTTAGGTGCTTGAATTTACCCAGTAATTTGGGCAGTTAATGACCTTCTATGGATTCCATTCTCACGCACCATCACTCTTTGTCTGTACGGAGCCAGGACGCTCTGCATTAATGATGCAGCTGGAGTGATGAAATGCTATATGCAAGAAAGTAGGGGAAACAGAGCAGTAAGTTCAGTGGACGTTGAAGTAGAGACCCTGTCTGGTATTTTATCTGGTCCTCTTCGGAAGAACTCACCTGGCTGCTCTTCCTTAGGATCACAAACTGTAAAGCAGTGGTCACTTTAGATCCATTTAGGGGCCAATGTGCATGCATGTGTACATGCTAAGTCACTTTAGTCATGTCTGACTCTTTGTGATTCTATGGACTGTAGCCTGCCAGGCTCCTCTGTCCATAGGATTTTCCAGGCAAGAACACTGGAGTGGGTTGCTGTGCCCTTCTCCAGGGAATTTTCCCGACCTAGGGATTGAACCTGCATGTCTTATGTCTCCTGCATTGGCAGACAGGTTCTTGACCAGTAGTGCCACCTGGGAAGCCCTTGGGGGCCCATAAATGTCTCTGAAATACTTTAAGTAGACAAAGAGAAGTTCTACCACCCAAATGATCTAAAGAACGAGATCACAGTTTGCCCTGACAAGTGCATTGGGAATATACCGAGTTAACTGACTATGTTCCTATGAAGATGCTCACCATTGTCCCTTAGAGTGAGGGTGTCAACATTCTGGAGGGGAAAGAAGCATGAACCAGGGGAGGCCAGCCTGGGATCCAGTCCAGGCTCTTCTAACTTGAACTAGACCTGAATCAGACTGCTTAACCTTCTGGGTCCCAGTTTCCTTAACTTTCAAATGAAAAAGCTCATAGAAACAACATGGGACCTGACTATTGCAGGATCCTAGGGCTTTCGGCCCAGAATACCTCAGATATATTCTCATACACCTGGAACCATGTGCCTTCTGTAACTGGAAAAGGCTATGAAGTGACGATGGTACCATTTGTCTTTTGGAGAAAAAAGTCCTTTTCTCTGCATAGTTCTGCCGCAGCTTTGAAATACTGTACCAGGTCTCCCCCTTCAATCATAAGTTGTGGGTTATGTTTTGTTTGGTTCACTGATCCATTCATTCTTTCTCAACACTTAGGTGCCAGTGTTATATTAAATGCTGTGGAAAGAACTGACGAAAAGGCAGATGCAGTTCCTGTCCTTGTACCTCTTAGAGCTGCCTCCTGTCATGTGAAGAAAGCCATAAACTATAGCTGGGGTGGGGGAGTCACATCATAGAACATTTAAAAAGCATTCTCGTTTTCTAATCTAAAGATATCCACAGTGGCACTGGGCGGGTATTAACATAGTCACTTCTTTTTAAAAACTTTTTATTTTGTATTGAGGTGTAGCCGATTCCCAGGTGGCGCTAGTGGTTAAGAACCCACCTGTGAACGCAGGAGACATAAGAACCTTGGGTCAGGAAGATCCCTGGGTCAGGAAGATCTCCTGGAGGAGGGCGTGGCAACCCACTGCAGTATTCTTGCCTGGAGAATCCCAAGGACACAGGAGCCTGGCGGGCTACAGCGCATAGCGTTGCAGAGAATCGGACACAACTGAAGCAACTTAGAATGCTTAGCCGATTAACAGACAATGTTGTGGTAGTTTCGGGTGAACAGAGAAGGAACTCAGCCATAAACATACATAGCGTAGTCCCTTCTTACCTAAAACATTTCTAGTCTATCTTCTGGAATATTTTCCTCCATAAGAATATGTCTGTATTTATAATGAAAATCATTTCAGAGTCAGAAACTAACAGAATACCTACTTGTGAGTTTATTAGGGAAACAGGTTGCTGAGATTTAAGCATCATTTAATGAGCCCATTACATATCAAAAATTTGATACATTTCAAGAGCCATTTACTTACATGCTTTGTTGATAATGCTTGTTTCTGATATTAAAATCCCCTTTGAACCAACAGACTCCAACATGCAGAATAAAGGGATGTTAATTTTGCCTAATCTTTATCACACTTGGGTCAGGTTTCGTGTCCTCCTGAACCATAGCGGACCAGACTTTCCCTTCTCCCTCTGCTCCTCTTCCCTCTACATCTGTTGTGTAGAAAGCTGTGTGTTTCTCTGATTTCCTTCTCACTCTACCTGTTTGCCCTGTAATGATCAGTATTTTTCTCTGAAGCATATGATGTAACCATGGAGGCCAATGTGAGGTCAGTGGTACCCACATGGCACCATAATTACTGGCAGCTGCTGATTGTCTTTGTGCTCAGACTTATAAAGATGTTGCATAAAGGCGTAAACAGATCATTTCCTTTTAGCCTCTGTTAACAATACAACCTAAAGGGATTCTACTCATTGAGCATTGCTCCCCCTTGGTTTTTATAGCAGCCAAAAATACCCGCCCCTCACCGCTCCTGGATACGAGGTAGCTGATGACATGTAAAGTCAATCTCTTAATCCCATGTGAGCTATAGATGGGATCAGCTAGTTTTCTGCAGTAGCTCTAGCCCAGTGCCATGTACAGAGAGGGCACTGATTATGTCACTAATACAGTAGAAATAGAGGAAAGAATTTTGGCCAAATCAGTCTGTATGAATCATCTCATTATTTTCTTAAAATGCAGGTTGTGATTCTAAATGATTCTAAATCTACTAAATCTCCGTAGATTCTAAATGAAGGCAGAGTCTAAAATTCTGCATTTCTAACACTTTGTTCCCATAGGATGTCAGTTCCCCTGGTCCCAGAGCCTCCTTTGAGTACCAGTTAGGCAGTGCTGGGGCCAGAATCCCGCTGTTGTGACTCCCACGCTGGGAGTCCTTTCCAGGACATCAGTGATAGCAAATGCCTCTTTCCTCTTACGTGGTCCCCACCACTGACTGACTGCGAAGCTCATTGTCTCTGAGCCCCCAAGATGCTGCATCAGCATCATTCTAATGGGGTGATTCATGCCCCAACTGCCATGTGCATTG
Organism: Bos indicus x Bos taurus; assembly: GCF_003369695.1. Lineage (NCBI taxonomy): Eukaryota > Metazoa > Chordata > Mammalia > Artiodactyla > Bovidae > Bos > Bos indicus x Bos taurus. The sequence goes on from NC_040089.1 coordinate 46,657,942, forward strand.
AATTTTATTCCAGATCATACTTGGGGCGGGGAGGCAGAGAAGGGAGTCACCCTTACACTCCCTGTTGCTTCTCTAAGTCAGCTAACTACAGTAAGTCTCCTACCTGTGAACCCTCAGGTTGTGAGCTTTCAAAGATGAGAACATGCATTCGCATGCCCAATCACAGAAGTCCTTGTGTCTGGCATGCGTTGTCACAAGTGTGCAACGCCTACAAATGCTTGTGCTTTTGTGTACTTTACAGTATTCTATAGAGTACAGTACTACAGTAACACTACAAAGTACTAGTAGTACTTTGTACTACTTTTAAAAGTACATTACTGAAAGATTAAAAATATTTTATTTTTTGTGTTTGTTTTTTATGTATTATTTGTGTGAGAAGTATTATAAACCTATCATAGTACAGTACTAGATGAGTGAGTGAAAGTCTCTCAGCTGTGTCCAAATCTTTGTGACCCCATGAACTGTAGCCTGACAGACTCTTCTGTCCATGAAATTCTCTAGGCAATTCTACTGGAGTGGGTTGCCATTTCCTTCTCCTGGGGATCTTCCCAGCCCAGGGATCGAACCCAGGTCTCCTGCATTGCAGGCGGATTCTTCACAATCTGAGCCACCAGGGAAGCCCACGGTATTATATAGTTGATTGTATTATTTGGATGCTAGGTTAACTTTGTTGAACTTATGAACAAATCGGACTTATAAATGAACTCTCAGAACAGAACTTGTTCATGTGTAGGGGACTTATTGATATTGATCATCCAAATTCCCATCAAACATTAGCCTTAGCAAATGATACCTCTTTATCCTCTGGTAAGTCCAGTGAGGATTCTTTGCAGAAAATCATAGAAACTGACTTTGACTGAGTTCACCAGAGAAAGAAATTACTGAGGAATCTTGGACTGTTCATAGCATTGACAGGGTGGTGAGAACTTGACTGGGAGTACTGGTTGGAACCTTAACTGTGACCTTCTCAGAAGCAGCCCAGACACACTGGGTGCTAGGCAGTGCCTCCACTGGATCCTGAGAGCCTCAGGTTGGCCACCTTAGGTTCTACTTCTAACCCATCCTGGGAAAGGGAGGTAAGGGGAGAGAGAAGCTGGGCTCCTCCCTGCTTCCATAATGAAAAGAAATCTTGTCCACCCCCTCTCCGCCCCCCATGGATTCTCACAGTGGGAAATTTCTCTATCATAGAAAAGGGGATCATTTATTGGGCAGCCAAAGAGGTAGATGTCCACAGTAATTTTCATGCTTGGCAAAGTTACTTAGCAAAATATTCTGCTGCTGCTAAGTCACTTCAGTCATGTCCGTCTCTGTGCGACCCCGTAGACAGCAGCCCACCAGGCTCTGCCATGTCTGGGATTCTCCAGGCAAGAACACTGGAGTGGGTTCCCATTTCCTTCTCCAATGCATGAAAGTGAAAAGTGAAAGTGAAGTTGATCAGTCATGTCCAACGCTTTGCGACCCCATGAACTGCAGCCTACCAGCCTCCTCCACCCATGGGATTTTCCAGGCAAGAGTACTGCAGTGGGCTGCCATTGCCTTCTCTGAGCAAAAGGTTCTAAATGCTGCTAAAACTTAGTTACCAGTCAACTCTAATAACATAGTGCAGAGTGCCCCTCTGTTCTTTTAATTGATGCCAATTGATGTTGGAAATCAGTTGGCCTCTTCAAATGGATGGAGACATCTCCTTCTTTAGGAAGTAGGGTGGGGTGCTGGGCATGGAAGTGTTAAGGGCTGTGTGGTTCAAGTTGCCTGTGAATTTCTGGAAGACATATCTCCTTTGCAGGAGTTGTTGCCTTTGAACCAAATGGATTATCTCCCCCAGCAGCAAATCCAATTGACAATTGAATGTCTGCAGTTCTTACAGGCATTTTAGTAAAACTTTTGAAGCTGCCTTTATGTAACTGGGGTTAAAAAAAAAAAAAAAGTCTACATAAAGAGAGATAATCCTTTATGAAGTTTGAGCGTATAGTTCTGTTTCTTCAATTGTGAATGTTTTCCAGGCAGATGAACAAACTTTCTGGAATGTTGAGTATATGCAAACATTCCAATCAAGGCTAATTGTTGTGTCTGTGTGCTTTGACTCTGATTTCACTTTCTCTTCATCTTCTGCTGTATCCTATAGGAATGTGATCACAGACTTAGAAATAGAATTTGCGTTGATATAAATAATGCCCAAGCTATTTGGAGAAAAGACTTAATGTCTAGGGCATACTGTTTGGAGATGGCGTTTTCTGCCTCAAACTAGGCTTGGTTTAGGTAATACAAATCACACTTTTATTTGTCCAAACATCAGAGTTCACTTGCCACCTTTCCATCTGTCCTTTCATTTGATCTTCATTCCAACCTCACAAAGTTGGCCAAATGGGCATTATTATTTCTCATTTTGCCAGTGAGGGAGTGATGCTTAGAAGAAGGCATCTAGATGAGAGATTTCTAGGTAATGTTCATAATGACATCCTCCAGTATTACCCTGTCAGGTATATTAGCAGGTGGCTGTTTCCTCCCTTCATGAATGGGACGTCTTTATGTGTCTCAGAGCTGCCTGGTGAGACTTAATGAGCAGTGTCTGTAAGATGCACCAAAATCCTCAGATAAGAGGGACACCGCTTAGTATTTATTTACTATGAAAGAGCAAGGCTTTTTGAGTAGCTGCTCCTGTGTCATTAATGACACTGGCCAGAGGAGTTGCTGGGTACCTGGGCTTTGTCTGAAGGCTTTAGCGGTCATTACCATCAGGAAATGTACCTCGATCAGGATGTTACTTCATAAGCTGTAAGTGCATTTTTGGAACAGAGAAAGGAAAATAGAAATTGCCTTTTTGATATAACATGTTAAAAGATGACCTTTATCATTACTGTGACCCTGAGTTCTCCAAATTTGAAGATATACCTTTGTTCTGAATTTTACATCGACTGGGTTTTAGGGGTGGTGGGGGCCTATAGAGCCACGATAGTGATGGGGTCTCACTGAGTCTTGGAGAGGGGCACAGCGGGCTCTTTTCTGAACCAGCACTCCTGGAACCCCAGGACAGCTGTGGATAAGTCATCTTAACCACCATAGACCTATTTCCTCCTCCTGCCAGTAATCCCGAAGATAATGATGCTGACCCTACTTCCTCAGACATTTGGCAAGAGTAGCTAATGTAAAGTAAGAGGGCTTGCAGTGTATACAAGCATGCTGGAAACTTGAACTGCAAGGTAGCAGTTAGTAGTGCTTATTGTGGCCTAAGTACCATCCTGAAAAGGGCTCGGGACCCCCCTAGGGCAGGATCCTTGCTGCCAGGCCCTCCCAGTGTGCTGACTGCACCATGGTCATCTGTGCATGTCTGCAAGAGCTCAGAGCATGTGGCTGCCAAGTCAGTGAGTGAGGGAAGGGAAAGGAGAGGATGAGGTGCCTACAGTGCCCCCCAAGAGAATACCTCTGGGATGGAATGTATGATTGCTTGTCCAGGCACACCCTCATCTCCTGTTCTCTCTTTTCTCCTATAAGACACCCACCACTCAACTGGACACACAGAAGCGATATGGGTATTATTATGAGAATGTGCAAATATGCTCATCATACCAGGTCCAAGGAGAGTTCTGAGTCTCTGAGGCTATTCCATTAGTTCTGTTAAATCAGTATTACACCATCCACCTCCAGAATTGGGAGTGAGAATTTTATGAAAGTGTCTTAACATTGAAAATATCCAAGAAGCATAAGCAGGTTTTTAGATTTTCCTATGAGTATGAGGATGAAGATAAGAAATGACGGTCGCAGGAGGAAGCTACTTACGAAAAGATATCTTTACAGGGTGGTAGCTTATGACAATCCTTTTCCTCTTCTCTTTTTTGTTCCTTCCCATCAGTACTAGTACTAATATTACTATATTGGTACTGTCTGGGGAGAAGGGAATTGATTTTGATAGATTTTCTTGAATTATTATATTCCCTCTTAGCCATTATTATCTGAAATAGCTTTCTCTTAATATTGTTAATAAGAGTTAGAAATCTGAATTTTTATTGGCAGTGCTGTTTCCAACTTTAATTCTGTCATTTTAAACTTCTTTCTACCTTGTCATGCCTTTTTAGTAAGATAGGTATAGATATACCTATTGTAGATATACAACTTTATTATAATATACAATTATATAATATATGGATTATATAGAAAATATATGTTAATTATATATAAATTATAAAATTATAATATATACCTTTATTATATAAAGTATAATACATAATTGTCCTTACAAAACTAAGATGCAAGCCTCTATCCTGATAATTATAAATCTCTTAGGAAAGAGGTGCCTACCTGGGTTTCCTGGGTGATGGATATAGTATTATGTGCGTCTGTGTATGTGTGCACCTGCATGCTGATACTCTGGGTCCTGGAGCCTGGTATCAGAATTACTCTGACCTGAAACCTCACTCTAGATTTTAACACACCTCCAGGCAAAGAGAGGCAAACACACGTGCAGCATGGAATTATCGGTGGCATTACCACGCAGGTGTCAAGGAAATGAAGCTTTTCTATGACAAGATTGCAGTAAATCATACAAGACGCTGACAGCCTCGTTACCATGGGTAAAGTTACTGTGATTTATGTATAAATAACTTTTCTGTGTCAGGACGTAGTATCATTCAGTCCCTCCAGAATTAACATCTCTTCCATGAAGAAAGGGAAATGCCACAAAAAGCCGGTTCTGTCAAAGAAAGCCACAGAAGACAGTGGTTTCCTCCTATCAAACTGGCTCTGACACAGCCCACAGCATCTCTGCTTTATAATTTTAGGTTTTCCTTTCAGCCAAAACAGAATATTTTAGGCCTTATCTCAAATAGTGATTTGCTATACTGTTGGCTTTGATGCATCAATTGTCTGGGAACCAGTTTAGAGCCAGATTACATAAGGACCTCTGTGGTGTCCTTTGGAAAAGGGGCTGTGTTGGGTGAAGGGTCTCTACTATTGATTTTATACTCAACTCATGGCGATAGCCAAAAGGCTTCTCCACGTGGTTTAAGGAGAGATTTTCCCAGGGCTCCTGGCATAGTGAAAACATCTAGAGAGAGATCCTGAGCACGCCTCATGCTCTGAGGTCCCTGGAACTAGAAGTGAGGCAAGTAGTTCCAAGGCATTCACTTTGCTTTTGCGTTAAGGCCTGGACAGGCAAGCAAGGGAGGCCCATACCCTCGTGTGAGCAGGAGTTCCTCGGACAAGCTGGCATCTTCGAACAAATGCTGAGTATACCAACTTGAACTCTATCACTCACATTTATTCTTCTCTCAGTTCTGCTGTGGCTGTAATTATCTGGAACCGATCTCATAGTTTTCAGTATGAGACTAGTGATAGAAATACCAGCTTGGATGTTCACGTAAATTCTGGGACGGAATTTTGATTCAATTGTGCTTGACCTGGGGTGCTATATTCATATACTTCCTGGTGCCATGTTGTACAGTGAGTGATAGGCGATTCACTGCTTATGGTCAGGATCCAGTCTGGCCAGAATAGACTCATTGCACTTTGTAGTTCCACCATGGCCTCTGCAACCAGGCACCATAAGCATGTTCCTGAGATTGGTGTAGGTAACCGAAAGAACACGGAGCCCCAAATTTAGGAGGTCTGTGTCCTAGGCCCAGCTTGATTTCTCTGAAGATTCCAGTTTTCTTGTCGGTACATGAGGCTACTGAAATTAATAACTTTCAGGATCTCTTCTAGCCTTGAAGGAAGATTTTTCTTTCTTTTTAATTAGTTTTTTAAACATAAAATTTTAGTTATTTTTTAAACATTAATTACAACTTGATCATTCACATAAACAAATGAAAGAGTAAGGAAAAGAATAAAGTAAAAAGTCAAAATTTTCCTGTCTCCTTCCTTGTTGTTGTTCAATTGCTCAGTCATGTTTAACTCTCTGCAGCCCCATGGACTGCAGCACGCCAGGCTTCCCTGTCCTTCTCCATCTCCTGGAGCTTGCTCAAACTCACATCCATTGAGTCGGTGATGCCATCTGACCATCTCATCCTCTGTTGCCCCCTTCTCCGCCTGCCCTCAATCTTTCCCAGAATCAGGGTCTTTTCTAATGAGTCAGTGCTTTGCATCAGGTGGCCAAAATATCTGAGCTTCAGTCCAGTCCTTCCAATGAATATTCAGGGTTGATTTCATTTAGAATTGACTGGTTTGATCTCTTTGTTGTCCAAGGGACTCTCAAGAGGTTTTGTTTTTTTTTTTTTTCCTTTGTTTCTTAGGTCTTTAAATATACAGTTTTAAAGGGGGAAATCTGAGTTAGGAAGAGATGAGCTCTTTAATTGTTTTTAAAAAATATTTATTTCTTTGCCTGTGCTGGGTCTTAGCTGCTGCATGAGGGATCTTTAGTTGTGCCGTGGGAACTCTTCCTTGCAGCATGTGGGGTCTAGTTCCCTGACCAGGGATAGAACCCCGGCCCCTTGCATCGGGAGCACATAGTCTTTGCCACTGGACCCCAAGGCAAGTCCTGAGATGATCTCTCTACATTACTCTTAGAAGTAATCTCTAATGATGACAACATGCAGGTCTTGTAAGGTTTTCTACATGCTATTCGGCAAGTGTGTGAGGCTGAGCCATTCCAAGGGAAAGATTCTTAGCTGCAGTCTTTGTCTCTTTCCCTTGCACAGATTTAAGTAGGTCTCATGAGCCAGTGGGCTTCTCCGGTGACTTAGCAGTAAAGAATCCACCTGTAATGCAGGAGACACAGGAGACTTGGGTTCAAACCCTGGGTCAGGAATACCCCCTGGAAGAGGAAATGGCAACCCACTCCAGTGTTCTTGCCTGGGAAATCCTATGGACAGAGGAGCCTGGTGGGCTACAGTCCACGGGGTCTGAAAGAGCTGGACATGACTGAGCACACATGAGCCTGTTTGTGGTTACATTACTTGTACCAGTGACACCTAACAGCAAAGCCGTTTCTCAGACTCACACCTGAGCACTCATGGATCACTATTTGCTTATCTAGAGTCTTGTGGATCTTGCCATAATCTTGTGGAAAAAATATTGGTCACCTAGCTAGGTTTTCTAAACCCTGGCAGTTCATCTATAAAATGAGGACAATGACCCTTGATGAGGTTGTGGCCTGGTTAAACTGTGTAACATACATGAAGCGGAGCCTGGACTCTCACATAGTGGTTCTCAGATTACTTCCTTTTTCCCAACCCCCACCATCAGTTCCTCTTCCTTCTTCCCTTCATTTCCTGATTTTTCTCACTTGCAGTCACTCTTGTGACTTCAACTTATCTATTGCCAGGCTGTAGTTCCAAGTAGCAGAAAAGCAGAACTGAATGTGTTTATTGCTGTCTCAAGCTTGTGTTTGTAAGCTGGGGTTAGATCCCACACAAGATGGACTGTCTTCCCTGGAGTTCTGGAGAGGAAAGAAAGCCTTGTTGTTGTTTTAGTCAGTCATGTCCAACTCTTTGCAACCCCATGGACTGCAGTACCCCAGGCTCCTCTGTCCTTCGGAGTTTGCTCAAATTCATGTCCATTGAATCAGTGATGCCATCCAACCATCTCATCCTCTGCCACCTCCTCCTCCTGCCTTCAGTCTTTCTCCGCATCAGGATCTTTTGTAATGAGTTGGCTCTTTGCATCAAGTGGCCAGAGTATTGAAGCTTCAGCTTCAACATCAGTCCTTCCAACGAATATTCATGGATGATTTTCTTTAGGATTGACTGGTTTGATCTTCTTGCTGTCCAAGGGACTTTCAGGAGTCTTCTCTAGCACCACAGTTCGAAAACATCAGTTCTTTGACACTCAACCTTCTTTATGGTTCAACTGTCACATCCATACATGACTACTGGAAAAAGCATAGCTTTGACTATATGGACTTTTGTCAGCAAGGCGATGTCTCTGCTTTTTAATGTGCTGTGGAGGTTGTCCTAGCTTTCTTTCCATGGAACAAGTGTTTTTTAATTTCATGGCTGCAGTCACCATCCGCAGTGATTTTGGAGCCCAAGAAAATAAAATTTCTCACTCCTTCTACTTTTTCCCTTTCTATTTGCCATGAAGTGATGGGACTAGATGCTATGATGTTAGTTTTTTGAATGTTGAGTTTTGAGCCTGTTGGTAGACAAATGTGCCACAGGAAGAGGTGGCTAGCTTGTGGAATATATTCTCATTCTGTTATCTCTTTCCTTTTTTAAAAAAGTATTTATTTATTTGGCCTCTCTGGATCTTTAGCTGTAGCTTGCAAACTCTTAGTTGTGTCTTATGGGATCTAGTTTCCTGACCAGGGATCAAACCCAGGACCCTTGCATTGGGACCATGAAATCTTAGCCACTCAGCCACCAGGAAAGTCCCTGGGAGTCATTCTTCTGGGAGTAATTATATCTGCACCAGCAGTGCATCTTGTCCTCCCAAGACTTGACATGTGCACTCCTACTGGAGCTTGTAAAAATGATGTGAGTCTGGCAGAAGCATTTAATCCACTGTGGAGACACCCTCCTTAAAGGAAATAGAATGCAGATTACATTTATCATGGGGAATGCATATTAGACCTCTCCTAGACCTCTCATATATAAATTCATTTTTACACTTTCTCCAGCAGGAGTTTCCATGAAAGGGAAATGATGGCAATGACAGGATTTCCCTGCTGGTCCAGTGGTTAAGACTTCACCTTCTAATGCAGGGGGTGCAGATTTGAACCCAAGTTGGAGAGCTAAGATCCCATATGTCTCATGGCCTAAAAATCAGAACATAAACAACAAAAGCAATATTATAGCATTCAATAAAGACGTTTTTTAAAAAGCAAAATTTAAAAAAAAATGATAATGAACCAATGATTGCAAATGAATGGAGCACCCCCACTGTGATTTTTTTCTTTCTAAATGATTAAGAGCATCGAGTTATACACATAAGAAATAAAAGTAAGTTTTTAAGATAGGTAAGTCACCAGCAATTATAGGACTGCAAATCAGCCTTTCCTTTTTTAACTTTTTATTTTGAAATAACTTTATACTTAGAGAAAAGTTCCAAAAATAGTATGGCGAGTTCTTTTATATCCTTCACACAGCATTCCCTAAAGTTAACATATTATGTAACCATAGTGTAATTATTCAAACTAAGAAATTAGCATTGGCGGTAATACTATTAATTAAGCCACAGATTATTTGGATTCTTTTTTTTCTTTTTTCCCACTGCTTCTCTTTCTGTTCCTGGATCCAGACCAGGATCCTACCCTGCCTTTAGTCTTGTCTTTTTTTAGTCTCCTCCAATCTGTGGCAGTCCCCAGTCTTTACTTATCCATCATGACATTAACCGTGATTATGCATTTTTTAATACTTCTTTTCAGTCCTTATCTCTAACTTCTTTTATAGTCAACATTATACTGCCGTAGTAAATCTTTTTTCACTTAGCATCCCAATATGTGAAATTTTCAGTGCATGGCTTATTAAGTGACTAGAATTTCTCTCTGCCATAAATTTCAGAATTTGGAAAAAAAAAAAAAAGAATTTGGCTAGTGATTCAGTTCTTAATCCTTCCCAGGTGGCACAGTGTTAAAGATTTTACCTGCTAAGCCAGGAGACCCAAGAGATGAGAGTTCAATCTCTAGATCAGAAAGATCCCCTGGAGAAGGGTATGGCAACCCACTCCAGTATTCTTGCCTGGAGAGAGGAGCCTGACGGGCTACAGTCCATAGGGTCCCAAAGAGACGGGCACAACTGAGCACATGCATGCTGCTACGCCACTGCTCAGCTCTTAATACTCACAGAATGAACTACAAAAGCACTTCTGATAGTTTCCTCCAAGGACTCTTGCCTTGAGCATAAATAGAGGGGAGAGGAGTAAGGGGACACAGGGAGGATCATGGTTAGTGGAGAAATGCAGTCCTAGCCTGTTGTCACATGGGAACCACCCTTAAACCCTCCAAAGTTTTCCCTTCACAGTTGGAATTAAATCTAGTGGCTACTGGCCTCAGCCTGGCCCCCCTCCCTCCTTCATGATTTTCTAGTCTCTCTTCCTCAAACATCCCGAGCTCATTCTTCCCTCCTATCTCAGGGCCTTGCTCTTGAAAGCTATCGATTTCATTTTGATTTTCCTAAAAGCTTCTCACTATAATCCGTGACTTCAATGATAAATATTGGCTTAGACAATAAGCAGAGCTGTCTCTTCTAATCGTAAACTGGCCTCGACATGTTTTGTTTGCTTTATTAAGTCTTCCCTGCATTGCTGTCCGCTATAGAATGGGCTTCCCTGGTGGCTCAGATGGTAGAATCCGCCTGCAATGCAGGAGACCTGGGTTCCACCCCTGGGTTGGGAAGATCCCCTGGAGGAGGGCATGGCAACCCACTCCAGTATTCTTACCTGCAGAATCCCTATGGACAGAGGAGCCTGGTGGGCTACTGTCCAAAGACACAACTGAGCAAATCAGCAGAGCACATGGAATGGGAACTTCTAGGGAGTTAAGAACCTCAGTCTGCTCACAACTGTCTCCTCAGGTCCAGAACATGCCTGGCATCTGAGAAATAGCTCAGTAGTTATCCGCGGACTGAGTGAGTACATTTTCTGAGAGCTGTGGTTACAGGAAAAGAGCCCTGTTCATCCCTTTCTCCCACAGCCTGTGAGAAACATCTTTCCTGGGTTACCTGGTCACCAGGAATTTGTTGGCGGTCTCCCTGCGTAGCATCACAATAGGGCTTTTTAAAATCTGCCCTCTTCTCCCCACTGTTTCCTGTTTAGCTTGAATACTATAAGGGACAGAGAGCAAAAAAGATGAGCATTTCAAAGGCTTTTAAATCAGTCAGCACTGCCACTAGGCCTTTGGTGGGTTCCATTCAGTGAGAAATCCACCCCTTCTATAAAGGTGGTATAGGATATCTCCTTCCCAAGCATTTGGGGTGAGGCTATACTGTCTTTGAAGGATAATAAAATGCCAAGGCTTAAATACGTTTCTGTTACTTTTGACAGCTCTGTTATTACTCCTTTGTCATTGGAGGGGCTCCTGAGGGGCTGTGAAAGGCCTTCAACCTGCAGATCAAAAGACTGAAGGCACCTCCGGGTTTAGCAGCCTAAAACAAGAGGACAGTGGCTTCCTTTCTGAGGCCTGTGCCCCGCCCCTGACTAGGCTTTACACTGTTAGATCTGGGTGGAGACCTGTTTGATTTGAGAGCTGGGTCAGCTTTCATTAAAAAATTTGTTTTTCCTTTATGAAGTTTCCTTAGCCAACTTGTTTGGTACGAATTACGGAGGCTACTGTAGACAAGCCTGCTGTCATGACAAGGAATGAACAAAATGCATTATCCTCTACCTGTTTTAAACGAGTGGGACATAAAGAAATGCCAGATCAGGTCATTCATATGTGATTAGAAATATAAAACTATCCTTTTCATTTAGATCAAAAATCCCACTTCTAACATACTATCCTTATAATGGTATCAATCCATTTCCTGATGAGAATGCTGGGCTTTGAAAAGATTGGGTGCTGCTGTGCTGTACTTAATCGCTCAGTCGTGTCCAATTCTGCTACCTCATGGGCTGTAGCCCACCAGGCTCCTCTGTCCATGGGGATTCTCTAGATAAAAATACTAGCATGGGTTGCCATGCCCTCCTCCAGGAGATCTTCAATTTTTCTTTCTTTCTTTCAAGTTCCAACCCAAGGATGGAACCCAGATTCCAAATATTTATATTTATTTCAAGTTCCAATCCAGGGAAGGAACCCAGGTCTCCTGCATTGCAGGTGGATTCTTTTACTGTCTGAGCCACCAGGGAAGCCCAAGAATACTGGAGTAGGTAGCCTATCCCTTCTCCAGTAATTGACCCAGTAATCTTCCCAGCCCAGTAATCGAACCAGGGTCTCCTGCATTGCAGGTGGCTTCTTTACCAGCTGAGCTCAAAAAGATCAGAAAGTAGCCAGTAACAGGTGAACCAAAGTATTTAAGAAATTATATGCATAAATGTATTGAATTCTGCTTGTGGAGCGCAGGCATTATCCTGGTTCCACTTAGTGAATTGGATGAGTGATGAATAGGTTCTAAAAAGACTTTTTGGTGTTTGTTCCCACTTTGTTTTATATTTATTTCAAATTCACCAAACAACCAAGGTTAGATTGAGCAAGAGTTCCTTGAAAAGGAAGGCCAGATATGGACCCAGGGGGCCTGGGTGCTGCCTGATCTCTTTCTGTCACCAGCTAAGTTATTTGTGAATTGGGGCAGCAAATAGCTCTTTAGGCCACAGTCTCCTTTATCTGGCTAATTCTAAGTTATTATCCTTGTCTGATTCTGTGACAAAATAATTTTTTAAAGAAAGTGATTTGTAAGAGATATACAGGCTTTAAAGTTCAATTTTTTTTAAGTTTTGGAAAGGAGTTATCTTAAAAAAACAGATATCATTCCCCTTAATTCTATATTATTGATAACATTTCTTTACTTAAAGAGACTTTCTCATGCACAATATTTAGTGGATAACAAATAAACGTTGCCTAAATTAGTGAAAATGTTGTTTGGCCAAAATGAACCAAAAAGTTGTTTCTTTAAAGTTTAGACCATATTTCAGAAAAAGAAATGTAATCCATGTTGATAAGATTGTCCCTTGACCTTACAGATTACAAGGAAGCAGGATAGCTCTCATCCAAAATGTTTCTTAGTTAATGTTATCTGCTAAGTGTAAAAATCCCACAGGCAGCTGGTGTACTTTATAAGGCTTATAAATACCAGAACTTACAAACAGGCTGATCAGCAAGCTTTATAGTTTGCATTAAAAAGTAAGAGCTTCCCAATGGTGGAGAAATATCTCCAGTTCATTTGTTTTTAAAATGTGAATTTCATCAAGAAACCTAGGATGGATTCTTACCAAGTGAAGTGTGGTATGACAGTAAACTTCACAGCCCACTTTATTAATTCATATGTAATATGGGAGAAAGAGTGCCTATTGAAAACAGCAAAGCGAGAGGGTATGCCTCATTCAGAGTATCTCATTTTCCAGTGTTAATAATTAACAGAGCTTTTCATTTTAAGTGTCACTACGAAAGTGCCACTGTGCTCAGCAGTCAGTGATTGCAGAAGGTTGTTTTAAGGTAATGGTGTTCTCACTGACAGCATAAGTCACAGGTTGGGCAGGATACATTCTTATTGTCAGATACAGGCATCATCCTGAAATAGGCTTTGTGGATTGTTCCCCAACTCTTTGCACATAACTCTAATGCAGATACCCAGAGCAAGCATTTTCTGATGTTCAGAAGCTTGGAAATTAGGACTGAAAGTGGAACAAGTTTTTTTTTTGTTAAAAAAGTATCACTTATTAATAATTAATAATGATTATTATTAAATTAATCATTTAACAATTATTACTTCTGTTATTTTTGACTGCACTGGGTCAGAATGGGCTGTAGGCGTCTTTGCTGCCTGTAGGCTTTCTCTAGTTGCAGCAAGTGGGGGCTACTGTCTTATGGTGTGTGGGTTTCTCATTCCAGTGGCTTCTTTTCTTGCAGAGCATGGACTCTAGGGCACATGGGCTTCAGAAGTTGGGGCTCTCAAGCTTTGGAGCACAGGCTCAGGAGTTGTGGTGTACTAGGGAAGTCCTGGAATGAGGTTGTTGATGGTGCAAATTGCTAAACCCTTAGATGGGCAGATTGTTTTAGCTATTAAGATGCCAACATTTCGTGGTTACCTTTTGTGTTTGAGCAAGAATCTGGATATTAGTGGGCTTGCCTGTGTAAAAGCATTTGCTTCATTAAGGTAGCCTTTTTGGATCTGAGAATGGTTTGAGGGGGGGTGTGCGCAGTGGAGGATGTCAAGAAAGAAGTCCATGAGGAAGGCTCTGCCCTTTAATAGAGAATTCAGGACTGCTATGGGTGAATTTCATACTTCACTGGTGGATCAGTGGTAAAGATTCCACCTGCCAGTACAGAAGAGCAGGAGATGTGGGTCGAGAAGATCCCCTGGAGAAGGAAATGGCAACCTGCTCGAGTATTCTTGCCTGGGAAATCCCATGGACAGAGGATCCCCATGGCGAGCTACAGTCCATGGGGTCACAAAGAGTTTGACATGACTTGGCAACTAAACAACAACATGGGTGGATGTGCAGAGTCAGGCATGGTCTGGGTTGTCATCATCATACTGAGGGATGCGGGGGATGTGTTAAAAAACAGGCAGTCTCCCTTCCCTTGTTTGTTTTCTGCACTTAGAAGTCTCCAGATTTTGAGTAATAATAGTTTCGTATTAGCCAGATGGGTTAAGACCTGTGTGACATGACCTTTGTCTTCTGATCTACTAGATCTGACACCTGCTAATGTCACCATATTCTTAAAATAGATGTGAAACATATGCACAATCTTCTTTTCCAAGGAGACAAGTGTTTTCCCAGGAAAATATTTACAGTTCATTAATTTTTCAGATACCCTTTTTTTTTTTTTTTTTAAACCGTCTTTTTTTGTTACTGTTTTGAGGTATACCAATTGCATGTAAAAAGCTTAACACACAAAATATGAATGTTCTGGGATCTAAGGAATTATACAGGAAATAGGGCATGTGATGGAACAGATTTTTGAAAATGTGCTTTGAGGTTACAAGGTCTTGGAGAGCTGTCGTTTGGGAGGATATTTATCCCTGGGGATGACTAATGGATTTCAATGGGTGGCAACTCATATTAATTGGTGGTGGTTTCCTGGACTGCTGTGTTGAGAAGGATTCAGAGGGATTTTGAACTCAGTGGGAAAGAAATCTATTTCTTATGTCTGTCATGGGCATGAGTCTTGTCATTTGTTTTAGCATTCCTGGTTTATATACTCCGCTGATGTGAGACTCAGCAGGGACTTAGCATAAAGCACTGTTTAGTTGGGTTCTGAACCAATGTTCCAGAATTAAATTAGGTCCAGGAATGAAGTCTGTCAGAATCAAATCTTTGTTGAGTTCTTACCCCGTGCTGTATGCTGTGCAAAAAACAAATTTGCAAAGTTAAATGGAAACATAAGACACTGAATGCTGGGAAATGGTCAAGTAATAATAATTGCATAAAGAATTAGGAAGAGAATACCAAACTGAGAATCAGGAGAATCAGAGATAATAAAGAATGGCAAAGGGGGAGCCATTCTTGCGGGGAGAGATGGTTTTATATAAACAAAGGCAGCTAGCACAATGTACAGCCTTTTCAGAGGAATGTTAGGACTTCACCCTATTTGGAAAGATTGTTATTTGGAGAAAATGGGAACCACTACCTGGTAGAGGGCCTTAGAAATGGATTGTTTTCATGGTTTTCTTCTTCTTGCTACTTTGTTCTAGACTCCAAGAAACTGGTTATCAGTCACCTTGTTTTATTCACCAAGATCTGTTAAGCAGCCCACCATATGTCAGGCACCATATTAAGATGATTAGACTTGGTTTGGACTCTGGCCTGGAGAATTTTTCAGAGTGGAATAGAAATAGGGAAGACTATGACTACCCATTCATACCTGTAAGCCTTTTTAAAGGAACTCATGGTTAGCTCTATTGTACAGAAGACAAAACTGAGGCTCATAAATGTTAATTTGCTTAAGGTCACACAGCAGACTGGAAAGACATTTAAAGTAAGCATTTTTTTTAAACTAAGCATTTTTAATGAAGCATAATATTCACATTGAAAAAGTCCACAAATTATTAATATTCAACCTGACCGGTTTTCACAAAATGAACACACTCCTTGGTGTGTGGTTCACAAAATGAACCACGAGGAACTCAGGCGTTTCCCTGATGACTCAGATGGTAAAGAATCTGCCTACAAAGCAGGAGACCCAGGTTCGATCCCTGGACTGGAAAGATAACCTGGAGAAGGAAATGGCAACCCACTCCAGTATTCTTGCCTGGAGAATCCCATGGACAGAGCATGGTAGGCTACAGTCTGTGGGGTCACAGAATCGGACAAGACTGAACAACTAACACACTCAGAAGAACTTAATGCATTTCACGTATTTAAAGTGAGTGGAAATTGACCATAAGGTAAGTACTTTTTGCATATTTCCTCTCTCTCCGTTCTTCCCTTCTTTCCTCCTTCTTCCTCTTCTCCTATTCCCCATTCCTCTGCCTCTTTTTTCCCTCATTTCTTCCAAGCTAAAGTGTTCCCTTAAATTTTTTGATTACAGAACTCTGTTCCAGAGGACATCCAAACTTTGTGGTTTGGAGGGGACAGTGCTTGTTTTGGGGAATCATTTCAGTTACAGAGAACATGAGAAATGCCAGCAATGTTGAGTGCTGATTTCATTCTCTTAAAGCCACCTTCTACTCACATAAAATGTACCAATCACTGTGATACCTGTGGCAGATTCATTTTGATATTTGGCAAAACTAATACAATTATGTAAAGTCTAAAAATAAAATAAAAAAAAAAGAATATTTGCATGTCAATCTTCACAGATACACCCATTTTTGCCTACAAAGACACTGAAATTCAAAGCGGTTAGGTGACTTTTGCAAAGTTATATACAACCTAATAAATGGTATATTTCTTTTACTCTCATCTATTTTTCCTTAAAATGCATCCTAGTTGCCTTTTACCTTGGCTCTTTGCTAAACTAAGTTTGCATGACTAAAAATAAAACTAAATTAGTGCAAAAGGGCATAGAAACACCAGGTTTGTTACAGGAACTGCTTCCCTCCTGCACCCCCCCACCTCCACCCCACCCCCCCGTTTCTTTTTTAGAATACGAACTCTGATTCCAGATAATTGCAGTCCTGGAAATAGAGACACAGTCTCATATTTTGAGAAGCTGTTCTCACATTTCCAGATCTCTGTAAGAGCCCATCTTTGCAGCCCTGTTCATAGTTATCCTGTTGGCGTAAAGCTGATGCAACTGGTTTTCTTAGAACCAAAAGTTCCTGAAGCGATACTGACAAGAGATAAATCAGCCTTCTTTGTGTTCTGGTTAATTACAAAAACAAATTTTAAAAACCTCAGGTCAATTACTGTCCCTTGAGTAACCCATGTTCCTAGGAAGTACTTTAAATGCCCTTTGAGTGATACAAATGCAGTTCATGAGAAGGGCATCTAAGAATTTGTTTACAACTTCTGTCATTAGAGCAACTCTTACAGTGGAGTTCTTTTGATGTGAGAGTCTCCTTTATTAATTGTAGTTCCTTCTCATGCCTTTGCAAACTCAGTGTTGGGATTAAGCCTCTCCTTAGATTATTAATTAGAGGCGCCGTTTAACTTGGTATTTGGACAAAGACTGCTGTATGTCATTTTGTAAGACTGACTTCTCTGTACAAGCAAATGGCCAGCAAAGAGGAGGAAATGAGTTTCAGTAGAGCTCATTGGAGATTGAAAATAATTTTTTACACTCTATGACTCCTTTCAAGAATTCCATTTTTATTTCTGTTCAGTTGAATCCATGATAAATCTTTGTTTCCATGTTTTTTAAGAGTCAGTTCTAACTCAGGGGTGATCTGGGATATCTCTAAAATGCTCTAGTATATTCATAATAAACATATATTTTTAACATAAAAAATGAGAGCAGTTTCTTTTTCTTCTTTTGAGAGCATTTTCTTTCCTCTCATCACTCATCAGGGAGTTTGGGCTCATCAAGGGAGTATGTTCTGTTGGTATCTGGGAATCCCTAGAGCTAAATGAACACCCTCTCCCTTCCTCTGGTCTATTCCTTAATCTCTACAGGAGTAGTGGAGTTTTTGCTTTGGCAGTTTCCTACTGCTTCTTATCTTTAGTTTGAGCCTTCAGATACGGTTTGAGCCTGAACATAATAAAACACTCCCCAAATAGGCGAATACCGGCAGGACAAATACATGGTTTGATGCTTCCTTTGTGCTGGGCTTGATTTTCTAGACAAATACCATCTTGTGTGCATATTAAGAACTTAATAAATATGGATAGAATGAATGAAAAATTTATGACAACGAAGGTTGTATAACCCAGTAGTGATATGCACAGATCTTGGATTAGTCCTCTTGTTTGTAGAACTGAAAAACGGACTTTCCTTTTATAAGATTGGAGATTTGATGGGAACATCAAAGAACACCTAAGGGGCTAAAGGAAAGAAATCTCTAGCACGCAGATTGTGGAGTGTGTCTGTAAAATCGCTCTCTCTGACAATGACAGGCCTCTAAAGGTTCAAGTGCTAAATCAAGAAGCTGAGAGCCTCCTTGGCCATGAGAGAGGAGAAAGGAAAACACGAATGGGAGAAGATGAAAAATGTATTGTTGCACTCACAGGGTTCTCCCCTCTTGTTTGCATAGGTTTACCGAAGGCTGTAGCAGGCTATTGGATTGTTTTCTTGTATGTGTGTGTGCACGCGCACGGGTGCTCAGTTGCTCAGTCGTGTCTAACTCTTTGTGACCTTATGGACTGTACCCCACCAAGCTCCACCGTCCCTGGGATTCTCCAGGCAAGAACACTGGAGTGGGTTGCCATTTCCTTCTCCAATTCATGAAAGTGAAAAGGGAAAGTGAAGTTGCTCAGTCATGTCTGACTCTTAGCGACCCCATGGACTGAAGCCTACCAGGCTCCTCCGCCCATGGGATTTCCCAGGCAAGAGTACTGGAGTGGGGTGCCATTGCCTTCTCTGGACCCAACTCTAGATGGCATTTATTGATGACAGATGGCATTTATTGCTGATCAGAATTCTGGCTTCACTGGGACTTCTTACTGGGTACTTTCGGCTTCCACACAAGACTGAATTCTTGCAGAGTTTATGCAGTGTCTACTTGGTAGGAATCAGAGCATGCTGCCAATGGCATAGTAGGCTTTGGGGTCAGATAGACTTGTGCTGGAACCGTGACTGTTCTACTCATTAGCTATATGTCCCTGGGTGTGTTACTTAACGTCTGAACCTCATCAGTAAATCTGAGGAAAGGTATCCTCTTCCTCCTCAAGTCACAATGACTTGAGGAAAAATAACTATTAATACCAATGGATGGTAGCTACTAGTTCATACAAAAAGAAAGATTCCCCTTTCATTCTAGGAGCCATCAAGTCTATTGCTGAAAGGGAATCACAAGGGACTGTGAGAGCAGGGGGCTTGGAAATAGCAGACCAAGTCTTGGAGTTTGGCTCTCCAACTAACTAAGCTGTTGGGGTCATTCACCTTGGTCTCTGCAACTAGGAAACATGATAGTTTCCCCTATTTGTCAGTAATGGGGGTGGAACAGATTCCTATCCCAGAATTAGACTTGTGGGAAAGACCAGTCTGCAACAATACATTTCATAGCTTCAGTGACAATGCCCAGCCCTGTGGCCACTCTATGTCTTGAACTGGAACGAACTCAGTAAGCAACTATGCCCAGGTATTCTCTGTCAGACAATAACAATACAAGGCAATTGTTTTGAACTTGCTCTTAAAAACAAAGAGCATCGTCATATGATCTTCATGTAAGAAAAGTACACAACATTTATTGATCCTATGCCTTTGGAGAGTGACGGTGCTGATGTTGCCTTAGCAAATGTTGTTCTGCTTAGCTGGATGCTTCAAGACCAGCACCTAACTCAGGTGTCATCTCTGGCCATCTTTCCTCGTCTCCTGGTGGACTTTCTCCTGATCATGCTCCCACAGAACACTTCTCTCAAAATACCCCCCACACTGTATAGAATGAATGAGTCATAAGTTGGCTTATCCCAGTAAGACCTGAGCCCCATGAAGGTGAGGACCTTCCTGTGGTCAGTCAACATGATGCATCCATATCCTAGCCCAACGCCTGGCATGGAACTTGGTCCTTTTTGCTGTGATTGATCTCAACGTCACCAGTGCATTTAAGGGGTTTCTTCCTCTTGTAGAGGAAGATTCAACTCCAGTTTGAGTTCAGGTTTTCTCTCAGGGAGCATACACAGAGTGCAAGGTAGGGTATTTTGACATCAAGGGTTCTACGCTCAGACTGCCACACAGAGAGAACCACTTTCCGCATTCGTATACTTTCCTGATCCAACCCCAAAAGAAGGCATCAACTGTAAAACTGCAGTGGCCGATAAGCTTTGATTTTTATGTTGGTTACATTTTCCTTGCTGCTTCTTCAAAACACAGGCCTGCACGTTGCCTCTGAGACATCCTCTCTGGTCTCCCCCATCTCTCTAGATTGGATTAATAGATTGATATAGCTGTTGAACACATGCTGCCTCAGAACACTTGTGTTTTAACCCAGTAGGAACCCCAGCTGATCCCTTCGAAAGCAACTTTTAAGAGAAACTGATGTCTTGTGAACACGTTAGCAAGCTGTCATTGCGAGTTTGTCAGCAGGCTCATCTTAGAGAGGCTGCAGACATGTTTCAAGGTTGCCTAATTATTTATATACTGGGTCATGCTCCTTTCCAGTGGTAGGCTGAGACTGAGCTGGTTCTTAAATACAGGAAGATATGTTCTGAATCCTTTACCATTAAAACAGGTCACTTTTCTATTATGTTTTCCAAAGTCCTAACAATAGCATTTTGTTTTCAGTTGCTAAGTTGTGTCTGACTCTTTGCAACCTCATGGACTGTAGCCTACCAGGCTTCTCTGTCTGTAGAATTTTTCAGACAAGAATACTGGAGTGGGTTGCCGTTTTCTTCTCCAGGTGATTTTCCTGATCCAGGGATTGAACCCGAGTCTCTTGCATTGACAGGTGGATTCTTTGCCACTGAGCCACCAGGGAAGCCCAAATGCTAGCATTAGAATATATTAGAATATTAGAATAAAGCTAGCATTAGAAAATACTGTTTCTACCAGCTTCTAAAAATACAGAACTGTTCTTTCAAAAACTTGCTTTTTAGTGTTTGCAAATATGAGCACTGCATGTCTTACTATTGGTTTTTAAAATAAATGTGTGCCTGGTGTGAGTATGTGTGTGTGTATTTAGACAGACAATGTAAATTTCA
This sequence comes from Bos indicus x Bos taurus, assembly GCF_003369695.1. NCBI lineage: Eukaryota > Metazoa > Chordata > Mammalia > Artiodactyla > Bovidae > Bos > Bos indicus x Bos taurus. The sequence continues at coordinate 46,678,702 of NC_040089.1, forward strand.
TCCCAGTAAGTGTTTATTCTGAAGACCATCCTCTCTTTAGTGTAAATGTGTGCTTATCAGTATGGAATAAATGTATTCCCCCAAAGTAGGAGAGTAAATGGCCTTTTATTCAAATTGTATTTTTTTTTATAATCGTAAAAGCTTTATTATCAAGTACATCATTTTTCTCCACCTACAGATTTGGAGGGTAGAAAAAGAAAGCATTTGGGGGCCAGTTCTTTGAATCAAAGCAAATCAAGAGTTGGCAAAACTGTAGTTTCCTGACTATTTACCAACCTGATTGGTATCATTTTCTGAGCTTGGGAGAACGGTATTCATTCATTTTTATTTTACTTCTGCAGACTGAGTTTAGTAAGTAATGTGGAAACCATCTAACATAAATAAATTGCTGCAAGATAACAAACAGAATTGGAATTCATGCTTGTGTTCCCTTGGTTCTTTTTCTTCTTCTTTTTCCTCCCTTCTACCCAGCTCTGCCTGAAAAGGCCCATAATATGCTTTTCAGCATGTTGAACAGTCTAACTTACCAAGCTTCACGTGGCCCTCAGTCATTCATACGTTTTACAAAACCATAAAGGTGGCAGTGAGGAAGTTCAAACTCAACTTGTCATAGAGGCATAATTTAACAATAGCTGAATCAAAAAATATGTGATTAAAATCATACCTGCTAATATGAGGACACCACGATTCTGTTAAACCAGGCGGCATTTCTGAGCCACTTCTGTCAAACTCAGCATTTCCATGGCTTTAAAGTCCCTAGCCCCTCCTGTCTGCCAAATTTGCAAGACTGGAACTAGAAGGTGGAGTGAATGTTCAGAAGACCCCCAAGATGGCTTTGTCTGGGACAGTATGCCTAGCATCCCACAGGGAAGCACTTCCTCCAAGAACTGACTCCATAGACATTGCTTCTGAGGAGAAGGAAATCAAAGTAGAGACTCCAGTATGAAGTCATGGAAGCCCCTTGCCGTCCGTGGTTCATCTGAAGCTTTGATTGCAAAACCTGGCTACCTCCACTCTGGGTCTTTCTCCTCAGGATACTGCTTCATGAAGAAACGATACGGCATTGTGCTTTGGTGTTGAGACAAGTTCAGTTCATCGTTCAGTCGTGTCCGACTCTTTGCGACCCCATGGACTGCAGCACACCTGGCAAGTTAGGGAGCCCATTCTTGGCTTTGTTTCCTGTTGACAGGCTTGTAGGTAAAAGCTGTGTGCAGATAGTTTTGTCTACTATGGCGAGAACAACTAGTTCTGTCTGACTTTCTTTTTTTAAAACTAGCTGCCCCTTTGGTGTCATAGAAACATAGCGTTAGTCTCCTATTCTTCCCTGTCAAAAAATTACAATGCAGTGGCCCAGCATAGTCAGAGGAGCTGGCAGATGAGGGCGGTTTTGGAGCAGGGAGGAGGCTGAGCACCGTCCTTAGAGGTGATGGGACAGGAACTAGTGCATTGGTACCCGAGGAGGGAAGAAGTTATGGACAGGGTTCATCCTTCTCCCTCGGGATAGAAACCTTAAAAGTGAACCCTTCGTTTAAGGGCAGTGAATTCAGAAGGCAGCTCATCTATTTGTCCCCTGTTCTTTCTCTCAGTGTAATTAAGGAGACTTTGAAGAAGGAATATTGTGCTAAAGCCTAGATAAGAGCCGCTCTCCATCCATCTCTGCAAATCCCTCAAACCTCGTTTGATTTTAATATTTTTCTTGTGGATTCCACTGTGCTGCTGTGAGGGGAAGCAGGTGGGGTGGGGGCAGAGAGGACGGTTCCTGGGGCAGCAGAAGCCCTCGTGGAAACCCGTTTTTAATCTGGATGATGGCTTGGTAATGTAAGCAGTGAGAGTTGGCAGAGGAGTGAAAACTGTAGGATTAATGGCCTCAAGCCTAATTCCCTGATACCTTTTAAAAGGCCAGCTAAGCAGCTGGCTGTCTCCTTTCGTTCCACATACACACTCTCCCATATCCTGAAATTTTTTTTTTTTTTACCTTTAGCCATTTTTAACCCCTTTCCTGATTTTTAGCATCAAATAAGGGTCAAATGAATCGGCTCTACTCCAATATAAAATAAAAAGTTTTTTAAAAATGTGTGTCAGAGAGAGTTGTATGTATATGATTATATGAATCAAAGATGCTTAATATTCTAATGGGAAGACTTGGTCATGAAACTTGAGATGGTTGGTTGCATTACAAAGTGATCTGGGATTTTTTTTTCCCCGTGGTGCAAATTTTTAAAAATATAAACTCTTACATGGCTATGTGCACAAGCTCACACGCATGTACATTCCTGCCTATGTGCACGGCTGTGATTTTCCATTTAAACTCTCGGAATATGTGATTTCTTATGGAAGTAGAAGTAAAACCCAACAAATGTTCCCAATTCTTGTTGATGTTCCAGATACAATGTAAAGGCAGGACTCTCCTCGTACTTTAAAATCTTACTGCTTTATCCACGTTTTCCTCTAATGTCAGGCTGAAACTCATGGGATCTTTAAGAGAGGCAAGCCAGGGTAGCCATACACAGCTGGTCTGGGCACGTCCGTGTGAACCCCTACAGGTGTAAGTGTGGAGGTAATGATCATTACTTCAGGTGCGAGCGGAAGCACCAGGCAGGAAGCAAAAGGAGTGTGACTGACTCCGGCAAACAAGAAGTTGATGAGTGTTTCCAGCATGAAGCCTTTGAAGTGGGTCAGCAGGAAAGGAAGAAAAGGCAAGGCAGCGAGTTGCAGGGAGAAGAAAATTTCTTGTTGCCTAGGTTATTCCAGGCAACTCTGATATACCGGTCCTTATTAGTGTGGTGGGTAAACAGTCTCATTACTGCTGTCATTTGCATTATTATTGGAAGATAATTAACGAGACAAAGATTTTCATATAACACTCAGACCTGGATGGGTCTTTTGGAGATCCCTTCATTCTTGTGTGAAGTCGTTTACTGGTTGATTGTGGAGTGCTGGAAACCACTTGTGGTTTGCTCTGGTTGTGAGTGGACCCTGCTGTGCCTGATATGTTTTGTAATCTGATTGCATTGGCCATACCAGTAGACTGGCTTAATTCTTTCCGCCCTCGTCTAATGCCTGGAAGTATAGATGTTCGGTAACAATCAAGGTGATTACAGTATGCATTAAACCAAAATATGGGAGCCTTTGTATAATTCTTGTTGTCACGACTGGTTTATGTCCGTAGATAACATCTGATGTTTGGGGATCGTGGGTGTGCTTTTCCCAAATCACAGATAAACCCCCTCACATGTCTCTATGAGAGCCAAGTCAAACAAGCCAGAATGTTATCAAGTTGCTCCCTGTAACTTCATAGACTTGCTTGGTTAACAGCCATTCTGATCATGTCATCTCTAGATTTCCCATTGACAGTGGATTAGTCCCCCCACCCAGAGTTCTCGCCAATTTGATTATATCAAGCCCACAACACTTCTAGAGACTGAATTCACCAGTTGATGCTTGAGCCAGTCTTCCTGTTTAGATTCAGTTACACACTCACATTTACACATTTCCATGTTTTCTTTAGCTCCTTTCTCCACCGCTTCCCTTCATTTCCCTTAGCAGGCTCCTCCCCTCTTCAAATGCAATGCAGGGATTAAACTGGAGGCCGTGATAAAGGAGGCAGTGTCATTTGAAGCATGTTTCTTATAATGCATTTAATTTGCCCCAGTCAGGATAAGCCGAGGGCTCTCTAACGACAAGTGACAGAGGTGGCAGCCTTGGGGAGGAGATGGGTATACTGTCCATGCTCTGCTTTGAAACAGGACCCTGCTCATGGTGGAAAGGATAACTAATTCAGAGTCACTTTACATTCATGGCAGACAGGAACATATTTCTCCAGTATTACTTAAAAAGGACTTGGAGGTGGGAATGAAGGCAGAAGGCAGAATTAGGAATGTAAGTACAAATAGGGCTGTCGTCTTTGTGGTTGTCCCTCTGGACGGAAGCTGTTAATTTTAACAGCGTTGTGAAAGAGAGAGAGACTCGGGAACTTTGTGCTACAATCAGTTGCTCACTCGCCTTCCCACCAGCTTCATACAGAACCCAATCCACCCGCCATGGAGGGAGGGAGTCCAAGAGGCGTTGCCACTGCTGCTCACTGTCTGTTCTCAGGAAACATGAACCAGAAGTACAGCAAGGGTGTCAAGAGTTTTTACCACTTCACAGTAAGGGTAGTTCCACACTAAGGTGAGAGCAGAAGGCGCCAGGGATTAGGGACAGGCTCAGATGTTCGGCAGCACCCTAGGGGTTGATCGGCCCACTTGAGTGCCAATCTCTTGAATTGATGTTGTTGTCTGTACCCCAGGGAGGTCAGCCTGGAAGCTTCTTGCCTCACTGCCCAAATTCCATTTGCACCCAGCAACCCTCAGAGGATTGCAGAGACCTTTTGTTTCTTCATGCCATTCTCCCTGTGAGCTTCCCATATGGCCTTGGCATGAAACAGGTGGATCTAAACCCCAGGGTATTAACAACACAGCTTTGGTTGTTCTCAGAGACCTTTGCTTCTGTCCAAATGGCTTTTCTGTGCCTCCTCTCTCGAAAGATTACAAAATGCTCACGTTTTCCCCTCTGACTTCATCATAATTCTGTGCTTAGTTACTTAGCTGAAGGTTCACAGGGATAAGAAAGATGGTATATCATGGCCATTTTTGTTCAGGAAGAAATGACCCCCTCAAGGGAAGATGAAAAAAAGGGTGCGTCAACCAGCCATCAGTCACTTGGATGTATATACAGACACATACATATACATACAGATAAATATCTACACACTTGTGTCTCAGACAGTAACGAATTTGCCTGCAATGCCAGAGACCCGGGTTTGATCTCTGGGTCGGGAAAATCCCCTGGAAAAGCGAATAGCTACACACTCCAGTATTCTTGCCTGGAGAATTCCATGGATAGAGGAGCCTAGCAGACTCCAGTCCATGGGGTCGCAAAGAGTCAGACTCTGAGCAACTAACACACTTATGTATGTATGTATATGTGTGTGTATAGATGTGGCTATAATAATGTGTCAGATACTTTTCCAGGATTGTCAAGAAGTGAAACAGGGAGTACAGTTTTAAACATGTAAGATTATATTTTGGAATAATATGTCTACAGCCAAGTCTTCCTTCACCCTCCCAGATATGCAACTTCTGCTCTTTTCTCATCTCAGAAAAAAAGCAAGTCCTCTCTCTGTTTGCTCAGGCCAAAAACCTTGATCTTGCCCTTGACTCTTTTCTCTCATAAACCATGTCCAGCTCACGGGAACATCCTGTTTGTTGTAACTTTGGGAGACAGCCAGAGCCCAGCCATCGTCTTATCTCCAGGGGCTTATCTCCAGGGCTTCCTCCTGAATCTCAGTCAGGGTCACCTCTCACCTGACCATTATGGCGGCTTCTTAGTGCACAGGGGCTGCCAGAGAAAAACACCCCAGACTGGGTGGCTTCTCAGCAACAGACATCTATTTCTCACAGTTCCGGCGACTGGAAGTCCGAGGTCAGGGTGCCAGCATGGTTGGGTGAGGGCCCTCTTCAGGGTCACAGGCTCCTTGCTGTGTCCTCACATAGTGGAAGGGGCAAGGGAGCTCTTGGGCCTCTTTACAGGGGCATTCATCTCATTCCTGAGGGACTTCCCTGCTGGTCTGGTGGTTTAAGAATCTGCCTGCCAATGTGGGGACACTGGTTCTATCCCTGGCCCAAGAATTAGGATCCCACATGCAGTGGGGTAGCTAAGCCCGTGCACCAGAACTACTGAGCATGCGTGCAGCAGCTGCTGAAGTCTGGGAGCCTAGAGCCTGTGCTCCACCATCAGAGAAGCACCACAGTGAGAAGCCTGCACACCACAACTAGGGAGTAGCCCCTACTCGCCGCAACTAGAGAAAGCCTGCTTGCAGTAGTGAAGACCCAGTGCACCCAAAACAAGAGAGAGAGAGAGAGAGAGAGAGAGAGAAAAGTCTAATTTATGGGGGCTTTGCCCTCGTGGCCATATTCAGCTTTCAAAAACCCCACCTCCAAATACCATCGCATTGAACATAAGGATTTCAACCAAAATTTGGGGGACAGGACACAAACATTCAGACCACAGTAGCTTCTTAATTATCCTTCCTGCTTATCCCACTCACTTTTGGCCCACTACCAGTTCTCCACCCTGCAGCCACCAGAGGAAAGCTTGGAAAAGAAAAGTCGGTTCTTACCCTTCCTTTGCTCACAACCCTTAACAGCTTCCCGTCTCACTCACAAGAGATCCATATCTCCTCCAGGATCTACAAGATGCTGTCTGATGTCATATCCTAACTCTTCTCTTCATCACTCATCTCCCAATTGACACATATGCTCCAAACAGTAGTAGCTGTAGCAGAACTGGAAGTAGAAGTAATTTTCTTATCAGACAGACTTAAGCTGACTTTTGCTACCTAGAGTCTTCCCATTGGAAAGTATCCTTATAAGATCACTTGCTTTGGGGTCATGGGTTTTTGAGCATGAGCTACCCATTCTCCTTTCTTGGCCCTGCAGTAAAGCTTTTTCTGCTCCGGGGGGGAAAAAAAATCACTTACTTTGGGCATTTTCCTAGGTGGGTGCGTTTGAGACCTTGCTGACAAATCCTGGGGCCTTACCTTGCAGTGGCTGTATTGTTTTGAGGTTCCTCACATCTTCTACTGAGTGTCCAAAGCTCAGGAGATGATGAAACTGGAAATAGAAGGCATGTCAGGGATCAGCCTTTGTCCTCAGTGGGCTTGTGCCAAGAGGCCTCCCCTGCCCCTCATTTGTCCTCAGGACAGTGCCTTCAGCCAGGGCCCCTGGGCTGGAGGGAAGCCCTTCTGAATGTTTTCTGTATCTGGATTAGTGAGAAGCAAACTAGACACTGTGGCATTTGGTCCTCCTGCCACGTGTAAAAGCGCTCAGTGACTTCTTTTGACTTCATATAAGAAGCATCTTTAAACAGATTGAATCCAAGGCAATGATGTTGATCACACCCACTCTGTCTTCCTGACTCGGAGCCTTTTTTCCCCCCCCTCAAGGGCATTTCCAACAAAGGAGTATAGCTTTCAGATTTGTAAACTGCCACCTTATTATCCTATTAGTCAATTACAGCTGCTGAAGAGCAGGGTGAGTGACAGTATGGCAGATTACAGCAATTTATTTGCCGTTCTCATCGTCTTGTTCAGCATATCATCAGGCTGTTTAAATTTAATGATAGGACTTTTACATGTGTCTTAGAGCAGTTGAAGTTGTAATCAAAATGTTTAGGAAAAACCCCTCTTGACCTGGGTAAGTGCTGCCTCCTTCAGCATTGCTGGTAATGCCTTATCGTCATTTTTATTAGCAGAGCTGATTCTAATTAGGAGAAGCAACCTCTTTTGAAAAGAAAAATAGGGCTTTTTGGTGTGTACAGAGCTCAAGAAAGATGGTGAGGATGGAAATCTCTTACTTAGGTTGATGTGCAAATAAGCGCCAAGTAGCTAACTTTTCCTGAGAAGCTTGATGGAGGCTGGGAATGGAGGAGGTTGTGGGTGTGAGGTCAGGATGGGGTATACAACATTGGCACTGGGAGTAGCTTGGAGGAAGGAGAGCTATGAAGGAAAAAATAACTGCCCTCTGGATGTCTAGTTCTCTTTCAAGCTAAGCACCATCATTTTTTAGTAGTGGCTGCAGTGAAACAAAATCTGTATAAAAAGAAAAAGCAGTTGAGAACTTAGAATCTTTGGATCTTATGGTCAGGATGACATAGTAGAGGACCTTTTGCCTTGAACTCGTCCACACCTTCAGTTTCATTGGTGGACGTGAGGGGCTGTTGTTAATAACTAAATAATGGGGAGACTTCAGTTTTGGCAATACCCAGCTTATTCTAAACTTCAGTATACTCTCTGGTCCTCACTGATAATTAAAGACTTCATTATTATTGAGCTCTCAGGATACCATATCAATTGTAAAGTCAACAACAACTGGTCTCCTATGAGGTTAAGCTCAAGAGTTTAAGACCAATAATCTCAGGGATATGTGAGACCAGGGTTTCTCAGTCTTGATACTATTGGTTGGATAATTCATTGTTATAGGGGCTGCTCTCTGCATTATAGGATGTTTAGCAACATCCCCAACCTCTACCCCATGGATGCCAATAAGACCCACCTATCACCCAACTGTGACAACCAAAAATGTTTCTAGATAGTGCTGAAGGTCCTGTGGAAGCCAAAATCAACTATTCCTGATAATTCACACTTTACATTGTCACTAGCAAGTAACTCAGACTTTTGGGGTACACTTAACAAATATGTAATGAATATCTACTCTGTGTAAGTCAGCAGAGAAGGGACTGAAACAAGATACTTATTTACTGTTTTGTGACAGTGTATAGTACTTGTTGGTATAAGATATATATCCCAAAGTGAAAGTCACTCAGTCGTGTCCGACTCTTTGCCACCCCATGGACTGTACAGTCCATGGAATTCTCCAGGCCAGAATACTGAAGTGGTATTCTTCTCAAGGGGATTTTACCAACCCAGGGATTGAACCCAGGTCTCTAGCACTGCAGGCAGATTCTTTACCAGCTGAGCCACAAGGGAAGCCCATATTTCATAGTTCACTGGGGGAGACAGTTTTTTCATTCATTTTTGGAGATCATATATTTGAAAGTTATTTCAAATGGTTTTCTGAGAGAAATCATCATTTTGTTATATCAAATTTTACATCATGTGCCAGAGTCTAGCTGTAGGTTTTTCAGAGTTGGCAGAGTAATTGAATAGTCTGGGCACTGTATGCTGTAAAGCCATATGGTGGTGTTGCTTGAACTTTCTTAAGCAGTTAGACCTAAAGATGCTATCATATTTTTAGCACATTGCTTTCTTTCCATAATATTGGATCACTGAATTCAAAGTATGTGCTTAGGTCACCTGAGTTACTTAGTCGTTCAGGGAGAATACGGTAAACAAGGGCCAAGTGGTGGTGGTGTTGGTGGTTAAATCACTAAGTGGTTCCCACCCTGGGACTCCGTGGACTGTAGCCCACCAGGTGCCTCTGTCCATGGGATTTTCCAGGCAAGAATACTCTAGGGGATCTTCCTGACCCAGGACTTGAATCCGTGTCTCCTGCATTGGCAGGCAGATTTTTTACCACTGAGCCCCTGGGAAACCCGACAACTGATGGTACTGGAATTTAAATAAAGCATGTTATCAGAGTCCAAGACAGTCAAGGAAGGCAAAGGAAAAGAGTTGGGAGTTGAGAAGGCCTTGAAAGAAAGACAGAGCTTGGAGAAGCAGAAAAGTGGGGAAACCAGAGTCCATTATAAAAGCTACATCAGCTGCTGTCTTCCTTAGAAGTCACAGTTCAAAGGCATTTAGCTAATACCTGAGAGCAATGAAGGACCAGGTGCCTTGGGTTCTAGCAAGCATTCAGTTTTCTCTAAACCATTTACAGAACCCTTAACTAACCCCTATTGCCCTTTTTAGGATATATAAATATGGTATGTTACTAGAATGAGAAACATTATATAACCTTCTTCTGCCTATTTCCAAAGCTGTTAAGAAACTAAGAGTTCTGAGACTCATGCTCTTAACATCTACAAGGATCATGAATCTTTCATGAATCTACAAGATTCATGAATCTATATGAATGTAATTGTATTGTTTAATCTATTATTATATCATCTATTTTTGTTATCACCATAATGTTGAGATAGTTCAGTACAGCATAAAATGGTAACCTCTGTGAAAATGACTTGACATGTATTTCTACTAACTTCATGTTTATTTAGATACCATAAGAATTTTTGTTTTTAGTATTCTTAAAAATAGGTATTCTGAGAAGCACTATTATATTTGAATAGAACAGTCTTATTTTTATCAATTTTTATAATATCTTTCAAATTGTGGATATTTGATCAAACAGAGAAGTCAGATGAGCAATGAGAGAGAGAGAGAAATTATTGTATGAAAAGAATAAGGGATTGGAGGCGTTCCTGGAAACGTTTTGCTTGGTGGCGTGTCCTTATAATATTTTTGAAAGATTAAATGTAGCATGGTATTTCTTAGTAGAGACAAGATAAAGAAATATCTCTGAATCATATAATATCATTCTGTGTAAGCCTATAGCTCTATCTAAAGAATTATTAGCCAGTAGATGTCTTAGAAAATTAAGATATGGCCTGGAAAATAGATGTAACTATTTCTTATACGTTACCAAGGTAAGACAAAGGTTACCACTTTTCATGAAAAGAAAGCTTTCTTGGCTAAACTGTTAAGCAGAGGTTTTATTATTGGTAGAGTGCTTCCAATGATTTATTTCTCTTTTTAAAAGATTTTTAAAATATTTATTTATTTGGCCATGCCTGGTCTTAGCTGTGGCATGTGGGATCTTCTGTCTTTGTTGCAGCAAGCAGAATCTTTAGTTGCAGTATGTGGGATCTAGTTCCCTGATGAGGGTTGGAACCTGGACCCCCTACATTAGGAGTGTGGAATCTTACAGCCACTGTACCACCAGGGAAGTCTCGCCAATGATTTATTTCATTCCCGTTTCATAAATGTGTAGTGGAGGAACATAGATTACTTAACAGACTCAAAGTCACAAACTAGTAAGTTGTGAAACAGATTCAAACTTTGGTGAACCAGCATCAGATCCTAAGCTTTTGTTTGTTTGTTTGTTTGTTTTAATCCTAGGATTTTAACCTCTATCCTATGTCATATGGAATTTCAAACTAGGAATATCAAAGCCCTTGAGTTAATTTTACCCATTTAAAGCAAGGTGAGCGGGTAAGAAGCCTACCTTCTGAAACTGGGATATGAGATGAATGTAATTGACTTGGCTACCTTGACCACAGAATGAGAAGACATAGGAAAAGTAGTGATCTAGTGGTTCCTACTGGGTCTTGCCCAGTGACTGGATAAATATCTAGTTTCTGTCTCTCAGGGATAACTTTCCTTTAGAATTTGATTTTTTTTTTTTTTTTGTGCTCAGCCAATTTGCAGGTAAATCCGTTACATCTGTCATGCTATGGTGCTGCCAGTTTGGTTTAGTAAATGTTTATTAAGTCAACAGCCTAGCTGTTTTGCCTCTAAGAGTAGGAATGCTGACACTCATTCTTGTATGGAGGACACAGTTGGTAGCCACTAAATATTTGTGGCATCAAACTGACTGATAGGTCATCTTTGTCGTGTTCCCACTGGAGCTCACACTGAAATGGAAAGAAGCTAAACTGAAACTCTAGTGCCTGGCATTCACCACCAGACTGAATTCAGTGCAGTACAAGGTGCTCCATTTGTTATTCTGCCCAAGAGGGCTTAATTGCTGACACATCAAAAGAACAAATTCTGAAGCCAGTTCACTTACAAGTTATATACTTTTACATATAATGTTGTTGCCATTAAAAAAAAAAAAACTCTATATTAAATGCCTGCTGCTAGGAGTCAAACATGACTGAGCGACTTCACTTTCACTTTTCCCTTTCACGCACTGGAGAAGGAAATGGCAACCCACTCCAGTGTTCTTGCCTGGAGAATCCCAGGGACGGCGGAGCCTGGTGGGCTGCCGTCTTTGGGGTCGCACAGAGTTGGACACGACTGAAGAGACTTAGCAGCAGCAGCAGCGGCACTATATTTTGAGCCAGGAGATGTGTTTCTTCCCTCTTCCTGGTATGTCATCCTTTTGAACCTGTAGGAGGCGCTGTTGTGTGTTCCTATCTCAGAGTTGCCAGTCTACATTTTTCTTTTTCTCTGTTTTGTCTCATTTTCAAACAAACAAACAAAATAACCAAAGAACTATTTTAGGGTCCTTTTTCACCACCACCAATATTAGCATCAATATTACTAAGACAACTTAAGCTTTTAGATATAAAGAAACATTGATATAATATAGCAATTTGTTTTTGCTGTTTAATTTACATTTAAATCTAGACAAGCTCCCACATTTTAATATTTACTTAAAATATTTACTTTTACACATATACACAGCACTTGATAGGAATGCATTGAAGATGAGTGTTGATTTACTTGATTTGTTTTTTAGTAAGTAATGCTGTCTGTATTGCAGTGTGTTCCAAGGCGGTCATTACATCAGCAGCTCTTCAGTCTGAAGAGTGTATTGATGTGTAGGCTCTGCCCTCACACCCTTTTCTGTACTCTGATGGTGTCATGGTAGCTTTCAAAATAAAGCTACCTATTTGTAGCTGTTTTTAGATTCATCTCTAATGCATTACTCAAGGAGAAAAAAAACAAACTCAGCAGACCCTCTGTTAATTGGGAAGCCCCTTCTGTGTTGCATTTCAATCTGTTTTTAAGCTGAAGCTGATTTGCACTTTGTGAAAAGTGAATCTAAATCTTTTGTGCTAACCAAGGGACATTGAGCCATGTTGTTACTGCGGAAAGCTGGAAGGAGGAATGGATAAAATGGCAAGTGTCTTTTATTATTATTATTATTATTATTAACTATACAGTGTATAGCTTGGTGCCACACCTACCCTCTTCCCTAACAGACACCATTACTAAGTGCTGGTTTAATAAAGCAACCTAGCAGGTGAATATTTAGGGTTTAGTGGAATTCGGATAGTTTCACTTCAGTGCAGTAGAGAGAGGAGAATTTGGGGATGGGGCCATTTCCAGCATGCTGTTAAGGAAAGTGTGCGAGCTGACATACATTATGACACAATCGTAATTTTGAAGCATGATGTGTTTGTGAATTGGCTGTGTTTACTGTAATTTGTGGCTGTTCATCCTTGGGTGGTGTTTTCAGATGCAGGTTTTATCGTTATTATTCAGATATGGTGGGGCTGACAGACCAGGAAGTGATTGCTATTGAAAAGATAGTTTGTTACTGACAGTTTTTGGGTGGAGGTGGGGCATGCTGTTCATTCAGGGCCATGTGGGGAAGCACCTGGGTTATTTAGGAGGCAGAGGAAGCAAGGGAGGAACCTAGACAAGTGTGTGTGGGGGTAGGAAGGGATTTGATGGGAAGGAAAGGGTGAGTCCCAGTAAACAGTCTTATGATTGACTAGTTGAGAATCACTTCAGCCAACTGACTCTGGAGCACCCAGGCTGTCTCTTATCTGGTACCTGGCCCTGGAATGAATAGGGTCAGGGGATGGTGGCATGGGGTATAAAACCCTAATAGAGGAGGGGATTGGAGGTGTGGGTTCTGGGCTGATGGGTTTATAGTCTCTAGGAATTAGCTAGCTCTGAGAGGGGCAGTCCCTTCAGTGTCCACCAGGTCCCAGACGCCAAAAATACCTGTATAAAGATAAGCTTAATACAGGTGGTACGAAGCTCCCTGCCCCTTGGACGGCTGGCACTGATGATTGCATATGACACTCATCTACCTCTGCCACCTCCAGATGCCACAAGCTGGGCAGGTGGGTGCATCGTCTTGACCTACAGCTGATTGCATTCTTTACCAAGCAGTGGCACCAAAGAGTCATTTGTTGATTCTCTTCCCCCTTCATTTTTCTTTCAAGGCTCTTGAGAATGTGAGACTCCTCTTTGTTTTCTTACTGCCTAGTATGGCGCAAGGAACGATGCCAGGGAATCGGGTGGAGAAGAGGGAGGGAGGTCTCATAGTATTTAGTTTTGTTCTTTTTCATGCTTAAACAGACTTAAGGAATTTTCAGAGCAGAGTCTTGTTTCAAGTATATGACCATTTTTCAATTAGAGTCACTTATTAACCTCCACTTCCATGAGCAGAAGCTCCCAAGTCTCTTTGAAGGCACAGACCAAAGATTTCCTTCCTCCCTCCAACCCTGTCCAAATCCCCAATGCTACTCCTAAGCTGGTTGAGAGGTTGAAAAGCTCACAGATGTGAAGACAGAAGCAGATTTGCACCTTTATGGCATGAACACTTTGATGTCTTCTTACAGAGAAACTATCCTGTGTAATTCAGAATTTTTTAATGTACATGCAAAACTGACTGCACTTTACCTGCTGCTGCTGCTGCTAAGTCACTTCAGTCGTGTCCGACTCTGTGCGACCCCATAGACGGAAGCCCACCAGGCTCCGCCATCCCTGGGATTCTCCAGGCAAGAACGTTGGAGTGGGTTGCCATTTCCTTCTCCAATGCATGAAAGTGAAAAGTGAAAGTGAAGTCGCTCAGTCGTGTCTGACTTCTAGCAACTCCATGGACTGCAGCCTACCAGGCTCCTCTGTCCATGGGATTTTCCAGGCAAGAGTACTGGAGTGGGGTGCCATTGCCTTCTCTGAGTTTACCTGCTAATGCTGTTAAATGGTATCTGGCCTTGACTCCAGCTGGTCTGTGGTCTCTGAAAAGACAGCCACACAGAGCCACTCCAGAGCTCTCTGCCCTCTGGAAGCTGTCTCCAGGGCGCACTCCACTGAGATGGTGCACTCCACCATTGCTTAGATAGGGCCCTTTCCTGAGGATAACTCCAGTTTGGGTTTGTCTAGTTGTACGCTGCCAAGGTAACAAGGAATCTCAGAAAACTAGAAGGAGAAGTGGCATCAATAGAAGTTCCTTGAGAAGAGGGCCTGAATTGACTCAAGCTCCATTAGCTTGAGTCAGCTTCAGAATTGCCAATGGGTGTTTCATGGCTGTGATGATTTTCATGAGCTATTATTGTTGCTTTCACTGGCAGGACCTTTCAGGGCCAGTGAGGAGAAGCACTGTCTAGGGAAGAGCAGTTCCTGTGATTTTCTGGAAGTGAGTTGTAATCTCAGAAGTTGCGGCACAAAGGCCAAAAGGAGGTAGAAGTTGCCTAGGTGGTGGTGGTGTAGTCACTGAGTCGTGTCCGACTCATGTGACCCCATGGACTACAGTCTGCCAGGCTCCTCTGTCCATGGGATTCTCCAGGCAAGAATACTGGAGTGGGTTGCTATATATTTCCTTCTCCAGGGGATCTTCCTGTCCCAGGTCTCCTGCATTGCAGGCAGATTCTTTGCCGACTGAGCTAGGAGGGGAGCCAGAAGTTGACCAGGAGATGATGTCAAACAAATGAAACCTTAAGTTGATATTTTTTTCCCCCATGCTGGGTGCCCAGGACCACGTTTAAATGCCAGTACTTAAAAGGATAATTCAAAATCACATCCCCTTTTTTAGATCCCATTTTTTAGTAGATCCCCTTTTTCATAACAAAAATATGTAATTGAAGACAATATGTGTGCTTTGGGGATGGTTTATCTGGGTTAGAACTCTTCACTGAATATTGTGTGTCTTTATGCTTATTGCTTTCTTTCTTGATATTTCCCAGATGGCAAAACCTTTTTAAAAAATTGTAGTGTATAGTGCCACATTATATTTTTAATACTCATAGCACTTAGCACACTGATAGACCCAAAGGATTGATTGCATAACCTTGCTTTAGAGGAAGTAAGTTAACTTACAGACCCTGATGCTGGGCAAGATTGAGGGCAGGAGGAGAAGGGAGTGACAGAGGATGAGATGGTTGGATGGCATCACCGACTCAGTGGACATGAGTTTGAGCAAGCTCCAGGAGATAGTGAAGGACAGGAAAGCCTGACGTTCCGCAGTCCATGGAGTTGCAAACAGTCATCTCTGACTTAACAACTGAACAACAACAAACAAGAAAACGTCTAAAGCTGCGAAGTAATGATCCATGTCCTTTTTCTACTCTGGGGATTTTGCTGAGGCTGATTGCGAACTGGTGGAACTGAGTATTAATGAGGGTAAAGGGTCTTAATGGCAGTGACATTAAGACAACAGGAAATTACAGTAGCCTGCTAGACGTTGCCTCCTCCCCGCAGCCACGAGCCCCACAAACAAACCTGCCATTGGCCATTTAAAAGAAACTAAATAACATTAAAAGACGCTTACTCCTTGGAAGGAAAGTTAAGACCAACCTAGATAGCATATTGAAAAGCAGAGACATTACTTTGCCAACAAGGTCCGTCTAGTCAAGGCTATGGTTTTTCCTGTGGTCATGTATGGATGTGAGATTTGGACTGTGAAGAAAGCTGAGAGCCGAAGAATTGATGCTTTTGAACTGTGGTGTTGGAGAAGACTCTTGAGAGTCCCTTGGACTGCAAGGAGATCCAACCAGTCCATCCTGAAGGAGATCAGCCCTGGGATTTCTTTGGAAGGAATGATGCTAAAGCTGAAACTCCAATACTTTGGCCACCTCATGCGAAGAGTTGACTCATTGGAAAAGACTCTGATGCTGGGAGGGATTGGGGGCAGGAGGAGAAGGGGACAAAAGAGGATGAGGTGGCTGGATGGCATCACCGACTCAATGGATGTGGGTTTGAGTGAACTCCGGGAGCTGGTGATGGACAGGGAGGCCTGGCGTGCTGCGATTCATGGGATCGCAAAGAGTCGGACACGACTGAGCGACTGAACTGAACTGAACTGAAATAACAACGATAAAAATCCAACTCTTTTGCTTTTGTCTGGCTACCGTTTCCTTCATAGGCTTAGATCTTGAGGTGCGTGTTACCTGGCAGAAAATTCTCATTAGATTTATCACTACTTGATTTCTTAATAGTATTTCTCATCAGAATAACATTTGGGGAAGATACTTTATGCCAAGGCAGTCCCAGGGAACCTGTGGAAGAAGGCCTGTATTTTTTGTCTGCAGCAGCAACTACAGTTTAGGAGAAGCACTGGGCGTGGTTTTGTGGCTTGTCTCTTTTTAGGGCTGCTCATCACTTCAACCACAAAATCACTGCCGACCTTCAGAAGGGGAAAAAATACTGGCCAACTGACTTTTTCTTTGCTTTTTTTTAATGACAGTCAGTGACTTGGGTTCTTAGAGACCAGGCCCCTGAGTTGCGTTTGGAGTTCCCCAATACAGTCTTTGTAGAAATGTGGGTTAGTTTCTACATTGCTACAAACCAATCCTCTGCATTAGGGTTGGCCTCTGTCCTGGAACCACAGAAGTGGTTTGCTCTACCAGTTGACTCATCCTGCTTAACTTCCGTATCACCGTGAAGAAAGAGCCCATGAAGCTGTGAGACAGGGAACCTTACAATGAGTGGTAAAGACTGGCCAACCTTCATTAAAAACCAAGAATCATTCATTTGTTCATTCATTCATTCAACTGTTTTTATGGACTTCTCTAAATGACCCAGGCAGTTCTCCAAAAGCTATGTGGATGCAGTAATGAACTAGACCTACAATTGCAAAACTTTTTCTTTGAAGTGCCAGATAGTAAATATTTTAGGTTTTGCAGGCCTTAACTGTTCCTGTTATAGCTCAACTCTGCCTGTATTTGGGGTTTTTTGTTAGTGTGTGTGTGTGTGTGTGTGTGATTTTGTTGGTGTGTAGGTGTGTGTGTGTGTGTGCACAGTAGTAGCCATATTGTTGTTGTTTAGCTGTGTCTGACTTTTTTGCTACTCCATGGACTGTCTGTCTGTGGAGTCCTCTGTCCATGGGATTTCCCAGGTAATAATACTGAAGTGGGTTGCCATTTCCTTCTCCACGGGGCCTTCCTAATCCAGGGATTGAATCAGCATCTCTTGCATTGGCAGGCAGGTTTTTTTTTTTTACCACTGAACCACCAGGGAAGCCCCAGTAGCATATGAATAGCCATAGCAGGGTATAAATGCCTATTAGTGTATAAATGTGTTTTAATGAAACTTGATTTATAAAAACAGGTAACATGTGACTCACTCTTTACCACCCCTAAACTAGACCATGATATTCTTGCCTTTGTTGAGTGTACATTCCAATAGTCTGCATTTAATTTCTACAAGGTAGTTGTATTTTATGCAGAAGATATGTTCCTAAAGGCCTCACGTAATTCAAAGCAAGAAAAGTTCAAAACTTAAAAGCTTAGGTTTAAAGTAAAAGACTCCTGAAGATGTTAAGATGTCAATGTAACCAGCAAATAGAAAAACTTATCGTGTAAGAGTCAAAACAAAGCAATATTTTAAAAAAAACACATTTTAATAGTTCATTATTACTAATGATTAGTAACTATGGAATATAATTTCTAGATATTAAACATCCACAAGAAAACTAAATCATCTGTAGTTTTTGATGAACTGATCATTCCTTTAATGCTATAAAGACAGAGTAGAAACTTGTCACCAATTTCAGAAATCTAAAGCTCTTAAGAACACCCCATCCCATACATCAAAACTACTGCAAATAGTTTCAGACCCAGAGATTGAACACAAAGACGTTTCTGGTGTCTCCTACATTGACAGGCGGATTCTTTACCACTAGTGCCACCTTAGGCCGGCACCTGTATGGCTGGTGAGTTTCTAATAAGTGGAAGGCTCAATGTTTCTAGAGTAGGTAAAAAAATATCAACTCAGCCTTTTTTTTTTTTTTTTTTAGAACCACAGCTTTTCAGGAGTGATCAGAGACTGAACTGAACCATTTCTAGTTCCCCTTTGTGTTTCTTAGGAAAAACCATGAAATATTCCTTAGCTCTAGGTGGTACATGCCCTTGTACTTGCTCATTCTGACTTTCAGAGAGTTAAAAAAAAAAAAAAAAAGACAATGTTAGGTTTCTTTAGTGTCATGGAATCACCATTGCCAAGCCTTACAGGAACTGAAATCAACATCAGAAATGCTGGGTATGTGGCTGGATATTTTTCCGCATGTTGTTTAGAAACTGGAACGCCTAGGACGCCCTTCTGATTTGGTAAGATTTTCCTTTCCAGTGTTATAATTCCATGTAATTGCTACAGAATAAAAATTCAAGAGGTCTGTGTTACCCCAGCACTGTCTCTTTCCACATGTCAGTGTAAAGTATCATATGGATCTCAGGAAGGATTTACTAGCTGCAAAGTAAAATGCCATCTTCCACACTGTAATTTCTTGAGTTCCTTTTCCTTCATGTGGGAAGGAATGATTGAGGGGGAAAAGAAACTGTTTGACATCTAACTACAGAAGGAAAAATTAGTCTCCTCCAACTTCTTCAGTTTCTGTTTTTGTTTCATTCTGCATCCTGTGTGCTTCTGGTCTGGTGAGGAATTATGATGTAAAAGGGAGTTATTTTCTTTTAGAAGATTCAGTCACCATTTAATAGTAATCACAAGTTTGGGAAAATTGAAGGGTTGGCAATACTCTACATCTTTCTGGGTCATCGGGTACACTCTGATGAATGCTGCAACCTACCCATCGTTGACTGTTTTGTTGGCCACTCCTGCCCGTAGGATAATGATATATTCTTGCCCTGTTGACCTCCAGCTGTTATTCTGTTTTGGGCAATGAAATAGTGAGCTCAAATCACCTGTGTCACTTACGACGAAAAGCTTTAAGAGCCTTTGAGTGGTTCCATCGTTGTCTTTGTTCCTGCTCACCCGAAGGTAGTCAGGGCTCCCTGGAGGCAAGCTGCTTGGGTTCCCTAGTGAGACATGGAGCACAGCCCTCAGTTGACTGA
The DNA here is from genome assembly GCF_003369695.1 of Bos indicus x Bos taurus. Classification (NCBI taxonomy): domain Eukaryota; kingdom Metazoa; phylum Chordata; class Mammalia; order Artiodactyla; family Bovidae; genus Bos; species Bos indicus x Bos taurus. The sequence goes on from NC_040089.1 coordinate 46,697,947, forward strand.
CAGTGACCATGTTGTGGAAAGCCATTGATACAGTGCTGGGGTCATTTATTACTGCAGCATAGCTTAGCCAAGCAGACTGGCATCCTATGCTTACCATACTCTAGTGCCAGCTCATGCTTCTCTGGTTCTAGGATGGAAATCACTGAAAGCTGTAAACTATCACCTGTGGAATTATGAGAGGAGGAGAGGGCTCTGGGCCAGTTGCGGTTAGAACAATGGATTTTTCAGACTACAATAACTGTGTTGAAAATCTTCTTCCCGCTTTCTGCTGCTACTGCTAAGTCACTTCAGTCGTGTCCAACTCTGTGCGACCCCATAGACAGGCAGCCCACCAGGCTCCCCCGTCCCTGGGATTCTCCAGGCAAGAACACTGGAGTCAGTTGCCATTTCCTTCTCCAATACATGAAAGTGAAAAGTGAAAGTGAAGTCACTCAATCGTGTCCAACTCTTAGCGACCCCATGGACTGCAGCCTACCAGGCTCCTCCGTCCATGGGATTTTCCAAGCAAGAATACTGGAGTGGGGTGCCATTGCCTTCTCCACCCTCTTCCTGGATTCTCCTCAAATTAGTCCTTTGAGAAGCTTTAAACTGAATCGTAGGCAGCTTATCCATCATTAATCAGAATAAAGCCTCCATGCGGGCCCCGAGTTTGTTTTCAATGATGTATCCCAAGTGTCTGCCACATAGTAGATGCTCACAGAATATTCAGTGAATGAAAGAATAGTGTGATTTATTTCCAGTGGGTTTCTCTTTTGATATATATATATATATATATATATATATATTTTTTTTTTTTTTTTTGTAAAGCATATAGTCAGGATAATCACATTCCTGAACTTTCTTTATGTGCCTCTAATAGAAAATCAGATTCTGGTTAATAGGTTGAATATTTCTTTCTCTTAGTAAATTAATTGACACTCCAAAATTAAATGACCAGAGGTCATGACTTCAGTTTATTATAACCAAGGTGTCATCAATTACTTGAAATACTACCTTTGCCTCTTTGAGGGGGAAAAGTTAACATATAGTTTAAAAGAAAAAGTTGACTATGAACTAGTAGCTTTCCAAAATATGAGATTCTGCTTGACTTCATTATTCTAATAACTGAACTGGACCGGAAATGAGTCCTGTCACCTTGTTATATTCGTGAGCCCTGCCTGATTTAAGGGTGAGGATATTTCCCTGGACTTAGCGCAGCACTCATTCACTTCCTCTGCTTTGTCATTGTCAGGCTGGGTTTAAGTAGCTTACTGTAAAATTGCCCACTGAGAAATTTCAACACGAAGAGAATTTCTGATTTCTTTAAAATAAAACGATTAAAAATAGACCTTGTGGGAACAGTTTTTCACATCAAGAACAAAATCCTGCAAAAATGTTTGAATGCATATCGGGGACCCAATTATGTTTTCTCACCTCCGCTTAGCCATAGTTGCGCTGTAGTGAGAACAACAAGGCTAGGTTTTACAGAATGTAGCCAGCGAGGCCCTCCCAGTCCTGAAGAGGTCCTGTGTTGACTTGACCACCACCTGCTTCCTCTCCCCTCGCTGGGGCTTTGCTTGGGGTAGTGGGTCAAACTTTATAGCCCTTCCTCTTCAGTTCAGTTCAGTTGCTCAGTGGTGTCCGACTCTTTGCGACCCCATGAATCACAGCACACCAGGCCTCCCTGTCCATCACCAATTCCCAGAATTCACCCAAACTCATGTCCATCAAGTCGGTGATGCCATCCAGCCATCTCATCCTCTGTCGTCCCCTTCTCCTCCTGACCCCAATCCCTCCCAGCATCAGAGTCTTTTCCAATGAGTCAACTCTTTGCATGAGGTGGTCAAAGTATTGGAGTTTCAGCTTTAGCATCAGTCCTTCCAAAGAAATCCCAGGACTGATCTCCTTCAGAATGGACTCATTGGATCTCCTTGCAGTCCAAGGGACTCTCAAGAGGCTTCTCCAACACCACAGTTCAAAAGCATCAATTCTTTGGCACTCAGCCTTCTTCACAGTCCAACTCTCACATCCATACATGACCACTGGAAAAACCATAGCCTTGACTAGACAGACCTTTGTTGGCAAAGTAATGTCTCTGCTTTTGAATATGCTATCTAGGTTGGTCATAACCTTCCTTCCAAGGAGTAAGCGTCTTTTAATTTCATGGCTGCAATCACCATCTACAGTGATTTGGGGGCCCCCCAAAATAAAGTCTGCCACTGTTTCCACTGTTTCCCCATATATTTCCCATGAAGTGATGGGACCAGATGCCATGATCTTAGTTTTCTGAATGTTGAGCTTTAAGCCAACTTTTTCACTCTCCTCTTTCACTTTCATCAACAGTCTTTTTAGTTCCTCTTCACTTTCTGCCGTAAGGGTGGTGTCATCTGCATATCTGAGGTTATTTATATTTCTCCCGGCAATCTTGATTCCAGCTTGTGCTAGTTATTTCACTGACCTTCTCCTAAGAGACCAAGAAGGCCAAGTTGGTTCAGCCACACTGGCCTCTGCTGATTGCAAACGGTGAAGTCTGCCCTGGGCAAAGGGGAAAGCGACTAAAAGGAGAACAAGGCACCAAAGAGACTCTGTAATTAAGATCCAGGGTCTTCTATTCACTGGGTCATTTGAGCTGGTTAAATCCCTCCTCTGTGACATGCCCAGGACCTTGGTTAGTTTGTGGCCCATTCAGAGCATCTATATATAGCAAAACAGCCTCCTGACTGGCCATGGCGTTTTCTTACTTCAGTGTTATCCTCTTTCCCACAGCTTAGGCGCTTCCTTCTCTGTGAATGTTTGCTTGTGACCTTCCTTTACAGCTTTTGTTGCTGTTCTTTATTGCTGTCATTCTAACACCTTAGAACGGTGCTAGGGACTTAATACATGCTCAGTAAAGAGTTGTTGAATGAAGAATGAATGGCAAACTGATAAAAGCATCTCCAGTATTCGTGATTAGTAGTGGTTTAATTTTGTGGTGGTGTTTAGTGCTTTATGCCCTATTGGGTTCCTTATCGGGGAAAAGACTCAGAAAGTTCCAAATATTGCCTTTTACAATATGATATGACCCACACTCATCTTTATTGTTTGGGTGATTATTATTTACCCTGTGCCCTTACTTCTAGTTAGCAGGTAGAAAAGTCTCTCCAAGAAATTGTGACTGGACCAAACTTAGGTCTGCTTGACAATCTACTGGCCCCAGGTTGTGGTGAAGGAAAATGCAGCCTCCATTCCAGGGCACCAACTGAGGAGTCCAGGGCAGCCAGTGCACAAAATACCTCAACTCCCCGATGGTTTTCAGGGAGGCATTTGGAAGGTGGCATGCTATGCAGCATGTTGGATCTTAGTTCCCTGACCAGGGATCAAACCCATGCCCCTGCAGTGGAAGCACAGAGTCCTAACCACTGGGAAGTCCCAGGGAGGCATTTTTAAAGGCCAGGTGAGGGAAGGGCTTGCAGGGTATGTGACCCTGGTGGTGGTTTTAGCATCTGTAAAACAACTCAGGAAGTGTGCATCATATATTGTTGTCTAGACCCTTCAGAGGGGAGAGGGAGGGGTCTGTCCCGGGAAGGCCCCCTAGGATCCTGCTCCATTCTTGTTGTTGCTCAATTGCTCAGTTGTTGCCAACTCTTTGGGACCCCACGGACTGTGGCCCTCCAGGCTCCTTTGTCCATGGAATTTCCCAGGCAAGAATACTGGAGTGGGTTGACATTTCTTACTCCAGGGGATCTTCCCAGACCAGGGATCCAACCCACATCTTCTGAGTCTCCTGCATTGGCAAGGTGATTCTTTACCACTGTGCCACAGGGAAGCCCCCTGCTCTGTTACAAAATAGCAAACAATCCAAAGTCTAGCAACCAAGAATGGAATGCATTTCTCAAGATTCCCATTGGGCCATCTGTGTGGGGCATTTTTTTTTTTTTTTTTTGAGTATTTTTATAAGAATCCACCCCTAGCCTGTGGGTCCAGGGTCTAGAATCTCTTCAGATGAACTTGAATATTTCTGAGATACATTGCATGTTGCTGTTGCCTGTTTCTGTTGCAGAGATCTCATTTCTCTTGTGCTCTTTTTGTACCCTCTTTCCACATGTTTCCATGCACATGCTTATTCCTCCTGCTTTTGTCCCCATAATTCTGAGTGCATGCTCAGTCGTTCAATTGTGTCCAACTTTTTGCAATCCCCCTGGACTACAGCCTGCCAGGCTCTTCTGTCCATGGGATTTTCTTGACAAGAATACTGGAGAGGATTGCCGTTTACTCCTCCAGAATATCTTTCCAACCCAGGGATCAAACCTGTGGCTTCTGCATTGGCAGGCAGATTCTTTACCACTGAGCCACCTGGAACATCCCCTATAATGCTATCATCTTTAAAGTTCAAGTGTCACTTCCTCTGGATATGCTCTCCCCACACCTAGGAAGTAGATGCTTCCCCACCTCATTGCACCTGATGTGCTCTGAGAATATTTCCAGCATATAGTACTTATGACCTTCTACTGTTGCTTTTTGATGAACATGTAAATGGTTAAATTCTTAATGCCTCTAGGCCATGACAGGGCTTCCCTTGTGGCTCAGCTGGTAAAGAATCCACCTGCAGTGCAGGAGACCTGGGTTGGGTAGATCCCCTGGAGAAGGGAAAGGCTACCCACTCCAGTATTCTGGCCTGGAGAATTCCATGGACTGTACAGTCCATAGGGTCGCAAAGAGTCAGTTATGACTGAGCAACTTGCTCTCACAGGCCATGGCAAGAATATTTTTCATCTCCGCTGGTGGGCAGAGATGGCATAGTGCCTGGCGTGAATAGGTACTCAGAATATTTGTTGTGTGAATTTAATTGTTTACGTTCTATAGAAAGCTTCGGGTAGGTACTCACAGTCCTTGGCATCTCTTTTTACATGAGCCAATTATCCTTCTCACTGCCTGGAAGGTTTGAATTTAAAGCCAGTTCAGCCTGCTATAGCAGAGCCCATGGCTATTGCCCGCTTCTGTGTGGGAAGAAGGGCCAGAGGGCATTTGTTGAGCAGGACACCTGGAATCCAGGGTCCTGGAATCCCATGCTTTCTCACTTTCCCATTATATTCTTCCCTATGCTTTTTTCCTGTTCCCCTCAACTTCTCTCCCCTAAAGGCAGGACTTGACAAAACTGATTATTTTGCTCACTTAAGCATCATGGAAATATAGCAAATAAAATGATGACCCTGGCAAGTCACTAGAACACAGTTGGAACATTGCCGAAAACAGTTATGCATGTGGAATTAGCAGTCAGGGCTCTGAAATCACAGCTGTTGCTTGAGAAGCAAGAGGCTGGAAGGGCCAGATACTGAGGCTTCTTCCTCCTCCATCCCCTGACTCTAACTATAATCATCCCAGGCAGTTGATTCGCAGCCTTATTAGCAAAGCACTGGGAAGAGACAGTGTCGCCCTTCCCGTCGGCAAGTGTCTGTAGATGTCTCATGCATAAGAAACCTGACCAACATCTTAACAGGTTTTTTTGTTTTTTTTCCCCCCGACAAGCTCCGGCTTAAAATTTTTCCCTCTAGCAGCTTCCATTTGTAGGAAGGAGAACAGCTGGCTGACCCAACTTTCGGATCTCCTACCAGACCATTGGAAAGAGGAAATTTAGGAAATAAAGCAATGTTAAAAATTGGGTAATGTAATTTTTAAAATGCAGCCACCTGAATATATGATGTGAAAGTCAGGGCCGATAGAGAAAGAATGTTTATTAGATTCTGTGATCAGCAGTATTGGAACCCCCTGGGATAAGAGACTGTTTTTTCCTTTACCATTTAAGGCTAATTATAGAATACTGAATATGGTTCCCTGTTCTATACAACATGACCTTGTTGTTAATCCATTCTGTGTATAATGGTTTGCATCTACTAATCCCAAACTCCTTATAGAACCCTTCAACTCCACCCCCACAAGTCTGTTCTCCGTGAGTCCGTTTGTGTTTCACAGATAAATTCATTTGTGTCATATTTTAGATTCCATTTATAAGTTATATCATATGGTATTTGTCTTTTTCTTTATGACTTACTTCACTAAATATGATCACCTCTAGGTCCATCCATGTAGCCACAAATGGCATTGGTCTGTTCTTCTTTATGGCTGAGTAATATTCCATTGTTTATAAGCACCACATCTTCTTTATCCATTCATCTGTTGATGGTCATTTAGGTTGCTTCCATGTCTGTCTTGTCTGTTGTATATAGTGCTGCAGTGAACATTGAGGGGCATGTATGTTTTCAAATTTTAGTTTTCTCTGGATATATGCCCAGGAGTGGGATTGCTGGATCATATGGTAGCTCTATTTTTAGTTTTTGAGGAACCTCCATGTTGTTCTCCATAGTAACTGCACCAATTTACATTCTCAACAACAGTGTAGGAGGGTTCCCTTTTCAGAATGAAAAACTTTGTAAAGTTCATGTTGTCAGTGAAGGACTGTCTACATTTTTATGCACATGTGAGCAAGGGAGAAGATCAGTTGATGGGATTGTACTAGATCTCATTTAGCTAATTGTCCAGGATAATTGGGGTATAAGGGTTAGGGTTTTTACTTTAAGGATGTAGTGGGAATTGCATTGAAAAATGAAATTGTCAAACAGACTTGACAGTATATATCCATTTATAATCATGCATTATTCAATAATCTACCGAATTTTATACCTCTCCACTCATTTCTATATTAAAAAGAACTGATTATTTTCACAAGCTAGACTGATTCATTATTTCCAAATTTACTTACCTACAAAAACTAATACCCAGGTTGAGTTTGATAGGGTGAGCAAGATTAAGATGTCTCATCAGAGGAGAACTCCTCTCCCAGGGCACTTGTAACGTTCTGTATGCCATGCTACCTGTCTTTCAGGATGGAGGAAGATTGTCCTGGTGTGTTATGTTTTGGTGGCATTCTAAGCCAGAAATGCAAACCAGAAATACCAAATGAATCTCTTTTGAGTGTTGATGAGTTGTTATTTGTATGAATGTCCAAAATCACTCTGACCTATTGACACATCTGTACATATCATGTTAGTTTACTTTTTTTTTTTACTAGTAAGAGAGATCAGTATTGGTCTTAACTACGTTTGCCATTTTTTTCCAGTTCCCTAACTCTCAATTTCTGTGCAAATTATAGTTTTCCCTTCAAAAAGAGTGTTTCATTTGTAGATTACTCTTTTAGGGAACTATTTTGAACTAACCAACTGAAGTATTTCCTTGAAGAACTCTGAAATCCTCTCTCTTTAATTTCTCCCTCATTATCATCGTGGAAAATTCAGAATCTGTTACATAAAATTCTGTCTTGGTTCCATCCCTCCTCAACTGGACATACATATCCTTTTAGTTTTTTCTCTCTCTGCCCAGTACTTGATTTGCAGGTGCTTAGAGATTTAAAAAATTGAGTGAATAGAAGAATTTATGGTATAGAAGTTAGATACCAAACTGCATCTCATGATTCTACCATGTCTTTCTTTTCCATACTGCTAATACTACAAATAATTATCCTTTGCTTAAATACCAATAACAACAGCAAACCCACCCAGCTTCTCTTTTAATGCTGCACAATTAGCAGCTATCCAAACATCTCATGGTAAACATATTAAAATCCACACCCCGTGCTTTTAGGTAACAATATGTGCATTAAGATACTCTTCATTTTATAAATTAGGTAATCCTGGTAACGTTGGATAGTGTTATTCTCAATTCTTATCTGTAGCTATACAGTCATTGAGCTGAATAAAATGTTGCAATGTAGCAATTAAGAATATCCTTTTTTCTTTTTTAATCCACAAGTTCGGCAAATTACAACTTGTTTGTCTAAGTAAACAATGTTACCTGCTGTGGCTGCCTTGTTATACAGCAGAGTTCTGCATGCAAATTACCAACAGTTACAGTTAGAACTGGACGTGGTACAATAGACTGGTTCCAAATAGGAAAAGGAGTATGTCAAGGCTGTATATTGTCATCCTGCTTATTTAACTTATATGCAGAATACATCAGGAGAAGCGCTGGGCTGGAAGAAACACAAGCTGGAATCAAGATTGCCGGGAGAAATATCAATAACCTCAGATATGCAGATGACACCACCCTTATGGCAGAAAGTGAAGAGGAACTGAAAAGATTCTTGATGAAAGTGAAAGAGGAGAGTGAAAAAGTTGGCTTAAAGCTCAACATTCAGAAGATGAAGATCACGGCATCTGGTCCCATCACTTCATGGGAAGTAGATGGGGAAACAGTGGAAACGGTGTCAGACTGTATTTTGGGAGGCTTCAAAATCACCGCAAATGGTGATTGCAGCCATGAAATTAAAAGACGCTTACTCCTTGGAAGAAAAGTTATGACCAACCTAGATAGCATATTCAAAAGCAGAGACATTACTTTGCCAACAAAGGTCCGTCTAGTCAAGGCTATGGTTTTTCCAGTGGTCGTGTATGGATGTGAGAGTTGGACTGTGAAGAAGGCTGAGCGCCAAAGAATTGATGCTTTTGAACTGTGGTGTTGGAGAAGCCTCTTGAGAGTCCCTTGGACTGCAAGGAGATCCAACCAGTCCATTCTGAAGGAGATCAGCCCTGGGATTTCTTTGGAAAGAATTATGCTAAAGCTGAAACTCCAATACTTTGGCTGCCTCATGTGAAGAGTTGACTCATTGGAAAAGACTCTGATGCTGGGAGGGATTGGGGGCAGGAGGAGAAGGGGACGACAGAGGATGAGATGGCTGGATGGCATCACTGACTCGATGGATGTGAGTCTGAGTGAACTCTGGGAGTTGGGGATGGACAGGGAGGGAGGCCTGGTGTGCTGCGATTCATGGGGTCACAAAGAGTCAGACATGACTAAGCAACTGAACTGAACTGAACTGAACCCTTATGGCAGAAAGTGAAGAGGAACTGCAAAGACTCTTGATGAAAGTGAAAGAGGAGAGTGAAAAAGTTGGTTTAAAGCTCAACATTCAGAAAACGAAGATCATGGCATCTGGCCCCATCACTTCACAGGAAATAGATGGGAAAACAATGGAAACAGTGTCAGACTGTATTTTTTTGGGCTCCAAAATTACTGTAGATGGTGATTGTAGCCATGAAATTAAAAGACGCTTACTCCTTGGAAGGAAGGTTATGACCAACCTAGATAGCATATTGAAAAGCAGAGACACTACTTTGCCAACAAAGGTCCGTTTAGTCAAGGCTATGGTTTTTCCATTGGTCATGTATGGATGTGAGAGTTGGACTGTGAAGAAAGCTGAGCGCTGAAGAATTGATGCTTTTTAACTATGGGGTTGGGGAAGACTCTTGAGAGTCCCTTGGACTGCAAGGAGATCCAACCAGTCCATTCTGAAGGAGATCAGTCCTGGGTGTTCTTTGGAAGGACTGATGCTAAAGCTGAAACTCCAATACTGTGGCCACCTGATGTGAAGAGTTGACTCATTGGAAAAGACTCTGATGCTTGGAGGGATTGGGGGCAGGAAGAGAAGGGGACGACAGAGGATGAGATGGCTGGATGGCATCACCGACTCGATGGACATGAGTTTGGGTGAACTCCGAGAGTTGGTGATGGACAGGGAGGCCTGACGTGCTGCAGTTCATGGGGTTGCAAAGAGTCAGACACGACTGAGTGACTGAACTGAACTAAGTATTTCCCAGTATGACAGTGGCTATGTTTCCTATAACTTAAACCTCCTTTCTCCCACTAAATCAGGAAAACAGATTAAGATAAACACATTATCCATATTGGGATACCTCAGTTGGTAAAGAATCTGCCTGCAATACAGAAGACCCTGGTTTGATTCATGGGTCTGGAGGATCCGCTGGAGAAGGGATAGGCTACCCACTCCAGTATTCTTGGGCTTCCCTTGTGGCTCAGCTGGTAAAGAATCCACCTGCAATGAGGGAGACCTGGGTTCGATCCCTGTGTTGGGAAGATCCCCTGGAGAAGGGTAAGTACCCACTCCAGTATTCTGGCATGGGAAATTCCACGGACTGTATAGTCCCTGGGGTCGCAAAGAGTCGGACACAACTGAGTGACTTTTGCTTTCACTATTATCCATATTCCCCAATTTCTCAGCCCCAGGCAACCACGCCCATCCCAGCCCTAGCCTAGGGGAGATGGTGGAAGGACACCCTCTGCTCTCACAATTGCATTTAACAGTGTTTCACCAAAGTGTATACAACCTAATCAGGACAGCCTGTTTGTGTGCTCAGTTGTTTACTTGTATCCGATTCTTTGCCACCCCGTGGACTGTAGCATGCCAGGCTCCTCTATCCATGGGATTTTCCAGGCAAGAATACTGGAGTGGGTTGCCATTCTCTTCTCCAAAGGATCTTTCTGACAGGGACCAATCTGTATCTCTTGCATCTCCTGCATTGGCGGCTGGATTCTGTACAGTTGAGCCACCTGGGAGGCTCTGGTCAGTATGGAGGCAATGCCAACTCATTTTCTCATTAAAGGTTAGAAATTTGTCTGGACCAGACTGAGTATGCATAGTCATTCCTGCATTGGAGTAAACTGTGGTATTTCAGTGAGGTCCTGCTCTTGTGTACTGCATATGGTTCACTGTCAGATAATTTAACACCCAAGAAAATCTCCCTCGAATAAATTAGAATATATTTGCAAATTAATTGGTTAATTAGATTTTAGATATCTCTGGGGGACTGAGCTAAAACAGATGTGTGCAGAAGCCCCTCATAGAGCCAGGACGAGGGCTTCTTATCCAGCTTTCTGAAGGAAGAACTCTCCTATTGCTCGATCCTCTCCTCGGTGCCAGAGCATTTCATTATGTGCATTTACACAGAAAGCAGTAGAACTGCATTCCTGCCTGGGAGTTAATTGTTATAGGGACATGCTCAGAAGGGTCCCTTCTCTGCAAATAACTGTACTGTAAAATAAAGCACTATTGGAGTTGATGCTTTCTTGATTATGTCAGGAAACCATATGGGGATCCAGTGATAACTACAGGAAGACAAGCTAGGGAATACTTTAAATACTTCTGTAAGACACATGCAGTGCCTGTGAAAATACCCCATAAAAAAGCCAGAACTTGAGCTCCGGCCTTAAAGTTTGAAAGCAACCAGTATTTAGTTGTCTGTTTCTCTTTTTCACTCTGTTGCTTTACCCTTTAGGAGAATGGAAACTCAGTTGGCAGTACCTTTAATACTACCTAACATTAATACTAGTTTGACTTTTTAAATTGGATCATTCAAGTAGACTCCATTTTGTTCCTTTTTTACTTTTTTTTTTTTTTAAATAAATGAAGCTTGTGTAGTGGACCCACTGGGTCCTAGGATGGATGCTGGAGACAAAAGAGAATGACCCGGTCCCTGCTTTCAGTGACTGCCTGCTGCTTTGTGCAATGGTGAAATGGGATTGTGTCTCTTCTAGTACTTGCAGTGGGAAAAGGCAGCCCACTCTGGAGCAACTTGCATGACAGGAGGATAAAAAGGTCCAGTTAAAGATGGTTATGGACGAGTCATGTGTCCATAGCTATGAACTCACTATTGGCAGAACTACTCTTTGGGAGCTTATGGACTGTTGGGCAAGGTGCTATAAAATTTGGAAACAAATGGTGTAAGCAGGACAGAAATATCAACATCAGGCATCTTCTTCCTTTCTCTCTTTGATGTCCACTTGTTACAATGATTTTCAGCTCCCAGAGGACACCTTTGTGTCACCTATATCTCAAAGAGTCCCCAGCAAAGAACAGAGTGACAGCAAATGTTGAATCTGAGTAGATGCACTGATGAAGCAAATGTTCAAATAGAAGAGCCACACCTGGAGAATCAGAAGGGAAGATTGGGGATCCAAGGTGGGTTTTTTTGGGTGAGGGGGGAGGCAGGGAGGCATGCCACATAGCTTTTGGGATCTTAGTTCTCCAACCAGAGATTAAACCCAGGCCCTCGGCAGTGAAACCTCCGAGTCTTAACCACTGGACTGCCAGGGAATTCTCCAAGATGGAATTTTAATGACCGTGCATCTCATTTCACCCTGAGATTTGAGGGGTATATTGAATTATCACAACAAATTTCTTCACTTTTAGTTTTGCTTACATGTTTAGAAAAGTGAACCATCACAGAAATAACTGATGAATAGTGCATCCTCTTTAAACCAAGTTTTTTGTTTTCTAAACCTGACTTTTTTTTTAAAAGTAAGAGACAAAGCCTTAAAAAAGAAGTATGATGTTTTTTTTTGAAATCAGTACTGTTTCCAGCTTGGGGGCCAATTCTTCTTGTAATAGGGGTGACAGTGTCACCTCATATGATTTCCTTGCGTTATGTTCCATGGTAAATTGGTTTTTCCCCTAAATCTTAAAAAATTAGTTCATAGTCTAAAGGATTATTATATTTGATTTGATTTTTTTTTTCAGAACGATGTTATTAAAAGTACTATTCACCTATCACAACCATATTTCAAGGACAAATATATTTAGTGTGAGGGAAAATGAATCTTTATGACAAAGTAATTTAAACTCTACCTTCCTTTTGCAAATGGAATCCATTAAAATATAGTTTAATCAAATAGGATTATTTTAAAATCAGAAACCTATATACCGGTATTTATATTCAACATTGAAATAGAGATACCATAAAATGAAATGTTATTTTTAAAATGGACTTTGTTCTTGCTACGCTGTTCTTCAGTAAGAACCCATATTTCCAGGGAGGGGTGGGAAGAAATGTACTAGGTTTGTTTGATTTTGATTTCCAGGCACGGTTTTTGAGGGGGAGGTAGATGTTTTGCAGGATTCCGATCATTTTCGGTAATTGACTTCGTCATACACTTGAGACCCTCTGCTCTAGAACCTGAATGGTCCTTTAGCCAACCCTGACTCAAGAGATGAGCATACAGTTCATCCTTCCAGTCCTCTGGATCGCAGAGACAGACTGCTGTTTATGGGCAAGAGCCAGCTCTTCACAGGTTGGCATTTCTGTACAGATACTACAGATTGGCAGGTTGCCTTCCTTTCCTAAAGTTCTTCCCATTGGATGTGGAAGCAGGCTCAGACAGGTTAATCAGGGTTCATGGAGCTGATGGGAGGATCTGGGCCTGGAGAGATGCCTTCCCCACTGGAGGGGATCGGACGCTAGGTGGGGGCCTGCAGGTGCCGACAGGAAGTCCAGCCAGCCAGGCAGCATGCACACAGAGTTGTGCATGGAGTGAGGTTTCTGGCAGGCACTTGTCACTCAGGACATCCCGAGGGCCCCAGGACAGCTGAGTGGAGGAAGCCTGGGAGCTAACCTGTCCACGGAGCTTTAGTGCAGTCTGACACTGGTATCGGGCCGTGCTTCTTGGGCTAGGATTTTGGCAGGACTAGAATTTGTCCTGAAAACATGTTTTTATTGTAACATATCAGCTGGTAGTGAGAACGCATGAAAGGGACTATATGGTTTCTTCCTCCCTGGATTGCATAGACGGTCAATACTGATTACAAGCACCTGACCCGAGGAAGCAGCCATATTGGCTTAAATGGCTCCCAAAGTGAAAGTGAAAATATTAGTTGCTCAGTCGTGTCAGATTCTTTGTGACCCCTGGACTGTAGCCCACCAGGTTCCTCTGTCCTTAGAATTCTCTCGACAAGAATACTGAAGTGGGTTGTAATTCCCATCTTCAGGGAATCATCCTGACCCAGGGGCTGAAGCCGGGTCTCCTGCATTGCAGGCAGATTCGTTACCATCTGAGCCACCAGGGAAGTCCCAGGCCTTATCTAAAACAAACAAACAAACAAAAACAAAAAACCAAAAAACGTGGCCTGGGGAACGTACTGATGGCTTACACTTGCATCACATGCTGCCCCTAAGGCTGGGAGTAGGGGTCACTCCCATCCACGCCAAAGGGACTGGGGAGCTCCCGAGAGAAGTGGATGTTGAGAAGGATGTGGCAGTCACACAGTGTGGGAACGCACAGGAATGTCACATGTGTTTGGGTTGCAATCCACCTTGGGCTGTCCTCCATGAAGTTGTTCGCCCTAGCCTAGGGCCCTATTTGTCTGGAGAAGAGTGTGGGCAGGCATACTATTGGCTAATGGTGGTCCTTAGAGCCAAGTTTCTGGGCCTGGAAGATAGAGTTTGGACTTAGTGTCTGAAACAAGGGGAAAGTCCAACTATAAGAAGTTGAGACAAATAATTAAAAGAGCTAATGACTTTGGTCATGGGCTGAATCCCTGAATCTTGAACCCAAGCTTCTCAGGGCTTCTCTCTCAGAGGTGGGATGGTTCTAGAACCTCCCGTGGAATTAACTTGCCAAGTGGGTGGTCATGTGTTTCACCATGGGGCTTTGAAAACTGTGAGTAGAGGACCGGCACATTTAAATGGTAGAGCATACGAATCAGTTATTACGGGGTTGGTTGGTTAATACGTATGTTCATGTGTAGAAGAATGTACAGCCTCCCAGTTAGCAGGGAGGCTTTTTAAAATATAAAAACTAGGAAGGGGAAATAAAAAGATGTGCTTAGGAGAAGTGGGTAGGCTTGAAGAAATGAGTCTCTTAGATTGTTAAATGTATAAGTCTAAATCTCCAATCCAGCCAGGGTGTTAGTGACTGAAAATCATTATCATATGACCATTTGCTGTTTGGTGGAGTGTTTGGAATGAGCTAGTTAATCCCATTCCAATTCATAATGGGCAGGTAGCCAATTCATACAAAACACCTTGACAATCCATACTAATTGGTTTGTCTCCATGGAGCTGCCAAATTGAATTGCCCGTGGAGATGGGCATTTCCCTCAACCCACCTTCTGTTTCAACTCTCCTCCTCCTCCTCTCCCCTGCCACACCACCCACTAGACACACACACACACACACACACACACACACACACACACACACACAGAGTCCTGGAATAATTTTGCATTGAAATAACATCATTTTTTCCACTCATCTTTCTGGGCTATAAATTTCCCCAAGCTTTCTTTTTAAAAGAAGGAGTCAATTCGAGGTAAGGAAAGAAAACCAAATGCCCTCGGGACCTTTTCAGGGTCATTTGTATTTTCAGACTTGCAGAGGGTAGTAAGAAAAAAAGAAAAATATCTGTGAACAAAGCAAAAATGCACTTCATGTTTTGGAAGGCCAGGGAGGCAAATTCCCAGACAGAGATTCATGCAGCCTAGAAATAGTTTCAGAAAGATCTACCAACCCACAAAAACTTCTAGCAGCCCACAGAATCATTTCCAAGAATGGCTAATCATGTACTATTGAGAAATACCCCCCAAAAGGATAAAAATGTAGGTTTGTAACTTTGATCGATAGCTGGTTTTTGAATAAATAATTACCCTTTACACCTGAACGTTGGCTTTCCCAAGCAAGCGCTGAACCGTTTCTGGGCTCAGTTGATTCTCTGGACGTTTTCCAAGGGGCGGTAAGATTGACAGCATTCCCTCCGTTTGGTGAGTGTTCTGTTCTGCCGACTAGCTGGGCGAGCAGTGGTACTTGGGAGCAGTTAATTTTGAGCTCTGGAGCTGGATTGAGTCTGGTGATCTTCACCAGCTGTGTGACCTTGAATAATCATCTAACCTCTCTGGGCTCCAGTTTTTTAATCAGCCATCTTTGTCCTAGGGGCTCTGCTGAAAATCATAGTTTATAATTCAATAACATGTTGTTAGTTTTTCAGTTTTAAAGGACTTTTGGTGCATTTAGGTTTTACCTAAGGAAGGGAAACTTCCATGTAATGCAATGCTATAACACCCCCTTCCTTTATTAATGTGATATGGCCCAACCCCTTCTCCCTCCATCTGAGGGTAAATTAAAGCAATATAACTCACTGTAAACATTTGTCAACCCAGATGCATTTCTAGGCATTCGGTGTGTACAGACACCTGGTTATTTACACGATTTATACCATTAGTGCAGTCATCTTGAGATAGGATGAATTTCGAATCCCTGCTCCACATAAGCCTTGCTGAGAGTTTTGACAGTCAGAAATAAATAATCTTACCTTTAATTATCTCTGTCTGTAGAATGTGATAGATAGGGAACAATGGGTATGAAATACTCTTTTCTCTTAAGGTCCGAGAGAGATGAAAGAAACAGAGAAAGTTTTCATAAAGAAAAGACAAAAGGTAGTCATTTCTGAGTAAGCCCACTAAATAGTTTTCTTACTCCCTAATGACAAAGCTTACACACCCCCTGAAAGGCAAATGATCTGATAGGCTCCTCTTTACCATTGCTCAAGGATAGAGGGAAGTTTGATCTGAGCCTCCATGAAAAGCCGCATAAACAGAAAGTGAAATTTACAAGGGATCCCAACAGAATCCACAAAGGTTGGCATGGGGTGGGCCAGCATATGGAAGGCTATCATCCTGGCTCACAGACGTTCATTTGGGCTTCCATCACAATAATTCCTCTTTTATGCAGAAGAGTAATGACTGCCAGAGGCAAGAAAACTAGAAAAGAAACCTCAGCTCAGCTTCTACTCTTTTGAAAAGTCCTTGTCTTTCTGGAGAAGTGAGAGGGAAGTAGGGAATCTCTCCAGACTGCCTTAAAGAAAACCTGCAAGCCATGGCAATCCAGTGCTGTCCTCTGGATTTTCTTATTATCCATGTGCATCAGTTGCTAGATAAAGTCTAAGGATACTTTTAATTGGGGAGAGAGAGAAAAACCTGTAAACTTGTTCCTTGGACTGAGAAAGAATGGAGTTTAAAAAATTTTTCCCTGATCTTTATGTTTTTGTTGTAGGTTTGAGATATATTCTTAAGGATTTTTTTTTTAAATGTTGGTGGAACACATTTTTCAGCATTAACTTCTCTCCCTTTTGAGAGGACAGATAGGTATGGAATCACCTTGCTATGATGTCAGTGTAGTAAAATTCTCTATGACCAGTTGCTTGTGGAAGACGTTGGAATAAATTGTTGCAGATGGAGACTGACTGGCAGCAGAAACTTTTTCCACCACATGTATGACTACTTCATCTTTTGGAAACTGTATCCAGGTAGTAAAAGCTGGCAGTGATTTATGCTGATTCAGGCCATGGCTCCTTCTGTGCATAAGTGAAATACCACCAGTCTAGGGGGCTTCTTAAAGAACTCCACTAGATCCACTTCTTTCATCCTTCTTCCTCAGCCTCCATTAGTGACATGTCTGGAGTGTGATTTGAGGGTCTGCGGGAGGAAGGAGCCAGGATCTGGAGCCATCTGGAGCCTGGGTGAATAAGCACTGGGTGAACATCTGTTGGAAACTTTGTGGAAATATCTAGTACCGCTGATTTACAGCCCTTTGGGGAGTCTGTGTACAGAACCCAGACTCGAGAGGAAGCTGGCATCTGGCAGGAGTTGGGGAACACAATTGTGCTTGATTATCAGGATATGATAAGTCTGTCTGGCCTTATATCCATTGCCAAATTGTAGATTTCTTTTTTTTTTTTAATTTGGGCCACATTAGTCCTCCCTTCCATCAAAACCAAAAAAAATAAAATAAAATAAAGTACAAGGGGGCGGGGGGGGAAGCCCAATCTTACCATGAAAGTGAAAGTTGCTCAGTCGTGTGTGAGTCTTTGTGATCGCATGGACTATACAGTCCATGGAATTCTCCAGGCCAGAATACTGAAGTGGGTAGCTTTTCCGTTCTCCAGGGGATCTTCCCAACCCAGGGATCAAACCCAGGTCTCCCACATAGCAGGCGGATTCTTTACCAGCTGAGCCACAAGGGAAGCCTAAGAATACTGGAATGAGTAGCCTATCCTTTCTCCAGGCAGATCTTCGCAGCCCAGGAATCAAAACGGGGTCTCCTGCTTTGCAGGCGAATTCTTTACCAACTGAGCTATCTCATGCTAAGTTGCTTCCGTCGTGTCCGATTCTTTGCGACCCTGTGGACTGTAGCCCGCCAGGCTTCTCTGTCCATGGGATTCTCCAGGCAAGATACTGGAGTCAGTTGCCGTTTTCTCCTCCAGGGGAACTTCCTGACCCAGGGATGGAACTGGGGGTTCTCACATCTCCCTCATCGGTAGGCGAGTTCTTTACCACTAGTGCCACCTGGGAAGCCCATCGTACTCATATCAAAATATACACAGTCACACAGAACTGGCCCAGTAAAATGATCTCCTAAGGATTGTGAGCATATAGAAGCGAAGAGTATACACTTTGGAGTCAGGTAATTCTAGTTCCAGTCTAGGCTCTGGCACAAAAGTAGCTGTGTGACTGTGGGTCAGTCACTTAATCTCTCTGTGCTTTTACATCCTCATCCCTACAGCTGGATGTTAGTAATAGTGCTTACTTTTTAGAATTATTTTGAGATGTAAATGGAGTTTATAAGAGATTTAAAATAGCACCTGGGAAATTAAGCACTATATAATTATGTGTGTGTGTGTGTGTTTCTGTGTTTTCCGTGGAGTAGATAAGTATGATCACACCCAGGGCTACCCACTGCTCTGTCGGGAAAATGGCTTTAGTTATGTCATTTACCTTCCTTCCTCTACCATCACTTCCCTCTCCACCACTACCACCCCACCCAGACTAGCTTGCTTTCCCTTGATCTTTGAGAGTGTCAAGAATGTTCCAAGTTGGAGCTCTGCACAAATTCATCCCCCTTCCAGAATGGTTCTGACCACAACCACTCTAGGAAGCTTCATTGTCTTCAGCTTTTATGCCATGTCAATGTTGCTTCTTCAGAGAGGGCTTCCTTGACCCCCCGGTCTTGACTCAGTATTGACCTTCTACCCAGAGTCACTCTGTTGCCCCCTGTTCTTTAGCCCCATTAGAGCTTACAGCTACAAAGGACTATTTGCATTTCTCCAGGGTTTGTATTGCACTGTAGATGATGACGTGCATGGAGCACATCTCATTTTTGAGTGAGTTCCCCTTGTAGGTCCAACAGCCAGCCCAGTGCCGTGCCAGCCCATAGAAGACACTCACTAAATGTTGCTCCTCAGCAAGTGACTGACCAAATGATGGGCTTTTCTAGATTACATTCAAGGTGGCATGGGCAACCCATTCCTTCTGAGCTGGTCAACTCAGATTCCTGTCCCGCTACCAGCCATCTCACTGGCCTCTACCTCTTTTGTTTATATTGTAATAGAATTGAAAGACAAGTCAGGGAAGTAATCAAAGTCCTCTTTCAGAGATAAGATATGTCCTCCTTTTCCCCCTTTGGAATCATTTTGACCATCTGGTTGGGAGCGAAGGAGGAGGAAGCAGAACCTACTCTTTCTGATCAGCAGAGTTCAGTGGGAAGACTTGCCATGTGGATGTGCCCCATCTACTGGTCGAATCGGGTGACTGCATCCTTAATGGTCTGTGATCCCCTGTGCAGTTAATACTGGGCATCCAGTCTCATTAAAAGCAGCCGAGACTGGGGTTTCTATCACATGTTGTTATCCTGCCAGCAAGAGAATTAACAGTAAAGCATGGTTTGCTTGCAGAGCATGCTTTTTACCTTTCCAGTGTCTACATTGCATCAGGATTGACCATATTCTCTTGTGTGGAGTTTGCAAGTTTGAGGTGAAGGGTTCACACTTGTGCCCACAGGTTAAAATCTATAGTTTAACATCAGTGTTCACTGTTGAGTCGTTCCCTGTGAACATTATGTTGACCAGATTTGCAGCATTTAGAGAATCCCTTCTCTGCAAGTCATCTGAAGATGTGAGCATCACACCCATTTTTCAGTCTTCCCGTAGGGATCGTGGGTTCTTAAGATAAAAGTTTTAGGGGAGAAAATAGAATCTCCTTGTGTTTTTATTTTTCTCTCTCTCTCTGTCACACACATACACACACCTTGGGACTTAAATTGCCTGTAAGACTCAATAAGTAAATTGGGGAAGATGGAATTTGTCAGTTTGCTTAAAGAAACATAATTATTTTAAAATGACAAATGGTCCCTTTGTCACTAAATTATTTATGTCTTAGCTTCCATGCCTGGATACCCTGTGTAAATTATGAATTAGCTTGTAAGTAGGTTTAGCACAGGGTGCCCAGCAGGTCTCTGGGCTGAGGGTTAAGTGGGTAGCACTTCTTTCATTCTGATGCTCTTCCACTGTTGTTGTCTTGAGGATGCAGATGTCTGAACATGAATTCAGGTGACTATAGCTGTAACGTGTGCTACTTTACAAGGATTCATCTAGCATTGCCATCCAAAAGAATCTTAGCTTACACCACACCCTCCAAATTTCAATATCAGAGGTAGCAAGTACAAGATGAAACCATCTTACTTCAGTTTAAGTTTTAAGGTCAGTCACTCTCAGTTATAGGGTTTTTTTTTTTTCCCTTAAAAAAAAATTAAGTAGCTACTAACATATTCTTTGGGCTTCCCTGGTGGCTCAGGTGGTAAAGAATCTACTTGCAATGCAGGAGACCTGCGTTTGATCCTTGGGTCAGGAAGATCCACTAGAGGAGAGCATGGCAACCACTCCAGTATTCTTGCCTGGGAAATCCCATGGACAGAGGATCCTGGTTGGCTATAGCCCATGGGGCTGCAAAGAGTAGGACATGACTGAGTGACTCACTCACACACACACAAACACACACACACACAATATATTCTTCCTCACTGTTACTCCACAGAATCTCCACTCAGCCTCCCAAAGGGAAGGCTTTGAACAAGTAGCTGGTTTTTTTGCCTGTATATTTGATCACTGAGTTATTTACAACCAGAGGATTTCACAGTGACAAGTGAACTCGATGGACCTGCAGCTTAATTTGGTTTTTCTCCATTCATGATGATTTTGGACAACTGAGCACATGTCTTCAGCACCCTATCAGAACAGAAATGAAAGACAGACTATGAATGCATTAACTTACCTGGAATGCAACTTATCTGCAATTTACATGACAAGAAGTCAGCCATGTAAATGTCTGCATACCTGTCAGTTCTATATGTTAGGGTTTAGTGGTGCTTTCTTTGACTTGTTGTTATTTTTCAATCACTCAGTCATGTCCAGCTCTTTGTGACCCCATGGACTGCAGCACACCAGACCTCCCTGTCCTCCATCTCCCAGAGCTTGCTCAAACTAATGTCCATTGAGTTGATGATGTCATTCGACCATCTTATCCTCTGTCATCCTCTTTTCCTCCTGCTCTCAATCTTTCCCAGCATCAGGGTCTTTCCAGTGTGCACTGCAATGTTTTCAGTTTGCATGCTTTGAAAGATCTCATCCCAGGGACGGGGGAGCCTGGCGAGCTACCGTCTATGGGGTCGGACAGAGTCGGACACGACTGAAGCGACTTAGCAGCAGCAGCAGCATGCTATGCACTGAGCTAAATACTTTACGTACAATATCACCATCTCAGGGTCACAATCTAAGGTTAATAGCATAGGAGTGTGCTAAAAGTTGTAGCCATTGTTATAGCATTATCATTACTGTTATTTCTACATGTGAAAGTTCCTTGGTGGCTCACTGGTAAAGAATCTGCCTGCCAATGCAGGAGACGCGGGTTTGATCCCTGGATCGGGAAGATCCCCTGGAGGAGGAAATGGCAACCCACTCCAGGATTCTTGCCTGAGAAATCCCATGGCCAGGGGAGCCTGGCGAGCTACAGTCAGCCCATGGGGTCACGAAGAATTGGACATAGAGATTAAACAACAGCAACAACACACATGTGAAGGTACTATTTTATAAATATATATTTTATAAATATGGTGTCTGTTTTTCACCAAGAGCTTTTCCTTGGTCTCTTAAATCAGCTTTCTTACTCCAGGAGAGACTATGATTTAAAGAATGGAAATTCATTTTGTGATATTTAAATGTATCTACATATATTTATATTTCCTCCAACTTTTCCCTCTGATTTATGTTCTAAGAGATGAGCAGCCTTCAGGATACACGTGGTAGTGGTCTGCTCTGGTCTGACCTCTCAGTATGATCTTGAGTTTGCTGTGTTGGAGGTTGTGGACAGGTCTTGTAATCCCTAAATTTGCCTAAGAGGTAGATGGAAGGAAACAGTGTCTTTGATAGGTGAATTCAGTTTTGGCTTTTTTTTTTGTTCTCAGCTCCAATCCAGGCATAATGCCTTAATAACTGAAATTGCCTCTTTCAGCTTTCTTACCTTAAAGACTGTTAAACTCAGTGGGAAAGACTCATTGCTGTGGCAGAGAGATGCTCTCCCAGGTCTCTCTGGGCCAATGGGCCCCAGGCTGGCCCCACAGCAGTCAGTATTTGAGGACAGGTAGGAGACAGGGCCCCTGGGTGCTCCTCCTGTGCAGGCTGTCCCTGTAAAAGCTCCAGCTTGTTTTCCTCTCGGGCCACTTCTAAAGCTGCCTCCTTTTGCAATTAAATCATTTCATTCCTTTCTCTCATGCTTTCCTTCACCCTAGAGATGCTCAGTGTTAGGACATTCTAGCTGCTCGTACCATTTAGGGAGTTGGGGAATTTGGCTTTTAATTACTATAAAAATATGATTATTTGGGGACTCGGCACCATCTCTGCCGAGCCTGTAGGATGTTGAGGCAAACAGGAAGAAGGGCTCATGTGCTGTGCTGTGCTGCACTTGGTCACTCAGTCGTGTCCGACTCTCTGTCATTCCATAGACTATAGCCCACCAGGCTCCTCTATCCATGGGGATTCTCCAGGCAAGAATACGCAAATGTGTTGCCACGCCGTCCTCCAGGGGATCTTTCCAACCCAGTGATTGAACCCAGGTCTCCCACATTGCAGGTGGATTCTTTACCATCTGAGCCACCAGGGAAGTCCAAAAAGACTGGAGTGGGTAGCTGTCCCTTCTCCAGGGGATCTTCCCGACCCAGGAATCGAATCATGGTCTCCTGCATTGCAGGCAGATTCTTTACCAGCTGGGCTACCAGGGAAGCCCACAAGGGCTCATAAATAAGTCTCAAGTAGGGAAGTTGGCAGGTCCTGGGAGGTGCAGGCAGAGGTGATATGAACTGGCATGATCCTGAGGATCTTTGCTTTTCTGTATTCAAGATGTCAAGCCTCTCACTGGCCGCAGCTTCCCTACCTGTAATGTGGGTTTGGGTCTGCTGCTCAGCAGGTGTGTGAAATCTGGGATGCTAGTAATATGATCTGGAGAAGGCAATGGCACCCCACTCCAGTACTCTTGCCTGGAAAATCCCATGGACAGAGGAGCTTGGTAGGCTGTAGTCCATGGGGTCGCTAAGAGCTGGACATGACTGAGCAACTTCACTTTCACTTTTCACTTTCATGCATTAGAGAAGGAAATGGCAACCCACTCCAGTGTTCTTGCCTGGAGAATCCCAGGGACGGAGGAGCCTGGTGGGCTGCCATCTATGGGGTCGCACAGAGTTGGACACGACTGAAGCGACTTAGCAGCAGCAGCAGCAGTAATATGATCAACACACTCAACAGTTCCTGTTGTGTATCTGTCCAGACATCCAAACTTGAATACTCATTTTCCCAGGCAGCCCAATCTTTATTTTACATGCCAGCCTCTGGATCCGTCTATGTCACATTTGTTGGGATGACTCATTGTGGTATGTTTATTTTTCTGGCTTGAGTGTATTTTCAATTTCTTGATGGTCTTTGAGAGCTGGCTGTCAACACTGCTCACAGTACCCCTCTCCACTCCCTGCCCCCCACAATCCTGTTTGACCCTTACTTATCCTTTAGCCCCCAGTTTAATCCCTTCCTCCTGACTAGGTCAAGTTCCTCTTTCATGTCCTCCCTTAGGACCATTAGTCTCTCCTTGGAACGCTCACCACAGCAGTTGATTTTATTATGGTTAATTATTTAATATCAGTCTCCCAAAAGAGACTGTCAGTTCCATAAGATAAAGAAACATCATCATCATTATTAAATTTGTTGTTTTGCTCACCATTGAATTCTCCACTGCTGACAATAGGGTGCCTGGTACTTAGTGGATTCACAGTAAGTATTATCGGTAGATGGGGGATGGCTGGCTGAGTGAGTACACAGATGAATATATGAATGAATGACGTGCCAGTGGCCGACAGGATTTATCTCTTCCCTGTCCTGTTCCTGTGGCCTCAGGTACCCACACATGTAGTATGGGCTCCACAGAAGTGTCTGAGATATCTAAAAGGTATGCTGTAGTTCTCAGCACCACAGCCCCTCAGTGGAATTGGAAAGAAAAAATTACATGCATTCTTAGAAAGAGGCCTTGGTGTTTCTGTGTTCCAAAGTGGTCCTGCCTGGGATAAAGTACAGTAAATGAACCACAGCTTGTTTCTCACCTGTTCTCCCTGCTCCCCGGGACCTGAGAATCATACTTTAAATGTGAGCTGATCTTGGGAAGGTGATCCTCTCTGATGCTGAGCTGGATAAAAGATCCAGTGCCCGGCATGTCTCTGATTAGAAGATCATAAATCAGTCCAGTAGCTTCCATAGTAGTTCTCACGGTGTGCCTCAAGGCAGAGTTCACTGGCCAGTCCCTGGGACGTCTTGAAACATTATAGGAGGTGCCGCACACACACTGTATGCGTATACAGTGTGTGGATTACTGTATATACGGTGTGTGTTACTGTGTATATGGTGTGTGTATTACTGTATATACAGTGCACATATTACTGTGTATACAGTGTGTGTGTTACTGTATATACGGGGGTGTGTGATACTGTATATACAGTGTGTGCATTACTGTATATACAGTGTGCATATTACTGTACAGTACCTTGGCCCTGCAGTCAGAATGCCTGAATTCAGATCCCACCTGCCTACTTATTATTATAAGTTCAGTTTAGACAAATCAGGTGTAATCTTCAATTTCCTCTTCTAGGAAGTAGGAGACATAATGTTACCTACCTTCCCTGGTGGCTCAGCTGGTAAAGAATCTGCCTTCAATGCAGGAGACCTGGGTTCAATCCCTGGGTTGGAAAGATCCCCTGGAGAAGGGAATGGCTACCCGCTCCAGTATTCTGGCCTGGAGAATTCCATGGACTGTATAGTCCTTGGAGAAGCAAAGAGTTGGACGCCACTGAGCAACTTTCACTTTTGCTTCTCTTTCACGTCACTGGGTTGTTGGAAAATCAAATGGCCAAATAGACATAAAGTGCTATGCAGAAGGTTGGACGTGCAATAAACACAAGAAATGTTAGCTATAATTATTATTACCATTTTAATTCATTGCAGGAGTTTCCATTGCAATCCCAAGCCAGTCGCTATGAATGCCTTTTCATCCTGTCCCTTTCAGACTATCCTGGGACCCATGTGTTCCCCTGGCTTTTCTGCCTACCTGCCTTTGGCTCAGATTTTTACTAGGAGGACCCAAGCCCAGTGTCCAGAAATGGCACCAATTATATTGCATCTTGCCTTATAAAACCTTAACCCATACTGCAAAGGCCAACTTGAATTGCCTGAAAATCCATGCTGTACAGTGATTTGGGCAGTGTGCACACTCCATACACAGGCATTAAATAAAGTAAATAATGCTGACAGTGTGTGTGTGCACTCAGCCAGATTGCCCCGCTTTCTTAAATCATTTAAGCACACTTAATCTAATGGAACGTGTTATGACTTCAGCAGCTTCTGAATAAGAGTTGGAGGAAAGAAAAATCCAAAATGTGGCACCAACTAAAAATCCCCATCCAGTTATTTAAGGTGGCTGAAGCATTTGCAGGGAAACTGGGCTCTGCTGGAGAAATAGCCACTCCTCTTACAGAATGAACCCCCCCCCACCTTTTTTTTTTTGGCCTTTTAAAACATTCCTTCTTTTGTTTTTAGATTTTGGTTGAGAATTGGAGTCCAAATCAATTTTCAGGCAATTTCTTCCTTTTTCTACTTGCTCAGAACAGTCCTTTTTATCTTTTTCTGCCCCTGGTAGTATTATCTAAGGCTTCACTTCTGCTGGGTGTTGGCACTGGGTGATCTTTGTGGTACCTCCCAGCTGGTACCAGTGTTTTGTTTTGTTTTGTTGTTGTTGTTGTTGTTGATTTCATGATTTCTCTCCCTTGTTATAACAGAAAGCACAAGTGTTGTGCCTTAAGCCTAAGATAGGAAAGTATTTATTGATCAGGTTGAAAAATCTCCACTTTCCAGGGCTCTGAGTTTGGGCTCAGAGAGTTACAGTGGTTTTCAGGCAGTTTTTGTGCAAAGAGTGGTTTTGAATTTCTTTTCTGTTTTCCTGTAGACCTTATTTGGACGTCTGGCCATTTGATCTTGGGAGAGAATACTGTGTCTCGACATAACACCAGTGCCCTTACCATTGGCAGGTTGTGGAAGCCCCACAGGCGGGTCCCAAGGCTGCCTGAGTCACCATTAATGAACCAAACGGCCTGTGATGCTCCTGTGGTCGCTTTTTGGCACATGGCAGGAAAATCCTTTTCATGTTAGTTTCAAGGTTGTCAGATATCATTATCCCCAAGTATTAAAAATTTCAAAGAAAGGAGGCAGTGTGTTTGATTTATAGAATAATTATCTAGCTTTAGCTCGAACTTGGCTTTGGCAGTGGTTTTGCAAGCACTTGAAAATTAAATCCATTTTTTATGGCACTACAAGGTATTATCTCACAGCAAATGATAATTAAACACCTGTGAAATCAATTAGCCCTTTAAGCAGGGAAAAAAAAGTTTTCCTATTATGTTTTCACACCTCCAAAACTTTTATAATTCCAAAACCCAGCACTGGTGGAGAGGGATATGGTTGATGGGTGTTTCCGGGTTAACTTTCCATAAAGATCGTCCCCGAATTTTGCTTTGACTTAGTCCTGAGGAAGGCAGTTTGTGGAACCGGCTCCCTTCCAGAGAGGATGCAGTCGCCTTTGGAGCTGATTCTTAGCAGCTATCTATCTGACACACAGCTGCGCTGTCAGCTCCTCTACAAAGGAGGTTACTCACTTTGTGTTTTGATGCCAAGTTTTACTTGACAGTTTATTTAAAAGCCAAGATACCTTAATGGAAACCAAGCTACACGGCATTCCGTGTGACAGTATTGCTCTCCCTTTATAAGGGCCCTGTAGCCAAGAGTTCTGAGCCATCTTCATTCCAAATTCATACGCCAAAAACAGACTGATGGGTTAATAGCTGAAACCTAGCACAGTGGAAAACTGGGAATCATGGCAGGCCTTTCAGCCCCACAGGATCATATGTGTTTTAATCATTGGCTTTGGTAACAAATTAGCTATTCCAGATGCTTCTTTTGGAAAATCATCTGCACTTCTGAAGAACTGAATACATCTGGGAGAGAGGACATAACAATTTGGGACCCAAAAAAGAAGAAAAAGAAACAGGCGTTTGACATTCTCTGCATTATGCCGCATGTGTACAAAGGCCATTCCAAAAATATGCTTGTTCATCTTTACTGATATTACTTAAATTTGCATAATACTCTCATCTAACTGTTTCATTACATCCTCAGTAGACCTCATTATTAGGTAGGCAAGACTAGCATTATTGTCCCATTTAATAAATAAGCATGGATTCAGAACCAGAGTAAGTCGCATAAAATCAAACAGTAACAAAGTCAAGACCAGAACTTATATTTTCTAGGGGTTATTGCATGCATTTTCCATCCCATCACTCTGTATAAACATCTCTTAAAAAGTCTTTTTTTTAAAAATTTTCTTTATATAGACATTTTAATGGGACCTTGCTTTCATAGCAGATGGCATTTGGAGAAGTTGATGAATCTTAATGTTAACCAGAGATATCAGGCTGGTATGGCATACGGCAAAGACGAGAGAAAACTTCTCTTTTATCCTTGTAGAAACTTGTCCTATAGAATTACCCTTGCGAATGTGCCCTGAGATTTGGACACTTTGTGACCTCACAGGCATTATTGGCTGAGGAATAAGGAGATCTGGCATTCATTTGACAAATCTTTCTTAAAAGATGACTGTGGTCCAAGTGCTGATCTAGCGGCTGGGGTCACAGTGATGAATAGGAACAGTTGGCCAGAAAGACAAACATGGGTGAATTCAGACAGCAGTAAGTCCTAGGACCGAGATAAAATAGGGACTTGGGACAGTGAGTGCTGGGAACACAGGCTGGTCTGCGAGGGCCTCTCTGAGGAGGAGCCGCTGTTTGTTTGAAGGCTGATATGTGTCTTGAGGTAGATCTGGGAGAAGAGTGTTTTAGGCAGAGGACATAGAAAGTACAAGTCCCTGAGATGGTAATGAGTATGGAGTTTCTAGAAACTGAGAGAAGGACAGTGTAGCTGTAGATGGTGAGTGAGGGGATGAGACTCAGAGCTGTGGGCAGAAGCCAGTTTCAGGGAACCCTGTCAGCCAAGGCAAGGGGCGCGACTTATTCTCAGGGCCGTGAGGAGTTGGTGGAGGGTTTTCAGCCTGGGAGTGACATTGTAAAGTTGTCTTTGGTTGCTCTAAGGAAAATGGATTTTGGGGGGATGAGACTGAACTATTCTGATCTAAAACTATTAAGAACCAGAGTATGCTCCTTGATGCTCTGCTTATGTGGGAACTCAAAGGAGTAGAATTAAAGAGATAAAGGCAGGAGGGGAGTAAGGAGACTCTATGCTATGCTATGCTAAGTCACTTCAGTCATGTCCGACTCTGTGCGACCCCATAGACGGCAGCCTACCAGGCTTCCCCGTCCCTGGGATTGTCCAGGCAAGAACACTGGAGTGGGTTGCCATTTCCTTCTCCAATGCATGAAAGTGAAAAGTGAAAGTGAAGTCGCTCAGTCGTGTCCGACTCATAGCGACCCCATGGACTGCAGCCTAACAGACTCCCCCATCCATGGGACTCTCCAAGCAAGAATACTGGGGTGGGGTGCCATTGCCTTCTCTTAAGGAGACTCTAGTTCCCATGAAATTACAAAAACCAATATGGGGGCAGCTCCTGGGGCTTCTGCATCTTTGTTTCCTCAGTGCTCAGCATGCTACTTGGCACAGGAGATGCTTAACTTTCATTTGTCCAGCAAGTAAATATTAGAGCATGAAGGCATCTACAGGGCCATCTGGTCTACCTCTTCCCCATCAGCTGCTTTAAACATTCTCCTTGCCCCACAACCTCTCCCCAAAATGAGGCCACATAGGAGTTAACTAGCTGCTTAGCTGTTTCTCAAGGAGAACAGTGCTGAGCAGAGATGGCTAGAGGAGAGGCAGAGATAAGTCAGAGCTTCACAGGCTCTTTACTCTGGGGCACTGTTGTGCTTCCGCCAAAGGAAATGGCAGAGTCTAGGCTTACGGGCTTTCTCAGTCTCCAGTGACCAAACCCCTCATGGGAGGATGATCTCATCAATAGCAATATATGGCATCAGATTGTTCATCATCACACAGATTTTTGTGTCTCATGGAGGCACATATGCACCTGTACATTTGTATATTACATACCCAGATGGGAGAGATTAAACTTTCCATAGACAACTAGCTTCATGCAGCCATCACATGACATCGTGTCCTACAATTTTTTTTTTGACGATGCACCGTCTCTGCCTGTGCAGAGTTCTGAGGTCTCCTTTGCTCATTTGCTCAAAAGGCCCAGAAGTGAGGTGGCTCTGACTCTCAGAGTCAGAAGGTGGAGCCTAGGAATGGCAGATGTGGCAAAGGAGATGGGAAATGAGGGTAGCTGAAACCAGCATCATTTCATTAGCTGTTTGTAATTGGATTCTCAAGGTATTTTATAATCACTTAAGTGCAGGGACCAGATGAAAGGCTTCAGCCCCAACTAGGAATTCAGGGTATGCGAGATTTGCCACTGAACGGCTCCTATGTCACGCCTACTCTGGTGACAAGAACAGGAATTCCAGCCATCGTCCTAATCCAGGCTCTGGCTGACCAAGGTTGGCTGTGCAGGAGAGAATGTCTTGGCTCAAGAAGGGAAGTGGTCAGAACAATGGGGTGAGCCCAGTATTTTGGGAGGGATGAGGAGCCATCATCTTTGCACCGATGCAGTGTTTATCATGACAGGAGGAGATTCTCCAGTTTTTTTTCTTTAGTTCAGATATGGAGAAAAGCCAGGTGATGGTTCAGTTTGAATAGTGCTGTGCACACATGTAACTTGATTTGCAAATAATGTGGTTTATCAGAGCTGCTGAAACACGCATCTCCCCACCCCCTTCTCCCATCAGTGTTCAGAGAGAAGACAAAATTTTTAACAAACTGCCAGGCCTTTGGAAATAGAGGCAGAGAAGGGATGGAAAATGTACAAAAGGAAGACACTATATGTAAACCACACTCCTTTCCCATCTCTAAGTCAGTTGGGCTCAGGCTGAACACAGGGAGTACAGATCATCCTAGAAAGACCTGGCAAAGTCAAGAGTGGGCCATCTTGTGATAGTAGGTGGACAGAGATAGTTATAACGAAGGGCTTTCATCTCTTCCTTGTGTCTCCATTGCTTCCAAGCTCTTCTGCAAACCAGTGGACACTGAGAACTTTTCATCCATTTCAAACCTATGCTTTTTTTGTGTTTCTTTGTTTAGTATTTATTTATTTGGCTGTGCCCAGTCTCAGTTGTAGCATGCATGATCTTTGATCTTCTTTGTGGCATGTGGAATCTTTAGTTGAGGCATGTGGGGTCCCTGTTATTGTTCAGTCGCTAAGTCATGTCCAGCTCTTTGAGACCCTGTAGACTGCAGCACGCCAGTCCTCCCTGTCTCTTACTGTCTCCTGGAGTTTGCCCAAGTTCATGTCCACTGAATTGGTGATGCCATCCAACCATCTCATCCTCTAGTTCCCTGACCAGGAATCAAACCCCAGCTCCCTGCATTGGGAGCGCTTGGAGTCTTAGCCACCGGACTTCCAGAAGAAGTCCCCCATACCTGTGTTTGGAGTGGTTCCTATAGGCCAGGCCCTGGGGGGTGGTTTGGGAGGAAATTGGACCATGATCCTTCGGTCCTGACTCCTGAAGCCCAGTGGAAGAAAAAAAGAAAACAGGCAACTTAATCTGGAGGGAGCAGTAGACAGGTCACCCTGGGTGCTGTGTGAGCAGCAAGAGGGTCTCTGGGCAGGACTTGGGAGTCAGGTTTTCTTCAGGGTGGAGAGGAAGAAGGATGTGTAGAAAAAGGAGTGCCCCATCCACAGGCTGCTCCCCAAGGAGAGGAGTCACCATCGAGGCTCGATAGCCCATACTGACAGCCCGGTGCTGGCTTCTCAGCTTCAGTCCACACTTCCTGGCCCTGCTCCACTTGGCTTATCTTCATGGCGCAGAGCCTGGTGAAAGGTTAATGGTAAGATAATGACCTCAGGCTTCTCAGTTGTCCTCGAGTCGGTCCCAGACATTTAGCTTCTGCAGCCAAGACTTGGGTATGCCTCTTCTCAACCTATTTATCCGTCTGAGGTCACAGTCGCTGCTGGCTCCTTAATTATCGCTCCCTTCTCTTTCCACCCTGTACCCAGAGAGCCCTTTATTTAGCATTTTCAGAAATGCTTTATTTCCAATAAAAGAAAGAATTTAGACTAACGTGGCCTGGAATTGCATTTATCTCAGAGCAGTTTCGGAGAAGGCGATGGCACCCCACTCCGGTACTCTTGCCTGGAAAATCCTATAGATGGAGGAGCCCGGTAGGCTGCAGTCCATGGGGTCGCTGAGGGTCGGACACGACTGAGCGACTTCACTTTCACTTTTCACTTTCATGCATTGGAGAAGGAAATGGCAACCCACTCCAGTGTTCTTGCCTGGAGAATCCCAGGGATGGCGGAGCCTGGTGGGCTGCCGTCTATGGGGTCGCACAGAGTTGGACACGACTGAAGTGACTTAGCAGCAGAGCAGTTTGGAATTTGGTATTTCTGAGCACAAAAGCAGGTGCTCCAAAAGCTCACCTCGTTCAGATAATAGGTTAACCTCCTAAGGTTGTTAACGTCCCCAGCACAGAGTGGGCTTCCCTGGTGGCTCAGATGGTAAAGAATCTGCTTGAAATGCTGAAGAACCCAGGTTCAATCTCTGGGTCAGAAAATCCCCTGGAGAAAGGAATGGCTCCCCACTCCAATATCCTTGCCTGGAGAATTCCATGGACAGAGGAGCCTGGCGGCCTGCAGTCCATCGGGTCCCAAAGAGTCGGACATGGGCACAGTATATTCCAAATCTTTCACTTGTCCCTTTGCTGGCACCATGTTACTGCTTCCTTCTAGGTGTCTCTGAGAACACAGAGTCCGCCTTGTACAAGCCCCACAAAACCTTGGCTCCTCAACTTCATCATCTATAAAAGGCGGCCACTTCACGTGGGGTTGTAGAGAGAAAGGGCAGGAATGAATGTGGATTGTTGCCCCACGCAGAGGAAGCATTTAATCAGTGGGGGGATGATTGTTGTAATTGTTACCATTAATGACTGTCCTCCTTTTGGCACCTGCTTTTACATTTTAGCCATTGAGCTGCTGTGTAATGAGCAGGAACCAAGGTGGCCTTCTGCACGGTGTGCCTGCTGCCTGTTAAACTCGTCAGTGTGTGCAGGTGAAGCTACCATCTGGTTACAGTTTACAGTTCTGAGCCTTCAGTGGGTGTTAAGGGCAGAGATGGAGTAAGTGAGTTTAGACTTGATATGGGATTATGATCCAGTGTGTTCAGACACAATATTTTTATTCCAAGAGTCCGTCTGGCCCTTTCTTCTTCCCTGTGAAAAGCAGGTATACCTGTATCCAATTCCTGGGTGGCTCTGAGGCTTAAATGAGATAAAGTATGTGAGAGTTTGGTGCCTCCCACCCCAGCCAGAGCCCACACACTATTCCTCCTTCCTTTCTCAATATTGAAATGAATTTAAATGAACATAGAAAGAAAATGGTCTTCTGTGGAAAGCCGAGAAGTATGAAAGGGATTGGCAGCGTCATTCAGAGGAGCATCATTAAGCAATTGGTTCATAATCCTTGGCCTGACCAGGTGCCCCAGAGGTTCAAGTCCAGCAGAGGCCTGTGCTAGAATCTCACCATTTCCGAATAGCAAGAACCTTCCTGTCGGGAGCCACTGAGCGTCCCTGAGTCTGCAGCCTCTCTGGTTACCAGCACCTCACACTAGGATAATCCATGTGCATTTCCTTGACTCGGGAATGTGGAGTAGCTCATTCACGGTCACAGAAACTGCACACAGGTGGTGTGAAGAGATGGAGGTTCCATGAGTCCCGTGAATTCACAAGGACCGCAGTGGGCCTGTACTTTTCCCTGTGTTGCTTACAAGACAACATGTAGAGATAAAATGGTGGCCAGTGGACCCATTTTCCAGCTAAAAGGTTGGTTCCCACTCATGGGCTTCTCAGTTCAAATCTGTGCCTTGGACCAATTTCATATTATTGCATGCTATGGATTTGGGGATTTTCTCACAAATAATTGAAATTTGTTAATGTTAAATCTGTAGTAATCCACAAAAGGGCCATAGTTATTAAATGACAGAGCACCATCTCAGACTGAGCTCTGGATGTGACAGGGGGCAGAATTTCGAGTAGGGGAAAAAGAGTCCCTTGCAATGGGGCTGTCTGTTGCCAGTGCTTGAAACTAGGTCAACCGTTGAGGACATCACTGTGTCGGAAGCTGCATTTGTGTGAACTGCCCCAGGAGGCAGTGCCATGTAGTGGAGAGCAAAGGCCCTTTAGAATAAAACAGCCTGGAGCTGGAGCCTCATGCCTCCTTTGAGATGACCTGCATTGGCAAGGTTATGGGGCTCTCTGAACTCCATGCCTGCCTGTCTAGTTGGCTTACATCAAGTCCTACCTAAGAGTTCCTTCCATGATAGGTCATTGAGCCGTTCAGTGGCTCACGAGTGCCCACACGGGGTCATGTCTGAGGTCCAGCAGTTATCGCACGTGATCTTTCCAGGGAGACCCTGCCTGTACCAGCAGCCTCACTGGCCCCTCCCCACCCCTGACCCCAGACTGTGGGCAGTTTATCTCACTGTCTCACTCCTCTGCTAGCTCCACCACCAGAAATGCCCATGGCCTCCTCTCAGGTCTTTGCCAGACTGATTCTTTTTTTTTTTTTTTTAATTTACTTTTATTTATTTACTTTTGGCCATGCTGGGTCTTCACTGCTTTACTCAGGCTTTTCTCTAGTTGCAGCAAGCGGGGGCTCCTCTCTAGTGGTGGGGGGCTTCTCATTGCAGTGACTTCTCTGATTGTGAAACACGGGCTCTAGGGTGTGTGAGCTTCGATAGTTGTGGCACGTGGGCTCAGTAGTTGGGCTCCCAGGCTCTAGAGCACAGGCTCAGTAGTTGGGCTCCCAGGCTTAGTTGCTCTGTGGAATGTGGGATCTTCCCAGATCAGCGATTGAACCTATGTCTCCTGCATTGGCAGGCAGATTCTTTACCACTGAGCCACAAGGAAAGCCCCAGACTGGGTCTTGCTCTTCCTTTAATATTTGGCTCAGAGTCTCCCTTCCTCCAGGAGACATGCTTTCTTCTCACTCTTCCCACGAGAGCCAAGGGGTGACTTGTCACTGGTCTTCTCTGCATCCTTGCCTCCATCCTCCCATATCCCTCACTAAATGACAATCATTTGATAACACATCTACCTTCTCCCTGGAGAAGTACTGTTCCTTGAACAGTACTTGACACACGGTAGGCATTCAGCTAATGTTTGCTGAATGAATAAAGAAAGTACAGCGGAGATGCTGAGGAAGCTTATTTCCCTTATCCCACAGCACTGTAACTACAGCAGTCTTAAGTTGTTTTTGTGTTCTTTCTTTCTTTTTTTTCCTTCAGAAATGTGATTCCACCCTGGGGGTAAGAAAAGAAGTTTAAGTACTTATGAGGATGGGGGGCTGAGAGAAAACAAATCAGCTATAGAAGTTTACTTACTTTATTTCTTTATTATTATTTTTAATTCTTAAGCCCAGTGTGAACCCTTAACCGTGGCATATGAAATCTAGTTCCATGACCAGGGATCGAACCCAGGACCCCTCCACTGGGAGCACAGAGCCTTAGCTACTAAACTACCAGGGAAGTCCCTCACTTAGTTGGTAAATAAATACTTGAGACAAACAGTAGCATCATTGGGGGAGACTAAAACTGTGTGACTACAGAGATGCGGGCTTGCCTCACTTCTTCCCTGTCCTCTTGGATTAGCAGAAAATAGCCTCGCATGGCAGATTCCTACTAAGGAATTGTAGGAAGCCCAGGAGGACCCGTGGGCACACTGTGCCAGCGGCATCCTTGGCTGTGGAGCTTCTGATAATAAGGCAAAATCCTTTCAATTAGAAGCTGCTGTTGTGATTCATAGCTTCTGTTTTTAATTTCCAAGGGTCTGCTCCACTCTTCTCCCTGGCACTGTCTTTGGGAATCTGATCTTTTTTATTTGTTACTTTTTTGAAATGTTTTTATTCCTCTTGAATTGCTGTAGTTTCTACAAAAATTTACAGTCATGTAGTGCATTGCAGTTTCTACTGTATGCACTTAATCTCATTTAATCCTCACATCTCTGAGGCTCAAAGGAGCTAAACAGTTTGCACAGGGACACATGGAAAGTGGTAGGTCCAGAACCCAAGTTCTTCAGCCCAGGCTTTCTGACTTCAAGTTGGCTGTACTTTCCATTCTATCTGGTTGCCTCCCTTCCATCATCATAATCACAGCTACCATTTATGGATTGTTTATAGAGTGTAATAGGCTTTCGTTAAAATGTATCATTTAATCCTCCCAGTAAAAGTATTATCCCCATTTTGCCAACCAGGAAACTAAGATCTAGACAAATTAAATAACTTTTCCCAAGATCACTCAGTTTGTGAATAGCCAAGATAAAAGTGGAACCCAGGCTTGGCCTGGTCTAAAGCTGCTTAAGCTTTAGACCACTAAGCTCTTAATTACTAAGCTCTTCACTACCATGCCAGTGGTTCTCAAAATTTAGGGTGCATCTTAATTACCTGGAGGGCTTATTAAAACATGGAATTCTGGGCCCTTCCCCCAGAGTTTCTGAGTCAGCAGGCCTGGGTGAGGCTGAGAATTGACGTTTCTACCAGTTTCCCAGATGATGCTTCTAGTTGGAAGAGTATACTGTGAGGACCCCAGCACTAATGCCACATTGCCCTGCACCCATTTCCTGGTTGCACGGAATTGCTGCCAGCCAAAAAAGAAAAAAAGAATGTGTTTCATATGGAGGGGAAGGACTTCAATTATGCATTATTATATGGCCCATTTTAAATGGGGTGTATCCCATGTATTATTCAATACACCTTTAAGGAGAAAATTATTACGGCCGTAGAATGGTTTTGGTTTCTAGGTTAAATATGGGGTCATGTCATTTTGACTGCATTTTTCATTACAGTAGTTTATAGAAACTGTTCTACCTTCTGTGTCATCATCTATACAAGCAGGGACTTAATGGCCATCTGAAAAGGGTAACAAAAGCATTATTAATTAAATCTGTATCTGAGATTAGTTGCCTCCCTCATCTACTTACCTTCTTGCTTAGGATCTCATATGTTCATTATTTCTTGTTTTTAAGAAGTTTATGACTTCAATATGATTTATACTTCTAAGCTTAAATCATAGGTAAGAAGTGGTCACTAAAAAGATTGTCCCCCCTCACTTGACCTGTCCTCTCCCCATGTTTTCCCCCATCCCTATCCACTGGTAACCACTAATCTGTTCTCCATCCCTGTAATTATGTTAGTTAATTAATGCTATATAAGTGGGATAATTCAGTGTGTGTCCTTTCAAGATTGGATTTTTCACTGAGAATAATTTCCTGAAGGTTGCTTGTGTGTATCTGTACATACAAGCCTGAAGTTTTCCAGTTCATATGATGGCAGTAGCTGTGCTGAGACCATGCATGTCTCCCAACATGGATGCAGCAGTGTATTCTAGGGGAGGCATCTACTAATTCATGCATTAATTTACTCAACATGTGTTTCTTGAAGGCCTACTATGTGTCTGTCACCAGTGCTGGAGCCAGAAGATCAGGGGAGACCTTTCACCCATATAGTGGGGGGGCATGCCTTGCCAGGGTTCATGGAGAGACATTTCCTTTTTTTTGCTAGTAAGTATTCTAAGTTATACATGCACCACAATTGGTTGAATGATTCACCCATTAAAGGATATTTGGATAGTTTACAGTTTGGGGCTATTAAGGATAAAACTGTGAACATTCATGGACAAGTTTCTGCGTGAAAATAAACTTTCATTTCTCTGGGATAAATGCCCAAGTATGCAATTGCTGGGTCATACACTAAGCTCATTTTTAGTTCTAAAAGAAACTGCCAAACTATTTTCCAATGGGGCTGTACCATAGTACCTTCCCACCAGCAATATATGAGGTTTATATTCCAGTTTCTCATCAGCACCTGTTGTCATCTGTCCTTTTGATTATAGCCATCTTTGTGGTATAAAATAATATCTTATAGTTTTGATTTGCATTTCCCTAATGACTAATGGTTAAGTATCTTTTCATGTGCTTATTGGCACTTGGCATATTTTCTCTGGAACAGTATCTATTCAAAGCCTTTGCCTATTTTTAAATTGGATTATGTATCCTGATTGTTGGTTTGCAAGAGTTCTTTACCTTTGGTGGATAAAGCCACTTACCAAATTGATAATTTGAAAATATTTGCTTTCTTTTCTATAGGTTGTCTTCACTTTCTTGATGAGAGCTGAGGTAGAGGGATCCTAGTCTTCTCAGCTATACTCACCTACCTTAGAGCTTCTGTAAGGCAGAGCTAGTGAGGGTTGGTAATGGAGCGGATCTTGGCTCAGATGCCCCAGATGCTCACAGTTCTTGCTGAGATTTGGTAGATTTTCCTGAACGAGTGGTTTTCCACGTGTCATGATGCTCTTAGGACAATTTCCAGAAATTGTCAATGAATGTTCTTTGTTAAACTTTTTATTTTATATTGCATCATAGTTAATTAACAATGTGTTAGTTTCAGGTATACAGCAAAGTGATTTAGTTAGACATACACACATATCTATTCTTTTTCAAATTCTTTTTCCAGTTAGGTTATTGCAGAATATTGAGCCACGTTCCCTGTGCTGTACAGTAGGTCCTTGTTGGTTTTCTGTTTTAAATACAACAGTGTGTACATGCCATCTCAAACTTCCTAACTATGCCCTCCCTTCCCCAGCTCTTACCCCCTGGTAGCTGTAAGGTCATTCGAAGTCTGAGTCTGTTTCTGTTTTGTAAATAGTTCATGCATATCAGCTTTTTCAGTGAATGTTCTTATACTTGGTATCAGGTAAATTGGTGTTTTGCTGGAAGGAGCGTCCACAGAATTCCTTACTGTGTCGTTCTGGAAGGCCAGCCTTCCACAGTGTACTGAGAACACCTACCCCCAGGGAGATACTACCCCTGAAATCCTCGTCAGCCTTTTCTACTTATATGATGAGGCTTTGGTAGGTCTAGCAGCAGGAGAAGCATCTTTTCCAGGACTAGAACAGTGCTTGGAACATAGTATGTCTTGAAAGAATGACTGAGTAAATGAGTTTGAGCTCTTAGAAGGAGGTAGATGTGGGCGTATGAGCAGACCAAAGAGCTGAGTAGGGAGAGTACCACACATTCGTGTGGTTCTATTAGGACCATCAGCCCCTTGCAGGCGTCATCATTTCTTCAGTTGTCGTACACAGTCATTCATAGGCTCACTGTCACTAGAGCTGATGGTTCATGGGCTGAGCATGGTGAGAAATAGGAAAATCATTGTTTTAAGTTGTACGTGCTTATGTTTGTGTATGTCTTTGTATGTCAGTATAAATACGCACATTGCACATTGGATAGACAAGCAGATTTCTATAGAAATATGTGTGTCATGCTAAGTCACTTCAGCCATGTTCGACTCTTTGTGACCCTATGGACAGTAGCCCACCAGGCTCCTCTGTCCATGGGATTTTCCAGACAAGAATACTGGAGTGGGTTGCCATGCCCAGGGATTGAACCTGTGTCTTTCGTCTCTTGCATTGGCAGGCAGATTCTTGACCACTGACACCAGCTGGGAAGTCCCTTAGACACATACATACATACAGTGGCTGTGGAAACTTTTGGAGCGGTGGGATAGTCTCAAAGGGACGTAAACGAATGAAAGAATAAAGAGTCACGGGAGGACTTCCCTGGCGGTCCAGTGGTTTAAGACGTTGCCTCCAGTGCAGAGCATGCAGGTTCAATCCTTGATCCTGAAGCTAAGAACCCACATGCCTCACAACTAAAAAAACCTAAACACAGAAAACAGAACAAATATTGTAACAAATTCAATAAAGACTTTTAAAACATGGTCCACATCAAAACAAACAAACAAAAAACCTTGAGAAATACTTTTAAAAAAATAATAATAATTATGGAATATTCCAGACAATCTTTAGTCATCTTGCCCAACTGACCCATTTTGCAGATGAGGAAACTGAGGCCCAGAAAGCCCATTGTTTCACTTTGAACTTCACAGCTTGCCTAGTGGGTTCCTGATTCCAGCAAGAATGCTTGTCCCCTTTCTCCTGTTACCTTTTATGTGAATGAACACTAGCTTCAATCATGAAGCTTGATTCCATACATCAGCAAATCCCTCTCTACAACCACTTAAAAATCCACACCTTGAATACTGTCATTTGAGTTTTTCCTCAAGTTTTCTGCTTTTCTTCTCCCTCTGCTCCCTCACTCAAGTAAATTCTGCAGCTGAAAACTTTGAAACTTGTTACAGTCCAGAACATTAATAGGGTTTTACATTTTTAGCAGCCTAATGATGAGGAGGTAGGGCCTTCTGTTCCAGCCCCTTAGGGGTTTCTATTCTGGGTATTTATTAAACTTTGCTGTAGCCTCAAGTATATTTGACCTTTTTATATTAAAGTTTCAGTTTAAACTTTATACATACATTGTGTGTGTTTCCCTGGTCTCGATTGATTAGGTAGATATTCAGACATTATCAACAGTTGAGCCCGAGATCCTTGTCAATTATTTTCTTATGTTTGGTGAGGAAAAGAGAAGCCAGTACTAACATAATTTAATATTTTTTTTATTTAGCTAAATTAGAGCCCTCTTAAAAACCTTTCCACTTTGAAGTCTATTTTACAGTTTAATTAACGCAGCAAGGATATTCTTTTTTCTTTCTTTCTTTTTTAAAATTTTTACTCTCAATGGAGATAATCCATTCATGGTGACCTTTTCTTGTGCAAATTAGTTGTACACGCTTGTTTAAGCAAATGGTCCTGTGCATGATGTCTCTTCTTAATGACGGGTTTATAATTGAAAATTGGCTTACTCCCATATGCCTAGTTTGTATAAGATTATAAAAATAGATGTGGACTTTAAAAATATAAATGTATATATCAGTATCCCCAAAAGAGGAGGGAAGAATTCAGTGCCTTCAGGCTATGATTAAATTAGACTATTAGAGTCAGAAAATGCCAGTGACATATGCTACTGTCAAAGGCACACCTGTCTGCTGAGCCCAGGAAGTTCTTGAAAAACGAGAGTGATTTCCTACTAGCGTGATTTCATCCTAGCCCTGAGAAGCTGGGCCTACCCAGGACATGAGCCTTCTCCAGTTTCCCAACTTTGCTTCAACTCCGAGTGAACTTTCAGCTGTGTGTTTAGGACTGGGTTTGTGGAAATCATGTTTCAAGTGCCAGCCCTAAACAAAATGAGGTGCTTGTTGTCTTTCCCTGCACTCCACTGACATAAAGAGACAGGTGACATTCCTGTTTTATTTTGCATTTTTCCAAGTGCAGTAACAACGTGAGCTGGCTCAATGGTATTTGAGTAAAAGACACGATCATCTCGTCTCTTGCCCAGTTTCCCACAGCCCTGAGTATTTTTTCTTCTCTTGTTATTTCTTCTCTTTCCCAGTTTCTTGGGCTGGCTCTTTCTCTCTTTCCTCCATGCCAACCATTCTTACACAGGAGTGTTTGTCTGGGGTAACCGAATGTTCTTGGTTAAAAGTAGAAACTCCAGCTTGAAGGAGAAAATAAATGTTTTGTGCTCAGAATGGAGGTTTCCTGAGTAGATTTTAATAGCATGGTTTCTTGGGGTAGGTAGGAAACAAGAGCAGTCTTCAGGTTCCTGAATGATATGGCATTATAAAAGAACAACTAGCAGTGATTATTTTTTTAAGCTGATGAAGGCAACCTATTTTTGCCAAGACACGAAAAAACCTGATTTGCAAAGTAAAGGCTGAGCAAGCCAAAATGTCACTGAGACCATCAGACTTGTCTTTTACGTATTATTTGCACAAGACCCTAATTGCTTTGTCCAGTGGGAAGGGTCACATTTCCATTCCGTCATGCAACAACCCTTCCTGCCTTCCCCCTGGAAAAGGGGGGGCTGGCTTCTGTACCACCCAAGTTGCTCTGGGTGGCTTCACGCACCCTGGGTATGCCCATTCACTCCGCCTCCTTCTTAATGATCTTTGTTTGCTGATGGCACCTCTTTTCCTTCTAGATATGATTATCGGGAAATGCTGCACAATGCCACTTTCTGTCTGGTTCCTCGTGGTCGCAGGCTTGGGTCCTTCAGGTTCCTGGAGGCTCTGCAGGTAAGAGACCCTGATCATCCCCAGAACAGAGTTGAGAACTGACATCAGACAGGGGGTGGGGTGAGGGGAGAAGGGTTCACCTTAACACATCTCCTGGGATCTAAACCAAATGCATGGTTTGCCTGGAACACCTGAAATCTGTTTTCCCAAGAAAATCTGCAACCTTTTATATGCATGAGGGGCAGAAGGAGGATTTACACCCTGCCTTTGGACATGAGGAGATTCAGTGGGAATCTCAAGGGAAGGTAGGTTCTCAGAGATGGGCTTGCAAACAGAGAGTAGATCTGACTGCCCACCAGGCAGCAGAGCCGGACTCCTCATGGAGGCTCAGCCCTCCTCCTTGGAAGCCAGTTTCAACAGCAGTGAAGATGGCTAATGAGTGGTATTTCCCCAAATCAAACTTGTTCTGTCCCCATTGCAGTCATCACTTGGCTTCTCTGAATTCTGAGCATGACCCCCAGCAAGATAGAGTCACTCTCTCAGCCTGGCTCTTCCAGGCTCTGCAGTTCTGAGGTCCCAGAGCTTCAGGACTCTTTTGCCATTAACCTTTACTCTCTGCGGTTCTCACCCAGAAGTTGCATCCAGCCTTCCTTGTTGCAAGAAAGCACGCCTTCCACCTCTCGCTGCCTCCTCTCCTGAGCTCCTGGCTGCTGTGACTTTCTCCCTTTGCACTCTGCCCTGCCTGGATCTGTGCTTTCGTCACCATGCTTCCAGTGT
The DNA here is from genome assembly GCF_003369695.1 of Bos indicus x Bos taurus. NCBI lineage: Eukaryota > Metazoa > Chordata > Mammalia > Artiodactyla > Bovidae > Bos > Bos indicus x Bos taurus. Next base: position 46,739,786 of record NC_040089.1, read on the forward strand.
TCTGTCTTGTCCTCCAGCAGGAGGGCTTCCTTGCCTTGAAAGTCTTTTCTGACATGTTCTAGGAAGCATATCATCCCTAACATTCTCCTAGCCTCTGGGTATGTTACATGGAGCAAATTGGTCTCTGCTTAGGATTACGAGTTCTTTGCAACCAGAATTTTGTCATTAGCCTGGTGTTTTTAGGCTCTTAGGTCACTGTTCAGGTAGTAAGTTGGTCAGGATCCTTCCACACTGAAGAGATCAAGTCTGGTTTGGGTGTTTGCCTGGCCTGGTGAGCACCCTGTAAGAATTAAGTCCACAAAGTGCTTTATCAGGAAAACCAAGTCCTGTTCAGCTCTTTGTTGCTCAGGACATTGGCATGAAGCACTTTGCACAAGAACTGTAGCGTTTTCATTGACAAGACCATGTTTGTTCAAGGTGGGGTTTATGCTAGGATTTTGTTGGTGAACGATTTTGTTACGTCAGTAAAATTTCTTCAGCGAGGCCAGTTGTTTCCCTAGAAGTAAGGTCAGCCAAACCAGGTATAAGAATAGAAATGGGGTTTTCACATTCCAAGGCACAACTTGCAAATGGTAAAATCTCAGCTGGATACGGACAGCCTTCATGTGACTTCACGAAAGCCCACTTTTCTATTGACCTCAGCAGTCCAGGATTCATGTCAGTAATTGAATTTGTACCGATTTCACCCTCCTGATTGGAAGGGTTCCTCCTGCCACCACCTCCCTCACACTCACAGTGTCCTTCTTTGTACAGGCCGCCTGTGTCCCTGTGATGCTCAGCAATGGATGGGAGTTGCCATTCTCTGAAGTGATTAATTGGAACCAAGCTGCCGTCATAGGCGATGAGAGATTGTTATTACAGGTAAGGAAGGGGTGGTGGCCTTCCCCAGATCAGTGGGTTATTGCTGCCCCCATACAAACTTTCAAAGAAGATGAATCCAAAAGGTCAGCTCTATAAAAGAAATTTTATCAGGACAAAATTGCCTGTGTCGTGGTGAATATGAAGTCATTTAACATGACCGTTCACTTCCTAGTATGCAGCCTCCTCAGATCCAGGGAATATATACTCGGATAAGGAGAAGCTACAGGTGGAGGACATGAATGTTGATACTGACAAGAGATGTCTATCTACCCCCTTCAGTTTCTGTAATATTTAGAAATCATGCCAGAGAGTTCTTGTACAATTCTGCTGCCACTTTGTACTCCTTTCCCATTTCCATATTTGCCTTCAGATTAATTTTCAGAAAGACAGGTCTCTAGGGCTGATTCTTGCCATTAGTGTTATCATTGCTCAAATGATCTAGTCTGGGTTAGTGTTATCTTTAAGATGTATATTTAAAAGAACAGCCTCAAATGAAAATGTGTGTGTGGGGGGTTGTCTTGTATTTTTGGCCATGTAGATTATTTTTTCCATTTCATTTTATTGTTGTAAAAATATATAACGTGAAATCCACTCTCTTTACCAATTTTGACGTATACTCATTATGGTTGAGTATAGGTAAATACAGTGTATTACAGCAGGTCTCTAGGCTTATTCATCTCGCTTAACTGAAATTTTATGCCCACTGATGAGTAACTCCTCAGTTCCCATCCCCCAATCACTGGTCACTACCATTCTACTCTCTAATTCTATGGACTTGACTATTTTAGATACCTTATATAAGTGGAGGACTTCCCAGATGGCTCAGTGGTAAAATACTTTGCCTGCCTGCCAATGAAGGAGATGCAAGAGACGTGGGTTTGATCCCTGGATCGGGAAGATCCCCTGGAGAAGGAAATGGCAACCCACTCCAGTATTCTTGCCTGGAAAATTCTATGGACAGAGGACCCTGGTGGGTTACAGTCCATGGGGTCACAAAAAGTCAGACACAACTGAGCAACTGAACACATGAAAGTGGACTCATGAAATATTTTTCTTTCCATGACTGGTTTATTTCACTTAGTGTAGTAGCTTCAAGTTTCAACAATGCTGTCCTGTATTGCAGAATTAAGACTTACTAATTATTCAAATGTTCCTATTACCCAAAGTGATCCACAGATTCAAGGGAATTCCTACCAAAATCCCAGTGGCTTTTTTTTTTTTTTTTAACAGAAATAGAAAAACAGTCCTAAAATTTGTGTGGAACCAGAAAAGACCCCAAATAGCCAAATCAATCTTAAGAGAAAAAGAATAAAGCTGGAGTATCATCATCCCTAGTTTCAAACTATATTACAAAGCTACAGTCATTAAAACAGTGTAATACTGGCATAAAAACAGGTATATAGCTCAATAGAACAGAATGGAGCCCAGAAATAAATCCATGCATATATATCAACTAAACTTCTACAGGGATGCCTAATAAAAGTCTGAACATCTCAATAGCTGCCTGGTACGGGGGAATATGATACTCACAGAGAAATCCCAGGTCAGGAATAGTCAGTCACTGAGAATTTTTAAAGGCATTTTGTGCAATGATGCTTTAGCTTCAGCATAAATTGCCACACTCTTTTCTCTAAAATGATGTAATATTTTAATCATTTATTTCATGACATTGTACTTTACCTTGAACTACCACAAATATTTGTAGAATGATATTTTTTTAAATGTCCTGCTGGCCAGTCTGCTGACTGACTGGTAAAATAACTCGGTACTCCCCCTAAAGTCACAGGTGAAATATCTGTAACCAAGAGTGCAATCAATTATAGCAAGGCCAGCTGAACACAGCTTCCAAAACATGCCTTGTGTCTGGTATTCAGATCTATGATCTCCAAGGCCCCTGGGACCACAGAAGTAGGAGAAGAACATGTGACCTAGTAGAGTTCTCCCTAGGTGCGTGCCTAAAAACATTCACTCATAGAAGGCCTAACAAAGTGATAGATGTGGTTCTTTTCCATGTTGCCTTTTTCCTTCCTCCTTTGATTTTTTTTTTTTAAAGATGCATGCTCATTAAAGGAAATTTGGGAATGAAAAATACCAGCCATAATTTCTCCAATTGTGTACCCACGCTCTCGTGAATGATATGAATAAGTTGGGAGTTTGTCTTTGAAATGGAGTGGATTCCGGGGTACTGAACTGTGGTTGTCTGATCTCTGCCATTTCACCAGAGTTGATTCTCCAGAAGCATTTCACCTTCTGAAGCAACATTTTGGCTTGACACTGGGGGTTTTGTTTTTCATTGTGCACCCACTCAAACTCGTTGGCATTTTCCGCTCATATGCAGTCTGTCTGCACAGCTGCCTCCATATTGAATGACGACTGAACTGTCATTGACAATGGTTTTAAAGAACTGGCACCCAGCCCAAATGTCTGCTCTGGGAAATGTTTTTGTTATGTTACCATTTTTCATTTCCTGTTTTAGAACAGCTCAGATGTTTTTATTTGCATATAGTCTTGTCGTCATGTCACCAAGAGAGCTTACTGTTGCTTTCCTGTATCTATCTTGGTAGATTCCATTAGTACGGTTACCATGCATGACCTTTTATTAAGACTTCACTGGGTTCTGCCACTTCGAACAATCTGGCAAAATTGCAATTAATTTATCACTTTCCTGTACCTGTCTCTCGGGACAAGCAGATTAATAACCAATAGCCAAATGCCATTAAAACTTGGAACTCTGTCTTTTCAATCAATTGGAATTATCTTCCAGAGCACTTTGCAGACTGCTGTCAGACACGTGTATGCACAGACGGGTAGAATATATTTCACTTGATATAGTAACAGCAAGATGTGGCTTATGTAAGAGAGGGGATGTATTGATAGGCTCATGTGTGATATGCCATTCTGCCTTCCTAACCACAGTCTACTCAGTTTTCTGTAGACCACATAGTGATGATAGCTTTTGACATTTTTCTAATGGACTGGTTCCTCATCATCACAATAAAACAGTGAAGTATCAACCTGTACGACCCTTAGAAAATACCACTGACACTCAGAAGAGGGCATGATTATGAAAATTGAAGATGATAATTTTTTCCTAATCTTTCTTTGGCTATCTGGGTAATTTTCTCAGTAAATAAAATTAAATGTTCTTTGACTTATCAGGGATTGATGATCTGAATGGTTTCTCCACCTTCTTCAAGGATATTTTATTTCCCCTTGACCTTGAGCTGTGATTTGAGGCAACTATTTTTCTCCATTGCCTGTTCCCTTCATGCTGCTTCAGTGTTGAGAATCCAGACATACACTGGGGCTGCAGATTTAGTATCTGCTTTTGGACATCGCAAGTGAGCTTGTCCTTATGTAGGTACTGTGAAACAGTTCTCTGGCTTCCTGTAGAAGTGGTCTTGAAAAAAAAAAAGTTCCTGCTTCCTTCCCCTCCACTGGAAATTCAGATGTAGTCTTAGTCACGATGTCATGGCTAACTTTCTTATGAAAACAGCTAGTAGAGCATTCCTGCTTCAGTCCAGGCTCCCATGCCTCTCTGCTTAGTTACATATTAGGGAGGCAAGCATGCAGAAAGAGGTGAGCACAAAAGGGCACTTGATAATCACAAGGAATCTCCCCTAAGAATGTAGGCTCCATAAATGAAACAGACCTTGGGCTTTAGGTGAAGATAAGGAGCAAGCTAAGGTAACTCACTAGACAGCCAGGAAGTACATTTCAGAGCTCCAGACCCAAGCAAGTTCATAGGCAAACATTAAGCAATTGGTCCAACTTTTCATATCATCACCCTTAAGTCAATAGCAATAGTAGTAGTAGTAATTACTTTGTCAGTTAAACGTCCCATGTGTTAGGCATTGCGTGAAGCACTTACGTGCTCTTCATTACAACCTTACAGTGATGTTAGAACTGTATCGCTGTTTTATAACTGAGGAGATGGAATCTTTGAGGCATCAAGTAACTTGTTCAAGGAAGCACAGCTAGTAAGCTGTAGAGCCAAGACTCTTACCTTGGTCTGACTCCCATTTTCCTGTACTGCTAGTGAAAATAATAATATTCCTTCGGTGGCTTCAGATGGCTGTGGTCAATTTGACTTTTATTTATTAAGTAGCTACTACAGGCATACCTCATTTATTTTACTTTGCTTTATTGTGCTTCATAGATGCTTTTTTTTTTTTTTAACAAATTGAAGGTTTGTCATAAGCCTGTGTTGTCAGATGATGGTTAGCATTTTTTTTTTACTTTGAATAAAGTATTTTAATTAAGGTATTTACATTGTGCTTTCAGACATTACGCTACTGTATACTTAATAGACTATAGTGCCGAAGTAACTTTTAGATGGACTGATGGTGGTGGTGGTACACAGTGGTGTCTGACTTTTGTGACCCCGTGAACTGTAGCCACCAGTCTCCTCTGTCCATGGGATTTTCCAGGCAAGAATGCTGAGTGGGTTGCCACCTTCTACTCCAGGGGATCTTCCTGACTCAGAGATCGAATCCGTGTCTCTTGCATTTCCTGCATTGGCAGGTAGATTCTTTACCACTGTACCACCTGGGAATCCTCTGGATGCACTGAAAAACCAAACAAATTTTGTGTGACTTGCTTTATTGTGATATTCATTTTATTGCAGTGGTCTGAAACAGAACCCACAGTATCTCTGAGGTGTGTCTGTATATAAAAGCCACTCTCCTAGCTAGAAAGTGTTTAGCTGGATGGACAGGGCATAAATCCTTCCTTTAAAATTGTGTAGCCTGGTAGATAGCAGTGTTGGCTAAGCACACATGACGGCTCGTGTTAGTTTGGGGTAAGCACTAGAGCCAAAAAGAGAGGTCTGGGGAGCAGAAAGCTCTCAGGGAGAGAAAAGGGATACCTGCACATAGAAATAATTACCCTCAGCTGCATATTAAATGGACAGACTCCGAGACATTCCCTAAAAGGTCCTTCTGTAGGTCATTAGTAGTCCTGAGGGTGGCATGTCTTAGAAGTGCTTGGGACATAATGGCTCTCAGCTTTGCTCCAAGACTGTAGCCCCTTCTCTGCAGGATTTGATTGTTCACGGGCAGGTTCAAGGGCATGTGGGATTCTTAGAAAATGGCAGAGGAATGCTACACAAGTGATAAGCTGCTACCAAATCTTAGAAGTGAGCTCTAACTGTTGTGTATTTGGTCATTAAAGGTCATCATTGCTGACTCCCAGTAAGTGCTGTTTTTAGCTAACACCTCTTAAGGACCTTTCAGTCTAGGGGTTGGTGGTTTTTAGTAGATCTGTACGCTAGAAGCAGAATGCTATGAAGAAAAAAACTCTAACCTGAGTGAGTTATTGTGATCAAATGGCATCTCATTGTTTTCCAGTTATAGTTATTATGTGTTCACCTTGTGTTACAGATTCCTTCTACAATCAGGTCTATTCATCAGGATAAAATCCTAGCACTTAGACAGCAGACACAATTCTTGTGGGAGGCTTATTTTTCTTCAGTTGAGAAGATTGTATTAACTACACTAGAGGTAAGTGAGATGCCTTGGCTTTCAGTCTCGAATAATGGTCCTTTATGTGTTTCTCTTAGCCTCCTCTTTTGCTGTTGTCAATGTGTAATTGGTCAAATGCGGCAACACTGAGCTTTCTGCACTTGGATGTATCAGTTAACCGCTTTGACCTGCTCTCCATTCTTGACGAGCTCCACAGAGGAACACTAACTTAGGAGGAATACACTCCTTGACACAGAGATCGGCTCTGACTTATATCATTTCAGAGACAGGTAGCTAATGATTGGCCTGTCATTCACACTCATGGCATCCTTTGAAGGCGTATTTCTGGAGTCCACTTAAGAAACAGATAGTGAGCAAGTAGGGGAAAATCTCCCATTCTAAATATATGAATAGTTTACTGGGTACTGTAGTCCAGTGGCATTCGGAAACAGCCAAATTCATTCTCAAGATACATGCAACCCACCCGTCATTATCACAAGGATGTGTTAAGAAAATAAGAATTACACTCATCTAGTGCAGAAAGTGTTAAGCTTTATAAAATCAGAAAATCTTCCAGGCAGATGGGTGCCCATCTTCAAGTTGCTTTTTTTAAGGCAGGAGGAAAAAAAGAAAGGGAAACATGGGGATGATTAAAACCTTTGGAAGTAGAGCAGAGAGCGGTGGCCTGAGGCTACACCAAAGTAGCACAAATTGCTGAGAAAAGATTTCGGAATCTGCACTCACAAATTACAGGAAGCAAAGCAGAGGTTCTCAGGTGTAGCCCAGCAGCGAGGTAATTCTGAGGTGTCTGTAACATGAGGTGGGGGCATTCGTGGCCTCACTTTCAAAGTATTTTCTTTGGAAACGTGATTACCGCTCCAGAAGCTAATGTCACTGGGAGTATGCAATATGATCATTCTGATATATACCAAGAAAATGGAAGTCATCCTGTTTTGTGCATATCACTGCTGTCTTGCCATCCTGGGTACCAGAGCCAATGCTGGTCATACCCCAGCCACCCTGGGACACTTACCTACCTGAGGCCTGGCCCTGGCTTCTGCTCTCATGGGGCTGGGCTCTACCAAAGTGTCCTCTCTGGGTGCACTGATTTCATCATGGAACTTAGTGAAAAGATATTTAGTACCCAGGTCCACCCATGAACGGGGACAGGGTAGAATGCCTTCCAAGGGCTTCTTTATTACAAGCAAATTCCTCTTATTCATCCAAATCACCCTCCTCAATGAAAATTAAGTTTCACTTGCATTCATAGCAGCAGATTTGAACATGTAATAAATTCTACCTTTTGTTTTTGATCATGTCCTCCATCTAAGACTCTTCTAAGAACCTTCTTAAGGAAAGTTGAATGTGAATTGTGCTTAGATTTTTTGTTGTTGTTGCTGGGTTTTTTTTTGCGGGGGGGGATGAGTGCTTTTTATCAAAGAAGTACATGTTCCTTTTAGAAAGTAATGGAAAATACTTACAGCACAAAAATAAAATAATCTATCCATACAATTCACTATTGACATATATACACACATATAAACATATATATATTCATTTTTTTCTATGCAAATGCATAAATATGTTGTCATTTTTAATTTAAAGAAGAATCTTTCCATACTTAGTTTATACCCTGTTTTTTCTCCTTAATAATATATTAAGATTACCTCATTAGATTTTTCTATAGTTATTTTAATGACCAATATTCCATTCAAATATCATTTAACTCCATTAATTAATCCCCATTTGAGACTACTACAGTTGTTCTATTTTTTCATTGTTATACACGTCCTTGAAGAAAATAGCCTCAGTGACAAATTGTTATGCAGGTTCAAGATTACTTTCTTAGGATAAAATCCTTGAATTCGAAGTCCTGATTCAAAGAATATGCCAAATGCTAAGATTTCTACATGAATTGTCAGTTTTCCTGCAATAGAATTAACTAATTTATATTCCCTTCAGCTTATATGAGAGAACTTATTTTAATTATTTTTATTTTTTTTTTACCTTCACCATATTGGACATTATATCCCTCAAACTGGTAAATCATTATTTTCTTAAGATTTTAGTAAGAAAGATTTTTCAGTATTTCTTGCTCAGGCAGCTCACAAAGAAAGAAATAGAAATGGCCACAAAATGTTCTCATTAATTTTTAAGAGCTTATTATATGAAAAATATTAACCCTTTGATTCTTTTCTTACAAATATTTTCCCCTAATTTGTAGTAGGCCTTTCTGTTTTGTTTGTGATTGGAAAGTCTTTTCACTTGTGCCTTTTCCATTTGCTACTGTTTAGAAAGGACTTTTTGACTCATAATTTTATTTATGCATAACCTGCATACACGTATTTTCTAGTATTTATTTTTATTTTGGGGCTTCCCAGGTGGCACTAGTGGTAAAGACCCTGCTTGCCAATGCTAGAGATGTAAGAGATGTGGGTTTGATCCCTGGGTTAGGAAGATTCTCCTGGAGGAGGAAATGGCAACCTACTTCAGTATTCTTGCCTGGAGAATCCCATGGACAGAGGAGCCTGGCCGGCTATGGTCCATAGGGTCGTAGGGAGTTGGACATGACTGAAGCAACTTAGCATGCACCCACACACTTTTTTTAAAGCTTTGTATTTTGTACTGGAGTATAGCCAATTAATTTTTTTTTAATGCAATTTACTTTGTATGTGATCTGTGTTGAAAAACCTAAACCATCCTTTTTTTTTTTTTTTTTTTTACCAATTGTTCTGTATTTGTCCCAGTACAGTTTTTTTTTTACATTTTTATTTGATTTTTTTTTTTTTTTGGCCACACCACACAGCTTATGGGATCTTGGTTCTCAGACCAGAGATTGAACCCAGGCCCTTGACAGTGAGAGCATGGAGTCCTAACCAGTGGACCACTAGGGAGTTCCCACAATAGATTTCTTAAGTTATTCTTTCCTCAGTGTTTCCACTTGCCACTTTTATGCATCTTTGGCTATACACTGAGACCACGTGTTTTCATTTCTTCACCCTATATTTCATCTCTTGGTGAACCTCTATTTATTTACTGACCTGCTATGGTTGACTGTTACTGTTGTCTCTAATTCATTCATTCTTTTTTTTATTTTTTAAATAGAGATAGCCCTTTATCCAATGAATGACTTTCCACGTGTATCTTAGACTATCTCTTTAGAAGGGAGTCCTTGAAATAGGATTACTCAGGCCAAGGGTCCAAGCACGACTAAGACTCATGATATGTATTGCCAAATTACCCTTCAGAAAGGGTGTATCCATCTAGATTCCCACAAGCCATCTGGGAACGACCCTCTTTCACTGTAACCTTATCAACCTTCAGGATCATAATTAAAACAAACATGCACAACTTTGCTAATTTGCCAGATGAAAGATGGTATTTCATTAATTCCGTTTCTTTTGAGTATGGTTTATTGCATAGCTCTGGTCTCTTGCCTGCTAACTTAGCAGTGCTCAATTATCCTATAATAGCAGTTGGATATGTTATATTCATCAGCATAGGATCTTAAGCCAAGCTGTTTTCATCTCTGTGCCTGGAAAGGCCTACTTCTCCTTGGATCTGAGCCAGGCAGTTCTTTAGAGAAAACACTGTTGTTTTTAAAACACTACAAACCATATACTTCATTCAAATTTATAGCAACTGTCAAAATCCCCTCATATAGTTCCAAAATTGGATTGTAACAGTTTGACCTCTCAACTGAATTGCATGAGAGATACCATCCAGTTTCCCTTTTTAAATCAGAGCTCAAATTACCCTAGGATCCAATGTAAACAGAAAAGCAGAGAAAAATAGCAGAAAATGCCATCCACATACACAGATAAACAGCCAACAATGTTCATAAGAACGATTTAACTATCACAAATCAAAAATTCCTACTTGGCTTAGAACTTGGATAATGTGAATTCTTCAGTCCCTGCTGGAGTGCCTGCTGTCTGAGGATTATTCGGCATTACCCTTGGACAGCATAGATTCGAAGGTCTCTTGCTAAGGGGATGTTCTACACTCAGGCTTTTTCTTGCTTCTGTGCTGTATTCTGGGTCACGGGAAGGGAATTACTTGCTCTTTGGAGATTATGAGCCTTAGAGTTGTAGCAGTGCTTAGATAAAATTGGAAACAGGATGCTTCGTCCTTCTCTCTAACACCAGGGTCAAGTTGTGCGTACATTCGACTGTGTCGCACTCTGTCCTGCTTGGGATTTGGCTAGTATTTCCAGGCTGATTGAAATTTCCGAATTCTGCACCTTAGAATTAAGGAGCTATTTAATAAGAGATAGACTCTTTGGAGCTTTTTTTTTGGTGCAGATTGAGAAGTAAGGATAGGAACAGTGATAAAATGCTGCAAAAATAATGTTCATGGATTCCATTATTTGTCAGAATATTGTATGACAGTAACTTGGCACTAAGGACTGAACCCTAGGAACTCAGTTGGAATCAGGCTGAGCAAAAGAAAAGGGTGTGAAATTGTCATAACACATGAGAACAGCTCATGGTAGCTTGGAAAGCACAATTTAAAGTGAAGTTCTATGAAGGAGTCTCCATTTCTCTCTTCACTTATCTCTAACCGTACACATTCAGACCATAGTATTGCTGATGCTGCTGTACAATGAAAATTTAAAATCAGTGAGAGAATAGAAATAGAAGATTAGTTTGGAGCAAGGTGGCATATGGCAGCCCTGCAGGTATTAGGCAACACTGCATTTGTCAAAAGACCAAGTCAGGGTCACCTAGAATGGCTGTAGCCTGTAACCAATAGTCTATTATTTTAAAAATAGAAGGCACACAAAGATGAAAAATAAGGAGCCTGTCATTCTTCCCTTTGAATTCACATTAATAAGAAATACTATCCTTACTGAAGGTACCATGTGGGGCTATAAGGAAAAAAAATTGTGTAAATTTTTCGTGATTGTGTGTTTTGATTTTCTTTATAGTATCCAACCTTTAAATATGACGTCTTTGTCCACAACAATTAAGAGTGAGTACCAAGGATCCAGGAAGCTGTCCAGTGTAGCATTAGGGAGACTTAAGCATTAGGAGAGGGACGAAATGACCTTTCTATTTGGTAAAATAAGATCTGTCAAACTTTTGATAAGCCAAGTTGATATCAACCTTTCAGAAAGACAGTTGACAGTACATATGAACAGCCTTTAAAGTGTTCATACCCTTTGACAAAATCTTAAGGCATCAGTCCTAAATGTGGCAAGTTTTAGCTCATAAATATGTTCACTGATTTGCATGGAAATAATTGCACTATTATTGGTCATTTAGGATAAGTAAACCATGAATACTATTAATAATATGGAAAGATCTGTAATATATAATACTTATGGTAGTATAGCTGTGTAAAAATGGGAAAATCCATGCTTAGACAATGAACACAGGAATGAGATTTTTTTTTAAGGCAAAAAAAAAAAAAAAAGTCATAAGTATGAAGACTTAGGCAACTATTCCTAACAGATTCTGGAGGTTGTTGTAATTAATGTGATATTTTACTGCTTATTACATATGAGGGTAGTAAGTCATAAAGGTGGTAAACTGCTTGACCTGGATTATATTCAGCATTTGTTATTGCTCTTCTACCTTTTTTGATATTGCCCTGTCAAGATCTGTTTGAAGAGCGTATAATGTGCTTTTTGGTATTTCAGAAGAATACTATGACTTATCATATCCCTGAACTCAAAAAGATGGCAGTGTTGTGATACTGAACCAAAAAGAGTCGACACTGAGATTCATACCATCCAGAGACCCAAAGTGAATGGGGATTCAATTTGTGACATCTCTGAGTTCTGTGTCACTTGTATGTAGGTTGGATGTATGACACAGTCTTCTATCAATGTGTTCTGTGTCTTGATATCCAGAGTTTAAGTGACCACATGCTTGAAGGTGTATAAATTTGGATTTGGAAAGCAAAAAAAAAAAAAGGACCCGAATGAAAACTTATAAAGGAAAATAAGTAGACAGTAGAATAGGAAAGTACAAATAATTAAAAACTGGAATAAATGGTGTACAAAGTGGAATTGCAAACCATGTAAAAACTCTTCACAACCATGACAATTTTCTTATAATTAATGCCTAGACAACAGCATTTTAACATATCTCTGCTGTACCGCAAAGAACAAACATTAACATTTGAGTGAAGTTTCTAAAATCTTGCCCAAATTTGAAACCTCTACCAAGTCATATAAAACAAGACGTTTTAATCTAAGGAAAAGAGAAACTGCAGAAATCATTGAACTAAGATATTTGAGTTCTAAATTTCCTCCTTGCTTCCTTTCTTCTCTTATTAAAAAATATAAACACGATAAGGTTTGTAAAGATAAACGTAGCTCACTTTATTACTTGTCTAGCCACCATGTGGGATGAGATGAGGGTGGTAATAACCTTAGCAAATAATACACCTCCATTTAAAATGGTCTGTACTTAAATCACATTGCATTAAATGGGGACCCAGAAAATGATGATTTTGGTCTTAAATCTCTAGAGATATATACTAGGCTTTTTCTCTTTTTTAAGCACACATACACACACACAAAAAAATCGCTGAAAACTTGAAATTCTGTATCAAGTTAATTATTTGCCAAATCATATCTTAATGAGTAGATGGTATAATTACAAGAATTTGAAAGTCACAGAGAGAAATCTGTAAAGTAGACTAATCACCTTCATCTGACAAATGATTCAGGATGGGGGAATGTTTGACTCTAAATGTAGAATTTAATGATCTGCAAGGTCTTCAAGTCCAAAGAAACTAATGAACTAGCTTGGCTATTATTAGTCTTCATATGCCATGGTTTTTGTCCTATTATGTAGGTTGTTTTGAGCATTTGTTAGTTAACTCACTACTTTCTGAGATTAAAGTTAGAAAGCCTGCAGCTAACTAGTACCCCAAAGTCCTACAATTGAATTTGAAAGGGCAATGAAACTATGTCAAACAAATAAACCTGCCTCCTGAATTAAAGGAACAGATCAAAAGCTCAGCTGCTTATAGAAGGTGCATGCCTTCAAGATGCTCCCAGCTCAATCTCTGCATGGACATCTCTGTGCACTGAGAACCAGATCTTCATGTTAGAAGATCAGCCATTAAGGAAATTAACTCTTCTACACACTCTACTTTGAAAGGAGCACGGACTTAACAATAGAAAGACAAGAAAGAATTTATGGTGAAACTGAAGTATAATTAGACAATTGGATTAACCACCTCTTTCCTTTCTCTCTCTCCTTCTCTTCCAACACTCTGTCACTTTCTATGTATCCCAGACATTTTTATCATTGGAGAATGGGGGGTGGGGGTAGACCCAGTACTTTTACTGGCATCAGCCCTCAAATTTGGCCTGAATGTGTTCCTCATTAGATATCATCAGAGTCTCCTCCTCACCATATGCCAATGTTTTTGTTTTCTAGATTATTCAGGACAGAATATTCAAGCACATATCACGCAACAGTTTAATATGGAACAAACATCCTGGGGGATTGTTCGTCCTACCACAGTATTCATCTTATCTGGGAGATTTCCCTTACTACTATGCTAATTTAGGTAAGTGAATGCCTTCCCCAGAGCTTTTCTGGTTTACCCTCCAAATGTTGTTCGGAACTCAAGTCCCTCGATTTTTTTATTCCATCGCAGTGTCTTTGTAACACCCTGTGTTGGAGACTGCTTTCTAGAGCCCTGTCCTAAATGGTTTATCAAGGTCATGAATTATAAATCCAGGCTGCTGCTGCTGCTGCTGCTGCTGCTGCTGCTGCTGCTGCTAAGTCACTTCAGTCGTGTCCGACTCCGTGCGACCCCATAGACGGCAGCCCACCAGGCTCCCCCGTCCCTGGGATTGTCCAGGCAAGAACACTGGAGTGGGTTGCCATTTCCTTCTCCAGTGCATGAAAGTGAAAAGTGAAAGTGAAAGTGAAGTCGTGTCCGACTCTTAGAGACCTCATGGACTGCAGCCTACCAGGCTCCTCCGCCCATGGGATTTTCCAGGCAGGAGTACTGGAGTGGGCTGCCATTGCCTTCCAGCAGAGCCCTGCAAAGTGAAAAACTCATTCCTGATCTGAGCCGCTGTTCTTTACGTTTAGTAGAATCATTGCTTTTTAAGAAAAAGGCTCCCCAAATTACAGATCATTCTGAACACGACAATCTAAGTAATCTAAGTGAAAGTTGCTCAGTCGTTTCCTACTCTTTTGCGACCTCATGGACTGTGGCCTGCCAGGCTCCTCTGTCCATGGAATTCTCCAGAACAGAATACTGGAGTGTTTTGCCATTCCTTTCTGTAGGGGAATCTTCCCAACCCAAGGATCAAACCTGGGTCTCCTGCATTGCAGGTGGATTTTTTACTGTCTGAGCCACAAGGGAAGCCCCAACATGACAATGAGTTTGCTATAATTTTGAGTCTTATCATGTATAAAATGAATCTAAGAGAACTCTTCCTACAATTTTTTCTCTCCACGATCCTAACTTCTCTGTCTCAGAACAAAGAAAAACCAAACTAATAAAGGGAAAGGGAAAAGATTTAAGAATATAGGACAGAGGACAAACTTATGCACTTCATTCCACATTTATTATGCTCCTCTTCTGTGCCGTGTTAATGCAGTGCTAGGTGGTAGGAATAAAAAGTCAAAGGAGATATAAGCTCTGCTCTCAAGCAGCTTTTGTGCTCAGTCGCTCAGTCGTGTCCTGCTCTTTGCAAACTCACGGACTATAGCCCACGAAGGTCATCTGTCTATGGAATTTTCCAGTCAAGAATGTTGGAGTGGCTTGCCATTTCCTTCTCCAGGCAACTTTTAGCCTGGTCATAATGAGGAAAAGGAAACAGGTGGAGAGATGAAGCTTTACAAAAGGCTACCGTTATCGCCATAGACATTTATGTATTGGGCGGGCCAAAAAGTTCATTTGGGTTTTTCTGCACCATCTTATGGAAAAACCTGAACAAACTTTTTGGCTGCCCCAGTATTTGGAGCCCCATTTGCTCTAATGTTGGTAACATTTTGGACATTTCCCTTCAGTCACAGTTCCAAATTTGAGAAACCTTGGGATAATAAAGCATCCTTCAAATTGATGTGGCAAGAAGATTCCAGATTTTTGTGTGGAGTCAGTCGAGTTAGCACATTAGAAGTGTGTAAATGTTGCTTCTTAAACCATTACAGGAAAGTCTAAAAGCAGTGACTTGTCCTTACTGTTAAGGGAACCCCCTACATCATATTTATTCTTCTTACTTGGCAAAGCCTTAAATGTGTATTTCACTAGTGGGAAGGCTAGTTTCTTTCCAACATGAAACTGAAGTACTAGTCAGATGATGGCATTTTCTCTGCAAAAGATCCATATAATTCTTTGAGGTATATACTGTAATTCTTCCCTTTATCAGTCACTCTCAAAGCTTAACTTCAGTGTCCTTTCAGTGTCTTGTTCATATTTAAGCTGCTAAAATGTGAAATTAGTGGGTCTATACTAATGACGTTTTCTAAAATTTAATTTGTTATTTTATTTATTTTGTTTATTTAATTAATTATTTATTTATTTTATTTATTTATTTAATTTGTTATTATAATTCATGATGAATTTTGGATTTCACATTTATTCCTTTTGTTTTAAATGTTAAACAAGTTTATTGGCAGCATGACCCCTCCCCTCCAAAATAAAAGCTGTTCTATCATCTATAAATACTGCTTATTCTAATAGTCTAATATTCTAATAGTCTAATTCTAATAGTCTAATAGTCTAATAGTATTAATGTTTCTTAGTCTGCTTTTCTTTTTTTTTAATTGAACGATGATTGCTTTATAATATTGGTTTGATTTCTGCTGTACATCAACTTTAATTAGCTATAGGTATACATATGTCCCCACTAATGAAGTTTTAAGAGGCTTTTAACCTGGCTCCTGTTTCTCAGTGAGTTCTCAGGAAAAGACTCATTTGCAGAAGAAGCCATCTCACTGCTTTCTCTTTGGTGGCAGTTATTTTGTGCATGTATGATACCTTTCCACCTTGGGCTTCAGAGCACACAGTTGGCAGAGGTCTGAACCACATGCTTTTTCTCTCGGCTGTGTTTCCCTGCTACGTAAAGAAGAGACTTCTTGGGAGTAGAGCAGCTTCCACCCCAAAATAATGGTGGCGGTGACAGTGATGGTGGTGGTGGTGGTGAGCTCATGCTGAGCGCTTGGTGTTTGCAGGTCCTGCTCTAAATGCTCTGTATGCATTAGCTCGCTTAAATGCGTTCTCATAACAACCCTGTAACTTTGTTGCTGTTGCCATCAGTCCCATTTCACTGCTGTGGAGACACAGAGGGTTAAGTAATGATCCCACCACCACTCAGTGATGGAACTGGGCTTCAGACCTAGACACTTAGGCTCTGGATGTTGGCCTTTTAACCTTGACCACTTGCTGGTTTTTATCTGAAATAGTAGCGATCAGGCAAAAACCCTTCAAAATGGCAGCATAGGAAAAAAAATTTGCAAAGCCAGCAACCAACAAGAGATTAATCTCCAAAATATACAAACAGCTCATGCAGCTCAATATCAAAGAAACAAACAATCCAATCAAAAAGTGGGCAGGAGATCTCAATAATGATTTCTCCAAAGAAGACATACAGATGCCCATAAAACACATGAAAAGATGCTCAAAACCACCAGTTATTAGAGAAAGGCAGATCAAAACTACAATGAGGTATCAGCTCACACCAGTCAGAATGGCCATCATCAAAAAAACCTGCAACAGTAAATGCTGGAGAGGGTATGGAGAAAAGGGGATCCTCTTACCCTGTTGGTGGGAATGTAAACTGGTGCAGCCACTATGGAGAACAGTATGCAGGTCCCTTAAAAAATAGAGCTACCACTGTGACCCAGCAATCTTACTCCTGGGCATGTATCTGGAGAAAACCATAATTCAAAAAGATACATGCACCCCAGCATTCATGGCAGCACTGTATACAGTAGCCAAGACATGGAAGCAACCTAAATGCCCTTTAACTATATCACTAAGAATAAGATATATGCACATACCCTGGAAGAGAGAGCACATTTACTAAAATCCAGCCTAGGATGTAAGTAACTAGAGTTATACCCTTTCTTGAGTAAAGAGTGGTGAGTAATGTTATGTGTGTGTGTATAATTAGACTCTGGGTGCCTAAAAAGCAGAAGGGAGATCAAAGATGTATCCCCGAGGGAGGAAGGAAAAGGCCATCAAAGGAAAAATCTGGAAATGGGCCTTAAACTGTAAATTATCCAGGTCTCTAAACTCAGGCAGCAGTTCACTAGCAGCTTTTCACCTTGTTTTTGTTCTGTCAAGACATAAGAGGCAGAGGAAAAATATGCGAGAAGGGAACATTAGCTCTGGGGTGAGGCGATGGAGCAGAGAGGAATAATTTTTGAAGTCTTGTTTCTCAGTGCTTCATTAGGTTGCTCTGCCCTTGCTCTTTCAGGTTTAAAGCCCCCCTCCAAATTCACTGCAGTCATCCACGCGGTGACCCCCCTGGTCTCTCAGTCCCAGCCAGTGTTGAAACTCCTCGTGGCTGCAGCCAAGTCCCAGTACTGTGCCCAGGTGAGTGGGGAGGTAGGGAGGGTTGACCCAGTGCCTGCGCCCTGCCGCTTGGTGGACCAGAGACCCCCCCACTCCTTCCCTGCTACACACTGGCTCCCAGGGACTCATCTCACATCCTACCCTGTTATTCCCCTTTCATTTGTCATGCCTTGTTACTCCCTTTTCATCAGCTTAGAGGTTCTTGGAAGTGAAATCTGGTACAGGTAATGGGTAGGTTACAAAGAGATCTTTGCCCTGGGGTAAAGTGACGTATATACCAATACCTTTTCTTTTTTTTTTTTTTTAAGATTCCACATATAAGTAGTACTGTGTGGTATTTGTCTTTCTCTTTCTGACTTTCTTCGCTTAGTATGATAATCTCTAGATCCATTCATGTTGTTGCAAGCGGCATTATTTCTTTCTTTTTTTTAATTTTAATTTCCTGGCCATGCTCCATGGCATGTGGGATCTTAGTTCCCTGACCAGGGATCAAACCCACGCCCCCTGCAGTGGAAGTGAGGAGTCTTAACCACTAACCACCAGGGAAGTCCCCCAACACACTCTTTAAGGAATATATACACACATTATTTCATCTTTAAGTGTCAAAGTGAAAAACAAACTTCAGAAAGGCCCCTGAAAGGACCCAGAAAACTAAGCTTCAACAGCAGAAACTGACTCGTTGGCGTAAGGTGTTAACTTTTCTTTCACAGCCGCCGTGACTAATTATAAAATTGGGAGCAGAAGATGATATCTATGGTAACAGTGTTTTCCAAATTAGCATTGCTCTCCTACTCTTAACAGTGGTTTTTCTGAATTGTAAATTACACAAGAAGGTTTACATATGAGAAAAGAATGGAGTCACACTGAAGCCTGCATTTGGGGGCTAAACACATTTATTGGCAATAATCAGGCCACAGGAAATAAGCTGCCATCCTGGAGAAGTCGGATCTTGACTTCTCTTCCTTCTCCCACATTGCTTGCTGGAGTGAAGTTCATAGCAGATGTTCAATGTGCATTTTTCTTTAGTTTGATCAAGGCTGTTATCTTCCTCCTCATCATAAGACACCAGAATTTAGAAAACCACTTTTTTAAGAGCCAGCAACCCTGGCATGCCTTCTTTCCTCCCCAGCCTTCTCCTACCCACTTGACATAGGTTTTCTTAGGTTACCCTTCTTGTCCCCTCTCTGGTTGTTAGAGTGATGGGGTTCTGGGGGTTGTGTGGGAGTAGACTCACTTAAAAAAAATTTTTTTTGGAGTATAGTTGTTTTACAGTGTTACGTTAGTTTTGGGTGTACAGAGTGGAGTGGACTCACTTTAAACACAGTTTTGAGGTCTGCCTCTCTGCCTTGCTTAAACACCATCTTCTCTCTTTCTCTCTGTGTGTCTTTAAGAAGAAATGTTGGGTTGGAAGCCTATGTAAATCCAGCCTTACCAAGCCATCTGATGACCCCTTATCCCTTTCAGATCATAGTTCTATGGAATTGTGACAAGCCCCTTCCAGCCAAACACCGCTGGCCTGCCACTTCTGTGCCTGTCATTGTCATTGAAGGAGAAAGCAAGGTAGGACCCTAGGGGACTTCCTGTGGAATCAGCATGGAACCTTCTTTTCTGCAATGGGGCACCTGGGTGTTGGCCTTTGCCATCTTCCTCCTGCCCTTGGGAGGTGCTGGCCCTGGACTACTTTTCCAAAACTATACCTGTGTCTGACTGTCCTCCACTTTGACACTTTGACAGGGCTTTTTTTTTTTTGAAGTATAGATGATTTACAACTGTGTTACTTTCTGCTGTATGGCAAAGTGAGTCAGTTATACATATAGGCACTCTTTTTTAGATTCTTTTCCCATGGAGGTCATTATAGAGTGTTGAATAGTATTCCCTGTGCTATACACAGGTCCTTATTACTTATCTATTTTTTTAATTTATTTTTAATTGGAGGATAATTGCTTTACAGTGTTGTATTGGTTTCTGCCATGTAACATGAATCAGCTGTAAGTATACATATATCCGGAGAGGGCAATGGCACCCCACTGCAGTACTTTTGCCTGGAGAATCCCATGGACGGAGGAGCCTGGTGGGCTGCAGTCCATGGGGTCACTAGAGTTGGATGTGACTGAGCGACTTCCCTTTCACTTTTCACTTTCCTGCATTGGAGAAGGAAATGGCAACCCACTCCAGTGTTCTTGCCTGGAGAATCCCAGGGACGGGGGAGCCTGGTGGGCTGCCGTCTATGGGGTCGCACGGAGTCGGACACGACTGAAGTGACTTAGCAGCAGCAGCAGCGTACATATATCCCCTCCCTCTTGAGCCTCCCTCCCATCCCTCTAGGTCATCACAGAGCACCAAGTTTATTAAAGTATGGTTGATTTGGGCTTCTCTGGTGGCTCAGTTGGTAAAGAATTTGCCTGCAATGCAGGAGACCTCAGTTCGATCACTGAGTTGGGAAGATCCCCTGGAGGAGGGCATGGCAACCCAGTCCAGTATTCTTGCCTGGGGAATCCCATGGACAGAGGAGCCTGGCGGGCTGCAGTCCATGAGGTCACAGAGAGTCAGACGACTGAGTGACTAAGCACAGCACACGTAGTCGATTTACACTGTTGTGTAATTTCTCTTGTACAGCAAAATGACTCAGTTACACACACACACACACACACACATATTCTTTTTCATATTCTTTTCCATTATGGTTTATCACAGGAGATTGAGTATAGTTCCCAGTGCTGTGCAGTAGGACCTTGTCGCTTATCCAACCTATTTATCCTGTTTATAATAGCTTGCATCTGCTCATCCCAAAGCCTTCCACCTTTCCCTCCTCCACTGCCCCCCGACCTCTGGGCATCTACAAGTCTGTTCTCTGTATCTTTGTCTGTTTCTGTTTGGTAGATAAGTTCATTTGCATTGTATTTTAGATTCCACAAATAAGTGATATCATATGGTATTTGTCTTCTCTTTCTAACTTACTTTGCTTAGTATGATATTCTCTAGGTTCATCAGTGTTGCTGCAAATAGCATTCTTTCATTCATTTTAATGGCTGAGTAATATTCCATTGTATATATGCACCACATCTTCTTTATCTTCTCATCTGTTGATAGACATTTAGGTTGCGTCCATGTCTTGGCTGTTCTGAATAGTGCTACTATGAACATAGGTGTGCATATATCTTTTGAATTATAGTTTTGCCTGGGTATATGCCTAGAAGTGAGATTGCTGGACCATATGGCAACCCCCTTTTTAGTTTTTTGAGGAACCACCATACTGTTTTCCATTGTGACAGCCATAGGCTTTCGAGTCAGGGAATTCTGGATCTTAATACTAACTCTTTAGGAGATATGTGACCCTGTCTGTACTTTCCTTCTCTGAGTCTCAGTTTCCTTATCCACAAAATGGAAATAATACATACCACATGGATAGCAATTAGGAGTAAATGAATTCAGGACCTGGCAAAAGTAATCTTTCTGGAAATGATGAGGATGAAGAAGAGTTGGTGGTGGTGATGCATGAGCTGATTAATGCATTGCTTAGCTGATTAATCTGAATTAGTTGTATCAATGAAAGCAGTGGTTCTTCCTCACACCTATCTTAAAAAAGACATTTCCACTTTATGTTTGCTTTGATTTCTCCATCAGAGACTCTCAGGAGGGCTGGCTGCCTGGCTGGCCCCCTGCTTCCATTCTCCAGCTCATTCTGCCTACAACAGAATGATCTTCACAATCATCTCATAGCCCTTAAGGGACTCCTTTTGCTAATGTTTTCAATTAACATCAGAGACTGTGTACAAGCTGGCCTTTCCTGGCCCTCCCAGTCTGCTCTCTCATTGCTTTTCCTTTACAGACTTGATCATTCACAGTTTACTGCGCTGTGTCCCTTCCCACCTCTAACGGTGGTCTTTCCCATTGCTGTAGGTCTTGACCATCCTCTCTCAACTCTTCATCTGTGTTATCGAAATGTCCATATATTCTTTAAGCCCACGCTGCCTCCTCTTTGAAATGTCTTCTGTTTGTGGCAGCCAGGGATGAGTTCTCTTTTCTCAAGCTCTGCTTTATAATAGCTCTTATCCATTGTGAAGAAATTTGTTGTTATTGTTTGGTCACCAAGTCATGTCCAAGTCTTTGCTACCCCATGGACTGCAGCACACCAGGCTTCTGTATCCTTCACCATCTCCCAGAGTTTGCCCAAGTTCATGTCCATTGAATCAGTGCTGCCATCCTACCATTTCATCCTCTGTCGCCCACTTCTCCTTCTGAAGAGATTCAGTTCAGTTCAGTTGCTCAGTCGTGTCCAACTCTTTGCGACCCCATGAACTGCAGCACGCCAGGCCTCCCTGTCCATCACCAACTGCCGGAGTCTACCCAAACCCATGTCCTTTGAGTCAATGACGCCATCTAACCATCTCTGCTCTGTCATCTCATTCTCCTCCTGCCCTCAATCTTTCCCAGCATCAGGGTCTTTTCAAATGAGTCAGCTCTTTGCATCAGGTGGCGATTGTCTCTATTCAATGAAATTTAATAGAAGTTAGTCTCTATTAAATGACACTGATGTTGTCATCTAAGAGACTTTCCCTGTTGGTTCCCAAAGACTTAGGTTGTGAGAGATTGTCTCATGCTAAGTAAACTATCCTTGGGCCAGAATAAGAATTATCAGTGTATTAAGTTGCACCATTTGAAATCATCATTTGAGCTGCCACAGTGACCATTTCATGTAGTTCAGCAGGATGCAGGGAGAACTGTAATGGTCATGTGGACAAGATGGTCCATGCATTGTCTATTCAGTCCCAGTGTAGGCTGCCTACTTACTGTATGCTGGACACTGTGCAACATGCGGGAACACAGTGAGAAAGGTGACAGACACAGTCACACCCTTCCAAGGGCTGGGGTCAAGCAATGTGGTTATCAGATAGCTACTTGATAAGCATTAAATGAGGAAGTGAAAGTGAGTGAAGTCGCTCAGTCGTGTCCTACTCTTTGCGACCCTATGGACTGTAGTCTGCTAGGCTCCTCTGTCCATGGGATTTTCCAGGCAGTAGTACTGGAGTGCTTTGCCATTTCCTTCTCCAGGGGATCTTCCCGACCCAGGGATTGAACCCGGGTATGCCACATTGTATACAGTTGCTTTACCATCTGAGCCACCAGGGAAGTCCTAAATGAGGAAAGGGAGGGATTAATCACATGCCTCTTGGCATCAGTTTTGCTTACCCTTCTGAATCCCTCTCACCCATTGGTGTGGTTTCACAAAGGGTCTGGCACACAAAAGTTTCCTGCCTGCAACCCCAGTTCCAATGCCTGAGCTCCTGCACAGTGCTCAGGTGGATGCTTTTCACTTTGAACTTGGGAATTTTTCATGGTTTGTTTTTATGTTTCCATAGGTAACTAGAACTCCTTCTGGTAGATAGGTCTTTCTTTGACTATGTCAGGATATTCAAACAAGATCCATTCTGTGTGACGGACTGTGAGCCATTCTGACTCCTATGGTTAATTAGTATGCATTTTTATGCTCAGACTTGTTGATTGATTTTATATTTTCACTCCCAGCTAGTAGCCCCAGTTTCTTTATTTCTAGTTCAATTCAGTTCAGTCGCTCAGTTGTGTCCGACTCTTTGTAACCCCATGAACCGCAGCACACCAGGTCTCCCTGTCCATCACCAACTCTGAGTTTGCCCAAACTCATGTCCATTGAGTTGGTAATGCCATCCAACCATCTCATCCTCTGTTGTCCCCTTCTCCTCCTGCCCTCAATCTTTCTGAGCATCAGGGTCTTTTCAAATGAGTCAGCTCTTCTCATCAGGTGGCCAAAGTATTGGAGTTTCAGCTTCAACATCAGTCCTTCCAGTGAACACCCAGGACTGATCTCCTTTAGAATGGACTAGTTGGATCTCCTTGCAGTCCAAGGGACTCTCAAGAGTCTTCTCCAACACCACAGTTCAAAGCATCAATTCTTCAGCGCTCAGCTTTCTTCATAGTCCAACTCTCACATCCATACATGACTACTGGAAAAACCATAGCCTTAACTAGATGGACCTTTTTTAACAAAGTAATGTCTCTGCTTTTGAATATGCTGTCTAGGTTGGTCATAACTTTCCTTCCAAGGAGTAAGCGTCTTTTAATTTCATGGCTGCAATCACCATTTGCAGTGATTTTGGAGCCCAAAAAAATAAAGTCAGCCACTGTTTCCAGTGTTTCCCCATCTATTTCCCATGAAATGATGGGACCAGATGCCATGATCTTAGTTTTCTGAATATTGACCTTTAAGCCAACTTTTTCCCTCTCCTCTTTCACTTTCATCAAGAGGCTCTTTAGTTCTTCTTCACTTTCTGCCATGATGGTGGTGTCATCTGCATGTCTGAGGTTATTGATATTTCTCCTGGCAGTCTTGATTCCAGCTTGTGCTTCCTCCAGCCCAGCGTTTCTCATGATGTACTCTGCATATAAGTTAAATAAGCAGTACCTTGACGTACTCTTTTCCCAATTTGGAACCAGTCTGTTGTTTCATGTCCAGTTCTAACTGTTGCTTCCTGACCTGCATATAGGTTTCTCAAGAGGCAGGTCAGGTGGTCTGGTATTCCCATCTCTTTCAGAATTTTCCACAGTTTCTTGTGATCCACACAGTCAAAGGCTTTGGCATAGTCAATAAAGCAGAAATAGATGTTTTTCTGGAACTCTCTTGCTTTTTCCATGATCCAGCAGATGTTGGCAATTTGATATCTGGTTCCTCTGCCTTTTTTAAAACCAGCTTGAACGTCTGGAAGTTCACAGTTCACTTATTGCTTAAGCCTGGCTTGGAGAATTTTGAGCATTACTTTACTAGCGTGTGAGATGAGTGCAACTGTGCAGTAGTTTGAGCATTCTTTGGCATTGCCTTTCTTTGGAATTGGAATGAAAACTGACCTTTTCCAGTCCCTTGGCCACTGCTGAGTTTTCCAAATTTGCTGGCATATTGAGTGCAGCACTTCCACAGCATCATCTTTTAGGATTTGAAATAGCTCAACTGGAATTCCGTCACTTCCACTCGTTTTGTTCGTAGTGATGCTTTCTAAGGCCCGCTTGACTTCAATTCCAGATTGTCTGGCTCTAGGTCAGTGATCACACCTTCGTGATTATCTGGGTCGTGAAGATGTTTTTTGTACAGTTCTTCTGTGTATTCTTGCCACCTCTTCTTAATATCTTCTGCTTCTGTTAGGTCCATAACATTTCTTTTCTTTATTGAACCCATCTTTGCATGAAATGTTCCCTTGGTATCTCTAATTTTCTTGGAGTGATCTCTATTATATTGTTTTCATCTATTTGATGATGATAATAACAGTACCTTTCCTGTAAGGTTTATCAGATATGTCTTATAAAATACCTCCCATTCTCCCAGCCATATTTCTGTCTGGACTGCTGGCCATTTGTTGAGTCCTAGTCTTGACAGAGGAGCCCGGTGGGCTACAGTCCATAGGGTCGTAAAGAGTCAGACACGACTGAGCAACTAACATTTCATTTTGCAGCCTTGACTTTGGCCAGTGACTCCAGTAGGTCATGTGGTTCCTTTCGCCTCACTGTGACTGCCCTGAGACTGTGCATGCGTGTGTGTGTATGTGCATGCTAAGTCACTTCAGTCATGTCCAACTCTGTGAGACCCTAGAGACTGTAGCATGCCAGGCTTCTGTGTTCATGGAATTCTCCAGGTGAGAATACTGGAGTGGGTAGCCATGCCCTTCTCCAGGGGATCTTTGCCACCCAGGGATTGAACCTGTGTGTCCTGCAGATCCTACATTGCAGGTGGATTCTTTACCACTGAGCTATTGGGAAGTCCCGCCCTGGGACTGTACCACCTAATAAAGCATATGCCCTCAAGCCTTCCTTTAGATTCTGTATTCTAGGGCAACTGGGCTAAGACTTGGGCTCATTTTGAAGAAGAAATATGACACTGTATTACAGGTGCTCAGCCCTGTAATACACTCGGCATTTGATAAATATCAGCTCCTTTTCTAAGGGGATGTTGTAAATTGATGGTTTGCCTTATGGGCTCTGGGGTCAGACTTCCTTTTTTGTGACCTCAGGCACATTATTTAACTCTCTGTGCCTCAACCCTCCCCTTCAGTAAATGGAAGAAATCCTAACATCTAACTGGTTTGATAGATAGTATCAACCACATAGTTTGATACTGTACATATGAATGCACCTACAAAGTGGGTATATGTGGCAGGTGCTTGATAAATGTCAATAATTCTTGTGCTTTGTATAATTACTTACAAACGTTTCTTAGCTTCCCCACTGGACAGGGAACTTTTTAAAAATATTTATTTATGTGTTTAGCTGCTTCAGGTCTTAGTTGGGGCATGTGGGCTCTTTGGCTGCAGTGTACAGGCTTCTCTCTAGTTGTGGCATGTGGGGTAGGTAGTTGGGGCACACCGGCTTAGTTGCCCCACGGCATGTGGGATCTTGGTTTCCCAACCAGGGAACCAACCTGCGTCCCCTGCATTGGCAGGCAAATTCTTAACCACTGAACCACCTGGGAAGTCCTGACGGGGAACTTCTTGAGCCTTTGTCATTTCCTAGTCATTTTTGCTCATTTTAGAAGGGCTTGGGCTCTAATGGTAGTAAATATTTCTTAAACAAGTTAACAAGGGAAACCCAGCTTACTCTGGATTGACTTTGTAAGTACATGCTCCTTTCATGCTAATTCATGGAGCTTTTGGAACTCCAGGAATTTGAGAAAGAGCCTCTAGTTTCTACACTAGAATTTGGAAGTGGCTGGCTTATGGGCGCTTAACTGTAGTTGATGAAGCAGTTTCAGAAAAAAGAAATGGATTCTTTGAAACCCAGTGGTTGGGCCCATAACAGGGGAAGGAAGTCATACGTCCTCCTCATTCCCCATTTTAAATTTCCACATCTAGCCTTGAGTTGAAAATTGATGTGTTGGCTGCTTTGGCTGGGAAATTCTGTTTTGAATTTATAGGCCTTGTCTTTGCAGCTCTTCCCCTGTAGGCTTAACAAGGGAAAGGTCAGGGCATCGCTAAGCTGGCAACTAATGGCTTCTGAGTTAGTCAATGGACAAGGAAACAGTGTCAGGAGAATTGCTTCAGGCTGAGATTTCTGAGCCCTGTGCATAGGGGGTTGCTGATTGCTTTTGTATTTTATTTTGAAAGCCTGAGGGGAGGGGGGAAACGAACAAACACTTCACCCAGTTGACAGATGTGAGGGAGCAGAGCCTGGAGCCGTTTATGCTGTAGATGTGTCCCTTGAGCTCCTAGAGGTGGGTTCTGCTGGACATTTTCCATCTTTTAATGTCCTAAGCCCTCCAATAGCTTCACAGACTTATAAACTGACTCTGAGACGAGGCTTGTGGATGAGCTGGCTTCCGGATATAAATATAGCTTGGGCTTCTTTGGGAGGGGTGGGTGGGTGAAGGCATTCTCAGATTTGTGGAGAGCTCACCCTTGGCAGCCAGACTAAGTGCCCCCTTTTCCCTTTGCCTCCAGCACCTAACTGCCTCCTTCCCTGGCCTTCATGCCTTGAAAGTTGATGGCAAGCGTCTTCTTTCTCTGTCTCCAAATATGAACCGGGAGAGGATGACGTAACAGTTAATAAGCCTTTCAGAGGAGGGTGGTGAATGTGAGGTCACCATGTGTGGTCCATGTTCACTGCTGAGGTCCTTTCAACCCCAAGACAGGTAGAGTGTAGCGACTGAGGTGTGCTACAGGAGGTCCCCAACCCCCAGGATCTGATGCCAGGTGATCTGAGGTGGAGCTGATGTAATCATAACAGTAAATGGAATTGTGCTTGAATCATCCCGAAATCATCCCCACTACCACCACCACCAGCCACCCACTGGCATGTGGAAAAGCTATCTTCCATGAAAATGTCCCGGGTGCCAGAAATGTTGGGGACCGCTACCTAGGATTGCGACCGCTAGATGGAATGTTGAGAGCAAGTCACACCTTTCTGTACCTTAGTTTTCTTGTGTATACAATGGGATTGTTATAAAGATGAAATAAGAACTTGGAACATTCCTCGGCACATAGTAAATGTTTAAAAAATGTTGGTTTTTCTTATATCATCATGCTTATTAGTTATTCAGTGGAAACCTTAGCACAGAGGTATAAGCTTTAATTGTCATAGGGTAGTCTCTTTGGTTTCAGTCTTCCAACTGATCCCCCAGATCCTCACCACACACACAGGCACACACATACACGTGTAGAAACACACATACACTCACCTTGCCATGCCTTATCCTGGAGCTCTCCAAATCTTATTTATATACTAGCTTTACAGTTTTCCTTAATACATGGACCACATGTTCTATTGTTTATTTAATATTTTTCTTTAAATCAGCTTAGTTTTCAATTTAATGAAATTGTCTTTAAGGAGCTCTACTACTACTCCTTATTGCTGTAGCTATTAATATATATGTGTACATATTTCTGCTTCTCTGAGCTAAAACGAAGACTAGAAAATTTTAAAAATTTGTCTCTGTACCTCCTAAAATGACCTGGCAGCCATCAAGTGGTGTGTGTCCCATGTTTGAAATCACTGCTCCCTCCATCTGCTCTTTCCTGACCTCAGAGCACTGGCTCTCCACTCTCTGCCTTTGCCTCTACTGAACCCTCATTTCTATTTACACTCAGTGGATTCCTGGCTATCAGGGTCACTTCTCCAAGGTCTTCGTTGCTTTTCGAAGCAGGTGGTTACTGCATCCTCTGATTTCCTGGGATTTCTCATAGTAGGCCAAGACTGATGATCCGCATCTTGGTCTTGGTCATCTTGGTCTCCCTGCAGACTGTGAACTCCTCCAAGACAGAGGGTGTATCTTACTTACCTCTGGCCTTCCTTTGACTGGCAAGGTGTCTGTACACAGTAGGTGCCCAGTAATGGTGGAACCAGTGAATCTGCACTGATGGGAAACGGAAGCCTTTTATGTTGAGGGGTGACATGGTGGTTGAGCATCCTTTGCGGAGGTGAGGATGCGGGGGAAATTCTCCCCCAAACAAGACTCTCCATTTACATCTCTTCTCCTGATTCCTTCCCTCCTGCCTGCCCCGCCCCCCCACCTCCACCTCCCAGGTGATGAGCAGCCGTTTCCTGCCCTACGACAACATCATCACAGATGCTGTGCTCAGCCTTGACGAGGACACCGTGCTTTCAACCACGGAGGTAAGCAGCCTCTCAGGAGGTGTGGCGGGCCCTACAGGTGGTCACCTCAAACCCCAGGGTGCCGACACCTCCTCTGCCCTTGCCTTGGCCAAGCCCAAAACATTTTTCAGAACTTCCTGCAGAGTGGGTTTGAATCAACCCCGATGAGGGCCTTTTCTCCTTGTTTCCTCTGCTTATTGGCTCCTCACTTTCCAGGCTGTGCCTCACCTCACCCTCCTGTCTGCCCTCCTGTTTTTGGATTTGTTTTTAAACAGTGCAGGTGTGGGCAGGTGTACAGAGGAACCCAGAGGAGGCAGGCAGGCGCACCTGTTTGGTATTTTCTTGAAACCACACGATCCAGAGCCCCCATCTTTCGTGATCCTCCTACTGCCATGCGGGTGTGTGTGGCCTCTGTTGGAGAACACTATTTCTGGGTTCTAAAGGCAGCTTTTCTGTCTTGGTTGGAAATGCGCATTTTCTTTTACCCACGCGAGAGCAAACAGTTTCACTTGAAGGCTGAGATGGAGATCCCTGCCTTTTCAGATGTTCACATATTTGTGCCAAAAATAAGATTGCACAGAGCCACATGTGAGGGGGAGAAAGAGAAGGTGAAAGATAGATATGATAGAAAACCAATTTTTACAACTTGAATGAGTATTGATCTCTGAAACCTCACTTAAAACCGAAGAGGGAACCAAAGACATTTACACAAAAATGTAGCAGGTCGGAAATATATCATTCAGGGTAGGTAGCTGCTAAAAAGCATGGAGACTTAGCTACTCACCCCTTTCCCCTTCTTTTATTCCTTTTTATTCATAGGAATAATTTTGTTCATATATTATCTTTTTTAATGTAAGCACCAACAGTTAGCAGCAGACATTTTCCTGGGCGCCAGTCTGATTCTAACGGTCTGCTGCCCCCATACCCAAGACTCATGTTAACCTGGGCTGTTTGTTTCTGCTGCTCTTCAAATTCCATGGATGTTTCCCAGTTTCCATCCAATGGAGTTGAGCAGATGTTCTGTTTAAGGGCAACCAAAATCACCCCCCTGGGACACATGCCCTGGGTCAGATCCTTTCTATGCAGGTCTGCCTTTGTTGATCCTTTCTATGCAGCGCAAGCCCTGTAAATACTCGGTGAATGAGTTGTGGAGATGCGTGCTTCAAGGATTAAAGTGTGAACACACAGCCAACTGTGTAACGTGTGAGGCTGCAGGAGAAAGATGGGGTGGGGTGGTGGGGGTGGAGAGCAGGGGGAAAAGATGCTTCATGTTCAAAGGGAATGACAGCGATGGAATGCAGGGAACGGGACACTCCAGCTTGCATTTTTCTCCTGCTTCCTGCAAAGGAAGCTGGCACCCCCGGTGCACATTCATTCAACAAGTATTTATGGAGGGCTGGCTTTGTTCTGGTCCCTGTGCCAGGTACTTTGATTACACAGATCCTGCCTAGAGCCGGCAGAGTCCTGGCAGCAAACAGAATTCAAATCAAGTGATTCAAACGAAGGGATGGAGGATGACTACGGAATGGGGTTAAAGAACCCCATAGGAGCTGATGGAGAGGCAGCTGGGGAGTGGTGAGGGCAGGAAATAGCTCCCACTTCTGTGCCTGAAGGAGTGAAGGAAGGGAAAGTGTTTCCAGAGTCGCTGAGAATGACTTCCCTGGTGGCACAGTGGTAAAGAATCCACCTGCCAATGCAGGAGATGTGGGTTCAATCCCTGGGTCAGGAAGATCTCCTGGAGTAAGAAGTGGCTACCCACTCCAGTATTCTTGCCTGGAAGATCCCATGCACAGGGGAGCCTGGAGGACTGGAGTTCACAGGATTGCAAAAGAGTTGACCATGACTTAGCAACTAAACAAAAACAACAGCAGTCCCTGGAAGGAGGAATGGAGAAGAAGAGGCTGTTGTCCTGTAAGAACTATGATCGTGGAGGGATGTGGCACCTGTCAAGACTCTGGTGCCAAAGCCAGGGCTTGCAGAGAGAGCAGGGGAGAAATACTGCCCTGCCTCTGTCCCACCTAATTTTCTTGCCAACGACTACCATTGACCTAACCCAAGCAGCCAGTAAGGAAGCCCGTGCTGTGCAGTCCATAGAGTCCCATTGTTTCAGGCGTAGGGCATGCAAGAAGGATGGAGAGTGGATCTTGGTAAGCGGACAGAGGAACGGCCGCACACTGTCATGGCGGAACGGATGGTCAAGACCACAGCACACACCTAAATCGTTACCCCAGGACCAGAAGTATCGATTCACCTCTTGTCCTCCCCTGGGCACGAGGCCATAGATCTCACACTAGGATTTGTTTCCCCCTGTCCCACGGTGAAATAACTTCCAGCTGCTGTGATGGATCCACGTGCTAGTGGATATCTTTTCAAAGAACAGCAGTTCCAGCCTCTCAGCGCACGCCAGGAAGAACATGTGTTGTATGTGGAGCAATGAGAAGTTAGCTTGGCTTGAATATGAGATGTAAATTTAAGAGGCTGGCCCTCTAGTTTACTTTGTGACTGATCAGTAGCACAGTTGTATTGCCCAACATGGTGGAGGACAGAGATTTCTCTTTTCTCTTTTAGGTGAATAGATGTTGGTTCATTTTATTTCCTCTCTAAGGATCCTTAGCTTGTTTAAATGCCTCTCTGTGGTATTAAGGATAGATTTTTAAATAGCGTCCTATAAAGGGTATTAGACAGAGTTGGTTTTCTAGTTATTTACATTTATCTGGATTGCTGCACACTCTCAAAAGAAAACAGATGTTGGTTTTTAAGAGAAGAGGCCATAAGCTGACCTTTGCCTCCTTTGATGTGCTAATGAGCAGCCTGAAAAGAGAACTATCACAAGCATCATAGTTTTATCGGAATTTACTTTTGAGTTGCTTTGAAATGACTTGAAACGGCTTTGAGATAGGAAGGAATTCATGTGATGAAAACACCCCATCGGGATCTATAGTAGTTGCCAAGTGTCTGCGTCTCCCTTTCAAAGGATAATGGAAAGCCCCAAAGAGTGCTGACAGTCAGGCTGTTTCTTTGCCAATGGACTGCATAAGGCACTGCCCCACCAGTTGGCACCATTAGTCGTGAATGCCAGTGACAACGCTCAGGTTTTCACGACCTGCTTTCTATTTTCTGACAAATACTGTCCACTCAGCTGCTGTATTTTAACTTTGAGGTGCCCTTCGCCCCACCATACTTTCTTAATGTATATCCCAACCCCTTGTTTCCCCCTCCACGGCTTCCCTAGTGATTCAGTGGTCAAAAATCTGCCTGCAGTGCAGAAGACGCAGAGACACAGGTTTAATCCCTGGGTCGGGAAGATTCCCTGGAGGAGGGCATGGCAACCCAGTCCAGTGTTCTTGCCTGGAGAACCCACGGACAGAGGAGCCTGGCAGGCTACCAACCATAGATACGGTTGCAGAGAGTCAGACATGACTGAAGCTACTGAGCGTGCACGCAGAAGCTATATTGTTAAGGTGTTCGTATCTTGAGTCAGGGCACCAGACTAAATTCTTCATAAAGTTTTAAATTCATGGCTGTTTACAAAAACTGTGTCTTCTAACTAAGCCCCAAGAATTCAGAGGGAAAAAGGACCCTTGCAGATCACTCAGACTGGTGTTTCCTAAACCTAGGATTTCACTGACCTATTTACCTAGAATGGTGCTTAAAAACAAACAAACAAAAAGAAGTATAGGCAGTTTAAAGAAAAATATTAGCTAAGTCATTAAATGTATATTATGGTGGGAATGTGGCAAAAGAAGCAACAACGGTAATGAATACGGTGAAAGCTTGGGAAATACTCATCTTTAGGCTTATTCGCTTTGTCTTGTAATTGGGGTATAATTCACAAAGCATAAAATCAACCATCTTCAAGTGGCGTTTAGTACCTTCCCAGTGTTATACACTTATTACCTCTACCTCATCCTGAAACGTTTTCATTATCCAAAAGGGATACCCCGTGGCCATTAATCCATCGCTCCCTCTCCGCTGGAGCCACCGGTCTGTTTTCTTTCTCTGTGGATTTGCTCTCCCTGGACCCTTGATGTGAATGGAATCACACAATATGGGGCCTTTTGTATGTGGCTTCTTGCACTCAACATAATGTTTGCAAGGTCCATCCACGTGGTAGCACGCATCAGTATTGCATTCCTTTTTAGTGCTGAGTCATATTCCACCAAATGGATATACCATATTTGGCATATTTATTCATGAGTTGATGGCATTTGGGTTGTTCCCACTTTAGGGCTGTTGTGAACAGTTATTTGCTCTGCCTTCTTTTTTTTTTTTTTTTTTGGCTGCACCATGTGGCTTGTGATATCTTAGTTCCCTGACCAGAGATTAAACCCTCACCCTCAGCAATGAAAGCACAAGAGTCTTAACCACTGGACTTCCAGGGAATTCCCAACTTCTCTGCTTTTAAACCCCTGGGAGGTCAGGAATTGGACTTGCCAGCATCACTCAGCCACCATTACAATGCCAAGGCTTGAAACGTATGTGGAATATATGAAATTTCCATTTGCTTTACTTATAGGGAAAAGGTTGTTGATGGACATGTAACCTGTATAAGAGAAATTGTTTTGCACACTGTAGCAACAGAGCTAAAAGTGAGGCTATGATAACAGTGTACACTGAATCTGAAACCAGATGGCTTGAGTTCACGTCTTGACTCTGCCACTTACTACCTCAGAAAAATACTTGAACCTCCATATCCTTAGCTTGCCCCCCCTCTGTAAACTGGAGACTATAAAATTACCTACTTCTCAGGGTTATCGTGAGCATTATATGTAAGTACCTGTCATATTATAAAGATTACACAATTATGAGCATTTCTATTACTTTTTTAAAAAAACTTTCTGTGTATTGTTTTATTATTCATCAAATAATCATGGAAAGTCAGAAGTGAGCGCACACATTTGAAAACCGACTGTTCCTGTGCTAACTACAAGTGTTTGTAGCAGGTTCAGAAGTACCTGCTTTGGGTAATCTTGAACACTAGGAAGTCATTTCACTGCATTTCCTTTAAAATAATCCCATGGCTTTATTTGGCCTTGTCCCCACTTACTCCTAGTGATTTTTCACTGTGGGTACATTTCTGAATTTCCCTTGCGTTGAGCATCTTCACACCTGAGAGACCTGAATTTCTGCTCATGATGACACCTGCTCTTATTCCTGGTACAACTTGTGTGCTTTTTAAACATCTTTTCTCTGGCTTTTAAGTGGATGCCTTGATTTTAGTCACTATGGCTTTGCTGCGTGCTGGTAATGTTACATGCTATATATTCATACGCCGGATGTATATAGAAAATCTGCTCCTGTTTATAAAACAGATGCGTTTGTTCCTCCCACCCGTGAATGGTCACGTGTCCTTTGTGGAGCAGCGGGGGTGGGAGAAGCAACTGATTTTTTTTTTAAGCTTGAACAGACTGGATTTCTATAAGACATATCGCCAGTGTTTTGTTTTGGTTTTTTTTTCCTTCTTTCATTTCCACACTAATCTGAAGTTTCTTTAACAGAAAACATTAAAAATGTACATAATTATGGGGCAAAATGTCAAGCAGTCAGTTTAATTTGCTGATGAATACATGGAATTAATGTTTCCCAACAGTCCCAGGATTTCGCATTACGAATTAGCAGGGGGAAGGTAATGTTTTGTTGACATTTGTTAACACTGTTGATTGCTTGTTTGGCTTGTGTTCTGCCTGCAGGTGGATTTTGCCTTCACCGTGTGGCAGAGCTTCCCCGAGAGGATTGTGGGGTACCCCGCACGCAGCCATTTCTGGGACAACTCTAAGGAGCGGTGGGGCTACACGTCCAAGTGGACGAACGACTACTCCATGGTGTTGACGGGAGCTGCTATTTACCACAAGTGAGGAGCCTGGACATCATTTTACACTGTTCCTTATATGACTTTCTGGCTGCTGCAAAAATTGGAACTTGGGCCAAGTCTTGTTAACAACCTTAGCGAAAATTAGTCTGCATCCCTGTTTGAGTTTTGTTGATGTGGTTAACATGTGTCTTTGAAACCAGTAAAACCTCTTGGCTTATTGCATCATTAGAAGTGATGGCAGATCTGCATCTTCAGCAAGTCTGAGATGTGGAGACATCCTCAGGGTGTGTTGAGGGACTGAATGTGTAGAAGAACCAACAAAGTATATACTTCATGGAGCACCGCCCAGCATTGTTCTGGGGCTTCCCTGATGGCTCAGACTGTAAAGAATACACCTGCAATGTAGGAGATCCCAGGTTTGATCCCTGGGTCAGGAAGATCCCCTGGAAAAGGTCATGGCAACCCACTCCAGTATTCTTGCCTAGAGAATCCCTTGGATTCTGGCAGTGGAGCCTGGCAGGCTAAAGTCCATAGAGTCACAAAGAGTCGGACATGACTGAGCAACTAAGCAAGCGTTGTAGAGAAAAAAGACACAGGTCTTGAATCCAGCAAGGGGAGACACAGTATATATAATACTTCTATAATATGATAGGACATAAGTTATATAGCAAAAAGTCAACCAGAGCAGCATAAAGGATACTGCTGCCACTAAGTCGCTTCAGTCGTGTCCGACTCTGTGTGATCCCATAGACAGCAGCCCACCAGACTCCCCCGTCCCTGGGATTCTCCAGGCAAGAACACTGGAATGGGTTGTCATTTCCTTCTCCAATGCATGAAAGTGAAAAGTGAAAGTGAAGTTGCTCAGTCATGTCTGACTCTTAGCCACCCTATGGACTGCAGCCTACCAGGCTCCTCTGTCCATGGGATTTTCCAGGCAAGAGTACTGGAGTGGGGTGCCATTGCCTTCTCCAGCATAAAGGATGAGGAGTACCAAAGGTGGAAAACGGAGTGGTTGGGGAGTATAGCGTGATCCTCCCTAAGCGGGTGAGATTTGAGAGGAGGAAAGGAAGTTAGGCAGAAGAAAACCTGTCAGAAGAGTGCTCTGGTGTAGGGAGCAGCTGGAATAGATGCCCTGAGGCAGGATGCTGGAGGAATGTCCAGAAGATCAGTGTGACCCAAGTGGAGTGAGGGGCAAGCAAGTGAGAGACATAATGGGAGCCCAGATGCCAGGCCCTATTGTCCATAATGAGGACTTGACTCCCTTCTGGGTAACATGGGAGCCGATGGAGGGGTGTGAGGAGGGCAGTCTGTCTTATGCTTTAGGCATCCACTGTGAAGGCTGTGATGAGGGCAGACTACAGGGGGACCAGGGGAAGTGCAGGGAAGCCTATTAGGGGGTGACTGACCTGATCTAGATAAGAGATGATGGAGCCTGGATTCGGAAGTGAGGAGCAGAGGTAGGGAGTAGTGATCAGATTGTGCGTGTATTTTGAAGATGCTCCAGCATCATGTACTGACAGACCAGATATAGAGTTTGATGACTCAGGCTTTTTGACCTGAAGAACTAATAGGATAGAATAAGCCATCAGTAGAGCTGGGGAAGAGTGTAGATGGAACAGGTATTAGGGAAAATAGAGGAGTTCAGTCTTGGGCATGTGAGGACATCGAAGAGAATGTTTGAAAAAGGTCAGGGATGGAAATAAACATTTTGGAGCTGTTTGCCTGGATCTGGTCTTTAAAGCCAGGGGACTCAGGTAAGATGGCCCAATTCATGAGTGTAGAAGGCTAATGTTCCTGACTGAGTCATTCTTGAAATCCCGACTCCTTTGTAAGGTGAACATACCAATTTGACCCTAGTCTTTTTTAGTTAAAAAAAAAAAAAAAAATAGAGAACCCTGTCATCTCAGGAATGGAGTTGGAAATGCACAAGGTATAAGCATTTGGGGTGGCTGAAGCTTGATTTCAAGATTCCACCTCTTTCTTCCTGCTGCCACCACTCGGTGAATCTGATTCAGTCAAGTAATTTTTTTCTAGAAATCTGTGCTGTATATGCATGTGTGCGTGCTAAATCCCTTCAGGTGTGTTCGACTCTTTGCTCCCCTATGGACTGTAGCCCACCAGGCTCCTTTGTCCATGGGACTCTCTCCAGGCAAGAATACTGGAGTGGGTTGCCATTTTCTTCTCCAGGGAATTTTCCCAACCCAGGGATCTAACCTGTGTCTCATCTCCTGCACTGGCACGTGGGTTCTTTACCACTAGCACCATTTCTTTTGAGCAATATGTGCTATATATACCTCTCCAAAAAAAATAGTAGGGTGAGAAATAATTCAAATTAATTGTGTTTTCTCCATAATGATTGACCACCAGATTAATAGCTCTAAGAAGTGATGCAATACATGGCTTAGAGGCCCCCCCAAATGGAATGATTATATTGTTGGAACCAGAGTTATGGGATAGTATTGAATATAGCTCTGATTAAACCAATAATTAAAATTGTAAAGCAGCTTGTAATGATATGTGTAAGTAACTTATTTTACGTCTAAGTTTCTAACCAACCAGCCTGATTTTAAAGTTAGGCTGAGCAGACAATATCTGCATCTGTGGATGTCTCTGTATGTTGTTTCCTTGTCTGTAAAATAGAGATAATAATAGTACCTACATCATAGGTTCCTTATAAGGATTAAGTGAGGAATTTCTTAGAAGGCACTTTAGAACATTATCTGGTGTACAGTAAATACCATATAAATGATAATTGTCATCATCATCATCCATGATGTGTTTAGGGATTCAAAGAATGGGGATGTGTTTTCTTTCAAAGAAGACCACCTGTTATTATACAGTGATGGCCCCTGCTAATACCTGTCTTTGGTTTTTACAGATATTATCACTACCTTTACACCCATTACCTGCCAGCCAGCCTGAAGAACATGGTGGACCAATTGGCCAACTGTGAGGACATACTCATGAATTTCCTGGTGTCTGCTGTGACAAAATTGCCTCCAATCAAAGTGACCCAAAAGAAGCAGTATAAGGAGACAATGATGGGACAGGTAAGAGAAGGAGACCTCTCCTCCTTTGCTTTGCTCACTGGTAGCTCAGTCTGTAGTAACGAGGACACGCTTTTCTTGTAGGAAGCATAACAGGAAATACCAGGAAATAAACCACATCCAAAAGCCCCAAGGGAGCATATGGTCGGCACATAATTGGGAAGATGAAAGTCAAGGGTATCTTTATGTCAAGAATATAAAAGCTCTCTAAATTGGTGCAGCCACTATGGAAAAAAGTATGGAGTTTCCTTAAGAAAACTAGAAATAGAATTACCATATGATCCAGAAATCCCATTCCTGGGCATATACCCAGAGAAAACTCTAATGTGAAAATACATATGTACCCCAGTGTTCGTAGCAGCACTGCTTACAATCGCCAAGATGTGGAAGCAGCCTACATGTCCATCCACAGACGAATGGATAAAGAAGATTCTTTATACGGTGGAATATTATTCAGTCATGGGAACAACTGAAATAATGCCGTTTGCAGCAACATAGATGGGCCTAGAGATTATCATACTAAGTGAAGTAAGTCAGACAGAGAAGGGCAGATATCATATGATATCTCTCATAAGTGGAAGCTGGAAAAAAAAGATACGAATGAACTTATTTACAAAACAGAAACAAACTTCTGGTTACCGAAGGGATAGTGGTGGGAGAGGAAAGATAAATCAGGAGTTTGAGATTAACATATACACTACTCTGTAGTGGACTCTTTTTTTTTTTTTTTCTTTCATTTGTAAGAGAATAAGAATGAGCTTAGGATCTCAACAGTGTTTCCATTCTCAAATGTGAGCGCTTGCTGGGATGTAGGGGGTCTGGCCTTTTGAAGATGAGCAGGTCATTCAGAAATAATCTACAAGCTCATCCCAAATAATAGGAGCAAAATGGAGCTCCCTAGGGCTTCCCTGGTGGCTCAGACAGTAAAGTATCTGTCTACGATGCAGGAGACCCAGGCTCAGATCCCCTGGAAGGAAACGGCAACCCATGCCAGTGTTCTTGCCTGGAGAACTCCATGGACGGAGCCTGGTGGGCTGCAGTTGGTAAGCTGCAGTTGCATCGAGTTGGACATGACTGAGCAACTATCACTTGGAACTGTCAACTCTGATATGGACTCAAGTGGTCAGCTTAATCTGATACTGTCTCTGACTTACCAAGCAGAGTTCCTCTAGTACCAATGGTAAAGAATGAAGTCTGGGGACTTCCCTGCCAATCCAGTGGTTATGACTTCACCCTCCAATGTAAGGGGTATGGGTTCCATCTCTGGTCAGGGAACTAAGATCCCACATGCCCTAGGGCCAAAAACCGAAACATAAAACGGAAACAATATTGTAACAAATTCAATAAAGACTTTTAAAATGGTCCACATCAAAAAAAAAGAGAGAGAATGAAGCCTGAGTTCTGCCCCTTTCTAGCCTTGAACAAACAATTTTAACTTCCTTGAAACTGCTTCCTCATCTGTACAGTGGAAATGTTATTACACGGGTAGGTCTCTTGATCAGGTTGTTGAGAGACTCAAATGAGCTCATGAAAACACTTTACAAATAGTATTTTGTTTGTTTCTTTGCTGCTCCAAGGTAACTTGAGATCTGTGTTTACCTTCGGTGGTTACTTTCAAGCATGTTGACACTTGTGGTTTTACAGTGACGCCGAGTGATTCTCACAGCAAAATGTACCTTCCTACGAAAGTGTTCTCTAACAATGTATGAGGATACAAACATGCTATACACACATACATATATATGCATCATTAAATAATCGCCTATTGACGTTAGTGAATTCATGGATTTTTCCCAACATAATTGGGCAGCCCACCTTTTCCTTGTTTCATACAAAGATGAAGACATTATGCTTTGTTGGTCCATTTAAATTTCAGCGCTGGGGTCATTTATGGCTTTCTTTTAAATCAATGTCAGTCATTTAAATGATCTAAACCAGTCTCAAGGTCAACATGGAGAATGAAGAGGTGGCAACCATCTTTCTACTTACCCAGAATCAACCAAGTTCACAGGAGGGCTTTAAAAAACTATCTTGGAAAGCATACACACATTATGAGTCATTGTATTTACCCCCAAGTGCAAAAAGAAGTTTTCTGTTGAGCAACCACAACAGCTGAAGCTCAGTTGGTAGGTCCTTCATGGCCCAGAGACTGTGTCAGTGCCTGTGGATCTTTGTTTGGAACATTGGGGAACGTGGCAGGTCTGGGGAAGGCATCTGGCAAGGCTGAAAATCCAGACCTGTGCTTGCATCTTCACCAGCCACATGGATGGGGCGGCCATGGTGGCCAGGCCAGACCCAGAGCCCTAATGCATGCCCACTGAGCCCGACTTCATTTCCCGCCGTGTGTCCCTCTTGCCTGGTGCCCAACTCATCATCTTCCTTGTTTCTCTCCCTTTCCGCAGACCTCTCGGGCTTCCCGCTGGGCTGACCCTGACCACTTTGCCCAGCGACAAAGCTGCATGAATACGTTTGCCAGCTGGTTTGGCTACATGCCGCTGATCCACTCTCAGATGAGGCTGGACCCCGTCCTCTTTAAAGACCAGGTCTCTATTCTGCGGAAGAAATACCGAGACATCGAGCGGCTTTGAGGAACCCGGCCGAGTCGGGGAGGGGCCGCGAGAAGGGCTGGAGGACAGGGTCAGCTGTCTCTCTGCCGCGTGCAGGTCCGCTCAGCAGCGGAGCCAGATTGTGCCAAGCATCCAAATAAACTAAGATGAACAGAATGACAGGAAAAAAAAAAAAAATGGCCAATGGAAACTCTACTCCTGACTCGGGGGACTGCACAGGACTGTTCCAGATTCACCTCACTGGCTTCTATGTCCCAAGACTAGGTTGTGTACAGTTTAATTATGGAACATTAAATAATTATTTTTGAAATGATTGCTATGCAGGTTTAAACTTTTTTAATGATCAAAACTATTAAAAACCAGAGTTCTTTCTTTAATCAAAATTGTGTTGGTTGTGAATATTTCAAAGCTGCTGCTCCTCACCCTACAAACAGCATTGCTGTGGGTCACCCAGAGTGCCCAAAAGTTACAAAAAGCTCAGACTCCTTGGAAAACACCCTGAGTCAGTCTCTCCTGTGTCAAGAAACAGCCAAGCATACCTGAGACAGGTTCCCTCTTCAACTTTGCCAGTGCAGATTGCTTTCCATTTTGAATTTGCAGATCCACTTGAACTTTTATCTCTAAAATATCGCAGCATGGGAGAAGGTATTATGACCTCCAAGTAGACAGTTCTAACTTAAAACTTTATATTTGGGGAGTATGGTCATCTTTTTCACTGGGAGAGGTGGGGAAATTAGTACCAAGAAAACATTAGTGTAATTA
Organism: Bos indicus x Bos taurus; assembly: GCF_003369695.1. Lineage (NCBI taxonomy): Eukaryota > Metazoa > Chordata > Mammalia > Artiodactyla > Bovidae > Bos > Bos indicus x Bos taurus. The sequence goes on from NC_040089.1 coordinate 46,780,905, forward strand.
AGAAATGTGCAATTTGCACAAGGAACCATGCAAACAGTTCACCAGCATATTAATGAGGTGGAAATACTGACCCATAATAGTTATCCAGTGCTTTTCAGGGAGATGGGCGAGATTACACATTCAGCCACTGACACAAGTCTACTTAACGTTGGGAAAGGCTTTGGCGTAGAGGCAAAGAAAGAATGAATGTGCTGGTGGCACAAGCAGAGGTCACAAGACAAGTTCTTTCGTGGTTGAGTGACCCGAAGTTTCAGAGTCTTTACTATTGAGAAAGAAATGACAACGTCTAAATTCTCAGCACTGAACTTGAGGACTGCTGAGGAGCGTATCTCACCACTGGGACCCTGATACCATTTTTAGCCAAACACTGTTGTGAGCAAGAATCTGGCAAACAAAATAATCAGGAACAAATGTGAAAGCCATTTTATTTCGTTTTAATTTTTAAATCTGTAGTGTGGTTGTGCTTTTTCTTAAAAAGAATATTTCTTTTCCTACAAATGCTGCTTTGGCTTCGGATTATTATAAAATTGCAATTACTTGCAATTACAAGCTGATATATCCCTTAACTCCAGTGTAAAAGATGGAGACTTCTGAAATGAAATGCTTGCTTCTACTTGGAAGAAGCAAGAGAGAATAGAGAAGAGAAAGACCTCTTATGCTAAATAAACAAGAAATACTTTAAATTGTTTTGCCCCTCAACTATCGTATATCTCATAAATTTTTTCCAGGATTGGGTGAGAAGAAAGTTTCATCACAAAATTGTGTTCAAATCACTTCAGGTGTCTGGCTTAGGTCAGTGGAAACCGTAAATCCAGGAGACTTGAACTCATCCTTGTATTGTAGACATCTGGAAGAGAAAGAGGAACTTGGAAAGAGAATTGAAAGAGGGAGAGAGAGATGACTAAGTATGCTATTTAGTGAGAGAGCAAGATCCAAAGCCCGCGTGTCCTGATTCTGTGTTGTGAGTGGTACACAGGCAATGAACTTCAATGAAAGATGGTCTTTTCTCTGCAGACTTGTGACTCAGAAGAGCTCCCTAAATCTCTCATTCAACTTGACCCAGCCATAGCCCACTCCCATACATATGACTTCTTCTGCATAGTGGATGTGACTATCTCTTAGGTATTTATTGAAAAATAATTCTTAGGTTCATGGTACTTGAACTTGTTTCCTTCTATTACATGCCCAAATATATTTCATGCTATTTAAGCTGTATCATCAGCAACCTAAAGGGTTGTCAATTAATCCTTATTCATCTGGCCTCTGCAAATTTGTTTTTAATTCTTTAGGTTTTCCAAATAACCCCTGTATCTTATCTTTCTTCTTTGCAAAAATGAATGCAATGTTTTGTTCAATGATCCCAAGTCGACTTGAAACTCAAGTTGTCATCTTGGCTTGCAGATCTGTGTCCTTCATTGTACCAGCCAGTCACATGGATGGATCTAGGGAATTACTTTACGTGTCACGAAGTTCACAGGGCATATTCTCCACAAACAATGTATGTTACATGAAAAAAAAAAGGTAATTATAAATGAAAACAGGGTCTGACATACTTTTTAGCCACTTGAAATCTCCATGGTTTTATTTCATGTCATTCTCAGAGCACATCTCTTTAGAATGCTTGCTGGCATGTTATTTTCCCATTTGAAACCTACAGCTGGGAATTGAACAATGCTTAGCAAATCAGCGAGGCCCAACAGTAAGATGTAATTTTAATTCACTTAGGCAAGAGCTGTATTTCACTGCAGCAAGTTGACAAATCATAGCCATCTCTGTAGGATGTCAGGAGTTATCTCTCACTCAACTTTAATGATAGCCAGGGGTCTCAAAGTCGGCCAACATGAATTGGGAAGGAGCCAAGCCCAGAGAGTAGAGTGCCAACCACATAATGAATTTCATGCAGAAACTCCATAGAGGACTCAGCCACTTATGATTCCCACACAGTATCTTTTTCCAGCTCCGCATTAGGACATATGATCTTAAAAATATGTTTTTTTCTTTTAACTCTGGCTTATGTATTCATTTGAGAGGCTTATAAGAATCAAATCAAGTTTACATATACATGAACCATATCATCTTTGTTGGAAAAGCAAAATGACCCAAAATTGAGGCTGTAGAGAAAAAGCCATGAAATAATCATTGTAGTCATGTCACAAAAGATAACCTAGCTAGGACATACCTGGACATACCATATTGGCACACTTTCCAATAGGATGCTTCAGAAGAAGTAAAATATATGGCACGTGGAATTTTCTGTGCATGACACTAATTTCTTGTTCCAAATGGTGCTCAAAGAAGGATCAATCTCAATCGCTTCCTTCAATTTTTCTTTTGGGGTGATTTTTGTTTTTCATTTACAGTAGGCTATGTTAGCCTTTATTTGAACGATTCTGGAAACCTAGTCATTTGAAGAAATGTTACGCTAGTTCAGTTCCATTTAGTTCAGTCGCTCAGTCGTGCCCAACTCTTTGTGACCCCATGGACTGCAGCACGCCAGGCCTCCCTGTTCATCACCAACTTCCACAGTTTACTCAAACTCATGTCCACTGAGTGGGTGATGCCATCCAACCATTTCATCCTCTGTTGTCCCCTTCTCCACATGCCCTCAATCTTCCCCAGCATCAGGGTCTTTTCAAATGAGTCAGTTCTCCACATCAGGTGGCCAAAGTATTGGAGTTTCAGCTTCAGCATCAATCCTTCTAATGAATATTCAGGACTGATTTCCTTTAGGATGGACTGGTTGGATCTCCTTGGTGTCCAAGGGACTCTCAAGAGTCTTTTCCAACACCACAGTTCAAAAGCATCAATTCTTCAGCACTCAGCTTTCTTTATAGTTCAATTCTCAGATCCATACATGACTACCAGAAAAACACAGCTTTGACTAGATGGACCTTTGTTGGCAAAGTAATGTCTCTGCTTTTGAATATGCTATCTAGGTTGGTCATAACTTTTCTTCCAAGGAGCAAACATCTTTTAACTTCATGGCTGCAGTCACCATCTGCAGTGGTTTTCAAGCCCCCCAAAATAAAGTCTGTCACTGTTTCTGCTGTTTCCCCATCTATTTCCCATGAAGTGATGGGACCAGATACCATGATCTTAGTTTTCTGAATGTTGAGTTTTAAGCCAACTTTTTCACTCTCCTCTTTCATCAAGAGGCTCTTTAGTTCTGCACTTTCTGCCATAAGGGTGGTGTCATCTGCATATCTGAGGTTATTGATATTTCTCCCAGTCATCTTGATTCCAGCTTGTGCTTCATCCAGTCCAGCATTTCCCATAATGTGTTCTGCATAGAAGTTAAATAAACAGGGTGACAATATACAGCCTTGACATACTCCTTTTCTGATTTGGAACCAGTCTGTTGTTTCATATCCAGCTCTAACTGTTGCTTCTTGACCTGCATACAGATTTCTCAGGAGGCAGATCAGGTAGTCTGGTATTCCCATCTCTTTAAGAATTTTCCAGTTTGTTGCTATCCACACAGTCGAAGACTTTGGCATAGTCAATAAAGCAGAAGTAGATGCTTTTCTGGAACTCTCCTCCTTTTTCCATGATCCAGCAGATGTTGGCAATTTGATCTCTGGTTCCTCTGCCTTTTCTAAATCCAGCTTGAACTTCTCGAAGTTGACAGTTCACATACTGTTGAAGCCTGGCTTGGAGAATTATGCTAGTAGCCTTTCATAAAGTTTATTGAACTTTAATTAGGGGTGAGCGAATAGTTCTAGATACTGTTAGGTGGGGGGAAAAAGAGCTCTTGACTTAAGAAGTAATGAAATTTTAATCAAACCTGTTTAAAGGGTGGGGGTAAGGAGAAGGCAGCCCCGGCAGCTTAGAATCTGAATAAGCCTTGCTAGATCAGCTGAGTTATGGATGAAGAGCTGAGGCAAACTTCCCAGCTCAGGTCTTCCCTCAGATCTCCAAGAGCTCCAGGTTTAAAAAGGACCATTTATTACCATGAACTCTCAAATAAAAATGCCCCTGCTTTCTAATTAAGATAATTGACAAGCAGCCAGTACATCAGGGCTTCAGTTGCTCAAGTGATTTACCTAATTTCCATTGGCTGCGATGAGGGACAAGAACCTTTCAGGTGGCTCTGTCATTCTTGGCCAGATTTAACCAAGAAAGCTCTTTTGCTGCTGGCCTCAGGTGGCTCATACGGTAAAGTGTCTGCCTACAATGTGGGAGACCCGGGTTCAATCCCTGGGTCGGGAAGATCTCCTGGAGAAGGGAATAACAACCCACTCCAGTATTCTTGCCTGGAAAATTCCATGGACAGAGAAGCCTGGTAGGATACAGTCCATGGGGTCGCAAAGAGTCGGATACAACTGAGTGACTTCACTTTCACTTTCATTCTCTCAGGCATGTTTGAGAGAGACAAGGTTGTTCTGACTTCAGTTCTCAGTAAATGAGTATTAATACCAGCCTGTGCCTCCTTCTGTCTTAGAACTTCAGCAAGTACACATTCAGTTACTCCCTGTCTCCAAGTCTACTTTAAAAGAATGGGATCAAGCATCTAAGAACACTGTCTCTCCTGTCAGTTCAGTAATGCTGTCCAGAGGCTGTGGCTGGAAAAGCTGCTGTTTACAACATAATCTCGATAAGGAAAGTGACCCCTGAAAACCATCTCCGCTTTCGCTCTTTCCAAAAATCAAAGGACTTTATTGCTCTAATTTGTATTTAGCAGGAACTATCTGTAGTTGTTACTAATTTAGAGTTCCAGGATGTTTCAGGGGCTTCCCTGGTGGCTCAGTGGTAAAGAATCTGCCTGCAATACAGGAGACTCAGGTTCTGTCCCTGGGTTGGGAAGATCTCCTAGAGAAGGGAATGGTTACCCACTGCATTAGTCTTGCCTGGAGAATCCCATGGACAGAGGAGTCTGATGGGCTATAGTCTACGGGGTTGTAAAGAGTCGGACACGACTAAGAGACTAACACTTTCTCTTTTCACTTTCATGCTGCCTATCAGGAGCCTAGATGAAATACCCGAATTTGGGACTCCATTGCCCAGTTCCAGAGGAGAGGGAGGCTGTAGTATTCTCTGGAAAAGTGACAAGTAGCAACCATCAAGAAAGCTGGCAGATTAGCACGGTCTCACCTTTGTTTAGGGCGACCTGGTGGCTCAGATGGTAAAGAATCCATCTGCAATGTGGGAGACTTGGGTTCGATCCCTGGGTCGGGAAGATCCCCTGGAGGAAGAAATGGCAACCCACTCCAGTATTCTTGCCTGGAGAATTCCACGAACAGAGGAGCCTGAAAGGCTACAGTCCATGGGGTCACAAAGAGTTGGACAAGACTGAGCGACTTTCACTTTCATCTTTGTTTAAAATCAAGTCAAGCTAGCCTTTCAGTCAGTCTATTTTTATAAAGGTTTACCTTTTAGACCTCAAAGGCCATTTGATTTCTGCAGTAGTTCTCTGTTCTTCTTTTACAGGAATCCATCCCTTTCCTTTCGATTGTAATTATTATGACAATGAAAGCCATGCAGATGAACTGGTTACATGTAATGAAGCTTGTATATTCATTTTGAGAAAAAGATGTATAGGATTGTTGAGGAGTAAAAGAAAGACATGGGAAACGAATTCTTTTAGGTGGCAAGTTGTAAAGAAGAAAGAAGTATATCTGATTTTGTATACGATGTACCTTTGGGACAGTTTTCTAATATGTTGCCAATGTTTTTTAGTAACATCACAGGTCTTTGCTGTAGTGTTTTCCCCATTTGTTATAGACTGTTATTGAACTAGTGCAATTAAGCCCTGAAGTGTGTGCATTGAGAGAGCCTGCGAGAAAATACAAAGCCATAGATCTTGATTTACTTCACTGACCTGTGTAACTTTATGTCTGGGTTTTCCCATCTGAGATAGATTGTTTTATAGAGAGTGTCACCAAAGACTTTTTCCTTCCAATTTATAGAAGAAAAAAAAGAGACATTATTAATAAATGACATGACTTTTCATCTGCGTGGTTTTCCTTCCATCTTTTCTGTCGACTACAGAAAGATGTCAGTTCTAAGGAGGATTTGCTGCGCCAGGGAACACAAAGTGTGGTGGAGATTCTGGGGGAGATTGGAAGATGAGGTTGGACCACGTGCACTGGGTGGAGGCCCAACTCTCACAGCCTGGCTGCAGCCCAGTGCCCAGCCTCCAGGGGAACATGGTTCTGCCAGCAGCAGCCGTCTCCCCGTCCAGATGCAGCTGGTACTGCTGGAAGCAGGCCAGGGTGAACAGTGATGATATGCCCAGTTCTCAGCCTTCCTCCACATGGACTTGGGGACAACGTGGCAGGGCCTGGCCCCAGAGCATCTGGAGCCTCACAGCTATGCCCATTACCCTCTTTGGTTTCAGCTGCTATGAAAAGGTCATGAATTTCTGGCTGGCAAAGCATTTATTAGACTGGCATTTCTCAAAAGAGTTTATAAATGGTTCCAGGTGTGAATGCAGCTCCCTGATTCAAGACCACTGTAGTGAGGTTTTTATGACAGCAGCGAACCTCCTCCTCATTCTACTCTGTGCTCCTTCCTCTCCGTGTCTATTACTTTCCTTCAACCCTCTTTCTTTGGACATGTTTTAGAGAAAGGATATCAGTTACCAATTCCATGTATTTGCAGGGTAGCAAGTTCCAGATTGTACATGGGGTGTTGATTTAAGACATCAGTGAGGTTTTATGTTCTGTATTTCAGTTTGTCCATCTGATTGGTGGCTAAAGTGATGACTTCAGAATATTAATATACAAATATTTTCTGAACAACTCTTGTATACAGAACACTGTTCTAGGTGCATCCGAGAGAATAAAGATGGAAAAAATCCTACTCTTTGCCCCAGTCAAGAAGTCAGGGTGAGGTCGGACCAGGTATGCTCAGAAATGAGTTGACCAAGTCCCAGGTTCCAAACTAGAATGTGATTGCTACAGTGCTACTTGTGAAATCTCGCCACGCAGTGTGGCTGCTGATATAATCATTCCCACATGTGAGGACAAACAAGAAGGCTTGTGAAGAAGTCACTCTTAAGTTCTGGCCAACCCAACATCACAGGCGTTTCAACAAATGCCATGGTGTGCAAAAATATCTCGAGCACACCTGCTTTACAAGTAGGAGCCGGTGTTGATTTATGGTCTGAGCATTTACACCAAGTCTACCCATGACAAAGGAAAACCAGAAGTTATTGTGGATACCTGCGTCATCCGCACTGGTCTCCTCTAATGTTTACTGACTCTGATTTGCAGGAACTCAGAATGTAGGGGAAACAAATTAGGCTATGATGCCTCCTGTTTGAGGCTCAACTGTGCCTTGGAGGATAGTGAGAAGACAAATACCCTATGCAAGGTTTTTATTTGCTTTTAATTTCACTTAACTGCCCAAGTGTCCTACATAAAGTCACAGTTTCACACCTGGGTCGAATCCTGATTCTGTCTCTTGGTAGTTCAGTGATCTTTCCTCTCTCCCTCAGTTTCCTTAGAATTCTACTCTATACCTTATAGGGCTTTCAAAGGGATTAAATACGTTAATCAATAAAACATTCTTAAAACAGCACATGGTATATAATAAGTATGTGACTCGTGGGCTTCCCTGGTGGCTCAGTGGTAAAGAATCAGCCTGCCAGTGCAGAAGACACAGCTTCTTCCATCTCTAGGTTGGGAAGATCCCCTAGAAAAAGCAATGGCAACCCACTCCAGTATTCTTACCTAGGAAATCTCATGGACAGAGAAGCCTCTGGGCTATAGTCCATGGGGTCGCAAAAGAGTCAGAGATGACTTGGTGACTAAACAACAACAAAAAAATGTATAACTCTTAGCTATTATTAATACTCAATATTTTTGTAAAATGGCTTTTTTTGGGAATCTTTCCCTGTCTTAAAATCTAAGCCTATTACAGGGCAAACAGTCTTAGTTTAATGTTTAGGGTGTTCATACTGATAAACTGGCTTTTCTCCTCCCACAGGCACCTCTTGTTTTCAACTGCAATCATGTCTTGGTGCCTATCATCATGAAATCCTCCTAGCATTCAGGAATGGGCAATCTATCAGCAGAAATTATGCAGACTCGAGTTTTGATGTCCTGGCTGAACTTTGAGGAATGGTCTGTTTTTTATTCTCATTTAATAAAGTATAGTTGTGGTAGCTCAAGACGAAAATGAAGTTCGGGTGCCAAATATTATTGTTTTTTTTCCTGGTGGCTTCAATTGTGTTAATAAAGAAAACATGCTCTTGCCAATATATAAAGTATTCGCCAAGTTTGGATTTTTCTTCCAAACTGAACTGCAAATAACCTGCTTTCCTTGGCTAAATCTACTTAAGAAATAAACTTAAAATGTGTCTTTAATCAGATAGGACCAGATCATTACATCTTAGGATTTAAGAGAAAAGTTAAACTATGAAGAAGGGGACTTAGAGGCTATTTTAACTGCTCCCCAAAGGTCCATATACACATATTGTTTTATAACATGCTTTAAAAAAGTTAATATATAGTGAACATATTTCCACACATTCAATCATCTTGAAGAGTCAGAATGTAATGAATACACAGAACTCCCTTGTATGACTATTCCACATTTTTTTAACCTAATTCCTAGCTATTGGATATTTAGGTATTAATTTTCTTACAATTATGTGTAAGTATTGTAATCATCATTTGATCAATGTGGTGTATGCTGTGGTAAATATTCTTAAGATAAATCTTTGTTCACACCCATGACCATTATCTTAGGATAAATCGTAGACAAAAATTGACAAGTCAAATGTTATAAACATTTTAAAGCCATGTGCTACATATTCACAGATAATTTCAATATATGATAATGGTTACTGAAGGGAAATTTAAATTAACCCAATAAAAAGCTATGTAGAAAAAAATCATAATAATTGCAGTTTGGCAGCTAAAATGTTTATTAAAATGGAGTCCATGGAGGCAAAAGTAATAAAGGGTAATCTTCAGTGCTCAGAAAAAGAATTGAATATTATTCTTCTGGAGGGACAAATTTATTGGTATTAGCCCTCTTGTTGCTAATATGATAAAAGTGAAAGAGGAGAGTGAAAAAGTTGGCTTAAAACTCAGCATTCAGAAAACTAAGATCATGGCATCTGATCCCATCACTTCATGGCAAATAGATGGGGAAACAGTGTCAGACTTTATTTTTTGGGGCTCCAAAATCACTGCAGATGGTGACTGCAGCCATGAAATTAAAAGGCGCTTACTCCTTGGAAGAAAAGTTATGACCAGCCTAGACAGCATATTAAAAAGCAGAGACATTCCTTTGCCAACAAAAGTCTGTCTAGTCAAAGCTGTGGTTTTTCCAGTAGTCACGTATGGGTGTGAGAGTTGGACTATAAATAAATCTGAGCGCCCAAGAATTGATAGTTTTGAACTGTGGTGTTGGAGAACACTCTTGAGAGTCCCTTGGACTGCAACGAGATCCAACCAGTCCATCCTGATCAGGAGATCAGTCCTGAATATTCATTGGAAGGACTGATGCTGAAGCTGAAATTCCAATACTTTGGCCACCTGATGTGAAGAACTGACTCATTTGAAAAGACCCTGATGGTGGGAAAAATTGAAGGTGGGAGGAGAAGGGGACAGCAGAGGATGAGATGGTTAGATGGCATCCCCAACTTAATGGACATGAGTCTGAGTAAACTCCGGGAATTGGCTATGGACAGGGAGGCCTGGCGTGCTGCCGTCCATGGGGTTGCAAAGAGTTGAACACAACTGAGCGACTGAACTGAACTGAACTGAACTAAGCCCTCTTTTTGCATGCTGAAGATTTTTCTTTTCTAGGTAACATGTGCCTTATGTCTTGTCTTCAGGTTGAAATAAGAAGTTAAGCAAAGCTTCCTTCTCATATATGGTCTTCATCCTTCTGGTAATATCCACATCAATTACATTTTAATGAAAGTATTTTAAATGCCATCCTCCTTGGCAGCTGCTGCCTGTTGTCTTCCAGTATCAGCCTGTTTTGCTTTTAAGGGAACCCAGCCCTCTTCCTTCTTAGGTCCTATCTTAGGTCCTATTTATATGATGCTGACCCCACGCTTCGTCATAACTCAAGGGTAGTTGCGTGCCTGTCAGGTCATTGAGACCCAGTTCTAGATCATGCATTGGCACTTTTAAGAAGGAGGTACCATCTTTCTTTTAGCATTATGTGCATAGTGTAAGGCAGTAAGAATCACACTAACAATAAACAAAGGTAGATGTGTTGGAGAGGAGGCATTTAGCATACCTCAGAGGAGACTTCGTTGGCATTGAAGATATGCATTTAAGAGAATAAATAGCAATTTAACAGAAAAGAGTAAAAAGGGACATGGACCCAAATACCTTCCATCAGAATTATGTACAGAGAGAAAAGCCAGACCCTAGATCTATATGAAAACATCATCATAACATGAAGATTTTGTTAGTTCAGCTCAGGATGACTGCTTGGCTAACAGTAAGTAGTACTCCCAGCAAAAAGTAAAGTAAGTAGGTAAGTAATAACAACAATAATAGTTGCCTTGAGTCCCATTTTCTTTGCTCCTAATGCAAAAGTTTTGGTTGCAAACATGGAATTGAGGGTCAGAACTGATTCTGCGGCACTTAACCAGAGAAGGTGTGCGGAGGGGAGCGGAAAGCCTATGCTTCTCAAAATCTTTAGGAAAGATCTTGCTCTAAAGACTTCCAAAATGGAAAAACTAGCATTTCATTTCTGATTAGGATGTAGAAAGTTGCCAAAGACTGTCACACTCATCCTTCGAATGAGTACAAGTCCGATAAGCTACATGTCATAATAATTGAAAGCCTGACAGAAAGATGAAGATGCAAAAACACTGAAATGAACTAAATCTTAGGAAGAGATAATCTATTCTTAGGAGAAGAGTTATCCCATGGCTGCTTTCATTCTTATAGTACCAGAAATTGTTTTCCATCGGAGAGGGGGGTAATGAGAAAACCAGGTGAATTGCTCATAAACTTTTAGTGGCCATGTATGGGTTGGCGTGAGGGGTTCAGATTCCTAAGCGACACAGTTGCCTGTTGAGCTGTGCTCATCTACCAGTTCTTTCCTGGGAGAGCCTCACCAATTGTATGCAAGGAAAATGAATGTAGATGCAGAGCAGGAGGATTGAGAGAAGTCCCCTGGAGGCATGCTGGCTCTTCTCTGGGTGGAAGGTAATGGCCCACCAGTACCATAGAGGAGGGCAGAAACGCAGAGCATCCCTTCCACCCTGAGGCGTAGAAACCAAAACGGTGCGAGGCAGTGGCCCACCGAAGATGGGGTTGGGGAGCGGAAGCAGGAAAGCTGAGAGAGGTCTCCCCCTGGAGCACACAGAACCCCCTCAGGATTCACTGACCTTCCACTGAGGGCATGGCAGTGGCCAACAGAGGCTAGAGGTGAGGCCAGGAAGAAAAATCTTAAAGTTCATGGGACCCCAGCAAGTACAAGGCAATGACTCCCCACATCTTTGCATAGACATAAGGTAAGTGATATTTAATGTAAAATTAATATGTTCATTTTCTTATTGCCTTATAACTTGACTTTCAAAAAATTCCCTTTCTGTACAGTAGGCTTCTCTCTCAAAATTGGAGAAACTGCATATCAGCCTAGAATCACAGATAAGTGTTTATATATATAAATATACACACACACACCACACTTCAATACATCTTGCACATAATTTTCTACACAAATCCTTAGGCAGTGATGATGATGCAGAAACACCTCATACAATTCTTGCCAAACAGTTATTGGATTTTTCACATGAAGACACACACACACACAAATGAGTTTATTAACTGTAAGCTGGAGTCAAGATTGCCGGGAGAAATATCAATAACCTCAGATATGCAGATGACACCACCCTTATGGCAGAAAGTGAAGAGGAACTCAAAGCCTCTTGATGAAAGTGAAAGAAGAGAGTGAAAAAGTTGGCTTAAAGCTCAACATTCAGAAAATGAAGATCATGGCATCTGGTCCCATCACTTCATGGGAAATAGATTGGGAAACAGTGGCTGACTTTATATTTTGAGGCTCCAAAATCACTGCAGATGGTGATTGAAGCCATGAAATTAAAACATGCTTACTCTTTGGAAGGAAAGTTATGACCAACCTAGATAGCATATTCAAAAGCAGAGACATTACTTTGCCAACAAAGGTCTGTCTAGTCAAGGTTATGGTTTTTCCAGTGGTCATGTATGGATGTGAGAGTTAGACTGCGAAGAAGGCTGAGCGCCGAAGAATTGATGCTTTTGAACTGTGGTGTTGGAGAAGACTCTTGAGAGTCCCTTGGACTGCAAGGAGATCCAACCAGTCCATCCTAAAGGAGATCAGTCCTGGGTGTTCATTGGTAGGACTGATTTTGAAGCTGAAACTCCAATACTTTGGCCACCTCATGCAAAGAGCTGACTCATTTGAAAAGACCCTGATGCTGGGAAAGATTGAGGGCATGAGGAGAAGGGGACGACAGAGGACAAAATGGTTGGATGGCATCACTGACTCAGTGGACATGGATTTGGGCGGACTCCAGGAGTTGGTGATGGACAGGGAGGCCTGGTGTGCTGCAGTTCATGGGGTCACAAAGAGTCAGACACGACTGAGAGACTGAACTGAACTGATGGTAATTATTTACTATTCACTACATAGAAGTGGATCATCATAAAGGTCTTCCTCCTTGTCTCTTTACCCGTGGTAGGCTGAGGACAAGGAGGAAGAGAAGGGGTGGATCTTGCTACTGTTGATGCAAGTAGCACACAGTGAGGTCAGGCAAACTGAAACATCAGAGCTTGGAGCGCGGAAAGTTTTATTGCAAGGCCATGCAAGGAGACAGGTGGCCCATGCCCTGAAAGTCTAGAACTCCCCTGAAGCCTTTAAAGTACTTTTAAAACCCAGGTGAGGGAGGGGACTCTCACTGTCTGTGGTCAGCGTGTATACAAGTCCCTAAACAGCCAATGGTGTGGTAGCAAGGTGGTGTCACAGAGATTAACATTATCAGTCCTTTGGTTCCAGGAGGCCTGGGCCTATGTGCTCATGGTCCTCGATAGCTAACACCTTCCATTGGGGGGAGGTGTTTGGAGGTAGTGGTTTAAATCTGCCAAACAGCTCAGGAAATGTGCATCAAACACTATTATCTAGGTACTTCAGAGAGGAGCTAAAGCAGAGGTTATGTGGGAAGGCCTGTCCTGGGAAGGCCCCATAGGGTCTTGGTGAATTACACTTTCTACGGAGTAGAAGAGATGGAGGGAGCGGAAGGGAAGGCAGGAGAGATGGGCACACTCAGTGTAACTTTTCAGAAATGCATTGTAATTTCTATCTGACTTTCTTGCTTTTTCGTTTGTCTAAAAATATTTCAATATGGTACCTGTCCTTTTCCCACCATTTGATTTCATTTCAGTGCGCATGTCATGGGGGAGTCCATGTCCTAAGAGAAGTCAGAGCAGCCTTGAATAGTCAAACCCTCCTGCCAGATTGTCTAATGTAAATTTGTCTGCTGGCACTGCCTCTTCTACATCTTCTTCTTTATCATCTGACACTGGTTGGGGAGTGCTCATCTCCATCAAGCTGAATTCTGTGTATTCCTCTAATGTGGTGTTCATTAGCTCTTGAGTTTCTCCATGATTCATATCTTGAAACTCTGGACACACCCCTGACCCCCCCCCCCCCCTTTGCCACGTCTACAGTCTCATTCCTGACTTCCTTGATTGGCTCTATTGTAAATTCTGTGAACTCATACACAACATCTGGAACAGTTTTTGCTGGCAGGAATTTATTATTTCAGGTTTGATGGCTTTCACATTTTTTCCTTCAGCAACTATGGTATCTTCAATGCTGTAATCCTTCCAGACTGGCACGATGATCTCTCTGTCAGGGTTCTCTTCCATAGTGTTGAAAACTTTTTCCATAGAGTACTGTGTGTAATGAGCCTTGAAGTCCCTTGTGATCCCCTGATCTAGAGGCTAAATTACAGACCTGGTGTTTGGGGGCAACTAGATCACTTCGACTTTGTAGATGTTGGCCGGTTGCATTGTCCAGTATTAAAAGAACTTTAAAAGTCAGTCTGTTACTGGCAAGATACTTCCTGACTTCAGGGATGAGCATTGATGGAACCAACGCAGAAAAAGGTCTCTTGTTGTCCAAGCCTTCTGGTTGTACAACCAAAAGACTGACAGTTGGCATTTATCATCTCCGTTTAAGACTTGAAAGTGAGCAACTTCATTGGTAAAGGCAGCCTTAATCGTAAACCCAGTTGCATTTGCACCAAACAATAGAGTTCTATTCTTCCTTCCTATCTTAAATCCTGGTGCTCATTTCTCTTCCGTAGTAGTAAATGTCTCTTGTGGCATTTTTTTGTTTTCCAGAACAGGACTCCAGTTCAGGCAGAAATCCTTTCTCCTCAATAATTTTCTTAATGGCACTAGAGAACTGATCAACTACGTCTCTGTTGGCAGAAGCTTCTTTTCCTGTCTTGATATTTTTTAAGCCAATCCTTTCTCTGAAATGATCAAACCATCCTTTGCCGGCATCAAAGTCTCCAGCTTTAGATCCTTCACCTTCCTTTTGCTTTTTCTCAAGTTTTGTTAATCTATGAATATTCCTTTCTTATAGTAATCCTGCAAGTACATAAAAGCTGCATTTCCAATATGAGATAAAAAGATGTTTCACAAAAGGTGCAAGGTTTTCACACCTCCTGGGATAGCTGCAGTGATGACTATGAATTTTCTTTTGTTTACAATGGTCCTTACATACAATTCTTTTATCTTGAAATGGTGGGCAATGCAGACCTCAATCTACAGTATACATCCTCAAAATATTAAAAATAGAACTGTCATATGACCCAACAATGTCACTTCTGAGTCTATTTCTGAAGGAAATGAAATCACTATCTTATCTGTGCCGCCATGTTCACTGTAGCATTAAGTACATTAACCAAGATTTTGAAATAAACTCTGTGTCTATTCATGGATAATGAGTAAAGAAAACGAAGTATCTTTCTAATACCTACCTGTCATCTGTATCTGTGTATCTAGATATTATACATAATGGAATATTATTCAGTCTTAAAAAATAAGGAAATCCTGTCATTTGTAACAACATAGATGAATTTTGAGGGCATTATTTTAAGTGAAAGTAGTCGGACAGAAAAAGACAAATACTGTATGGTCCTACTTACATGGCAAATCTAAAGAAGAAAAAGAGACTCATAGAAGTAGACAATAGAGTGGCGGTCGCAGGGTGGAGAAATGGGTAAAGGTGGTCAAAGGTAAAAGGTTCTAACAAGTTAAGTTCTGGGGAAGTAATGTAGAGCGTGGGGCTATAACCAACAACACTGTGTTCTACATTTGAAAGTTGCTAAAAGAGTAGATCTTAAAAGACCCCATCACACACACACACGCAAACTGTAAGCATGTGAGGTGATAGATATGTTCATTAATTGTACTGTAATCATTTTGCAGTATATTCAGTTCAGTTCAGATCAGTCACTCAGTTGTGTCCTACTCTTTGCGACCCCAAGAATCGCAGCACACCAGGCCTCCCTGTCCATCACCATCTCCCAGAGTTCACTCAGACTCACGTCCATCGAGTCGGTGATGCCATCCAGCCATCTCATCCTCGGTCGTCCCCTTCTCCTCCTGCCCCCAATCCCTCCCAACATCAGAGTCTTTTCCAATGAGTCAGCTCTTCGCATGAGGTGGCCAAAGTGGAGTTTCAGCTTTAGCATCAGTCCTTCCAATACTTATACATTAATATATGTTATTTATACCTCAATTTTTTAAAAACCTAAATTTTTAAAATATTTTATGAAAATTCACTAGCAATAAGAGAAATATGGTTTTGAAAGTATAACATGCAAAGATTTCAGTCCTGGTTAATGGAGAGCTTAAATATTAGCCAAGAAGAAGACAAAGCAGCACCTTTACTAAAAGTCGAGTGAGTGCACCTTGGTAAAACATCTGGAACTCAGAAATGTAGGTTTTATGCTATTATAGGATGCAAAAGCAATTATTTTTCAACTATTTTGGGGTTCAGATGCCTTTGAGATTCCATCAAAGTTATGATCTCTGGCCCAAAGGTATATATATAACCTATGTACATACAATATCTGACATGCTATAAAAGAGCTTGCAGAAGGAAATGGCAACTCACTCCAATATTATAGCCTTGAAAATCCCACAGACAGAGGAGCCTGGTGGGCTACAGTCCATGGGGTCGCAAATAGTCGGATATGACTTAGCGACAGCACTTTAAAGAACTTCATGAAAGTGGGAGTGTCATGGGTTCCTTGGAGTTTATCCATGGACTCCTGGGATTCAACTGATACCAGGATAAAAAATGTTTTCCTAAATCCTCAAAGCCATAGAAATTTGCAGCACCAAGAAGCTGCCTTTTACTACTAAACAAGACGGTCATATTTCTTTCTCTCTCTCTCTTTTTTTCTACTTTTTACTTTCTACTGGAGTATAGCCAGTTATCAATGTTGTGATAGTTTCAGGTGAACAGCACAGGGACTCAGTCATACTTACACAAGTATCCATTTTCCCCGAAACTCCCCTCCCATCCAGGCTGCCATGTAACATTGAGCAGAGTACCCTGTGCTATACAGTAGGTCCTTGTTGGTTATCCATTTTAAATAAAGCAGTGTGTACATGTCCATCCCGAACTCCCTAACTATCCTTTCCCCCATTCTTCCCCCCAGCAAGACATGGTCATCTTTCTTAATAGTATTTTTTATAGTAGGCTTGCTGCTACTGCTGCTGCTGCTAAGTCACTTCAGTCATGTCCAACTCTGTGTGACCCCACAGGTGGCAGCCCACCAGGCTCCCCCGTCCCTGGGATTCTCCAGGCAAGAACACTGGAGTGGGTTGCCATTTCCTTCTCCAATGCAGGAAAGTGAAAAGTGAAAGTGAAGTCGCTCAATCGTGTCCGACTCTGTGCAACCCCATGGACTGCAGCCTACCAGGCTCCTCCGTCCATGGGATTTTCCAGGCAAGAGTACTGGAGTGGGGTGCCATTGCCTTCTCTGATAGCAGGCTTAGATTTATTTAAAAAATAGAAGATAGTAAGGATAGTTCCCATACATCCCAAATCCAGTTAACATCTTCCATGACTATGAAACCAACATTGATACATTATGACATTACCATTAACAAAACCCCATGCATTACAGGTTTATTCATTTCTACCTAGTGTCCTTTTCTATCCTAGGATCAATACATCACATTACACTTAGTCATAATATTTCCTGAAGCTCCTCAGGGCTGTTACTGTTTCAAAGACTTTGCTGTTTTTGATGAAGAGGGTCATGTTTCTTTAGTGGTCTTTCTAAATATTGAGTTGCAATTTTGTAAGAACATTTCATCCTCCAGTTCCTATAACGTTTCCACTAGCTGTAGCACGTCAGATCCTACCAAACCTTCTGCTAGTGTTTTCTATCCATACTGGTGAGAGTGCCCATTGCTAATGATAATTATCCATTTCCTGTGATCCTAAAAATGGGGTTGAGCTCTGTGGCCTGGGGATTCTCACTGGGAAAATGAACCCACCTCTAAATCCAAGTCACTCTGCATCAAAGGATCAATCAGTGTGTAGACATTACCAAGACTGTGATTCTCACCATTCTCACTTAGTGGAAATCATTGCCTGTAAGGTCATGTGTGTAAAACTGCTCCTGGATATGGAAAGAGAGATCAGAGCTACAGGCTGACTGGTATTTGTGTTTTTGACCAGTGTGGAAAATTATCTGTGACTAATTTGTTTTTTTTCTTGATCCCAAGTCATTGGCCTAGCTTTATCTTAGACTATCTGTGAATGGATGTAATCTGACCTAGTTTTTCCAGTAAATGAGTATGTATTCCACTCTCTGCCTTAGGTAAGGAAGAGAACATTCAGATTTTTCACTAAATGTTATATCCACGACCTGTTTCCAACTTTTTTGAAGAAAGAAGCCTCTTTAGGCTAAGCATATCTCAGAAGCGTTGCATGTTAGTTTCTTCTTTTTGCTCCCTAACTCCTTATTTATAGCTTCAAGATATTGGCAGGAACAAATTCCTTCAGCTATTTTTTGCATAGCGTTGTCTAAACACTTTATTTTGGGGCCCCCTTTTTTCCCTCACCCATCTACTTGTAGTGTCTGTAAAAATAGAGCCTCAAGCTGCTTAAAGGCAACCACTCTGCAGTATATCCCTGAATCTTTCATTAAAACAACAACAGTCCTTAGGTTATTTAGGAGAATACCTTAGGAATGGATGCTGAAAACTACTCCCAAGTTGGCCACCGAAAAACTGAGTACCCTTTGCTAATTAGTATGGGTCACAGGTCATCCAAGAGTATCCTCCATTGCATGACTCGAGGTGGGTCATGGCTCTTGCACGAAGATTATTCAGTTATGTTTACTCTGTTGTAATCTTTGAGAGGAAGGCCACATCCCTATGCAAAGTTAGGATGTCACTTGAGGGGTGCGGTTACTTATGATGTGAATAAGTAAAAGGAAACAGAAAAGGCAGCGTGTGGTTGAGTCCTAGGCAGAAGTGAAGGTCTAGCCCTCATAGTCCTGACCAGCAGCCCCTAAACTTAGCTGCCTGTCAGCACTAGTAAAGGAAATTTTAAAACATACGTGAGTTTCTAAGCTCATGTCCAGAGTCTGATTCAGTAAGCATGGGGTGAGTTCTATCATGTGGATATTTTAAAATATGATCTGACATTTCTGATACATGTTCATGTTTAGAATTACTTCTTATACCAGTGTCCATAATCCTTTTGCATCATTGATGCCATTCAGAATCTGATGAAAGCTATGGGCCAATTTCTTAAAGAAATGCATATATACCCTCCAAAACTGTATGGTGAGTGGATCATCTAAACACCATGTCTGATCACATCTCTCTGTTGCCTACAAGTACCCAGTGATTCTCCTATAACTAATTGAGGTCACACTCCTTTACATGGCTTTCTAGGTCTTTCAAGACTACTTCACCATGTCCTTCCAAGTTTCCTCTAGTTTTGAAGCAACAGTGAACTGTATACAGCTACCTGACCGTGTTTTTAGCATCTTTACCTTTTGCTATGCCTGTTGCCTGGGATTCTATTCTCTTTCCTTCCCCAACCTATGATAGGTGACTATTCATGGATGCCTTTAGATTGAATTCAGACAATTCTTCCTCCAGAATTTCTGATCCAGTCTCCCTAGTCCACTGCCCAAAGTGTGTTCGGTTCTCTTCATCTGTTCTATCATAGCATCTTGTGCATATTTCTTTCTTAGCACATACTATTCTGAAGGTTTCTGTTTAGGTGGCTGTCTGGCACAACGTGAGGAAATAAGTAAGAGCAAGAAAGTTTCCTTTGTCATTTTGTCACCTAGTCATTAGATAGTGCCTACCCAGAGTTTTTCCAGTAGTCATGCACGGACGTGAGAGTTGGACCATAAAGAAGGCTGAGTGCTGAAGAATTGATGCTTTCGGACTGTGGTGTTGGAGAATACTCTTCAGAGACCCTTGGACAGCAAGGTCAAACCAGTCAATCCTAAAGAAAATCAGTCCTGAGTATTCATTAGAAGGACTGATGCTGAAGCTGAAGCTCTGATATTTTGGCCACCTGATGTGAAGAGCCAACTCACTGAAAAAGACCCTGATCCTGGAAAGATTGAAGGCAGGAGGAGAAGGGGATGACAGAAGATGAGATTGTTGGATGGCATCACCAATTCAATGGACATGAGTTTCAGCAAACTCCGGGAGATCGTGAAGGACAGGGAAGCCTTGTGTGCTGCAGTCCATGGGGTGGCAAAGAGTCAGACATGACTGAGCAACTGAACAACAATACCCAAAATTAGCACTCAGTGAGTGTTTGTTGACTGAATACCTAGGAAGAATTTGGAAGACTAGGGAAGGTAAATTCAGGCAGGATTGATTCAATATGCTCTTTATGACATGGAAGCAGAGTAGGAAGTTGGAAGCAACTTTTTGGTGAGGATCATGCATTAATGTAACTGAACATTTGAAAGCAGAGGGAACACTGTATCTGGCCAATCAGAATATCTAAATTCAGACTTCTTTCACTTTTCTTTTGTTATCCCCCAACTTTAGTAAAAATCATATTTAATCATAGTAGCTCATTCCAGTATTCTTACCTGGAGAATCCCATGGACAGAGGAGCCTGGCAAGCTACATACAGTCCATGGAGTTGCAAAGAGTCAAATATAACTGAGTCAGTATTTGTTAATGCATACACATTCATTCAAAAATTATTGTGAAGTGCCTATCAGCATTTACCTTTGACTAACTTAAGTCTTATTCTCTTCAAGAAAAAGCCCTAAGCTACAAAAAAATTTTTTAAATTCATCAGAAAGTTTTCTCACCCACCAAACCACTACACACACACACACACACACACACACACACACACACACAAAGTGGATCTGGCTGCCGGAGGTGTGACTATGGAAGGACTTTCTTATCTGAGACCCTGATGCTTTTATGGTAATTCAGAAGAGTTCTGAGGCTACATCTGACATCAGTCTTGGCAAAATGCTAACAGGTGAAGCAGGAAGCTGAGGCCCTTTTGCCTCTTCTGTTTTTGACATTTACTTTCCTCTTCATACCACCAGATGGGTAGTGGTTCATCAGGGGATATATTTAGCAACCTGCAAAAAACTTACTGTACTCTGGAGAGAGGAAGGGGTGAGTATGGGTGGTATTTTTTTTAACTCTATTATTATTAGAGAGGTTAGATTTTTTTTTCTATTTTGATAGTTGTTGTGCAAAGCAGCAACCTTAAAACCATGCAGTGAATTGTGAATCAGAGTATAAGAGCACGAAGCAGTCTTCTAGAAAAGTCTGGGACAAGGCTCATTGTTGTCTTCTGCCATGAGTGGGATGTGAAGGACACTGATGGTGGCTTCTCCCCTTGCCTTGCTCCACAGGCCATGGTGCACTATGAAGGAAGCTCTCTCTCAGGTCTGGGGACTACATGTCTCCCAGCAAGGTATTTGTCTGCGGAGGTCAAAAGAAGCACAGGCAGTGTCCACACCATGCAGGGACAACATGGTCTTGGTGGACCAGAGATACTGTGGGTCATGTCAAAACTGGAGAGTGGGTAGACGCATAAGAAAATTCCAGGTGATGAAAATATGTCAAAAGTTAAGAGAATAGGATCATCAGGAACATACAGTGGCAAGAGCAGTGAACCAGAACACTTCATTCAAATAAAAGTCAGTGGATGTCTCGTCTGTCTGTGTAGCTGGTTGTGGGGGGCTTCCCAGGTGGTCCTAGTGGTAAAGAGTCTGCCTGCCAATGCAGAATATGCAAGAGATACAGTTTGGTCCCTGGGTCAGGAAAATCCTCTAGAGTAGGAAATGGCAATCCACTCCAGTATTCTTGCCAGGAAAATTCCATGGACAGAGCAGCCTGGAGAGCTATAGTCCATGGGGTCACAAAGAATCAGACATGACTGAACGACTGAACACACATACACGCTCACACACACACACACACACACACACACACACACAGCTGGTAATGGACCAAACCTACCATCAAGACAACTAGGAAAGCAGCCAAAAAAGGCAGTTTGAATAAATGGGTTAGGGGCCTAGACTGAGAGGAAAGAGGAACTTAATGCGGTAAGTACAATATTCTGTGCCCCACTTTGCCTGAGGAACATTTGCCTATTCATTAAGCTCTGCAGGGTAAGGGGCTGAGAAGCTAGGCAGAGAAATACCCAAAGAGGCAGGGATCTGGCAGGGCTCTTGGAAATCTCATGGTGACAAATAGACAAATATCAGGTTTGGGCCCATGAAGGCAGCCATGACTTGAGACAACAAGATTCTGGAGATAAGATGCTGAAGGGAAGAGACCATGGGTAATAAACGGAGTAAAATTCACAGGATAAAAACCAAGTTTTGGTATCCTCCCAGTACTGAGGGGAAATAGATTAAAATTGAGACACCATGAAGGAATAAGTGTCTACTAAACATCCCAAATTCTTATTTGGGACCCCTGAAAGGTTAGACTCAAGACTATAGGCAAACAGAAATAGAGAAAACTTTCAGTCTTAAATCTAGCTTTGAGATTGCTACTGGGAATGAGATAATCTACCTCACCAGTTTCACCACTCTTTTCTCCTTGAACCTGTTCAATCAGTCATGCTCATGTTCATTTGCTAAGTTGTGTCCGACTCTGCAACCCTATGGACTGAAGCCTGCCAGGCTGCTCTGTCCATGAGATTTCCCAAGCAAGAATCCTGGAGTGGATTGCCAGTTTCTCCTCCAGGGGATTTTCCTGACCCAGAGGTCCAATCCATGTCTCCTGCTTCTCCTGCATTGGCAGGCAGATTCTTTACCACTGAGCCATCTCAATGCAAAGATGCAAGTGACTCTCAGGGACTTATGAGGCTAAGACAAAATAGTATAACTTACACCTGCCCCTTTTGGAATGTTCTCTGTCAACATGTCCTCTTTGGGAAGTCATTTGCTTCTCATGATGTCCTTCTACCTTGATATCATAATGTGTGGGAAGTGACTCCAGCTAGCTCTCATCTTTACCAGCTATCCCAGGAAACAAACATATGAGTAACAGAGTCAGCTCCCCAGAAGATACTACATGGAGAAGAACAGGGGCCCCAGTCATATGGGTCTCTTTGGTTCTATCTCAGTCATCTCCAGCTCTTTGAACTGCCACAGCTATGACCCTAAAAAGCATGAAAAAGAGATGAAGTATCCCTTCTGGATTCTACCTGAATTCCTGGCCCCCAAAATCATGATAATAAATATCATCATAATAAATTATTATTTTCTTATGAAACTGACTTTTGGAGTGGTTTTGTTTAGCAGCACTAATTAATGAAAGCATGTCCTGTTTGGCTACCTGCCAGATGACACAGTGAGTAACATCATTTCTGCAGGAGAAGAACATCATTCAAAATGTTTACAGTTTTTCATAGGCAATATCTGGCATTCAATCAAAAATTATAAGTACTATCAAAAATAGAACAAAGAAAGAAATGAATAATAGTGCAAAACTACAGGTGGTCCAAAATTGGAACCAGTCAGATACAGACTTTAAAATAACTGTCATTAATATAATTCAAGAGAAAACGATATGGAACCTTTCACCAAAAACCCTGAAACCCAGTTTTAAAAAAGAATCAACTGTAAAACCAAAACACACAATAACTGAATTTAACAGTTTAAAAAACTAATTTAGCAGCTGATTGAGCATAGATGAAGAGATTAGTAAGCTGGAAAATCTAAGAAGAAAAACTCAGATTGAAAGTGGGAAAAAACCAAACTGTAAGGTATGAAAAAGATCATAAAAGACAAGAAAGACAAGAAAAACACTGACTATATAACTGCCATCTACAAGAAAAAGAGAGGTGAAAAATAGGCACCACAATATTTGAAGAAAAAAATGGTTGAGAATTCCTTAAAATGAAATAATTGATATCAACCCAAAGATGCAAAGGTATTTATAAAGCCCAGGAAGAGCAAATACAAAGAAAAGCACATCTAGACACTTCAAAATAAGCTGCTGAAAAAAAAAAAAAAAAAACAAGAAAAAGAGAAACTCGGAAAAGCATCCAGGGTAGAAAGAATCAAACTTCAAACATTGATTCAATTAGATAATCAGCTGACTTTTAAATAGAAAGCATTGAAGCCAGAATGTAATGGAAAGAATATTTAAGTCTCTGAAAGAAAAATGATGGCAACAGAGAACACTTAACCCTGAAAAAATATCCTTTATATGTGAAAATGAAATAAGGACATTTCAACGCAAATAAAAACTGAGGAAGTTGATTTCCCATAGGCCTGCATGAAAAGAAGTGATGAGAATTCTTAAGGAAAAAAGAAAGACTCCATGTATGGATGTAAAAATACAAAAATGAATGAAGAAATACTCATTACTTCAGTCAATATCATTTCATGTCTACTTTGGAAGAAGATTCTACTGTACATCCGTCTTTGCCTTCAAACACAATCTTTGTATTCAGGGACAATCTGTTACTTAGACTGGTATGATTCATTCCATTCAGGTCTCATCTCTTTTATTTGAACATCCCAAGAAAATTTCTACATCAAAGTCTTCACATTTTTTTGTACCTTCTGCCTTGAGTGCTCTTCCTCCAAAATATCTGCATGGTTTGTTCCCTCACTTCTTTCAGAATCTCACTGTGACCATCACAGTTGGTGCTTTCCAGACATCTGTGTCTAAAATGTCAAAGCCTTCATATGAGAACTTTATAACCCCTTTTTCTTTACCATTCACCACTATCTAATAAATTACAGATTTTTCTTCTTGATATGATTATTTTCCCCTAATAAAATAATAATAATGTATTATTATATACATTATGGAGAAGGCAATGGCACCCCACTCCAGTACTCTTGCCTGGAAAATCCCATGGATGGAGGAGCCTGGTAGGCTGCAGTGCATGGGGTCATTAGAGTTGGGCATGACTGAGTGACTTCACTTTCACTTTTCACTTTCATGCATTGGAGAAGGAAATGGCAACCCACTCCAGTGTTCTTGCCTGGAGAATTCCAGGGACGGGGAAGCCTGGTGGGCTGCCGTCTCTGGGGTTGCACAGAGTCAGACATGACTGAAGCGACTTAGCAGCAGCAGCAGCAGCATATACATTATAATAATAATAAAATGTAACCTCTAAAACAGGAGGTTTCATTATTGTATTCCTAGTGTCTACAGCAAAGATAATAATCTACTTAATAAGGGACTTTCATAGCATTTCTACTGCTGGTGGCATGGGTTCAGTCCCTGGTCAGGGAACTAAGATCCCACTTGCTGCATGGCACAGCCAAAAAATAAAATTAAGTTAAAAAATAGTAGTCTATTCAATAAATATTTGTCAAGTTAATGAATAAATGAGTTGAATACAGTGGATGGCTTATATTTGAAAAATAGAAGTATAATGCAATTGGAGGAAAGTAACATTTCTGGATTTTCAGAAGATGGGAAGGTCACAATTGGTAAGTATGATCTCCAAGGCCATGGTATTGGAGCTGTGTCTTTGAGGATGGATGGCAGCTGGAATTGGGAATTTGAAGGGTTTGAGGTACAGACTGATTCTTCGGTAGGAGCTGGAGAGGGAAATGTGAGGTGTGATCAAGGAATTCTGAGAAGCCATGTGTGAATGAGTATACACAGAGGAGTTGAAAGATGAAGCTGGGGATGTCAGAATACCAAGGATCTTGAATGCTAGGATAGGGCTTGGGGTTTATTTTTGTAGGAAAAGAAGACAAGTCTTTCAAGCAGGGACTTGACAGAATTGGAGCTGTGCTGTCTGAATATCAATTCAGCAATCAGGAGAGTGGTCTGAACAGTAGAGAGAGGGGAGGTGGATAGACCAGTTGCGAGGCAATTTTAATAATCCAAGCAAGAGTTAATGGGGGTCTGAATTAGGGTGACAGAAAATAAAAGGGAGAGGAAGAGGCAGAAAGAAGAGGTGCCAAGGAGGTAGAACTGACAGGTCTTGACAGTTGATTAGGAATGGAGGATGAGAGACAGGACTCCCTCATCCTGACTGTGAGGCTTCAAGATTGAGTGATGGACAGGTGGTGAAGCCATTAATAGAATAAAAGAACTGAGGGGAGGAAACCGCTTTGAGGGTGGAATTGGGATTTAGGTTCTTGTCTGGATTTGAGATTGCTCATGGCATCTTTATTTTTGGGGGGACTTTACCCCTTCTCCTTCCTGAACCATGTTCCTTTGCCCCCTGGAAGTCCACGTTTTCTAGTCTAACCTCATGTATCAGGTGCTCACGTGCTGTGGGATGTATATAAGGTTCTTTCAGTGAGCCCATGTGGGCTGAGGCTCAAGGTTTGGTGTAGCCAGAGTATGGTTCTAATTTCTTCATTTGTCTCACTTGCTGTCAGCTGCTCCAAATTCTAAAGAGGATCACAATTGAGCCAAACGATGAGGATCAGTTTCCTGGAGGATTAGGTTCAAAGAAAGCAGCCTCTAGTGCCAAGGTTTCTGTAGGAAGGAGCTAGAGCTTTCCCAATGTGTCTCTACCACACCCCCATGGATGCTTCACAGCTCAAAGCACAAGGTTGGCCATCATGATGGATTCCTTCTGAGATGCTGGCCAGCAGTTTACTGAGCATTTGTTAAGTGTCATGTATATACTTTAATGAACAGCAGAATACTCTTCATAACAAAACAGTGGCATCCCGTGTTCCTGGATAGCTCCAATTACATTTAATTACAGAAAGTTGGGGCAAGGGAGAAGATGGGTTTTATATGAAAGGGTTTGCTTGATGTTAATGGCTTATTCCTGAAAGTTCTAGGAAAATCAGAATTTTCTGTATCGTAGCCTCTTTTGATTGTTAGTGAGAAGTGCATTAAAGAAACCATGCTGCCATTCTTGTGTAAGAAAAAAGGTGTTTAACAATGGGACCAACCATTTTTTCATTTACTTGGCTAAAAATTTTTCAGATAAGAAATAGCATGGTATATGGGAAAGAGCGTGGCCATTGGTATGAGACAGTCCTTGTTCATGCTCCAGTTGGTTCACTGTTGTGGACATTGTTAATTGCCTATCTCACATACTTTCTGCCTTCCTTCTTAAGAGAGCAGCGTTTTTTCTGGTTCTGGAATATGCCTGATTGGCTTAAGATAATCCTGTCCAATGATTGGTTGATGCCAGTGATTGGTTGATCAATGGGCATGTGAACCCAAACTGGACCACTGAGAAATGAGGTAAGATCTGCTGGGGATTCTAAAAAAGTTCCTGCTCACCCTTTAGGGACAATTTCTTAAAGTAATTCTTTCTGACCAGTAAATGTAAAATAAGGAGCCACCATCCCACGACCGTGAAAGGAGCTATCTTTAGGGTGACACTGCAATCATGAATGTCTGACAGAAGGAATCTGAGCCCTTGGGCATGCTTTGGGGCTTCTAGATAGAGTAACCCTAAATTATATACCACTTCTGGACTTGCAGTTCTGCGAACCAGTAAATTTCCTAATTGTTTACAGCTGTTTGAATCATGACTGCTTTAACTTGCCCGTGAAAGCAGCTTAATTGATACAGCCACTAATTTAGGACCTAGGCAGATTGCTTTGTCATGCTAGCCTCAGGATCCACATCCATGAAAGGAAAAAGAAAAGAAGAAAAGGAATGGAGACTTTAGAAAAGATGGCAATTTACCAGTTGAGCTAAGGTGTTGGGGAGTCATCAGAGTTGACTGCTTTCATGCTGCATTTCCACTGATGCCCATAGCTGCTCCCAGAAGAGGTTGAGAGGTTAGTAGTTGGACAAGACTCAGCAACATGACAATAAAATTGGCATCTTTTGCTGGAAACATGAGAAGCAGCTGCTTCTTTTTACGTTCTTGATTCTTAAATTCCCCTGGTCCTGACTCCAATGGATGCTAGACAAATTCTTCTGCTGGAATAATGCCTTTGCCCCAGAGACCTTTTGTGAAAAGCCTCTTCTGAGTGTCAGGAAGGACAGAGCTAGGAATCCACTGAACTTCCAGACCTGCTTGTGTGGCTGTTTTCTGCAGGCTGTCAATAAATATCCAGTGGAACTGGGTGTGGTCTGGGATTAATTTTGTTAGGGCTGCGGTAACAAAATATCACAGACTGGCTAGCTTAAACAGCAGAGATTGATTTTATCATAGTTTGGAGGCTGGAGTTCAAGATCAAGGGCCTGGTTGGCAGAGGTGATTTCTTCTGAGACCTCTCTCCTTGACTTGTAGATGGCCATCTTCTCCTTCTGTCTTTACATGGTCTTTCCTCTGTGTTCATGTCTGAGTCCAAATTCCCTCTTGTTATAAGGACAACAGTTCTATTGGGCTTCCCTGGTGGCTCAGACTGTAAAGAATCCACCTGCCATGCAGGAGACCTGAGTTCACTCCCTGGGTCAGGAAGATCTCCTGGAGAAGGGAATGGCTACCCACTCCACTAATCTTACCTGGAGAATTCCATGGACAGAGGTCACAAAGGAACTCATTTTTTAATATAATTACCCCCTTAAAGATCTCCAAATATGCCCCCATTCTGAAATACTGGGGTTTAGGGATTTAACACATACATGAATTGTATGTTGGCAGGGGGAACTCAGCTGAATTCATAACAGGAATAGAGCCCAGCACAAGAAAGACGAATCCTGAGAGGCAGCCCATTTTGAAGATGAGCTCTTTGCCCCTGATGCTCTCTTGCTTTATTTCCTGAGCCACCCCTCAGTGAAGTGATAGACTGAAGCGTTGCACACAGATCAATTTTCAGCAGCAAAAGAGTTCTTCTAGATGGGGTTCTGAATCTTTCCTTTTTTTTTTTTTTTTTGCAAGAAACTCTGATCCTTTACAAATATATGCCATTACTCACTGACAGTACATCCTATTACTGTTTTTGCTGATTCTATGCAAAGTGATAAATTTAGCCTAACTCTTTCTGAGTTGTAGGTAAAATGCACTGAGTTACAGAATAAGAAATAGCAAGCTGCCTGCAAAAATATGTTCAGTGGCAGGATGACTATAATCCGTGGAGATTATGTTCTGCTGTAGCAGAACTACAATTGTGGGTAGCCTTCATTAACCATTTGTTCTGCTACAGACTCTGTACTAAGTGGGTTATGTATGCTACCTCATTACCCACAAAACATGCCGTGATATTATCATTCCCATTTTTCAGATGAAAAAATTGACACTCAGAGAAGTGAAGGCAGTTTGCTCAGGTTTGTTACTCTGTGTCCACCTGTCGCCCGTGTTATTAACTACCAAACTCACCTCTAGGAAAAGATGGCCTTGATTTTTGTTTAGGGAGGTATGGAACGGGACGTGATAGCTAGTGATACTTTGCTGAACTTTAAATTATATAACTCCAGAGCTGGAAGAGCTCATGAGATCATTGAGTCCTTGCTCAAGGATGTGCCTTCAGTGACTTAAAACGTTAGAACAATAATTCTGGTTTTCTGATTCCAGGAGGTCCCATTGATTCCCCATTTACTGTGTAATAATGATTATAATGGGCTTCCCAGGTGGCTCAGTGGATAAGAATCCACCTACCAATGCCGGAGACACAGGAGGTTCAATCCCTGGGTCAGGAAGATCCCCTGGGTCAGGAGAAGGAAATGGCAACCCATTCTAGTATTCTTGCCTGGAAAATCCCATGACAGAGGAGCCTGGTGGGCTACAGTCTATGGGGTCTCAAAGAATCAGATACAACTGAGCATGCATGCACAATACAATAATCATAACAAAAACACGATGTTGTTTTTAGAGCCCCTTTTTTTCAAAATGTTTCCACCTACTTAAAATTAGAACAACAGTGACTTCCCTGGTAGTTCAGTGGCTAAGAATCCATCTTCCAATGCAGGGGACATGTTTTGATTCCTGGTCAGGGAACAAAGATCCCTCACGCCAAGGGACAGCTAAGCCCTGGCGCTGCAACTCCTGAGCTGACACTCCGGAGCCGGTGCACCACAACTGGAGAGAACCCGAGTGTTGTAGGAAGAGCCTCTGTGCCCGCAAAGAAAGATCCCACATGCCACAACCAAGACCCAATGTGTCCAAATAAATATTAAGAATGAAAAAACAGAACTGCTGCTGCTGCTAAGTTGCTTCAGTCGTGTCCAACTCTGTGTGACCCCATAGATGGCAGCCCACCAGGCTCCCCCGTCCCTGGGATTCTCCAGGCAAGAACACTGGAGTGGGTTGCCATTTCCTTCTCCAATGCATGAAAGTGAAAAGTGAAAGTGAAGTCTCTCAGTCATGTCTGACTCTTCAAAACCCCATGGACTGCAGCCTACCAGGCTCCTCCGTCCATGGAATTTTCCAGGCAAGAGTACTGGAGTGGGGTGCCATCGCCTTCTCTGAAAAACAGAACAACAGACTTTAATTGGCTAAGCAGAAAATGGCCCGGGCTTCTCCAGGTGAAGAGGAAATTAACCTTGATGAACAGGAAATGTCTTAGCAGCCATGTTTCTCCCCAACGCAGGCTGTTGTTAGCCTGGATCCCGCTCCTTAGGATTGACTGGAAAGAGCAGACTGTAACTCTCTTGTTCATCGCCCTGGGGCAGAGAACACAGCTTTCAGAATTGGAACACAAAGGACTATATGAATGTTAAGAGCAGAACTTGCACACGGAATAAACTTGAAGGAAGCCATTGTTTCCAAGGTAAAGCCAGAAATTAATATATCACTAAGTATTCTGGGTTGTTTTAGTCGCTAAGCCATGTTGGACTCTTTGGGGACCCTATGGATTGTAGCCTGCCAGGCTCCTCTGTCCATGGGATTTTCCCGGCAAGAATGCTGGAGCAGGTTGCCATTTCCTACTCTAGGGGATCTTCCCAACCCTGGAATCTGAACCTGTGTCTCCTGAGTCGCCTACATTGGCAGGCGGATTCTTACCGCTGAGCCACCTGGGTAGCAAACCACAAAATCCCTTGCTGGCCAAAACCCAGAGTAGGAAAAAGAAATAAAATAAATGTGTTGTCTTGCTATAAGGCACTTCACAGGCTAGAAAAGAGAGTTAGAGAAATCATATTTAGAACAGAGAGGAACCGGGAAACTCCAAAGAGTCTCTAAAACTAGAATGAAAATCTTCTGTCATTTGAGAATTTTATTTGAGAATTTAAACTCCTGAAGAGAAAGTCCAATTGGCTCAGCTTAGATTCCATGCCTGCGTGGAGTAGTTAATGAACGCCTCTGTAGAGGTGGCCTCCAAGGTCAGCTTCAGCTGCCAAAGTGCAAGGACAGGACCTGGTTTTCTGCCCTTCTCACCAAGAACACAAAACCTTTTTACTCTTTAAAATTATTGAGGACCTCAAAGAGCTCTAGTTTATGTAGCTATCTTACTAGAAATTACAACTGATACATCTGTTAAAAATGTGTTCATGCATTTATCTTCATTTTAAAAAATGCCATTTATGTTCATAAATGGCATATTTTAAAAATGAAAGTAGTTATATTCAAGAGAGATGTCACTTTACATTTTTTGTAAATTTCTTTGTATCTGGAAGACAGATTTTCATACCTGCTTTTGCATTCGCTTTGCTGTAATATTTTATTTTGGTTAAAGTTTATGAAGGAAAGATGTGAAGTAGAAAAAGGGAGGAGTGTTTTAAAGCCTTTCAGATGATTGTAGAAATTCTTCTTTGATATTATATCGAAACTTAACAAGTAGTAGTTTCTTACAGTCGGAAACCTGGCTGATAAACTTTCATGCTCAGATACTTTAAAGTCCATTAGTAGCTCTTGCACTCTGTATGGGTCTCTTATACATGCATGACTTTTGTATCATCAGGCACTGGTCATTTGAAAAATAGTAACTGAGTTATGTGGATCTTCCAAATGTTCCCACACTTCACTGCTGCTAAGTTGCTTCAGTCGTGTCTGACTCTGTGCGACCCCGTAGACGGCAGCCCACCAGGCTCCCCTGTCCCCGGGATTCTCCAGGCAAGAACAATGCACTGGTGGTATACAAAATCATAGTGATAAGAAACACCACCATCTCATCCAAAAAATATTTAAGCACCGAGACACTGTCAAACTTATAGTGGAGTCACTGTTTTCTATTATTTTCTAATTTTCACATGAAAACGTAAATGTTATTAGTAGCAAAAATACTATTATTGTCTCTGAAATGACATTTTCACCTCACTCATTTTTGATTAAGTGCCCAATATTTAGGTCTTGATACTCACAGTTTATCTGTCACTCTTTCAAGGCCAAGGGGAATTTCCTTGGGGGAAAAAATAAAACAATCTTGCTCACACACAAGCCCCTGCGCAAGTGCTCCCACTCGAAACAATCACAGTGCTTCTGCACACAAAACAAGCACTTTGTTTCAGTTCAGTTGCTCAGTCGTGTCCAACTCTTTGCGACCCCATGGACTGCAGCACACCAGGCTTTCCTGTCCATCACCAACTCCTGGAGCTTACACAAACTCATGTCCATCAAGTTCGTGATGCCATCCAACCATCTCATCCTCTGTCGTCCCCTTCTCCTCCTGCCTTCAATCTTTCCCAGCATCAGGGTCTTTTCCAACGAGTCCATTCTTTGCATCAGGTGACGAAACTATTGGAGTTTCAGCTTCAGCATCAGTCCTTCCAGTGAATATTCAGGACTGATTTCCTTTAGGATTGACCTTTTGGACACCTCATTTAATCATAAAAAAAATATTTAAATAACATGTACTCGAGGGCCAAGGCTTAATAAATTAATAATTCATATTGCTTCATCAATGACATTTTAAAATGAAACTGGCTTTTAAAAGAATTGTATGTGGTGGTGAAGAAATGGATACAGTGGCTACTAGTATTATTTGGTGGCACTTCTTGAATTTATATAAAGTACCAGTGATTTGACTTTGCTTTTTTTTGAGTCACTTCTTACCTAGAATTGATTTAAAAAAAATGTTTTTAAGGTCACAGAGCATTTGTTTGATGCTTTATTTCTCTCTCTTTGGCTATGCTGGGTTGTTGCTGTGTGTGTGGTAAATGGGGGCTACTCCAGTTGTGGTGTGCAGGCTTCTCACTGCAGTGGCTTCTCTTGGTGCATGGGCTCTAGGGCATGGGGACTTCAGTAGTTGTGGCTCATGTGCTTAGTTGCCCCGAAACGTGTGATCTTCCTGGACCAGGGATCGAACATTTGTCTCCTGCATTGTCAGGCAGATTCTTAACCGCTGGACCACCAGGGAAGTCCTAGAAATAAACTTCAATAAATTTAAAAAGTAAAAATCATACAAATAACACCTGTATAGTTTTTATTTTGATTCACCAATTTTAGTATTTTGTTCCTGTTTTGCCTTATGCCTTTTGCACTCTCCTTTTTTTTTTTTTACCTGAAACATTTTAGAGTAAGTTACCCATATAATTGTCATTTATTGCTAAATATTTCCGCCTGCATTTCCTAAGAAGGATATTCTCCTGAATAACCCCAGTACTTTGATCAACTTTATAAAGTTACATTGATACAATATCTCTATTGCTCATATTCCAGATTTGTCAACTAGGCTGATGAGGTCATTTATCTGTGCAAGACGCAGTATGGAGTTGCTGCTGCTGCTGCTTAGTCGCTTCAGTCGTGTCCGACTCTGTGCGACCCCATAGACTGCAGCCCACCAGGCTCCCCCGTCCCTGGGATTCTCCAGGCAAGAACACTGGAGTGGGTTGCCATTTCCTTCTCCAATGCATGAAAGTGAAAAGTGAAAGTGAAGTCGCTCAGTCGTGTCCGACTCCCAGCGACCCCATGGACTGCAGCCTACCGGGCTCCTCTGTCCATGGGATTTTCCAGGCAAGAGTACTGGAGTGGGGTGCCATTGCCTTCTCCAAGTGTGGAGTTAGGTATTGTGTTTAGTTCTGTTATCTATTCAGCTTCTTTTATTTTGGAATATACTTCCACAAACTTTTCTTCTTTGAAGACATTGACATTTTTGAGAGTAAAGGCCACATTCCCACACTCCTCTATGCCTCCACTTAAAAAAAAAAGAAACAACTTTTTTTAAAAGAATAAAAAACTTTATTTTCTGTTCATCTAATGTTTTATTATGGTTAGATTCTGATTATGCATTCTAGGTCAGAATCCTGCCTAGGTATCCTTCTCAGGAACCACATCATTGGAGCCCACCTTAGTCATATGTCATAATGTTAATGGTGATCACCAGTTAGGGTGTGGTCTGAGTTCTCTTCTGTACAATCACTGTGCTTTATTTTTCTCCTTTACCACAATAAGTAATCTGTGGGGAGATACTTTAAGACCATGCAAATGTCCTGCTGCTTATCCATTGATGAGATTTAGCATCCATTGATGATTCTTGCTTAATCTAATATTTATTATGGTGGTTACTATATATGTGTGTGTGTATATATATCTATATATCTATATGTCTATCCTATGCTATCTATTTTATCTTTCTTTTACTGACAAATTTATGAATTCTTATTTTTTCAGTTGTTTACAATACATTCTTGTACTTAATTATTTGGTTGCTAAAATTGTCCCAACTCTTGCCAAAGGGAGCCCTCCGAGCTACTTTCTATATGTCTTTGTGATGTGTCCCAATCACTTTTCATTCTTCTGAGCACTTTCTTACTTTCTGGCATAAGTTATCACCTCATTTCATACCTACCTACCCTGCCCTAGTCCCTGACTCAGCTGTTTCTTCAGGGTGGCCTGATTCCTTTTAGATCCCATTGTTCTTGCACCATCAGGGGGTCAATGTCAAGTGAAAAGGGCAAGTAAAGTCTTAGTGTTGTTATGAAAATAGTTTTGACCTCTTGGACTTCCTGAAAGTGTCTCAGGAACTCCCAGAAATCTGTGGGCACTTTGAGAACTGTTAATGAATATAAATTATGCTTAAGTCTATGGTCAGGTGTTCATGATTTATATTGTATAATGTGTGTTAAATCATCTTCATTGGAGAGCTAAAGATACCCACTTAGCAGCTGTGAGATCGTAGTTACTTGGCCTCTCTGGGTTTCATTCTCATCATCTGGAATTAGGGATGATATTACTTCCCAGTACTGCTGAGGATTAAATGCAATAACTCACCTAAATGTTGGATGAAGGGCCTAATATGGAGTGAATGCTTCATAAATATGTCTTTAGGGGGCAGGTAGCTTGTCTCTTTAGTTCACTCATCATCAGATTGAAGAATGGTATTCAGGCATGGAAGGAACTGTGCTCACAGCTAAACCTATTTTAGTTGCTAGCTCCTGGACTTGGAGCTGATGCCATAGTGGTATGAGGTTTGGCGGTCTTAGGAGAGGGATAAATATATTTTGTATGTGTGAGAGAGGCAAACTGTGGTCAGAGGGCAGACTCTGGTGGAATGTAGTTTCCAAAATGGTCACAGCAAGATCTCCCATCCTGCCCCTTGTGTGAAGTGCCACTCCTTGCATTGAGAAGTAAGGTCTGTGTTTCCTCTCTATGAACCTGGGTAGGCCTTTGGCTATGGCAGAATCGGTGCTCTGAGTCATTCGATGCTATGTCCTAACAATCAGTGCAGCTTGCACTAGGGTGTCTTGGAATGCTCGCTGTAGGAAGCAGCCCACGAGGAAGCAGCAGCCACAGGGAGAGGTCACATGGAGATGTTCTGGTGCACAGTCTCAGGTGAGGTCTCCAATCACAGCGCCAACTACCAGACATGCAAGTGAGGAAGCCCTGATGAGCTATTCAGTACCAGCCTCTCTCTGATGCAGCCACATGAGCAAGCTGAGCGAAGACTGCTCGGCTCAGCCCAAATAGCCCTCAGAACCTGAGAGATAAGAGGAAAACGATGTTGTTGTAAGCTACGACATTTGGGGTGCTTGCTTACACAGTGATAGATAGTAGTCTCTATCCATAGGTAGAAGCTAAGAATGGGTCATCTCTACGACAAACATGGGCTATGAAATAGGTCATAGGTGATGTGAAGATACTTGTCCAAACTTGGCAAATGCCCCAAGCAGAGTTCTGATGAAGAAAGACTCTTCACAGACTTACACATAATGACTATTGCTCTTCTGGAACCAAATTTGAAGAGTGTAGGGTAAGTGGTTTCTAACATGGATGACACCCACTTGAGGCAGCTGGAGAAGTCCTTCCATTCTTTCCTTCCTTCCTGTTTTCTTTTTCTCTCCTCTCCTGAACCTCCTTCTCCTCTTCTGCCTTGTCCTCACACTCTTTCTTCTGCACCCATAGCAGTTTGATGAAAAAAAGGAAGAACATGAATGTTGAAGGTAAGCTGGCCTAAGTTTAAAAACACTGATCAGTAACTTGACTTTGGGCCTCTTCTCTTTTCTCTCCTAGCCTCACTTCTTCCATCTGTAAATTACAGTTTACAGGGAATCATTGAGATGATTAGATGGCATTATTAAAGCATTCAGCATGTTGCTAGGCATGTTGATGATCACAATCCATGTTTCTCTCACACAACTCGAGTTTTCTCCTTTGCTTTTTCCAAAGCTCCCTGGCCTCTTTCCCCAGATCATCCCATTTCACAGATGCTGTTTTGTTTCCACTCTCGGTTTGCTTTGCCAGTGCCCCCAGCAGGCCTACCAATTCCAGATGCTGGGAGAAAAGCCCTTGATCCAGGCTGAATGCAGGGATGATATTCACTAACATGCAGATGGCACGTTAGGTACCTATGGGGAGCTTGTGTTCTGGATTGGAAACTGGCAAAGACAAAAATCTCTTGGCAGAAATGGACTCCTAGTCACGGGTAGGCAGGAAGGAACAGAGGCAGATGAAGGCTGGCTGATGGCACTGAGTTGCTCCTCTGGAGTCGAAATCTGCACCCATAGCCCGGATACAAGTGAAGTAGCTGCATCCTGGGAAGGGGTGGTTTATCTGAATGAGAAGGGGAGCTGGGATTCGGGGAGAGAATATCTTAGAGAAAAGAGTTGTACCCACAGGGTGTTTAATTACCTATCTTTGTGTCAGATGCTCGTGTGGGTTAAATGGGCCTGATCTGGCAATGAATGCACAAAGTCAATGGGAATTTTGAGGGCAGATCAAATGCACCACCAGGAGAACTGTGAACTTTACAGCCAAACAAGCCTCCAAGGCTGAACCAAATGATGTGCTAGAACACGGTGTGTATCTAGGCATTCTGAAGAACAACAACAACAAAATGGTGAAACAGGAAACTGCATTTATAAAGACCATTGCAATAACCACGTGGTGGGAAATAGGACTCCAGGGTAGACAGTGAGAGCTGTTTTTGTTCAAGGAGTCTTTGTTATGGATACTTGTATTTCTATACAAATCTTTTCCTTTTGGCCTTGGTTTCTATTTTCAAACTCCAAGGATTCACAGATTGGACTCACAGATTGCTAGTACTAAAGAGATCCTTAGAGATTACCTAGTTCCACCCTGTCATTTCTTGGCCAAGGTTACTAAAGCCCAGCGAGGTCTAATAAATTTTCTAAGAACACACAGCTAGCTTGGAGTCAGACCAAGACTGGAAGCTTGGCTGCCTGATTCCCTCTTTCACAGTCTCTCTATGCCAGTGGAAACTAGGTCAAAGTTGCTTGTACATTCATTCAACAAATATTTATTAATCACCTACTGTGTTCCAGTTACTGTATTCATCATCATGGTTTCAGTTATGAACAAAACAGACAAATGACACAGAACAGAGAGACTCAGTACATACATGTCCAGTAGAAACAGATCCAGCATTTAGAGTTGACCACACCTTTAATATACTGTGGGGGAATAAAACGAATATGTTCTATGAGGGTTGGGAGGTAGTTATTTTTGCTGTGAATTAGTCAGATCTTATAATGTCATATTTGGCTCATAAAAACTGTTGACGAGTCAGAAAAAAAGATTAATATAGCAATTTTTAAAAATGACTCTTATATTCCTATAAGGACAAAAATAAATGGGAGTGAGGTATTTGAATTAGAATTTAGAAACTCAAGAATGGCTTGAAACTAACTTGAATATGGGGAAATGTTAGCTGGACAGGCTCTATCTTTATAGAGAACTTTGCAAAAGAAAATGAGCTTCAGGCACGGAGGGAGAGATTGAGGATGGACGTAAAGAAACTTTTCCTGGCATTCAAGGTGATACACCTGGACTTGGCTCTAGTCTACACCATTGGTAGAGGAGGGGAAAGTTTCTTTTCTCTTGGTCACTTCTCTCCTTCTAAGTTCTTGGTCAGAAACTATGCTGGTAATGTTTTCAGTTTTTTTCCCTGAAGATTAGGCAGAATCATGAAATATTTGAGGTTCTGCAGTCCCTGAGTTCCTGCTCTGTCCCCCTGAGCCTGTCCATCGGCATCAAGTCCCTTCAGACTTCCTCTGATGAGAGCAGATTCTCCATATCGAAGTACCTGTGAGTCTGTGTGGTGGCTCCTCCCAACCACATTCCTCAAGCACAGACATTTAAGATCTTGATCTCCAAGTGTGGTTCTGGGCAGGATTAGCCCTACCCCACATCAACTGAATACCCAGTGATTTCTATGCATTTTAAAGTTTGAGATGCTTTGTTCTGGAACACTGGCCACTGAGGAGGACATACTTGACCTCAAACCTTGGCTCTGCTGTCATCTGACTCTATGACCATGGAGATTCCCTTTCCTCATCTGTAAAGTGGATACAAGAGTTCTTGCTTCTTAGACTCTCAGAAAGGCCTTTCCTGGTTATCTGACTTCACATGCATCCTTCCTATTACATTGACCTCAGTTTATTAAGTTTCTCCATGATCACAGTTACTACAACTTGAAATTACTAGTGTCTATCTTGTAGGGCTTCCTAGGTGGTGCTAGTGGTAAAGAACCTGCCTACCAATGCAGGAGACTTAAGGGGTGCGGGTTAGGTCCCTGGGTTGGGAAGATCCCCTGGAGAAGGAAGTGGAAACCCACTCTAGTATTCTTGTCTGGAGAATCCCACGGACAGAGGAGCCTGGCGGGCTACAGTCCATGGGGTCACAGAGTCAGACACAACTAAAGCAGCTTAGCATGCGCATCTTGTTTAGAATGTATGTTCTATGAAGGCAGGAACCTTGTTGCTCCTTGATATTTAACATTTTCAGGACTTCGCGCAGTACCTGGCACCTAAACGGTGGTTCCATATTTGTTGAATAACTGAATATTATAATGGTTGTTACGTAATGCAAGAAAAACATTAGCTCTATGTCTGACTTGGAGAAAATATTCGCTAAATGGTAGCTATTGGTAAAACTGACTGCTTAATTGTGAAGCCCAGCATAAAATGAAAGTGCAAAGCCCCTTGTTCAAAAAAATTATGAAGAATTTCAAGAACATTAGCATATTAACCCAAGGGCCCTTCTCAGAGTTGGACCCTTTGTAACTATATGGGCTGCATGCCCAGGAGGCCGGCTCTAGGTATCGATAGTGTTACTGATACTGTGGTTACTCTGTGGTTCATATGGTCAGCACCCTAGGAGGGTCGTCTCCCCCCTTCTCCTTGAGGTGTGACATCAGGCCAAGAGTCCCACAGTCCACCTTGCCTCCTGAGACTCAGCCCACCCTCCTCCACCTGCTCCAATGAAGAGACTAAGAGATAACTGGAAACTTGACAAATTGCAAAACGGACCCTGTCCAGTCAGCCGGGTCTAAACTCTTCCTCACAGCGGAGTGCTGATTTACACCTGATTAGTAAAGGTGGTGTTTATTGAATCAGCAAAAGTTCTGCAAATGTGCACCAAACAGAATTTCAGATGAGTTTCTGTAGTGCATGTATACGTAATGTATGGCTTTTAATTTCCTTGATAATGTAAAAGTACAGTCTGAGATGAGGAACGAGGCAGACAGAGTCACTCAGTTCTAATGTAACAACTTCTCTTTATGAGAAACTGAAAATCAGGGCAGGGCTTAGAATATAAAACAGTCAGGAGGAAATGAAGCTAAAAGGAGGGAGAGATGAATCCACTCGAAAACAACCAGCACGGCGGCGCAACTGGTCCTCAGATCCGCTGGATGGTGGGAGCCTGATGACCAAAATCAAGGTGTTCCCAGGGGTCCCAGCCCTGCGGGGCTTAGCATGACATCCTTACTGGGCTACATTTATCCTTTCAGAGCCCGGGTTCCTTGGGCCGTTCAGCAGGGAAAATCATGCACCTCCTGCCTACCTTTGTAGGCAGAGAATAAAGAATGTTACTCTTGTGAAAACGTTTTGTTCAACATGGGACCCAAAAACAAGGCAGTATGCTCTGTAGAAAGACCACTGGCCTGGAAGTCAAAAAGCACAGTTTCTGATACATATTTTCCTATTTATTAACTACCCTTCTTCAGTGCTTTGGAGCCGAGTGGCTAGATCTGGGAGAAAATTTCAAAGCTGTTGCTATCTGGCTGTGTAAACTCGGACGGACAGGAGTCCTTTAAGTCCTCTGAGCCTCAGTTTTCTCATCTGTGAAATGGGACCGAACTAAAGCCAAGAGAATGTTTAGCACACCTGGCAAGTCCTCAGCATTTCTTTCAGAGCTCCGTTTTCCCTATTGTTGATTGGGATTTTAGAAAACCTCAAAGCACCGTCCTGCCATATGACACTCCAGTGTGCTGCATTCAGGCTGGAGACATCTTATTGCCCCTGTAGCTCCTTATCCTCTCTTCCACCGGCCCCAGTTTCTGTAGGGCCTTTTTGTTCAGAGTTATATGTCAAACGCACTTGCCAATGGTATTAACTTGTAACTGTGGTGGAAGCTCTCTAGTAGAGACTTGTGCTTGAACTGAAAGATTTTGAAACCAAAAGCACTTCACAGAGGCAAAAGAGCAACAGGTAGGTGGAATTTATATCCGGAGACACTGGCCCTACTGGGTGTACCTTCCAAACATATAGCTCAGGCTCTGTATACTTGTGAGGTCCATTTGAGCCAAGGTTTTAAATACCTATGAGGTTTGAAATGAAAGAATAGCTTAATATATCTGCTCAGCCTTAATGACCGTGTGATTTTGATGATGATCTCAATTCTGCCATCTATTGTTTTATTCTTTATCATTCTCAGCATTACATAGAAATCTGCTTGTGCTGTGCTGTGCTCAGTCATGACTCTTTGAGACCGCATGGACTGTAGCCCACCAGGCTCCTCTGTCCATGGGATTCTCCAGGCAAGAATACTGGAATGGGTTCCAATTTCTTCCTCCAGGGGATCTTCCCAACCCAGGGATTCAACCTGCATCTCCTGCCTTGGCAGGCAGATTCTTTACCACTGCCATCTGAGAAGCCCAGAAGTCTACTTATTAGACACAAATCACAGTGGCTGTACAGTTCATGATTTTCCCAGCAGCTGTGTGTGTGTTTCCCAGCTTCCTCTAGCACAGACATGACCCCACTCTAGCCAGCCCTGTAGACCCAGGACCCTAGGCTGCCCCAACTGCCATAGCTTCCCCTACCATAGTGAATGGTTCTGGAGGTGGCCATGTCACTCAAGGCAGGCCAGTTTTGTCCTTTCTCTAGATTTTTCCAACAAACTGCTAAACACAATGAAAAAAACGTGAGGCCAGAGTGATATGCAGCCCAGTGTCCCCGTTGGCATATAGCTCTAGAAATGAGACAGATGGACAGCCGTATAGATCACTGATGATATTCTAGCCAGTGCATTCCTGCCCTTTTCCAAAGTCACGCCACTCACAAATGGAAGTCCTCATTGTTCAGTCTGATACAAACATCCACATGGACGAACAACAAGACATCATTTCTCTCAGAGTTACGATTACAGAGGTGATGTTACAGTGGGTAATAAAGCACAGGGTGTGATTAAGTAAAGACTGGTGGGTACAAATTACTCTTGCAAGAATGCTGGTGGGGAGAGGGAGAAAGAGGTCAGGCAATAGTGGATGTGATATTGTGATATAAGAAAGGCACATTTGGTCTTCCTCCCCAGTTTCCGGCATAGAACTTCTGAACCCTTTGAGTTTCTGGGTGACAGGAAGAGTGAGAAGATTCCTTTGCTTTTTTTTTTTTTTTTGATTGTGCTGGATCTTAACTTTCGGCACCTAGACTCTCTAGTTGCAGCATGTGAGCTCTTACTTGCCACACGTGGGATCCAGTTCCCTGACCAGGTATTGAACCCTGGGCCCCCCCCGCACTGGGAGCACAGAGTGTTAGCCACTGGTCCACCAGTTCCTGTTATTCTTAATAAGCTTTTAGAAATATACCGAGTTTATGCTGATGAGATCACTCTTGGTGGGCTTCTAGGTAGCTTCAGGTTGGGGGCTGGTACCAAAGGAACCAACCATGTGGCTAAAAGGCAGAGACTTTCAGTCCCACCCTCTGACCTCTCAAGAAGGAGGGGCTGGAGATCGAGTTAACCACCAATGATCAATGATTTAATCAACCATGTTTATAAAACGGAACTCCCATAAAAGCTCTAAAGAAAGGGGCTGTCAGAACTTCTGGTTGATGAAACGCATCCACGTGCCAAGAGGGCGGTATACCCCAAACTCCATGGAAACAGAAGCTCCTACACTTCAGATCCTTCTGGACCTTGTGCCTCATCATCTGGCTGTTGACTTGTATCCATTTTATTAGCTTCTATAATGAACCAGTACTTGTAAGTAAAGTGTTCCCCTGAAATCTGTGAGCTGTTCTAGCAAATTTTTGAGCCCAAGGAGAATGTCATGGGAACCCCTGATTTATAGCTGGTTGATCAGAAGTACAGGAGACCTGGCCTTGCAATTGGCATCTGAAGTGTGGGCAGCCATGTGAGACTGAGCCCTTTAACTTATAGGGTCTAACTCCAGTTAGTTAATGTCAGAATTGAGTCATTGGACACCCAAGTGGTAAACTGAGAATTGGTTGTTGTTGTGGAAAAAACCCTACACATTTGGTGTCAGATGTGTCCTGATGTTGTGAAAAAAAAAAAGCAAATCTTATTAATAGCATAGCAGGCTCAAAGGAAGGTAGATTTTTCAGGCTAAAGGAGAATTTTAGCTGCCTGAGTTGTCTCTCCTCTCTTTAAGATGGGGAGAGGATAACCAAGGGAGCAAAGTCTCAGGAGAAATGCAGAAGAAGTTGTCAGAAGGGGCAGTAGCGTTGGTCAGTATAGACACTTCCCCTTTGAGAGCACAGCAGAGGAAGAGAAAATGATACTAGAGAAAATCTGAGAGATGGAGAGAAATTGAGGAAACTCATGCTGGGGTGGCCATGATTTTCTCACTGCAAGTGAAGATTTGGGAGATTAAATTGCTGTTCAAACAGAAATGTTTCCCTCTGGGGCCTGGGCTCTGCTCCCATGCTCTCTGGAACCACCCAAGGGCCAAGGAAAGGAGAGGGTGGTGGCCAAAACAGACCCCAGGAAGGACAAGGCCTCTGGTGTTGATGTCTACATTGTAATTGATGGGTTGGCATTGACTGTCATAACTCAACCTCCCTCCCACAGCAAGGGCCTCCATTGAGGCTGTGGGAGCCTGCTGTGCACAGGGCTGTGGAGAAAAGACATGTTCTGTTAAATCAGAACCTGACAGAGCAGAGGGAACCAATGGGCTATTTGCCCAGGTGATCTTTCTTTCATCTCTTAGTCAACTGCTAGAAGGACATTTCCCAAGGGGATATTTTCTGATGTTCTGATTCCACTGGGATTGTGGAGAGTGACTGTCCTAATGTGCCATGACTCTATATTATCCTCTGGTCTCCAAGATGGCAGACTCATGTGAAGCCTTAAGGGAGTGTCACTTGCGTTAAGAATATTCTAGAGCCAACTAGGTTGTTTGCCAGCTTAGCTTTCTGTTTTCATTTTGACTTCACAGCTGAGAGAGTATCGAATATAGAGGGTAAGACTCTGATCATATTGGTAGGTGGATCTTGTTTTGAATCTCACTGTAACTCTGATGATTTTGCATGACCTTCACAAAGTTGTTTTAACCTCTTTACTTTTCCATTCTTCACCTGTAAAAAAACATGAGTACCTACTTAATTGAACTATGAATATTAAATAAGAAAACATGTATAACATTCTTAGGTATAGCCAGCATGTAGTGTGTACTCACATAGCTGGATTCAAAGATGGCAAGAGAGAGAATCCAGGGCTCCTTATTCCTTCTTGTATCACAAGATTTGGAGAATTTTGGTTTGTTTTTTTAAACTGTTATGAGACTCCAGTGTACTTTGGGCATGAATAAAAATGAAAATGTTAGTCACTCAGTTGTGTCAGATTCCTTGCAACCCCATGAACTGTAGCCTTCCAGGCTCCTCATCCATGGAATTCTCCAGTCAGGAATACTGGAGAAGATCCCCTTCTGCACGGGATCTTCCTGACCTAGGGACTAAACTCAGGTCTCCCTCATTGCAGGCAGATTCTTTGCTGCCTGAGCCACCAGGGAAGCCCTACTTTGAGCATTTCTTTATGTAATTAAGCAGGGAGGTCAATTTAAAGCTTCTGTCATTAGCTTTATTTTTAATTAAGTGACTTGTTGAAAGGCAGACCACTAGGTCTCTCTGGTCAGTAAGTTTATCATATACTAAATCTAATCCATTGATATTGACCATTTAGGACATGGTAGTGAGGATTTTCTAGGCCAGATTGAAAGAATCTAGGCTATGATTGATTAGTGATGTCAGCCCAAGACATGGTTAGGATTGTGACTTAACCTCTTCCACATATGTGCTGACTCTGTATAGACCCTGAGGTCATGGATCACAGATGCAAGTCAGAGGCCAGAAAATGTTACATAAATTGCAGAATTGCCAATGCTCATGGAGAAGTTACCTGCTGATTTGAAGAGGCTAAAGCAGTGGCTGTCATTAAAACCAAGGG
The DNA here is from genome assembly GCF_003369695.1 of Bos indicus x Bos taurus. NCBI lineage: Eukaryota > Metazoa > Chordata > Mammalia > Artiodactyla > Bovidae > Bos > Bos indicus x Bos taurus. The sequence goes on from NC_040089.1 coordinate 46,825,011, forward strand.
CACTGAACCGTGGATGGCTATAATGAGAAAGAGACAGCATTTGCAGTCTTGTGCTTGGAGAATGACAGTGCATTGTGCGTGTATAAATCTGGAGCCTCTAGAATTGACAGGTTTAAGACTGTGTCTGCACAATCTCAGGGAAATGTTTACAGAGTTAAAAAAAAAAGTGCCAATCAGCTGGTTGATGGCATCAGGACTTGCCTGATTTCCCGCTGCATGTCTGCTCCTCCCCAGAGTTGGAATTATTTGGGTCCCATGTGTAGCTCAGCTGGGGCCACCCCATACCCTGAACCTAATTCTTGCTGCTGTCAACAGAGATTTTAAGAACTCTAGTGGGCCTTGAGGTCACCTAGCACCACCGACCCTGGCATCTAAGCCAGCTGTGGTCTGAGTCTGGTCTTGTTGCCTTGAGCCCTCAGGGGTTGGGATCTGCCTGATGTCCTTGAAGGCAGGCCTATCGTCACCGTGTTGGTCTAGATCTCTAACGTGATTTTTTCCACTGGATTTTACATACACCTGTAAGGGTGTCTGTCCTCTTTCCTCTTTCTTTCATGTATCAGAGGCTTTCTAATTATACAGCCTGCATCTTATTAGCGAGGTTTTTCACTTCCACAGGGGATGTTTAGGTGACGGAAACAAGGTGAGCCTTGAAATTAGCCAGACCTAGCTTCCAATTTCAGCTCAGCATTTTTTTAACTACGTGGCATTTAAGCACATGGGTCCATTTTCTCATTTATAAAATGTTAATAACACAGCAGGGTGTTATATCCTGAAGGAAATAGACAAACACATTGGAGGACCTAGCATATAGGAGTTGCTAACACGTGAACCACTGACAACGAAATGACACAACCAATGGCTGTTATTTATTGAGCACTTGCCATGTGTGAGACGTTGATCCAAATAGTCTCCATAGTAAAATTAATACCATATTTCACATTTTATAGACAAAGAATCTGAGGTTTGGCAAGGTCAGTAACTTATCCAACCTCACCCAGAGAATCCAGGGCAGAGCCTGGGTTTAAGTCAAGAGCTGCTTATCCAACCTAAAGCCTGACCTCCTTTAATCACACTACAGGGTCAACAATAACATAAGCATCTTCCATCCATTTGGGTGAATGTTCTTGTGTTCTCTGAAGCTGACTTTGTCCCAAGCATTTACTGTGCCCCTCTGGACATAAATGATGGCAGTTTTCCTCAACCCACTCCCCTCAGTATGCCTCATTCTGTTCCCATGGAACATTTTACGGCTGATCATGTCAAAAGATATGACACCCTCAAGTCTATTAAGACAAATACATTTGAGTTTAAAAATACTGAGTTGATTTTATAAACAGTCCCGGAAGCAGTTTTCAAATCTGGGCTCCCAACTAACAAAGTATCGAAACTTTCCCTTTATTAATGGGAAAATAAGCATCTCCTTGGAAAAGGAAATGGCAATGCACTCCAGTATTCTTTCCTGGAGAATCCCACGCACAGACTAGCCTGGCAGGCTACACCCCATGGGGTTGCAAGAGTTGGATATGACTTAGCCACTAAACTGCCACCATCAAACATCACCTATAAATGGGTTTTTCCTTCCATGGCCCTTCTCATCAGATATGCAGGACTGAATGGGCATATTTCATGCGTGAGGATGTCATGTGAGACTAGGTGAACAGGTTGTCGATCCAGAACGGACCTCACGTATGAATCTGCTTGGCCCTGCTCTATGATGGTTCTTCCTGCTCCCTCTGTTCCTGTGGGATATTGTTTCATTAAAGGTTAGGCAGAAAAATGAGCATTTGCTGTGACTCCAGGAACTCAAACTGGGACTCTGAAAAAAACCTAGTGGGGTAGGATGGGGTGAGAGCTAGGAGGGAGGATCAAGAGGCAGGGGACATATGTATACCTATGGTTGATTCATGATGATATATGGCAGAAACCAACACAACATTGTAAAGCAATTATCCTTCAATTTTAAAATAAACAAATTGCCAGTCCAGGTTCGATGCAGGATACAGGATGCTTGGGGCTGGTGCACTGGATGACCCAGAGGGATGGTATGGGGAGGGAGGTGGGAGAGGGGTTCAGGATGGGGAACACGTGTACACCTGTGGCAGATTCATGTTGATGTATGGCAAAACCAATACAATATTGTAAAGTAATTAGCCTCTAATTAAAATAAATAAATTTAAATTTAAAAAAATAAAATAAACTGAAAAAAAATTGGAAAAAATTTTAAAAAGTTTAGGCTGGAGTGATGAAAGTGAAAGGGGAGAGTGAAAAAGTTGGCATAAAGCTCAACATTCAGAAAATGAAGATCATGGCATCTGGTCCCATCACTTCATGGGAAATGGATGGAGAAACAGTGGAAACAGTGTCAGACTTTATTTTTGGGGGGCTCCAAAATCACTGCAGATGGTGACTGCAGCCATTAAATTAAAAGACGCTTACTCCTTGGAAGGAAAGTTATGACCAACCTAGATAGCATATTCAAAGCAGAGACATTACTTTGCCAACAAAGGTCCATCTAGTCAAGGCTATGGTTTTTCCTGTGGTCATGTATGGATGTGAGAGTTGGACTGTGAAGAAGGCTGAGCGCCGAAGAACTGATGCTTTTGAACTGTGGTGTTGGAGAAGACTCTTGAGAGTGCCTTGGACTGCAAGGAGATCCAACCAGTCCATTCTGAAGGAGATCAGCCCTGGGATTTCTTTGGAAGGAATGATGCTAAAGCTGCAACTCCAGTACTTTGGTCACCTCATGCGAAGAGTTAACTCATTGGAAAAGACTCTGATGCTGGGAGGGATTGGGGGCAAGAGGAGAAGGGGAGGACAGAGGATGAGATGGCTGGATGGCATCACTGACTCGATGGATGTGAGTCTGAGTGAACTCCGGGAGTTGGTGATGGACAGGGAGGCCTGGCGTGCTGCGATTCATGGGGTCGCAGAGTCAGACACGACTGAGCAACTGAACTGAACTGAACTGAACACTGATGGACCTGGAGATTGTCATACTGAATGAAGTAAGTCAGATTAGGAGAAATATCATATGATATCCCTTATATGTGAATCACTAAAAAGTGATACAAACTAACTAATTTACAAAACAGAAACAGACTCACAGACTTAGAGAACAAACATGGTTACCAGAAGGGGAGGGTAGAGGGAAGGGATAATTTAGGGCATTTGGGATCACCATGTACACACTGCTATATTTAAAATGGATAACCAACATTTACTGTGTAGCACAAGGAACTGCTCAATATTATGTGGCAGGCTGGATGGGAAGGGAAGGGAGTTTGGGGGAAAATATATACAGGTATGGCTGAGTCCCTTTGCTGTCCACCTTAAACTATCACACCATTGTTAATCAGCTATACTCCAATTCAAAATAAATTAAAAAAAAATAGGTTAGGCTGGAGTCATGGGGAGTGAAGTCTTTTTGTAGGGTGGCTGTAATCAACCAATGAATAATGAGGAAGTTGTTAAGATTTGGCTACCAAAATACCAAATGACCATGAAGGTGATCTGTCAGTGGAGAACAGAAAAAAAACTTTATTGATCCAAATACTATCCCAAGTACTTTGTGTACATTATCTTATTTAATTATCCAATAATCCTGGGAGGGAGTCATTATTATTTCCACTTTTACAACACTGTGAAAATTAAATAACCTGTTACTAAACAGACTAAACAGTTACTAAATAACGCTACAACCCAACATATTTTATTAGAAAACCTACTTTTTGATTCCAAAGTTCAAATAGTGAATAATGAATGTAAACTCTCCAAATTGGTGTCAGAATTTCTCACTGATTCAATACCTATTATACCAGATGCATAATTAGAATCTACCCAAAACTGATGTGAGTTTACAGCCAGACTCTGAAATTGAGAGATGCCGTTCAGCTATTTGCATACAAATAGACTACAATTATTATGAAGGATGGTCCATTACAGAATTCAGTTTAGCTTGCATTTTAGCGAAAACCATAAAGTCAGCTAGGAAAGAGTTAGCTTTATCAATTACACTTTTTGTAAGCCCAGTTTTGTTTTTGAAGGTTTCGGAGTTGATGTGCTCAAGGGAAAAAAATTACCCACGGGCTAAAATTGAATAATCAACATTGTGGGTAATGAGACTGAAGTTTTTGAAAGTTTTGGTCTCTTTCAAAGGAAAGTGCCAGAAATCTCAACCATCATTAGATTTTGCCTCTGATCTCAGTGTTAAATCAGTGCTTGACTGTCAACTTGTGGGACAAGCGTTATGTAGGATAATCTCCTTGGAGCATCAGAAGATTCCTGGATTCCAGACTCGCCACCTTGGCTCTTTCTCTGTCTTTGTTCTGTACTGACAAAGGTCTGTATAATCAAAGCTATGGTTGTCCCAGTATTCATGTATAGATGTGAGAGTTGGACCATAAAGAAGGCCTAAAAACTGATGCTTTTGAACTGTGGTGCTGGAGAAGACTCTTGAGAGTCGCTTGGACAGCAGGGAGATCCAACCAGTCCATCCTAAAGGAAATCAACCCTGAATGTTCATTGGAAGGACTGATGGTGAAGCCGAAGCTCCAATACTTTGGCCACCTGGTGCAAAGAGCCGACTCATTGGAAAAGACCCTGATACTGGGAAAGATTGAAAGCAGGAGGAGAAGCAGGCAACAGGATGAGATGGTTGGATGGCTTCACTGATTCAATCAACATGAGTCTGAGCAAACTCTGGGGGATAGTGAATAGTGAAGGAGAGGGAAGCCTGGTGTGCTGCATCTATGGGGTTGCAAAGAGTCAGACACGACTGAGCAACTAAACAGCAGACAGTAATAGTCATGGAGGCCATTCTGCTGGGGTTACCATGAGAGATAAAGTATGGGATTTAGAGTTAGAAAATATGGGTCTGAAAGCTATATCATTACTTGTGTCTGTGGAAATATTTATTTTACCTCTCTCTGTTTTACAGCCTCCTCTGAAAAACGAGAATTATAATGGCATATTACCTCAAAGGGATGCTATAAGAATTAACTGGGATAAGAAGATGAAGTCCTCAGCATCGTTCATGGCATAAGGTAAATCACTCTGAATAAAGATTGTTAATAATTGTTAGAGAATTAACTTAGTGTGTGTAACCTAATAAATTCAGTAATGTATGTGGTCTAGTCAAAGAGTTGTGTGTCACATCCAAGGAAACTCAGTCCTAAACTAAAGGCACTTAAAAGCAATAGAAATCTCCTATTTGCATTTCTTGGAGAAGATCAAAGAGAATGTCATTACTAAGCCACCTTGACGCTTTGTAACATCACTTTTCCTTTTTTTCTCCCATTCGCTTACACCCTGTAGCTGCCTCAATATCTCTTTCTTTATAACCTCAACTCCAAAAGAGACTCTTCCTTGATAACTAGGCTTCAAAGTTTTTTGATCTCCCATCTCCTTACCCCTCTTTCTATCATTTTATTATGTAGGTCAACTTAGCTTCTCTCTCAGTAAGCAAAAAATCCTTTCTTAGTAGAATTGAGAAGGAGTGGGAACTGAACAGGCATAGCAGGATTATTTTTAAGGGGCTGGAGGTGGAGTGGGGGTGGCTGTGAGCACTCATGGACAGAAAGGTTTACTTACACCCACAGTTATAATCTCTGGAGCAAGGAAAGTTCTGGCTTCTAAGCTGTTTACCCTATACCTGAAGCCCTACTTTGTGAAGAATGTCATTCCACTTAACTGTGTATGCTGCTACTGCTGCTGCTAAGTCGCTTCAGTCGTATCCAACTCTGTGCGACCCCATAGACGGCAGCCCATCAGGCTCCACCGTCCCTGGGATTCTCCAGGCAAGAACACTGGAGCGGGTTGCCATTTCCTTCTCTAATGCATGAAAGTGAAAAGTGAAAGTGAAATCCATGGGATTTTCCAGGCAAGAGTACTGGAGTGGGGTGCCATTACCTTCTCCATAACTGTGTATAGAGGGAGTAATCCATAAGAAAATCCTATGCTATGACAGCTGCTTTTAGATATTTTTTTGAATATCTAAAAGCAGCTGTCATAGCATCCTTGAGTTTGGCCAGTTCATATGGAATGACCATGCACTGAAACAGGATTTTCTTATGGATAACTGTGTATAGAGGATAACTGCCTAATCTGTAGTTCATGGCATCTGAGAAGGAATTTTTTTTGGGGTGGGATTCTGTGGTCTAGTGCTTTCTCTGATTCTGTCTCTTCTTTCCTTGGCTTTAGTAGCGTAGTTCTTGTCCTCACCCCAGTGCCTGTGTAATTCCTATGAAATGGCTGGTGTGATTTCAGACTTCACTGGTCTCTTCCTGCCAATCTAGAGGTCAGAGGAAGTATGAGTCCAGGAGAGCAATATTATGGGACGGGCCATATAATGGCCACATGTCTGGACCTTAGGAGCTCTGGGCTCTTGTCCAGGTTCTGGTGCTAATTCTGTAAACCCCATCTCATGTCTGAGTCTCCATTTCCTTATCTTTAAATGAAGCACAACATAGCTTCTTTCTAATGTTCCCATGGTTTTTTCAACTCATGATACTCAGGGACTAAATCCCCCTCTGGTAAGAAGTGAAATGACTTGTGGAAATTGTTAATAAGCTGAAGCAGCATTTGGAATCTCAGTATTATGCTGTTCAACTAATTTTCATTATGGGTTTCCCTGGTGGCTCAGTGGTGAAGAATCTGCCTGATGGTACAGGAGACACAGGTTCGATCCCTGGGTTGGTAAGATTGCTAGAGAAGGACGTGGCAACCCACTTCAGTATTCCTGCCTGGGAAATTTCATGGCCAGAGGAGCCTGGTGGGCTATAGTCCATGGGATTCCTAAAGTGTCAGACACAACTTAGCAACTAAACAACAATATTCATTCTGCACCTACTATATGCCACATACTCTTTTAAGGCATAGAAGATGTAGCAGCTGACAGGGCAGATAAGGTGCCTGCCCTCACAGAGATTACATTCTGGGGTCTACAGAACCTCTTGACAGGTCAACAAATAGACAAGCTCATCTCATATTGTGAAAAAGATAAAATAGGATATTAAGTTTGAAACTGATCCTGGAAGTCTAGAACAGCCTGTCTGAGGAAGTCCATCTGAGCTGATTTTCTATTTAGGATAGGGACCAGCTCTAAGAGGACACAGCAGAGAGTGAAAATAAGGGCGAAGGCTTTGGGTCTGTTTAAGGAGCAGAAGGAAACCTGCTGTGTCTAGAACACGATGGTAAGGAGGGACCAAGATGCTCGAAAAAGTAGGCAACACGCAGATCATCATCAGAAGAGTTAATACTTAATTTCATGTGTACGGGGCTAGTGCATTTCTTGAAGGACACCACAGGGAATCCCATTGCTAACCACCTCAGCACTTGTAACTGCCCAAGATGGTGGTAAATTCAGGTGAGGGGCTAGAACTGGCATGACTGTGGCCTGGGCCAGATGGCAGCAGGAGAAGTAGAGAGAAGAGGATGCGTTCTGGAAACATCACAGTGGAGCCAGTGTGACTTACATTGGAGTCAGTATGAGGTACGGGGAGTACAGAAGGCAAACTTGAAATCTAGAACTACTTTTTGCTTTTTCTCTCTGAGCATTTGAGAATGGATGTATCATGGGAGAGGAATAGGGGTTATTAAAAATAATGGAAAAAATAACAATGGCTATTATTTATTAGACATTTAGTACATGAGATCTGTGTCTGCCTTATGTCTCCAGCTCTATAAATTTGTTGAATTCATTGTATGTCAGGCATGATTTTAAGAACCTTGCCTACATTATTTTATTTGATTCTTAGTCAGTATTGGTTTACACAGTGACTCAAGAAGATGAAGTAACATAGCAAATAAACTACAAAACTAGGATTTAAACCCAAGTCAGTCTAATTCTGGAATCTGGTTTCTTAATATCTATACATTTATTTCCTAGCATATCAGAGCATATAAAGGGAACTGCTAGCTAGTTCTGGGGAGCTGAGCGGCCTCCCAAGAGGCATCCCCAGGTAATATCAGCAGAGAGGCACACCTACAAGAAATGACTTCAATAAAAATTGAAGAAACATGGAAGTCGATTTGAGGATCTGAACGAAACAAAGCTTCCATACTATGTATCCTCCTAACACGACCATAGCAAGACTCTAATGCTCTTTCCAAAATCTGGTTTGGAATTCCCCAGTGTTATAGGTACACAGTGAAGCCTGAACTATCTGTAAGATAAATAATGACAAGTCTAGTCCATGGATACTTACTGGCTTTTTTTATCTGACAGAAAAAACTTTTTCCATATAAAAAGGTGGCTGAACATGTTAGTATCATTTAATGATATCAAACAAGGAGAATATATTTTTGTTATATGTCATGGTTACCAAGAGCTAGGCACACGGGGTAATGTGTTCTGATTTTCTGTAATTGTGTAGCCAGTCATATTCTCAGAGATCAAAAGAGCCTTTAAGAGAGAAACTTGTAAGCTGATTTCAGGAACAGGAATCAATGTGAAGTTACATGTTTAGCACATTAACTCAATGCTAGGAAGTTGTACTCTTTTCCTTTCTTTAAGATGTATGGAATAATGACAAAAACTGATGAAGATGTGAAAATTAAGCCAAGTTCTATAGGGATAGGTTGGATATATTGCCAGTTTCTCATTGTTTAACCATCGTTCCTTGACTGCCCTTCAAGGACTAATGAAAATTGGTGAATCTACCTCTCTTACATCTTTGCCAACTCCTCCTTCTTCTGATCTGCCTTTATTTCTGGAATGTTTTTCTGCTCTACTCAACTAATAAATTGCAGTGCTATATGATTTCATGTTAATGCTTGGCTGTGAGCTCTTTGAGGGTTTTCATATCTTATTTATCTTCATCCACCTTAAACTTATGTACTCCATTACATAACTGGAAACCCAGATACAGGACAGAAACCTGAGTTAATGTGGTAGTACTGCCCTGGTTCCCTATAGTTCTTTTGACCCTTGGTTTTCCTGTCATTAAGCTGGTGGCAAGATGTGGGCGGCAGTTATGAACTTCACATCCATATATGGCCATAATCAAAACAAAAGGTATTCCTGGTGGCTCAGCGGAAAAGAATCACCTGCAATGCAGGAGTCGCAGGAGACACAGTTTCAATCCCTGGGTCAGGAAGATCCCCTGGAGGGGGGCATGCAGCCCAGCCTACTCCAATATTCTTGCCTGGAGAATCCCATGAACAGAGGAACCTGGTGAGCTACAGTCCAGAGGGTCACAAAGAGTAGGACATGACTGAAGCAGCTTAGCACACAGACAAGCCTTCCTGTGATGGTTTCTTCAGACCAAGGAAGAACTTTCCCAGAAGCCTCCAAACAACCTTCTTAGTCTCAGTGGCCAATGAGGAATAAGTTGCAGTCAAGATGAATGAGTTTACCGTGATTGTTTTAGATGAATTAGCTCCTGTAACTGTATGGAGGTGATGGAATTCTAGTTGAGCTATTTCAAATCCTGAAAGATGATGCTGTGAAAGTGCTGCACTCCATAAGCCAGCAAATTTGGAAAACTCAGCAGTGGCCACAGGACTGGAAAAGGTCAGTTTTCATTCCAATCCCAAAGAAAGGCAATGCCAAAGAATGCCCAAACTACTGCACAATTGCACTCATCTCACACGCTAGTAAAGTAATGCTCAAAACTCTCCAAGCCAGGCTTCAGCAATATGTGAACTGTGAACTTCCAGATGTTCAAGCTGGTTTTAGAAAAGGCAGAGGAACCAGAGACCAAATTGCCAACATCCGCTGGATCATGGAAAAAGCAAGAGAGCTCCAGAAAAACATCTATTTCTGCTTTCTTGACCATGCCAAAGCCTTTGACTGTGTGGATCACAATAAACTGTGGAAAATTCTGAAAGAGATGGGAATACCAGACCACCTGACCTGCCTCTTGAGAAATTTGTATGCAGGTCAGGAAACAACAGTTAGAACTGGACATGGAACAACAGACTGGTTCCAAATAGGAAAAGGAGTACATCAAGGCTGTATATTGTCACCCTGTTTATTTAATGCAGAGTATTTAATGCTTATTTATATGCAGAGTACATCATAAGAAACCCTGGACTGGAAGAAGCACAAGCTGGAATCAAGATTGCGGGGAGAAATATCAATAACCTCAGATATGCAGATGACACCACCCTTATGGCAGAAAGTGAAGAGGAACTAAAAAGCCTCTTGATGAAGGTAAAAGAGGAGAGTGAAAAAGTTGGCTTAAAACTCAACGTTCAGAAAACGAAGATCATGGCATCTGGTCCCATCACTTCATGGGAAATAGATGGGGAAACAGTTATTTTTTGGGCTCCAAAATCACTGCAGATGGTGACTGCAGCCATGAAATTAAAAGACGCTTATTCCTTGGAAGGAAAGTTATGACCAACCTAGATAGCATATTCAAAGCAGAGACATTACTTTGCCAACAAAGGTCCGTCTAGTCAAGGCTATGGGTTTTCCTGTGGTCATGTACGGATGTGAGAGTTGGACTGTGAAGAAAGCTGAGCGCTGAAGGATTGATGCTTTTGAACTGTGGTATTGGAGAAGACTCTTGAGAGTCCCTTGGACTGCAAGGAGATCCAACCAGTCCATTCTGAAGGAGATCAGCCCTGGGATATCTTTGGAAGGACTGATGCTGAGGCTGAAACTCCAATACTTTGGCCACCTCATGCGAAGAGTTGACCCATTGGAAAAGACTCTGCTGCTGGGAGGGATTGGGGGCAGGAGGAGAAGGGGACGACAGAGGATGAGATGGCTGGATGGCATCACTGACTCGATGGACATGAGTCTGAACGAACTCCAGGAGTTGGTGATGGACAGGGAGGCCTGGCATGCTGCGATTCATGGGGTCGCAAAGAGTCGGACATAACTGAGCAACTGAACTGAACTGACTGAACTGAACCGACTGAACTGAACCGTATGGCTATTATCCCATACAGGACTGTAAGAAAGAAAGATCACAATGTTCTCCACCCAGGTAAAGCCTGCTATAGAACTTGAGGCTTAAATAATGCTCAGTGAGTGTTTTTTTGAGTAAATAAGTGAATTACGATGACCCACTGCCTAATAAGCCCTTTTCAGAACTTCTGTATTTATAATCAACACCATTTACTTGGCTTGGCAGTTAATTTTATATTTTGTATTGTTCTTTGATAGTGTCATATGTGTTACTCTTGTCTTAAGAATTGGTATTAACTATCTAAAGGCAGGATCCATAGCAAATAAATGTTAGTTGATTGAATGAATCTTGCTTTCTTGGTATGTTGTCAAGTGTGAGACCAAGAGTGGACATGTAAGACATGTAATGGTTTATTTGTGAGCTTTACTCTGCAGTGAGGAGCAAGACACATGTTTCTCTGATAGGAAACCAGGTAAAAAGGAGAAAAGTTCCTGTTATATTTAATTTAACTAAAGCTGTATGGAACTCAACTTAAATTTAAGCTCAAGTCAACAAGAAATTAATCACTGGGATAAAAATGTCATATGTTATGTGTGTGTTAGTCACTCAATTATGTCTGACTTTTCGTGACCACATGGACTATAACTACTAGGCTCCTCTGTCGATGGAATTCTCCAGGCAAGAATACTAGAGTGGGTTGCCATTCCTTTCTCCACGGGATCTTTTCAACCCAGGGATTGAACCCGGGTCTCCTGTATTGCAGGCAAATTCTTTACCATCTGAGCCACCAGGGAAGCCCTTAGACATGCCTCACTCTGCATTAGGTACAGAGTGTCTATTTAAGAGCAGTGTATGCCCTCTTCACTGTCTGCTCGAGTGAGCCTGGCCTGGCTCATCAGATGTAAAGAACCTGGGAGTGGAACAGCATTGAGAGGATGAACTGCCCCAGGCTGACTAAAGTATCCACATGGCCGTAGCAGTGGCCGAAAAAGTGCCTCACAGCTGTTGACACTTATTGAGCAGTGCTACAGTGTCAGGCATTGCTTATTCGTTTTGCATATAAACCATTTTGTCTTCTCAGCAATTCTAGGAGGTAGGTGCCATTATGAGCACCATTTTTCAGTTAAGAACATTAAGGTTTAGAGAATTAGAATGGCCTGCCCAGGGTCATACTGTTAGTAAATGTTAGTGTGAGGATTTGAATTCAGGAAGCCTGTCTTCAAAATCTATGCTGTTTCCCACTGCTAAAGATGGTCTTGAGTTCAAAGCTAAATGCACAGAGCAAGGAGAGGTGAAAAACCAGGTTTAGAAGGTTAAAACAAGGGGACTTCCCTGGTGGTCCAGTGGTTAAGAATCTGCCTTGCAATGCAGGGGACTCAGGTTTGATCCCTGGTCGGGGAGCTGAGGGGCAACTAAGCCCAATCACCACTGCTACTGATCCTACATCAAAGATCCCAACACATCCAAGTAAATAAATAAATATTTTTTAAAAAGAAAATTAAAACCAGGAAAATTATCAATAGCTCAGGAAGGAAGATTGAGATGAGTAACAGCAAATTGTTCAGGACTCAGTACAAAAAAAATAATGCAAAACATTGAACAAAGGTGGTCTTTTATTTGAAGCCAAGCATAAGATATGTTGAAAGAAGGTGTCTTAATAGCTTAAATTTATTATATAGAGCTTGATGGCCTTTGCTCTCTTACAAATTTTCATCTAGCTAAGAAGATATGGACATCATATATATGAAATGGGGCTTCCCTGGTAGCTCAGACAGTAAAGAATCTGCCTGCATTGCAGGAGACCTGGTTTCAATCCCTGGGTCAGGAAGATCCCCTGGAGAAGAGTATGGCAACCCACTCTGGCATTCTTGCCTAGACAATTCCATGGACAGAGGAGCCTGGCAGGCTACAGTCTGTGGGTTCTCAAAGAGCTGGACACAACCAAGTGACTAACACTTGCACTTTCATATATGAAATACTAATAAATTATGTAGGAAAGTAGATACTCAAGGGCGACTGAATGGCATATGGACTATAAAGAGATTGTATGAGAGGTTTTTCTATGTTGTCATCACTCTGTATTTTATATGGATTGGATTCCCAGGCAAAAACTGCACATTGTCTTCCCTAGAGTCAGATGTTCCAAGTGCCAGGGACTATTTCTCTGCAGTCTATGGATAGAATCCGCCTGTAATGCAGGAGACCGCAGTTTGATTCTTGGGTCAGGAAGATCCCCTGGAGAAGGGATAGGCTACCCACTCCAGTATTCTTGGGCTTCCCTTGTGGCTCAGCTGGTAAAGACTCTGCCCATAATGTGGAAGACCTGGGTTCGATCCCTGAGTTGGAAAGATCCCCTGGAAAAGGGAAAGGCTACCTACTCCAGTATTCTGGCCTGGAGAATTCCATGGGCTGTATAGTCCGTGCGGTTGCAAAGAGTCAGACACCACTGAGTGACTTTCACTTTCACTTATGGAAATATCTTTATGAGTGGCACTTAGATAAGGCAGGAACACAGCAGCTCTGGCTTGCCTGGCTGAAGCATGCCCAATGGTGCTGTATCATGGAAACCTTCTCAGCCTGTTTGCAGTGTTGTCTGACCCTGCTTGTTGAATGTCATTCTTGTGGGCCTTCTGTGAGAAGGCTTATTTCCTTTACTGTGTTTGGCTGAGACAGGAGTACCGTGGGTGGCTTCAGCATTAAGTTTGGAGCAGAGGAAGTATTGCAACGCATGCCAAGAATTGAATTTTATTCTTAAAAGCTACTTTTCACAGAATTGAATATCTTGACCCTCCCTGGTTACAGCAGACCCATCACACATGGGAACTGGTGGAAGGTGGGTGACTTAAGCATCCTTTAGTGGCAAGTACATTTTCTTTATAGGACTAATCTCAAGAGATAACACTTCCTTTTGGGGACCCTTATCTCTCAAATCCTTTTCTATGGCTCCCTCAACCCCCTGTTCTCATTTCTAGCACTGTTTTAGCATCCTGACAAGCTTTGTGACTGAGGTAGTTTGCTTTGCTTTGTGAAAGAGCAGATGTATTTTGTGATTTCACACTTAAGTGTCCTGTTCTCTGTGTGGCCACTGGGATGAAACAGTTCAAATGTAAATCTGGGAAGTGGGGTTGATGGAGAAAATCAAGACCACCAAAAGCTTAACCCTGTGGCCTTTGGAAAAGCTTTCACTTAACTTCCCCTTCAAATGGTTCTAGATGATACAGGATGAGAGCATCCTTGGAAGATGTGGTGAGGCAAATGATGAGGCATGTAAGACACTCAAGATGTCTGCAGGTACAAAGCCTCGAAGCATCAGTGGCACCATTACCCTCCTATCCACTGGTCCTCGGGCTTTATTTCTTAGTTGCAACAATGCCTGGATTTTTAGGAGATGAGTATGGAGTCAGCATTCTTGCCTGGGAAATTCCATGGCCATGGAATTTCCCAGGCAAGAATGCTGACTCCATACTCATCTCCTAAAAATCCAGGCATTGTTGCAACTAAGAAATAAAGCCTGAGTTGACACGACATAGCGACTAACAACAACAAGAAACACTCATGACTTAGAGGACAGTGGGTAGAAATTCCAGGTCTCAAGAGTGCAAAGGCAAAGCTGACCCACTGAGCGTGAGAGAAGGCATATGTGTTTTCTCAGCTGTAGCAGGGGAATCCTGATGTAGCTCCGTAAAGGCTACAGGCAGGATCAATGTGCTACTGTGGTTGCAGCGTTAGGGAAGTGTGTCATAGTGTTTTGGCTTGTGGGTGGTCTACCTTCCCCTTCCTCAGCTTTGGCTCCTAGACCTGGAGGCCTCTCTCTCCAACAAGACTGCGGACTGCCAAGCTGCCTGCTGGGAAGGACTTTGGAAGCCTTACAAAGCATGGTCTCTGTCAGATACCCGCCAGGGCAAGTTTTTCTCAGGATTGCTATCAAGTAGGCTGTATCTTCCTTTGAAATGTGCTTTAAGAACTGATGTACTTGATTTTTTAAATTCTATTTATCTGTTTGTGGCTGTACTGGGTCTTTGCTGCTGTGCACAGGCTTTCTCTAGTTGCAGGGGGTGGGGGCTACTCTCTAGCTGCAGTGCTTCTCCTGGTTGCAGTGGCTTGCATGTCCTAGAGGCTGTTGCATCTTCAGGGAGGTGCAAATTCTTGTTGCAGTGGCTTCAACTGCAGAGTATGGGTTCTAGGATACGAGGGCTTTAGTAATTGTGGCACGTGGGCTCAGTAGTTGTGGCTCCCGGGCTCTAGAGTGTGGGTTCAGTAGTTGAGTCACATGGGCTTAGTTGGCCCTCAGTATGTGAGATCTTCTCAGACCAGGGATCAAATTGGTGTCTCCAGCATTGCAAGGCAGATTCTTAACCACCTTACCACCAGGGAAACTCGATATATTTGCTTTTTGACTTTGCTTAACATTGGGTATTAACTCAATGCTCAGTCTTGTTGGCTGTTAGTCAGTGCTCTTTGGAGAGAGGTCCTCACAGTAAGGCTTTAAACATCTGTCCTTTAAACATCTGTCCTTACTCAGGTGCTTGAAATGTGAGGAGCAGGGAGAGGCACATTTGTCTCTTCCTTTGAAGGTTTAAATGTTTCAGAACTTTCAAGTGATTTCAAGGATACTTTAAATCCATGTAAATAAGATGTCAGAAAAGGTAGAGCCTAAGAGAACAATACGTTCTGGGTCCAAAATTCATAATTATCAACTAAAGACAAAAGGATGCATATAGCTTTGATGATTATTTATGAATGTGTGCACTTATTTATTGGTATCCACCCTCCAGCAAGGAAGACATGAGAAAGGAAAGTGAACCTGTGAAGATCCCAGAATTCATCGACAGAAAGGTCCTGTTCTCTCTTCCCAAGACTGGAGCCACAGAAGACACCAGGTGTGAGGGATGACTCACACGTTGAGTCAAGGTTGAGGTGGATGGGACTGGACATATAGAAAAGCTAGAAACTATAGAGCAAATGTGCCGTGGATCAAAAGCAGGTAGCAGGTCTCAGGATAGGTGTAACTTCAGAGCCGTCTGGCTTCTAGGAATGTTCACAGCCTCTCTCCTACTCCAAGTTCCAAATTTTACCCTCAAGGAGAAATATTGGTAAAGGATTAAGGTCAAGATCATTTACTGTGCCTCAATGCTAGAGGTTGGAACATCTTTCCTAACAAAGAGGATGATCCCTGGGTCCCCTGTGGCAGGAGTTTCTCTGGAGTCCTCTGGCATCTCCTGGAATCTTCTTTCCTCTCTTTCTTTCTCAAGACATATGCAGAAGGAAGGCCTGAATTACAGGTTCAGGAATTGCCCTGCTCTAGGAATGTCCTGGAGTTGATGACTAGATCAGCTGACAAGGACAAATGCTAACTCTCTGGCTTGGCTTGGCCTTGACGTGATTTTCCGTGGATCTGCTTTCCCTCTTCATGGCTATGGGCCCAGGAGAAGAAGAGGAGGGAATTGCCTTTATCCTAGACAGGCTTTCACATTGTCCAGCTTTGCTCTGGGAACTACAGATGGAGATTGATGTTGGAGTGAAATTCTCATGGACTAAAATGTCTGTGTTACACTTTTATTCTCTGTACTTCTTGAGTTCCTTGTAGAGGGCATTTGTAGGAGGGCAGGATTCAAGGATTTGGGATTCTGTATCTTGGCCAAATACAATTTTCTCAATGTCTTCCTGTCATGTCATGATTTATGGCCCACAGAAACTGAAGAGGCAGAACAAAGAGTTTGGACACAAGGCAGGATGCCAGCAACTAGGAGAACCATAGAAATTAAGAAAAATTGGTCATTCATTCTCAGTCATTAAAAAATATATATGTTGATGCTGTACAAAATGGAATTGCAGATTTACCTAAAATGGGATCCCTTTTGTTGAAGGGTTCACTATTTAGCAGGGTAAGTGTACTTACAAATGAATATTTATCATCAGTGGGAGAAGTGCCATATTGAAGAGGAGTATTGTAGTAAGTTACAACCACTGGGCAGAACTCCAAACTCTCCCTCCTAAAACCCTGCCCCATTCTCCACTCCTTCCTGTCTTTCTATCTTTGTAGTTATAATTTTTAATATCTGTAAATATATAACACATCTCCATGAATGTAAAAATTCAGCTGCTCAAAGCTTTCTCAAAGCCAATGTGGGGGTGGTAGATGGTAAAGACCAGCCCAACCCTGGGTTCCATTTTCCTTTAGTCTCTTCTGGGACTTCTTTTTTTCTTTCAGCAGCACTGGTTATACACACAACCAAATGATAGGTGTGGTTCTAAGGGGAAAAGGAGAAAGGACACAATAAGGGACTTTAATGCCAGCACATTCTTGACATGTCACGTGACCTAGGCTCCTCACCAAGAGTGAGTACTGGCATATGGGGAAGAGGCCTCAACCAGTAAGAACATTGCCTTCTCCTGGCCTCATCACCTGTGAACATCAGGGAGGATGCCTGTGACAGGATAGAGGGCTGGGCGATTCCTCACTGGGGACTCCAGCTCTCCAATGGAGGGGAAGTGGGTGGGTTGTGATTGGAGTTACACCAGGGATGAGAATCCTGTAAAATATGATGTGTTGAAGAGAATAGGTTCCTTTTCCTTTCCCTCCCAGAAGAGAGAAGTTGTCCGTTGCTTGGCATCTACATCTCAAAAATAATAAAAGTATACTTGGGAGGTTGGGAAGATAATGTCTAAAGACTGTGGAAAGATTAATAGGATCCCTTTATCCCTGCTGGCAGCAACAACAATAAAGAAACAACCTACCAAAAAACAAGGCCCAGTCTACCAGTGTAAAGTTTCATGAGCCACAGAGAGCCACTGTACAACATTGTATCTATAGTCAACAGTAATGTTTGTGTAGTTAAACTTGGGTGTAGAGGGTAGCTCATGTTAAATGCTCTTACCATAATAAAATAAAATTTAAAATAAATAAATGAGACTTCCCTGGCGGTCCAGTGGTTAAGAATCCGTGCTTCTATTGCAGGGGGCATGGGCTCGATCCCTGGTCCAGGAGCTAAGCTCCCACATGCTGCGTGGAATGGATAAAAAATAAATAGATAAAAATAAATCTTTTAAAATGCATAAAGACAAAGGGAAAAAAGGGAAATGCAAGGCATAGGCTGTGAAGTTGTGTCAACAATGCCTTCCTGGTGTGAAGGAAGCATGTCCTGGGTGGAAGAGGTTTCAGCAGTAGAGGACTGGTTGGAAGCCTAATTCTACCACTTACTGGCTGGAACATCTTAGGCAAGTGACTCAACTTCTCCAAGACTGTTTTCTCATATGTTGTGTACTGTTATTTCTATTCTCAAAGAGCTGTTACATGGACAAAATGATATTCTATATGTGTGCACATGCGTGCTCAGTCACTCCAGTCATGTCTGACTTATTGTGACCCTATTGGCTGTAGCCTGCCAGGGTCCTCTGTCCATGGGATTCTCTAGGCAAGAATACTGGAGTGGGTTGCCATTCCCTCCTCCAGGGGATCTTTCTGACCCAGGGATTGAACCTGAATCTCCTGCATTGCAAGTAGGAGATTTACTGCTGAGCCACCTGTGAAGCCCAATATGCTAAATACCTATATATATATATATATATATATATATATATATATATATATATATATATATATATACAGCCCTGGCACAGTCCCTGGCATTTAGAAAGAGCTCAATAAATGATGCTTTTGCTGTTGTGATTAAAAAGTACCCTTTTGGGGGATAGCACTGCCTGAGCCAGCCTTCTCAGACTCTCATTGGAGAGGAAGAGGCAGGCTATCTTCCTCTTGATGGTTCAGAAAAGTGGATATTGGACTGGAAAAGCAGAGTTCACATCTTTGCTGGGTTCTAGGTTCAAACTCCTGTTTTGGTTTTCTAAAGCTGCATAACAAAATACCCCAAAACAGTGATTTAAAAAGACATTTATTGATTTATTCATTATTCTGCAATTTGGACAGGATTTAGCAGGATCAGCTCATCTCTGCTCTGTGTCACACTGGCTGCCATGGCTCATCTGGAGAGGTTCAAGTGAGGCTAGAGGATTTTCTTCCAAGATGGTTCACTAGTGAGTTGATGTTGGCTGTTGGTGGGAGCTTGACTGGGACTCTCGGTGAGGACCTCCATTCTCCTCATGTGGTTAATTTGGTCTTCTCACAGCATGGTGACTGGGTTTTGAGAAGGTGTATCCCCAAAGCACACATTCCAAGGGGACAAACCTCTCCTTTCACCAATCTTGCTAATATCCCATTGGCCAAAGCCAATTGCATGACCAAGGCTAGGAAGTTGAAGAGGTGGAAGAAGGAGGGAATGACACCAGTCATGGATGACATCATTCATGGTTCATTGGTGGCCACCAAAGTAAGGTTCACTAAAAGCAAAAACAGTGAGATGTAAGAATTTACAACCAAAATTCTGAATTCAGAGCAGATTGTCTATCCACTAGCTTCTATTCTTCATTGTAACTGATTCTTATGAATTATTCTTTGGATTGATGCACTCACAATCTTCAAATACCCCTGGAAGATGCCAAGCAGGCTTTGCTAATGTGATACTTCCCTCACCCTTCATTTTCCAAAATATAAATATTTTAGATGAATGTACAAGGAGTCCAGGGCTGGGTGGATCAATGAGTCAGGTCTAATATGTGCAGTTTCGTGAGTCTGAATTGAACCATCTAAAAACATCCTCAGATCTGCTCACCTCCCCACTGTTCACCCTGGATGAACAAGTTTTTTTAAAAAAATTATTTTTATTGACAAGGAATGAATTCTCTGAAACCAGCAGAAGAACCATTGTATTTTACCAATAGGTGTGCATTACCTGAATAAATGGATAAAAGACTTTATTTGCAAGAGGGAAAAAATCCATTTAGTGATTGAAACAACTTTCTCTTTTATAGCTAGTAGTATTAATTAGCCTCCCCTTCCTCTCCTCTTTTAAAAAGAGCATGTTTTAATTGTTACCTTTTTTCATATCCTTTTTTTTTTTATGTCTGCAGTTCCCAAATTGATACTTGGCCTACTAGTAAGATCTTAAAAATAGGTTTGCATTACTTTTGAGAAAGACAGTTTTCAATTAATTAAAAATAATTTCATTTCAAAACTTAGAAACCTACTGTGAATTCCGAACCTAATACTTACGTTCTTTAATTGCATGAAGGAGGAATGCAGAAGTAAATTTGGTTGAATGTGTAATTGGCATGCTCGTAGTAAGATTACTGTTTCACCCTCTTATGCTTCCCAGGGAATATACAGAAGTCTCAACTTCCACCAAAAGCTTTTGAATTCTTTGGCATCAAGTGGTTTAGGAGTGAAAATGTGCAGAAAGCAAGTGGGGT
Source organism: Bos indicus x Bos taurus (assembly GCF_003369695.1). Lineage (NCBI taxonomy): Eukaryota > Metazoa > Chordata > Mammalia > Artiodactyla > Bovidae > Bos > Bos indicus x Bos taurus. The sequence continues at coordinate 46,845,176 of NC_040089.1, forward strand.
ACCCACGGGTGGGCTGAAGGAAGAGAAAGATGAAGCAGCCTTCCCTTGGGGTTCTCCCCAGATTTCTTTGTATAGAGGAAGTACGGCAAATGTTCCATGTTTCTGATTTCTCCTAGAGCTAGAAACCTGAAAACAGCTGTAACATTCCCACACAATCAAAACTGTGTTGCTTTCACCTTTTTCCCTCCAACTGAACCTCCTTCTTTGTCATAGATCTGCCTCAATACACAGTACTCTAAAGAATGGTATTATTGATTAAGCCCTTATATTACCGGAAGGGGGACCCATTCCAGGGCTTGAGAACAGACTCTTGTCCAACACACTGAAATGAATTGTTCAAGGAGACACACATGGTGACACAGCAAGAGATTTTATTGGGAAGGTGGAGAGCACCAGGGCAAGGGAAGCCAGGAGAACGGAGCTGCCATGTGGCTCTCAGTCTTGGGTTTTATAGCCACATGGTTAGCTTTCTAAGTTGTCTCTGGCCAATCATCTTGCTTGTGCCCATATTTGGTCCCATTCAAGGCTCTTCCTGGTGGCACACACATCTCTTTGTCAGATGATTTCTAGCACAAGAATTTCTGAGAAGTTGGTGTGTGTATGCTAAGTCGTTTCAGTCATGTCTGACTCTTTGTGACCCCATGGACTGTAGCCTGCCAGGCTCCTCTGTCCATGGGATTCTCCTGGCAAGAATTACTGGAGAGGGTTACCATTTCCTTCTCCAGGGGATCTTACTGACCCAGGGATCTAACCCATGTCCCTTACAGCTTCTGCATTGGCAGACAAGTTCTTTACCACTGTGCCACCTGGGAAGCCCTAGAACAATATTATGGGTTGATGTCTCCTCCCTTCTTTTGACCCCTCCCAGATTCTCCTGGCTGGTGGTAGTTTATCAGTTCTGCATTCCCTGTTTGGGTCCTCTTGTTGTGAGACAATGCATGCAAGTGGCGATTATCCTGCCTGGCCAGGGCGGGTGGTTTCAGTCAATGATTCCCTAACACTTATGGGAACTTGGACTGGATAATGCTACATACATTTATTATCTCTCAACTCTAAGAAGTAGATGTCATTATTTTTCTCTTACAGATGTGGAAATCAGGACATAGAAAGGTTAAGTGATTGGTCCAAAGTCACACAGCTTGGTTCTGAGCTTAATTCTAAAGTCCTTTTTTTCAACCATTACTTTATTGCCTTTCATTTCAGTAAGGAGAAAGTTACCAAAACACCCAAGTTTCCTTTTCCCTGTGTAGGTAACTTCTCCTAGGAGAGACGTGCTTTGCAGGCAGGATAGTACTTTTGAGAGCATAGTTTGGGATCAGCAGATGCCAGATGTGTCTTTGGTTGTCTGTGTGACCGTGGGCAACTATTTCATTTCTCTGAGCTTCAGTGGTCTTGTGTTCAAAGTAAGAACCAGAGAGGAGCACACTGGACTGGTTAAGACTGTCACCTACTTGAAAAATGAAATGAAGTAATCGTACAGGCTACTACATGGATGAACCTTGAAAATATGATACCAAGTGAAAGCAGCCAGTCAAAAAAGACTGTCTATTATATAATGCCCAGAAGGGGAAAATCTATAGAGACAAAAAATAGATTAGTGATTGCCTAGAGCTGAGAAGAAAGGGGGAAATTGGGAGGTGACAGCTAAATGATATAGGACTTCTTTCTGGAGTAGAGAAGATGTTCTAACATTTGTTATAGTTGTGTATCTCTATGAATATCCCATTAGCCACTGATGCACACTTTAAATGGTGAATTGTGTGGTATGTGAATTGTTTGTTGTTCAGTTTCTGAGTCATGTCTGACTCTTTGTGACCCCATGGACTGCAGCATGCAGGCTTCCCTGTCCTTCACTGTCTCCCAGAGTTTGTTCAAATGCATGTTCTTTGAGTCGGTGATGCTATCTATCTCATCCTCTGTCACCCTCTTCACCTTTTGCCTTCAATCTTTCTCAGCATTGGGTCTTTTCCAATGAGTTGGCTCCTGGCATCAGGTGACCAACGTATTGGAGCTTCAGCATCAGTCCTTCCAATGAATGTTCAGTGTTGATCTCCTTTAGGATTGACTGGTTAGATATCCTTGCTGTCCAAGGGAGTCTCGAGTGTTCAGCAATACAGTTCAAAAGCATCAATTCTTTGGTGCTCAGCCTTCTTTATAGTCCAGTTCTCACATCTGTACATGACTACTGGAAAAACCCCATTAATGGGGCCTCTATGCCTCAGCATCTTCACTTGTAAGATTGGGATCAGAGTACTTACTCCATGGAGTTGTTGAGAGGATTGAATACTCTAAAGTACACAAAAGCATGGAACAGTGTCTGGCACCCATAAATTCTTTTGTTTTTAATTGGGGTGTTTTTAAAATTGGGGTTTAGCTGCTTTTGCTACAATACTGGAAAAGATCAGTTTTCATTGTAATCCCAAAGAAAGGCAATGCCAAAGAATGTTCAAAGTACCGCACAATTGCACTCATTTCACACGCTAGCAAAGTAATGCTCAAAATTGTCCAAGCTGGGCTTCAACAGTACATGAACGGAGAACTTCTAGATGTTCAAGCTGGATTTAGAAAAGGCAGAGGAACCAGAGATCACATTGCCAACATCCGTTGGGTCATGGAAAAAGCAAGAGAATTCCAGAAAAACATCTACTTCTGCTTCATTGACTATACTAAAGCCTTTGACTATATGGATCACAACAAACTGCAGAAATTTTTTTAAAGAGATGGGAATACCAGACTACCTTACCTGCTTCCTGAGAAATCTGTATGCAGGTCAAAAAGCAACAATTAGAACCAGACATGGAAAAATGGACTGGTTCCAAATTGGGAAAGGAGTACGTCAAGGCTGTATACTATCACCTGGCTTATTTAACTTATATGCAGAGTTCATCATGCGAAATGCCAGGCTGGATGAAGCACAAGCTGGAATCAAAATTGCTGGGAGAAATGTCAATAACCTCAGATATGCAGATGACACCCCTATGGCAGAAAGTGAAGAGGGACTCAAAAGCCTCTTGATGAAAGTGAAAGAGGAGAGTGAAAAAGCTGGATTAAAACTCAACATTCAAAAAACAAAGATCATGGCATCTGGTTCCATCACTTCTTGGCAAATAGATGGGGAAACAGTGGAAACAGTGAGAGACTTTATTTTCTTGGGCCCCAAAATCACTGCAGATGGTGACTGCAACCATGAAATTAAAAGACGCTTGCCCCTTGGAAGAAAAGCTATGACCAACCTAGACAGAATGTTAAAAAGCAGAGACATTACTTTGCTGACAAAGGTCCGTCTAGACAAACTATGGTGTTTCCAGTAGTCGTGTATGTGCTCAGTCGCTTCAGTTGTGTCTGACTCTTTGCGACCCTGTGGCCTGTTGCCCACTGGGCTCCTCTGTCCATGGGATTCTCCAGGCAAGAATACTGAAGTGGGTTGCCATTTCCTTCTCCAATGGATGTGAGAGTTGGACCATAAAGAAGGCTGAACAGTGAAGAATTGATTCTTTTGAAATGTGGTTTTGGAGAAGGGTCCCATGGACTGTGAGGAGATCAAATCAGTAAATTCTAAAGGAAATCAATCCTGATTATTCATTGGAAGGACTGATCCTGAAGCTGAAGCTCCAATACTTTGGCCACCTGATGCTGGGAAAGATTGAAGGTAAATGGAGAACAGGGTGACAGAGGATGAGATGGTTGGATGGCATCACCGACTCAGTGGGCATGAGTTTGAGTAAGCTCCAGGAGATGGCGAAGGACAGGGAAGCCTGGCGTGCTGCAATCCATGAGGTCTCAAAGAGTTGGACAGGACTGAGTGACTGAACAACAGAATAGTTGCTTTGAATTCTCAGATGGCTCAGTGGTAAAGAATCTGCCTGCAGGTTTGATCCCTGGGTCAGGAAGGTCCCCTGTAGGAGGAAATGGCAACCCACTCCAGTGTTCCTGACTAAGCATGCATGCTGCAATAGTTGTTTTACAGTGTATTGGTTTCTGCTATACAATGAAGTGAATCAGCTATATGTATACATATATATGGAGAAGGAAATGGCAACCCACTCCAGTATTGTTGCCTGGAGAATCCCATGGAAGAGGAGCCTGGTGGGCTACAGTCCATGGGGTCACAGAAGAGTTAAACACGACTTAGTGAATGAACAATACAAATATCTCCTCCCTCTTGGACCTCCCTCTCACTCCCCTACACCATCCATTTAGGTTACCACAGAGCACCAAGATGAACCCCCTGTGCTATAATACTTCAGGTTCCCAAAAGATATCTGTCTTACACATGGTAGTGTGTGTATGCAATAAATGTCATATTTCTAGTATCAGTATTAATTTAGTACAACATCTGACTATGTCAACAAAGGTCTGTCTAGTCAAGGCTATGGTTTTTCCAGTGGTCATGTATGGATGTGAGAGTTGGACTATAAGGAAAGCTGAGCGCCGAAGAACTGATGCTTTTGAACTGTGGTGTTGGAGAAGACTCTTGAGAGTCCCTTGGACTGCAAGGAGATCCAACCAGTCCATCCTAAAGGAGATCAGTCCTGGGTGTTCATTGGTAGGACTGATGTTGAAGCTGAAACTCCAATACTTTGGCCACCTGATGTGAAGAACTGACTCATTTGAAAAAACCCTGATGCTGGGAAAGATTGAGGGCAGGAGGAGAAGGGGATGACAGAGGATGAGATGGTTGGGTGGCATCACCAACTCAATGGACATGGGTTTGGGTAGACTCTGGGAGATGGTGATGGATAGGGAGGCCTGGCATTCTGTGGTTCATGGGGTCACAAAGAGTCAGACACGACTGAGCGACTGAACTGAACTTACCTATGAGAAATGTTTTGTGAGTGGCAGCTATTGGTAATAGAAACTAGGACATCACTGTTTAAGGGAATTATCTGAATTTGAGAAATCCTGTGATGGGACTGCTTTTGGAAATCAAACACAATGGACTTAAAGAGTGCTCTGCTCATCCTGCTGAGAAGCCCTGAGTTTTGGGTTCTAGTATTACTCTCTTGACTCTGTGCCCTTGATCACATGGATAGACATTCAGAGGTGTTTGGCATCACCCACCATCATCAGGAAAGTCCCGGGGTGACTTCATCCTGTCAGCCCCTGAAGCATTGTGCCCATGGGCCCTCTCAGTCCCAGGCTGGACAGGGGAGTCCTCTCACTGCCCGTGAAGCTCTCTCAGGAAAGAGATGCTGGGACTTACCTGGTGGTCTAGTTGTTAAGACTCCATGATTCCAATGTAGGAGATGTGGGTTCAATCCCTGGCTGGAGAACTAAAATTCCACATGCCACATAATGTGACCAAAAAATAAGACTATTTAAAAAAAATAAAAAGGGAAAAGATGCTAAAACCCTCCTCCCAGCTTCTCACTATTTGAATTCCTCAGCGCTGACTTGCATGCACTTGCAATCTGTTCCTTTTTCTGGCTTAGCTTCAGGAAAACTTTGAAGCCAACATTTTGCCCAAGAATGATAATCGACTTCATTCAGGCTACAAGTAACACTTACCCCTTCTGTTTCCTTCAGATGAACTCTGGTCTGTTTTCTTCTTAAATGGTTAGCATTGTTTCTCAGATCCTGTCAAGAGCAGACGGTGATAAAAACCCTAACTTAATGCAAACATAAACATTTTGGCATCTCAGCCTTGTAATATGTGGAAGTCAAAATGATGTAAGGGGAATTATTTTTTAATTCCTCAACATGAAGGTCATTCAGAACCTACATAGATGATTCAAAGCCAAAGAAAGTTTAAGGAGGAGGACAAAGATGAGGACCCAGCTTCTTCACAGTGTTCATGAAACTTTTGGGAGATTTGAACATCCTTAGCTACTTGAGAGCAGACTGGAAGCCATGCCTTTGGCGAGGCTCATCACTCACCTTGTTATTTACTGGGGAGGGAAGTTGAGTGCTGTATGAATGACTGACAGAGCTGGGCCTTTTATTGGGCTGCATTTAAAAAAAAAATGGGTTGAGTTCCTCTGAAATCCTTCGTTCCTCACATGGCCGCTATGAATCATCACTGGAGCTAGATCCATCATGGAATGCCAAGAGCCTGATACAGGCTGATGCATTGCCTTGGCCAAGAAATCTGGGGAAGCGGCATTGTGATAAAGTTGCTTCTTATTTGACTGCCTTTCTTGTAAAATAGAAACTTCTGTTACTCACAGGAAGGTGCCAGAGGCTGTTTTCATCCCCTTTCTCTGTGCAAAAATGCTTGATTTTTAAGCAGCCTATTTTTATCATCCTTTCCCACCATTCCCAGACTTCATAATGCTGTTTTGAGGACACAGGAGTATGGCTCCTGGACTTGAACCCCGTTGTTGTGCTGTGAGGCCGAGGGCAGAGGAATGGACTGTGTGGTTTGCTTGGTTTCTGTCCTATTTGGAAACTGGAGAAGAAGCCACATTCACAGTGCAAGTTAGAGTAGCTGAAAGTGAAACGATCGCTGGGACCATTTCCCTTGAAACGGCTTTCATTTCAAACACTTGTACTGAGTACCTGCTAAGGACCAGGTGCTGTACTGGGGGCTTGGGTGTTTAAACATTTAATGTGGTCTCTGTGCTCCAACGAGGAGCTAATGGTGATGTTGTAAAGGACACAGGCATGTAACTAATAGGTGTAAGTTATGTTTGGGGTGCAGAGGAGAGGGTAGTCCATTCTACCTATGGGGTGTCAGGGAAGTCGTCATACTGGAAGTGATACTTTGGAGCTTTAAAGACGAGTAAGTGTTCCTCTTGGACTGCAAGGAGATCCAACCAGTCCATTCTGAAGGAGATCAGCCCTGGGATTTCTTTGGAAGGAATGATGCTAAAGCTGAAACTCCAGTACTTTGGCCACCTCATGCGAAGAGTTGACTCATTGGGAAAGACTCTGATGCTGGGAGGGATTGGGGGCAAGAGGAGAAGGGGACGACAGAGGATGAGATGGCTGGATGGCATTACTGACTCAATAGCCATGAGTCTGAGTGAACTCCGGGAGTTGGTGATGGACAGGGAGGCCTGGTGTGCTGCGATTCATGGGGTCACAAAGAGTCGGACACGACTGAGTGACTGAACTGAACTGAAGTGTTCCTCTCATGGATGGGCTTGGAGGGCATTTTTATTCCAATGATTCATCCCAATATGATATCAGGGAATTTTTTTTTTAATGCAACAAGGATTCTCCACAGTAAACCACAGGGACCATGCTTGATGTATCACTGGATTCCTGACATATTAGATAGAAATCAAAGAGGGACACTAGGGTTTGTATATGGCAACAAGATGGGACTGCGGCATTCTTAACGTTTGGGACGGGATAATTTCTTTTCATTAAGGGGCTGTCCTGTGCATTGTAGGATTTTTCACAGAAACCTTGCGTCTGCCCACTATATACCAATCGTACCCCACCTCCATCAGTCATGAGAACTCAAAAATGTCTTTGACATTGCCAAATGTCCCCTAAGGAGCAAAATTACCCTCGATCGAGAAACTCTGGGCTGGAGAGACATTTAGAACAATTCTGGAGCTGAAGAATGGCAGGGTGGTTGGCAGAACTTTAGAAATACTAGACACATGGAGCCTACATGGGTTGGCTTGGGAGAACTGTTTATTAGTATATAAATAACTCCTTGGAGCTGCTCATCTGGGGATCTGCTTATCACATGAAGAGAAATGTATGGGGCTTGCCAGGTGGCGCTCATGGTAAAGAACCTGCCTACCAATGCAGGAGATGTAAGAGATGCAGGTTTGATCCCTGGTCAGGAAGATCCCCTGGAGGAGAACATAGCAATCCATTCTAGTATTCTTGCCTGGGGAGTCCCATGGACAGAGGAGCCTGGTGGGTAATATTCCATGGGGTCACAAAGAGTTGTACACAACTGAAGCAACTTAGCAGCAGCGGGAATATAGAGTATGAGAAGCGGCTTAATAACGTATTGCTGTGCTGTGCTTAGTCATTCCGTCATGTCCAAATCTTTGTGACCCCCTGGACTATAGCCCGCCAGGCTCCTTTGTCCAAGGGGATTCTCCAGGCAAGAATATTGGAGTGGCTTACCTTGCCTTCCTCCAGGGGATCTTCCCAAGTCAGGGATCAAACCCAGGTCTCCCTCATTGCAGGTGAATTCTTTACCATCTGAGCCACCAGGGAAGCCCAATAATGTATTAACATCTGCAATTCAGAACATCTGTCCAAATGACCTTCCACTTGGAACTCATAATTGAAATTACCTTTGGTTTCCCTAGTCTGAGTCCTAATACATTGAGGAGGTCTCTCCCAATTGGCAACCAAACCAGCTTTGCATTGCAACTTCTCTGAAAGCTACCAGCCTTTCTTTAAGAGGTAATCCCAGAGTGTCACCACATGAATTTCCCTTTTGAGTCAGACTCTCAGAAAATGTGCTCACCAAAGTTGACCAAATTCATCTGGCCATTTCTGCATGACTTGGAAAGATACAGAAGATGTTACCATTTTATAAAACAAAGTATGAAGATCTATTCAAAGCATCAAGATAGAAGCCATTTTTTTTAGAGCCAACCAGTTATGGGGCATACAAATATGAGGGGCACAGAGTCTCTGTTATACAAGGGTTCTCAGAGCTAAGATTATTAATAGAATTCATGGTGATTTGAAAGAAGTTAATAATCTCTCTGTATCCATTTTTTTTCCTTTGTAAAATGAGGTAATATAAATATGTATCTTTTTATGGGGTTGGTAAGAATTGAAAGGAAATCATCCAAGAACGATATCAGCGGAGTGCCTGGTGTGCAGTGAGCACTTTACACATGTTAATGGAAATTTATTGTCACCAGTATTTCAATGCCATCATAATATGCTTGGAAGCTCTGAGAGCATCAAGACGGGATCCTTGATTGAGGGCAGACAGTGAAAATCAGCGAAGGCTCTCTGTAATGGGAGAAACCCAGTAGGAGTCCTGAAGGAGGAAGATCTAGAAGCTGGGCAGAATGAGCAAGACAAGGGGGTGTTTTCAGCCTTCCTGTTCTCTCTACTGAACCAACCATCCCCAGATCTCTGAAAGACTCACTGCCTCCCTCCAGTGGGACTTTGCTCAAATTTTCTTCTTTCTCATTAAGTCGTTCTACCCACATCCTGCAGTCCATGGGGTTGCAGTCAGACACAACTGAGTGACTGAACTGAACCCACATCCTGTGTAAAACTGAACTTTTCATTCTTTCACAACCTATCTCCTTGCTTTATGTTTCTCCTGGGAGTATGTCACCTTCTGACATTTTGCTTATTGATAATGTATATTGTCTGCTGGAAGGTAGGCTCCAGGAGGATGGAATATTTCTAAAGTTCATTCACAGCTATATAACTACTCTCTAAATTCTAGAACAGAGCAGGGCACAGGGCTGGAGTTTAAGAAATATTTGTTAAATAAATGAATTCCAGGCATGCAGTCTGAAGCATAAGGGTGAAAGAGAACATCTGTTTAGGGAAATGAAAGCAAATTGATATGGCTTAAGCGTAAAATGTACGTTTTGAAGAAAGAAGAAATTAGGCTGGGGAAGTAACCAGGAACTTGATCATAGAAAGCTTTTTTTGACCTTGACCTTTACCTGAAGAACTGTTTGAAGGATTTAAAGGATGGTCATCATTGTATTCTATAAATCTCACTCTAGCATCAATAAGGGGCTTCCCAAGGGGCGCTAGACCTCGAAGCTGGGCAGAGTGTGCAGGACAAGAAGGTGATTTCAGTCTTGCTGTTCCCTCTGTTGGACCAACCATCCCCAGATCTCTGAAAGACTCACTGCCTTTCAGATAGGAAGGATGCAAAGAAGAGGAAGCTGACTAAGCACAAGAGGAGCAGTCACTTGACCCTTGTCTGTTAAGATGAAAATGAATGAAGGTCTGACCTGGACATAGGTGATATGGATGACGAGACATCTTTGAAATGAGGTTGGAAAGGGCAAGAAGTTGACAGTTAATTGGATGAGAAAGGTAAATGGTGAGTGGGGAACCTAAAATTATTTCAAGGTTTTAAACTTGGACATTACCCAAGCAGGCAGGTGCCCAAGACTGGATCCATCTTATACTTTATTCTGAGACTTTATTCATTTATTTTGTAATTGGAGGATAATAGCTTTTCAATGTTGTGTTGGTTTCTGCTGTACAACAATGTGAGTCAGCCATAAGTATACATATATCCCCTCCTCTTGAGCCTCCCTACCCCTTCCCTCCCACCATACCCCTCTAGGCCATCACAGAGGGCCAGGCTGGCTTCCCTGTGTTATACAGAAGCTTCCTACTAGCTATACATTTTACACATGGTAGTGTACATATGTCACTGCTACTTCCTCAGTTTTCTGGAGTAAGGTGTACAAAGGCAATGCACCCCCTGCCCCCGGAAATTTCAGGACCCCTGAGTCAGCAACAGAGGTAGCCATCCTGATAAGATGATTCTGATATTTTTTTTTCTTTCTGCTTATTTGCCCTATGACTCTGCTTTCTTTGTATTAGACCCAGAAGCAGATGCTGAGCCTAGGATTTGAGTACAAGCAATTTATTATGGAGATGATGCCTGAAAACACAGATAGAGAAATAGGTACATCTAACAGAGAAGGAAAAGAAGTCGAGAACGAGCGTTTGATTGAGCAGGTTACCACTGTGAGCATCTGGGACTCGTCCACTGATACCTCTGGGAAATTGGGTAAGAAGTGGTTCTCAAAATATGGACTGAGGCGCAGCAGTATTGGCATCAGCTGTGAACATGTTAGAAGTACAAGTTCACAGGCTCCATGCTGATCTACCACATTAGAACCTCCAGGGATGGAGCCCGTGAAGGTATTTTAATAAATGCTCCAGGCAATTCTTCTGTATATTAAACTTTAGAATCACTGGTATAGAATATGTCTTAACATTAGCCCCCATGGACAGCAAAAAGCTGGGTGTATTTTTCTACCTACTCTGATTCTTTGAGGTCATTAAAAATAAAAGTAAAGAGTAAATGGGAGATGGATGGTTGTCCTGAAACCTTCAGTGAATTGGTTTTTAGGTATATTCTGTGCTATGAACTGCTTTCCATGATTACACCCGAATTTGGCTTACAAGGTGATGTTTTCTAAGCACTGTGGGAAAAGTTGAAATTAGTCTTATTCTATTTTATCCCCTTGCTGGAGCCCTGCTTCACCACCTGTCACATATTTCTTCTCACACTGAGACCTCTTTTCCTTGTGCTTGACCTGTGGTGAGTTGGACATCATTTATAAGAGTCATAGAGAAAAAAAAAGAAAAAAGAACAGGAATTGGTACACATTAAAGTTGGCATAATTGAAACAAGCTGAATGACAAAGACCCACTGGCTCTTGATGTGAAGTTTTGAGTAACCTTGGTCAGATTTCTGAAAAGTTTCAGAAAACATCATAGACTTGAAGGTTTTTGAAACAAAGACTTCAGTTGTTGCCCCAAAACCAACCTCAGGACTGGTATACTGTTTAGAATTTGACTCTTCCTTTTGTGATGAACTGTTGAATTTCCTAAAGCTTCTGAATTGTAGGATTTGATCACTACTCTCTGGCTCCTTGCATGAAGATTTCACTTGGTTAACAGGGGGCACTCATGGAGAGAAAAACCTAATACCCAGAAGTAAATAACACACACCCAACAGAGTATTTCTCTATTCACATTTAGCAAGGCTCCTTACATCCCAGTGTGCTGTACTTTTGTGGATGAATTTCAGATGGTAGCTGCTGAGGTGACCAAGTCATAAGCATCCTCCCTTCCCCTACATCCTAATCTCATCATTTTAATGGAAATAACATCTGCCCATTATTCTTTAGAAACTCAAAACCAAGCCCTCCCCAGTGACAGTTAATAATAGTTAATTCTATTGGTAACCACATCTCACTCCTTCAGTCTCTTCTCCATTTTCACTCTCCCTAGAGACGTCCTCACTCACAGGTCTTTAAATATCACCTTACAGTCACTCAGTCAGTCACTCAGTTATATCCGACTCTTACAGCCCTATGGACTAGAGATGCCAGACTATTCTGTCCATGGGATTTCCCAGGCAAGAGTACTGGAGTGGGTTGCCATTTTCTTCTCCAACGGATCTTCCTCACCCAGGGATTGATTGAACCCACGTCTCCTGCATTGCAGGCAGATTCTTTACCACTGAGCCATTCGAGATTCCATGTTGATAAATTCAAATTTTCTATCTTCATCTCATTCATCTTTATCTCAGACTTCTGCTGACAGCTCCTGTGGCTGGCTCCCAAAACTCAGTTCATCTAGAAAGAGGTTCCTGATCCTCTTCAGGGGTCCTGAGTGTGCTCCTTCGGCAGTGTTTCCCATTTCTAAAGAGCATGCCTCCATCCATGCTGTTGCTCAAATCAGAAATTTGGGAATTGTCTTTATCAGTCTCCTTTTCCTCGTCCTCTGCATCTCTTCATTTTCTTAGCTTTGTTGATTGTCTCTAGACTGTGTCTTGAGTCCATCTACTTTTCTCCACGGTCGCTGCTCCTACAGTAGGGCAATCAGTGGCCTCTGAACCAGTCTCTCAGTAGTCTCTCTGCAATCTCCTCATCCCATGGCAGCTAAGGTGAACTTTATGAACATAAAACTGATTGTGTCCCTCTCCTGCTTAAAATTCTTCAAGGATTTTCCGTAGCTTTTAAGATTAAGTTCTAAAGGTCCACAAGGTCCTCTAGGATATAGCTCTCCAGCCTCAACTGTTGTTTCTCTCTCACTCAAATTCTCTCCAAACTCAAGGTCTTTCCCCTGCTCTCAGTCTGGGTAATGCCTATCTCACTCTAAGTGCTGTTTTTCCAAAGGAAGCCTTCCCTGGTTCCACTGAGCAGGTTAAAATTGTCCTGTTCATGATGTCCTGCTCACACAACTTTTCTCTCACAGGAAGTATCAAAAGTGATTCATTTTCCATGTGATTATGTATTTACTATCTATTGGCCAAACTAAGCTGTGAATTTGTAAAATCAGAGACCATATCTGTTTTGTTTGCTGCTAAATTGTTAGCGTGTTTTACAGAGCTGGACACTAAGTGAATACTCAAGTGACCGTTGAATGGATGGATGAGAGATGTGGCAGTAGTTAAATTCCAGAGTGATTGAAGATAATTAAGGTGTCCAGGAAGACTTGGGAGAGAGGGCTGACCTGGTGAGCCAGTGTGAGAAGTTCAAAATGGAGAGGCTAGGATACTTCCTTCCTCTGTTCTGTGTACTAAGCTATAGAGAAGAGATTTAGGGATCACCAAACAAATAGGAGCAGAGTATCTTCTTAATGAAGTTATTCAAGAGTCAGTCATCTCATACAATTCAGAGCTCCTGGTAACCTGGTTAGAGAAGCTTGTCCACTTAGAAACTTGGGCCTGATTCACACACCTGGTGACTGGTACAGGATGGAAATGGGGATGGAGAAAGGAGGGAGATGAGACAGGGAGAGTCGGAAAGAAAGATCCCGTGTGGTGGGGGAAGCCCTTCCCATACTGAGACAAGAAGCAGAGAAGAAAGACCTTTCTGCCTAAGAGCCCAGATGTCAAGAGATCAAGAGACCACATTGAGGGGGCTTAATGAATGGCAACTGACTACCTGGCCTGGATACTCCCTTTATTTGGGGAAGAGAATAAGGCAGTAGTTAGTGGAATAAGAGGGCTAAGTGCTCTTTCTCATATACCTCCCTTATTGGAAGTAAACAAAACTTCCTTTTCAAGAGGAAAAGAAATAAGTTTTCTCCTCCTGAGGCCAGGAGGCTGAATGTGATCACATGCCCCAGTAGCACTTCTGGAGTGGAACCTAAGAATTTCCTCCTTTGAACTATTAATTTGGTGATTTTCCATTGTGAAACACTCCATTATTCTTACCTGGAGAATCCCATGGACAGAGAAGCCTCGCAGGCTACAGTCCATGGGGTTGCAAAGAGTCAGACAACAGTGAGCAACTAACACTTTCACTTTCCCCATTATACTTTATATCTATATTATGTATATCCCTTATATTATTAGACAGTTATTACCTCTTTATAAATCAGTATCTCCCAGTAGTCTTTGAGTTTTTTGGAGGAAAGACCACACCTTTTTCACTATTGTAACTTCTAGGTCTATGAAGATTTTTTATACTCAATAATGTTTACCATATGCATATGCACACAAGAAAGTGGTCAGGATCTGAAGATGATGAGATACTGTTCATAACATTCCAGCTTTGAGGAGATTCTCTGTTTTTGTTGGTCTTTGTGTCTTTCCCATACTGTTCTAAATCACTAATCAATCCATGATCATTACAATTCTGTACTTCTCCAAATAATCCATGAGTATATATTTTAATTTTCTCCCTAAGTAATCCAGGGAGAGACAATAGGAAGCCATGATTTTAGGTATGCAGAGTTCACATAGGTTTGCAGGAGCATTTCAAGTTTGTAGAAAATCCCTGGAGGTTGTTGCAAATTATTTATAAATAATGAACCAAAGTGATTAACCTCTTCATGTGTATGTGAATGAGATTATCCTTTTTATTTTTCAGCCCAGGTTTTGTGTGTATATGTGTGTGTTGGGAGACACTTGGAAATTAGAATGTTAATAACTATACCCTGCTTTTAATGAGGACCTGGAGATAATGAGATCATGGCAGCATAAACCTAATGCTACACAGCTAATTTAGTCCAAGGATTTCTATGCTACACAACAAAATAAAGGCCTTAAACTCTGTTGAGTTCTCTCTCTTTTCTAATGATGGATTTCCCAAAACACAAGGGTGTATGACACAGCCGCTCATGTTCCAACTAAAAGACTATGTTTTTCTCTTTGCTGTATGATCAATGAAACGTGTCAGTCCCCAAGACATGACCAAACAGCATCAAAGCAGGAATGAAAATGCAGACGTTGTCTGCATCATACTTCTGAAAGCCACCAGGAGACTATTAAGGGATTTGAGACCAAACACTACACTAGTAAGATTCTTAAGAGGGGACAGTTAGTTGTTATGAGAGTCACATCTGTATGTTTGGGAAGTGGAGCATTGTTACATGTAGAGCAAAGAGAGAAAGAAAGCAGATTAAGGTATTCAAAGATGGATTCTTGGGGATTTTTTAAAAAATGGTTGTTTTAATTTTAGATTTTGTTTTTTAGATCTTAGATACTTTAAAATTGTATATATCACATGTTAGGTAATTTCACATATTTAGGTATTTTAGTGATTAAAAAAAGGAGTGGGAAGACTTTTGACACTGAGTTCTGTTAGCCAAGTAGCTGTACATTTTTTTTTTTTTTTTTACTGTGCAGTGCATCATGTGGAATCTTAGTTCCCTGACCAGGGACCTAACCTGTATCCCCTACATTGAGAGTTCAGAGTCATAATCACTGGACCACCAGGAGAGTCCTGGTGTCTGAGCTTCTCAGTGTAGATTGAGAGATGGAGGCCTCAGGTGAGTCTAAAACAAATTCAGGCTATCCGGCATATCTATGAAGTGGTGGGTGCAGTAGCCTTCAGCGGTCTATTTATCTGAGGTGATTTATGTGAGATTGAGGAGTTTTTTTTTTTTTTTTTTTTTAATCCTTATTCCACGGAAAACAAAAGGATTGAGGGACATGTGGAACATCAGAGTGTCTGAACCCAGACCCATGGATTCATATTGGTGGGGTAGGGGTGAGTAGAGGGGCTACTCTGCTACAGGTTAGAGGACTCATTTCTACCAGTGAGACTTGAGAAAATAGTCCTGTTTTGGGGAAATGTGGAATGGTAATATAGTGGGGACTGTGAAAAAGAAATAACTCCCTATAATGTTACTGCTTTAGCATTATAAAGATTTGCTTATGGATCACAAGGAATTAATGCTTGGCATGGACACCAGTGTTAGCATGTCCCTGGGCCACTTGTTTATGTTAGAGAAAGGAGGAACTCAGTGTAGACCTGATGTTCTTAAAACACTATGACAAATGAATGTCATATTGTCAGAACTCCATCCCTTGGACAAGACTGTATGGACCAGGGTTCATACTCAGCATGTCACCAGGCTCACACTGTCTTTCATGGAAACTCCTAGTATGTCTCATAAAATTCCAGGTTGAAAACCACCACAATCAATACGATTTAGGATGGTTGTTGCTGATGTTACTTGAGAGAAAATATTAGTCATCTAAGTTCAACAAGTGTTCTACCCAGATTGAGTACATCAGAACACGGAGAAAGACTTCAGCCTTGTTCTTCACAAGCCTCTCCAAACAGGAGGATGGTTGAAGTGAATGTTACAGAGGAGGGATTGTAAGTAGCCACAGTGTTGGCCACACAGTCTCTTTCTTCCTTGGGATTCTTTTCCTCTAACATGCAATATTCCCGAGATAGGTAAACTGCATAGTCATTACTACTGGGGACATTAGATGATATGAAAAAAGTGGGACTTGGGCTTCCCTCATAGCTCAGATGGTTAAAGAATCCACCTGCAATGCAGAGGACCTGGGTTCTGTCCCTGGGTTGGGAAGATCCCCTGGAGGAGGGCATGGCAACCCACTCCAGTATTCTTATTTGGAGAACCCCATGTACAGAGGAACCTGGCAGGATACAGTCCATGGGGTCGCAAAGAGCTGGACATGACTGAGCGTAACTAAGCATAGGGAGTGGCTCATTTGATGAGGAAGAAAGAATGTAGGAAGAGAAGGGATAGAACAGATCACAAATTTCGCTGACATTACAGGTTGGTGTGGGGCAAGCTCTGCTCATAGTCATCCTCACTTTTTAGTGTGTGAGATCCATCTTTGGTGTTTCCACCTCAGGATGCAATTTTGCCATCCCTGACTTTACGTATTCAGAGTAAATGTATTCCCGTGAACCTTGAAGCTGATATATTACAACACAACATGGACTTCCCAACATTATCGATTCTAGTTGTGCATTGGCCATGAAGCAGGATCTTTCATCCAAACATGACAAAGTGCTTTATATGTAGTCTGTATTTTTCTCTACTTTTTACAGTTAATAGAAAGGTATTGGGTTGGCCAAAAAGATTTTTTGGGTTTTTTCATACCATCTTATGGAATAACTCAAATGAATTTTTGGGGCAACCCAATAGAAAGCTGCCTGGCTGGCTAGAAAACAGAAGCAGAGCTAGAAATAGAACCTAGAAGTCTAACTTCTCTTTTTCACACTCTTTCTAAAATTATGGGACTGTTTGCTTCCTCCTCCTCCTTGTCCCATTGCTCTTCCCACTTGTGACTGTTGTTCACACCAGAACTTCACAGAAAGACTTCCCTGGAAGTCAAAAACATAGAATTGTGAAAGCAAAGTCCTGAATTTTCAACAGCCTATATTCTTGGAATACCAGGGAAGGATATTTCTCATCATTGAGAGAGCTGTTCAGAACTCATTATGAAAGTGTTACTGAGAGGTTTATATTCATATCTAAGTCAGATATTATTGGACTGTTTCTTATGTTAAAACTTGATATTATGACCTGTAAAAATGGGGTTAAATTATATCCTTGGTAGGATTTTCTGAGGATTAAATGGAATAGTTTATATTAGATGCTCAGCTACTTTTTATTTTATGGCTGTAGATGAAAGGAGAAAAAGGTACCATATTGAAACCTTCAATTTAACATAATTCAAATAATTTGAGTTCCATAAATATTTCCTGTGTATCTATTTTGTGTGAAGAAGTGCCTTCTATTCCCAGAAAGATGAGATGTTAACTGAATTATATCACATTTGGTTCTGTGTGGATGCCTATGGGAATCATTGTGCTGCTGCTGCTAAGTCACTTTAGTCGTGTCCAACTCTGTGTGACCTCATAGACAGCAGCCCACCAGGCTCCACCATCCCTGGGATTCTCCAGGCAAGTGCACTGGAGTGGGTTGCCATTTCCTTCTCCAAGGCATGAAAGTGAAAAGTGAAAGGAAAGTCACTCAGTCGTGTCTGACTCTTCTTGATCCCGCGGACTGCAGCCTACCAGGCTCCTCTGTCCATGGGATTTTCAAGGCAAGAGTACTGGAGTGAGGTGCCATTGCCTTCTCTGAAACATTGTGCAGGAAAACAATATGCCAACAGTAATATTGGTACCATCTTTGTTGGGCATTTCTTTAACATAATGGCTCAGAGCATGGGTTCTAGAACTGCCTTAGATCAAATCCTGCTTCTGACCCTTTCTGGCTGTCTGACCACGGTACATTTCTTAATCTGTGCTGCAGTTTCTTCGTAATATTAATAGTACTTACTTCATAGAATTGTAGAGATTTTAATTTTATTTTTTAAAAATTTATTTATATGGCTGCACTGGATCTTAGTTGCAGCACTCAAGATCTCTTAAAAGTTCAATTTATGTAAGACATAAAGAGTCATGCTTGGCTTGATGGTAAGCTCACTCACTGTTAACTCATCCCTATGTGTTGCAGCTTGACCAGTCAGGGTGTACTGTCTGTCACTTAGAAGTTTTGGCTGGCTCTCCATCACAGCTTCAAAGGAGGAAGTACCCTGTTGGGTCATGGTATTATAGAGTCTATTCCTCCATTTACACGTTCAGACTCACAGTTTTGTAAATGCACTGAAATTTATCTGAAGGCTGATTTACTAATTTGCCACAAAAATATAACCACTGTATACTGTAATGGTTAAAAGTCTGAACTCCAGAGAAATGTTCTAACTTAGCTTTAAGCTCTGACATAGCTGCCTGTCCTTGGACAAGTTGCTTATCCCATCTGAGCTTCAGTTTCCTCTCCTGTAAGATTAAAATCATAAGTATACCATTTTCTGTGGAATGTGATGAGGATTACATGCTATAAATCATGTAAAGCACTTAGTACATGGGAAAGAAGCTGTGAAGATGTCAATTCCTAGGTTCTCCTTTCTGAGTTCTCGGCTTCCCTTGCAGTCAGATGAGACCATGTGCCTGAACTCTGGCCACTGGAACGTGAACACAGGTGATGTGCATGAATTCCAGACTCGCTCACCAAACCTCCATGTGCATTTTCTGTTCTCTTTCTCTATCCACAAGTTGCCTAAATAAGTCTCTGTAGACTCAGGGGACAACAATGCCAATGACAGAAGAAGCTGAGATTCCTGATTAAGCGCAGGCTAGGGCCTCCCTGTTCTTTCCAGCCAAAACCCACACACCAGCATAAGTGAGGGAGAAATTTTAAAACTCTTATTGGGTTAAGCTGCTGAGATTTAAGGTTTCTGAAACAGGATTTTTAGCCTAGCCTGGGTAGCACAGTAGCTGACTGATCAAAATGATCAGCAAATGTTAGCTATTAATAGTAACCATCATCAGCAATCAGACCTTGATGCTCATGGTCACAGTTCTCTCCCTGTTTGTGGCTCCATGTGAGAAATTAAATAATAGCGCTCTACATTTCTCAAAACATTTGTGAGTAAAGGTACCAGAACAAAGGCACATGCTTGTTAGAGCCAAAGCAACAGTGATTCTGACAAACAACTGAGAAGCCATAATACAAACCCACTGGTTCCTCAGTAGTGAACTTGGATTGACCATGATGTTTCTACTTTCTGATTCAGTCAGGACAGGGCTAGGTAAACACTGATACATTTGTTCCCTTTGGAGTAGTCTTTTTGAGATGGTATGTCCATCATCCTCACAGTGCTTGCATATCCTTTCTTCAAGCAAGGTCCAATGCAGTCGATGCAATAAAATGCTCTAAGTTACCAAAAATCTATTTTTTCCTCAGTTACATTGATTCACCCTGACATACCAAATTGATGCTATGTGTATGCTGCTGCTGCTAAGTCGCTTCAGTCGTGTCCAACTCTGTGTGACCCAATGGACGGCAGCCCACCGGGCTCCCCCGTCCCTGGGATGCTCCAGGCAAGAACACTGGAGTGGGTTGCCATTTCCTTCTCCAGTGCATGAAAGTGAAAAGTGAAAGTGAAGTCGCTTAGTCATATCTGACTCTTCGAGACCCCATGGATGCAGCCTACCAGTCTCCTCTGTCCATGGGATTTTCCAGGCAAGAGTACTGGAGTGGGGTGCCATTGCCTTCTCTGTATGTGTATGCAGTTGGAGATATATTAGTATAACTTATGCTTCCTTGAGACTCTTGCATATCACCCTGATTGGAATTTTAAGCATTACTCTAAACTCTTTTAAGAACCAATTGGTTGATGTTGGCAGTTGGGTTGGGTCATATTTGAGGGATAGATTTTAGTAATTAATTTCCAGGGAATAACCTTGACTTTTGCCCATAATATTGTCTCGCTGCTCTGCTTTCCATTTATATTTTGTGCCCTTCAAACCTTTACTGAGGCCACTTGACATCACTGGACATTCTTTTTTTTTTTTTTTTAATATTTATTTAGCTGGGATCTTCAATCTTCATTGCAGCCTGTAGGACCTTTAGTTGTGGTCTGTGAACTCCTAGTTGTCACATGTGGGATCTAGTTCCCTGACCGGGGATCGAACCCTGACCCCATGCATTGGGAGCATGGAGTCTCAGCCACTGGACCACCATAAAAGTCCCCTCATTGGGTGTTCTTTTACATCTCACCTTTCTCAGGTATCTTCCACCTCCTAGGTTACTTTCAGAAGCTTGATTAAGTCCCTGTGGTAGCTAGCATGATGTATTGGCACAGCACAGTGGAAACAATGGATTTCTAGAGATTTACCATCTACCATCAGAGGAGTTAAAGAGAGCCCTCTAAAAGGGGAAGCATGATAAACTTATGCCCTCATATTACTGTAATTCTGCATCACTCAACGGGCTTCTCTTTTGGCTCAGACGGTAAAGAGTTCACCTGCAATGCAGAAGACCTGGGTTTCATCCCTGGGTCAGGAAGATGCCCTGGAGAAGGTAATGGCTACCTACTCCAGTATTCTTGTCTGGAAAATTCCATGGACAGAGGACCCTGGCCAGCTACAGTCCACAAGATCTCACAGAGTCAGGCATGACTTAGCGACTAAACAACAGCAGCAGCAGCAACAACAACAAAGGTGCCGAGAAGTAAGAGTATAATTATGAGTAAGTTGCACTTTTGTGCTGGAGAGCCCATGAACTTGTAAGGGAGAAACAGACATATTATTATTCCATGACTATTGTTTATTTTTAATAGCTAACTTGTTTTTGTTCACTTAAAGAATGCCTGAGTTATATACAACTTTTGTACCTTTTAACCGAGACATGGTTCATATACAGTGAAGCACACAAATCTTAGGTATGCTGCTGCTGCTGCTAAGTCGCTTCAGTCGTGTCTGACTCTGTGTGACCCCATAGATGGCAGCCCACCAGGCTCCCCCATCCTTGGGATTCTCCAGGCAAGAACACTGGAGTAGGTTGCCATTTCCTTCTCCAATGCATGAAAGTGAAAAGTGAAAGTGAAGTCGCTCAGTCGTGTCCAACTCTTCATGACCCCATGGACTGCAGCCTACCAGGCTCCTCTGCCCATGGGATTTCCCAGGCAAGAGTACTGGAGTGGGGTGCCATTGCCTTCTCCAAAATCTTAGGTATAATGCTCAATAAATTTTTATATGAACGCTCACAGAACTATAGCTCAGTTCAACATACCCAGCACCTCAGAATATGCACCACCCAAAAGGATACCTCTGATACTATAGATTAGTTTTGTGGTTTTGAATTCTGTAGAAATGTACTTATATGAGCCTCTTGTGTCTAGCTTCTATTGCCTAAGATTATCTGTAAGACATGTTACTGAGTGTTGTCATAGATTCATCCATCTTGCTCTTGACTCTTGGTTATTTATAATTTGAGGACTTTATGATAAAGCTACAGCGAACATTCCTGTATAGGCATTTGCGGGTTATAAGCACTCATTTCTGAGGGTTATAGACACAGGATTGTAATTACTGGGTTACATATTTGCTTTAGTAGATTCTGATAAACAGTTATCCACAGAGTATCAATTTGTATTCCCTCTAGTAATGAGTAGTAAGGAGACAGGGAGCAAGACCATCCCCAGGAAAAAGAAATGCAAAAGCAAAATGGCTGTCTGGGGAGGCCTTACAAATAGCTGTGAAAAGAAGAGAAGTAAAAAGCAAAGGAGAAAAGGAAAGATATACCCATTTGAATGCAGGGTTCCAAAGAATAGCAAGGAGAGATAAGAAAGCCTTCCTCAGCGATCAGTGCAAAGAAATAGAGGAAAACAACAGAATGGGAAAGACCAAAGGTCTCTTCAAGACAATTAGAGATACCAAGGGAACATTTCATGCAAAGATGGGCACAATAAAGGACAGAAATGGTATGGACCTAACAGAAGCAGAAGATATTAAGAAGAGGTGGCAACAATACACAGAAGAACTGTACAAAAAAAGATCTTCATGACCCAGATAATCACGATGGTGTGATCACTCACCTAGAGCCAGACATCCTGGAATGTGAAGTCAAGCGGGCCTTAGAAAGCATCACTATGAACAAAGCTAGTGGAGGTGATGGAATTCCAGTTGAGCTATTTCAAATCCTGAAAGATGATGCTGTGAAAGTGCTGCACTCAATATGCCAGCAAATTTGGAAAACTCAGCAGTGGCCACAGGACTGGAAAAGGTCAGTTTTCATTCCAATCCCAAAGAAAAGTAATGCCAAAGAATGCCCAAACTACCATGCAATTGCACTCATCTCACACACTAGTAAAGTGAAGTCGCTCGGTCATGTCCGACTCTCAGCGACACCATGGACTGCAGCCCACCAGGCTCCTCCATCCATGGGATTTGCCAGGCATGAGTACTGGAGTGGGGTGCCATTGCCTTCTCATACTAGTAAAGTAATGCTCAAAATTCTCCAAGCCAGGCTTCAGCAATATGTGAGCCATGAACTTCCAGATGTTCAAGCTGGTTTTAGAAAAGGCAGAGGAACCAGAGATCAAATTGCCAACATCCGCTGGATCATGGAAAAAGCAAGAGAGTTTCAGAAAAACATCTATTTCTGCTTTATTGACTATGCCAAAGCCTTTGAATGTGTAGATCACAAGAAACTGTGGAAAATTTTTCAAGAGATGGGAATACCAGACCACCTGACCTGCCTCTTGAGAAACCTGTATACAGGTCAGGAAGCAACAGTTAGAACTGGACATGGAACAACAGACTGGTTCCAAATAAGAAAAAGAGTAAGTCAAGGCTATATATTGTCACCCTGCTTATTTAACTTCTATGCAGAGTACATCATGAGAAATGCTGGGTTGGAGGAAGCACAAGCTGGAATCAAAATTGCCAGGAGAAATATCAATAACCTCAGATATGCAGATGACACCACCCTTATAGCAGAAAGTGAAGAGGAACTCAAAAGCCTCTTGATGAAAGTGAAAGAGGAGAGTGAAAAAGTTGGCTTAAAGCTCAACGTTCAGAAAACGAAGATCATGGCATCCAGTCCCCTCACTTCATGGCAAATAGATGGGGAAACAATGGAAACAGTGTCAGACTTTATTTTTTGGGGCTCCAAAATCACTGTGGATGGTGATTGCACCATAAAATTAAAAGATGCTTGTTCTTTGGAAGGAAAGTTATGACCAACCTAGACAGCACATTAAAAAGCAGAGACATCACTTTGCCAACAAAGGTCTGTCTAGTCAAGGCTATGGTTTTTCCAGTAGTCATGTATGGATGTGAGAGTTGGATTATAAAGAAAGCTGAGCACGGAAGAATTGATGCTTTTGAACTGTGGTGTTGGAGAAGACTCTTGAGAGTCCCTTGGACTGCAAGGAGATCCAACCAGTCCATCCTAAAGGAGATCAGTCCTGGGTGTTCACTGAAGGGACTGATGTTGAAGCTGAAACTCCAATACTTTGGCCACGTAATGCAGAGAGCTGACTCATTTGAAAAGACCCTGATGATGGGAGGGATTGGGGGCAGGAGGAGAAGGGGACGACAGAGGATGAGATAGCTGGATGGCATCACTGACTCGATGGACATGAGTCTGAGTGAACTCTGGGAGTTGGTGATGGACAGGGAGGCCTGGCGTGCTGTGGTTCATGGGGTCGCAAAGAGTCGGACACATCTGAGCTACTGAACTGAGCTAGTTGAGAATTCCAGTTGTTACCCATCCTCACCAAAACTTAGTTTTGTTAATTAGTTCTTTAGTGTTAATTGTGTATCTTATCATGGTTTTAATTTTCATTCCCTAGTAACAGATTTATTTATTTATTTAGACATTTTTATATTCTCATGTGAACTGCTTTTTAAGGATTTTGCCTTTTAAAACAAAAAAAGTATTGTTTCTTTTTCTTATTAAGGTAGGAATTCTTTACACATTCTAGTTTAAATATTTGGTAGGACCTATCTACCCATCTATCTATCTACACAAACACATATATACGTGATTATTCACTTTATTATCCTTATAATTTCTGTAGGAAATGTAGTGATGGATTTTTTTTCCTTCCCTAATTTGTTTTCTCTCTCTCTTTTTTCCCCTTGATCAGTATTGTTTGGACTGTATCAATTTTGTAAGCCTTTTAGAAAACATTTTTTGCCTTTGTTGATTTTTTTCAATAGCCTTTCTCTTTTCTATTCAGTTGATGCCTATTTTTATTTAATTGGTATCTATTTCTATTTATTTGGTGTCTACTTTTATTGTTATTAACGTTTCTACTTTGGGTTAAATTTTTCTTCATTTTTTAGCTTCTTGCAAAAAATGCAATTTTAAAGCACTGGTTTTAAATGTTTTTTTTTTCCTTTTTCTAATATATGCACTGTTTTAGCTTTATGCCACACATTTTAACATGTGGTATTTCATTGCTATTAAGCTAAAAATAATTTTTAATTTTCCTTATGACTTTTCTTTGAATCTTGGACGTAGTTGCAGGTTTGCTTGCTTCTCCTTTCAGTTCTGTTAACTTTGCTTTATGCTTTACACATTTGGAAGCTGTGTTAATTGCATATAAATTTCAGCTCTATCTTGTTGCATTTTCCCTTTTACTATTATAAAATGCTCTTTAACTCTTGCCTTGAAGTCTACCTGATATTAATGTAGCAACCTCAGCTTTCTTTTGATTAGGTTTGATTTGTTTAGATGTTAAAAAATTATTTTACTTTTACATTTTTAAATGGACTTATATTTACATTCTGTCTCTTATATACAGCATGTAGAATTGGGTTTAGTAGCCTGAAAACATAAGCCTTTTAATTTGATTTTTAAAAATCATTTGTATTTATTGTAATTGCTGATATAGTTTTATGCTTGCCATCTTATTTTTTGTTACATTTTTCCCTTATTTTTTGTTTTCTTTTAGGTCAATCAGGTATGTATTTTGTAAATACATTGTATGTTACTGACTCCACAAGATATTACTAATGTTGTTACTTTAAAATTTAACATGTATGTTTAAATTTACGGTTGTTACCAGGTATTTTCTGCTAAAAGCTTGGGGTGGGGCTAGAATTATTTTGCTACTGTCAAAAAAAAAAAAAAGACTTTGCTTGATGCATGATAAAGGGGGACATGAAGAAGAAAGAGAGGCAGAGTGGAGGTAGAACAGGAGCTAGTGAGATGGCAGAAGGTCAAGAACTTTATGAAATCATTTCTCCTTAAAACTCCTAATTGCCAGACCTTTTATAACTACTATAAAATATTGAAGTGCCTACTAAGTATGTATTTTTTATAGAATAATTTATTCATTTATTCAACCATTTTTTCCATTCATCTGTAAAACATCAGTGGAGCATGTATTCCAGTTCTGGGCTAATTGCTTAAGATAAAATGATTAAAATGAAATAGACATAGTTCCTGGCCTCAAGGAACTCATAGTCTCTAGACAAAGCATATATATATATATATACTATAAACAGATATGAATAAGGTCTCATTTAATTCAGAAGAATGGTTTGAAATTTAATTAGGTCACCCATGTCTCTAAAAATATCTAATCAATTTTGATTAGACTTAGAAAAAATCTAAATCTTTGAGGTGGTCTGCCACTGCCTGTCTCTGTCTTCATCTTTTACGGCTGCTCTCCCATGCACCGTTTCCCTAGGACCCAAATTCATTGCTACCTCAGAGTTGCTGCCCTCATGGTTCTGTCAGTTTACAACATTTGTCTCAAACTTGCCACAAGACTGATTTCTTCACACCTTCAACTCTCAGCTTAAATGTCATGTCCACATGACATGTGTCATGTCCATCTGACACATGTCAGATGTTGACATGTCAGTCAACATCTGACCACTCCACCTTAATTCTGTCCACCTTGCCAAGTAATTTTCACATTACCGAAACCTGAAATCATCTCATTTATTAATTTTTTCTGCATTCCCTCTACTGGGATGTATGTTTCATAACAGTAGAGATCTGTTTTTCTTCATTTCTGTATCCCAACTTCATTGTATATGGTGGGTGTTGAATTCATGAGGGCTTACAGTAGAGTGTGACACCTCCCCTCCATGATACTCTATTCTTACTCTCTTGAAGTTCCTTCATTCCAAGGTTTTGACAATAGTTGGTGCCAGGATTCTGGAGGGAAATTCTTTGCCATAGACTGTGTGAAGAATTTGAGACATTATTCTACTTATAAGAGATAAGGAGAATGTGGTAAGGGTTGGAGTAAAGAAGATATTAGAGGCAGAGTGCTATACTACTTGTCTCCTTTGGATGTTCTTCCCTCCAAATTATGAGACCCATGAATAGTTGCTGTTGATTATAGAAGTCAAAGTGTTGAATTTCATCCCAAAGTGGTCTAATGACGGAAAAAAGCAAAAATCAAAAATCAAGGAAGCTAAAGCTTGAGAGATAGAGCAGAGGAGATGGGTGTTGGGCTTCACCAAAAAGGCCAGCAAGCTGTACTTTCCCAGCCTCAAGTCCCCCTCCCCCCCCAAAAGAGCCTGGAGTCAGCAATAGAGACATCGATGCTTTAAGCGATAGGGAGATCTTATATGTTTGAAGCAAGGTCCTGGAGTGATACCCTGCTGTGTGCAGCAGATGGCAGGCAGGACATGAAGACATGGCAGCAGTCTTCACTGGGGTATGCTGGGAGGTAGAGAGAGGGGTTACCAGTTACAGGGGGAATTGAAGTCAGGTTGGCTCATTGGTTACCAGGGAAACCAGCAGAGGAGCAAGCCCCTCACTGCCCTTTTGATGAGCTAGTCTGGTGGAGATGTTCTGATATAAATATTAGAACAATCATTAGCTGGGACTAGGGGCAGGTATGTAGACATTTGCTGATTAGGCTCTATGATTAAGAGGAATGATCAGTCGTGTGAGTAGGGTATGGGTGAGGCAGAGGCAGGTCAAGTGAGGATGTTCAGAGAGCAGGAGAAAAGTCATCATGAGTGGCCTGATCATATGCAGAAATATTGAAGGGACACTTCTCAAGGCCACAGAAATGGGAAGTTCAATACAATCTTGCCTAGCTTTTGTAGGGTAGGGAGAGAATGATAATTAAAATCTTTGCTACATAAAAGAATTGTGCATTAAAAGATACTCTAAAATGGAGGAAATGATTGAGAAATGATTAAGCCTGTCCACTAGATGCAAGAAGGGGGCTGTTCTGTAAAGTCTTTTAATACTGTATGTAATGACTAAGGTAAGTCTTGAAGAATCAGTCAATGTTTTCCAGGTAGACAAAGCAGTTGTGAGTGAAGAGTGTTTCAAGAAGAGATAGCAACATGTGAAATAGCATAGTGGTGTGAATCAGTATTCATTTAAAAAAAAAATAATTCAATCACCTTTAGTGAGTTCCTACTAATTGCCAGGCTCTGCACCAATCATGGAACTGCTGGGATTCCATTTTGCCCTGCAGGCAGCAGACCAAGGTAGAAGTTCAGAGCATAAGTTCTGGTGTCAGATGGACTTGAGTTCAAATCTTGGCTCTACTACTTCTGAGTTGTGCAAACGTGGGCAAATTACTTAATCTCTTTGTGCCTTGGTTTACTTGCTATGAGTATACATATGAAAATTCATGCTGGGCACTTTGCCCAGTGGCCCGAGCTTGTGCTTAGTCATTCAATCATGTCTGACTCTGTGACCCACGAACTATAACCCTCTAGGCTCCTCTATCCATGGGATTCTCCAGGCAAGAATACTAGAGTGAATTGCCATGCTCTTCACCAGGGGACCTTCCCAACCCAGGGATTGAACCTGGATCTCCTGCACTGCAGGCAGATTCTTTACCATCTGAGCTACCAGGGAAGTGCCCAGTGCCTATATGTGACCAAACTGTCAGCCACTAGTCCTTCTATCATGTTGTTAATCTGGTATAAATGAGTACAAAATACTTGTGTGGTGTACAAGATAATGAACTTTGTAACTGTTGCAGGAAGGGGGACCTCTTCTAGGGCCTAAGAGGCGGCCCTTGTCTAACACTCAGAAATGACTTGTCTGAGGAGACACATGTGCTGACACCCTCTATTGGGAAGAGGGTGCCTGGACGGAGAGCAAGAGGGTGAGGGAACCCAGGAGGACTGCTCTGCCACAAGGCTCACAGTCCCAGGCTTTATGGTGACAGGATTAGTTTTCAGGTTGTCTCTGACTAATCCCTCTGACTCAGGGTCCTTCCTAGTGGTGCACACATCATTCAGCCAAGATGGACTCCAGAGAGGAGGATTCTGGAAGTTTGGTAGAACATGTGGCATTTCCCTTTGACCTTTCTCGAATTCTCCTGGTTGGTGTTGGTTTGTTAGTTCTGAGTTCCTTACCAGACCTCCTGTCGTAAAATAACTCATGCAAGTTACAGTGCATGGCCAGAGGAGGTGGTTTCAATCAGTGTTTCCCCTAACATAACCACTGGCAGGTCTTTTTTGTAGTACATCATTATGGGGAAAGCTAGAGTTTTTCCAAACTCTTCTCCTGGGGCCAGGGGTGGGGATTCTTGATCTCATTCCACTGGTTATGAAAAGTTTTCACATAGAGGCAAAGCATCCTTGTACTTCTCTCCCGGAGGGTGGGGAGAGCTGCTGGCTGGGTACATCTGCATCACAGCTTTCTGGGTAAACTGGTCACTCCCTACAGATTTGTTATCATGCTAAAAGTGTCTCCTCCCTTCCTTTCTGGAGCTTTTGCAGCTGTTCCTGGAAGGAGACCCAGTTGAAAGGATTGTTATAGACCCGGCACAGCTGGGATCTTTAACGATCTGTCAGCGGCTCACAGCGAAGTTCCAACACCCTGAGGTAACGAGGAGGGTGGTGGAAGGCTCTGAGGAGGAACTGATTCTGCAACAAGCTAAAAGCTCCTTGGAAAGCTTGTGACACAGCTATGGAGAGGCCAGAGGCCTGGAGAGGGATGTGGGGAAGGAGGAGAGGAGAGGTTCTTCTCCAGAGATGTCTGGAGGGCAGACAAATGAGATCCTGGGGGAGACTTCCAGTGTGGGCAGTGGGGGAGACATCCCGGGGCCAAGAAATTATAGCCTCATAATAAACTGGTCAAAGCAATCAATAGTCACATTGATTGTCATTTGCTCACAAATTGCACACCTGGTGTCCCTCAGAAAATCTTGGCCACAAGACATAGACTGCTGTTCTGAAGGTTATGGACAGTAATTACTCTCTGTCCTATCGCCAGTCACAGTATCAGCCCCAAGACCCTTGGTCTCTTGATTCCAAAACAGGGCACAAAGGACCCAGCAAGTTAGTATGGAGAGTGCTGCTTCTTGCATGGCTGCATGGTTCGATGGCCCCATTTGTTTGGTTTTTAGGAACACTGATCATAAGCTAAGAGATCCAAGACCCTGTTATTTTAAAATTTCTTCCATAACCCGGGATTCCACCCTGCATTTTTCACACTTTTTTTGGCTTTTGTTTGTTTTGTTTTCCATGGTCAGGATTAATGACACAAATCCAGCCATAATGAATAAATACATTGTTTGTGTCAGTAAAAATTTAAGTCAGAAGGGATTTTGTTTGTTGGTGAATTCAGATGATGACAAGCTCTGGATGTGGCTCTACCCAGAAGCACATGATGTCTTCGGGTCTCTGTATGTCTCTATTGTCATCTCTCAGTTTTACATTTTTCTTTTATTCTTTACGTGAGAGGTTTCCTCCAGAAGGCGGCAGAAAAAGTCACTAGTGGCTCTGAGCCTTTATTCTACTAGCTTCCACAAGTCCAACGTACAGAGGGAAGCCCTTGCTCAAAGGCTTTAGTGTAGAGGACTCTCACTGGTTAAACTGCCATGTGTACATCTTGGAACCAGTCATGGTGCCGCTTATCAGCAAAGCGTGTGTCACAGATGTGTCTATCCTTGACAGGGGTAATAGGGCCATTTGTATATGAACAGCTTTGAATGAAAGTAAGAGTTGTGGTGGTTCCCCAGTGGCAAACTGGGGTGCAACAAGCAGAGCATGAGTAAATGTGTGCAGGGGAGGTAAAAATTCCAAATGTTTTACTTCATACCGAAACTAGGTTTCAAGTCTGTATTGCTCATCCAGCTTTGATAGGTGAACTCTTTACCACTAAGCCATCAGGAAAGCCCATACTGCTCTTCCAATCATGAGTCCCCACAACAGTGGATAGATTTGGTTCAATTCAGTTCCACAAACATTTACCAGGCACTTACTATGTGCCAAGATCTGTGGGAGGCCCTGGGAAAGCAAAGAGGAATGAAACATAAACTCCGCTGTCAGAGATCTCACAGTTGATGACTAAGACTATAATAGATAGTATGGATGAGGTTCTGTAGAGTGGGATGGACAAAATCCACAACAGCACAGAGAAGAGAGTATTTATCATTGATCAGTGACTGACTGGGTACTGAGAAGACTCTCTCAGAGGGTCTTCAACACTTTGAGTCTTTAAGGGTGAGGAGGGTTTTGTTGGAAGAGTTAGAATCGGGGGAAGCATTACAAACAGAGGTATTGGCATGTGCAAAGGTACAGAGGTATGTTGTGTGGTTGAAACTGGATGAGACACAACAGGGAAAGAAGGCTCGTTAGGCTATGTCAAAAGCTTAAGTGAAGTTATGAATTCCCAAGTTTGGGAGGGGAGAGTGGTAGGCAGGTTCTAAGATGACACCCAGTGGTCAATCCCCTTGTACAGTCTCCTCCTCTGTGGGTGGGTGGACCCTATGTATATGAGGACATGTTACTCAATGAGGAGGTTATGTTCCATGGCACAGTTGACTGTAAGCAAAGGAGACCTAGTGGGATAGGCCTAATCACATGAACCCTTTAAAAGCAGAAAGTTTTCCCCAGTTCAGTTCAGTCGCTCAGTCATGTCTGACTCTTTGCAACCCCATGAATCGCAGCACGCCAGGCCTCCCTGTCCATCACCAACTCCCAGAGTTCACTCAGACTCATGTCCATCGAGTCAGTGATGCCATCCAGCCATCTCATCCTCTGTCATCCCCTTCTCCTCCTGCCCCCAATCCCTCCCAGCATCAGAGTCTTTTCCAATGAGTCAACTCTTCGCATGGGTGGCCAAAGTACTGGAGTTTCAGCTTTAGCATCATTCCTTCCAAAGAAATCCCAGGGCTGATGTCCTTCAGAATGGACTGGTTGGATCTCCTTGCAGTCCAGGGGACTCTCAGAAGTCTTCTCCAGCTGGTAGCAAAAGAGGAAACCAGAGATTTGGATGCATATGGTCATATGGAAAATTCTGAGAGTGGCCTTTGGCAGCTAATAGCAACACCCAGCTGATAGCCAGCAAGAAAACAAGGACCTCGATCCTATAACCACAAAAAACTAAATCTCCCTATCCATAAAAGAGCTCCAAGTGGATTCTTCCCCAAAGTCTTAGCTCAGCCTGGCTGGCACCTTGATTTTGGCCTTTGTAAAGCCTTCAGCAGAGAACTCAGTTGAGTCTGCCCAGTTTTCTGAGATCCTAAACTGTGAATTAGTCAGTGGGTGTTGTTTTAAGCTGCCAAGTTTGTGATGGTTGGTTCTTTATTAATAGAAAACCAATATAGATGAGAACAGTGAAGAGCTCATCATAGGATTGTACCTAATTGATTCCAAGACTCTCACAGAAGTGTAGGCTCCCTGGGTCTGGGCTTGTGTCTTGTGTTTAGCAGTCTATAACCAGCACCCATTGCTCTGCCTGGTACACAGAAGACAGAATGCAAGAATCACTTGAATGAACAGATTTGTGAACGATCAGTTCTAACCACTATTACACTTTGCACACTCTCTAGATGGCTAGTGAGCGTATAGCCTGTCTGTGTGTGTGCCACTCTGCCTGCCAGCCTGAATTCCTAGGATGAGCCAACAGCAGCCAAATGACTATTTCCTAAGCCAACAAGTTGTTTTGGAGTGTCAGTTCTACACACAGTGCTATGCTAGCTTTTCTGCAGGTAAAACCCAGCAGCTTAAAGCTCCAGTCTTCAGGAAGATTGTTGACTTATTGGGGAGTGAAGATCATCAAATGGAATGTAAGTAGAGGCAGTGTGTTATGGGGAGACAATCAATGGGTTTGTAGTGAAAGGACCCGAGTTTGAGACCTGGCTCAGCCACTTACTAGCCTTGTGACCCTAACCTATTATATAATATTTTTTGAGCCTCAGACTCCTCATCTCTTGGGCACCATGGTAATATTTATATCTCATTGCTGTTGTGACACTCATACAAAATGTTGGAGAAAAGCAATTTGCAAGCTGTAAAGTTATGTCCATATTAGTAGCAAAATGAAATCCTAGTAAAGTTAAAGATAACCCTAGAAATTGCTAGAGAGTCTGGGTTGGGTTGAGATTTCAAAGAATTCATGGTGGCAAGGGCATGGAAAGGGTGGGGGTGACTTTGGGGTAGAAGTATATCTAGAATTCATTTTTAAACCATTTAATGCATAAACTTTTCCTGGGAATCAACTGCATTCAACGAGTGCTGAAAATTTGACAAACAAAGAGCACAGAGACCTTAATATTCTTGTATTATTCAAGGATTCCATCCTTTCAGCATGGCTGGAGCAATCCAGCAGTTATGAAGATTTTAGACAATGACTCTGATCTCAATAAAAACACAAATTGCTTGATTAGGGTAATTACCAAGTGCTTTCTTGGCAGTCTGATGGGGTCAGTCAATAAGGTCAAACCAAATTTCTTTCCTTTCAGAAAAGAATGACTCAAAGCAGAGTCCCTTTGTGTGATATCCCCAGGGACTTGCTTCAATTAGTCCACACTGTAGGTTTGAGGGAGTCAGGAGGCAAAGCAGCCTCCAAAATCTTGGGATCCCAACTCTTTTCCTGTTTGGTAAATTCTTAACCACACTTTGATGGTGTGGGGCTGGGGCAAAGGGAGATGCTGAAGAAATATTTTAAGGTGACTGCAGAATAATAATGGTAACAAATAGATGGTAAGAAGAAATAGAGAATGGTGTGAATTTCAGCCCACAGCATTGAGCAGACTGAATTGAGGAGGAGGTACCAACTATGAGATGATGGCAGACTAATCTGTTGGTTTGTCTATATTACATTCTTTCCCTCTTCTTCTGATAATATAACTCTTCTTTTCTCTGGAGGCTGAGTGAGGCTAACTCATCTGGCCCTCCCCTCTAGTCACAGTGTTGGGCATGGGACCTAGATATGTCCAGTAAAATACCCGTACCTTTTGGTCAAAGTGATTTAAGAATGAATACACTCTGAACACTCTCTGATTCCCTTTAGACATAGGTATCAGGGAACATGTCTTTTGTTAGGCTGCCAGGGTTGCTAAACTAGATCTTGGGCTTCTGGAAACCATCGTAGAAGAGATACCATAGAAGACGTACCTAAAACATGGAGAGGAAGAGACTGAGCCCTGATGACTTATGTTGAACCTCTGTGTCCAGTAACGTTTGAAGTCACTCATTTGACTTCCCTGTTATAAACACTAATATTCCTTTTTGCATGTGTGTCAAACCTCTATTCCTTGCAATTGAAATTAGCTTAACTTACATAAATACCAAATCTAAGGATCAAAAAACTTCCCACTTGCCAATGCTCACATTAATTCATTAGTCTAGAGCCATCTAGGCATTAAGTACAAGGCATTATTCTAGATGTTAGCAGCTACCAAGATTCCTTTAACTGTCAGTAAGCATTACTGAGGAACATGCATGAAACAGATGCCAGAAGTTATTGTGGCACATTCTTTTTTGCCTTTGAGGACATCCCAATTTAGAAAGACATATAAACAAATCACTAAGTCTGCAAGTGTTTTGAGAGTTCAGAGCATGATGCTTCATGGTTAAAGATTACTTCCAAAAGCAGGAATACAAAAATATGATTAAAATATCTAAAATGTGATTCTTGCTGTTACTGAGTTTGCTGTTAAGATAAAGAGGAAAGGCATTCAAGAACTGAAAACTCATGTGCTAGAAAACAATGTGAGATTAGAACACAATGGCAGGTGGTATAGCCAGTGGCTATGGAGTTCAGACAAGGGAATGATCCCGGAGAACTCCATTCATCCAGGAGGGCTTCCTGAACAAGGTTAACCCTGGAAGGGGCTTTCAAGACCAGATTAGATTCTGATTGGTTGCACATGATGTAGCTAGGAACTTTAGATCTAGATAGACAAGTTAGTAAGAGGGTGTACCTTTGGCCTCAGCCAAGATCAGCCTTTTTTGGTGGCTGGGAACCTTTCAGGGAGGCTGGAAATCCTAAAGTGAGGGTTTTTCATTAACAAAGCTTGGATATTCAGAGATCTCCTAACACCTTCCATATTTGACCAAATTTACTTTCATCTGCAATTATGAAGAAAATGAAGACCTAGAATATCAGTGGTTTAAACAAGAGAGATGTTTATTTCTCTCTCAGATGACTGAACATAAGCATTTGGGGTCTGGCATGGTTTCTCCAGGGTTCAGAGACTTAAGCTTCTTGTTGTCTGCTTTCTAGAGGGTAGTGTCCTTGTCCATGTTGTCACTGCTATGTTTGAATCTCATAACAGGGAGTGAGGAAGAACAAAGAGGGGACTCACATCCCTTTCCTATGAAGGCAGGA
The DNA here is from genome assembly GCF_003369695.1 of Bos indicus x Bos taurus. NCBI lineage: Eukaryota > Metazoa > Chordata > Mammalia > Artiodactyla > Bovidae > Bos > Bos indicus x Bos taurus. Next base: position 46,879,904 of record NC_040089.1, read on the forward strand.
CCTAGAAGTGCATTAGTCATTATTGCTCATATTCCATTGGCTAGAACTCAGTCACATGGCAGAGAAGGAAATGGCAACCCACTCCAGTATTCTTGTCTGGAGAGTCCTGTGGATGGGGGAGCCTGGTGGGCTGCTGTCCATGGGATTGCACAGAGTTGGACACGACTGAAGAGACTTAGCATGCATGCATGCATTGGAGAAGGAAATGGCAACCCACTCCAGTGTTCTTGCCTGGAGAATCCCAGGGACAGCGGAGCCTGGTGGGCTGCCATCTATGGGGTCGCACAGAGTCAGACACGACTGAAGAGACTTAGCAGCAGCAGCAGTCACATGGACACAGCTAGCAGCAAGAGAGGCTGGGAAATGTAATATGAGCATTCATGTATTAAAACCCAGGGATTCTAGACTTAAAGAAAAGAGAAGCATAAATATTAGGACACACCCAGTCTGTGTTACATATTCCTTTTCTAGGAGGCTGTTGGGTTGATGACTAAGGAACACATGCACTGAAACCCTTAACAAGAGCTAATCCACTTTCTTCTTTTTCCCAGCCCCACCCGTTAGCCTCCAAATGAAACTGAGAAAATGTAAGAAAAGAGAGAATGTTTGTTAAACACTATTTAAGGAACTTTCTGAGGCAGTTTAATCACTACATCACTATTATGAAATAGACATAATTATCCCTACTTTAAAAACAATAATCTGAGATAGAAAGGTGGGGAAGTAGCCTTATTGACCCATTAGAAAGAACCAGGCACTTTATAATGATTAAATATGCCCAGCATTTAATGTTTGTTAACTCATTAAATCTTTACAGTGTAGTCAGATAAATATTATTTCTTCTTGCATATATTAAAACCAACATTGGGAAGATAAGCCTGGAATTTGAATTCAGTTCTAATTCCAAAAGCCAGAATATTTCCATTGTACATACTACTTCCCACCATTGTCAGCTACAACTTTTTCAGTATGAGTTGATCCTTTTATTCACTTACTAACTAATTAATCAATCTATCACTTTAACAAAAGAGTTTTAAGCACTCAGAGTGTGTCAGGCTCAAGTCTCTGACCTCTTATGGTTCACATTCTAGACAGGGAAATATAATCATTGAAACAAACACTTATTGTGTGTTTATTATGACTAAGTCTGGTGTTATAAAGACAAGTACAATCCTTGGCATATAGTAGTACTCAATAAATATTGAATTAATTAAAGATATAACCCTAAGGGACTTCATGGTCTATTAGTTCAGATTCAGAACAATGTGAATTGGGGAAAGGATGCTACTTGCCTACAGCTCTAAACCGAAAGACAATCTTTAGATGTACTGGGTGTGAAGAACTGTTGGAGTCAGGACCATCTTCTCAATGTCTCCCTTATACACTCTTCTCTGAGCTCCCTGTGAGAAGCATGCTCTGAGCTCCCAGTGAAAACCAAGCAGAACCCAGGCTGCTGCTGCTGCTAAGTTACTTCAGTCATGTCTGACTCTGTGTGACCCCACAGACAGTAGCCCACCAGGCTCTCCCGTCCCTGGGATTCTCCAGGCAAGAACACTGGAGTGGGTTGCCATTTCCTTCTCCAATGCATGAAAGTGAAAAGGGAAAGTGAAGTCGCTCAGTCATATTCAACTCTTAGCGACCCCATGGACTGCAGCCTACCAGGCTCCTCCGCCTATGGGATTTTCCAGGCAAGAGTACTGGAGTGGGGTGCCATTGCCTTCTCCGAGAACCCAGGCAAAAAACACTGTTTGAGCTTAGAGCCAGTGACTAGCAAATGAGTTCATTCCTTGGCTTGCAGGAGTTGCCTTGTACTAAAAATCTGGTCATGGTTTCAGGGTGACTAAGGGCAGCTTGAGAAAGAGGAAAAAATGACAAGAACCCCTTAAATACATCTGTATCAAATCAACCCTGGATTTGGTAATGAACACAAGGCATTCCTGAATCAGAAGGGCCCAACATGGGGGAAATGTTGCTGGATACATTCTATGTATTGCCCTTTTGGTTTTTCCCCCACCTATCACCCTCCAGGGTACTTCTGAACCACATATCTAAGAGTTATCTAGGTGAGAACCAAGGGTAATGATGGCTTCCTGATGGAGATTTCTTAAAAGAAGAATGAATTTTAATATTTGGATGGATGCCCAGATGGAAAAAAAAAGTATGAAAAGAAAGAGAGAGCATTGAAATAGAATGTTTGTAGAATGGAAAATGAAGTGAGAGGGTGCAAGAATTCTCATTATTCTAGGCACCACTATGGGGCTGCTGGCTTTTTAGTGGAATGATCGGCATCTCTATTCCTATTGTGCTGATAGCTGACAGGAGAATCTGATTCTGAGAGAGGAAAAATTGACGGTAATAATAATTCTTGTTGAAATTTGGGGTCATCTTTTAACCTGTCTCATAATGTAGTTGTGTTTTGAGTTGGGGAAATGGCTAAAAATGATTTCTTTAAGGGTAGAAACTTTTGGTCGCAATTTGGGTGCACAACTCCAGAGTGGTATGAAGTTTGGAAGATCTTTAAGGGGGAGGGGAAATAAGTAGAATCAACCAAGGAAAGCAATCAATCCAAATATTTATATCCAAAATGAATGGTGTCATTAACTTAGTCACCTCGGAAAGTTATACACTGATTCCTCTGAAGCTCTCACAGAAAGAGTATTTTTGTAAGCTTTCTTCTTTTCTTTTATATTATTGTTATTATTTAGAGGAGGAATTGCGGCTATGCTATACACACATGTGGGATCTTAGTTCCCCAACCAGGGATGAATCATGCACCCCTTGCAGTGGAAGTGCAGAGTCCTAACCACTGGACTGCCAGGGAAGTCCCTTATTTTCTTTTCTTCAAAATGCCTTTATAGCCATTATCTGTGCTCTTCAGTAACGTAATTCTCATTGCTTTCTGGTTTCTCTTTGTTTAAAAATACACCAGCATATTAGGAAGGGTGGTAAGGAAATAGAAAAAAGAAATATAGTTAATATGTTAGCATGAAAAAATCATGTTGCATTCCTTGAAATGATCAAACAACGCTTGTTTATTGTAGGAAATGTCTAAAATTAACAAAGAAAAAAAAAAAGAGTTTTCTTGTAATCCCAGCCACAATGAAAAACACTTGTAACATCTTTCAGGCTTTTTAATGCCTACCTATGTGGCAGATTTGATGACTCATTATCACAGCTGAGGTAGGAGAGAATAAAAAGATAATTAACTTCCCCATTTCACCCCTTCCCTTTCTACCCTCTTCTCTCAAGACATTCAAATTCTACTAAGGGGAAAAAAGCACTCTTGTCTCTGTCTTCCAAGGTTTAAGCTCATTTGTGTTTGGGTTTGTGTGTGTGTTGAATGTGTGTATGTGAATTGGGTTTGAGGGATGAAAATTGAGATGTGACCAACCAAGGCTTTAGTTTCAAAGATTAGGCTTGTGGAATTAAGAGAGAATTGTGCTATGTCGGGGAGGAAAGAGATAAATTGGCGCTTTTGTATAAAGGGTGGGGATAGCCCTAGACGAGAGCTGATGTGCCCAAGGGAGGCTGAAAGGAGAGAATGGAGCTTGAAAGGGTCTGAAGCTGCACCCCCCCATCACCCAGCACCCCAGAGTGGCATGATCTCTGGGGATGTTTCCCTAGGCAGAGAGCACTGAACAGCACTGTTTTGAGATTAGTGGCAGAAACTGCCTGTAGCCAAACCTATGACAAGTCCAGGGCTCTGAGGGGCATCTCTCTACTCATCTCCAGGACTGCTGCCCTTGTCAATATCAAGGTGTTCTATGAGGAATTATGGTAACAGAGGCACTTGACCGTAGTCTAGAGGTAGGCACCTTTTCCATTTCTTGGTACCACATAATCCCTGGGCTAATAGGAAGGTCCAAAGGAAAGGATGTGTGTAGGTGGGGGTGGGGGAGGGGTATGAAATAACAGTCCCTGACATGGTTCTTCCTTTCAGCTAGGCAAGATGGGACTCTAAACCAGATTTCATCCAGTTTAGAAAAAGAAAAGTGGTAATTCTTGCATCTGTATGGAAGGAGCAAATTCATGCCTGATATAGATGTGTTTTTCAAACACAGTCGGAATGAAATCACACTGTATAATGTATCACGATCATTCCATGCTGTTAAATATTCTTTGCAACATAATTTAAAGTAGCTGCATAATAACTCTTTGTGTAGCCAAAGTATAATTTATCTACTTCCCTGTAACTAGATATTTAGGTGGTTTCTACTAGTCTTATAAAAATTTCTGAGATTAAACAATTATAGTGCTATATGTCTTTACTCACATCCCTTATTTCATTAATTTCCAAAAGAATTCCTGAGTTGAAGATTTTCCAGAATTCTAAAACTCTTGAACTCTTGATGCATATCAATAAATTTTCCCACAGAGGGAGTGTCTTACTTCTCACCAGTAGAATAGGAAGTTGTCCATTTCCTGGCACTCTGCTCAAGCCTGGGAAGTAGTGTTTTAAAAATGTTGGCAATTGGATGGGTGAAAAATGGTATTGCCATGTTTTAACACTCCCTTTAAAATAACAGGGCCATCATTTCTGTTCATCAATCACCTTAGTTTCAGACTTTTAACTAATTTGTAGACCTGATCTTCCTCCATAGATCATAGATTGCCCTGCTGAGCACAAATCACAAGATGTGTTACATAATAATAAAATGGCTAATAAAATGACTCCACCTAGATGCAAAGGAAGTGGGGGTCAGGTGTAAGACAGAAGTGTTCCTGGCTTAGCTGCTACTACCTGGCCATGGTTCTCTGTTATCGAAGAGGAGACAGGTATCTTGGGCGGCAGGTAGCCATCTTTGTGACAACTACTTACACACTATGCATCTGGATGGGTTACTTCACCCCTCGACGTGTCCATGTCCTCATCTGTTAGATGAGAAGGTAATCATTTAGAGAAGGTAATACCTACCTTGTTGGAGGACTAAATGGGACAGTTTTATAATGCTGTGAGCAGAGTGGTGACATATAGTAGGATCTCATGAAGAGTCAGCTGCTCTTATAAATATTTAAGTCTTTATTTTGGGATCCTATGTTGGGGTACACCTTTTACAAAATTGTAGACATTATCTGTGCTTCATTTATCTGTATACGTATAATGACTTGTTTTCCTTAATAAAATTTTGGTTTTCAAGAAATGTACATTACAAAAATTTTAAAGTTTAAAATAGAGGAAAAGGAAGAGAAAAAGAAATCCAAACTGTGATTCTTTTCTGTATTCTTTCCAGTCTTTCTTTATTTGCATAGCTATAATCATCATGTGTATATAATTTTGTACCCTAGCTTATACATTTATGTTAATTTCATATTGACATCTTGTCCTTATATTTGCCCTTTCTGGTGTTGTCTATATTGTTCCCTTGAATGAATGTCCTGTAGTTTCTATGATGATTCCTGTAATATCAAACATTTGGGGGTGTTTCTAATTTTTATTGCTATCCTAAATAGCATGATTGTAAACATTGTCTTTCGCATGGTGTTTTACATATTTTGACTTATTCCTTAGGATTTGGAACCAGAAATTAATTGCCAAATTGCATTTACCAACTGACAATGTCACCAACGAGCTGAAAATATATTTTACTGCACTCTAGGTAGCAAGGCTTTCTAGCTTTCAGTTATAAATATCATACAGACTTGCAAAGTGTAACCTCAATGCCTTTTTTAAAAAATTATCTTTCCTTTATTTTTTTCTTTTTAAAAAATATTATTTATTTTAATTGGAGGCTAATTACTTTACAATATTATAGTGGTTTTTGCCATACATTGACATGAATCAGCCATGGGTGTATATGTGTCCCCCATCCTGAACCCCCTTCCGACCTCCCTCCTCATCCCATCCCTCAGGGTCATCCCAGTGCACCAGCCCTAAGCACCCTGTCTCATGCATCAAACCTGGACTGGCAATCTATTTCACATATGGTAATATACATGTTTCAATGCTATTCTCTCAAATCATCCCAAAGGACACATACAGACTGAAAGTGAAGGGCCGGGAAAAGATATTTCATGCAAATGGAGACCAAAAGAAAGCAGGAATAGCAAAACTCATATCAGATAAAATAGACTTTGAAATATAGGCCGTGAAAAGAGACAAAGAAGGACACTACATAATGATCAAAGGATCAATCCAAGAAGAAGATATAACAATTATAAATATATATGCACCCAACATAGGAGCACCGCAATATGTAAGGCAAATGCTAACAAGTATGAAAGGGGAAATTAATAGTAACACAATAATAGTGGAAGACTTTAATACCCCACTCACACCTATGTATAGATCAACCAAACAGAAAATTAGCAAGGAAACACAAACTTTAAATGATACAATGGACCAGTTAGACCTAATTGATATCTACAGGACATTTCACCCCAAAACAATGAATTTCACCTTTTTCTCAAGTTCACACAGAACATTCTCCAGGATAGATCACATCCTGGGCCATACATCTAGCCTTGGTAAATTCAAAAAAATTGAAATCATTTCAAGAATCTTTTCTGATCACAGTGTGGTAAGATTAGATGTCAACTACAGGAACAAACTACTAAAAATGCAAACATATGGAGGCTAAACAACATGCTTCTGTATTACCAACAAATCACAGACAAAATCAAAAAATAAATCTAAATATGCATAGAAACAAATGAAAATGAAAACACAACAACCCAAAACCTCTGGGATTCAGTGAAAGCAGTGCTAAGGGGAAGGTTCATAGCAATAAAAGCTTACCTCAATAAACAAGAGAAAAATCAAATAAATAACCTAACTTTACACCTAAAGCAACTAGAAAAAGAAGAAATGAAGAACCCCAGGGTTAGTAGAAGGAAAGAAATCATAAAAATTAGGGCAGAAATAAATCAAACAAGGGAGACTGCAGCAAAAATCAACAAAACTAAAAGCTGGTTCTTTGAGAAGATAAACAAAATAGACAAACCATTAGCCAGACTCATCAGGAAAAAAAGGGAGAAGAATCAAACCACTAAAATTAGAAATGAAAATGGAAAAATCACAACAGACAACACAGAAATACAAAGGATCACAAGAGACTACTATCAGCAACTATATGACAATAAAATGGACAACTTGGAAGAAATGGACAAATTCTTAGAAAAGTATAACCTTCCAAAACTGAACCAGGAAGAAATATAAAATCTTAACAGACCCATCACAAGCATGGAAATCGAAACTGTAATCAAAAATCTTCCAACAAACAAAAGCCCAGGACCAGATGGCTTCACAAGTGAATTCTACCAAAATTTTAAAGAAGAGCTAACACCTATCCTACTCAAACTCTTCCAGAAAATTGCAGAGGAAGGTAAACTGCCAAACACATTCTTGAAGGTCACCATCACTCTAATACCAAAACTCAGTGCCTTTTAATTTGCATTTCTTTCCTGACTTATGAAGAATACTTTTCTCTTTTACTTTCTAGAGCTAGTTATTTTTCCTCTTTTGTGATTTTTTTTTTAAAAGAACCATTATGATAGCTTCTAGAATTGAATTATATTAAAGCTGGTTTTCTCTCTACTTCAGAATGCTATTACATTGTCACCAATGGTTATTTAGTACCTACTTTATACACAGCTGTGAAGACATACCCCACATCCAGGGTAAGAGAAACCCACGTAAGACGGTAGGTGTTGCAAGAGGGCATCAGAGGCAGACACACTGAAACCATAATCACAGAAAACTAGCCTATCTGATCACACGGACCACAGACTTAACTCAATGAAACTAAGCCATGCCATGTGAGGCCAAACAAGATGGACAGGTCAGGGTGGAGAGGTCTGACAGAATGCCGTCCACTGGAGAAGGGAATGGCAAACCACTTCAGTATTCTCGCCTTGAGAACCCCATGAACAGTATGAAAAGGCAAAATGATAGGATACTGAAAGAGGAACTCCCCAGGTCGGTAAGTGCCCAATATGCTACAGGGGATCAGTGGAGAAATAACTCCAGAAAGAATGAAGGGATGGAGCCAAAGAAAAACCAATACCCAGTTGTGGATGTGGCTGGTGATAGAAGCAAGGTCTAATGCTATAAAGAGTGATATTGCATAGGAACCTGAAATATTAGGTCCATGAATCAAGGCAAATTGGAAGTGTTCAAACAGGAGATGGCAAGAGTGAACGTTGACATTCTATGAATCAGCGAACTAAAATGGACTGGAATGGGTGAATTTAACTCAGATGACCATTATATATCTACTACTGTGGGCAAGAATCCTTTAGAAGAAATGGAGTACCCATCATGGTCAACAAAAGAGTCTGAAATGCAGTACTTGGATGCAATCTCAAAAACGAGAGAATGATCTCTGTTCGTTTCCAAGGCAAAGCATTCAATATCACAGTAATCCAAGCCTATGCCCCAACCAGTAACTCTGAAGAAGCTGAAGTAGAACGGTTCTATGAAGACCTACAAGACCTTTTAGAACTAACACCCAAAAAAGATGTCCCTTTCATTATAGGGGACTGGAATGCAAAAGTAAGAAGTCAAGAAACACCTGGAGTAACAGGAAAATTTGGCCTTGGAATATGGAATGAAGCAGGGCAAAGACTAATAGAGTTTTGCCAAGAGAATGCACTGGTGATAGCAAACATCCTCTTCGAACAACACAAGAGAAGACTCTACACATGGACATCAACAGATGGTCAACACCGAAATCAGATTGATTATATTCTTTGCAGCCAAAGATGGAGAAGCTCTATACAGTCAGCAAAAAGAAGACCAAGAGATAACTATGACTCAGATCATGAACTCCTTATTGCCAAATTCAGACTTAAATTGAAGAAAGTAGGGAAAACACTAGATCATTCAGGTATGACCTAAATCCAATCCCTTATGATTATACAGTGGAAGTGAGAAATAGATTTAAAGGACTAGATCTGATAGACAGAATGCCTGATGAACTTTGGATGGAGGTTCGTGATGTTGTACAGGAGACAGGGATCAAGACCATCCCCATGGAAAAGAAATGCAAAAAAGCAAAATGGCTGTATGAGGAGGCCTTACAAACAGCTGTGAAAAGAAGAGAAGCAAAAAGCAAAGGAGAAAAGGAAAGATATAAGCATCTGAATGCATAGTTCCAAAGAATAGCAAGGAGAGATAAGAAAGCCTTCCTCAGCGATCAATGCAAAGAAATAGAGGAAAACAACAGAATGGGAAAGACTAGAGATCCCTTCAAGAAAATTAGAGATACCAAGGGAACATTTCATGCAAAAATGGGCTCGATAAAGGACAGAAATGGTATGGCCCTAATAGAAACAGAAGATATTAAGAAGAGGTGGCAAGAATACACAGAAGAACTGTACAAAAAAGATCTTCATGACCCAGATAATCACGATGGTGTGATCACTCACCTAGAGCCAGATATCCTGGAATGTGAAGTCAAGTGGGCCTTAGAAAGCATCACTACGAACAAAGCTAGTGGAGGTGATGGAATTCCAGTGGAGCTATTTCAAACCCTAAAAGATGATGCTGTGAAAGTGCTGCACTCCATATGCCAGCAAATTTGGAAAACTCAGCAGTGGCCACAGGACTGGAAAAGGTCAGTTTTCATTCCAATCCCAAAGAAAGGCAATGCCAAAGAATGCTCAAACTACCGCACAATTGCCCTCATCTCACACACTCGTAAAGTAATGCTCAAAATTCTCCAAGCCAGGCTTCAACAGTACGTAAACCATGAACTTCCAGATGTTCAAGCTGGTTTTAGAAAAGGCAGAGGAACCAGAGATCAAATTGCCAACATCCGCTGGATCATCAAAAAAGCAAGAGAGTTTCAGAAAAACATCTATTTCTGCTTTATGGACTACGCCAAAGCCTTTGACTGTGTGGATCACAATAAAATGTGGGAAATTCGGAAAGAGATGGGAATACCAGACCACCTGACCTGCCTCTTGAGAAACCTGTATGCAGGTCAGGAAGCAACAGTTAGAACTGGACATGGAACAACAGAATGGTTCCAAATAGGAAAAGGAGTACATCAAGGTTGTATATTGTCACCCTGCTTATTTAACTTATATGCAGAGTACATCATGAGAAACGCTGGGCTGGAGGAAGCACAAGCTGGATTCAAGATTGCTGGGAGAAATATCAATCACCTCAGATATGCAGATGACACAACTCTTATGGCAGAAAGTGAAGAGGAACTCAAAAGCCTCTTGATGAAAGTGAAAGAGGAGAGTGAAAAAGTTGGCTTAAAGCTCAACATTCAGAAAACGAAGATCATGGCATCTGATCGCATCATTTCATGGAAAATAGATTGGGAAACAGCGGAAACAGTGTCAGACTTTATTTTTTGGGGCTCCAAAATCACTGCAGATGGTGACTGCAGCCATGAAAGTAAAAGACACTCCTTGGAAGGAAAGTTATGACTAACCTAGATAGCATATTCAAAAGCAGAGACATTACTTTGCCAACAAAGATCCATCTAGTCAAGTCTATGGTTTTTCCAGTGGTCATGTATGGATGTGAGAGTTGGACTGTGAAGAAAGCTGAGCGCCAAAGAATTGATGCTTTTGAACTGTGGTGTTGGAGAAGCCTCTTGAGAGTCCCTTGGACTGCAAGGAGATCCAACCAGTCCATGCTAAAGGAGATCAGTCCTGGACGTTCATTGGAAGGACTGATTTTGAAGCTGAAACTCCAATACTTTGGCCACCTCATGCAAAGGGTTGACTCATTGGAAAAGACCCTAATGCTGGGAGGGATTGGGGGCAGGAGGAGAAGGGGACAACATAGGATGAGATAGCTGGATGGCATCACTGACTTGATGGACGTGAGTCTGAGTGATCTCCGGGAGTTGGTGATGGACAGGGAGGCCTGGCATGCTGCGATTCATGGGGTCGCAAAGAGTTGGACTTGACTGAGCAAATGAACTGAACTGAACTTATACACAGAATTGTCTGGGCATTTGGTCTGGGTATAATAAGGGGAGAGAGCTGGATCTGATACAGAGAACGGCATTATAGCAGATAAAACCCAAAGGAAGACATAATGAGGCTGAATATCTTCTTGGATGTTTATTGGCATTTGATTTATTTTTTTTTCTGAATTATCCATTTAAGTCATTTGTTCATTTTTTTCTTGATCACTTATGGATACTCTGTATATTTTGATTATGTTTTGAAATGTTTTGCTGTATGTGTATGAGACTAAGGAAGTTATATATAAATTGCTTTAAACTATTTTGTTATGGAGCCACTAACAAACTTCCACAGACTAATGGCTTAAACAACAGACATTTATTTTCTTACAGTTCTGGAGGCTCAAAGTCCAAGATCAAAGTACATGCAGGTTTGGTTCTCTGAGGCCTGTCTCCTGGCTTGCAGGTAGCTGCTGTGAAGTAATAGAAAATGTACATATTGGTCTCTGTCCCCATTTGCTGGCACAGACCTCCCAAAACCTTTGTAATGTCCTAAGTGATAAGAGTACTACAAACATCTTTTGTTCTAATATTTGGTCTTTGACCCTGGTTCCTGACACAGAGCTCCTAAGGCCTTTGGGATTTCCTAGGTAACAGGAGTATCTTTTGTTCTAAAGAGGCAACTCCTGGATGGCTTTAGGATGGGGTCTTGTCACAAGATAGACCAAGTCATGATTCAAAGCTTGGAAATTTCAGCTCATCCCCCATTCTCTGGGAAGGGAAGAGAGGGACTGGAGACTGAGTTAATGATTGATTATGCCTATGTGATGAAGTATCCAGAAAAATTCCCCAAGGTCCCCAGTGGCTCAGATGGTAAAGAATCTGCCTGCAATGCAGGAGACCCAGGTCCCTGGGTTGGGACAATCTCCTGCAGAAGGGAATGGCTACCCATTCCAGTATTCTTGCCTGGAGAATTCCATGGACAGAGGAACCTGGCGGACTACAGTCCATGGGATTGCAAAGAATCGAATATGATTGAGTGATTAATACTTTCACTTTTTCATGTGATGAAGTCTCCACAAAAATTCCCCAAGGTGGGGGGTTTGGGAAGCTTCCAGGTTGGTAAACACCTCTTTGTTCAGGGAGAACAATGAATCCAAGCTCCACGAGAACAGAAGCTCCTGGGCTGAGGACTCTTCCAGACTCTATGTATCTCTTCATCTGGCTGTTCACCTTTATCCTTTATCGTATATTTTATTATATAATCAATTGCTAAACGTGTTTCCCAGAGCTCTCTGATCTGCTTTAGCAAATAATGGAATCCACAGAGAGGGTCATGAGAGCCTCCAGTTTGCAGTCAAGTAAGACCGAAGTTGCAGGTAACCTGGAGACCTACTACTGGGGGAAAGCCTTGTGAGACTGAACCCTTAACTTGCGGGGTCTAATTTAACTCAATTTAGTTTCAGAATTCAAATGACTTGTAGTTCACCCAGCTAGTGTCAGAGAATTGGTAGGTATGGGGAAAAAAATCCCACATATCTGGTGTCAGAAATATTGTGTTTGAGAAAAAGGAGAAACACAGGGAGCTTTCCCTAGGCAGCTGCCTCCTCATTGTGTGTTCACATGGTGGTCCCTCTGTACAAGTGTTCCCTTGTTTGTCTAATTTTCTCTTCTTAAGAGGGTGTCAGTTAGATTGGACTAGGGACCACCCTAACAACCTCATTTTAATCTAATCATATCCTTTAAGGCCTTATTTCCAAATGCAGTCACATTCTTAGATACTTGGGGTTAGTACCTTAATGCATGAATATTGGGGGTGGAGAAGGTGATGGCACCCCACTCCAGTACTCTTGCCTGGCAAATCCCATGGACGGAGGAGCCTGGTGGGCTGCAGTCCATGGGGTCCACGACTGAGCGACTTCACTTTCACTTTTCACTTTCATGCATTGGAGAAGGAAATGGCAACCTACTCTAGTGTTATGGCCTGGAGAATCCCAGGGACAGGGGAGCCTGGTGTGCTGCCATCTATGGGGTCACACAGAATCAGACACGACTGAAGCAACTTAGCAGCAGCAGCAGTGAGACAATTCCACCCATAACATACATACCTATATTATATATGTATACATGTATAGATTTTTATACATGCATATATACATAAATAAAAACATCTTTTAAAATTTATTCATGATAGCTCTCCACATAATACTTATTTGCATGTTTATTTAGTTGAATCAGAGACAAGGTGCTCAGCGCTGGTGCACTGGGATGACCCAGAGGGATGGGATGGAGAAAGAGGGGGGTTCAGGATGGGAGAACACATGTACACCCACAGCTGATTCATGTCATTGTATTGCAAAACCACTACAATATTGTAAAGTAATTAGCCTCCAATTAAAATAAATAAATTTAAAAAATATATATATATATTTTAAAAGATATTATAGTTGAGTTTCCTAGAAGCAAAGGCTGAAATGGCAATTTGTATACAGGTGATTTATAAGAGAAATACTCCCAGGAGAAAACTGTAAGTGCAATGAGGGAATTAGGATGGAGAAGGGGAAGAAGCTGGGATGTGATTTGTGGTTAGGTCCAGACTCAGCTTTAAGAGAATGGGAAGAGCAGACAGCAGCTTTGGCTGAATTGGTAGATTGTCCAGACGACGTTTGCAGCAGTACCTGCAGAAGCTGGGCTAGGGCACTCCCAAGAGAGAAAAGATCCTGGACACCTGGACTAGACACAACGGCATCTGCAGTATCACCTTTTGCTTCATTTTGCCTGACACTTGGCCCATAGGTAGAAAAATGGTCTCCTACATTTGCTGATATTTTCTTCTGATATTTTTATGGCCTAAAAAGTACTTGAAATTTATTTTCCTATCTAGTATGAGGTAGAAATATCATATAATATTTTCCTAATGGCTTATGAGTTTTCTCAATACCAGTCATTGAAATAGATTACTGGGGTCTAACAGGGGCCATAGTAAGTGGGAAATTGCTATTTGGTGCCAACATGGGCACCTCTCTGAGGTGAGAGCACAAGCTTTTTTATGATAATGAAATATTTTATTTATTCTGCCTCAAATAACTACTGTTTGAGAACACATAATATTTATAATATTAATGGAACTTAATCCCTGGTAGGTCAGATGGTAAAGAATCTGCCTGCAGTGCAGGAGACCTGGTTTGATCCCTGGGTCAGGAAGATCCCCTGGAGAAGGGAGTGGCTACCCTTCTAGTATTCTTGCCTGGAGAATCCCAGGGACAGAGGAGCCTTGCGAGCTACAGTCAGTAGGGTCACAAAGAGTCAGACATGATTGAGCAACTAACACACCATCTAAGAGAAGTCCAACTTACATTTTTTTTCACATTTCAATACTGGATATTAATCAGAGAGATAGTCAAAATAATTATGGTCAAAGTTATTTGGTCAAAAACTTACAATAAACGTTGGATGTTAATTTTGTTGTTCTTCCTGTTTAGTCACTAAGTCATGACCAACTCTTTTGTGACCCCATGTAGCCTGCCAGGCTTCTTTGCCCTTGAAATTTCCCAGGCATGAATAGTGGACTGGGTTACCATTGCCTTAACATACAGTTCAATTTTTGGTGTACAGTTATTTGGCTACAAGAAAGAACTTTTGCTTTACTCCATTAATAGGAATATCTCAGTGCTGGAGTGGCCTCTTCTTATTTCTTCTGCTGTTGAATTTTAGCATAGTTATTTGTGATTGTATGAATGGAATTGAGTGGAAAGGTACTCATTGTGTTTATTCTAAATAAGAGAACATAGCCGATTACTATAGTAATAAGGAAGTAGAAGATCAGTGCAATTGCCCAATATTTTTGAAGCCAACGGGTTAGGCCTAAGAGGCTCTAGCTAGTTATTATTGATCTAGGATCAAGCATTTATCCCAGTTATGCTCCCAGAGTGAGCAGGTAATAGTGGCAGAAGTGATGAAATTGGCCATTAGGAAGGTGCTTTATATTCAGCATTGATGTTCAACTCAAGCAGTGAGGTCCTATCACCATGTTTGAGGTTTGTTCTTAGAGGGTGCCTGGTCCCTAACCTCCTGGAACTGAACCTCTGAGAAGATGGAAGGTTAAGTCTGACTCCGTGATCCTCATTCCTATCGCTGCTTCCCTTTCCTCTCAGGAGATCTGGTCCACATGAACTTCCATACTCTCTTCCTGGCTCTTGCCCCAGTGGCTGTCACTGCTGCATTTTCTTCCTTAAGGAAAGCACCTCTGCCTTGGCTCATGGTGTATTTTCTTCCTTGGAGAATCCTAGGAAGATGCTTTCGTCCATCTTTCCTACAACGTCCAACTCCTCCAGCAAGTGACCTTCCTTCTAATCTTGGCAAAACCTTGCTGAGTCCTTAGTTGACCGATTATTCCTTTTACAGTAGAAAAAGAGTTGTTCTATTATTTATCTTAACTTCTCATAAAATCTTCATTTTATTCTTTGCTTCACTTTTCTTATCATGTTGGTGCACTCCCTTCACCGCCAGCAAACTTCCCCTTCCTCCCTGGGAAGGATACCTGCTGTGTATGTTTTTATAATTCCTGTGGCTTTCTCTTATCTTGGATGACTTCATGTTAAATTAACTCAGTCTGGCTTGGGGCATTCACACCCATGATTGCTTTAGTGCTACAGTGACCTTGCTGGAAAGATCTAGTATTGCTGATGAACTCTCTAAAAAATGCTGACTTTAGCTTAGTGTGTGACTTGTCAGGGATGGGAGTTGGACATATCCCTGATTTTAGACCTGAAATTTGCTTGTTCAGTTGAATCAGAAACGAATGTAACAGGGAATGAAGTCTCCTAGCTATAGTAAAGAAGGAAGTAGGGTTACTATCCAATATAAATTATACCATGCGACCATTAAGTAGGAGAATGTTCAGAGAGGTTGATGAAATTGAGGCTTGGTTCCTTTGAATTAGCCTACAAACGACTCTATCAGGGTCATAATCAGTGAACGAGACAGGGTCAGTGATATTTGGGTCTAGCTGTGGATATCGAATACCAAACATATCCTGGGTTGCAGACGTTCTTCCTGAAGCTATTTTTTGTGTAGCTCCAGTAAGTCAGAAATGTTTGGAAGGTAAGATCAATACAACCTACCTGATCCAGTCTCTTCACAATTTAGATCTGTTATACTCATTCATTTATCGTTCATTTTAAAATTTTTATATAACAGGACCAAGTTCACCCTCGACCAACACTGTGAAGTAGATAGTTAATTATTTTTGTGCCAATCGCCTCCTCTTTTGAAATATTCTGCTTTCCCCCACCTTTCTCAGGTGCTGAGGGTCATCATATTTGCTCTTTCCTTCCTTCTAACACGGCATTGCTTCTCTTGACTCTTGCTACTTCTCTAAAACATACCCCTTCATGATTCTCTTCCCACAGAACCCTGATATTCAGGGTTAAACAATCTAGCTAACCCCAAACTCACTGGACAGTCTGGCTAACCATTCATCTAAGGTGCTGTAATATTGCAGACTCAATTTCTGGCATCAGGGGGCCTTTTTGGAGAAGTCTTTTTTAGAAGGTGCTGGTAAATTGAGAGGGTCAGTGGAGAATATGCAAGTGGCTGCCTACTTTCAAAGCATAATTGTTAAAAAGTTTTTTAAAAAAGACTTTCCTATAAAATACTATGGATTTGGGTTAGAAATAGATATTAGATAAAATACCAAACTGCATCATATCCTACAGGGCAATGTAACCATAACTTTAGGGGTTATCCATACTACTGGATAGAAATAATTTGCAAGTGTATTGTATAAAAATGAACAGGTTAACTTGTGAGAGTGTCCCCTCTAAACAATAGCAGGAACAATGTCAAATGGAAGTATATTCTCCTAGATAATTAAAAAAATCTTTGGGTAGGCTTGTGAAGCAGTGTTGTAATATCACACTGACAAGGACATATTTCATTTTTTCCAGGGGTTGAAGATACAAACACACACTGATGTTTTATACATGTACGTATATATAATACTATATGTTGTATATAGTATTATATATGCTATGTATGTATAACATATAAAATGATATATATTTATACAAATACATGCATATATATTTCTATTTCTCTCTATATATAACCACTTTTTAAAAATTGAAGTATAATTGACTTATATATTAATTTGAGATGTAAAACATAATGATTTGATGTTTTAATAAATTACAAAATAATCACCGTGATCATGCTAGTGACCATCTGTCACCATACAAAGTTACCACAATATTATTGACTGTATTCCCTATGCTGTACATTACATCCCTGTGACTTACAAGTAGACGTTTGTACCTCTTAATCTCCTTCACCTATTACGGCCATCTCCCCTACTGCCCCCCTTCTAGGAACTACTGGATTGTTCTCTGTATCTACGAGTCTGTTTCTGTTTTGCTATGTTTGTTCATTTGTTTTGTCTTTCAGATTTCACATATAAATGAAGTCATATGGTATTTCTCTTTCTCTGTCTTGTTTCATTTAGTATAAGGCGCTCTGGGTCCATACATGCAGTCACAAATGGCGAGATTTCACTTTCTTATGGCTGATTTCTCATATGTGTGTATCTTCTTTCTCAAGATTGCTTTGGCTGTTTGGGGCCTTTTGTGGTTCCACACAATTAGGATTATTTGTTCTAGCTCTATGAAAAATATCCTTGGCATTTTAATATGGATTGCCCTGAATCTGTGGATTGCTTGGATAGTATGGACATAAGAACAATATTAATTCTCCCAGTCCGTGAGCACGACATATCTTTTCATTTCTTTGTGTCATCTTCAATTTCTTTCATTAAGGCCTTATAGTTTTCAGAGTATAGGACTTTCACCTCTTTGTTTAAATTTATTCCTAGGTATTTAATTCTGTCTGATAGAATTGTAAATGTATTGATTTCTTAATTTCCCTTTAGGATAATTCATTATTAGTATATATTAATAGAAATACAACACATTTCTATATATTAATTTTATATTTTACAACTTTAATGATTTGTTACTTCTAATAGTTTTTTTTTGTGTGTGACACCCTTTTATAGCATCATATTGTTGGCAAATAGTGACAGTTTTACTTTTTCCCTTTCAAATTTGGATATCTTTTATTCTTTTTATGTCTGATTGCTGTATTTAGGACTTCCAGTACTATATTGAATAAAGTCGTTAGAGTGGGCATCTTTGTCTTATTCCTAATTTTAGAGGAAAAGCTTTCAGCTTTACACTGTTGAGTACGATGTTAGCTGTGGGTTTGTCATATATGGTTTTTATTACATTGCCATATGTTTCTCTCACACCTGCTTTGTTGAGGCTTTTTTAAAAATCATGAATGGATGTTGAATTTTGTTAAATCATTTTTATGCATCTATTAAGGTGATCATACGATTTTTGTCCTTTGTTTTGTGAAAGTGAAAAATGAAAGTGAAGTCAGTCATGTCTGACTCTTTGCAGCCCCAGTGACTGTAGCCTACCAGGCTCCTCCATCCATGGAATTTTCCAGGCAACAGTACTGGTGTGGGTTGCCATTTCCTTCTCTAGGGGATCTTCCTGACCCAGGGATTGAACCTGGGTCTCCCGCTTTGCGGGCAGACACTTTACCATCTGAACCACCAGGGAAGCCCCTGGTTTTGTTAATGTGGTATATCACATTGATTGATTTGCAGACATTGAACCATCCTTGCCTCTCTGGAATAAATCCAAACTGATCATGGTATATGATCTTTTTAATGTATTGTTTAGTTCAGTTTGCAATATTTTGTTGAGGATTTTTGCATCTATGTTCACCTGGGATAGTTTTTGAGGTTCTTTTGTCTAGTTTTCATGTCAGGGTAATGTTGGCCTCATATAATGAGTTTGAAAGTTCTCCTTCCTCTTCAATTTTTTTGGGAGGGTTCTACTTAAGACGGAGTGTTATTAATGCTTTACAGTTTTGTTAGAATTCCCCTTTGAATGTCTGTTCAAATTTTCTATTTCTTCTAGTCTTGGAAGATTGTATGTTTCTAGTAATTTATCCATTTCTCTAGGTATTGTTCAATTTGTTGATATATAACTCTAGTACTAACTTATAATTCATTGTATTTATGTGGTATTGATTGTAATTTCTCTTTTATTTCTGATTTTATTTATTTGGGCCCCTTTTTTCTTGATGAATCTGGCTAAAGGTTTATCAATCTTGTTAACTTTTCAAAGAATCAGCTTAGTTTTATTGATCTTTTATATTGTTTTTGTCTGTATTTCATTTATTTCCACTCTGATTTTATAATTTCCTTACTTCTACTAAATTTGGATTTTATTTGTTATCTTTCTAGTTACTTTAGATAGAAAGTTAAACTGTTTATTTGGGACCTTTCTTGTTTCTTCAAGGTAGGTTTGTATCACTATGAACTTTCCTCTTTTTCTATGTTCCATAGATTTTGCATCATTGTGTTTCCATTTTCCTTTGTATCAAAGTTATAAGAAATTTCCTCTTTGATTTTTTTCATTGACCCATTGATTGTTTAGTGGTATATTGTGTAATATCCATGTGAAGACATTGTGTATCTTCTGTTATTTGTCTTCTCTTGGTCTCCTTGTGGTTTTGTAATTGTCTTTACTATTATGTTTCTCTTGTGTGTGTGTGTGTATCTTTTGTATTGTTTTCATTTGTGGTTGCCATGAGGATCATAGATCAGTTCAGTCACTCAGTTGTGTCTGACTCTTTGTGATCCCATAGACTTCAGCATATCAGGCTTCCCTGTCCATCACCAACTTCTGGAGCTTGCTCAACTCATGTCCATCGAGTTGGTGATGCCATCCAACCATCTCCTCCTCTGTCATCCCCTTCTCCTCCTGCCTTCAATCTTTCCCAGCATCAGGGTCTTTTCCAATGAGTCAGTTCTTCACATCAGGTGGCCAAAGTATTGGAGCTTAAGCATCAGTCTTTCCAATGAATATTCAGGACTGATATCCTTTAGGATTGACTGGTTTGATCTCCTTGCAGTCCAAGGGACTCTCAAGAGTCTTTTCCAATACCACAGTTCAAAAGCATCAATTCTTTGGCATTCAGCTTTCTTTATGGTCCAACTCTCACATCCATACATGACTATGTCAGCAAAGTAATGTCTCTGCTTTTTAATATGCTGTCTAGGTCATAGCTTTTCTTCCAAGGAGCAAGCATCTTTCATTTTCATGGCTTCAGTCACCATCTGCAGTGATTTTGGAGCCCAAGAAAATAAAGTCTGTCACTGTTTACATTGTTTCCCCATCTATTTGCCATGAAATGATGGAACTGAATGCCTTGATCTTAATTTTCTGAATGTTGAGCTTTAAGCAAACTTTTTCACTCTCCTCTTTCACTTTCATCAAGAGGCTCTTCAGTTCCTCTTTGCTTTTTGCCATAAGGGTGGTATCATCTGCATATCTGAGGTTATTGACATTTCTCCCAGCAATCTTGATTCTAGCTTGTGCTTCATCCAGCCTGGCATTTCACATAATGTACTCTGTATATAAATTAAATAAGCAGGGTAACAATATACAGCCTTGACATACTCCTTTCCCAATTTGGAACCAGTCCGTTGCTCCATGTCTGGTTCTAACTGTTGCTTCTTGACCTGCATACAGATTTCTCAGGAGGCAAGTAAGGTGGTCTGATATTTCCATCTCTTTAAGAATTTTCCACAGTTTGTGGTGATACACACAATCAAAGGCTTTGGCATAGTCAATGAAACAGAAGTAGATGTTTTTCTGGAATTCTCCTGCTTTTTCTATGATCCAACGATGTTGGCAATTTGATGTCTGGTTCCTATAGGTTGATATCTACTATCCTCTGGTTACCAGGAACCAGGAATCAGAGGATAATAGATATCAATCTATAAATATAGCCATTTATTTTAAGCTGGCATTTGTGTTTGAATGTGTTCTAAAAGCACTACATATGTCACATGTACCCTTCTAATATCTTGACATCATTTTTTATATCCTTTTATCTTGTGTATCCTTTATTTATTATAGTTGATTTTACTACTTTTGTTTTTTAGCCTTCATAGTAGCTTTTTAGTGGCTGATCCACTGCCTTTACTATATATTTGCCTCTACCATGATGTTTTTTAATTTATTTTGTTATTTCTAGGTCACAGTAGAAAAGTGACCTTTAATTTTCCACTTAAAGAAGATCCTTACTGTTTCTCGTGAGACCAGTTTAGTGATTTTAGAGATCAGTTTTGCTAATTTCCAGAACTTTGTCTCTCCTTTACTTCCAAATGATAACCTTGAAAGGTAGAAAATTCTTGATTGTAAGTTTTTTCCTTTCAGCACTTTAAATATATTGTGCCACTCCCTTCTGACCTACAAAGTTTCTGCTGAAAAGTCTGCTGCTGACGGTCTTCGGAGGGTTCCCTTGCATATAACTAGTTGTTTTTCTCTTTCTGCCTTTAAAATTCTCCCTTTTTAGCATTTGTCATTTTAATTACAGTATGCGTTGGTGTGGATCTTTTGGGGTTCATTTTGTTGGGACTCTGTACTTTTTGCATCTGGATATCTTTTCTTTTCCTGGTTAGATAAGTTTTCTGTCATTATTCAAATAAGTTTTCTACCCCTTTCTTTCACTGCTCCTTCTGAGACTCCTTAGTATGCTTGATATTGTCCCAAAGATCCCTTAAACTGTCCTTATGGTTTTAAATTCTTTTTTCTTTCTGCTGTTCTTATTGGGTGATTATTATTCTTTCTTCCAGATTGCTTATATATTTATCTAATCTGCTATTAATTCTCTTCAATTTATTTTAAAATTTCACTTATTATATTCTTCAGCTCTGATTGGTTCTTTTTTTATTGGACTGTAATTGCTTTACAATGTTGTGTTAGTTTCTGCTGTACACTGAAGTAAATCAACTTTATGTATTGGAGCTACCCTCTTGGACCTCCCTCCTTCCCTCCACACCCTAACTCACCCATCTAAGTCATCATAGAGCACCAAACTGAGGTTCCAGTGCTTTATATTTATAGTAGGTTCCCACTAACTATCTATTTTACACATGGTAGCATATATATGTTCATCTCAGTCTCCCAATTCATCCCACCCTTCCCTTGGCCCCTATGTCCACATGTGCATTTCTCTAAGGAAATATGGACACAGATAGTCACATACATATAAACACACACAGAACTCCACGTGAAGATGAAGGCAGAAATCCACTGATGCATCTACAAACCAGGAAACACCAAAGATTGCCAGTAAACCACGAGAAACTAGAAGAGAGACGTAGAAGAAATTCTTCCCTCCTAACTCTCAGAAGGAACCAACACTGCTAACACCTTGACCTCGTATTTCTAGCCTCCAGAACCGTGAGATAATCAATTTCTGTTGTTTAAGCTACTCAGTTTGTACCCTCTGTCACTGCAGCCCAAGGAATCTAATACAGGGACCCCAGAGCGTGGGGCCCCTGCTTTCTCTTCTCTTTGTCCCTCATGCACCAGAGCAGTTTCCTCCAAACTGTGTTCCCTGGAGACAGGTGCTTCCCCAGATCTTCCTGAGGGACCAGAGGAGACCAAGCCAATAAGTAAATAGGCCCATATCTCAGCAGAGCAGCCTTGCATTCTGTGTTTTTATACCTTTTGGCCTCCATGTAAAAATTTGCTTTCAAAAGCAATTCATTTGCCAAAACAGTTAGAAACCCCTGTAGCTACCCTAACAGTGGGGGCTCCTTTTTTTCACCACTTTGTGAACCTTCCAAATGTTCTTGTGCAGTGTTTTCTTAGTCTGTGCTGGACTATGATAAATTCCCTCTTGTGATCACTGTTTGCAAGGCTGAACAATGGACCTGCTCCTGGAAATGTGAAATCAGGAAAGAGGAAGTCTCCAGGCACTGAATTAACAGGGCTGTTTTTCCCCACCCAGCTCCAGAAGGCCAGGTTTCGAAGCCCTCCCCAGAGAGCAGGGTCTGCCAGAAGCATGGGCTGGGGCAGGGAGGTGGGGGTGATTATAGGCAGGAAGAGGAGAAAGAGAATGACATGACTTGTCCTGACCCCATGATGGTTTTTGAAAAGCAGTTTTATCTGGCTTGGGTTTCTGCCTCACCCCTCTGACCCAGGGTGGTGCTCATCACCTTTGCTCTCACCTGTAGGTACTGCTCTCCTTTTTCCAGAATCAAGGGCTCATTTGCTCCATTGTGTGGTGAGTACTTTGGGTCATCTCCGCTGTGGGCTGGTATGCACCTAGAGACGTACTCTGCCCTTCTACTAGCCTCCCAGAAGTCTTCACTCTTCTCTTTGCCCCATGGTCCAACTGCATCACACATTCACGGAGCAGCTGATTAGGCCTTCATGGTCAAGTCTGTTAGTTGCTCAGTCATGCCCTACTCTTTGCAGTCCCATGGAAAGTCCTGGGACTGCGGCCCACCAGGCTCCTCAGTCCTTGGGATTTTCCAGGCCAGGATACTTTAGTGGTTTGCCATTTCCTTCTCCAGAGTCATGGTCAAGGGTACTTCCGTAACTACGCCTGTGACCACAGGCCATGGAGAGATGAGAAGTACAGCAGTCTTAGTAATGAGATAAAAATTAGCCCTGTTCTATGCATGGTTCCAAGGGCCCTAGCAATTCTATTAGGCAGGCACTACTATCCTCATCTATTACTGTTGTTGTTTAGTTGCTAATTCGTGTCTGGCTCTTTTTGCAACCCCATGGACTGTAGCCCTCCAGGCTTCTCTGTCCATGGGATTTCCCAGGCAAGAATACTGGAGTGGGTTGCCATCTGACTAATGATGAAATTGAGGCTCAGAGAGGTTAAATAAGTTATCTAATGTTGCATGGCCCATAAATGAGAGAGCAGGAATCTAACCCAGGCAGTCTGGCTCTAGAGCCCTGCTCTGAAGTACCATGTACATCACCCTTAATGGAGACTCACAGTAGAAGGCCTCAGTTACAGGCCCAGGAGAATGAATGTTTGGGTGTGTTTCTGTGGTCTAAGAGAGTGTTGAAAATAATAGGGAAGGTGCAAGTTAATAGTAATCCACAAATTAACATGGATGTTACCTGTTATACAAAGAACATAATAAGAACTACAGTAATTACTGAGGTAAATTGCCATGGTGACTTTTTATTTTTAATTTTTGCCAAACATAAACAAGTGGCAGATTATTACAACCTCTCATCAGGCCTTAGGCTAACCTAAAGGAAATGTTAAAGTATTGAAGGGAACCCCTTCCCTCAACCACAGTAAGGTGGCTCGGCATCACTAAAGGTGATAAATAGCCAATACATTTTATTGTCATTTCCATATCTGATTTCCCCGGGAAGTTAGACGTCTTTGCCAAGAATGTCCTAGAAATGAATGCAAGCAAAGAATTCTTTTCTTAGTACCTATTTTTAATGCCACGTTGGTTCTATGGTCCTTCCTCTCCAGGTTGTGGAGTTGAACGCCTTTGCTGGGTGGTAGCCTTTGCCACCTGTGGGGTTAGCCCTCCTCTGGAGATAGGTTTCAATGTGATTTCCATGGCAGGGTCCAGGTGGTGACCTAAAGCTGAGAGCCCAGGTCATACCTGATTGATGGCCACCGCTTCCTGGCTAATTGGTGCGTGGGCCTCCCTGCCACACCGGGCTCTAGCTTATGGAATGCTATTCTTTGCTTGTCCTCGCACTGGTGGAAAGTGCAATCTCCAGCTTCAACATGTGGGACCATGAGCTCCAGTTCACCCAGGCTACATGCCTGTGAAGTAATTGAAGCCGGAGCTTCCAGTGGACTCTCACTGCCGGGCTGAGTGGGAGGTTAAAAGACACAGCTGCTAATAGGCACTGAAAGCTGTGCTGTCTCCCTGGAGGCACGAGGCACTCGCACAGGAGATCGATATGGCAGCGATTATCCCACTTCTATCATTGTCCCCTTTCACCCAGACCAGATAATGGGAGGGTTGTCCCCAGAGTCCGCTATTAATATTACGTGGAGAACTGGAGGTGAGACCAGAAGAGGCAGTGGCCTCATTTCCAAGTGCCTTCTCCTGCGGACTTTTGATTATAGGACTATTGACCAGTCTATTCTTCTAGACAGATCTTCTCCTAAAAAAGAAATCCTCCATGGAAATTCAATTTATGAAACAGCAACGAGCAAAGGTGGCAGGAGTCATTGATGCCTCATTCCGTGTTGCCATGGCCCAGCTTGGGTTCGCCAGCCGAGGGGGGCAGCGTGTGTACCTCCTCCTCTGTCTAGGAGTTTTCTTCTGCAGCCGCTATAGTGGCTCTTTCAGCTGACCCACAGGGTCACAGGAAATTGAGGGGTTTGTGATGCCCCAGGGGCCACCCTCAGGCTTCCCAGGTGGTGCTAGTGGTTAAGAACCCGCCTGCCAGTGCAGGAGACGTAAGAGACACAGATTTGATCCCTGGGTCAGGAAGATCCCCTGGAGGAGGTCATGGCAATCCACTCCAGTATTCTGGCCTGGAGAATACAATGGACAGAGGCGGCTGATGGGCTACAGTCCATAAGGTCGCACAGAGTCGGACACGACTGAAACGACTGAGCACATGCGCACTCAGGGCCACCCTCAAACAATTAGGTTCCAGACATGGCCGAAAAATACTCCAGTTTTCTGTCACTCACTGGGAAATATTTGAGATGAGTTCTACACAGATCTTCAGAGTATCCCCAGTAGATTGTGGCCCTGCTGTTCTCAGAGATAATCTACTTATGAACACACCCTTTGTGGCTTCTTTTACCTTCCTAGTTTCTCTTTCCCCACCTGTGCTTCCCGGGATCATCTTTGAATATATTATACTACCCATGTCTTAATCACTTTCTCAGGATGTTCATCTGGGGGCATCAAGTCAAGACAGCAGGGAGAGAGGCTCAGAGCTAGATCATTTGGCTTCCTCCTTTCCCCTGCCCCTGGCCCCACTCTCCTCCCTGAAACTCCTGTGGAATTCCAAGCATGCTACCCAAGGGCTGTCTATCCCCTTTTCACACTGAAAACCCCCAAGGCTTAATTGATGTGTTCCCCCCAAGTCCTGCTCTTTTTCTTGCTTTCCTTATCTTTGAAAATGGCCTCCAGTTCCCCAGGGCCAGAAACTCTAGTCTTATACTTCTTATGGTCCATCGACTAAACTCCTCTTGCTCCTCATATATCCTCCCAATTCTATCATCTAAATAGTTCTTGAACACTATGGTTAGAACCCATCCTAACCATCTCCACTACCATAATCCTTCAGACCCCACATGTCCTGGGAAGGGTATTTGCTTGGTGTTCTCTCCAGTAGATGCTGTTGGTGCCATATCCAGAACTCCTTGACAGCTGTTCTGGGTGAGTTCAGCGAGTGCTGCAGGTAACAGCTTAAACCTGTGGACTTCTGCAAAGAATTATGCTTGGCTTACAATCTACCTAATGCAGGGATGCTGGGAGATTAGACCCTCTTACTCCCCAGGAACATCTGATGACTGATTCAGAGTTCAATGATGCCTAGACCCTCATGTCAAGGTGGGACCACTGTGTGCTGCAACCTGAACCTTAGCACACTCCGTGGATCAAGTCAAAGGTGGGCTATCTGGGACCAAGCCTTTGCTGTGTTTCTCTCCTTTACTTATTCTTTTCTCTTCACTCTTTTATTTTTTTCCTGGATAGCAGTCCATTTAAATCACATGGACCAGAATACCCATCTAAGGCTCTGCCTCTAGGTAGCTCAACATGAAAATCTTCATGAACTAGTGGCACTAACCCTACTCTTTATAAAATATTCTCTGCTGCAATCAAATGTTTGGGAAATTTTTATAGGCAATGTTATTTATTCTTTGCTTCAATCCTTCTTTGGAGTAAGTTTCTCACTTGTCCTTTTTGCTGTCTCTTTCTTGAATTTTCTTCTTCTCTCCATCCCCTTTGAATCAGTAGCCCTGTGAAACCATAAAATTTTCTTGCTAAAACTGTGTTAAGAATTTTTTAATCTGTTTTTCAAAGTATTTATATCAGTCTATTAGTTTTCTTCTTTTGAAATATCCTTTTCTAGTTTGGGTATCAGAATAATGCTGGCCTCATGGAATGAGTTGATAAGCAAGGCAAAGTTAGTGTCAGTTCTTCCTTGAATACTTGATGTGTGCACAGTCACATCTGACTCTTGCAACCCCATGGACTGTAGCCCACCAGGCTCCTCTGTCCATGGAATTTCCCAGGCAAGAATACTGGAGTGAGTTGCCATTTCCTCCTCCAACTACATACCTGGTTTGCCACTTCTATCTTTTCTCCATCCCCAACATCCAGCCTGCCTCTGAATTCCAGAATGCTGCAAGGCCTTCTGTAGCCATGTTGTAATATGCTGGGATTTATTTCCTGCATGTATAAACTGAGAATGGTAAAAATATATAGATTTCTGAATCTCTTGTTGTGCTAGCATTCTATGTTTTCCGATGGATTTTCATGCTGTTTACATTTTTACCTTTTTAAAGAAGAGGATTTCCCATCTATCCCCAGTAACCAAGAGTCCTGATTGATAACAGACTGCAGACACACTGCAAGTATATAAAGATCAAACAAATGCATATTTCTAATGAATTATTTACATTGTGTATAAGCATTAGTGCAAGTGGTTTTGTTGAAATGGAATCACAAGTTAAAAATCAGTGCTGGATGAAGGGAGGGGAATATTTCTCATTTCCAGTTAGATGGAAGAAAAGACTTCTGGGAAGAGCAGAGATTTTAAGGACTTTTATACTAGGGCAGGGAGAAGGCCCAAAGGCATTTTAACAAAGAGAAAAATCTTCCAGTCACAGGATATAGAGCAAGAGAAAAACTAAGATGAGGAACAAAGAAGTATCCATTTAGATCTTTTGCCCATTTTTTGATTGGGTTGTTTGTTTTTTAATATTGAGCTGCAGGAGCTGTTTATATATTTTGCAAACGAACTTCTGGTTCCCAGGAGTGGGGAGGAGGGATAAATTGGGAAATTGATATTTGACATATGCACTACAACTTATAAAATAGATAGCTAATAAGGACCTATTGTATAGCACAAGGATCTCTAGCCGATATTCTTTAATGACCTATATGTGAAAAGAACCCTTAAAAAAGATAGATACATGTGTATGTGTAACTGATTCATTTTATAGCATACCTGAAACTAACACAATATTGTAAATCAACTGTATTCCAAATTAAAACAGAAAGAAAGAAAAGATGAAGGAAAAAGAAATGGTAAATGTTGTGGGCTCTATGTCCATCCTGAGCAAAGCAAAACCCAGGGACTCCTGCATTGTCAGTCATGTTGCATGTATATTGAAAGTAGGAGTTAAGTGCTTCATAAAGAAAGTGAACTGGGAATGTTGTGGAAATAGTAGTAATAGGGAATATAAGTACAGCCAACATGTACTTACTGCTTACCGTGTGCTTGATTTTGGACCAAGTGCTTTACATGTAAGACCTTGTTTAATCACCCCAACATGGAGATGCAAAAGATAATATCATGATTTCCCCTTTATCCATGAAGAGACTGAAGTATATTATTTCTAGCAACTTTTCAAAGGCCATGCAACTGTTACATGTTGCAGTTAGAATTCAAATGAAGTTTTGTCTAACTCTAAAATATGATACTGATTCTGATTCACTAACATAAATCCTAAAATAAATAAATAATGTGCATACTTAACAAGTTACAACAAACTTATCCAGGAGGATATTGACTGAATTTTCTGGCTGAAGTGACCTCAGTTCGAAATCTGAGATTTTTCCCTCTACTTAACATGAACTATTTAAATCCTCAGCACATTCTAAAGATTCAAACTGTTTTCTCAGAAATCGACCGGTTCATTTCCTCGCTGAGAATTATAATTGGGGTAACTTCGTCAGTGGTAGCCAAACTTTTCAAATTACATAAATATAAAGAAATGTTGATGTACTTTTCAGAAGAGGAAAGATTATCTTTTTTCTTTCATATTTTCCCCTTTCTTCCTCCCTTCCTTTCTACCTTCTTTCTTTCTTGCTATGCCAATCTTAATAAAGTCTATCGTCTGCCTTTCGTGTTCCAAAATAAGTCTTGCCTTACAAAAGAAATAGTACCTGCATGTTTAATTTTTTACCCTGAAATGATATGAGAAGGACAATTTTAAATAACCGAATCTGACATCATTCCTTGTGAAATCCTTATTAATAACTGAGCGTCTCTTACATGTCAGACACTATGCTTAGCACATATTTTATTTCATAACACCCTTTGATTATTCTCATATCACACTATTATTCTCATGGGATTAAGTGATAGTATTCTTTCCAGTGTAAGAAAGAATAAACTGAGGTTGAAAGTGAAAGTGTTAGTCACTTAGTAGTGTCCGACTTTTGTGGCCCCATGGACCATATCCCGCCAGGTTCCTCTGTCCATGGGATTCTCCAGGTACTTTTCTTTAAGGAGTGGATTGCCATTCCCTTCTTTCTCCAGGGGGTCTGCCCCACCCAGGGATTGAACCTGGGGTTCCCTCATTACAGGCAGATACTTTACCATCTGAGCCACTAGGGAAGCCCAAACTGAGGTTGTTGGAGGATAAATCACTTACTCAAGGTCACACAGATAGTAAATGGTGGAGGTAAGATTAAATCTAAGCTGCCTGACTTCAAGGACTGAGCATGTAATCCTAACATCATATTGTATTTCACCAGAGGAAGAGGTAGTCCTACCAAATTCACAGGAGACTATGCATCGCTTTGTCCATTCTTTCATCCATGCATGCATCTATCAATCCATCTATCCAAAAAGTATTCATTATGTGCAATGTACTGGCTTTCCAAACAAGCAGAGAAATTAGCTGCTTGGAGTTTTACATCCCCTTAGTATTCTGCGATGTTTCTATAAGATAGAACTTGAGAAAGGATTTGCTAGAAGAAAAAAAGTTGAATGCTTTGTTCCTCCAAATAATTAAGATAGTGTGTGACTCTTTTTTATTTTAAAGTAGTTAGATTTATTTATTTATTTATAGGCTAACTGACTTAGTTCCCCCATCAGGGATCAGACCTCCTGCATTGGAAGCATGGAATCTTAACCACTGGACCAGCAGGGACGTCCTGATAGCATATGACTTAAATAGGCACAAGATTAAGGAGCAGGGCAGAACATACAAAGAGAGGTCAGAATAATGCATCTCTTACTCTACTAGCACTTTCCTTTAATGGGGATGGAAAACTTGACATGACTCACTCACTCTGTTCTACTTCCTGCTGTAGCAGGCTCAGCAGAGTTTTCCTTGCAAACCCTTGCTTCTGTGGAATTCTTCAACCTAAATATACTCAGCAACATTCTGTACCTGCTATATGCCAGGTGCTGAGTCATACAGAGTCCCTTCTCTTCAGTAGAGCTCAATAGATGATTATTTTCGCATGTTTCGCTGTGCCTTGCTTTCCAAACGCCAGTCCAACTGGACTCATCAGAATCACCCAGGGGGCTTTAGTAGCCAGTTTCTGTTTTTGAGAATCAATGGAGCAAAATGATTGAAGGCAGACTCTGAAGGCTGAGTACCTGGGTTCAAACTCAGAAATTGTAAGGTCCATGGCCTTAGTCAGGTTACTTAAGCTTTCTGAGTTGTAGTTTCCTCATCATGAAGGAGAATAATAATAGTTCCTAATTCACAGAGTTAGGAAGAGAATTTAGAGAGTTACTATTATGCATAAAACACTTAGAAGGAGTGTCTGCCAAATAGTGTTATCGTTTATTAGCCATTATTATTATTAAAAGTGCAAATCATGAAACTCTGCTCAGATGGACTAGATGAGAATTTTGGGAGGCCAGGCCCAGGATCCCTTTTTGTTGCTATTGTTCTGTTTTCCAGATGGTTCTGTTTCTGGATCTTGTTTTAGACTCACTCACAGAGTGAAGTGAAGTGTTCTTAAATGTGAGTCTGAGTCCTAAGTCTATCTGTCTTTTTAATCAATGCTTTTATTTAATTAGGTCCTGTTGTATCCTAAGTTGCTTCAGTCTTGTGAGACTTTTCGACTCTATGGACTATAGCCTGTCAGGCTCCTCTGTCCATGGGATTCTCCAGGCAAGAATACTGGAGTTGCCATGCCCTCCTCCAGGGGATCTTCCCACCCCAGAGATTGAACCTGATTCTCTTATGTCTCCTACATTGGCAGGCAGGATCTTTACCACTAGTGCCACATGGGAAGCCTCTATAGGATCTCATTTTTTTTCCCAAACATCTTTTTCTTGTCTGGACTCTACTGAGTCATCCTCTTAAGATATGAGTTGATCAGGGACTACGACTCAGAAACTATCAGCTGATTAAATCTACCCCTGCATATGATCCATCTGGTTATTATTCACACAGTTTGGTTCCACCTGTGAGATTATAAATCCCTTGGTATAGATAAATATATCTATATATTTGTATTTAAATATAAATCCCCACATATGTGGGGTTGTATAGCCAAAGCTCAATAAGTGTCAAGTTCAGTAATGAACCAGACACATAGTTCAAGCAGGTACTCTCATTATATCTGCCACAATCATTTACAAAGGCTTCCTTCTACTGATAGGAATACTTTGCTTGATATTAGTCATGATAAATAAGTATTCTATTTTATAAATCTTAAAAATATAAAACCAGTGTGAAAAAGTCACATAGTGAATAAAATACCACATAGTTTGGGTTACCTGTCTCATATATATAGGACTCTTATCTATGTGATGTTGACCACAAAGCCTAAGTAAGACAAAGAAAGGAAGGAGAGTTCTATGAAAAGCAAGTAGGTTGATTAAACTTGCTGGTACACTATATCCCCAATGACTCAAGCGTGAAAAGTAATGACTTTAGGAGATACAAATTGGCTTCCTGGTCAACAGTGATCTCCATAGGGCTAGGGAGCAGTTGTTCCTCTCCCTCTTAAAACCACTGATTTTACAAGGGACTGCCATTCTGATTTGTCCACGGTGTGGACACAAGACACTTGTTAGGAGTCTGAGTTTGGGCTGCTATAACAAAGTAGCAAAGATTGTGCATGCGTGCGTGTGCGTGTGTGTATGTGTGTGCGCGCACATGCTCAGTTGCTTCAGTCCTGTCCAACTCTTTGAGACCCTGTGGACTGTAGCCCTCCAGGCTCCTCTGTCCATGAGATTCTCCAGGCAAGAATACTGGAGTGGCTTGCCATTCCCTTCTCCAGAGGATCTAGATGGGCTTGCTTATAAAGAGCAGAAATTTACTTCTCACAGATCTTGGGGGTGGAAGTTCAAGATCTGTACTAGTGTGGCTGGTTCTGGTGATAGCCCTCTGCTACATTGCAGATGGCTGACTTTTCATATCTTCACATGGCAAAAAAAAAAAAAAAAAAAGGATGAGAGATCTCTCCAGGGTACTTTTATAAAGGCACTTATTTCATTTTTGAGGCTCATGACCTGATTACCTTCCAAAGGCCCCACCTCCTACTACCATCACACTGGGGGTTATAATTTCAACATCAGAATTTTGGGTGGACGCATACATTCAGTCCATTGCACTGGTCAAGAAGAGACTTTTGTCAGAGTTCCTTCTTTTTTTAAAATTGTGTTGATTTTTTTAAATTTAATTTTTATTTGAATATAGTTGGTTTAAAATGTTGTATTAATTTTAGGCATACAGCAAAGTGAATGTTATACATATTGTTATTTTAGTCGCTAAGTCATGTCCAACTCTTTGGAACCCCATGGACTGTAGCCTACCAAGTTCCTCTGTCCATGGGATTTCCCACTCAGGAATATTGAAGTGAGTTGCTATTTCCTTCTCCAGGGGATTTTCTTTACTCAAGGATCAGACTGGCATCTCCTGCATTGGCAGGTGGATTCTTTACCACTGAGCCACCAGGGAATATATGTACATATATGTACATATATCCACTCTTTTTTAAGACTCTATTTCCATATAGGCCATTACAGAGTATTGAATACAGTTCCCTGTGTTATACAGTAGATCCTTATTCATTGTCTGTTTTATATATAGTAGTGTGTATGCCAACCCCAGCCTTCCAATGTATGCTCCTCTTCCCTCTGCCGCCACAATTACCCACTGGTAACCATGTCTGTTTTCCACATCTGTGACTCTTCTTCTGTTTTGTAGATAAGTTCATCTGTACCCTCTTCTTAGGTTCCACATGCATGCGATATCATATGGTATTTTTCCTTTTCTGTCTGATTTACTTCACTTAGTGTGACAATCTCTAGGTCCATCCGTGTTTCTGCAAAAAGGAATTTCTGAATTGAAAATGTAGATGAAGATCACTGTATGGCCATGGCCAGCCTCATGCAGTTGGTGGCTTAGAGAATAAATCCAGCAGTCAGAGAGATGTCTTGATAAGAGATAGTAAAGGGGAGGGATGGAGTCAAAGCAGCAGTTGAGGCCCTGATATTTCTTTCAGCCTCACTCCAACCCCATCCTCTCTACAGTGTAGTATGTGAAGTCACTGCTTTCTCTTTTTTGCTTATGTTGCTATGAATTGGTTTCATTTGAGTACCATGGAATTCTGACTTGGTAAAGTGGTATTAAGTTTAGAGTTTTACACTTAGTATTCTATTAATAGAGTTGTATACCAATATCCATATTAGTATACATTTTTGATGTCTAAACATGGTTGGCTCACAACAAAGTTGGGGTTAACTAACACCCCCAGATATTTTTTGGTAAACTGCTGTCTAGTTCTATTTCTGTCTCTCTGCAATGGGCATTTAATTTTTTCAACTAAATGGAAGATTTTATCTTTCTTAAATTCTGTCTTGGTGATTTTAATAGCTCCGTATTCTAACTTATTAAAGTTTGAACATTGATTTTTGTCATCTATCATATCATCTCTCCCTTTTGAGTTGTGTCATCTGCAAATTTGACAAATGTATGCTTTACATCTTCAAATGTGTATATGTTATACAATATTAAAATTTTGAAAAAGTTGAGTGATTTTGACCTTGCAGTTTCCCTTCTAGAAACTTGCATATGCATAGCTTCTCACATATGCATAAGGGGATATGCTGAAAGCTATCACATGCAGCATTGTTACAAAGAAAAGTGAGAATAACTACCATATCCAGTAATTGATAAATGGATGTTTTATTCAATGAACTACATTGTTACAATTAAAAGAAGTGGATTAGAATGTTAAATATAAACACTGATTGTTCTCAAAACATACTGATGACAAAGTCAATGTGCAGAGTGATATGTACAGTGCAGTATGATATCAAAAGAAAATGTTATGTGTCAAAATGGTAAAAGATACTGAATTTGGGGCAGTAGGAACATGGGTAGTTATTATTGCTATAGACTAAATATTTGTGTTCCCCAGAGTTCATATGTTAAATCCCAACCCCTAATGGAATGGTATTTAAATGTGGGTCCTTTGGGAGTTGTTAGGTCGTGAGGGCAGAGCCCTCAAGAATGGGACTGTTCTCTAAAAGAGACCCCATAGAGTTCCCTTGCCTCTTTCAGCCATGAGTGGTTATAGCAAGAAGAAAACCCTCTATGAATCAGGGAGTAGGCTCCATCAGACATAGAAGCTGCTAGCACCTTGATCTTGGACTTTCCAGTCTCCAGCATTATAAGAAATGAATATCTGTTGTTTAGGCCACTTGTCCTTGGTATTTTGGTATAGCAGCCTGAATGAACAAAGACCATAATACTATACTTGTGATTTTCTGAATTTAAAAAATTCTGAAAGATAGTCTTTGGCACTCCAATAGTAGCATCCATCAATGTGATTGACCTACTTAATAAGCTTACAAGAAAGCAAATGAACTTGGTTTGACTTGCCAAGTTCTACAGAGACTGGCTGGTCTGTTCCCAACTTTTTTCTTGGGTGTCAAGGAAGATTACACTGACCAAGGTCCCTTGCAGTTGGATCAGGGTCACCTGACTGTGTTCTGGTCAATGGGATACAGATCTGGCTGTCAAACTCCCTGCATGATCCTCTATGTTCACTCTTCCCTTCCACAGTGACTGTGAAGCCAAGGGATGAAAGGAGTTACCAATCAGAAGACAGCCATTCAGGGCAACTGCCCCTACTACACCAGACTATCATGTAAATGACTGATAAACCTTAATGGTGTTACGTCATTGAGAACCAGGGGTGTCATTTTAGTGGTTAGTGCTGTTTATCCTTTAGATGCACTGTCTGTTCTACAAAGATTTATTTATTGAGAGAGCGATATTAAAATTATAATGGAAAATAGATAGCTTTCTACTATCCTGTCATCTTTTAGCATTTTTCCCTCTTCACTTTCCACTATAATCTGTAAATGCATTTAAAGAAAGCTGTAATTAAGTCATTGCAAAATAACTTGGAAATAACTATTCCCTAGGGACAACATTTTTGTTTGTCCCTTCTTTTGAGAGTTATTTTAAATCTTTTTTCCTTCTTTTGAGAGTTATTTTAATATACATTCTTGAGGCACAGAAATATTTACTTTTTTCAAAATAATTACATCAATTTGCAATACTATCTGCAGTTTTCCTGTAATATTACAAGTACTAGCTTTTAGCAATTTTGTTTTTTAAATGAAAATGGTTGTATCTTTCTGTATATTAAAAAGAATATTAAAGTCTCCATTGGGAACTTCAGACAGTACAGAAAAAATTTATGTGTGTGAACACACACATTCATGCACATACACAAAAATGTCAGTTATAAATCTCCATGTAACCTACCTCAGCAATATATTATGGGCACTTTTTATGCCAACAAATACAGATCCACATTATCCTTTTAAAACATGAGCTGTCCTTATCATAAACCACTAGTCAATGTGGCTATTTTAATTAAATTAAAATTCATTAACACAAAATTAAATTTAAAAATCACATTCCTATAATACTGCCACATGTGGCTAGTGACTGTTGTATAACACAAATGCAGAACATTTCCATTAATACGGAAAAATCTGTTTGTACAGCACCATCATAAATTTATAAAGGTTTGCATAGGTTTATTGAACAAATCCTCTATTTTGATATTGTTATCCCCAGTGTATTCTTTTTTTATATAAATGTTTCAGAGCAAACATTATGCTCTAAATGAAGTTTTTGGTTCTTATAACTTGGTGATACTTATCTTTTGTGATTATTTTTCTTCCAGTTTTATTGAGGCATGGTGGACTGCAACACTGTGTAAGTGTAAGGTGGACAGCGTAATGATTTGACTTCATACATCATGAAATGATTACCGCAATAAGTTTAGTGAACATCTGTCATCTCATACAGCAAAATTAAAAATACAGAAAATAATTTTTGTGTATGTGATGAAAACTTTAGTAGTCACTCTCTTAACAACTTTCATATATAACATATGGCATTATTAGTCATCTTTGTACATTACATCCCTAGTATTTATTTATCTTATAACTGGAAGAATGTACCTTTGGACCACCTTGATCTAATTTCCTT
Source organism: Bos indicus x Bos taurus (assembly GCF_003369695.1). Classification (NCBI taxonomy): domain Eukaryota; kingdom Metazoa; phylum Chordata; class Mammalia; order Artiodactyla; family Bovidae; genus Bos; species Bos indicus x Bos taurus. The sequence goes on from NC_040089.1 coordinate 46,916,101, forward strand.
TTCCTCAGTCCTCTTGCTTCTGGTAAACACAAATCTGATCTCTTTTCTTATGAATTTATTTGTATGTTTTGAATTATAATCATTCTATAATTCTAAGTTTATGTTATACAACACGGTGATTTAGTATTTCTATACCTATCAAAATGACACTAGAATACATCTTGTTATGCTATGTCACCATGCAAAGACAAGGCATAGTTTCTATGTTCCCCACACTATACAGTTCATACTCATAACTGATCTATTTTGCAGCTTGAAGTTTGTGCCTCTTAATTTTTCTTATCTCTTTCTTTCTTTCCTTGATCTCCTTCCCTTGAGGCAACCACCTGTTCTCTGTATCTATGAGTCTGTTTCTGTTATGTCTGTTCATTTGTGTTGTTTTTTAGATCCCACGTATGAGTGAAAGCATGCAGTATTTGCTTTTCCCTGTCTGACTTATTTCATTTAGCATTATATCCTCTGGATCCATCCATGTTGTTACAAACGGCAAGATGGAACTGCTGAGTGTTATGTGGCAGCCTGGAGGGGAGGGGAGTTTGGGAGAGAGTGCATATACATATAAATACACGATACATACATGTATATGTGTGGCTGAGTCCCTCCACTGTCCACCTGAAACTATCATAGCATTGTTAATCGGCTATACTCCCATACAAAATAACAAGTTTAAAATTAAAAAAAAAAAAATAAAAGATGTCATTCCTTTTTATGGCTGAGCAATCTATTGTATAATCTGTCACATCTTTATCCATTCCTCTATTGATGGACAGTTGAGTGGCTTCTATATCTTGGCTATTGTAAATAATGCTGCAGTGAACATAGGGGTGCATATATCTTTTCAAATTAGTGTTTTTGTTTCCTTTGGATTAATACTCGAGAGTGAAATTCCCAGGTCACATGGTAGTTCTATTTTTAATTTTTTGAGGCATCTCAATGCTGTTTTCCATAGTGGCTGCATCAACTTACATTCCCAAAAATAGTGCACAAGGGTTTTCCCCACATCCTCCCCAACACTTGTTATTTGTTATCTTTTGGATAATAGCCATTCTGACAGGTGTGAGGTTATATCTTTCTGTGGTTCTCATTTGCATTTGCCTGATGATCAGTGGTGTTGACCATCTTTTCATGCACCCGTTGGTCTGCATGTCTTCTTTGGAAAAATGTCTATTTGTGTAGGTTTATTGAACAAATCCTCTATTTTTGATATTAAGTAATCCATAATGTATCCTTTTCTCTATTCTAAACAATATTGCCAGGAATATTTTTGTAGAAATCTTTGGGCAAATCTGTGATTACTTTCTGAACTCCGAGGTGGGGCTCCAGCAATGATGGCACAGGCAGTTTCACCTCTGATCCAGCTCTTGCTACATTTATTTCCTGGTTTTCTTTCTTTGACTTCACTTCCTCACTGTTAATGACATCTGGATTCTGTCTTAGTTCATTTGGACTGCTGTACCAAAATATCATAGACTGAGTGGCTTAAACAACAAACATTTATTTCTTTCAGTTTTGAAGACTGAGAAACCTAAGATCAAAGTGCTACTAGATTCTGTCTGGTGATGGTCCTCTTCCTGGATCACAAATGTTTGTCCTCTTGCTGTAATCTCACATGGTCTAATGAGGGCAAGAGAGCATTCTGAGGTCTTTTTTGTGAGTGCTAATCTCATTCATGAGGGCTGTACCTTCATGATCTAGTCACCTTCCAAAGGCCCTGCTTCCAAATACCATCACACTAGGGATTGACTTATCAAAATTGAGGGGACATACAAATATTCAGCCTAGAGCTGATGCTTTGTCATCTCATTTTTGAACTGTTGTTCCATAGACCTATTTGATCTTTAATGTCTCTCTAGGTATAAAAAAACAATTATTGTCTACTTTTTGCTTTTTTCTGGAGATAAGATTTCAAAAATATCCCCCTTATTTATTTCTGTATAAGTCAGTATAGACTAAGTTGTGCTACAGTAACAAAAACCCAAACTTCTTAGTGACTTAGCACAACAAGATTTTCTTTTTCACTCACAGCCGGTGGCTGGGGCTCTGCTTCAAGTTATCCTTACTCCAGGATACAAGTAAGATGGAACGCCCACTGTTTGGAAAGAGGAGAGACGGAGGGAGAAAGAGCTTGGCAAATTCACACACTAATTCTTAAAGCTGTCTCCCAAAAGTGTTACATATGACTTCTACCCACATTTCAATGATCAAAACAACTCACATCATCCTGCCTAACGCTAAATGAGATGGAAAGTACATGTGCCTAGGAGAACAACCAGAAACACTCAGTAAAAAACATTAACAATGCCTCCAATAGTATTTCTCTTTTACTAGTTGTGAAATTTTTGCAAAGGCATAGTAATATAAGGATGATATTATAAACCTAACATTTACCATGTGTCAAACATTTTGGTAAGTATTTTATATACTTATCCCACTTAACTGCCACAGTCTTTATTTTCCATAGTGATTAACCTCAGTTTATAAATGAAGCACAGAAAAAACAATTATCTTGTCCAAGGTTGCATGGCTAGAAAATGGTGGAACTTGGATTCTGATTCTAGAACTTGAATGCTTAAATGCCTCCTCCATTATTTTGTGTGGTTTTTTTCGATTCATAGTGGTGGTTTTCTCCTCATGTGTGCTCAATCTGTTCAGTCATGTCTGACTCTTTGTGCCCCCATGGACTCTAGCCTGCCAGACTCCTCTGTCCCTGGGGATTCTCCAGGCAAGAATACTGGAGTGGGTTGCCATGCCCTCCTCCAGGAGATCTTCCCAACCCAGGGATCAAATCCACATCTCTTATGTCTCCTGCATTGTAGGTGGGTTCTTCAACCACTAGTGCCAGCTGGGAAGCCTCAGTTTTTTCCTTATTCATCTTTGAATGGATGAATTCATTTGAATTCAAACCCCCCTCTTTGAATGGGGGAGGTTCTGTCCAGACCTGTTATCTCTAAATAACTCACAGGAGAGCCTCCTTCTGTGGTTATTTGGGTGCTACCTGGTTTTTCGCCATAGAAATTAAGTAGAAAGCTGGATGAAAGAGCATCTTAAGAGTAGAAAAGTCTTCAGCAACCTGCGAAAAAGGAGAAAGGCCCTATAAGTCAAGGGCATTGGAAACCTGGGTACTTCACCTAATTTTTCTCTGTTGAAACGACTGCGGAAGTGGTGGCCTCACTGAGGCTAGTTCCTTAGGGAGGTCTTTTTTTTTTTTTTTTCAATTCAGCAGAAGAATAATATTAAAAATAGTTCAGTTAAGAGAAAAAAAGTCTTTGGCCTCTGGGTTTTTTGCTTGATGTGGCTACAAATACATTCTCCCAAACAGCTGCTTTTGTTATTTATATTTGATTAATCCCAGTCTCTCTCCAATATGCCTTTGCTTCTAGACCTTACTCCTTCAAATCACAAGAATTTTTCCCTCGCAAGCCTATAGTCCTCTGACTAGTGTCACTTCCTAGTGAAAAATGGCTTGGAATGGCACAATGATTTCTCTTTCCTATTTAGCCAGAAGAGCTGTGGCTTGGCCCCAGCTATAGAGAAATTGACTCCAAGTGTGGCCATCTTCCATCTGCTCTTGACCTGCTCATGAGCTTTGTCATGATTACCCTCCTTTCCTTCCTGTAACTGCCTTAGAGGAAAGGTAGTTATTGCTTTTCACAGTTGGTACTGAAGCTGGCAGGCATTCCTCAATTTGTGGTTCAGATGGGGTTGGCACCATTCCCTGGTTCACAGTGGGTGATTCTGTGTTCTCCCCCAGCCCCATCTTTTCTTCCACGGTCATTTCAGTGATTTTCCTTGGGGAGGAGTGGAAACTGTTTATGTTGTCATCCTTCCTGTAAGTCTGTTTTCTATTTTCTCAAACTTTTTTTTTTTTAACTTAGCAGATGTTGCAAAGTTGCTTAAATTTGCATTTCTTGATTACAAGTTAGCTGGAACATTTTCCCAGACATTTGTTTTCTATTTGTATTTTCTCTTGTGTAAATTTTGTTTGAGATTTGATCATTTAGCTATTGAAGTCCTATGGGCAGTTTCTAAAAATATATGAATCCATTCTGAGATCATTAAGAATTGTTCCTTTCTATAATTTTTTGATGGAAATATTTTCTTTTCAATTATGGTCCCTTTTCATTTTATGTACAGTTTATAATGACTTTTTGGTCATGTTATTACTCTCCTGAATTGTTTTCTTTCCTAATCTGTTTACCTGTTTAGCGCTTGGCTCTTCTCCCTAGAATGTAGGCTCCTTGAGAGCATGAGTCTTGTGTGACTTGCTTATCACGGACTCCCTAGGACCTAGAATAGTGCCTGGCAGAACAGTTGCTTAGTAAATATTTATTATATAAAAATACATTTAATTGCAAAGTAATCATCTCTTCTTAATGGCGTAAATGTTGGACCTGTTTTTTCCCCAGATTATTTGATTAAAAGAAAACATTTAGGTTTTTTTTAGTTTTACTGGAATATATCTATATTTTTTACCCTTCATATTATTATCTTAACTCCATATATTATGTTTGTTTTCTTTCTTTTTTATAGAAGTATTTTAAAATCATATTTTAAATTATTGTGTTCTATAATTTTTCTAATTTTGAAATATTACCATATGGGTTGCAGAATTATTACTTAAAATAAGTTTTAAAATAAATGTCATAATGTCTCATAAATGTCACCTTTTGTCATAGTTCTTTTAAGAATATTCTTTAATAATGATACTCATATTCTTTCATTTTAATTTTAGAATTTTGGGGGGGAATTATTACTGATGGCTCCTCATAATTGCTACCATCTTTTCTAAATGCCAAGAAACTAGATTAATTTGGTTGTGGATTGGCATCAACCTTACCTGTTTGTCATGTCCAGCATGCCTCTTTCCCCATTTCTAAAACTCTAAATATTTCCCTATTTCTGAACTTTTGAACCCTCTTCCATTTTTCACAGCTGCTTGGATGCTATTAACAATTGCTTTGAGATTGTAACTGTGAGTGTCTTTAGCAGTCTGGAACATAGTTCTCTTTGTATTGTTGATTCAAATGTATTAAATGAGTAAGGTACATTTTTGTTTTGATTGGTTCTTTTTTAATTGGAAAATATTTGCTTTACAATTTTATATTGGTTTCTGGGGCTTCCCTGGTGGCTCAGATGGTAAAGAATCTGCCTGCAATGTGGGAGGCCTGGGTTTTATCCCAGGATTGGCAGAAACATAATGAGGTACATTTTGAATTGTCTTCATTAATATCTTAAATTGTAATTTTCATCTCATATGCTTTCCAACCTTCTACTTTAAAAACTTGAACCACAGTTAAATCAGAAAACTAACTCATTCCTCTTTTATATAATCTATGTAGTCATCCATTCACATTCTCCATTCATTCAATCAAAAAAGTACTTCTTTTCCAGGTTTTATACCTGGCTCTGGAGGTTATGACCATGGACAGTATCCATGCTTTTATGTAGCTTAAATGTGGAAGTCTTTTCATTCCTCAGTACTAAAAATAACTAGAATAAGGGATAAAAAAGGATAAGAAAGAGGAAACCACTGAAATTTTCTTATCTTCAGATTTTTAATCAGAATAGTAGAATTTTTAGAGACACATTTCAGTTATTTTCCCCCAGTTTTATCATTTATTCCAAAGTTAATCATCAAAAGCAAATTGTGGGCTTGATAACGTTCTTAGACCCTCTGCCTCATCTTGAGTATATATTCCAAGACCACAAACCTACACTATTAATTGGTCAGGTCTGAGCACCATAGAAGGGACTACCAACCACCCTGGTGAGTCTTTTCCTTTTTTGAGGAACTACCTGTGTTCTTTAACAAAGGATCAGCCTTTGATTTCTTCCTAGCAGTTGGTACAGGATGGTCTTACTTCATTAGGAGGTTTGAAATTAATCTCCAAGTGGAAACTCTATTGTGCTTTACTCATTATCTTTCCTTCAGTCTCTCATTCTTCAACTCTCTTAATCCTTACCATTCATTTCTCTATTCCTTATCAATGGCTTTATTGATTTCTGTTTATAATTTTTTCTACTGTTCTCTCTTAAGAATCTATCATTCTCTCCTATAAGGGTGGTATGGGAGGGCATTCCCCAACACTTGCATTCACTTTCTTCTCTAATAGATTATATAAATAGCAAATGCAGTTGAGTTTTAAACATGAACTTTCACAAGCCTCTTATCCTTCTCCATCAGAGGGCAGACAGACCGAAAACCACAATCACAGAAACTAACCAATCTGATTACATGGACCACAGCCTTGATTAACTCAATGAAACTATGAGCCATGCCATGTAGGGCCACCCAAAATGGGCAGGTCATGGAGAGTTCTGGCAAAAAGTGGTCCACTGGAGAAGGGAATGGCAAACCACTTCAGTATTCTTTCCTTGAGAACCCCATGAACAGTATGAAAAGCCAAAAAGATATGACACTGAAAGATGAACTCCCCAGGTCAGTAGGTGCTCAATATGCTCCTGGAGATCAGTGAAGAAATAACTCCAGAAAGAGTGAAGAGACAGAGCCAAAGCAAAAACAATACCTGGTTCTGTATGTGGATGGTGATAGAAGAAAGGTCCGATGCTATAAAGACCAATATTGCACAGGCACCTGGAATGTTAGGTCCACGAATCAAGGCAAATTGGAAGCGGTCAAACAGGAAATGGCAAGAGTGAATATCAACATTTTAGGAATCAGCAAACTAAAATGGACTGGAATGGGTGAATTTAACTCAGATGACCATTATATATACTACTGTGGGCAAGAATCCCTTAGAAGAAATGGAGTAGCCATCATAGTCAACAAAAGAGTTTGAAATGCAGTACAAGGATGCAATCTTGAAAATGACAGAATGATCTCTGTTGGTTTCCAAGGCAAAGCATTCAGTATCACAGTAATCCAAGTCTATGCCCCAACCAGAAATGCTGAAGAAGCTGGAGTTGAATGGTTCTATGAAGACCTACAAGACCTTCTAGAACTAACACTAACTAACACTAACAAAAAAGATGTCCTTTTCATTATAGGGGCCTGGAATGTAAAAGTAGGAAGTCAAGAAACACCTGGAGTAACAGGCAAATTTGGCTTTGGAGTACAGAATGAAGCAGGGCAAAGGCTGATCGTTTTGCCAATAGAACACACTGGTCATAGCAAACACCCTCTTCCAACAACACAAGAGAAGACTCTGCACATGGACATCACCAGATGATCAACACCGAAATCAGACTGATTATATTCTTTGCAGCTAGAGTTGGAGAAGCTCTACACAGTCAGCAAAAACAAGACTGGGAGCTGACTGTGGCTCAGATCATGAACTCGTTATAACCAACCTCAGACTTAAATTGATGAAAGTAGGGAAAACCACTAGACCATTCAGGTATGACCTAAATCAAATCCCTTATGATTATACAGTGAAAGTGAGAAATAGATTCAAGAAATTCGATCTCATAGACAGAGTACCTGAAGAACTATGGACGGAGGTTTGTGACATTGTACAGGAGACAGGGATCAAGACCATCTCCAAGAAAAAGAAATGCAAAAAAGCAAAATGGCTGTCTGAGGAGGCCTTACAAATAGCTGTGAAAAGAAGAGAAGTGAAAAGCAAAGGAGAAAAGGAAAGATATACCCATTTGAATGCAGAGTTCCAAAGAATAGCAAGGAGAGATAAGAAAGCCTTCCTCAGTGATCAGTGCAAAGAAATAGAGGAGAATAATAGAAAGGGAAAGACTAGGGTTCTCTTCAAGAAGATTAGTGATACCAAGGGAACATTTCATGCCAAGATGGGCACAATAAAGACAGAAATGGTATGGACCTAACAGAAGCAGAAGATATTAAGAAGAGATGGCAATAATACACAGAAGAACTGTACAAAAAAGATTTGCACGACCCAGATAATGATGATGGTATGATCACTCACCTAGAGCCAGGCATCCTGGAATGTGAAGTCAAGTGGGCCTTAGGAAGCATCACTACAAACAAGGCTAGTGAAGATGATGGAATTCCAGTTGAGCTATTTCAAACCCTAAAAGGTGATGCATGAAAGTGCTGCACTCCATATGCCAGCAAATTTGGAAAACTCAGCAGTGGCCACAGGACTGGAAAAGGTCAGTTTTCATTCCAATCCCAAAGAAAGGCAATGCCAAAGAATGCTCAAACTACTGCACAATTGCACTCATTTCACACGCTAATAAAGTAATGCTCAAAATTCTCCCAGCCAGGCTTCAACAGTATGTAAACCATGAACTTCCAGATGTTCAAGCTGGTTTTAGAAGAGAAAAAGGAACCATAGGTCAAACTGCCAACATCTGCTGGATCATAGAAAAAGCAAGAGAGTTTCAGAAAAACATCTATTTCTGCTTTATTGGCTATATCAAAGCCTTTGACTGTGTGTATCACCACAAACTGTGGAAAATTCTGAAAGAGATGGGAATACCAGACCTGCCTCTTGAGAAATTTGTATGCAGGTCATGAAGCAACAGTTAGAACTGGACATTGAACAGCAGACTGTTCCAAATAGGAAAAGGAGTACATCAAGGCTGTATATTGTCACCCTGCTTATTTAACTTATATGCAGTTCATGTTGAAAACATGAGTCAAGTCAAGGCTATAGTTTTTCCAGTAGTCATGTAAGGATGTGAGAGTTGGACTATAAAGAAAGCTGAGTGCCAAAGAATTGATGCTTTTGAACTGTGGTGTTGGAGAAGACTCTTGAGAGTCCCTTGGACTGCAAGGAGATCCAACCAGTCCATCCTAAAGGAAATCAGTCCTGAATATTCATTGGAAGGACTGATGCTGAAGCTGAAACTCCAATACTTTGGCAACCTGATGCGAAGAACTGACTCATTTGAAAAGACCCTGATGCTGGGAAAGATTGAAGGTTGAGGAGAAGGGGACGACAGAGGATGAGATGGTTGGATGGCATCACTAACTCAATGGACATGAGTTTGAGTAAATTTTGGGGGTTGGTGATGGACAGGGAGGCCTGACATGATGCCATCCATGGGGTCACAGAGTCGGACATGACTGAGCAACTGAACTGAACTAAAAGAGTGTCTTTGGTATTCATCATTTTGCTGCTCAGATTAGTGAACTCCCACCACCCCCCACTTGCTCCACCCACACCTGCTTCCAAGTTTTCTGTAAAGCCTGCAAAAGAGTATAGAAAAATCAAGTTGTTTTTCATGAAAATTATAAAGTTGAGAGATACAAATAAGGACTGGGCTTCTGGTATATGTAGGGGTTGATAAAGGAAGTTAGAAGAAGGTTTAAGCTATGTAAAAATGGTACCCTTAGATGAGAGAGACCAATTTACTCTGATCTGCTTAAAAGGCCAAAGAGAGGCTTATTCTGGTCAGTGACGCAGGAATGCCTGAACCTAGAAAAGTTTGTACCACCGATATCACTCTAGAATTGGAGGCGAATCCACAACCAGAATAATTAGCATTGGCCTGTCAGCACATCTCTTTTCTGTTGTCAAATTGTATTAATCAATTCAACACTTTTTCATTCAGCATCTATAAAATATCAAATATTGTAATAGGTTCTGAGGTTATGGGAGACAAAAGACCCCTCATACAGAAATCTTAAGGAGGTATTGAAGTACTGAGGTGCAGATGATAATAAACTGGATAAGCAGGGTGATGATAAAGGAAGTGCGAGATGCTATACAAACCTACAAGGGAGGCATCAAATTTACATCAGATGCATTAGAGAAGGTTTTCCAGGAATAAATCACTTCTCCATAACTTAACGGTTAAAAAGTCCTTAGCTAGTCAAAGGTGAGATGATTATGGGTTTGAGTGGTGATCCTGGCTGAGCGAGCAAGGGTATATTGATGTCATTTACCATTTAGCTATATTATATTTGAACCTCTATTTCATCATAAATAAGTTAAAACTGAGATCATTTAAAATCTATTGTTTCTATCCAGCTACATATTGGAGTTGGGCTTCCCTGGAGGCTCAGACAGTAAAGAATCCACCTGCAGTGTGGGAGACCTGGGTTCAACCCCTGGGTTGGGACGATCCCCTGGAGGAGGGCATGGCAACCCACTCCAGTGTTCTTGCCTGGAGAATCCCCATGGACAGAGGAGTCTGGTGGTCTACAGTCCATGGGGTCACAAAGAGTCAGACATGACTGAGTGACAAAGCACACATATTGGAGTTATATTACCCTACTGACTAGAATATTCTGAATCCAATGGCCAACGCTCTGTTCTCCCTGGACAGTACTTGGCTGGGCACTGCCAACGTTGGCCTTGATTACTTTCTTTTTCATTTTTTCTTATAATTGCCAACTTTCTCCCTTTCTCATTCCCAACTCCAAGCTGGACATACTCTCAAAGCAATGATAATGTATTCCAACAGGGTTGTCTCAAAGTTCTGTTGGCTTAGAAGCTATCCTTCCTCCGTCAAGGGTCTCTGTATACATATGTTCTGACCAAGAGTTCTTATTTTGAAATTTATCAGAAGAAAATCTATTTTTCTATTGCTAGGAGTCATCTGATTGTAGTTTTCCATCTTCTCATACTCCAAACTTACGATTTGCTTTCTTTTCAGTAGAGAGAAAAGAGTACATATTTAATTTGGAATGAATAGGTCTTCTACCCAAAGGACAACTGTCCAGAAATGGATGCTTCTCAACACTAAAAATACTCATTCATATTCAAATATTGTGATTGTCTATAAGAAATGGTACAATTGTGATTCCAGAAGTTGAGAGGAAATTGACTCTGTTTTCTTAAGATCCTTTAAATCTTAGATTCTTTGAAATTAATCTCCATGAGGAAACACTTGTGCTTTTCCCACTTAAAACTAGAAGATAAGTCATCAGAAGATAAATTAGAGTTGATATAGTTCAGTAGCACAGAGTCTCTGAAATGAAGATAAAAATGTCAAAAACAAAAGATTATAAAGACTATTGCTCTTATTGTATGGAAGTGGGGAAAACATATCTTTATGAGATTCTTGCCACACTAGCACTGCAGAAAAATCAGGTCATGCTGCACTTTAAAAACTCTTAGATGAACTTTCTGGCCTGTCAGAATTAGTGGAGAAAATTTTAATGATACTCAGATCTATTGACGTTTTATGTGGTGAACTTTCTTGAGAAATCAGGGGACAACATGCCATTTTAATTTTCAGTTCTACTTTTCTCTTACTGTCATAACTTTTGATCACACCTATTTTTTTCTTTGCCCTTTTTTTGGGAGGGGAATAAAATGCTTTAGAAAATGTCATCCTTGAAAGTTTTGGTTGATGTTATCAGAGACTGTCATTTTTGTTAGTCATCAGATGGCTCTGTGTCATTTATGTCAATATATGAAAGTAACTAACCAAGAAATTTCATCAACTGACAGTGTGGATCCTTCATATACAAGCATCTAGACCTCTCTGCCATAATTTTTTTTTTCAGAATAAAGCATTCCCTAACTTCCCATTTTCAGCCCCCAAGAAGTGACTTGCTCTTTAAGAGTTACATGACTTTTGACCTCTCTGCTTGAGGGAAACGATGGGTGACTTGTCTGTGGGTAACCACGAAATGGTCCTTTGGTTATGAACTCATCCAGAGTTGACTGGCCAGTGTGTGTACAGATACACAGAGCCTCGAACACTGTGGGTGGATTGAGAGGTATCTGGGAAATGTAATATTCTTTAAATTACCAAGAAGTAATTTGATCTGAATAAGGCAACTCCAAAGAGAGCTCATTATGGTTCACCAAAATGCAATTGCAAACTGTAATTGGATTTCTTTTTAAGATGAACAGCACGCCCAGGGAAGTGGTGCATTTATCATTTTTGTCAATCCCTTTCTAGAACTTGAGCACTAGGGGCGATGGCACACCATGTCACCCCCTTAGGAACAGAGCGTGCTCTCTAACTCAGATGGGGTAAGCAGACATGCTCTTTCCATACACAATAGCCAATAATGTGTTTTGAGCAGAGGAGGCATTATTCAGTGGACACTTTTAGAAGGTTAACCTGAGAGCAGTATTTAGAGCAGATTGGAGGTCATGAAAGAAATTTGAGCATGGTAGAATATAAGACTGTTGTATAGCCCAAACTTGTCATGTTGGGGGGTCTCAACCTAGGAGGAGGTGATGGGATTGGAATGGAAGATGGGAGTGTGAGGGATAATTCAGTGTGACTGCAACCAGAATGATTAATAACTTGTTTCATATTAGAGATAGTGTTTAATGGGAAGAACCCTGGTCTTAGAATCTGGAAGAATAAAGAGATTTCCAAGGCAAGATTGAGGCTTCATTTTCTATTTTAAGAAAGAAAGGAGTTAAAATACAATGATCTCCAGTTCCTTTCCAGGCCTAACATTTTAAAATGGGAAGACTTTAAGGCATTACAGTTTTGCCATTCATCCCTGTCAGGACTCTTAACATTAGGAGACAGCAAAAGACACATTTGTTATTTGGTGTATCTCTGACTTCCCACTGGCACCCTGACACCTTTAATAGATCCCTGGATAAGCAAAACCCTCAGTTTTACAACCACAACAAGTTTTCTGATCCCTTCCAGAGTCAAGATCAACTGTCTTATATGTACATATATTGGTGGATGGCATCTCATAAACTAATTTTGTGGTAAGGAATAAATAGCCTATAATGGCTAAAGCTGAGCTTTAGGTGGTGCTATGATAAAGAATACACCTGCCAATGCAGGAGACTCAAGAGATGCAGGTTCAATCCTGGGTCAGGAAGATCCCCTGGAGTAGGAAATGACAACCCACTTCAATATTCTTGCCTGGAAAATTCCATGGACAGAGCAACCTGGTGGGCTACAGTCCCTGGGGTCACAAAGAGTCAGACATGATTGAGCATGCACATTCCTCGCCCCAGTGGCTGAAACATTTTTTATTAGAGCTGATAATATTAATCTTTGTATAGTTGGCCTAATTTTTAGAAATATCCCCTTATCATTTAGACTTCTCAGAAACACTATGAGGCACATCAACATTGGAGGTGTCAGTAAGTCTATTTTACAGATAAGAAAACTGAGGTTTGGGACAATTTAAGTAGGTTGCATAAGATCACCTAGCTAATAAGTGGCAAAGAAACTGAAACGCAGACTTTCTTACTCTAAGTCTGTTGCATTTTCCATTTTATTAACATTTTAAGTCCCTAGGCAAGAATATAGAAGAAGTATTTTTGGTCCAGGGGCATTTGAAACCATCCAGTGATCACCATTTGGTCTTTTTTTTTTTTCCTACTTTCAGATATGGTGCCTGCAACAGTCTCATTTGGAATGGTTCTGACAACATTCTACCTAGTAATCCATAGCAATAATGATCATAATCACACTTTCTTCCCGACCATCCCAAAGAACATTTAGTGTATTAATGCTGTTAATTAATCTTCATGACATCTTAGCAAATGAAGCAGACTGCAAGCAGGAGGTCCCACTTGGCTGACTGGGAAGCTGAGGTAGGAAGGAATGCTAGGGAGCTGCCTCAAGGTGAGAATAAATCAGCAGAGTTGGTGAGCCAAGAATAGCCTTTTCACAGCTGAAGCTTAAGAGTCTATTGGGAAGGGACTTGTGCTATTCTCCTTAGGAGATTACTGTTCAGACACTAGAAAAAATTGCCACTTTAAAGCCAAGCTTTCCTTTGCTTACTTATTTTTCAGTGCTTTTGAATTCACTGCTGCTTTTCCTTTGGGGTCTGCACCTTTTTGCAACTGGGGTGACTTCATTGTTCTCTCTTCTGGGAGAACATGCCTAATTGTCCGGCAGATGACAATCTGTTTACCCCTGCAGTGACTGTCTCAGAGACCAGAGCACTCCAGTTTTTAATAGTTTCTCAGGAATTTGTCCCCTGAGTCTCCCCCTCCTCTGTTCAGGGCCCTAGGGTGGAGTCTTGTCTTTATAGCTCCCACATCTCCATCAGGATGAAGAGCATTTGTTTCTGATGTTGTATTTCAATAGTTTATTTTCATCAGAGAGAAGACTGAGTGACTTCATCTCTCTGTGTTAGAAATGATGACTATGTCCGTAACCACGTGCTCGGTCCAGACCCTGAGTGGTTTCTGTGGTTACTGCAGCACTGGGGATGGGGACTTGGGAGCAGTGACGGATTGCCCTGTGGCCAAGCTAAGGAGAGTGGTGTTTCTCTGTGGCAGGGAGTTTGGTTACACTGGGGGGAAAGGAACAGGATTCCTGTAGGCTGACAGGAAGACCATAGTTATCTGTGAGAAAAGGAATGATTATGTTGCTCTGTTGTTGGGAAATGAGGTAGCCTTTAACCTTGAGCTCAAATGAAGAATCCTGTTATGATTTACTTTAGCACAGCATTTAAATCCTCCACAACAATTAACCATCTTTCAGACACCACCAGGATATTAGTTATCCAAAAACCATTATCCTGATGGTAAAAGTATCTGTAAAAGCCTAAGCAACTTAGTTCAGCAAAGATAACACGACCAAAACAAACCCCAAACTAAAACATTTGCTCTGCTGCTGCTGCTGCTGCTAAGTCACTTCAGTTGTGTCCGACTCTGTGTGACCCCATAGACGGCAGCCCACCAGGCTCCCACGTCCCTGGGATTCTCCAGGCAAGAACACTGGAGTGGGTTGCCATTTCCTTCTCCAATGCATGAAAGTGAAAAGTGGAAGTGAAGTCGCTCAGTCATGTCTGACTCTGTGGGACCCCATGAACTACAGTCCACCAGGCTCCTCCATCCATGGGATTTTCCAGGCAAGAGTACTGGAGTGGGGTGCCATTTCCTTCTCCAGGTATTTGCTCTACCTCTTTTCAAATCATTGTCTGATGTTTTCTTAAAAACATCATGAGATCCAGGCAGGTGGTAAAAGCATGAGGAAGAGCCTAGATAATCCTTTTTTTTTTAAAAAACAAAACATTAGTTCACTACTTATTTTCTATGACTGGAGACAAATGAAATGGCAGAGGATAAGATTAAAATGCTGGCAGATTTCTAGCAGCTTCAAGGCCAGGGATAGGGAAATAAATGCTATACATGTTGCCACCTGCCATTCTCAAGTCCATGGCAGACATCACTAATGGATCACATTGTTCTTCCCTGCTGAGTCTGTCCTCGGTTCAAAATCTGTCCTCAGTTCAGTAGAGTTCAGTTCAGTCACTCAGTCGTGTCCAACTCTTTGCGACCCCATGAATTGCAGCAGGCCAGGCCTCTCTGTCCATCACCAGCTGGCGGGGTTCAACTCAGACTTATGTCCGCCGAGTCAGTGATACCATCCAGCCATCTCATCCTCTGTCTTCCCCTTCTCCTCCTGCCCCCAATCCCTCCCAGCATCAGAGTTTTTTCCAATGAGTCAACTCTTCGCATGAGGTGGCCAAAGTACTGGAGTTGCAGCTTTGGCATCATTCCTTCCAAAGAAATCCCAGGGCTGATCTCCTTTAGAATGGATCTTGCAGTCCAAGGGACTCTCAAGAGTCTTCTCCAACACCACAGTTCAAAAGCATCAATTCTTCGGCACTCAGCTTTCTTCACAGTCCAACTCTCACATCCATACATGACCACAGGAAAAACCATAGCCTTGACTAGACGAACCTTTGTTGGCAAAGTAATGTCTCTGCTTTTCAATATGCTATCTAGGTTGGTCATAACTTTCCTTCCAAGGAGTAAGCGTCTTTTAATTTCATGGCTGCAGTCACCATCTGCAGTGATTTTGGAGCCCAAAATAATAAAGTCTGACACTGTTTCCACTGTTTCCCCATCTATTTCCCATGAAGTGATGGGATCAGATGCCATGATCTTCATTTTCTGAATGTTGAGGTTTAAGCCAACTTTTTCACTCTCCTCTTTCACCTTCATCAAGAGGCTTTTGAGTTCCTCTTCCCTTTCTGCCATAAGGGTGGTGTCATCTGCATATCTGAGGTTATTGAGATTTCTCCCAGCAATCTTGATTCTAGCTTGTGTTTCTTCCAGTCCAGCGTTTCCCATGATGTACTCTGCATATAAGTTAAATAAACAGGGTGACAATATACAGCCTTGACATACTCCTTTTCCTATTTGGAACCATTCTGTTGTTCCATGTCTAATTCTAACTGTTGCTCCCTGACCTGCATACAAATTTCTCAAGAGGCAGATCAGGTGTTCTGGTATTCCCATCTCTTTCAGAATTTTCCACAGTTTATTGTGATCCACACAGTCAAAGGCTTTGGCATAGTCAATAAAGCAGAAATAGATGTTTTTCTGGAACTCTCTTGCTTTTCCATGATCCAGCGGATGTTGGCAATTTGATCTCTGGTTCCTCTGCCTTTTCTAAAACCAGCTTGAACATCAGGAAGTTCACGGTTCACATATTGCTGAAGCCTGGCTTGGAGATTTTGAGCATTACTTTACTAGCGTGTGAGACGAGTGCAATTGTGCGGTAGTTTGAGCATTCTTTGGCATTGCCTTTCTTTGGGATTGGAATGAAAACTGACCTTTTCCAGTCCTGTGGCCACTGCTGAGTTTTCCAAATTTGCTGGCATATGGAGTGCAGCACTTTCACAGCATCATCCTTCAGGATTTGAAATAACTCCACTGGAATTCCATCACCTCCTCTAGCTTTGTTCATAGTGATGCTTTCTAAGGCCCACTTGACTTTACATTCCAGGATGTCTGGCTCTAGGTGAGTGATCACACCATTGTGATTATCTGGGTCATGAAGATCTTTTTTGTACAGTTCTTCTGCGTATTGTTGCCACCTCTTCTTAATATCTTCTGCTTCTGTTAGGTCCATACCATTTCTGGCCTTTATCGACCCCATCTTTGCATGAAATGTTCCCTTGGTATCTCTAATTTTCTTGAAGAGCTCTCTAGTCTTTCCCATTCTGTTGTTTTCCTCTATTTCTTTGCATTGATCACTGAGGAAGGCTTTCTTATCTCTTCTTGCTATTCTTTGGAACTCTGCATTCAAATGGGTATATCTTTCCTTTTCTCCTTTGCTTTTTGCTTTTCTTCTTTTCACAGCTATTGATAAGGCCTCCCCAGACAGCCATTTTGCTTTTTTGCATTTCTTTTCCATGGGGATGGTCTTGATCCCTGTCTCCTGTACAATGTCACAAACCTCAGTCCATAGTTCATCAGGCACTCTATCTATCACATCTAGTCCCTTCAATCTATTTCTCACTTCCACTGTATAATCATAAGGGATTTGATTTAGGTCATACCTGAATGGTCTAGTGGTTTTCCCTACTTTCTTCAATTTAAGTCTGAATTTGGCAATTAGGAGTTCATGATCTGAGACACAGTTAGCTCCTGGTCTTGTTTTTGTTGACTGTATAGAGCTTCTCCATCTTTGGCTGCAAAGAATATAATCAACCTGATTTTGGTGTTGACCATCTGTTGATGTCCATGTGTAGAGTCTTCTCTTGTGTTGTTGGAAGAGGGTGTTTGTTATGACCAGTGCATTTTCTTGGCAAAACTCTATTAGTCTTTGCCCTGATTCATTCCATATTCCAAGGCCAAATTTGCCTGTTACTCCAGGTGTTTCTTGACTTCCTACTTTTGCATTCCAGTCCCCTATAATGAAAAGGACATCTTTTGGGGGTGTTAGTTCTAAAAGGTCTGGTAGGTCTTCATAGAACCGTTCAACTTCAGCTTCTTCAGCATTACTGGTTGGGGCATAGACTTGGATTACTGTGATATTGAATGCTTTGCCTTGGAAACGAACAGAGATCATTCTCTCGTTTTTGAGATTGCATCCAAATACTGCATTTCATACTCTTTTGTTGACCACGATGGCTACTCCATTTCTTCTGAGAGATTCCTGCCCACAGTAGTAGATATAATGGTCATCTGAGTTAAATTCACCCATTCCAGTCCATTTTAGTTCGCTGATTCCTAGAATGTTGATATTCACTCTTGCCATCTCCTGTTTGAACACTTCCAATTTGCCTTGATTCATGGACCTAATATTTCATGTTCCTATGCAATATTGCTCTTTATAGCATCAGACCTTGCTTCTATCACCAGCCACATCCACAACTGGGTATTGTTTTTGCTTTGGCTCCATCCCTTCATTCTTTCTGGAGTTATTTCTCCACTGATCTCCAGTAGCATATTGGGCACCTACTGACCTGGGGAGTTCCTCTTTCAGTATCCTATCATTTTGCCTTTTCATACTGTTCATGGGGTTCTCAAGGCAAGAATACTGAAGTGGTTTGCCATTCCCTTCTCCAGTGGACCACATTCTGTCAGACCTCTCCACCATGACCCACCCGTCTTGGGTGGCCCCACAGGCATGGTTTAGTTTCATTGAGTTAGACAAGGCTGTGGTCCTAGTGTGATTAGATTGACTAGTTTTCTGTGAGTATGGTTTCAGTGTGTCTGCCCTCTGATGCCCTCTTGCAACACCTACCATCTTACTTGGGTTTCTCTTACCTTGGGCGTGGGGTATCTCTTCACGGCTCTCCTACTATGGCCCTAAACATAGTCACAGTCAAGCTTTAGGACTTGGTTCCCCAGTTGAAACTTCCCTGGTGGCTCAGATGGTAAAGATCTGCCTACAATGTGGGAGAGCTGGGCTCGATCCCTGGGTCAGGAAGATCCTTTGGAGAAGGAAATGGCAACCCACTCCAGTACTCTTCCCTGGAAAATCCCATGGATGTGGGAGCATGGTAGGCTACAGTCCATTGGGTCACAAAGAGTCAAACATGACCGAGCAACTTCATTTTTCCCTGTTTTACAACAAGCTGACTTCCCTTTCTTTCCTCCGGAGTATAACCAGAGGTACAGAGAAACTGGGCATGTGTGGTGGGTGGGGTGGATTGGTATTAATATAATTAAAATGTTTTTCAAGAGAGCTAGCTAGGATAATGTGGGAGAAGGCAATGGCAACCCACTCCAGTATTCTTGCCTGGAAAATCCTATGGATGGAGGAGCCTGGTAGGCTGCAGTCCATGGGGTTGCGAAGAGTTGGACACGACTGAGCGACTTCACTTTCATTTTTCACTTTCCTCCATTGGAGAAGGAAATGGCAACCCACTCCAGTGTTCTTGCCTGGAGAATCCCAGGGATGGGGGAGCCTGGTGGCTGCCGTCTATGGGGTCACACAGAGTCAGACACGACTGAAGTGACTTAGCAGCAGCAGCAGGCTAATGTGAAGTCTGCAGCTATGATAGAATTATCTCCAAGTTTAGGACACTTAAAATTGCAGCACTAATGAAAGAAATGAAATTTAAAACATCAAAATTTTATCTTTTGAATTAAAAATTTGATAATACAGAGTTTGGGGAAGGATTGTGGAAGCATGTAACCTCATAGATATAGTATAGATTGATACATAATTTGGAGGGCAATTGAGAAGTATCCCCCCAAATATTAAATGCATACACCATTTTCCCTAGTAATTCTACATCTACAGATGTTTCCACAAGTATTTAAGAATATATATTTAAAGAGTATGCATGATTTTGTAATACACTGATTGCAAAATAATTGATTGAAGAATTAAAGATTACAATCTCTGTATCTCTCAGTAGAGTACTATGTAGGCATTTAGAATATTGGGATAGGTACGAAATGGTAAATGGCTTTGTTTCTTTACAAGTCTTCAGTTCCTAGCTAATGTCTCCCTGCCAGTTGTCTTCATGTGTGGCCATATCACATGCATTGCTCATGAGATGTGGATGGGTATGATATTTGTCGCATTCTGAAATGTGATTGCCTAACTTGTCTTGGACTCTAGTTCCAACTCTCTGTCACACGAGCACAGTGTTACATAGTGGCTCCTGTCCCAGTTTGGGTTCCAAAATGAGAAAGTGAGTTGAGCAGAAATTATTAGAGCACCAGATGACTCCAACTAAGTCAAGCCAAGCGTAAGAACTACAGTTGATCTACTACTCTTGGTGACATAAGCAATACATAAATGTGTAGCCACTGAGAGTTTGAGGTTGTTTGTTACATAGCATTCCTGTAGCAAAACCTGACTGATATATCTCATGTAGAAAAAATGTCATGAATATGCTGAATGAAAAAAGCTAATTATATAGCAACATAATCAATATGATTTGCATTTAAAATATCTATCTATCATCTGTCTATCCATCCATCTTTGCTTGTATTTTTTGTTTGTTTGGGTTTTTTTCTGTAACATCTTAAGAAAGTTTATTTGTTTTTTTTTTTTTTTTTCCTGTAGCATCTTAAGAAAAACCCAAATGACCTTTTTGGCCAACCCAATATATGTATAGAAAATATCTAAAAAGATATAGAGAGAACTGTTAACCGTGGGCACATCTGGAGTAGTTGGGGGCAGGAGGATGAGAAGGAAAAGAGACTTAGTATTTAATTCATATTTTTACTGTTTGACTTTTTCACCAACATGGGTTACTTTAATAATAAAAATATTTTAAAAAGTTTTCATTTTTAGTATTTGCTATTTCAGGTACTATATTCTAATTTTGAGCATTGCTTTTATCAAGTCATTATACCTTTAAAATACCATGATTTCTGGTGGGAAAAAAATCCACAAGAAATGCCCAAGCACTGATAAAACACAAATATGATCTGTATCCTTTCAACAGAGACGTAATCTCTAACTCTCAGAGATTAGTCCCCAACACTGAGGAGGTCAGTGGAGAGGAGTGGGGGGAAGTGCCAGTGACGAGCTGCTACTGGGTTTGTGTTCTTTTGTCACCAAGCCAAAGGCAAATACTGAGAAATTTGAAGGCAGAGTGGGAGATACTTTCTCTCTCACTTTCTCTCACTCTCTTTCCATCTCTCAAGGCCAGAATTGACTATTTCCCTGTAAGAAGCAAGAACTCATATTCAGAACGTGTTTAACTTTTTTCTTTCTAATTTGAGAAATTACAAAAAAGGCTGACCCCAGATGAACCTGAGAAGTAATCCTTTCCCTGTTCTATCCCAGACTAAGAAAGCTAGTCTTTCCTTCGTCTTATTCCTTTGTGGGAAAAACAAAGCTCTCTTTTCCCTTGAGGCCCTTGTCTGACTGTTTCCTCTCAGAAGATCCCTCCCACACCTTTACCTTTCACCTCGTTAGTTCCTGGTCACATTCACAGCTCAGAGGTCACACCATTTAGACCCCTGCTGTGTCCCCCAGGCCAGGAATGGTCCTCCCGTGTGTCCCAGTCCTCCTTACCATGTCTGAAACACAAGCGTGGAACCATCACCTGCTGCTTTCAGCGCCTGTTTATTTGTCTTTCTCACCCATTAAGGTCTTTAAGGTCAGGCACCGGGGCTTGTTTATCATCATACGCCTACTAACCCATCTTGTGCGTGGAATATAATAGCTGCTCAATAAATATTTCCTGAACATTTGATGAAAAAGAGTGCCGACAGGATAAAGTAATTTGTTCCCAGATGTTACTGTCTTGCCCTTTAGGAATGTTTGCTTTTTAATATTGGGTTGGCCAAAAAGTTTGAAAAAAAACAAAAACAAAAACAAAAACGAATGAACTTCTTGTCCAATAGAAAAGGGAAGGCAGGAATTTTGGACTCTTCTACTAACAGGCTGGTAGGAGAACTCCTTTTTTTCCAAAGGAGTCTTCTGATTCCTAGGGTGACCAAGGGTCTGGATTTGGCTGAAACTGAGAAGTTTCCCAGCATGTGGGACTTTGCACTGCTAGTATGGGTGTGCGTGCGTGCGTGTGTGCTCAGTCATGTCGGACTCTGTGACTGCATGGACTGTAGCCCTTCAGGCTCCTCTGTCCATGGGATTTTCCAGGCAAGAATACTGGAGTGGATTGCCATTTCCTCCTCCAGAAGATCTTCCTGACCCAGGGATGGAACCCAGGTCTCCTGTGTTTCCTGTATTGACAGGTGGATCCTTTACCACTGTGCCATCTGGGAAGCCCCAATATAGGGATAGTCTTGGGCCAAGTGGGATGACTAGTCATTCCACTTTTAGATCAATCACGTAAGAATTAACAAGTCTGCTTGTATACAGATCAAGGCAAACTGTGCCATTCCCCTCTCACTAGAATTCAGAAAGAGTACCACCACATGTTGTTGACAATATTTTCACTTCTGATCCCCTAAGGATCATCACATTTAATTGATAAGATTCATTTGGTTTCTCCTTGGATACATCAAAGATATAGATTGATCCCTTTCCATCCCTTCCTGCTGGGTCCACAGAAGGTTGTCAATCAAATAAAGAATTTAAAGGGCAGGAGCTGTGGCTGTTTTTATAGTGACAGGAATAGTACGGAACCAATGCACCTTTCTTATCATAGCCCTTTCATGCCAGTAGTGGTGCTGAGAGAGAAAATGGTTCAAGATTATTAGGCATACTTTGACTTACCATGAGTTATTCAGTCTGGCTAAGAGTCAGGACTCCTACGTAAACACATCTCAAGTAATCCTCCAAAGGATGTTTATATGCTGGAGCCAAAAAACAAAGCTCTTGTCTTTGTCAAATTTAAAGTTTTCTACCAGAAATCAAACTGCTTTACCCCAAAAGAGAAGGGTTGGCTAAGGCAGCTGCTGGGCACAGCTGTGAAACCCAGGGATTTCTAGATCCAAACTATGTCAAGAGATCAGCTCTCTGGCCAGCAGCTGTGCCCCAGCTGTGATGAAACACGAAGGGCTCCCCCAGAAGACAGCTGAGACTGAACCAGACTCCTGCTCCCAAGAGCTCAGTCTTCTCCGGACACTGAGGTTTACTCTGGAAGCATCAGATTGCACCAAGTAGGGATGTTCTCCAAACTGTGCCTTGGCCAACTCTTTGACCTCTTCAGAGACTTTCTCCCTTCTGTGATTTTCTGTAGAACCTATGATCTGGGTGAAAAAGGACAGAAAGAACACATTATTTAAAAAGAAAATTGCCTTGACCCCCTACTCAGTCACCTTCTCTGTGCCAGTGGGCACATCATAGGCAGTTTTATCACTTTCCTTGCTACTTCTATCCACAAAGTGAGGCTCTTAAGCAAGCTTGGGGAGAATACCAAGGTGGTATGTTTCTAAGTGGAAGCACAGTTTACAAAAGAGATGTATCCAAAACACTTTTTTAGGAGAACAGTACACAGATTCCTTAAACAACTAAAAATAGAGCTACCATATAACCTAGCAATCCCACTCCTAGGCTGATACCCAGAGAAAACCATAATTCCAAAGGATGCAAGCACCCCAGGGTTCATTGCTGCACTATTTACAATAGCCAGGACATGGAAACAACCTAAATGTTCATTGAAAGAGGAATAGATAAAGAAGATATGGTACATAACAGTGGAATATTACTCAACCATTAAGATGAACAAAACAACGCAATTTGCAGAGACATGTATGGACCTAGAGACTGTCAAACAGAGTGAAGTAAGTCAGAGAGAGAAAGACAAATATCATATAATATTGTTTATATATGGAATCTAGAAAAATGATACAACTGAACTTATTTGTAAAGCAGAAATAGAGTCAAAGATGTAGAGAACAAATGTATGGATACCAAGGGGGAAAGGAGGAGTGGGATGAATCGAGAGATTGGGATTGACATATGTTTAAACCGATTACTAATGAGAACTGACTGTGTAGCACGGGAAATCTACTCGGTGCTCTGTGGTGACCTATATGGGATGGAAATCTAAAAAAGAGTGAATGTATACATATGTATAACTGATTCAGGCTTCCCAAGTGGTGCTAATAGTAAAGAACCCACCTGCCAATGCAGAAGACATAAGAGACGTGGGTTCAATCCCTGGGTCAGGAAGATCCCCCTGGAGGAGGGCATGGCAACCCACTCCAGTATTCTTGCCTGGAGAATCCCGTGGATAGAGGAGCCTGGCGGGCTACAGTCTATGGGATCGCAAAATGTCAAACATGACTGAAGCAACGAGGCATGCATGGCATGCAACTGATTCACTTTGCTGTACAGCAGAAACTAATACAACATTGTAATGCAACTATACTCCAATAAAACCAAAACCAAAACTACTGTTTTAAAGATAACATGTTGACAGGATGGTTATTAAAACTGTGATAATAAGCTATTAGAAGGAGCAGTATAACGGATGACAGTAAAATAGAGAGAGTAGGAGGTGAAGGGAAGGACATTAAGGACTGACTGTGTAGCCCATCCCTGCCTCCTTTCCTTACCTTCGTATTAGGTTTGAGACCCTGACCTTACAACTTGGTTAAGCCTCTTATTCCAAGGATGCTTATGATGCCTGCTTTGTTTGCTTCTCCTGTGGCTCTTGGGTAGAGGTGACCCCTTAGATTGGGAGTGATCACTAACCATGAATGGTGTCATGGCAAGCAACATCTCTCTCCACAGTAAGAGAAAAAGGAATATCTCCTGCACTAGCTACCATTGCTGAGTTACAAACCACCCCCAAACTTAGTCGCATAAGACAACCTTTCTTTTTGCTCACGGATTCTGTGGGTGAGGAATTAGGACAGGGCAAAGCAGGGGTGACTTTTTTCTGCTCCATTGTGTCTGGTACCTCAGCTGGGGAGACCTAAAGACTGGAAGTGATGTGATGGACAGAGGCTGGAATCATCTGGCTGCATTTTTACTTACATCTTGGGAGGTGGATGTTGGCTGTCAACAGGACCTCAGCTGGGCTGTTGGCTGGAGCACTTACATATGATTTTCTCTCCATGTGGTCTCTTGTCATGGGCTAGTTTGGGTCTCTGTATCACATGGTGACTGGTTTCCAAGACCGAGTGTTTCAAGACAGCAGGAGTGCTGGACATTTTTGATCTTCCCTTGGAGGTCACTTCTGTCCTTCCCTGTTGGTTGAGACAATAACAAAGTTCTATTCAGCTCAAGGTGGAGGGGATGTACACTTTATCCCTTAATCGGGAATTTTAAGGTCACATTATAAGATGAGCATGTTGGATGGCTGGTGTTGCTGTCATCTTTGAAAAATATTACCTGCTGCATCCTTCTAAGTTAAAAGTTTTAGAAGAGTGGTTAGAATTTAGGAAAGGTTGGGGGACTAGAAGTCATGATTATTTTCTTTGACAATTCTTCTGAGTTTTCTTCCTGAATACATTCTATTGGTTAAGCTCCTTACGTTTGTCCTTGCAACTCACGCCACCATGAATGTCTTTCTTGTCTTCTTTGTCATACATACTTTGATTGAATGTTCCAGAGAATTCTATTGGTAACTCATTGGTAAAATCTTCTCTGGTGAACCAAGGTAGAATTAGTCACACATTTCTCTGTGCTTCAAATAATAACTAACGTGTAGTGAGCACTTTTCTATGTCTGAGGCACAGTTCCAAGTAATTTTCATGGTTTAAATAATTTATTCTTCCCAGCAAGGCTGTAAGGTAAAAGATGTTATTATTATTTTAACTTTGCCAATGAAGAAGCTGAGGCACAAAAATTACATAACTCGGCTGAGGGCACATAGCTTTAAAGTGATGGAGCCAAGACTGAAGGCAGAGTCAGATAGTACGCCACTCCTAGAGGGACAATTGGGAAAAAGACTTCAGAATGATGTCTATAGAAAATATTTACTAAGTAATTTGGCCAAAGAGTGTAGGTAGGAAGTGGAATAAAATTCTTGAAACTTTGTTCAGTTCAGTCTTTTCAATAACCTTAGACACCAACTCCCTCCAGTGAATCAATTAAGATCAGGTATTGAATCACTAACAAGAAAAAATTTTCCAGCGATGTAAACCAACTTATACAAGGGGAGCATACAGGGAGCCTGAAAACACAGTTTTAAAATCATTATTTCATAAATGTTTCTGCAAAGTCAGGGAAGAGTTAAGGATATGATTTTCTCTTTTCTCCTTATGGAAGAGAAGGGGAATTTTAAACAGCTTCTCTTCCCCAGCTTGGCAGTATTCTGATTTTGGAAGATGTCTCTAATTGCTCAGATGCACAACCTTCTCTCCTTGAGAAACCTGGAAAATGCTTTAGGCTCTTTCTTTTTTTTTCTTTGCATTCTTTCTGACCCTCTCCACCATCCTTCCACTCAACACACATCTGTGCATTTACTAAGATGCACATTCATGTTGATTTGCCTGACCTCAGACTCCAGGCATCTTTTTACTTTTAGAAGTTTCCAAAGTGAAAGGGTAAGAGGTGGTTCAATGTCATTGGGCCATTCTTAATTTTTCTTGAGAGATAATAATGGTAACTGTAGTCTGACTACATGGGTAGTTAGCATCAAATATGCAAATACCTCGTATGTTTGGAGAGTGTTAGTCCTCAAGACGCCAGGAAAAGCAGAAGCTCCAGCAAGGAGAAAACTCAGACTTCTCAGATGCAGAAATTTCATCCAAAAGTCATCCTAGACTTTCATGTCTTGTAAGAGGTTTTGCAAAGCCTTCATGGTCCCATTTTTCTGCTGCCCATACTGATACTACTGTCTCAGTCCTGAACTCCCCCTCTGACATCTAAGTGAGATTATAGGCAACCATGCATTCTGTTTAACTTTGGACATCCAACACTCACTCTCTGAGGTCTTCAAAGTGGTCCAGTACTCAAGAGGCAGTTAAAATTATTACCTGCATTCGTGCTGGAGGAGCGCATCAGGAGGACGTGTCAGCCAGTTGACATTGGAGCTAGACCACGGCAAGCAGGAAGGTTCTTACCTCCTTCCCTGTTCTTGGAAGGTCTGATCTGTCAGCAGTTTCCAAAGTGGGAGCTGCTCCAAGGATGCAGCCTTGAGAGAATAAGGGGTTGCTGAAACCATATGGATAGATGAAAGGTGTATGTGACTGAATCCAGTAAGGCTTCTATATAAACTTTTAAGATTCTGCTGGGCAGGTGCAGACATCTATTCATTTTGTACTCAAGACAAGCCTTGCATATGAGTTCTCTTGATTGTAAAGACTGCCACCTACCAATCTGGAGTAGCTGCCTCTTTCTTTAATCTCTCCTTGTCCTGCCTCTTTCTTTAATCTCTCCTTGTCCTCCATGCATGGGGCCAGTTTATGAACCCACACTCCATGTGACCAAGTCACTCTCCCCCTCCCCCAAGCCCAAGATTCCAAGCATGGTGCTCATCTGAATGCCATGCTTGTCCTCTCCAATTCATCTTTTTATAGCCCTACTTTCTACTATTTTCCTGTGATTGAACAGTGGAAGTTTATAGAAATAATGCTTCCATCAAACTGTAGGGTTTGAGACAGAATATATAAGACTTCAGCATTTACAGAATTTTCATTAAATATTGAATTGGCCAGAGTGTTCAGTAAGATCTTACAGAAAAGTCCAAATGAACTTTTTGGCCAACCCAATATTCCCTAAGGGAACTATTAGCTTTCAGAAGTGATCTTTAGAGACCAGCAGTTTCTTCTTGATGAGTTTCAGGTTCCAACATGGCTGTTTCAGCCATTTTTGTATGCTCCTTTTCTGGGTCTTTGCGAATTAATTAATCGATTGGAAATTCGTTCTTTGGTTTAAGTATTATCAATGTGCTTTTTTCTGTCTTGATTTTTATTTATTTATTTATTTTTTGCTATTCATTTGAATCTCGAGAAGAATTTCAGATGTGCCCTATTGGTTCTGCCTGTGGCTACTTCATGCTCAACGCAATCCAAAGATCCAGTTTTGGAGAAAAGACACAAGTCAAGAAATGTAAATTGCTGTGCTCTGCTCTGTGGCCATCAAACATCCTTTGTTAACATTCTCATTTTCTACTAAATGAGCTATTGTGGCTACAAGTCAGTGGTTCCAATACAGAATTTGTAGCACAATAAACAAAGTGTAAAATGTTATGTAATGAGGACTGCCTCTAATTTCCCTTAATTGCACTTTGAATTACAGCCAGCACGACCCTGACACCAGCATTACTTCCTCAATACATAGCCTTGATGTACAGCAAATTTTTCTTGTATGACAGGTTTATTTCTTTGTTGAAGAACTATTTAGGAGGTATTTCATTGTATGTTGCAAAGATGTAATTGGGCTCTGGCTGGTCTAGTCACTTAATAGGTATGGTCATAATGATATGTCAGCTCATAGTATATGAGCTCCTCATTCTTTTCCAGGTTGATTGCTTTATCTCGGAGACATCAAATGGAGTCCATCAAAAGTAACACCTATGAGAAGATGAACTGGAGATTTATTTCTCACTTTAAGTTCGGGGCTTTGGTATATTCCGAGAAGGCTGGTAGCTTCATATCAAATAAGGCTGAAAAAAGAAAGTTAGTGAAATCTATGAATAAAATTCTTATCCCTTAAGCTTTAAAGTGTATTTTCCTTGAATGACAGGGAAAATCTGTACAGGTATTGACTACCCACCCTTTAACCATCAGGCACAAAAGGAGTGAGGTGCTTTGGGATTAAATTCCCAGAAAAACATTTATGGAGACAGTGATATCACTTGCAACGTGTCATTTAATCCCAAATTAGTTTATTTTATTGTTTGTATCACCAACCTTAGTACTAATTGCTAATTCAGTCTGAGTGCTGTTCTTATTTTCTTTTTGTATTTGTCTCCATTTGCTTTCATCACTGTATTTATCATAAATGAGCTATATTTATCATAAAAACTCAGAAATAAGAACCTAAGTATTGAGGGCAGGTAGATTCAAGAGAAGGAAAGATGTGAAAGTTTGGAAGGGCCAGGTGATTTTGGGCATAGCACAGTAGGACTCAATGAATAAATCCCCAGTGGTCATCTGATCTGAAGGGACATTGGTTTGGGTGATGGCCAAGTGGCATTGTTTTGAACAAGTGTAACTATAGTAACATTGGTGGTGACAGGAATATGGCTGGCTGTGGTCATCAGTGGTGGCTGCTGCTGTGACCTTGTGGCTCCATATGTATATTCAGCAGTAGCAGCATCAATAGCAGAGCCTCTGTCAGACAAAAGCATTTGCCATGATGTCTTCAGTGGGTACCGATGACATGATTGACAGTTTTAATGTCTGGAGTGACTTATGATATCACCACAGCAGTTAAAGAAAGTGGGGAAGAAAAGAGCTGAAACACTGCTGAAACACTGTTTAATTGGAAACGAGTGCTCCAAGTGAGATACCTGCTGTGGATTGTCAGAGGCTGAGCGTCAGGTGTGGGGTAAAGAGACTATTCTTCCAGGTGAGTTGACAGGAGCAAAGTCAGAGAGGACTAGTATGTATCTTGTAAGATGGTATTAAATTGAATAGCAAGGTGTAAAGCAGGAAAAACCATGTCTGGTGTTTATTACAAATTAGCTAATTTTACTAATAAAATATAGTAATTATATTATATCATAGTTTCCTCTTGTTAAGCAATTATTAAGTTCAGGGGCTGAACCAAGGGCTTTATTTGTAAAATACAGACAACATTTTTGTGCCATGACTCTAGCTTATAGACTATTATAGACTGAATTGTACCCTCCCCATCCCAAATTCACATGTTGAAGCCCTGACTTCCAGTAGAACTGTATTTGGAGATGAAACTTCTAAGGAGGCAATTGACTGAATGAGATCATAAGTGCTAAGTCACTTCAGTTGTGTCTGACTCTGTGCGACCCCCATGGACTGTGGCCTGCCAGGCTCCTCTGTCCATGGGATTCTCTAGGCAAGAATACTGGAATGGGTTGTCATGCCCTCCTCCAGGGGACCTTCCAGAACCAGGGATTGAATGTGCATGCAGCTCTTGTGTCTCCTGCATTGGCAGGCGGGTTCTTTACCACAGGATTCTAGCGCCACCTGGGAGATCATAAGGGTGGGGCTGTAATCTGATGGGACTGCTGTCCTTTCAACAAGAAGACACCACCAGAGCGCTCTCTCTTTCTGCTCACACAGAGCAATGCCCGTGCCAGGACACAGTGAGAAGTCGTCATCCACAAGCCAAGGAGGGACATCTTGCCAAAACCAACCCTTCTGGCACCTTGATCTTCAAGCCTCTCAAATGGTGAGAAAAACAATTTCCATAGTTTAAGCTGCCTAGTTGATGGTATTCTATTGTGGCTGGTTGAACAAACTAATACATATACCAAAAATCAAACATAAAAACCAACTCTTTCTCCCCAATCCTTTATTTTCCATAATTCAATTTCTATGACCCTACTTGCTCTCCTACCCAACTGACAGGAAGAACACTTGATCTTGCCAATTAAAGCTTTCTCAGCTTTCTGATTTTTTTTAATTTAATTAACTTTTACTAGATTATAATTGCATTATAGTGTTGTGTTAGTTTCTACTGTACAGCAAAGTAAATCAGCTATATGTATACCTATATCCCCTCTTTTTTGGCTTTCCTTCCCATTTAGGTCCCCACAGAGCACTGAGTAGAGTTCCCTGAGCTACCTAGTAGGTTCTCATTAGTCATCTATTTTATACATAGTATCAGGCTTTCTGGTTTAAAATGAACTATTTGTATAATTACTCTGCCCTCTGTTTTCCCAAGATGGCTCGGGGGAGCAGAGTGACATTTCTTTTTTTTTTTTTTTAGCCTGGATTTTTAAAAAAACATATTCTTTCCCACTGTGGTTTCTTATAGGATAGAGAATATAGCTCTCTGGGCTGTTGTTTATCTATGCTATATATAGTAGTTTACTTCTGCTAAGCCCAAACTCCCACTCTATGCCTCCCCCAACCCCCCGGCAAACGTCAGCTGTGTCTGTGTCTGTGGTTCTGTTTCTGTTCCGTAGATAGGTTCATTTGTGTCATATTTTAGACTCCGCATGTATCATATGGTATTTGTCTTTCTGACTTGGTTCACTTAGGATCATCTCTAGGTCCCCCCATGTTTCTGTAAGTGGTGTTACTTCATTCTTTTTTTATGGCTCTGTATGTACCACACATTCTCTATCCGTTCACCTGACAATGGACACTTAGGTGCTGCTATGAACATAGGGGTGCATGTATCTTTTCGAATGATACTTTTGTCTGGATATATGCCCAGGAGTGAGGTTGCTGGATCATATGGTGATTCTGTTTTTCGTTTTCTGAGGAATCTCTGTACTCTTTTCCACAGTGGTTGCACGAATTTACATTCCCACCAACAGGGACACTTCCTTCTGCTTGAGGTGTTGAGGTCTGAGGTCCTTCTGGTCATCTTCAGGAAGGGATTTGTGCTGTATCCACTGTCGAAGTATCTGCAGTGGAGGAACTTGTTTGCATGTCACTTTCAGGGCCTGGTGATCCCCCCATAGTGGACGTGGGCCTCATCTTAGCTGTCCCTGGGACTGCTGATCCTTAGGGTCTGACGGAGACTCTTCTTCCATCGCTAGGGTTCCTGGGAATGTTAGATCCCCCACAGATTCTGGGAATGGGGTGAGGGCAGGGTTGTGGGTGGAGAGTGGAGGACTAGTCTCTTAGGCAGTTTTATATGGTGCTTTCCTAGGTCATTTCTACTCCACCCTCTGGAGGCCATGTTGATCTTCCTGCCTCATAGACTCAGGGCATCTGTAAAAGGCAGGAGCTCTGGGAGGCAAGGGATACTCGTGTTACTTTGTAACCCTTGTCTCTAACTCGAGGCTTTTAGATTTCCCCCAACATTATCCTCAGAAGCACAAGGAAATGAATTCACTTCTATCTGTCCTCCAACTTTTCTTCTCTCATTCTCAGGCTCTAACTGCTTATTTTCTACTTCAACTCCATTAACACAAACTGCCCTTCAGCCCAGTCCTCTCCCTTCCTCGCCTCAAGGCTTATGCTAAGACCCTGGGCCCTGGTCTTTCTAGCTTTGGCTCTTGATTTATAAAGCTCAGCTTTCAGGGTTCAAAGAAAACACCTCATCAAAGCCCGAGACTCTGAAAATTAAAAGCACTTGTCTTTAGCCTATCATCCTACAATGAACAGCATCAACAAATCTATATTTTAAAACTCAAAGCCAAGCAATGATTTACTTGATCAAGAGTAGTCTATCTTCCCCCTGAAATATTGGATGTTTCAAGGGTGACAGGGAAATGAGCAATAATTAAGGGTTTAAAAGGAAAGACAATACATTGATTAAATATTTTCAAGATACTCTAACTGCAGTCATTTCTTATTAGTAAATCTTTCCACATTCAACCTTTCCCCACAAAGTATCTTTGCCTTTATGTCTCTCCTGTTTCAAAGAAAGTAGGAGCTAATGTTTGTTTAGATTCTGTTTTGATCCCCCCTTTTCCACAGAGTTCAATCAGCAATAGCAGGCAGAGTTTTTGCAGGGAATAGAGATAAGCCTTGAAATGACCTTGAATTACTAGAGGGTGTTAAGCAGCTTTTTGGGGTTAAAATCTAGAGAAAGCCAAAGGTGCCACTCTGACCCCAATCCCATCACCTCCCAGCCTTAGTTACTGTTTTGTCTCTGGCAACAGGAAGCCAAAAGGCAGCACTGGCTGAACAGAGGCCACTTACTTCTATGTAACCCAAGTTATGGGTTGACCTTCCAGCCAGACTTTGGAATCTGATTTCTTTCTCTGAAACACAACTTGCCCAAATCAGTGAACTAATGATGTGACTTACAGCTGCCAGAATCATCCTTGCCTTTCCAAGAAAGGTTTTGGTTCTTTCAAATATTTAGATTTCAAGAAACCAGCTTTAAAGCTGCTTCCCCTGCTCATCCTTTTCTTCTTTCTCTTGGTTATCTCTGTATACTGTTCCCCAGTAGGTGCATTCATTCTCTTAGAGAAATCCCATTATTGGCAACATCCAATTTCCAATATGGTAGAGTAAGCATGGAGCAGCAATGGCCAAGGGATGGGCATGTGAGGAAAGCTTCAGGTAGCCTCCCAGGGTCTTATCACTCTAGTAGGGTATGAATGAAGTAACTGAGAGTTCCTTAGACTCTCAATGGGGCTACAGAATTGGAGAAAGGACTGATGGATAGGAAAATATCTGAAGTCCGGAAAAGGAAGCTGAAGAAGGCAAGAATCTTTTGACAGAGGCTTTGGCTGGGAGTGCCAGCAAGACATCACAAAGATTAGACCTGATCAGTCCTCTCTGAATGGATGTCAGATCTTGATGCCTAGGACTTGGTGGATCCAATTTTGGCAGAACAGATGAACAAGGAAAGAGGCCAGCTGCCCGAAAGTCATGCATAATATGATGCCTCAGCTGCAAACTGACAAAGGTTAGGAGCTAGAACATCATATAATATTCCCCTCCACAGACTTATGTATACTCAGATAGAAGGTGAGATGCAGCAGGGGAAACCTTAGAAATAATGAATTCTTACCCAGGTGGTCTAAGATTTGAATGGGATAAACACTGAGAAAGGTATACTTTAATTTGGATTTATAAAAATCACTGCATAAGAATGGAGTGGACTAGAATGTGATAAAAAATATCTTTTGCTATAGACAGATGGACAGTTTATAAAGTTGGTTTCACTGATTCAAAAAAGTTATTTTTTTTTCAAATTTGAGTTTTTATACTCACCCACTGTACTTGTTTATTACTTTAATCAATCCTGTAAGGAAATTAGGCTCTGAGAGATCAAATAATTTGCTCAAGGTCATAGTTAGTAATTAGAAGAGCCAAGACTTTAATTTAATCTGAAATCAAAGCTTGTGATTCTAACTACTATGCTTATACTTCAGAGTTATATGGCTATTATTTTTAGACCCTGTGTGATTTTCATCTGTAGGAGGGTGTGGCCTGAAAAATAAGGTATTAACTATAGCCTGTTGTAAATGTCCTTTGTTTGCCTTTGTTCTTAGTTCTTGTTTTTTCTTACCCTTTACTTCTTTAGTCTCTCTGATTTTGTCGCCTTTATCATGCTAATCCTCTGTTTTGTCCTTTTTTTTTTTCTTTTAACCACTCCACTGAGCCCCCACGGGTGATGATCAGTTCCTCTCAAAGCCTTCTATGCCTACAACAAGCTGTATGGCCCTCAGACCATATCATGTAGAGCCACCTGGCCTGGCATCTTCCCAAATCTCAAGTAGGAAGCAGGACATGAAGACCGCACTGCCATTGGATTTAGAAGCCTCCAAATTAAGAGTTCATTGTGTTTGAGAGGTCCAGGAGGATTGAATTTCAGATGAATGGAATAATCATCTTCCAGAGAAGTAAATTTACTTGGCAGGTTTCCACTAAAATGGATTTTAAAAAATGTCAGATGGAACTAAAACATTTAAGACATATGGTGCATTAACTAAATGTTTAAACATTTGCCTTTAGCTGCGTGAACATATCATTGATGAGATGAGCTCAGTGAGCTGTGCTGAACATCTTTGACGGAATCACTGTCCAGTAGAGAGCTCTATTTCTTGAATCTATTTAATATAAACCATCCCCAGATGCTTACAACAGATACCAAATATGTGTTATAATTTCACTGCTAAATGCAAATGCACAAAAAATGAAGGATCCAAAATGAGAAAATCTATCTGTAATCTCAGTCATTACCTTTTATTTGAAATTGCTTCTCTATGAGAAGGGTGCAAAGAAGAGCATCATTAGGCATGAAGCAGTGAAAGTTCTGGGGTGCCATCATCCCATTCTACTGTCTTCCAAAAACCCCTTGATACTTTACTGCAGAGTCAGCTTACATGCAGCAAGTGTGGGAGTACACCCCCTCACCCCATGTCCATAGCAGACACTGTTAATCAATCACAACACTTAATTTTCCTGCTGAGCCTGCCCTTGGCCTGAGACTTTTTCTCCACCCAGCACCAGGCAACCACTATCCATTGATCCAAGTTGGCACTTAAAACAAAACTTATCTGCAATCTCCAGACACAGAACAATGCTGGAAAGGTGGAGTGTTTCTACATCTGATATACCTAACAGATGTGATAATTGTGGGTCCTAGGCCATTGGATACTGCTGGGGCTCCTTGGGTTCTGGAAAAACCCACCAGGAATAGGACAGGCCTCTATCTAACTGTATAAAGGGCCGGTATTCTGTCTCGAGGCAGACTGATTCCACACATATCTATATCCTTTCCTCCTTCATATTCTGAGTTTCAAATCCTCAAGCTGAGAATTCTAAGCCCATTTGAAATAGAATGAGTCAGAAACTACCAGAGAACCTGAAACTAAGGTAATCATTTAAATTCTGGATACCACAGAGAACTTCCTAGAGTAAAAGTACATGTACATTGATGGACAGATGGAGTGGAACTTGTTTTTAAGATGTGATCTCATATGTGTTCACATTTCCTATGTTGACTATAAATAACAGCTACTATTTATTTATCTGACAAGGTATTAAGTACCAAAGGACACGCACTTTCTTTGTAAAAAATTAGTTTACTTTTTTTAATTGGAAGAAAATTGCTTTACAATGCTGTGATGGTTTTTGCCATATATCAACATAAATTAGCCACAGGTATACATGTGTTTCCCCTGCAATCCTGAACCCCACCTTCTACCTCCCTCCCCACTCTGTCCCTCTGGGTTGTCCCAGAGCACCAGCTTTGGGTGCCCTGCTTCATGCATTGAACTTGTACTGGTCATCTGTTTTACATATGGTAATATACATGTTGCAGTGCTACTTTCTCAAATCATCCCATCCTCACCTTCTCCCACTGAGTTCAAAAGTCTGTTCTTTATGTCTGTGTCTCCTTTGCTTCCCTGTATGTAGGATCATCAGTACCATCTTTCTAGATTCCATATATATGTGTTAATATACAGTATTTGTCTTTCTCTTTGTGACTTACTTCACTCTGTATGATAGGCTCCAGGTACATCCACCTCATTAGAACTGATGCAAATGATTCCTTTTTATAGTTGAATAATATACCACAACTTCCTTATGCATTCATCTGCCAATGAACATCTAGGTTGCTTCCATGCCCTAGCTATTGTAAATAGGCTGCAATGAACATTGGGGTACATGTGATTCGTTCAGTTTCAGTTTCCTCAAGGTATATGCCCAGCAGTGGGATTGCTGGGTCATATGACAGTTCTTTCCTCAGTTTTTAAGGAATCTCTACACTGTTCTCCATAGTGGCTGTATCAGTTTGCATTCCCCCCAACAGTGTAAGAGGGTTTGCTTTTCTCCATACCCTCTCCAGCATTTACTGTTTGTAGACTTTTTGATGATGGCCATTCTGACTGGTGTGAGATATCTCATTGTGGTTTTGATTTGCATTTCTCTAATAATGAGTAATGTTAGGCATCTTTTCATGTGTTTATTAGCCATATGTACGTCTTCTTTGAAGAAATGTCTGTTTAGGTCTTTCCCCACTTTTTGATTGGATTGTTTGTCTTTCTGGTATTGAGCTGCATGAGCTGCTTTTATATTTTGGAAATTAATTCTTTGTCAGTTGTTTCATTTGCTATTATTTTTCCCATTCTGAGGGTTAGGACATGCACTTTCATTTAATCTTTGTATTATCTCTCTGAATACAACATCCCCATTTTATCACTGATGAAACTGAGGCCTATGATGCTGGGGATCTTAATTAAGATCAGACAGACTGTATATGTCTGTGTCGGACACAGTCTTGATGGAAACAGATGGCTAATTCTAAAAGATAATTGAAGACAGTTTAATGAAAGAACTTTTTACAGAGATGAGGATAGGATTCCTGAGAAATCTGTATGCAGGTCAAGAAGCAACCGTTAGAACCAGACATGGAACAACAGACTGGTTCCAAATTGGAAAAGGAGTATGTCAAGGCTGTATATTGTCACCCTGCTTATTTAACTTATATGCAGAGTACATAATGACAAATGCTGGACTGGAGGAAGCACAAACTGAAATTAGTTTGCCAAGAGAATTATCAATAACCCCAGATACACAGATGACACCACCCTTATGGCAGAAAGCAGAGAGGAACAAAAGAGCCTCTTGATGAAAGTGAAAGAGGAGAGTGAAAAAGCTGGCTTAAAACTCAACATTCAAAAAACGAAGATCGTGGCATCTGGTCCCATCACTTCATGGCAAATAGATGGAGAAACAATGGAAACAGTGACAGACTTTATTTTCTTGGGCTCCAAAATCACTGCAGATGGTGACTGCAGCCATGAAATTAAAAGATGCTTGCTCCTTAGAAGAAAAGCTATGACCAACCTAGACAGTATACTGAAAAGCAGAGACATTACTTTTTGACAAAGGTTTGTCTTGTCAAAGCTATAGTTTTTCCAGTAATCACGTATGGATGTGAGAGTTGGACTATAAAGAAAGCTGAGTGTCAAAGAATTGATGCTTCTGAACTGTGGTGTTGGAGAAGACTCTTCAGAGTCCCTTGGACTGCAAGGAGATTAAACCAGTCAATCCTAAAGGAAATCAGTCCTGAATATTCATTGAAAGGACTTATGTTGAAGCTGAAACTCCAATATTTTGGCCACCTTATGTGAAGAACTGACTCATTTGAAAAGCCCCTGTTGCTGGAAAAGATTGAAGGCAAGAGGAAAAGGGGATGACAGAAGATGAGATGTTTGGATGGCATCACCAACTTGATGGACATGAGTTTGAGTAAACTCCGGGAGTTGGTGAGGACAGGGAACCCTGGCATGCTGCAGTCCCTGGGGTCTCAGAGAGTCAGACATGACTGAGCAACTGAACTGAATTGGATAGGATTGAGGGAATCGATGCAAAATGATTCCAAAGCCTCCAAAGATGGGCAATGATTTGAATCCTTTTTCCACTCTAGACATCATGTTGCTGAAATGGCAAAAACTTGTGTGAGAGATCCCTGAATATGAGCTGGTGTCTTAAGGGGAGTAAGTTCCTTACTGCCAAAACCAACCATGTCTCGTCTGGCTGCAAAGGATATGGGAGAGGACAGAACCTGTGTCTCCAGATTGGTCAGATCTAACTGGAAGCTAGAGTTGAAGGAACTCAGACCTCCACAAAATCAGCACAAAGCAGAAAGAGGATCTGAGGGGCAATGAGATAAATGAGCTGACTTGTGGACCAACAGTGAAACACAGTATTACTCTGAGCCCATTCTCATAACTGCTACTGTGTATTTCACCCCTTGCCTGAGGTTTAGGAGGTCTCCATCTAGAGGTTCCAGCCAGTGCTTGCTGTCACTCCAGAGAAGAGAGAAAGAAAACTTAACCATCCTGAGCAAACCATGGTAGTACACGCTGTCCTTGTCCTTCACATAACAAGTGTTCCATGAGTGCTACTTATGATTATTTCTTCCTCTTCCTTTTTCCTCCTTTTGTCTAATTCCCTCTTTTTGTGCCTTAATTACTTGACCAGAGATTTGGTACTCAGTGCACAGAAAACTGATTTATAATTTTCAATGCTTTGCTTACAGTGTTTAATTTATAATGAGATGTGAGTGTGTTAGTGTTAGTCACTCAGTCATGTCCAACTCTTTGCGACCCCATGGACTGCAGCCTGCCAGGCTCCTCTGTCCATGGGATTTTCCAGGCAAGAATACTGGAGTGGGTTGCCATTCCCTTCTCCAGGGGATCTTCCTGAACCAGGGATTGAACCTGGGTCTCCTGCATTGCAGGCAGATTCTTTACAGTCTGAGCTGCCAGGGAATGTGAGGTGGGTATTTATTCCCAATTTCTAGAAGAGGAAATTCAACTTCACTAATGTGATAGCCAGTATTCTTCAATGTGAAATTTCCTGTAGCAAGTCAGCAGTAGCATACTCTCACAGGATGAAACAAGAAAGAAGATGACTGTTGATAAAACAAAAACAAAATGCTAGCTATTTTAATAATTGTTAAATTTACCCAAGATGTATCAAGGCATAGATACCTTAAACTAAATCACAGGAGGTTCTGGGGCCATCATCCATTCTACATCTCTTTCTCTCTCTTCCTCAGTCTTTCCTCCTACTGCTAAGTCACTTCGGTTGTGTCCAACTCTTTGTGACCTGTATCCTGCCAGGCTCCTCTGTCCATGGGATTCTCCAGGCAAGAATACTGGAGTGGCTTGCTGAGCCCTCCTCCAGGGGATCTTCCCAACCCAGGAATGGAACCTGTGTTTCACATCTCCTGCGTTGGCAGATGGTTCTTTAGCACTGGTGTCCCCTCTACCATTTTTACCTTAATCCCATCACCTTCCATTTGCCTACCACCTTTCCTCATGCTTTCCTCCCCCCCAACCCCCACCCCGCCAACCCTTTCTTCTTCTTTTGCTTCTTTCCTGCCCTTTC
The DNA here is from genome assembly GCF_003369695.1 of Bos indicus x Bos taurus. Lineage (NCBI taxonomy): Eukaryota > Metazoa > Chordata > Mammalia > Artiodactyla > Bovidae > Bos > Bos indicus x Bos taurus. Next base: position 46,954,908 of record NC_040089.1, read on the forward strand.
ACTAGTATTGATGAGCTACATCCTAGGGGTGATGCTTGCAAGCTCCAAATTCAAACTGTCTAGATTCAAGTCCTACTTCTGTCATTGTTAAGAATGTGACCCTGTATAAGTTATTTCATCTCTTTGAGTTTCAGTTTCCTTATATGTAAAATAGGATAATAAAAGTATTCATGATGGAAAAGTTAATAATGAATATTAAGGACTTAGTATCATAATTATTATTTCTCTCTCTTCCTTTGTCCAGCTTTCCTTTCCACATTTTTCCCAAAGTTGTAATCTTCAGTGTCAAATGTTTGCTGACTTATAACTTCATAAAAAGGCCAAAGACTGGTGAATTTGATGACTCATATTGTAGAAGAAAAATGCAGTGAGGGAGTTAGCAGCTTTGAAAATGTGGTAAGGAATGCTTACAAATGAGAAGTTGCTTGTTCATGTGTGTTTTGAAAACGTGTGTTTTTGTGGTTTGAGAGACTTCTCGAAGGCAGTGTCCCTGCTGCATTCAGTTGAAAGATGGCAGCAGTCACAACCTCCAGGAAGAGCAGGTATTACTGGAGAGGCATCCTTTCAGATGGGAGCTGCAAAGACCCACGGGTTGACAGAAGAGTTGCATAATTGCTCAGTATTTAACTCTCCCCGGAATGGCTTAAAGAGGGAGCTATGTGCGAGGTGAACTTGTGGATAAATAACTGGCACAGAGCTCTGCACCATCTGCAGACATTGCAGAAATGAGCAGGGGAAGCCAACGAGCTGTGAGTGACAGAGATTAATCTTCAAAGTCACAAAGGCATGTAGTTCTCTTTGGAATTCAGGCAACACTGGAGAGCGTCACAGCCCCAGAACATTTCTTTGAGGCAATGAAGACATTTATCAGCCATAACTCTCAGGTGACTCCGTGTCCTGGAATCCTTGATTCCATAGAATCAAAAGAACCCAGAAGAAAGACACTTCCTTTTAAAAGTAGGAGAAGTAGGAAAATGATTATGTTCAATTCTTCACTTGAAACGACTCACCGTGGTGCCTTAGAGGAAGTTGACCTACCACATCCAAAGGGCTGGGAAGGACACAGAGAGGTCACCACAGCCTACAGGCTGCTCTTCTTTCCAGTTGGCACAGGGATTCCCCATTTGGGATGTTTGGAAATTATACTTTTTGGAATATTCACTTATCGATCAAAATGTGTTTTTAGAAAACACATTTATAATGATAAAACAGTTCTGTTGAAAAATGCTTTCAAAAATAAAATTCTTAAAAAAATTAAAAATTAAATAAAATTCTTTCTAAAAATAAGAATAGCACATATTTATTTACATTTAAGAAAACAAAAAATTTTATTATGTTGATTATATGAAACATTAAAAATTATATACAGAGTGTGTTTGATATCCTTCTCATACACTAATCAATTTCTTGGTATTAACTGCTTCTAATACCATTTTTATGGCATTCTCAAAAATGTATTTTTTTTCAACTTTGTCTCATTGAAAAATAGGAGTTACAACAAGAGTCTCACTACAAGTTGAAACATTCCAAACTACATTATAGAATTTTAAATTTAAATATTTTTCACAGCAAGAGGATTCATCCTTTTATTTGTTCACTTCTTTCTGTGATATTTTAAAGATAACTTTAGTGATGTTTCATTAAGTCATGACTTTTTGGAAAACCTACACCAAGTAACTGTTAGGTTTTGAAATCATTGCTGCTGTTTTTGCAGAAGATTATCACTTTACAGTTTCACACGGTCACAGATACCATTATGGCTCCCAAGTTAGACAAATGCTAGCAAACATTTTGTGCAAGTAATGTGTTCATTAACATTCTCAAGAAGTTTAGTGCTTAAATTCTCATTAAACATGTGATTTCTTTCCCCTAGAATTCACTGCTGCTAAAGAGTTATTCAAATATTTTTAAAAGTTGCCAAATAATAACAGAACTAAAAAGTTATAGATTTAGAGCATATAATAAATAATAAAACCACTGTAGTATGAATTATTCTCTACATACTATATGCAAGGGGCCTCAGTCTCTATCTCCCATATGTTTTACGTTCACCTAACCCACAGTTTCTCAGGTCTCGCCTTCCCCTGTGCCCTGGGACTCTGGTGGCTTCATGTGTCTTGCTTGTAGTGCTGGCCATGGCACCATTTGCATGTGTGCTCATTGACTTGGAAGGGGCGATAGTAGTAAACACTTTTGTCACTAACACCTCCAAAGACTGAAGGATCTTGCTTCCCAAGCCCTAGTGTAGAAGATCACTTTATTTCCTTCCAAGAAAGGTATTATTACACTGCATCTAGAAAGAAAGAAGAAAGAGAGGTCATCTCTGGTTGGTTTCCAAATACAACCAGCTAATAAGTTAAGAACTCTCTTTATGGCACGTGCAGTTCACATATGGACTACCTGAAGTCATGGCAGAAGCTAAATTTTAAAGTGAAAAGTCTAGAAAATTCAGAATATTTTAATACAATTATTAATAATAATACTTTTATAAAAACGAAAGTCTATGCCCCAACCAGTAACGCTGAAGAAGCTGAAGTTGAACGGTTCTACGAAGACATACAAGACCTTTTAGAACACCCAAAAAAGATGTCCTTTTTATTATAGGGGAATGGAATGAAAAGTAGGAAGTCAAGAAACACCTGGAGTAACAGGCAACTTTGGCCTTGGAATACGGAATGAAGCAGGGCAAAGACTAATAGAGTTTTGCCAAGAAAATTCACTGATCAAAACAAACACCCTCTTCCAACAACACAAGAGAAGACTCTACACATGGACATCACCAGATGGTCAACACCAAAATCAGATTGATTATATTCTTTGCAGCCAAAGATGGAGAAGCTCTATACAGTCAGCAAAAACAAGACCAGGAGCTGACTGTGGCTCAGACCATGAACTCCTTATTGCCAAATTCAGACTTAAATTAAAGAAAGTAGGGAAAACCACTAGACCATACAGGTGTGACCTAAATCAAATCCCTTATGATTATACAGTGGAAGTAAGAAATAGATTTAAGGGCCTAGATCTGATAGATAGAGTGCCTGATGAGCTAAGGAATGAGGTTCGTGACATTGTACAGGAGACAGGGATCAAGACCATCCCCATGGAAAAGAAATGCAAAATAGCAAAATGGCTGTCTGGGGAGGCCTTACAAATATCTGTGAAAAGAAGAGAAGTGAAAAGCAAAGGAGCAAAGGAAAGATATAAGCATCTGAATGCAAAGTTCCAAAGAATAGCAAGAAGAGATAAGAAAGCCTTCTTCAGCGATCAATGCAAAGAAATAGAGGAAAACAGCAGAATGGGAAAGACTAGAGATCTCTTCAAGAAAAATAGAGATACCAAAGGAACATTTCATGCAAAGATGGGCTCGATAAAGGCCAGAAATGGTATGAACCTAACAGAAGCAGAAGATATTAAGAAGAGGTGGCAAGAATACACAGAAGAACTGTACAAAAAAGATCTTCATGACCCAGATAATCACGATGGTGTAATCACTGACCTAGAGCCAGACATCCTGGAATGTAAAGTCAAGTGGGCCTTAGAAAGCATCACTACGAACAAAGCTAGTGGAGGTGATGGAATTCCAGTGGAGCTATTTCAAATCCTGAAGGATGATGCTGTGAAAGTGCTTCACTCAATATGCCAGCAAATTTGGAAAACTCAGCAGTGGTCACAGGACTGGAAAAGGTCAGTTTTCATTCCAATCCCAAAGAAAGGCAATGCCAAAGAATGCTCAAACTACCGCACAATTGCACTCATCTCACACGCTAGTAAAGTAATGCTCAAAATTCTCCAAGCCAGGCTTCAGCAATATGTGAACCGTGAACTTCCTGATGTTCAAGCTGGTTTTAGAAAAGGCAGAGGAACCAGAGATCAAATTGCCAACATCTGCTGTATCATGGAAAAAGCAAGAGAGTTCCAGAAAAACATCTATTTCTGCTTTATTGACTATGCCAAAGCCTTTGACTGTGTGGATCCCAATAAACTGTGGAAAATCCTGAAAGAGATGGGAATACCAGAACACCTGATCTGCCTCTTAAGAAATCTATATGCAGGTCAGGAAGCAACAGTTAGAACTGGATATTATCACCCTGCTTATTTAACTTATATGCAGAGTACATCATGAGAAACGCTGGACTGGAAGAAACACAAGCTGGAATCAAGATTGCCGGGAGAAATATCAATAACCTCAGATATGCAGATGACACCACCCTTATGGCAGAAAGGGAAGAGGAACTAAAAAGCCTCTTGATGAAAGTGAAAGTGGAGAGTGAAAAAGTTTGCTTAAAGCTCAACATTCAGAAAACAAAGATCATGGCATCTGGTCCCATCACTTCATGGGAAATAGATGGGGAAACAGTGGAAACAGTGTCAGACTTTATTTTTCTGGGCTCCAAAATCACTGCAGATGGTGACTGCAGCCATGAAATTAAAAGACGCTTACTCCTTGGAAGGAAAGCTATGACCAACCTAGATAGCATATTCAAAAGCAGAGACATTACTTTGCCAACAAAGGTTCGTCTAGTCAAGGCTATGGTTTTTCCTGTGGTCAGGTATGGATGTGAGAGTTGGACTGTGAAGAAAGCTGAGTGCCGAAGAATTGATGCTTTTGAACTGTGGTGTTGGAGAAGACTCTTGAGAGTCCCTTGGACTCCAAGGAGATCCAACCAGTCCATTCTGAAGGAGATCAGCCCTGGGATTTCTTTGGAAGGAATGATGCTAAAGCTGAAACTCCAGTACTTTGGCCACCTCATGCGAAGAGTTGACTCATTGGAAAAGACTCTGATGCTGGGAGGGATTGGGGGCAGGAGGAGAAGGGGACGACAGAGGATGAGATGGCTGGATGGCATCACTGACTCGATGGACGTGAGTCTGAGTGAACTCTGGGAGTTGGTGATGGACAGGGAGGCCTGGCGTGCTGCGATTCATGGGGTCGCAAAGAGTCAGACATGACTGAGTGACTGACTGAACTGAAAAATGAAAAACCCAAAACACATGCTTAAACAGATGGAGTGCCAGGACACTAGACTAGTTATCAGTTCAGTTCAGTTTAGTCGCTCAGTCGTGTCCGACTCTTTGCGACCCCATGAATCGCAGCATGCCAGGCCTCCCTGTCCATCACCAACTCCCAGAGTTCACCCAGACTCACGTCCATCGAGTCAGTGATGCCATCCAGCCATCTCATCCTCTGTCGTCCCCTTCTCCTCCTTCCCCCAATCCCTCCCAGCATCAGAATCTTTTCCAATGAGTCAACTCTTCATATGAGGTGGCCAAAGTATTGGAATTTTCAGCTTTAGCATCAGTCCTTCCAATGAACACCCAGGACTGATCTCCTTTAGAATGGACTGATTGGATCTCCTTGGAGTCCAAGGGACTCTCAAGAGGCTTCTCCAGCACCACAGTTCAAAAGCATCAATTCTTTGGTGCTCAGCTTTCTTCACAGTCCAACTCTCACATCCATATATGACCACTGGAAAAACCATAGCCTTGACTAGGTGGACCTTTGTTGGCAAAGTAATGTCTCTGCTTTTTAATATGTTGTTTAGGTTGGTCATAACTTTATAGTTTGAGGCAAACCTGGATATTTGCGTCCCCTACTTGGCATTTAAGAGGCCAGTCTTCAGACCATTCTGGACCAAATTCTGGCTGTGTCAATTAATAGCTGCATGACCACTAGCAGATGTCCACTCTCAACCTTCTCATTAGCAAATTGAGAACTAAACTTCCTGCCTTACTGGGCTGTTGTAAGAATGCATGGAAAGTGTCCAGAGCAATGAGCAGGTATACAACCCAGCTGCTCACTGCTTGAAACAGAGTTGTTATCACCATGCTCCTTTTGTGTTGTGTTATGCTAAGTCGCTTCAGTCATGTCTGACTCTTTGCGACCCTTGTGCACTGTAGCTTCCCAGGCTCCTCTGTCCATTGGGTTTCTCCAGGCAAGAATACTGGTATGAGTTGCTGTGCCTTCCTCCAGGGGATCTTCCTGACCCAGGGAGCAAACCCTCTTATGTCTCCAGCATTGGCAGGTGGGTTTTTTACCACCTGGGAAACCCATGTTCCTCTTACCAATGACTTATTGGGTACAAATGTCATGGGATAATTGCTATCCAGGTTGATTTTTCCCATCAAATATGAAGCAGGATCAGAAAGAATCAGGAAGAACAGAAAAAGTAAGAAAAGAAGGTGGTTGAGTGATATAACAGCCTTGCAGTATTGGTAAGGTGGTTTAGATTTGTGTTGTTATTCCTTCAAAATAAGAGGAGAACCACTGTTTATCAAGCCCTCTCTAAGCCCAGCCCTTGAGTAAATATTTACTCCTTCTTATAATGGGACTCTATCATTGTCACTGGACTTCCCTGGTGGCTCAGACGGTAAAGCGTCTGTCTACAATGTGAGAGACCTGGGTTCGATCGCTGGGTTGGGAAGATTCCCTGGAGAAGGAAATGGCAACCCACTCCAGTACTCTTGCCTTGAAAATCCCATGGACGGAGGAGCTTGGTGCAGGCTACTGGTATGCTGCAGTCCATGGGGTCACAAAGAGTAGGCCATGACTTAGTGACTGAGCAGCAAATCAGTGTGACTGGTGCTTTCCCTATAATTGCCTATGGGGCACAGTTATTATCTCCATTTACAGATGGGGAAACTGAGGCTTCAAGAGTTTAGAGAACAAAGGACTTCCCTGGTGTGCCAGTGGTTAAGAATCTGCCTTCCAACACAGGAAATGCTGGTTCAATCCCTGGTTGAGAAATAGCATTCCACATGCTGAGGAGGAACTAAGTCTGCCCACAGTATCTACTGAGCCTGTGTGCCACAATTAGAGAGAAGCCCGTGCATCATGAGGAAGAGCCCCATGCTGCAACTAAGATACAACACAGCCAGAAGTAAATAGGTATTAAAAAACAGTTTAGAGAACAAGAGCTAACACAGAATGTGAAAAGTGAAAGTATAGTTGCTTAGTCAGGTCCGACCGTCTGCAACCCATGGACTGTAGCCAGCCAGGCTCCTCTGTCCATGGAATTCTCCAGGCAAGAATACTGGAGTGGGTTGCCATTCCTTTAGATATAAAACCCATGCTCCTAAGTCTATGCTTTTTAATCTACATTACTTCTCAGAAGTTATAAGTGCCCCTACTGCACTCACATCTGGAGTGTCCTACCTATAGTTATGGCCAGCAACACTAAGTAGTATTTTATGAGAAGATTAGAAAACTAGAAATCCTTAAAAGATGGTTCATCTCTAAATTTATCTAAATGCTTTTCAGACATATTTTTAATTGTTAGCTATTGGCAATAGCAAGTTTTATAATGTCTCATCCAATAAGAATAAACTATTAATAGTCTATGTTGCAGTAACACATAACCTCCACATCTCAGCTGTTATGGTAGCAAAAGATTATTTCTTGGTCATGTTACCTGTCAATTGCAAATCCTCAAGGTAGGGACTCAGGAAATGGGATTGATAAGATAGTCACTGTCAGTTACCAGCCAAAAGGAAGAGAGCTTTTGAGAATCTCATGTTGATGATCCAGCTTAGAAGTGATACACTCACATCCCCAGAAAATTCCCTGGGCAGAACTAGCTGCATGGCTTCAAGCACAAAGGACCTAAGGAGTACAATTCTGCCATGTGTATGGGAAAGGAGAAATGAAAATATTTTGCAAAAGCAACAACTGTTGATACAAAGGAATCATTGATTCCTACAAATGTTGTATATTATTATTTTCTCTTAATTTTTGTAAAATGTTCTGTTTCAAGCTTCATATGGTTCCCTCTACTCAATGTATTCTATTGTTAGGTAAAGAAATCCCTGTTCACATATTTTAACAAAATTTCCACCTTGTTTCCAATGGAAGAACGTCAGGATGAAGAGTTACTTCTGTCTTTTTGAAGAAGTTCTATTAAAAAAATGACATCAACTCCTACAAGGGGGATTCCTTAAGGAAATGTGTCATTTTCTTGTCTGGAAGTCAATGAGCTCAAAGAAAAATGAGGGTAGGGCTGAAAGGATGTGGGAAAGAAGATCCAGTTAATGCCTAAAAGACGCCAAATGGAAAGTGTTACTGTTCCTTGTATCATCCATCACTGCAAATGGCTCAGCAGGAAAAAGACCATCTCAAGCTGGCAGTCTTGCCATAGAAATAGATCATTTCAATACTGGTGGCAGAACTGCAGAGCTCAACATGGCCAGTGACATTCCATCGACTAGTGATGAACGAAGAAAGGTAAGAACTGAGTGAATGAAAATTCAATCAAGCCCTAATCAAAATAATGTTCAATAAATCTGGGAAATACTCTTGTGTTGGATTTTTTTTTTTTTTGGTCCCTAAATATTAATCAGCTATAAATTACTTTCAAGTTATCCATTCAGCTTTTTAAAATGGATTGGGCTTTTCATAGAAATCTGTATTCAAAAGTAAAGATGGAATTGAATGTCCTTAGCTTAGATGTACTTCAAAAAGTGAGTGGTCTTTTTGGCTGCATTCTTAGCACATAATAAGGAATGAGAGTACAGGAGACAATTCAAGTGCATGGAGCTGGAGACATGCAGTGTAGAGACTGGGAACAAACTCAAATTTCAGGGCCTTCAACACCACCCACAGATGATTCTTTATTGTTTCTTTATTAAACTCCTATTTGGTGATCAAGAAGAAGTAGGATAATTCAATTCCAAATATAATTATTGAGCACCTATGAATATGCCTGAAAGTTCTTTGCATACTTCAGTGAACCATATGAGGGGAGAAGTACTATTATTGTTGTAATGGCACCACATTTGAAACTGCAAAGGCAATGCAGGTCAACAGAGTAGGCAATGAAGAGAAAAGTGATGAAATAATCAGCCATTAGATTGGAGTATTGATCAAGGTTTATGTTTTGCAGAGTAAATGTAAGTCCAGAGTAAGTATTGGTTAAAAATTAGTTGCTTAATTTGATGTCTATGTCAAAGCACATTTAAAATATTATAAAGAAAACATTTAAATCTCATTTTATAGCTGTGTAATTCTAATCTGTAAAATATTAATACTTTATCCCATCAGCTGATTAGTTAAGATTCTCTATGTGATGTTAATTAAGTTGGCATTCATTTGCAGCCACATGAATGGACCTAGAGATTACCATACTAAGTGGAGTAAGTCAGACAGAAAAAGACAAATATCATATGATATCACTTACACGTGGCGTCTAAAGTATGATACAAATGAATTTATTTACAAAACAGAAATAGACTCACAGACATAGAAAACAAACTTACGGCTACTAAGGGGAAGTGGGTGTGGGAGGGATAAATTAGAAGTTTGGGATTAGCAGGTGCAAACTACTATATATAAAATAGATAAACAACAAGGTCCTACTGTATAGCACATGAGAACTATGTTCATATCTTATAATGACTATAATGGAAAAGAATATGAAAAAATATATGTGTATATGCGTGTGTTATATAATCACTTTGCTGTATACACCTGAAACTACCATAACATTGTTAATCAATTGTACTTCAAAAAATAAATTGTCAGCATATTTAGTTATCATTCAAGACATGGACATGATTGTGGGTGGTTAGCACTTCACAGCTAATAGATTTTTTTAGAGACTTACAGCAATATCAGATGCTCTTAAAAAATATTTTAATGAAAATTAAAAATTTTCACCTTAAAGTTTTTTAATTCCCCAAATTATTATTGATATAACAATGGTCCATTAAATATAAAAGAAACTTAATAAACTTACAGTATTAGTTGAAAATATATGATTTCAGCTAACTGATATATTTATATTAATATATGACAAAATATATTTTAAGAAGGAAGAATTATTAGAGATAAAGATGACCATTAATCAATGATAAATCATTCAATTTACCAGGATGTAATAATTCTAAATTTGTATATACCCAGTAACCTCAAATATATCCAAAAAAATTAACAGGACTACAAGAAGGAAGTGGCAATTTCACAATGTCTGAAATTTTAGTGTTTTCTCTCAACTGACACAACAAGCATAGAAAAAAAAATTAGTAAGTGTGTTTATGACTGAATGAAACCTGCTAGAGATTTATAAAACACTATCCAACAACTGCAGAATACATATGACTTCTAATTAAACATAAAAGATTGATGAAATTTTCCATGGCGAAGCCACAAAATTAGTCTCAACAGATTTCCAAGGGTGGTAATCAGTGGCACAGATTAGTTAGACGGTTACTAACTATGCTTCCTCTTCCTGCGTCCACCACGTTTTAGTCTCCTTGCACCCAGATGGGAATATGGGATTAGTTCTGGTTAAAGGAAAGTAGGTGAAAGTGATAATGCTATTTTCAAACCTGATCACTGACTATATCCTATGCGATCTCTAACTACTCTTTCTCTGCACTCATCAGCTAGCTCAGTGCAGCAGGGTGTTCAGTGAGGCCCTGGGGGACAAAGCACCTAGGTACATCTAGGCTACCTAAATGTAGCCTAGATCCCTGAGTTGTTATTTGGAGGGGAGCCACTCAGGAAAGTCCAGTGAACAGTAGCTCAATGTGAGAAACTTTTGTGTGTGTGTCAAGCCACTGAGATTTTCAAGTTTCTCATTCCACCAAGTAGTTGACTAAAATGGTATTGTGCAAATTGCATTCTCTGACAAAATTGCAATTAGGTTAAAAACGTAGCATAAATAATAATGAGAAGAAAAGCTGTAAACTCAAAAGTTTCATAACACATTTTATAAACAACTCAGGTACAAGAATAAATAACGATGAAAATTAGAATGTACTCAAAGCTGCATAATAATTTAAACACCAATTATCTGGATGTGTATGAATACCTTAAACAGTATTTATAGGAAAAATATTGCCTTAAGCATTAACATTAAAAATAATGAGGGCTCCAGAAATAAATCCATACACCTATGGTCAATTAATCTATGACAAAGGAGGCAAGGAATACAATGGAGAAAAGACAATCTCTTGCAAGTGGTGCTAGGAAAGTTGGACAGTTGCATGTAAAACAATGAGATTATTAATAGAACATTCCCTCACACCATATACAAAAATAAACTCAAAATGAGTGAAAGACACAAATACAAAACATGACACCATAAAACTCCTAGAAGAGAACACAGGAAAGACATTTTCAGACCTAAATCATATGAAAATATTCTTAGAGTAGCCTCCCAAGGCAAAAGAAACAAAAGCAAAAATAAATGAGATCTAATCAAACTTAAAGCTTTTGCACAGCAAAGAAAACCACCAACAAAAATAAAAGACAACCTATGAAATGGGAGAAAATATTTGCAAATGATGTGACCAAACAAGGGATTAATATCCAAAATATACAAAGAGCTCATACAACTTAATATTAAAAAAAAAAAAAATCAAAAAATGGACAGAAAACCTAAAAGGACTTTTCTCCAACAGGCACATGAAAAGATGCTCAACATCGCTAATTATTAGAGAAATGCAAGTCAAAACCACAATGAGGGGCACAAATATAACAAACTAGGTTTCTAACTTAAAGAATTAGAAAAATAACAGCAGACTGAAGACTGGAACAAAAATTAATGAATAGAAAACAAACACATAGTTTAAATCAACTCATGTGAAACGTAATTTATATACCACGAATTTGCCATTTTAAAATTGACAATTTACTAATGATTTTTTTAGTATAGTCCCACTACATGCAACCATCATCACTAATTCCAGAACATTTTCATTACTCCAGAAAGAAATACCATATCTACTTGCAGTGATGCCCTGCTTCCCCCACCCCTCAGGCCCTGGGAACCACCAATCTACTTTCTATTGTTCAGGTTTGCCTATTCTGGATATTTCATATACATGGAATTGTATGATAAGTGGCCTTTTGAGTATGGTTTCTGTCACTTTGCATAATGCTTTCAAGCTTTATCTATGCTGTAACAACTATCAGTCCTTTATCTTTTAAAAACTTTTTAATATGTTCACCTGCCTCTTAAGAAACCTGTATGCAGGTCAGAAAGCAACAGTTAGAACTGGACATGGAACAGCAGACTGGTTCCAAATAGGGAAAGGAGTACGTCAAGGCTGTATATCGTCACCCTGCTTATTTAACTTCTATGCAGAGTACATCATGAGAAACACTGGGCTGGATGAAGCACAAGCTGGAATCAAGATTGCTGGGAGAAATATCAATAACCTCAGACATACAGATGACACCACCCTTACGGCAGAAAGCTAAGAAGAACTAAAGAGACTCTTGATTAAAGTGAAAGTGGAGAATGAAAAGTTGGCTTAAGATTCAACATTGAGAAAACTAAGGTCATGGCATCTGGTCCCATCACTTCATGGCAAATAGATGGAGAAACAGTGAAAGCAGTGACAGACTTTTTTGGGGGAGCTCCAACATCACTGCAGGTGGTGACTGCAGCCATGAAATTAAAAGATGCTTGCTCCTTGGAAGAAAAGTTATGACCAACCTAGATAGCATATTAAAAAGCAGAGACATTACTCTGACAACAAAGGTCTGTCTAGTCAAAGCTATGGTTTTTTCCAGTGATCACGTATGTGAGAATTGGACTATAAAGAAAGCTGAGCCCCAAAGAATTGATGCATTTGAACTGTGGTGCTGGATAAGACTCTTGAGAGCCCCTTGGACTGCAAGGAGATCCAACCAGTCCATCCTAAAGGAAATCAATCCCGAATATTCATTGGAAGGACTGATGTTGAGGTTGAAACTCCAATACTTTGGCCACCTGATGCGAAGAACTGACTCATTTGAAAAGACCCTGATGCTGGGAAAGATTGAAGGCGGGAGGAGAAGGGGACAACAGAGGATGAGATAGTTGGATGGCATCAGTGACTCAGTCGACATGAGTTTGAGTAAACTCCGGGAGTTGGTGATGGACAGGGAGGCCTGGTATGCTGCAGCCCATGGGGTTGCAAAGAGTCAGACATGGCTGAGTGACTGAACTGCACTGACTGAATATGTTCACTTATTTGCATATTTATTTATTCTTAATACTTTTATAGTTAATATTTCACATATGGCTATTTCACATTTTGTTTTTCATTCACCAGTTGACAGATATTTGGGTTATTTCTACCTTTTGGCTATTATGAATAAAGGTTTTATGAACATTCATAAACAAGTTTTTGAAGGCAATGGCACCCCACTCCAGTACCCTTGCCTGGAAAGTCCCATGGGTGGAGGAGCCTGGTAGGCTCCATGCTGTTTCTTTTTCAATTTTGGTTTCCTCAGGGTATATGTCTGGTAGTGGGATTGTTGGGTAATGCTGCTGCTGCTGCTGCTAAGTCGCTTCAGTCGTGTCCGACTCTGTGCGACCCCAGAGACAGCAGCCCAACAGGTTCCCCCGTCCCTGGGATCCTCCAGGCAAGAACACTGGAGTGGGTTGCCATTTCCTTCTCCAATGCATGAAAGTGAAAAGTGAAAGTGAAGTCCCTCAGTCATATCCGACTCTTAGCAACCCCATGGACTGCAGCCTACCACGCTCCTCTGCCCATGGGATTTTCCAGGCAAGAGTACTGGAGTGGGGTGCCATTGCCTTCTCCAAACTTATGCTTAAATCTGTATATATCCAAGGGTATAAATGGGAATTCCCTTGTAGCTCAGCTGGTAAAGAATCTTCCTGCAATGCTGGAGACCTCGGTTCAATTCCTGGGTTAGGAAGATCCACTGGAGAAGGCTTAGGCTACTCACTCCAGTATTCTTGGGCTTTCCTGGTGGCTCAGCGCTGGTAAACAATCTGCCTGCAATGCGGGAGACCTGGGTTGGATCCCTGAAATGGGAAGATTCCCTGGAGAAGGGGTAGGCTATCCACCCCAGTATTCTGGCCTGGAGAATTTCATGGACTCGATGGACATGAGTCTCAGTGAACTCTGGGAGTTGGTGATGGACAGGGAGGCCTGGCGTGCTGTGATTCATGGGGTCGAAAAGAGTCGGACACGACTGAGCGACTGATCTGATCTGATCTGATGGTAATTCTATGTTTAACTTTTTGAGGAACTGTCAAACTGTTTTCCAAAGAAGCTCTACCATTTTACTTCCCTACCAGCACTTCATGAGGATTCCAATTTCTCTACATTCTCACCAACACCTATTAGTTCTTGTTTGTTTGTTTTTTAATTACAGCCAGAGTAACTTTGAAGTGGTATCTCTGTGGTATCCTGGATGGGGAAGATCCTCTGGAGAAGGGAATGGCAACCCACTCCAGGATCTTGCCTAGAGAATTCCATGGACAGAGGAACCTGGCAGGCTATAGCCCATGGGGTTGCAAAGAGTTGGACACCACTAAGTGACTAACACACGCACAAAATTTAAATCTTTTTTTTTTTTTTTAATGTGGACCATTGTTAAAAGTCTTTATTGAATTTGTTACACTATTGTTTCTGTTTTATGTTTTGGTCTTTCAGTCTCAGGAATGTGGGATCTTCGCTCCCTGACCTGGGATTGAACCCACACCCTCTGCATGAAAGGCTGAAGTCTTAACCTCTGGAACGCCAGGGAAGTCCTTGTGTACACTGGTTGATGTGAGCCGGTGTTCCCAGCACTGCCGGCCGGAGCTCTGGCCCTCCTCACAAAGCTTCGACTTTTGGCTTCAACACCCCTAAAGCAGATGTGGTATAGAGACACCCAGGGGAGGTTTATGGAGAAGCTGGAGAAACCAGAAGAAACTGCCCGCCCTTTCCCCAGCAAAAGTACACTTTAAAACGGAAAGACACTGGAAAAAAAAAAAAAAAATGAAGGGAAAAACTATTGCAAAAGGGGAAATCAGCATCCCTAAAACCAAAGTGCTGTACATGCTTAAAACGTTAAGTAAAAATATTACATTGAAGACACTCTTAAGACAAAAAGTACAAATTTCAGGACGCCTTCATCGGGTCTCCCCGCTTGACTGCAGTGCTTTGGGGCCCGAGTGGCACAGAGAGGGCGCACTGCTGGGCTCACCCATCGTGCCAATGGACCCGTCCTGTCCACCTCCTCAAACGCGCAATCACCACGTGGGGCGTCCTTCGGCCCATCCTGGGGTGCTCAGGGGCACTGGCTGAGACCCTGCATCTCCCCTTCAATGTCCTCGGCTCCCTGCCCTGTGGTCTCCCTTAAAATGTAATGCCCCCACCTCCATTCAGTGTCAATGGGATGGCCCCGGGGGATGGGTGTGGGGGGAAGCCTGATCAAGGCGCACTAGCGGCTCCTCCCCGCAGGCCTGGTTGGAGCAGGGTCACGGGGCTTTTCCTCCCCCAGCCCGCAGGCCCTGTGGGCGCAGCTGCAGTTGGTCTCACTGATGCACACAGCTCCCAGAGGCCCTTGCTGGCCGGCTTGGCGACCCTATCTTTGGGCGCGCAGTGGCTCTGGAGCCAGCCCGTGAGGTCTTTGTGCATGGGCTTGGGTCACAGCGTGAGTTTGGTGCGGCCAGGCTGGCTCTGGCACCAGAGCAAGCTGACCTGAGCGATGCCACGCATCTCCGTCACCGCCCCCCACGCCGTCACGGCCTTGACCAGCAGGCTGACCAGCCAGGACAGCAGCTCAGGGGGCGTGGCCATCCGCAGGTGCTGCAGGTGTACCTTGCAGGTCACGCGCTCCATTTGTGCAGCCCGAGGAGGGCAAGGACGCCGAGGGCGGCTCCCGGTAGGTCCAGGTGAACACGCCTGGCTCGCGCACTAGCTGGACGCCCCGCTCCAGCGTGGTCCAAGAGCGGAAGAAAAGCTCGGGGGCCCCCCAATGCAGGAGGAACTCCCAGCCCTGGCGCCAGGCCAGAGGCCGCCAGGTGAGCTGCTCAAGTCCTGTCCGCTGGTGCTCCGGGCCAGGCAGCCAGAGTTGAAGATGGCGCCGCTGGTCAGGTCGCCCCGCAGCACCAGCTCCCCAGAATTCAGAATTCAGTGTCAGCTCCTCTATCTGCAGGATCCAGGTAATCCTTAGCTTTTTAGGGTTCTGCTAGAAGCCGGGGACTTGGTGTATGTGTGGTAGCGTCCCCTTCCTCCAACTGGGTGGGTGTCGGCGCTCGCTCAGCTGAGGCCCCAGCCACCCTGGGCAGAGAAGGTCAGGGAAGCCCGGATGAACCCTGCCGCTGGAGCAAGAGGGATGGCTGGGCCCTTTGACTCCCGAGGAACCACCCAGAGGGATGTCCAGGCCCTTAGACTCCTGTTGGACCCACCAATATGGAGTAGTGGGCAGCTCCTCTGCTTGAAGATACCCAGGCCTCTTTCTCATTAAGGTCCAACCCATTTAATTTTTTATTTCCTTGCTTGTGCTTCTGGTGTCATATTTTTTGTATATGATATGACATAGTGGTCCAATTTTACTAAAGTCTTAGCACCACTTGTTGAAGAGAATATTTCCCCCCATAGAATTGTCTTGGCACCTTTGCTGAAAATGACTATAAATGGATCTACTTATCAGTTCAATCCTAGTGATCAATTTGTCTATTCTTTTGCCAATGCCAAACAGTCTTGACTCCTGTATCTTTGTACTGTATGTTTTGAGATTGGGAAGTGAGAGTACTTTTAAGTTTGTTCTTCATTTTCAAGATTATTTTGTCTTTGCCTAGCCATTTTCATTTGCATAGGAATATTAGGCTAAGTTTGTTACTTTCTGGGGGAAAAAAACGTAGTTGAGATTTTGATAGACATTCCATCAAATTGGTGAATAATTTGGGAAGAATTGCTCTTTTTTTTTTTTTTTTTTTGCTATGTTGGGTCTTAGTCGCAGCAGTGGGATCTTAGTTGTTGTATGGAGGATCTAGTTCCCTTACCAGGAAAGGAACATGGGTCCCCCACATTGGGGGTATGGAGTCTAAACCCCTAGACCACCATGGAAGTCCTAAGAATTCCTAGGTTAAAATAGTCTTTCATGAACACAGATGTCTTTCTGTGTATTTAGGTCTTTAGATTCTTCTGATGCTGTTTTGTAGTTTTTAGTGTATAACTTATTAATTTTATTACCAACAATGTTATTCTTTTTGTGGGGTTGTAAATGAAACTGCATTCTTAATTTCATTTTTGGCTTTTATTGCTAGTGTAAAGAAATGCAGTTGTTTTTTGTGTATTGATCTTAAATCCTGCAATCTTGCTGAACAAGTTTTATTAATCCTAGTGGTTTTTAAAGTGGATTTCCTTAGGATTCTCTATATACAGAATGATGCCATCAGTAAGTAAGAAATTAAAAATTTTTTTTTTCAATATGCAAGCTTTAGAATTTTTTTCTTAAACTACTTCCTCACTAGAACTCTAGTATTATGTTGAATAGGCATTTTTGTTTTGTTCCTGATCTTAGCATGAAAGCAATCAGTGTTTCACTGTTAAATACAGTGTCAGCAATGGGTTTTTCATAGGTGTCCTTTATCATATTGAGGAAGTTCTCTTTTCTTGCTCTTGAGTGTCTTTATTATAGATTACAACCATATTGGGTTTGTCAAATGATTTTTCTACATGTATGGACATGATATTTTCGGTCTTTTACTCTATTACTTTGGTGCATTACATTGACTAATTATATTTTATGTGTTGAACCAACCACCTTGCATTCCTGGGATAAATCCCATTTGGTTGGAGTGTGTAATCCTTTTTATATGTTTCTGGACTCCGTTTGCCTCTGTTTTATTGATAGTTTTTGCAACTCTGTTTATAAGGTATATTGATTTATAGTTTTCTTTTTTTTTTTTAACTGATTTCTGTGTCTGGTTTTCACATCAGGGTACTACTGGTCTCAGATGGCGACTTATCAAGTGTTCCTCTTATTTTTTAAAAAAATTTGTGAGGGCTTGTTATTAATTCTTCTGTAAACATTTGGTAGTATTCACCAGCAAAATCATCTTGGCCCTGGGTTTTTCTTTGTGGGGAATTTTTTGTTTACTAATTCAGTCTTTTACTTCCTTAAGCTCTATTTAACTTTATTTTCCCTTTGAGTCAGTGTTGTTAGTTTGCATCTTTATAGGATTTTGCTTATTTTGGTAAAATATTTAATTTGTTGGCACACCATTGTTCACAGAATTTCCTTATAATTTTGTCAGTTTGGTAGGGATGTCCTCTTTCTTTCTTGATTTTAGTAATTTTAGTCTTTTTCTTTTTTCTTTGGTCAGTTTAGCTAAAATTTTCTCAGTTTTGTTAATATTTTCAAAGATCCAACTTTTGTTGATTAGTCTCTATTAAATTTTTTAAATTTCCTTTATTTCCACTCTATTCTTTCTTATTATTATTTTCCTTTTGACTTTAGGGTAGTTGGCTTTATTGTTTTATATTTTTAAGGTGGAAGGTTATTAATTTGAGGTCTTTCTCTTTTAAAATACAGGTATTTATAGTTATAATTTCACTTTAATCACTGCTTTATCTGCATCCTATAAATTTTGGTATGTTTTGTGCTCACTTTTATTAACCTCTACATATTTTCTAATTTCTCTTGCAATGTGTTTTTTGACCCATTGGTTATTTAGTACTGTGTTGTTTAACTTTCACCTATGTGTAAATTTCCCATATTTGCTTCTCTTATTTATTTTTGTTCCACTGTGGTCTGAGAACATAATTTGTATAATTTCAGTTCTTTTAAATTGACTGAGATTTGTCTTATGGCCTAACAAATGGTCTGTCCTGAAGAATGTTCCATGTGCTGTTGATGAGAATATATTTTGCTGTTGTATATATGTCAGTAAGGCCACCCAGAATTCTGGTTACCTCTGGATGGGAGGAATTTGATTGGGGTGGATTCACAGGGTGCTCAGGGGGTTGCCGTGCTGGATATCTCTAATCTTTGGTGAGTACATGAGCATTTTATTATTTCTCTATTAGATGTACATGTATATTTTCATTCACTCATATATTTTATGGTTAAATATATTCAGCCATCCACGAGACTATATTGTGTCAGTCCCACATTCTGCTTACAGAGAATATGGCTTAAGGACCAGGATAAGCTACAAGCATTCTGGATTTTTGAGAGTATCAGGAAGAAAAATAAATGTTTGCTATGAGCACAAAAGTGGCTTTTGCATTTGCCTTTTCACAGCTAAATGAGATGGTGTTTTTAAAAGTTAGCTTTGAGAAAACAAGTGCGTGTTAAAGGAGATACTCACTGAATTCTTGCAGTAGTATTAGAATCTGAGCAGACCTTACTGTCCCCAGGAGGATTTGATGTCAGGTATCATACATAAGTGGAGAAGGCAATGGCAAGCCACTCCAGTACTCTTGCCTAGAAAATCCCATGGATGGAGGAGCCTGGTGGGCTACAGTCCATGGGGTCGCCAAGAGTTGGTCGCAACTGAGCGACTTTACTTTCACTTTTCACTTTCACGCAATGGAGAAGGAAGTGGCAACCCACTCCAGTGTTCTTGCCTGGAGAATCCCAGGGACAGCAGAGCCTGGTGGGCTGCTGTCTATGGGGTTGCACAGAGTCGGACACGACTGAGGCGACTTAGCAGCAGCAGCAGCAGCAGCAGCAGCATACATAAGGGCCTTCCCAGCTGGCTAAGTGGTGAAGAATCCACCTGCAATGCAAGAGATGTGAATTTGATCCCTGGGTCAGGAAGATCCCCTGGTGAAGGAAATAGCAACCCACTCCAGTATTCTTGCCTGGGAAATCCCGTGGGCAGAGGGGCCAGACGGGCTACAGAGTCAGACATGACTTAGTGAGTGCACAGCAGCAGCAGCATTTATAAGGCTGTCACTCTGTAAGTTCCTCTGCAGGTACAAAACGATAATCAGTGCTTGATGTTAGAGTTTTGTATTTAGATTGATCATCCTACCTTCCAATTGTCTACACACAAGTGGTCTGGACACATTATAGGTTTAGAGAATGTTTTCAGAAGCAACCAAAACATTATAGACACAGGCAAGGGAGGTTTGCAGTGTGACCAAGCGAGTGTGGGCTTTTACATCCTGGGCAAATCAAGAACTTAATGCTGAGAAAATTGATGTCATAAGAAAAGATGATATCCTGAAGTGACTTTTGCAGTGTGAAAAGAATTGAGATAACATAGGGCATGAAATGAAATTTCTGAATAAATATCTAAATGGGCCAGAGAGTTAAATTCATGTCAGATGCCTTTGCATTTTGTTTCTAGAAGCAGTCTCCACTCACAATTCTTTTGACTGCTGTGATCAAAGGAAAGATCCTTTGACACACCAAGAAAAGTTTGATGCAGGCACAGCTTAAGAAATATTAATGAGTTACTGAATAGGTAAGTGTGAAAATAAAGGCTACAGTTGGGCTTCACCACAGAGCTGAAAATTTTTCTTACAAATTACACAGACAGAAAAAAAATTCTCTGGGAAAAAAATGTGAATCAGGAAAAGAGAGTAACTGATACGGAGGTTCGTTTCTAATTATAGTGCCACAAATTAAACAAGAAATCTTTACTTACAACAATGCCTAGGGCAAGTCAGTCAGCTTTATTGGAGGGAAGGTTTGGCAAAATTAATGCTGTTCATAAATGACAGAAATTTTAAGTATTATATTGTATTAACATTTAAATGTGGATTTTTCCAGGTTTCTGGGGAAAAGCAAAAACAAATCAAATGAAAACATTTTATGTACTCAGCACTATAGTAAGTAGTGGGGCAAGTCAGATGAATAGTGAATGAAATATATTTCCTTCTTGTGTAGACTTTATAATCTAGTTAAAGAGACACCATCTGGGTGAAATAATGAGATAAAAATATGAGGCTGAATCAGGGTACTTGCTCTTGTGGATGATTCTTAGCAACCTCACTCTCTGGGTCCTGGTAAAGAACCAGGCAGTGGAAGCATTTGCTGCGTGACCACCCAGGGCCCCTCATTCATTCTTACTGATTTCTAGTTGTACCTCCTTTAGCTTGTATGCAAAAATCGCAATGCCTCCTAGCGGCTCTTTGTTATAGAGCTTTCTACAAATTAAAAACTGGAATTTAAAGGAATGAAAATTGCTTGGAGCAGGAACATTGGAAATGATAAAAGGGCAACTAATACTGAGAAAGGAAACATAAAGTCTTTCATACGCATGACTTGGAAAGCATAACCGACCGAGAACATTTAGCAAAGGAGCAAGCAAGCAAGCCTTCCCCTCCCAGGCCTTGCTCTGACTGTGCTGTTGCCCAGAGTGATGGCTGATAGCCACATGCTGACTTCATCACTAACAATATGTTAATAGCTTTTGTATATATTTGATTAAGCCAGAAATTGTGTAATACGTTTGGGAAATCTTTCCATCAAAATTAGTTCAAACACAACCTTTTGGCATGCAAAGGGAATAAGCTTTAGTTCTCAGGACGAATCACAGTGGACCACCTCATTACCCAGCCATACTGGATAAATGAGGCATTACTCCATATCCTTGAGTCTGCTATTGTGTGGTGCAGGACATATTTTCTGTATTATTATAAAATAAAATTATAATACGATTTTTGCAATATCATAACTTTTATAGTGGTTCCTAAGGCAGCAAATTAGCCAGATTTCAGTCACACTAATGGAAGGATCTTCTGGATCAAATGGCTTATTAAATAAACTCAAATGAAAATAAGTATATATTTCATGTAGGTCTTCTGTTTTAATATTTGAATATAGAGTTTTTCAGTGTTCTGGGGTAGTGCACAGCACAGTAAAAGGCAATGGCAAAGAATATCACTGCCCATGCATATTTTATTACAAAAAGAAAACTGTGCATCTAGATTTGTGATTGGAACAGAGTCTAAGGGGTATTTATCATGATGGCAACACTGATTTTGGAAAAACAAAGGAAGGTGAAGGGAGCAGAAACCCAGGCTTAAGCAACAGCAGGTTTTTCTTTTATTGATTATTCATTTATTTTGTGGGATTTCAACAGTGAAAGAGACCTGAGAAACCATAAAATCAATCCCTCAAGTTGAAGTTGAAAGAAGTGAATCATTTCTTGCACCCACCGAGTGGTAGTAATTAATTTGAGGCTATCTCAGTTACTCTTCTATTAAACAGTTCTCTTAGGGAATCAAATTTATTTTAGTTTACTTATTAGATTCATCCTCAGCACTCAAGGTGCTTTTGAAGGATATGATGCAAATTGTCGGCATCATTTAACATTTATTGAATTATAGCATCACATGACTTAGAGCAGACACTAGACTTAATGAGAAAAGCAAGACGTTCCATTCCCAGTTTACAGAGAGAGAGCAACTAAGACAGGTGGGAAGGGAAAGACTTGCTCAAAGTCAGACATAATTTTGAGAGGCGATTAGAACCCAGTTTGGTTATCCTTGGTAGATTGCTGTTTTCACTGGTACATAAGCTGAACTTGCTGGGAAAATATATATCATGAAGAAATAAAATGTACTGAGAAAAAGAAGAGCTAATTTTTGAACTTGGGAATGTAGTTGGGATGTGTAAGCATAAATAATTGCAGGAGTGGTGGTTAAACTCCTGTATTTACTTAGCTATCATTCTGTTTGCATTTGTAATCAGTCTCTGCCAATTGGTGTTTGTTACTAGCCAACATGAGAAGGGAGGGACAGGAATGGGAAATAGTAAACCCAGATTATCTTTTATAAGTGTGTAAATTGATGGATATGGTAGATTTTTTCAGTGTGGAAACTCAAAGTTCTGTACCTCGTTCTGTTTCAGAAAACATTTTGGTTGTGTCAGTAGATCCAGAGCCAAAGGGTTTATTTACAATCCTCTTTTCCAACTGGAATGAACAAAAGGGAATCCTAGATGACAGAGGATTTTAGTCTCTCAGTTGGGACCCTTCAAACCCCTAACATAGACAGAGCTGACTCTGAGCTCTTTCTACGCTGTTTCCGTGGTCACGGCTGCCCACTGTTCTGTTCCAACCCAAACTCTGCTATGATTTCGACCCTATGTCTCTGGCTGAAGCAGGCTGCTTGGAGTTCTGGGTTGATGTTTGGGTGTATATGGAGGGGCATGTGTCTTTCTTTCTTTGGGTTTGGCCCTGCCACTAAGTCTATAAATAGGATTTTAATTCTCTGTACTTCTTCCTGGGAAATTCCAACTTTGGCTGGAATTTTGTATTTTAGAATTTTCTGTCCATGTAATTAAGTCTTTTTGGCCTCCTGTTCTCTGCCCCCAACGTCTTATTTTATCCTTTTCTTTTATTTCAAATAAAGGCATTACTACTGAAGGAGAAAGAAAGTGGGACTAGGGAATGATGAATACTAGAGATCAATTAATGTATTACAACCCAAAATGATTCTTTTTGACTCATGACTTCTGAAAATATACATGGTAGATGTTTAACATTAGGAAAAAGGTGAACAAAAAGAAAGAGAAAATGTTTACTGTGTTATTGATCTTCCTTAACTGAATTCTTTCATCTCAGAAATAAGCTTGCACAAAAGCTTCTGCTTGTACCTGCTGGGTAGATGTCTGCTTCTGAATCCACATCGTTTCTATTGCTTCTGCCATTTCCCAGCCCTTGTCAATGGCCGCCTCTTCTCATACAAACGGAACCATACGAAGCATCTAAAGGTCTCCTGGTTTCTAAAGGGATAAGAATTTGTTTATGAACTGAAAGGAACTTTTTCCTGACAAAATCTGATCAGTTGAGGATAAAACATCTAACAGGTCAATACTGCTTTCCTGGTGACATCCCTGAGTGGGTGACCCAGGAAAAAGAGCCAGTACAAATGAAAGGCAAGAGTAAAAGGAGTTACTGTGCTCAAGCACAGGAGGGGTGAGGAACACACCAATAGTGATCATATATATTCCAAGTTTGGTTAGTATCATAATAGATTGGATTAGAGGAGAAATTTGTGAATGTTTGGGGAACCAAGGAGACTTGAATGAAGAGAAGGCTTTAGAGACCGGTGTAAAAAATGTCTGAGAAGGAAATAGAGGTTGGTAGTGTCAGACACAGAGGTGGTTACGTTGAGTGTGTCTGGGGAAAACAAACTGTCTGACTGTAGATACATGAGAGAGTGAAAGATGAGTCCAGGAAAAAAGCCTGTTGCAGAGGTCTGAAACATGTACACTCGAATTGGTTGCCAATGGATTTTAAGCATGATTGTAAATCAGTTTGAAGTTGGAGGAAATTGAAGGGTGGACCAGGAAGACTGGAAGGGAAGTAGAATTAGCAATCAGGAGACTTTTGTAGTAGCATAAGTGAGAAATCTTGAAAATCGAATCCCCAAATTTCACTGGCTGTGTCTTCATGAAGCCAACGAAGCTAGTGATCAAATAAGCCCTAGATCCCTTAGTAAATTTAATAAAAATCTCTGGAAACCCTCCAGAAAAATATCACATTTGCACATACTTAGAAAACGTTGCTTATATTTCAGGGTGTTTGTAGATCCCTGGGAACCAGGAAGCATTTAGGAAAATATGAGCTACGAGATAAGCACCTTTGAGGCTGAAAGACTTGATTGGCATTTGAAAAATGAACCAGCTATATAACAAAAATTGTTTACCATTTTGACATAATGTAGATTGGCATTTCACAACTTTAAAAAAAAAAAAACCTGATATGGAGGTCGTGGTCAAACAATTTTGGCAATGACTGCATAACTCTCTTATCCTCTGGAAGATGAATGTCACATACCGTCATGTTAAATGTTCTACAGTAAAGAACACTGGCTTAACTCTGTTTACTCCAGGGCTTCCAGCCATTAATCCAACGGTTGTCAGAACCCATCCACGCAGGCTTCACCCAGAGACACCTGCTGAATTGTCTCACAGTCTTTAGATATAAATGGAACTTAGGCTCCAAGGATGCCAAGTCCCTCTGGATCTGCCTTCACCTCTCTCAACCCTCCTTCCTGTGAACCAGGAGATGCACGTTCTGGTCTTACTAACTAGCTGTGTGATCTTGGGAAAATTATGTGCCTCAGAATTCATTTCTGGAAAAGAAGAGGGTGACTATCTATGCCCTTTATCAGTGGTCCTCAAACCCGAACGTTCGTGAGAATCACCAAGACTTCTCGGAACCCCAGCCAGAGTTTCTGAGTGTGAAGGCAGGGCTGAAACTTGAGAATGTGCATTACTGTGGAGTTCCCAGGCGATGCCACTGCTGAGGGTCCACAGACCAAGCTTTGAGAACTGCTGCTCTAGTATGTTTAAGGTCCTGTGAACACTTACACTCTTCAAGTCATTTCTTCTCCAGAGCTGGTGACTCACTCACTGCCTGCTCTTGTTTTGGGTCTGCAGGGCCACACAATTCTCCATGTGTTATTTTGTGTGATGGTCACTATTGATGTTTTCTGAGGAAGGCTGTATCATCATTCCTGTTGCTCTTGCCATTTCCCAGCCCTTGTCAAAGGCAGCCTGTCTAATACAAACAAGATCATACAGAACATATGCTTTTTATAATTTATGATATGAATGAGCTTCTTCACAAAACAGACAGACTTAGAGCACAAACTGTGGTTTCTGGGGGGATGAGATAGTTAGGGAGTTTGAGATAGATAGGTACACATTTCTCTATTTAAAATGGACAACCAACAAGGACCTATACTGTATAACACAGGAAACTCTGCTCAATGTTACGTGGCAGTCTGGATGGGAGGGGAGTTTGGGGGAAAATGGATACATGTATATGTATGGCTGAGTCCCTTTTCTGTCCACCTGAAACTATCACAACCTTGTTAATCAGCCAATGTATTTGTAAACTTCAATACAAAATTTAAAAGTTTTAAAACAAAAAAAATTCAAATGTGTAGAGAGGACACTAATGAAGTATGTCACTGTTGCTGACATGGTATATAGCAAAATTTTTTTTTTTAATTAGAGGATAATTACTTTACAATAGTTTGATGGTTTTTACTGTACATCAGCATGAGTCGGCATTAGGTATACATATGTCCCTTCCCTCTTGAACCCCCCTCCCATCTCCCTCCCAATCTCCCACCCCTCTAGGTTGTCACAGAGCACTGGCTTTGGGTTCCCTGCATCATACATCGAACTCCCACTGGCTGTCTATTCATATACCCTGAGGAAACCAGAATTGAAAAAGACACATATACCCTGATGTTCACCACAGCAGTATTTATGATAGCTAGGGCATGGAAGCAACTTAGATGAATGGATAAGGAAGTTCTGGTACATATACACAATGGAATTACTCAGGTATAAAACGGAATGCATTTGAGTCAGTTCTAATGAGGTGGTTGAACCTAGAGCCTATTATACAGAGTGAAGTTAAGTCAGAAAGAGAAAAACAAATATCATCTATTAACACATGTATGTGGAATATATAAGGATAGTACTGATGATCCTACTTGCAGGGCAGCAAAGGAGACATAGACAGTTTGGACACAGAGAGGGAAGGAGTGGGTGAGATGAGTTGGGAGAATAGATTTGAGATATATAGCAAACTTTTTTGGATACTACATATTTGATGAATCAAGCCAACATGCAGTTAGACTTGGTAATACAAAGGACCTATCTACATGACATTTCTGTTAGGGGAACACTGCTCTGTTTAATGTGTATGTGAGTATAGATGCTTCTCAAACATGGGAAGGATTCCCTCTATTCAAAATGCATGGAAGCAGCTTCTGCAGCCAGGGCTGGGACAAAGTGATGACATTGATAAAACTTGACTTTGGGGCCCCTTCACTTTGTGTTCGGTCATTTAATAAATATTTACCGATCGTTGGCATATAAGGCATTAAGCTAGATCCTTTGGGGGATGCAAAAATAAATCAGATCAAATCCTTGCCCGCAATGGAATTTATAACCTAGTATGAGACTTAAGATGTGTGCATTCATGGAGACAGTGAGCAGGGCTGCTGCTTTATCGGCTGGGCTCAGTGACAGCAAATCTAATTACTAGCTATGTGACCTTGGACAGTTTATGTAACCCTGTGAGCCTCAGCTTTATAATGGTGGGTGAAATTATGCCCCATAGGATCAATTATGGCTTCATTGTAAAAACCCGTATAAAATGTTTTCTGCCATGTTCAGAATATATTATATATTCAATAAATGTAGAAGTTTTTAAAACTATCATCCTAAAAGTAGAGTGATAAATATAATAGATAATTTTTTAATGCTTATTATGTGTTGGATATTCAACTGAGAATTTCTCAGTTAAATGTATTACTTCATTTGCCCTATACCAACCCTTAAGAAACAGATAGCATTTTGTTTTGAAGATGAGAAATAGAATTCAGGGACCTTAAGTAATTGTCCTAAGGTGCTACAGCTTACAAACGCCTGAGCTGTACTTTAACAACAGCATTCTGTTGCTAGAGCTTGTACCCTTAACTCCGGTGTATAGAGCGACTTAGTGGCTTCCCAGGCGGCTCAATGGTAAAGAATCTACTTGCCAAACAAGGGACATGGGTTCACTCCCTGGGTCAGGAAGATCCCTGGGAGAAGGAAATGGGAACCCACTCCGGTATTCTTACCTGGAAAGTCCCATGGACAGAGGAGCCTGGTGGACTACAGTCCATGGGGTCGCAAAAAAGTCAGACACAACTTAGTGACTGAACAACAACAGCTAAATCAATGCTCGAAGAGGGATAAACAAGATGTTTGAGGAAGTCAGAGATAGGAGCAAAAACGTCTGTTTAGGAGGAACTGCTATTATGATAAAGCCTTAAAATTTGAGCTGGGGCTTGAAAGAGAGGGGATTTTGGCTCTACATGTTCTCACCTGCTCTTTTCTTATTAAACATATTTATTGATTCCATAAATGTGTATCCAGCACTTATTTTGCATCAGACATCATGGGATGTCAGAGATGCAGCAAGGGAGTAAGAAGGGCACAACATCACTGATTCAGTGTTCATACCTTCATGCAACCTCTGATCCATAGGGGGAGATGCCATTAATAGACATTTAATGAGTAATTATGAGGGAGAAATTTAGAATGCTGTTGAATTTAGGAACTATGAACTCCATCCTGGGCTGTGCTACATGTCATGGAAGACAGACATGAAGTGAAGATGTGGGTCTGTTCTGTTCAGTAGTTAGACTTCCCTGGGAAGAACTTAAGGTTTTCTTCATCTTTCTCACAGCTGTATATTCCCTCTTGCAGTAGAAATGTTTCCACTCTGAAATCCATTCATTGGTAGTCACTTATGAGCTCTGAATTTTTAAATAAACTAATGTCTAGTCAAGGCTATGGTTTTTCCAGTGGTCATGTATGGATGTGAGAGTTGGACTTTGAAGAAAGCTGAGCACCAAAGATTTGATGCTTTTGAACTGTGGTGTTGGAGAAGACTCTTGAGAGTCCCTTGGACTGCAAGGAGATCCAACCAGTCCATTCTAAAGGAGATCACCCCTGGGTGTTCTTTGGAAGGAATGATGCTAAAGCTGAAACTCCGGTACTTTGGCCACCTCATGCGAAGAGTTGACTCATTGGAAAAGACCCTGATGCTGGGAGGGATTGGGGGCAGGAGGAGAAGGGGACGACAGAGGATAAGATGGCTGGATGGAATCACTGACTCGATGGACATGAGTTTGGGTGAACTCCGGGAGTTGGTGATGGACAGGGAGGTCTGGTGTGCTGCAATTCATGGAGTCACAAAGAGTCGGACACGACTGAGCAACTGAACTGAACTGAATGTGATTGGATAACATTATAAAACTATTGACCTATTTCTGCCCCTCCCCTACTTTTGTTTTTGATCACTGTCTTCTACCATACCCCTCCATTCATGTAGCTAGAGTTTGGTCCACACATTGCCTAAGAAAATGGATATTACAGGGCAGGAAATAGGGATAGGTCAGTCTTTCTGGCTCTAGTTTCTAAGAGCCTGTTCCCTGAAAGGAAGGGATAGGACTCTTGGCATAATCCACTCCAGCTGGAAAGGCTCCCTGGGCAGAGAATGCCATTAGCAATGTTGGACAATGACTGGGATTAAATTTCTGCTTTATCTCAGCTGTGAATGAGGCACTGAAAAAATATTCAGTTAATTTATAGAAAAATAAAGGTTATTACTTCTTACTTGATGGCTTTAGTAGATAATATTGGAATCCATTGCACTGATTCATGCTAAGATTTATAATCCTTGCCAGGTATCTTTTAATATGATATTCACTCATTCAGCAAATATTTCCTGAACATCTCCCTACCATGTACCAGAGAAGAGGTAGAGACTAGTATGAGAAGTTGGAGCAAGAATAGACACAGTTCTTGCTGAGTAATTTTTATTTTCAAGGCAGAAAGTCATTAATCAACTAATTAACAAATAGATGCAAAATTGCAAGTGTGGAAATTGCCACTGGGGAAAAAGATACAGGGACTATATAGCAGGGGGCCCTGACCTTTCCTGAGGGGACTGAGAAGTCTCTCTGGGAAGTGACATTTGAATTGAGATCCTGAAAATGATCAGTAGCTAATTAGGTAAAGAGGAGAGAGTCAACGTTCTTGGCAGATAGAATATTTCAAGCATTCATGTGATGGCAGAGCCACTAGGAAAAAATCTTGGTTGGAGGGAGGTGGAAGAGAAACTTTTGATCACAGAATGAGGGCAGCTGCCGACATGAAGGGCTTTCCTGGGTGTGAAGACATATTCTGTACATGGGTGCTGCCTGAGTATGTCTCCCATTATCTTTGTGTGCGTCTCTCTGAAGCCTCAGAGCTCAAAGTGTCAAAGGCTGAACTCTTCATCTTTCCCCAAATCTGCCCCTGCTCTTGAGAATCCCATCTTGACAAATGATGGCTTTGTCTTTGCATTTTGTATGAGCCAGAACCCTCAACTTCATCCTTTCCTCACCCTCCTTCATCACCTATGTCCAATCAATCTCCAAGTTCCATCAATTCTGTCTCATTAATTTCACTTGCAACTAATTCACTTCACTCCACTCTCACTCCCACTGCCTTAATGGGGGTCAGCACCCTTGCACCTGGGCTCTGTGCATATTGAGCTACTTTACAGTCTTTGGAGAAGCTGCACGTTTCCCTGTCTCCAGGTTTTTATGCATCTCTTTCCTCTGCCCCGAATCCTCCTTCTTTCCTTCTCCCAGTCTTCAGCTAAGCGCTCCTGTTCACCCTCATGACGTCTCTCCTTAGAGAAGCCCACTCTGGCCCTTAGTCACAACCACTATGGAAATTGAGGTTGGCTTTTCCTCATTTGTGTTCACTCTAAAGTACCTTGTGCTTATTCCCATCAGCCAACTGTTTATTCATCTAGACCTGGCTGTCCAACATGGTGGTCACTAATTACTGTGGTATTAAACATTTGAAACATAGCTAGGATAGAGTGAGATACACTGTTTGTGTAAAATACCATGTTGCAAAAACAGTACAAAAGATGTGAAATATCAATTAATTTTTTAATACTGGTTGCATTTTGAAATAATAGATTCAGGAAGTCAAATAATTATTATAATAAAATTCACCTGATGCTTTTTTACTTTTTAAAACATGTCTACCAGAACATTTAAAACTATAAGTGTAGCTCACCTTTGTGCCTCGCATCTTATTCCTATTGGATGTCACTGGCCTACATGCTAAACAGCTAGAGCAGGGGTCAGCAAACTCTGGCCCATGGGCCAGATCTGTTCTGTCACCTGTATTTATAAATAAAGTTTTATTGGAACACAGACAGGCTCATTCACTTACATATTCTTAGTGGTTCTTTCCCAGTAGGGCAGCAGAGTTGAACAGTTATGATAGAAACTATATGGCCCACAAGCCTAAAATAGTTACTCTTGGTCCTTTTTAGGAAAAGTTTGCCGACCTCTGTCCTAAAAGGCTGATATTGTATTTTATTCATCACTATATCTCAAATCACTGCGTGATACCTGGCACTCAGTAAATGCTGAGTGAATAAATATCTAACCAGTAGATGTTTGTTGAATGAATACAAGTTTGAGATTATAATGACAGGATCGTCATTCACATCAGTTTATCATCCACAGCTTTGGTGACCATGTAACTAAAACTAAAAATTGAAATATGACCTGATAAACAGTTATATAATGGGACAAAAATCATATACAATATTTAAAGTTAGAACTCCCTGTAAGAACCCAGAATACATGGTCCCCACTTTCATCATCTTGAAATATCTTTTTTTTTTTTTTGACCATGCTGTGCAGGATCTTATTTCCCCAACCAAGGATCGAACCTGTGCTCCCTGCATTGGAAGCGGAGAGTCGTAACCACTTGACTGCTAGGGAAGTCCTCATCATGAAATATCTTGACTTTGGAGGAGACAGATATTTTAATTATGCCTGAAAACAGGGTGGAGTGTTGTATCAATGAGAAAGAGAACTGTCTTAAATGTTAGATATTAGGATTAAGGGTTTAGGTCACAACAACCTTTTCTGTCCCATGGGTGCTTTATTGATATTGTAGAAAGGAACCTGAAAACTAGAGGGCAGAGTGATGATGGAGGCTAAAGACCAGCAAAGAAAAGACTCCCAGAAAGACGGTATTTCAGTCTTTTTGCAGGAGATCCTGATCCTCCAGAAAGGATTCCCAGATGCAATTTCCCTGTAGGTTCATCCCGTGAACCTACAAGCTTTCTACAGGCAGTTTTTTTTTTTTTTTTTAACATTTATTTATTTTTTAATTGAAGGATAATTGCTTTACAGAATTTTGTTGTTTTCTGTCAAACATCAACATGAATCAGCCATATGTATAGATATGTCCCCTCCCTCTTGAATCTCTCTTCCATCTCCCTCCCCATCCCACCCCTCTAGGTTGATACACAGCCCCTGTTTGAGTTCCCCAAGACATGGAGCAAATTTCCGTTGGCTATCTATTTTATATGTGGTAATGTAAGTTCTCATGTTACTCTCTCCATACATCTCACCATCTCCTCCCCTCCCCCCGTGTCCATATATCTGTTCTCTATGTCTTTTTCTCCTTTGCTGCCTTACAAATAAATTCATCAGTACCATCTTTC
This sequence comes from Bos indicus x Bos taurus, assembly GCF_003369695.1. Lineage (NCBI taxonomy): Eukaryota > Metazoa > Chordata > Mammalia > Artiodactyla > Bovidae > Bos > Bos indicus x Bos taurus. Next base: position 46,986,644 of record NC_040089.1, read on the forward strand.
TAGATTCCACATATATGTGTTAGTACATGATATTTATCTTTCTCTTTCTGAATTACTTCACTGTGTATAATAGGCTCTAGGTTCATCCACCCCATTAGAACTGACTCAGATGTATTCCTTTTTATGGCTGAGTAATATTCCATTGTGTATATGTACCACAACTTCTTTATTCATTCATCTGTCATTGGACATCTAGGTTGCTTCCATATTCTAGCTATTATAAATAGTGTTGCAATGAACATTGGGGTACATGTTTCTTTTTCAATTTTGGTTTCCTCAGGGTATATGCCTGGTAGTGGGATTGTTGGGTCATATGTTGGTTTTATTCCTAGCTTTTTAAGGACTCTCCATACTGTCTTCCACAGTGGCTGTATCAGTTTAAATTCCCACAAATAGTGCAAGAGGGTTCCCCTTTCTCCAAACCCTCTCCAACATTTATTGTTTGTAGACTTTTTGATGATGACCATTCTGACCTGTGTGAGGTGATATCTCATTGTAGTTTTGATTTTCATTTTTCTAATAATGAGCGACATTGAGCATCTTTTCATGTGTTTGTTAGCCATCTATATGTCTTCTTTGAAGAAACGTCTGTTTAGGTCTTTTTCCCACTTTTTGATTGGGTTGTTTGTTTTTCTGGCATTGTGTTGTATGAGCTGCTTGTATATTTTGGAAATTAATCCTTTGTCAGTTGTTTCATTTGCTATTATTTTCTCCCATTCTGAGGGTTGTCTTTTCACCTTGTTTATAGTTGCCCTTGTGTTTTACAGGCAGTTTTTGCTGGAAATGTAAAGCAGAAAATCACATGGAAATCTGAATTGGTTTGTGTACATAGAAATTAATTCTTATATCTTAAAAATGGCATTGAGTGTTGGAAGAGAATTAAGTACATCTTCACACTTTCATCCAAATATACTCCTGTCATTTACTCTCTGTTCACAAATCTGCAGCTGTTAAAAAGACACAAAATAGTTCTCTGTTGCTTTCCTCTGTCAAATTGTTGGTGAAAATTATTTTACAAAATTGAAACATCCAAACTTACCATAGATGAGAATCAAATTTTGGGTCTTGGTTATGCAGCATCATTTCATCTCATAAGAACCAGTTATTTTTTAAAAAATTGTAACATCTCTCAGTGTTGAATTTTTTTCTTTTTTAGTAATTAAAGTTGTAAAAGCAACTCAATATCTTCATTGGGGCAGGTAGATTCCACAGGGCTTTTCTGAAGGGAGGCAGAGTTCTCCTTTATTAGAGCATATTTGGGAAGCAAACAAAAGAAGAATGAGTGTAATATTCATTAGCAGCGTATGTAATCAGTATAGAAAAAATATTAAATATTTAATAGTTTTTACTTCAGCTGTTTCAGAGAAATGAAGGATTATAAAGTTAATAAGATCACAAAACTGACTCTGTTCATTCATCCTCCTACCCATTCATTCATCTATCAATCTAGCAACAGCTTTTTATTAAATTACATTTATTAAAGTACTATTTGTCCAGCTCTGTAGTAGATGTTATAGAGATATAAGGGAAACAAAAGACATTCATAGGATACATAGAATTCTAGGTGTGAAATAATGTTATGGTAATTCAACACTGTCTTTTTGACATAAAGAAACAGCTGTTAGGTGCTCTGTGTAACTGTATTCACAAAGAATTGTATGGTGGGCCACAGAACCATAGTTCCTAGTCTGATAATTTTCTACTGATAATTGGTTGGGTAAGTCAGATATATTTATCTATCTACAGAGCTAGAGAGTAAATAATTCCATGTCATCATGTAAGAAAGTGTGAGATGACTGGATGTGCCTAATCTATAGGGCTTTGAAAATTATCCATCATTAATCAAGTAAAAAGAAGGTTGAAAGATAGACTGGGATGTGGAGCTGGCCATAAAGGAAATACAGAGCTTGGAATCATAAATGGTAGAGACAGGACATTCTAGAAGACCAACAAGAAAGACAAATGCAAGGGGAGAGTAATTAAGCAGAAGAGAAGGGAAAGAGGTTAGAGAATAGTCAACCGAAGTGGTGGAAGTGGCCTTGTATGGAATAGAGGTCACCATGGGGAAGTTGGTGGGTTGAGGTTGGGTCAGTGAGGTGATATCATTAATGTAAGAAGGTTGAATGCCTACTAGAGAGATTGTTTTCTATTAGTAAGAGGCTAAAATGTAAGCCAGGTTTGGGGAAGATTCATGCACTGCACTCCCACTCTAGAGAAAGACAGAGTATTCCTTCAGGAACCAGAGAGAAACCCAAAAGGAAAGAAAATCATTCTGGCAAATTAAATAAATATGGCAGTAAGTGTATCATGTTTCCTTTTTGCATATTTTTATATTGCATATCACTTCTTGATGTTCGATCAAAATTTACTAGTTTGGTGGGAAAATCTAAATGAGAAAATTTGAAAAAACCCACAGAAAACTAGTAACATTGAGGATATGCACACACTGATTTTCAAAAATAGTCAATTTCTACTCCACTGGGGTTTGAATTTTTTTCAAGGTTTTGATATACTGCTCAAATTATGGTTTATGTAGGATGAAATGCATCCTTAAACACTACACTGTCACAGTAATAGCTACAAATCACTCAGAACACCATCACTGGCAGATAGTAAATATTTTATATCTTATTGAAAAATAATATTTTTCTCATAAAGCATTAGAATCATATTCGTTTTAGGCTCTTCCCAAAGGTTTCCCTTGAAAAGCATAAAAAATAATTATGACTATTAGCCAAGGGCTTTTACCAATAGACTTTGCTTCTTCTCTTCTGGTTCATCTTATCTGACAAACTCTTTCTTTGAGACACACTGACGTACTGAAATAAAGACGACTTTAAAAAATAATAATCATGCCTAAAGTTTCATCATGCAAATTTTCCAGTGAATTTTTAGGGTAGGAGTTTTGGGTTTGGATTTTAACTCCCACAGATTTGGCATACCTTATTTGGTTCTGTGTCATCACTGGGTATTGCCACTGCGTGTACATGTGTAGTTGGTAGGGAAAATGGTCTATAGCTCTTCTTTTCCTTTCTCATTTCTTATAATGTAAGAAGAAAATTTGTGTGTGTTCTCAGTTGCTTCAGTCATGTCTGACACTTTGCGACCCTATCATCTGTAGCCTGCCAGGCTCCTCAGTCCATGGAATTCTCCAGGCAAGAATACTGTAGTTGCCATGGCCTCCTCCAGGAGACCTTCCCGACCTGGGGATTAAACCCATATCTCCTGCGTCTCCTGCATTGCAGGGGGATTCTTTACCACTGAGCCACTGGGAAAGCCCAAGTAGAAAATTTATATCTACATGTTGTGTTCAGTTGCTCGGTCGTGTCTGACTCTTTGTGATCCCATGGACTGCAGCACACCAGGCTTCCCTGTCCATCACCATCTCCCAGAGCTTGTTCAGACTCATGTCCATTGAGTCAGTAATGCCATCCAACAATTTTGTCCTCTGTCGTCCCCTTTTCCTCCTGCCTAGTGCCAACTTTCAATATCTATCCAACTCTTTTTATGAATAGAGGAGAATAATAGTATCCTCATATCACAGTCTAAAAATATATTTATGTTCAGAAGAGTGTGCATCAAGAAACTAAAATGAGGAGGCAATCTTCTCTGTCAATTTAGAAAAGGGGGCAAAACATGGAAGTAAAGATGACAGTTCTGCTGACAACTCATCGGCCAGATCTAGTCACATGTCCCACCCACCCAAAAGGGAGCAAGTTATTATAATCCGCTCATGTAATTGGGGGTGAGAGTTAGAAATATTTGCTGAGTAGCACTAAGAATACCACTTACAGTATCAATATTCAGTATACCTGGTTTGTCTCTAACGAGACAATCCAAAAGTCGTATCCAATCAGGAGATCAAAGTCCAAGCCTATGATTTCAGGGTGGTGCCAGATGGTCTGGATGTGGCTCCTTTTGATCTTCAAACCTACTAAAAAATAGATGATCTTTGCCCTGTAACACATATACAGAGTGGGAGAATAGGGGCAGGGTGTCTACAACACTACCATTTGGAAAGGGAAAGTAGCTGATTCATATCAATCCATATCAATTCATATCAATTCATATCAGTATAACTTCAGGTTACAGTCTCCTGGTGATAAGGAAACCTTCTTGGTTAGGTTCTGATGGGCTCCTGGGAAAGGGTTCTTCAGTCCATTGTTCCATGTAGCCCTTGGATCTGCCCTTTAGAGGTCTTTATTTTTCTATCATTTGTCTTTGCTCCATTTGAAAAGTGCACTGCAGAATATGCTCTGCTTTGAGGGTGAGAAGCTTAGACTGAAAATGCTCTCGGAAGCTCATAAGCCCAACTGTTGTTAAAGTTTCTGTCTTTAGACTACAAAAAACTGTCATAGGCATTTTTAGAAGGCTTATAGTTTCTTTGGCTGTACAACTTTCAAAAAAATTAATCAGCTTCTTCTTATACTTGATTCTGGTCAGTTCCTTCTGCTAAAAGCCACATGCACAGTTCTTTATTGAGACATTGCCTCTCTCTGCTTCACCTTTACTGCAGTTATCTTAAACTGACCAGGCTTCATTGGAAGAGCCACAAGGTCAGGCTTTTTTGTTTGGCCTATTTTGTCCAAATGAAAGACTAACTAAGTGCCATCTTAACTCATTCAGATGTTTAAGAGTGGGTGTGAAAACCATACCCTTGGTTTATTCTTTGACATATGGCTGTATTTTAATCTTTCAGTCTTTTCAACAATTTGCGTCTTCAAATTCTGCTCCCTAGGTTCTCTGGACCATCTCTGTTACCCTCTGTACTTGCTTACAAATCACTTAGTGGTGTTCTTCGCTCATTGCTTTTATTGTCTGTACCTTTTCAGAGGCAGTCAACAACAGTCAACATCTGCTAGAAAAGTTCTCGTTCCCAGTCACCTACTGTAAAACTACAAGTTCACAAAGTATATTACCTTCCTTTTAAATTACCACAAATGACATTTTCACAGAATAGATTGTCTGTGCATGAATTGTTATGTGTCTAGCTACAACCAAAGATTCTTTGCTGCCAGCCACCTGACTGCCAACCCAATGTCATATGCCTTAGATTTCTGATATGGTATTACTCCAGTTATAGGCATTTATTTTGTATTGACCAGAATAAGAGAGATCTAGTCCTCAGTTTTGTAGGTCTCTGAAATTTTATTGTCATCAAATAATTTTGTCCCAATTTGAATGAAACATACAAACTCATAAGAAATGATGAATAAAAATGCTGATTTGTTAAAGTTGAAAGTCTATTTAAGTAGCTAAAATATCTGTTTTCTAACCAGAACATATTCTGAGTCAAGAGATCCTAGAAACTATTACTTTAATCTGAATATTTCTTGGTTACTAAGTGTTAATGGATTGCTTGATCATGAGTGGATATCACTGTAGAATAATACATCCAGTCTCTAAAGAGACTTGACCTCCCTTGTATCACAGTAGAGCTCAGCACTTCATTAAGAGGCACGTGAAGAGTTAGATAGGGCTCTCCTCTTGTAGCTTAAATTATAGGAGACAGAGACAGACAACAAATGATGAACACAAAATAACACATAGTGCAACTGTGTTTTAAATAGTAAACCTGAGTCATGGAATGGAATGTAACTTGGAGGAGGGAACGGAGGAAGATGTATTACCTAGAATGGCTGGTGAAAAGTCATTCTAAGGTGATTTCAATAGAGCCAAGACTCAAATGAGGGGGAAGGGGAAATCACAGAGGATCTGATGAAAGGACATTCTATGCAGAAGAAACAGCAGATTCAAAAGGCCAGTGGCATGAATGGGCTCAGTGTTTTGGAAGGATAGAAAGAAGGCCTGGGAATGAGGAAAGCGGTGAAGAAAGAGGTATGCAGTCACGTCTGAGAGATTGACTGGGGATGTATTGTGTACAGCTTTGTCGGTCATGTTGAGGAGTTGGTGTTTTACTCAGTCCAGTGGAACCACTGGAGACTATTAAGCAACAGATAAATTTGATCTGCTTTATGCTTTAAGAAGATCACTTTGGCTGGCTGTTTGGAGAAAGAACTCTGGCAGGAAAAGAGTAGAAATAACCCACTGAAGCCAAGGTATGAGACATTGGTCACTTGGGTTAGATCTGCATAGCAGAAGGGATAGTGTTATGTAGTGGGATCTTGAAAATATTTTGGAGATAAGAGTTGACAAGTTTCACAGATTGAGAGACATGAGGAAAAGTAAGAAAATGAAGGTTATTTCAAGTTCTTTGGCCCAAGAAACTTGGTGGTAGTGATATCATTAACTATGATAAGGAAGACAGCTAGGGGTAAATCAAGAATTTTATTTTGGACATACTAAATTTGAGGTGTCTATTAGACAGCTACAGAGGCGACGTCAAGTAGGCAGTGGGATATATAAATCTAGAGCCCGGGGGGGTGTTAAGAGCTGGAGATAGAGATTTATGAGTCATCAGTACAAAAATGTTATTTTAAGCCATAGAAGAGGATGAGATCACCTAGAAAAGGAATTTGGAGAGAAAAGAGGGTGGACAACAGAGTTCAGGGTTAGCAGAGGAGGAGGAATCAGAAATGGAAATTAAGAAGGAGCAAAGTTGAGGTTGGAGGAAAGTCAAGAGTGAGGGGTGTTGTGAAAACCAAGCAGAGATATTTCTGCGAGAAGGGACGTCAAGTGCTGAGAGTTGATGAATACCCTGATCCAGCTTCCTGCTTTATGTTTCTCTTGAGCATCCACAATACCATGCCCATCTCGCTAGCTTTTGATCCTCCTGGGAAGAAGGATTAGTTTATGATTATGGAATAGTTAATTGTTTGTATTATTATTCCCTGTGGTCAGTTATATTAAGAAGTGGGTGAAATGGCATCTTAGTTAATCCGGAAGCACTTGGGTCTCTGCTCCAACATTGACATCACTGGTGGTAACTACATACTTGCTGGGGGAGGTCATTTAACATCTCAGAGGCTTGGTTTTCACTTTTGTTTCCTGCCAATAACAATACTTACATTAGAGTCTTGTTGTGGGAATTAATATAATGTATACAGGGGACTAAGCTCAGTGCCTGGCAAAAGGTAATTAGATCACAAATGGTAGTTTTTATTAGCTTTTCCCCAGATGCTAATTTATTAAGTATGGAAATAGTTCACCATCAAGGTATCCTGGGAAGATGAATTGGTGATTGTTTAGGACAATGTTGAAGAGGTGGTATCTGCATACTGTTGCTATAGAAGCCAGAAGCATAGAAGCCAGTCACTCAAACTCTAATTAAATGCTTCTTGCTGCTTCAGCCCCGACTAGCACGCACTTATCCTTTTGAGTAAGGATGTGTAAAATTCAGATAAGTGATGTCTTAAGAGATTGCTCGTCAATGGTAGAAATGTGTCTCTGTGCTTCTCTGTGAAAAATTATCCAGCCCTGTAGGTACATCAGGCTGTGAGGGAGCAGATAAAGTAGGGGTAGGGGCCTCTGCAGAACCGAGAGAGGATCGTGAACTTCATTAAAATAAGCAAGCATTTCCCCACCTTCATCAACTCACAAACCTGTCTTAGCCTCTGAAGCCCAACAAAGTGGGTCAGGGATATAACTGAGCAAGTGTCTCGGATTCATTTTCCAGAAAATGAGGCTGTTAGCCCTAGCTGCTCTCTGAGAGGTTTTCGTTAAGCTGTGTACAATTCCTCTGAAACTGTTACAGTTCGTCTCATGGTCTCTCTGTATCAGCCCCTGTTGTGGGTGGAGGCGGCTGGGTGGCAGTGGCCGCCCTGGAGTAGGGTAGGGAGTCGGTACTGATGGAGATGTAGCAGTGCCTTCCTCCCAGCTGACACCCCCAGTCTCTTCCAGGGTATCTCATCTCGAGTTTTGAAATAGGACTTTCACCACACCTTCCTTACAAACACCAATTTTTTAGTTCAAATTGACCTGTTCAGTTAATTTTCCCTTAAGAGGAGACATCATGTTGGCTTAATTGTCAAGAAGGTTATAAGCTAACTGAGGAACTATACCTCAGTTTGAGTCTTGATTCTGTCACTTAAGATCTCTGTGATCTTGATGAAATTGATTAGTTGCTCTAATCCTTGTTCTTCATCTACAAAATGAGACTGATTAATGTTGCTTAGCCTATTGTTTAGATTAATAAATTAACCCATATTAAGGACTTAGCATTATTTACCTAACATTATTGAGTCTTTGGGCTTCCCTGTGGCTCAGATGGTAAAGAATCTGTCTGCAATGCAGGAGACCCGGGTTCAATCCCTGGGTTGGGAAGATTCCCTGGAGAAGGGAATGTCTACCCACCCCAGTATTCTTGCCTGGAGAACTTCTTTGCAACCCATGGAGTCTTTGCAATCCATGGAATTCTCTCGGCCAGAATACTAGAGTGGGTAACCTTTCCCTTCTCCAGAGGATCTTTCCAGCCCAGGGATCAAACCCAGGTCTCCAGCATTGCAGGCAGATTCTTTATAAGTGAGCCACAAGGGAAGCACAACTGAGTCTCTAATAAATGTTGAGAAGATATTTGTCTCTATTATGTAAGAATAAGGCTTCCCAGGTGGTGCTAGTGGTAAAGAATCCACCTGCCAATGCAGGAGACTGAACAGATATGAGTTCAATCTCTGGGTTGGGAAGATCCCCTGGAGGAGGAAATGGCACCCCACTCAAGTATTCTTGCCTGCAAAATTCCATGGACAGAGAAGCCTGATCGGCTACAGTCCCCATGGGGCTGCAAAGAGTTAGACTCAGCTGAGCAACTGAGCACATGTAGGAATACTGAGAAGCTCATTTTAAGAGGCTTCTTCATGTTGTTTTCACTAGTGGTATTTTACATGTTGTTGGTGGTTTCAGCATTTTATTCCTTCTCTCTGATGCTCTGAAGAGATACCATGTTGGAAGCACCTAGGAAACGAACTTTATGATATAGTGGAGGAAAATGACACATCCTCTAGTTTTATATTTATAATAATGGCTAACCCATCAAACAAAATGTCATCACAGAGGTAGAGTCATTTAACTGAATATGTTTATCTTTAGGGTGTTTTCAGCTGCATTTGATAGAAAACTGACAGAAACTGGCTTAAATAATAAGAAAGTGTGTCTCACAAAGCTCCAAGGCCAGAAGTAGGATAAACTCAGCCCAGTTCTGAAAGATCCACTGTTTCCACATCTATGCCATCCTGTCCTCAGAGGATGGTCGTTCCTTTCAGACTTGTCCCTCTCTGGCCTCAGGTAGGCTGGTAGAATCCTAGGCATCACCTGTAGATATAACCACGTCTAGAGAAACAAGGGCCATTTTCCCTCATGTCTCTTTCTCATAGGATCCTACTGATGACTGTAAGAAATCACTAGCATTTGCAACCTTCTGGGCGATTCCTATGCTTTTCACTCATACAACAGCTTCCGTAGGCATGTTGATGATCTCAGGGGTTCAGCTCAACAACTTGCCAGCCCAGCATCCCAAGGTCCTCTCTTCCCTCTGTGTCTATGTTTTTCCACATGGGCAATTGCACATTTTAAAGTCTTTTACTTGCAGAACCTCATTCCTTGTTCCAGTTGTTTTATCAATCTGGGTTGTCTGTCACAAGCAGCAGAAAACAACTCTGGCTGATTTAGGCAGGAGATAAATTTACTTTAAATGTACTAAATAGTTCCAGAATGATCCTGAATTGTCTTCTGCTATAAAGGACATTATGGAGACCCTTGGCAAAATCTGAATAAAGTCTTTTGCAAATTAGATAATAGTATTGTATCTATATTTATTTGGTGATTTTGAAAATTATGCTGTGATTATATAAGAGAATTTCTTTTTATTGAATACACTATGACATTTTAGGGAAAAGATATCGTGTCTCCAATTTACTACTAAGCAGTTTAGGAAAAATACACACACAGACAGAAGCATAAAGCAGTATAGAGTAATAGTAACATAGAGAAATTGGGTGAAGGGTAGTCAGAGATTTTTTGAACTATTCCTGTGACTTTTTGTGTGGTTTCTTATTAATTATTTTTATTGGAGAATAATTGGTTTACAACATTGTGTTGGTTTCTGCCCAACTGTCAACATAAATCAGCCGGAAGTATATATATGTCCCCTCCCTCCTGAACCTCCTTCTCACCTCCCAACCCATGCCACCCCTCTAGGTTGTCACAGAGCATCAGATTTGAGCTCCCTGCATCATACAACACATTTCCCCTGGCCATCTAATTTTACATGTAGTAATGCATATGTTGCCATGCTACTTTCTCAATTCATTCCACCCTATCCTTCCCCCAGTGTGTCTACAAGTCTGTTCTCTGTCTGCATCTCCATTTCTGCCCTTCAGATAGGTTCATCAAGTACCATCTTTCTAGATTTCCATATAGATGTGTTAATAGATGATATTTGTCTTTCTCTTTCTGACTTACTTCACGGTGTATAATAGGCTCTAGGTTCATCCCACTCATTAGAACTGACTCAAATGCATTCCCTTTTATGGCTGAGTGTGTTGGTTTTTATATCCAGTGAAAAAATTATTTTTTAATGACGCAAAGAGATACTGGCTAAGGTAGCAGTGTTGTAGCAAATCCAGCAACTTGCTATAATAAACCACTGAAGACAATGAGGACGATATTTAATGAATAGCTCAGGAGTGGCCTAGATTGCAAGAGATTCAGACTGAAAACATTCAGAGTCAGAAACAGTGCTCCAGATGACTCCACGGAGCTCAGCCCTGTGGACAGAGCCATCACCTCCATGGTATACTGCTGGCCATTGAGGTTTGCACTGCCGCTGTGGCTGGTGCGTGGCACTCTGCTCCACCATCCGCACGGTTGCAGCTGCTGCTCATGGATCATCTTTTTACCATGGCCACCACTGCCAGGGACTTGTCTCAAGGGCCTTTGTATTTTAGTGTCACCACATTAGGTTTCAAGTCCGGGATGCAGGAATCAGTTTAGGAGAGTCCAAGTCATGGGTCTTTTAGTTCAGTTCAGTTCAGTCGTGTCCAACTCTTTGCAACCCCATGAATTGCAGCATGCCAGGCCTCCGTGTCCGTCACCATCTCCTGGAGTTCACCCACACTCATGTGCATCGAGTTGGTGATACCATCCAGCCACCTCATCCTCTTTCATCCCCTTCTCCTCCTGCCCCCAATCCCTCCCAGCATCAGAGTCTTTTCCAATGAGTCAACTCTTCGCATGAGGTGCCCAAAGTATTGGAGTTTCAGCCTCAACATCAGTCCTTCCAAAGAACACCCAGGGCTGATCTCCTTTAGGATGGACTGGTTGGATCTCCTTGCAGTCCAAGGGACTCTCAAGAGTCTTCTCCAGCACCACAGTTCAAAAGCATCAATTCTTCGGTGCTCAGCTTTCTTCACAGTCCAACTCTCACATCCATACATGACCACAGGAAAAACCATAGCCTTGACTAGACAGACCTTTGTTGGCAAAGTAATGTCTCTGCTT